>NC_083278.1:3103052-4441052 GCF_963506605.1 Zootoca vivipara | reverse complement strand
TCACTCAGCTTGTTCCTTTTTAAAAGTCTGAGGAAATATATTCTCTGCTGGGCCTTCTTCGCCAGAGCAGTGGTATTTGCACTCCAGGTCATACTCTGCTCGATGGTAACACTCAAAAACTCAAATACAGCCACACTCTTCACCCAGTCCCGGCCAATATACAGGGGCTGAATGTCCGCCTTTTTCTTCCTGTAGTCTACCACCAGTTCCTTGGTCTTGGCAGTATTAAGGACCAGATTATTATCTTCACACCAACCATAGAGCCGCTCCACCTCGTCCCGATAGGCGGACTCATCCCCCCCAGAAATGAGCCCCACCACAGTGGTGTCATCAGCAAACTTGATGATTTTGTTGCTAGAGTGGATAGCTGTACAATCATACGTGTAGAGGGTATAGAGCAGGGGACTCAACACACAACCCTGTGGGAAGCCAGTGTTAAGGCTAAGCGCTGTGGACATATATGATCCTACTCTAACCCTCTGGGAGCGGTCTGACAGAAAATTCAAAACCCAGAGACAAATGGAGTTAGATAGTCCAAGCGCTTCTAGTTTGGACATCAGTCTATGAGGGAGGATAAGTGTTAAAAGCAGAGCTAAAGTCCACGAACAGCAGCCTCACATAACTCCCTGGCTGCTCCAGAGCGGCATGGAGAGTGGTAGTGATGGCATCCTCCATGGATCTATTTGCCCTTAGTAAAGACCCTTGCCAGCTGATCCCCACAGCCCTTCAACACCTGTCCAGTGATGCAATCAGGGCCAGCAGCCTTCCTTGGATTCACCGACCTCAGTACCTGCCTCACCTCATGCTCCTCTACAATAAATGGGGGGCTACTCTGGGCTGGTAGCTGTAATACAGCCGTCTCTGGTGGCTCTCTCAAAGTGAGTGAAGAAGAGATTAAGCTCCTCCACCAGTGAAGGGTCACCATCGATGGCACCAAGGTTCGGTTTGTAGTTGGTAATCTGCTGAATCCCCTGCCACACCTGCCTCGTGTTGTTTCTACTAAAGTTACCCTCAATCCTCTGCTTATAGTCCAGCTTTGCCCGTCAAATACCTCTCTTCAAGTTAGCTCTTGCGGTGCTGTAAAGCTGCTCTTTGCCAAGCCTGAAAGACCTGTTCCTATCCCGCAGCAGGCACTGGACCTCTCTGTTCATCCAGGGTTTCTGACTGGGATAAACCCGGATATATTTATTTATTTACTGTGACAGAATCTGTGCAGTGATTGATATAGCTCCGAACTGCCACCGTATGCTCCTCCAGGTCTGGATGATCAAAAATGTCCCAATTGGTTCTCTCGAAACAATCCTGCAGCTGGTAGAAAGGGATTCTGACAGCAAGAGCTGTTCGACAGTTGAACAGACTACTTTGGAATGTGATGGCCTCTCCTTTGTTGGAGGTGTTGAAGCAGAGGTTGGATGACAATCTGAATGGAAGTGATGACCTTTGGGATTCCTTTCAACTCTACAATTCTATGATTCTGTTATGCTTCTTAAAATCTTAAAACCACAGGGTTTAGTTTTCAGCAATATGTGAATGATAGCCAACTTTCTCTCTTTTTAATTTCATATTGAGGAAACTCTGGAAGTTCTGAAGTGGTGTTTTGAGTGCAATAATGGACTGGATGTGAGCTAATAAAATGGAAGCTTAACTTTGGCAAGAGGCAGGTCACTGGTAAGTAGGACAGCTGAATAGGGAGGAGTGATAGATAAGGTCCACAGCTTAGGAATCCTTGTGGGCCTGTCCTTGGTGCCTGATCCTCAGGTGGCAACTGTAGCAAGCAGAACTTTGGCTTGTTAAAACAGATATGATCACTACCACAGATGCCCTCGTCAATTCAATGAGCAAGTGTAACATGCTCCATGTGGGTCTGCCTCTCAAAAGTACTGTATCAGGAAAGTTTAGACAGCAGAACTCTCTTCCTATCCTGTTCTTAGTTTCCATGTTATCCAATGTTATTCATACTCAGAGTAGACCAATGAAATTAATAGACGGGACTGGATTATTTCAATGAGTCCACCATGAGTAGACAGTCATGGGGAAAAGAAAGTACACCTTATTTGAATTCTGTGGTTTTACATATCAGGACATAATAACAATCATCTGTTCCTTAGCAGGTCTCAAAATTAGATACCCGTAAATACAACCTCAAGGTCTATGAGCCCCATGACACCACTGTGCAGGGGCAGCAAGACACCATGACAATGAATCAACAAGGGCCAACACAACTGCACACTCATTGGAAACAAACCTATGTCTTCCTTGGTAGGTCAATAGAAAAGCACTGAAATAGGATTTCGTTTAAATCCCACCATGGAAAAATGTGGAATCAAGGCAAAACTCATGTTTTGGATTCATACTCTGCAACCATCATGCCTGAGACAAAAAAGCGTGGATTGCAGCTTCTGTTACATACCGGTAGCTATTGTTGCAGTGCCGATTGGTGGGAGGTGCTGTAGTAACCAGGAATACTGTGGACATGTTTGCTGACTGCTTAATTATAGTTTCTACAGGGCCTATGCAGTTGGCTTTACTATTAGATGAAACTCTGATGTGGTGAGATCATAGGATCACCCTGACCATTTCCTTCATTTTATTATTTTTAAATATGACCTTTTATTGATCTTTATATCTGTTCTCATGAAAGTATAGCATCTTATACAAAGCATATAGATAAGTACAATTACATAAAATGTGAATTCTCATTATGCCTGTTAAGGTTAATTCTCAATATGCCTGTTAAGGTTGTCCTATTCATTGGGGGGGGGCAGGGTTGAGTGATTTACGGAAACCCACACATCCCCCTTTTGTGGGAAAGCTATGACATACAAGCCACAAGGAACTTTGAATATTAGTACTGCAATGTTGTCTTTCATGTTTCAAAAATAAAGTTTCCAGACCTTTTGGTTGCAGGTGACACTGAAATAACCAATCACTGACGCCGAAATCACAGCCCGGGCGGGGGGGGGGGACGGGACCTTTTTGCCCCTATCTTTATTGTATTTTTGCATCCTTACAATTTTAAAAGGTTATTGTCAGTGTTCTTTTTCTAGAAAAAGAAGTGCTGGAACTCACAACAAATGCCTCCACCCATTGTTTTTTTATAATGGCAATGGTGGCCGCCTGAAAGCTGCTGGAACAGAGTTCTAACAAGTTCTGGATAAAAAAAGCACTGGATTGCATTCTGAACACTGACAAGACAAGCTCTGTCCACCACAAACTATTATATCCAATTGTAAACTCAGAACCACAACTTCTTCCCCATAATCACCTGTAGAAAAGGTGTGCACTCTACATCAAAAAACATCCCCATGATTGCAAAAATACAAATTTAACTCTTAAAGTTAAATATGCATCACACCTTCAGCTACTGCTGATCATCATGATCAATAGGATACAGTCATTCTACTCCTGGCAAATCTCATTTTCTGTTACTACCACCATGGTGGTTTTCATTTTTTAAAAATAGAATATAATTCTGACGACCTGGTTTGGCAAGGACTTCCAATACTATCAGAATCCTTATGCATGCGTCCCTTTATGTTTGATGATACTTTCCAGTATATTAAATGGGGATTAATGTCAATAAATAAAACAAACTTACTCCTTCATTACGGGTAGGGAGCCGTGTTGGTCTGACGTAGTCGAAACAAAACAAAAAATAAAAAGATTCCTTCCAGTAGCACCTTAGATGCCAACTAAGTTTGTCATTGGTATGAGCTGTTGTGCTTTCATGTGCATGCACACTTCTTCAGATACACAACAGCTCATACCAATGACAAACTTAGTTGGTCTCTAAGGTGCTACTGGAAGGATTTTTTTAAAAAAATTATTTTGTTTTTACTCCATTGAAAATATAAATGCCTATGTTTCCTTGCCTTGTTCCCTCGTCTCGTTGCCACCCGAGGAAAGATGCCACACATGTGGGAAGGGGGCGACCAGAATATGCTCTTACTACCATCGTTCTCCATGCTTTATCTCACAGGGACCTCCGACCCATTTTAACCGCATTTTAACGGAGGTACCTTTTGTGCCGCGCCGCTCTCGAACAGGACAGAAAAGCGCATCTTAATAGGAAGCGCGAGAAAGGCCTTGTTTTGTTTTTTTAGGGCGCAGGCGTTTTAACTGTTGGCGTGCCAGGCCGATGTTTCCAGCTGCCCAAAGCGCCCAAGCGAAGGCACCGGCGGCCAAGGAGCGAGGGAGGCCGCGCAAGACAGGGGGGCTCTCGGCGCTCGGCTGGGCCCTTTGCCGGCGCCCACAGGCCGCGCGACGCTCCCGCCCAGAGACGCGGCCTCGCTGCCGGCCTGGCCCCGGCCGCCCGGAACCTTCTGCAGCGAGCGGGGCCGCGGAGGAGCGAGAGGCAGAGGCCTCGGCCGGCCGGCCGCCCACCCAGCACCTACCTGTTGCGCTCGCTCGCCTGCCGGTGGCCCCTCTTCCTCCTTCGCCTACTCCGAGCGAGAGCGCGGCCGGGCGGCTTCCTGCCTGCCTTCCTTCCCTTCCTTGCTCGGCCGCGCCCGCTCCTCCTCTGGCTGCTGTGAGGGCTGCGTCAAACCTCCGAAGATGGCGGGATTCGCGGGAAGGCGGCCCAGGGAGGGAGGGAGCGGAGCCGCCGGGCCTCGCAAGGGCTGGCCGGGGGCGCCCCCCCCCACGCGGGAAGCGAGGGTCTTTCTGTCTGGGACCCGGGCTCGGACCCCGTCGGAGGCAGGCAGCCCCGCTTCGGAAGGCTCCCCTCAAGCACCTGCAGCCGAGGGCGAACCCGTCCGGCTTATCCCTCAGGTTGCGCACTCGGAGCCGCCGAGAACCTCCCGCCGCCTCGCTTCAGAGTCTCAGCAGACCTGTCTGCTTCCCCGGGGGCAGCGGCACATTCCCCCCGCGCGCGTGCGCAGGAACGGGCCCATTTCGTGGAACCGGGTAGTCGGGTCCGGTAGTCGCTCTCTAAGACGGGGGATCAGTGTGCGACAGGCGATGCCGGTGGATGCAGCAGGTGGTTCCCCCTTCCTCTCCTCCCCCTGCAACACCCCCCATCTGCTCCAGGGATCCCACTACCCTCTGAAGCGGAGTTTGAGGATGGGATGCGCGGAGGTCTGCGTGGGTGGGGGAGCAGGCTGATACCACTGGATTGGGGGGGGCACCTTGGAGCCCCAGCTAAGTTGTGCTGAAGTTGTGCTTACTGGGGAGCCGAGCCCCACCTAAGCCCCCTTCCGGAGCGCGCTCACTGTTCGAACGGCAAGGCCGGCTCCCGTTGGGCCTTGGGCGAGTGGGGCGAGATAGACCCCTCGCTAAGATTCTAGGCTAAACCCCGTCGTTTCGTGTGTTACGAGGCTGTGCATTTTTGTGTTTCATATCGCAAACCGCCTTGTGATCCTCGGGCGAAGGGCGGCGGCATAGAAATTTATCAAATAAAATAAAGTAAAGGCCATAAAAACAGCAAAGAAAAAGGACCTTGGTTGTTGCCTTCTGTTTAAACTGTGTTTTGCTGTGTTCCCAGTCGCGATTCCTTCGCGGAATTTCTGGCCGCGATGCTCCGTCCCGCCGGAGAGAAAAGTGCGACAGCCGAACTCGGCAACGAGACGAAGGCGGCAGAAGCGCGTCTCTTCGCGAACGAATAGCTCTGTGTTCACTATCGGCTCCGAGCAGGCGCAGCGCGAGTGGGCTCGCGTTTGGATTAAGATTGTTCCCGCTGAGGCTGTCGTAGCCGCGCGTAACGCATGCGCACTCCTATTGCTGGCGAAAGCGCTTGCCCGTAGCTGTCATGGCAGCTGCTCGCAGGAGGCTCCCGCCTCTGCTTGGCCTGCGATGCAGTAAGTGGGGATGGGGCCGGAGGGGGGGGGGGAGACGGAGGCGATGTTTTGGGGGGAGCGGATAAAATGGTTTTCTGCTCACAAAACCGGAAGGTGTCAGACAATTCTCGAGGGTTGCTATTTGTGTGAGTTAGCGTTTCAAAGAAGCTGCTAAACGAGCAGCTGCCGACCCCTCGGCCACGTGCCCGGCGGGGGCTCGAAGGGCTACAACAGGCACCCCCAAACTGCGGCCCTCCAGATGTTTTGGCAATATGCAATCCCAGACAAGTTTAAGCACAACTCAAATTGCTCTTTTTCTTTTTTTGTAATGAAAGCTACAATTTTCTTTTGGAACAGAATGCAGGGTAACATTTATCCTGGAGATACAGTAATGCCTAAGGATGTATCCATAATTTCTCAGCGCAGATTGAAAGGGCTCCTTAATTGAATTGTACACACTAAAACTCTGCACCTTGTTTATATGTAGAACAGTCATTCTGTAGTGGCAATGTGTACAGATGACAAGCTTCATCATTGTTCATGATTTATTGAAGTGTACATCAACTTCTACTAGTTATATTATGTGCGTGGTCCAGTGTCAACATGTCAACCCATCTTATTTCTGTGTCACGGTTGGAGTTTGCTTCTTAGGCCTCAGTTTAAAATACAGGATGATACTTGCAAGTGTTTCATGTGTAGCTATAACATAATTTCTTCTGCCTGTTATGGGTATTGGAGTATATCTGAAACCCTGTGAATTGGTGTTGTGACCCAGCGTCATGCCCTGCCATCACTACTAGTCCAAATGTTTCTCAAATGCGATTAAGCACAGATATCTCCTCAACAGGTGGGTTGATTTTACACTTTCTCCTCCCGATAACCACCATTCAATCAAATTGATCTTTTCTTTTAAAAAAATGCATAAGATGTAGCACAAGGCTGTTTTGCTGTAATGCAAAAAGGATCATGGAAGCTGAATGATTTATTTCCAGCCATGTTGTAACCAAATTTTGTCTGTTGAAGGGAACTTTTCTTTCTCGGTTGGACACCTCAAGTCTAAAGATGGAGAACCGGCAAAATTTAAGCCACCTCCAAAGCCAGTCATTGTTGATGAATCAAAAACCCAAACAACAGAGACACGGTAATGAATTTTTAATTATATGTTCAGCTGTATCGCATTTGTTATTTATTATAATAGCAAGTTAGCATTTGCATTATTTGTGTGTCTGACAGATTCTTGAGTCCTGAGTTCATCCCTCCTCGGCAGAGAACAAATCCTTTCAAGTTCTACATTGAAAGAAGTGACATGATACAGAGGAGAAAAGTAATGAATATTCCGGAGTTCTATGTTGGTCAGTTATGTCTAAAGTGAAACTTTCATAATAGTGTGTTGGATATGTTACCAAAAATAATGAATTCAATACCAATTCTTTTGGTATTTTATCTTTAATTTAAAAGACATTCCCAAATATTTTAACAAAACAACTGTTGAGTCTTGCGGAATTCTGTACTTGGCCATTGAGATTATCAATCAGTTTGAATTTTCCTGAATGGGATAATTAATGGTCCCTTAATTACATTACCTACATCTCCCCTGGTATGGTGCATAGTATTTGTCCCTGTTGTTTTCCTGAGCACATTTTAGTGGGAAAAAGATGAAATGTGAAGCTATAGGAAAGCTTTAGAAATTAGAAAACTTTGCCTCACTCATCATTCCACATCACTGTAGAGCTGTATGATTGTGTGTACTATTGAAACAATAATTTGAATGCTATTGCAAAGCAACCATTCCATTATGCCAAAAACAGTCAACATGCAAAAGAAACTATATGGAACTAATCTTTTTTGCCTAATATCAAATCATATGCCAAGGTAAATAATAATAAATGCCATGCTTCTTAATGTACTAAAAACTAAGTTTTTTTTTAATCCTTTCTGCCTCTGTTGTTGAGTGTCTAAGCTTTAAATGGTTTCTTTTCTGGCAGGAAGTATACTTGCTGTTTCTACCGCAGATCCCCATGCTAGTGGGAAAAGCAGCACCTTTGTAGGACTTTGTATTCAGCGATCAGGAAAAGGACTTGGTGCAACCTTCATACTTCGCAATATAATAGAAGGACAAGGTGGGTGCATACTTTAATGATCAGTGTTTTCCAGCTTATGGGCTGAGGGAAGTCCTGGAATCCCAACAATGGCTTTAATGGCTTTTCAGCAACATTATGTGGATTTGATGAAAATATATTCCATACAGGGTAACTGTTGGATGTCCTTAAGCCAGGCAGGGCCGTGGTTCAAGGAGCCCTCCGTGCACCGCCCCCATTCCCATAGTTGCTGGGGCTGGAGGAGCGTGCTGCTCCCCCCCTTTATTGGGGTGCGTGTGTGCATGTGCGGAATAGAGCAGACCCAGGAGTCCAGGCTCGCCTCCCTGCACCCTCCGCCTCCTCTCTGCTCTGGTCCCTCCCCTCCGGCTTGGCTTCACTGCCGCGCTGCGCGGTGCAGGAGCCACCGGGGGTGCGTGCAACGAAAGGGGGAGCAGGAGGGCAGGGAGGGGCGGAGGGAGGGAGCGTGGGGCCTGCCTCTCCTTCCTCTTCCTCTGCGCTGCACCAGGTCCGCCAACTGGGACCAGCACTCGCCTCTCCATCCCGGCCGGGCTGGAGGGCGGCTCCTCTGGCAGGGAAGAGGCAGAGGCTCCGGGCGCAGCGCTGCTTCGGTGTGGCGGGCGAGGGCGCCGGATCCAGCCTCCGCCTCTTCCCTGGCACCCGTGCCTCGGTGGCCATGGCAGGTGGAGGCTCCGGGCGCAGCGCTGCTTCGGTGCGGCGGCCGAGAACGCCGTGTCCAGCCTCCGCCTCTTTCCAGGCACCAGGGAAGCCCTGCCCAGCAACAGCAGGAAAGTGAAGGTTGCTGAGGGGAGGGAGGGGCAGGGTCCCAAGCGCAGTGTCGGCGTGTGCACAGTCAGCACAAAGACCGACGGGGCATGCACAGATTGGGTTGCCTCCAAGCTCTCCTCCCCTTTTCTTTGCTTCTCGCAACCTTTTTCTCTGCACTCCCGCCAGCCATATGGTTGATGGGGCGCAGCTGGCGGGTGTGCAGGCGGCCACGCAGCTCCCCCACTTGCTGGGGCGCCCCTCAGCGCCTGTCAGCACCCAGCGCCCTGTAGCAACATGCCAGTAAAACCAATGGGAAGGACGGCTCTGAAGCCAGGTTCAAACAATTAAAATAATGTTACCAAGAATTAATTAAGTTGGCATTAGGTTGCATGCAGGAAAACACTGGATTGGGATGTCTAGATTTTTTAGTTAAAAATATGCATTGTATTGCAGATCCAGTCTATTACCTGAAGTGTTAGGAACACTTTTTATTCTTGACAATCTAGTTAACTCTCCATTCCATCAGCCCCCAAATGTTGTATAACTCCAAATATTGTTTATTCTTCTACCAACAAAAGTTGGTTCATAACAAAGAGTTGTTGTTGTTGTTTAGTTGCTTAGTCATGTCCGACTCTTCGTGACCCCATGGACCAGAGCACGCCAGGCACTCTTGTCTTCCACTGCTTCCCGTAGCATAACAATGAGTACTGTCACCTACTTTTATAATATCATTTTCTGTATTCGAAACAAAAAAATAAAAAGTCCTTCCAGTAGCCCCTTAGAGCAGTGTTTCTCAACCAGTGTGCCTCCAGATGTTTTGGGACTACAACTCCCATCATCCCTAGCTAGCAAGACCAGTGGTCAGGAATGATGGGAGTTGTAGTCCCAAAACATCTGGAGGCACACTGGTTGAGAAACACTGCCTTAGAGACCAACTAAGTTTGTCATTGGTATGAGCTTTCGTGTGCATGCACACTTCTTCAGATACACTGAAAGCTCATACCAATGACCAACTTAGTTGGTCTTTAAGGTGCTACTGGAAGGATTTTTTTAAAAAAAATTTGTTTCGACTACGTCAGACCAACATGGCTACCTACCTGTAATTTTCTGTATTGATAGAGAAATAAAATTTTCATTTTAGGTATTGAAATTTGCTTTGAACTATACAATCCTCTAATCCAAGAGATCAAGGTTCTGAAACTGGAGAAAAGATTGGATGATAACCTGATGTATTTACGAGATGCCCTTCCAGAGTACAGCACTGTTGATGTTAACATGAAGGCTGTCCCACTTTCAGCTATGGAAGAAGTTCCTATCAACAAGGTAGTAGCAAGGAATAACTGGTGTTTGTGACTGGCAACTAGTTATTCTGAAACATTGTTTTGTAATATGAAGTTGTTGCATTGTTCTATTAATTTGTTTTGGTGTTGTGATAGTGGAAGAGGCCCCCATGGGAATGTCTTTCTGCCCTTTGGTCATTAGATTACATTACACTCGAGATGGCTTAGTTCCTTTAGAGCGCAAAACCAGCAGAAAAGAACAGCGTTTTCTTCTTGCTAGCAAGCAATGGCACGTTAGAGCTCCAATGAACTCCTGAGCTGTCTGAAATGGTTACCTTTAGATGTTGACTGGAGTTCTAACACAGCAGAAAGGTTGAAGTACAGAGTTCTTAACTCCTTGTTATCAAGCTTGGATATTGCAGTTTAGCTCTATGGTTAATTGCTATCAGTAATTGGTTAATTGCTATCAGTAATATGGTTAATTGCTATCTTCTATAATATATATATTTTAGTTGCTGTCTTTGCTACATATCCTTAATTAGTTTCTGTCCTCTACATCTCCATTCTGCTATAGCCGTTCTTGAAGGCAACCATGATAAACACCTGCAGGTCTTCAAGTAGGCCATAGCAAAATAAAGAAGATGTTAATTTACGTGCACAAAGATGGGAATTGTTCCTAAAATGTCGTTCCCAAAAAATATTGCTAAGTGCTAAAATGTCATAAGAATTTGAGCATAACTGGCACCAAACTGAGAAAGAAACTCAGTGGGCAGTCCAGGGGATCGTTGGAAGTATCTGTGCATACAGCATTGCTTATGCCAAGCAGGTATAAATGGGATGTCATTAAAGGTCCATAGAGTAAACAAGGTAAAAGGTAAAGGACCCCTGGGCAGTTAATTCCAGTTAAAGGCAACTATGGGGTTGCAGCGCTCATCTTGCTTCAGGCTGATGGAGCCAGTGTTTGTCTGCAGACAACTTTCCCGGTCATGTGGCCAGCATGACTAAATCACTTCTGGTGCAACAGAACACCGTGACAGAAACCAGAGCGCATTGAAATGCCATTTACCTTCCCATTGCAGTGGTACCTAGTTATCTACTTGCACTGGCATGCTTTCAAACTTCTAGGTTGGCAAGAGCTGGCACAGAGCAACGGGAGCTCGCCCCGTCATAGGGATTTGAACCACTGACCTTCCGATCAGCAAGCCCAAGAGGCTTGGTGGTTTAGACCCCAGCGCCACCAACATCCCTGGTCCATTGAGTACATATAACTGAAAGAAAACTACTCGCTGAATATCAAATATATGATCTGACATACATTTCTTTCAATTATGCTAGATGAAAGTCCGAATGAAACCGAAACCATGGTCAAAACGCTGGGAACATCCAAAATTCAATATCCAGGGCATTAATTTTGACTTGTATCTTAATGAAAGACACAAAGCAAAAGTAGAAAAATGGCAAATGCCTTGGGATGAATTTGATATGCTGAAAAAGTACGATACAGTAGAAATTGAGAAGAAAATCTGGGAAGAAGTGAATGAAGAGCTGAAAAAAAAGGTATAGAAATTGTGGAAAACTACATGTAACAACTATCACCATTAATTTTAGCATTTTTTATGTTGAATAATAAACACCCGTATGATCATTTTCAAACTGTTAGCTTTTTGCAGTGTCAGCTGTACTTGTATATTCAAAGCACCAACTATTGCTGTTTGCTTTATATTCTTCAATAAATTCATTTTGTGTTTAATAAGATGATCAAGAAATACTTGTAGGGCATGCAGAATACTTTTTCATCTATGATCATAGGAAACTGGATTGAAGTTAGGTGTAGAACTCCAATTTATGAACAGTGGATGTGTCTACTAACTTTTATGAGGTTTAGATGGAACTATGAAAAAGCCAGTAGCATGTCAACACTGATAGCAGTTGTCATTTAGTCGTGTCCAACTCTTCGTGACCCCCTGGACCATAGCACACCAGGTACTCCTGTCTTCCGCTGCCTCCCGCAGTTTGGTCAAACTCATGTTCGTAGCTTCGAGAACACTGTCCAACCATCTCGTCCTCTGCCGTCCCCTTCTCCTTGTGCCCTCAATCTTTCCCAACATCAAGGTCTTTTCCAAGGATTCTCTTCTCATGAGGTGGCCAAAGTATTGGAGCCTCAGCATCACGATCTGTCCTTCCAGTGAGCGCTCAGGGCTGATTTCCTTCAGAATGTATAGGTTTGACCTTGCTGCCCATGGGACTCTCAAGAGTCTCCTCAGAGCCACTGTCAGAGCCAGGCTCTGTGCTCACATAAGAGAAGATGTTATTAAGTTGTAATGATGAAGATGACAGTGAAGCGTGTACAGTAATAATTTGAGACAGTTCTTCCTAGAGATTTTGTAAGGAGATAGGTGGATGCCCTTCCTCTGAGGCATAGGATTTGCCAATCATCATTACTTTAATCATGTCAAGTTTAGCTTTAGTTGCAAATACAATAACCTAATGCTGACAATGAGTTGGTTAAAGAAGAAATAAGGTGTTAATGTTGACTCACTACAACTCTTCATATGCATCCAACTACATTTGTAAAAAAGAGGTTTCTTCACTGAAGGTCCAAAGGAGAGCAGTTGATTAGTATACTTTCTAGAACTTCCCCGCTCTTTAATTAGTAGAGTCATTCAGTATTATTACTGTAAGAAGCGGCCTATGCCACAGAGCTAAGTGGTACAAAACATTGCATATATTACAACACAACTTCCCATGGGGGGCACAGCTATTGTCAGAAACCGCACTGCAGAATCTCATGTCATTTGCATGTGCATGAAGCGGCAAGGAAGCTTAACAATTTCACAATTTTATACCAAAAGGAAATTGCAAAATACTGTAGTAAAGGAGGGATGAGCAGCTGTTTTTGTGAGTAAGCAAATTAAAGCACAGGAGGAGGAGAAATAAATGGACACTGAGTTACGAGTTACCTTTAATATGTATAATTTAATATACACTATAAACTATACAAAAATAAGACCCAAGCTTTAGCCTACCCTATAAATTTATAGAATATCAGTTTGAGTATTAACAGAGGCAACTAAATAGGTCATGTCAATTTTCATAAATTGTTTATAGTGGAGTTACTGAAGTTAACTACAGTGTTACACTTTTTATTTTATCTCTTTCAAAGTACTGTAAAGGTAAAGGGACCCCTGACCGTTAGGTCCAGTGGTGACCGATTCTGGGTTGTGGCACTCATCTTGCTTTATTGGCCGAGGGAGCTGGCGTACAGCTTCCAGATCATGTGGCCAGCATGACAAAGCCGCTTCTGGCGAACCAGAGCAGCGCACGGAAACGCCGTTTACCTTCCCGCCGTTTACCTTACCTTTACCTATTTATCTACTTGCACTTTGATGTGCTTTCAAGCTGCAGGAGCTGGGACCAAGCAACAGGAGCTCACCCCGTCGCGGGGATTCGAACCGCTGACTTTCTGATCGGCAAGTCCTAGGCTCTGTGATTTAACCCACAGCGCCACCCACGCAGGATGCAGTAGGAATCTCTTAATACCATGTTTTGAAAACTATCTTCCAGGTAGCATTGTAATCACTGAATGCCTCCAATTCCCATCCAAGAAAAGTGACACTGGCTGAGAGTGCCTGGCTGAGAGTGGATCCACAGTGCGACCCCAGAGTGGTGGATCCCATAAACACCGTAGGGGAGGGAGAAACAAACATAAGCTCAAAAAGCAGTCTGAAGTCTCCCAAATGTTTTCCTTATCTAAAGTGCAAATTATATTTTGGGTCAACATACAATATTAGGAGGGTACTTGAGAGAGACCAGTCCCTAGGGAGCAAATGGCTCTGTTGGTAAAGCAGGAGACTCTTGATCTCAGGATCGTGGGTTCGAACACCACATGAGGAAAACAAAGATGCCTGTATTGCAGGGAGTTGGACTGGATGACCCTCGGGGTCCCTTCCAACTCGGCCATTCTGTGAATCTATTCAATGTAAAAGAATCGGCACACTCCCCAGCTGGAGAACTCGGTCCCAGCTTACAAAGTGACCTTCAACAGGGACAAATGTCAGGTTCTGCATTCAGGCAGGAAGAACCAGAGGCACAAATCTCAGATGGGACGCCCCCAGCTCGCTGCTCTCCCTCCCGCCTCATTCCCAAATTCTGGAGAGCTGGGGGAGGCAGCTGGTTTTCTGCTGTTTTCAATTCAACTTTAGAACTGTAGAATTTTGGAGTTGGACGGAACCCCTGAGGGTCATCTAGTCCATCCTCCGGCAATGCAAGAATCACAGATGAAGAATCAGAATGGTGGAGCCACAGTGTGACCCCAGACTCTGGTGGATCCCATAAACACCGGAGGGGAGGGAGAAACAAACACAAGCTCAAAAAACAGTCTGAAGTCTCCCAATGTTTCCCTTATCTAAAGTGCAAATTATATTTTGGGTCAACATACAAACGACATGTATTTTTGGAGAGGGATGTAGGAGAAAGTTTAATTTTCAGTGTGGAAACAAGGACACAAATTTATGGTCATAGTGAAACAGACATGGAGCAATGGATTCAAACTACAAGAAAGAAGATTCCACCTAAACATTAGGAAGAACTTCCTGACACTAAGAGCTGTTCGGCAGTGGAATTTGCTGCCAAGGGGTGTGGTGGAATATCCTTCTTTGGAGGTCTTTAAGCAGAGGCTTGACAGGCATATGTCAAGAATGCTTTGATGGTGTTTCCTGCTTGGCAGGGGGTTGGACTGGATGGCCCTTGTAGTCTCTTCCAACTCTATCATTCTATGATTCTATGATTCTAAGTATACAAAATGGCAGGGTATAGGGTATAAATGTTTTCAGTAATAAGCCCTAAACCTATTTACTTACTGAGCTCAATAGACTTATTCTGTTTTAGGTTTGGGACTGAAACCAAAATTTAAAAGTATGCTTACTCAGAGCATCATTTCAGTGGAGCTTATTTCTAAATATGTCTGTTTAGTATTGCAGCATGTGGCTCCTTTTCAAACAACAGACACCAGGCACTGTATGCATTGTCTTTTGCACACACCTTAAGCAAAGTGAGGAGAAGCAGAGGTGAGAACACCTTCCTCTGCCAGTCTATGTGCTATTTGTTTATTTATTTATTTCTATTATTATTAATAATTATCCAGTTTGTATTAAGTGTGCTGTTGATTATGACTACTCCGTCCCCACATTCTACCATATTAGCTGCCCCTGCAATTTGGCTCTCTTTCTTCATTTTGCATTGGAAATCCAGAACAAACATGGAAACCTTCTTTACAGGAGCAGCATGCACACACACGTCCATTGCCTTTAGCACAGACTTTAGAGTGAAATGTCAATTTATTTTGCATTTGCTTCCTGTGCTGGTTTCTGGTTTAGGAGGGCTGATGTTTGGTGCAGCTGTGTATTGGTGCACATCAAAGCTGCCTCTCTGCCGGATGCAGGTACAGACAAGAGTCAGCTGACACCCAGAACATTCCTGGCTCTCGTTGGCCAGATGTGCAAAATACTGTTAGCTCAGCCTCCCTCCAAACTAGAATGGAAGAAGTGGCAGAAGGAGGAAGTGTCGCATTTCCAGACTTGCAAAATGTCATTCAGCTGCAGTGACATTTTCTTCTTTCTCCTGCTCTGCAGCCATGTCACTCATGCCAGCTAAAATAACACCAGAAACGGAGGGCTGTGGTTGCTGGTCTGGCAGTCAGAGGGTGTGTGTGTGTGTGTGTGTGTGTGTGTGTGTGGTTCTTCCTCCTGATGCTTTGTTCAGCATCAGCTATTTTGAGTTCAGGTCGTACTGTAGTTGTATTTCCACCCAAAATTGAAAGCATCCACTAATGAGCATCACATTTCTTCAGAACAAATATGTCAATTCTCACACCCAAAATGTTGACTACTAAATTTTCTGTGGTTCATGGAAAAGGCTCTAGAACTGATGAAAGTTGGTTTCAGCTTTGCAATTCGAGTAGCATCCCCCCTACCTCCTTTTAATCTAAAATGGTATTCAGAGAGAAAAGTGTGCAGCAGAGGGCAGCTTTCCCTGCACCCTCCCTTCCTTCTCTCTCCTCCATCCCTCCTCTGGGAGTACTTTCTTGGTTAACTAATAGATTGCTGTTTTATTATATTTTCTCAAGAAAACTCAAATGTCCCAGGAAATTCCAATCTTGCCTGTATTGCTGCTCCATGTACTTTACTAGGGCCATTTGCTATGTGAACTGCATGATCCAGTGTTACTGCTGCTCTCCTCCTCTGGGCTGTTTTGTTGTGTTTCTGGGCCATTGAAAAAAGGCACGGTTGCCCTCCAGCGGAGCAGAGCCAGGGTCTTAGTGGGAAACAGATCCCTATACATATTTTAAATGAATCCCCCCCCCAATTAGCTGTGTTCCAGAAAGCTTTATTCCCAGAACATGGGGTGGTCTGCAGTTGTGTGAAGAGGTGTGTGCCACCTATCTTGGCCAAGAATTCCTTAGTTGAGGGTGTTTTATGTCGGGGGGGGGCAGGTAAGGCAACATGGCTCGGCCCATCCTAGGCTCCACCCACTGCACTGAGCTCTCCATGCCTTGCACCTCCCACTTTCCCTCTCAGGAACAGGCAGCCATGCCCAGGGTTCAAAACGCTGCCTTGCTTGCACCAACCCCAATGACCACTTCAGGACTCAAGGCAGACTTGTCCCTTTTTCCTTTTGCGCTTCCTAGAAACATTTTTAAATTGTTGGAGTGCTGTGGTTTTGCATGCGGAGTGGAGAGTGGTTTGCAGTGATTTTGGGGAGCAACTTTTAGGAATTTTGAGGAACTAGGAAAAATGGGGAGAAATGGAAGAAACAAAAAAGCAACAGGCTCCTCAACTCCCTTCTAAAGGAGAGCTCTAGTTAGCTCAACTGTTGGGTGTTTAAAAAGGGGACTTAACCGTAGCAGCTGGAGTGTTTTAAAGGAGAAAATCCTATCAACCTTTCCAAAATAAATGCTTGAAAATTATTGTCCCAAGTTTAAGCCATCAGGTCAGGGAAAGGATGCCCCTGAATTTTGGACTTTATGGAACAGATATGCCTGGACCTGCATGAAAAAAAAAGCTGCATGAAAAAGCTGAAAAGCTGAGCTTAGCTACCTGCTCATGATTCAGATGTTGTCTGTAAACTTGCTACTAAAAGCCAATTGACAAGGTGAGTACAGCTCACAGGTTGTAGAAGGAGCTGTGGCTTTGGAAAAGGAAGCCTGTAGCCACCCAATGACTTAGTGTACCCACTTATCTTATAAGAGGGCCTTTGGGTTTATCTGGTTCTTACTGAGCTTGGCGACATCTACAAGCACAACCGTTAAGAAAAAGTGACACATTTACATCCTTCCGTTTCCTTTTATTCAGTTTTTGACATCATACTGTCTTGTGGCATTAGGAAACATGGAAGGAAGTGAACCGGAAGTCAAAAACTGTTTTGTTCACTTGAGCCCCGCACTTCATGATGCCACTCACTTTATATGGCCACACTATGAAAGGGGAGTGTTGGATCTCACTCCTAATCTGACAATTAAGGAAGATAAAGGGGCAGGGAAACATTTAGAAAACAACAAAAGACTGAGTATTGAAACATACAGGGGTTTATTTCCCCCCCAGATTCAGCACTTTCTTATTGTACAATTTTACAGAGGAGATTTAGGAAGATTCTTTTAAAAAAACCAGGTTACTGTATGTTCTTTTTCTGCTTTTTTTTTTTGCTTTTTTTGCTTTTTTTAAAAGGAGAGACATCACCTTGCCTAAAAAAGGTCCGTATAGTTAAAGCTATGGTTTCCCCAGTAGTGATGTATGGAAGTGAGAGCTGGACCATAAAGAAGGCTGATCACCGAAGAATGGATGCTTTTGAATTATGGTGCTGGAGGAGACTCTTGAGAGTCCCATGGACTGCAAGAAGATCAAACCTATCCATTCTGAAGGAAATCAGCCCTGAGTGCTCACTGGAAGGACAGATCCTGAAGCTGAGGCTCCAATACTTCGGCCACCTCATGAGAAAAGACTCCCTGGAAAAGACCCTGATGTTGGGAAAGATGGAGGGCACAAGGAGAAGGGGATGACAGAGGACAAGATGGTTGGACAGTGTTCTCGAAGCTACGAACATGAGTCTGACCAAACTGCGGGAGGCAGTGCAAGACAGGAGTGCCTGGCGTGTTCTGGTCCATGGGGTCACGAAGAGTCGGACACGACTAAACGACTAAACAACAACAACACAGTACAGAGCAAAAAGCAATAGACAACGTTTCTGGTGCTGGTCTCATTGTACTCTGAGGAGTTCAGAGCGTCTCCCCAGGCTAGATGATTTACAGAGGTGGTGGCGGCAGCAGCAGGAGGGAAATGCCAGGCGGGCAATGATGGCGAGTCCTCTTCCGTAGCCTCCCGGGGCTGCTCTGTGGCTCTGCTGGCCTCGCCTTCAGGAGAAGCATAGAGCTATGGTGTAAGTCTCTCTGCTTTCCATATCTCACCCACAACTCTGCCCCATTTCGCCTGCTTTGCAGATGGAGTTTTGTTGGCATAGAAGATGCAGAGCAGGGCCAGAGTGCTCTGACAGCACAGCCAAAGGTTGCTTTGGCATATTTTATATAGCAGTGGCAGATTATTATTATTGTTGTTGATGGTGTTATTTTTGCACATGCACGAGCACACACACACACACTTAGAATTGTGCCCTAAATTCGTTTGAACTGTAAAGTTTTAAGGGACCACAAGGGTCATCTAGTCCAACCCCGGCCATGCAGGGATCTTTTGCCCAGTGTGGGGCTCAAGGGCCTAAAATGTGCATCAAAACGTAGCAGTGTTTAGATAGGGCGCGCACTACGTATTTAGGGTTGAGAGGAGTGTGAGCACATTCCATTTTCTGTAGCAGCTTTGAAATGGTGCCGCAATGTCTCTGATCCCTCCAACAAGAGCCTGATGGAGGGCCAGAGGGTGTTTCTCAGTTTCCTGCAAACTTTCACAAGCCAATTCTTTGTCACGTAGAATTTTAAAAATACAGCTTGCTATTTTTTGTTTGTTTTCGATTACAAAAGCGTTGGAGATGAAAGTCCGTGTCTAGCTAGGGCACCCAAGCCAAAGGCAGCGCGTCTGGCAAGCGAGGGAGCAAGGCGCGCTCTCGGCGGGCCAAGGATCGTTTGGACTGCAGAGGACGCGCGCGCGTCTCCGGGGAAGCGCTCGGGGCTCCTCCTGATGCGGGGATGACACGGGGTGGGGAGGGGGGTGCCAGTGGGGGGGTGAGTGTCGGGGGTGGCGATGCAAACTTTTATTTTGCTCAGCAGGAAAAGGGGGGTGTCCTCTGGGTGCAGCTTCCCCTTGGCGTTTGGCTGGGGCGCTGGCAGCCCCCTCGCTGGGGTTCGCAGGGGATTTTTCTCTTTTCTCCCTCTGTTCATTCATTCCTCTCTTAAAACGGCTCGCTGCTGTGTTCCTTTTTATATGCTTTCACTCGGCAGATCTCTCTCTTTTTTTTGACCTGGTTAACGAAGAAGTGGGACCCCCCCCCGACATGTCAGGGCCAAGTTTAGATTAGACGAGGCTGGCGAAGTTTTCCATGTCATTTCCTGTTGCTGCCCTCCTGAGCAGAGCATGACCCACCCACATTTCAGGCTCTCCTGAAATGCGCGCTCCCTCTTTTCTTTCTGCCCCAGACACCTCTCTCTCTCTCTCTCTCTCTCTCTCTCTCTCTCTCTCTCTCTCTCTCTCTCTCTCTCTCTCTCTCTCTCTCTCTCTCTCTCTCTCTCTCTCTCTCTCTCTCTCTCTCTCTCTCTCTCTCTCTCTCTCTCTCTCTCTCTCTCTCTCTCTCTCTCTCTCTCTCTCTCTCTCTCTCTCTCTCTCTCTCTCTCTCTCTCTCTCTCTCTCTCTCTCTCTCTCTCTCTCTCTCTCTCTCTCTCTCTCTCTCTCTCTCTCTCTCTCTCGGATGCGTGCAGAGGACCCCCTTGGCGCTCGCCTTCCTGCTGCCGGGGGTCTCCGGCGAGGCTTCCTTGGTTGCGCGCAGCTCCGCGGAGAGGAATCGTGAAAGGTAAAAAAGAACGAGGAAGCCCTGTCTCTCCTGGGAGAACAAAGCCACGGGAGGGGGCTGGGAGGGAGAGCGGGGCGCGTGCGTTGCTTTTCCCCGGAGCAACTGGGACCTTTGACAGCTCCAGGTCTGCCGCTCTTAGAGGAGGAGAGCAATGGCCGGGCGGGCACTCCGCGAGATCCGTCCAAGAAAAGGCCGGGGAGCCGAGGCTAGCACTTGGGGGCCTGAGGTCCCTTTGGTGGGGCGCTGGCTGCTGAGCACCCGGAGTTTGCTTCCAGAACCAGGGATTTCCCGTCTGGTCAGAAGCAGGTTCCGGACTAACTTTCCATTTGGATTAAGAGGAGGAAAAGCTGAAGGCAGCAGTTCAGAATGAAAGACCCCAAGGGGAGGGGAGGGGAGGTTCCTCAGGAGAGCCTTGGAAGAGGTCTCGAGCGAGACCTCTTTCAAGGCTTGTTTGGCAAGCAGTGGCTCATTCGCCGTGGAATAATTCGAGAAAAGACGAATTCAGGAGAAAAAGCAGCACTCAGAGCTGGAAAGAAGCTGTGAATACCAGCAAGCATGGCGCTCGAAATGTGTGCTATTTAGTTTCTGTATATGGTTGTTTCCAGGAGAATATATGGACCTACGACACTGCTTTAGTTTTGGACAGGTCTTCAGAGCTTGTGCTTAATACATACCCTCTAGCATTCATCAGATGAAAATAGGGACATTTATCACTCCCTGCCAACTGACCCTCCTTGACCCACCATTTTTTGTCAACCCCCTGCTGCTGCAGAGCATTTCCACCACCCCTACACCGATGGGACAGAGCACGCCCCCCCCTCCACTGTCCGGAGAAAGTCCCTGAATCCTGAATCCTGATTTCATTTTTTTCTTTGGTAGATTTACAAACAGCACTGGCGGGGGATATAGGGACATCCTAGGATCCCATAATTGCATTTTCACTTTTAATTTGTATACTGCCTTTCTATATTACTATTCTCAAGGTGGTTTACAAGCTGAAGATACAAGAAAATAGACAGCAAAGATCACACACATAATCACATTCTGATCCAACACAAAAAGACACAATAACTTTAAAATAAACAGCTTATATCTAATAAAGTAATATTGCCAGCTCAAGAAGTCTGAAACTGGTATCACGATGTGAATTTCATACTGGTTTCAGACGAAGAATGAGAATATCACTCAGCTCTGGACTCAAGAACCCTTTGTGATCGAGTAAGAAATGAAGAGGCATTCCCAAACATAGGGGAAAGAAGCCCTTAGAGATGTGCATTCATGAGCCTATTGAGGGGATCAGAGGCTCCCATTGGAGTCTCCTGGACTGGTCTGACGGCTTTGCTAAGCCCTGACTTAGGAGCATGGAGGCTTCCCTGAGGCACCGGCTGATGTGCTGCCTGGATCTCAGTCTGTGGTTGCCTGTCATTTGCCCAAGAAAGGGACCTTTCTCCTGCTAATGTGGACTGACCTTTGCAGCTGATTGGGTTTTTTGTTTTTTGTTCTGATTAGCCAGTCACAGTAATTATTAACTGTATTTTTATTCTTAAACGGTGTTTAATATTTTGAGGCTGTGCAGTAATAGAAATACTTGGATAAATAACAAATGTGTTCAAAAATGCTTTTGTTCCTGTTCTGCCTTTTAAGTAGTTTTTGCTAGTTCATCTATTACAGCTAAGAGATACCCTGGTTCCCCTATTTTAAGACGTAGCCATAAAATAAGCCATAGCAGGATTTTTAAGCATTCAAGGAATATAAGCCATACCCCGAAAATAAGACATAGTGATAGGCGCAGCAGCAATCCCGGCCGTGGCAGGAGGAGGAAAAAAAAAAGACATCCCCTGAAAATAAGCCATAGTGGTTTTTTTTGGTTTTTTTGAGGAGAGGAAAAATAAATATAAGAACGGTGTCTTATTTTCAGAGAAACACGGTAGTTACTGTTTTTGGGATTGTTAGAACATAAATTCATTCATTCGTTTGTTTGTTTGTTCATTTATTATAGCACCCTCCATCCGAAGATCTCAGGGTGGTTCACAAGATTAAAGTACAGGATAAAAGCACAAAACAAATACGGTAGTTAAAACAAAAACAACACCCACCTCGTGCCACAAAAACATTTAAAAAGCTGTAGAATATTTATCTGTCTGACTGCAGAGAAACGTTTTTGCCTGGCACTTAAAGATGTCTAATGAAGGCGCCAGCTGAACTTCCCTGGGCAGAACAGTTCCTAGAATTTACGTTACTACCAAGCCTAAAGTTCATGCTCTGCTACTTGGCCTTGTAATTGTCTGGTGTTTGGGTGCATCTTATTTGCAGGGTCTGTATTGGAGCCTTTGCTTCAGTTGCCTGTTGTTGCGCCTAAATAGCAAGTTTTGATTTCAGGTCTCTCTGTAAACCAGGGCAAGCATATGACTGAGGGCCTTTGCCTATGCAGACCCTCCAAGTGCCCCTATTTTCCAGGGACAGCACTGATTTACAAAAACTGTCCTGATTTTCCTTAGGACGTCCCTATTTTCACTGGAGAAATGTTGGAGGGTATGGATTTATCCAACCCCTGATCCCTCTGAAGGTAATCCAGTAAAGGGATTTTTTTAATGTTTAATGTTTTATTATTATTTTTATATATGTTGGAAGCTGCCCAGAGTAGCTGGGGTAACCCAGTAAGATGTGTGGGGTATGAACAGTAAAATCATCATTAAGGAATTTTCATCAGAGAAATTTTGGAGGCTCTGCCTTTGTGAAATAAATGTTGTCACACTGAATGGGGTGTATGTCACTGATAATATGGTGTTGTCACAGGCAGGGGTGAATCTAGGTTTCATTTCACCTGAGTCAAAGATGCAGTTTGGCAACCCCCATGTGCATTTGTGTACACACACAGGCTGGGAGCCTCAGGGGAGCCCCTTCTGGAGGCGTTAAAGGTAAAGGTAAAGGGACCCCTAACCATTAGGTCCAGCCACGGAGGACTCTGGGGTTGCAGCACTCATCTTGCTTTACTGGCCGAGGGAACCGACGTTTGTCCGCAGACAGTTTTTCCGGGTCATGTGGCCAGCATGACAAAGCCGCTTCTGGCGAATTAGAGCAGCGGACGGAAACACCGTTTACCTTCCAGCCGGAGCAGTACCTATTTATCTACTTGCACTTTGACGTGCTTTTGAACTGCTTAGTTGGCAGGAGCAGGGACCAAGCACCGGACGCTCACCCTGTCACGGGGATTCAAACCGCCGACCTTCTGATCGGCAAGCCCTAGGCTCTGTGGTTTAACCCACAGCACCACCCGCGTCCCAGAGGCGTTACCCAGAGCAATAAATAAATAAATAAATAAATCTCTGTTCCCTCTCCCTTGCTCCCCCATAGCTCTGGCTCTGGTGTTTGCTGTAGATAACAAGTGGTATTCTGTCACTTTCTTTTCTGGATTTGGAAATGATCTCCCAGGTATCCGTTTGCCTCCTTTTCTTGATTGTGGATCTTTGTCAGACAAGCTAGAACAAATAGCTCTAGACAAGGGACAGTGTGCCGTGTGCTGAGCAGAAGCTTGCTGCCTACAGAGATTTGCAGCAGTCAGTACATTTGTGACATATGATGGTGCTTATATGGCAACTGCATAGTTGTAGTGGGTGGTCTAGAACAGGGGCCGGCAAGGTTTACCTCCCCTGGGCCAGTTCACTCTAGCGGAGATCCCTCTGCGGGCCGGATTGCACAGACACAATTTCTGGCGCTGCGGAAGCAAGTCCCTGTGCTGGTTTAGTGTAGCGCGTGGGGACTTGCTGAGCAGGGGGTTCGGTTCAGGGGCGGCTCATGGGCCAGTTAAATGACCCCCGTGGGTTGCCGACCCCTGCTCTAGAAAGTGGGCCTGCTGCAAGGATGGCTCTGCTTCCAGGTTGCTGCTGCTGCTGTTATTACTCCTGCTACAATGTTTATGTCTCTCAAATGTGATGCACATGGTTTCAAAGTCATGTGCATAAGAAAACAGAAATGATAAGAACATAGATGCAATTACAGTAACCAGAACTGCAGACCAAACATTTTAAGTGAGTGATTCATCTTTATTCAGCCATTTTAGAAATTGGATTAAGAGTCTGTCAGCATGGACAGAACGTATCTAGCTGAGAAACGTTCAGGATGTCTTCATGACAGACCCACAGGCAAGGGAGACATCCCGCCAGGATTTCAGCTACTTTCACTTTACCATCAAGCATCACCATCAGATATGTGGGCTTCCCCCTCATTACAGACTCTTAATCCAGTTTCTAAAATGGGTGCATAAAGATGAATCATAATTACTATTAATTTTATGTCTTTCTGCCTGGCTGACTCTCTCTCTCTCCCCACAGCTCTCCCTGGAGGAGAGAAGCACAAGCAAACATTGGCTCAATTGTGATAATAGATCATAAGCTGTAAACTCTGCTTTGCTTTCTGGGTCATGATTGGAGGGCCAGGGCTTGGGAAAAGCACTAAGATATAAAACTGATCAGGTATCTGTGATATGTAAAGTGGCAGAAAGGAGATTTCTAAAATTAACAGCAGTAGTAGTAGCAGCAGCAGCCCCTTAGTTTAAAAAACACATCAACACACTCATCTATCTAGTACGGCAGAACCAGTTGAGCTACCCTAAAGCCGCCTCAGCATGAGACCCCAAAGAAGAGGCCAAGTTCTGGTTCTCTCCCTACCTTCCTCCCTTGCAAACATATTGTGGATACTTAAGCACTTTTACAAATAGCAGCTAACTAAACTGAAAAGTGCCGCTTCTCTCCATCTTTTCTGATTCTTTCTCTATCCTCTCCATTTGCAAAGAAACAGAAGGCATTTATTAATAAAGGTAAAGGGACCCCTGACCATTAGGTCCAGTCGTGACCGACTCTGGGGTTGCGCGCTCATCTCACATTATTGGCCGAGGGAGCCAGCATACAGCTTCCAGGTCATGTGGCCAGCATGACAAAGCCCCTTCTGGAGAACCAGAGCAGCGCACGGAAACACCGTTTACTTTCCCACTATAGCGGTTCCTATTTATCTACTTGCATTTTGATGTGCTTTCGAACTGCTAGGTTGGCAGGAGCTGGGACCAAGCAACGGGAGCTCACCCCGTCGCAGGGATTTGAACCGCCGACCTTCTGATCAGCAAGCCCTAGGCTCAGTGGTTTAGCCCACAGTGCCACCTGGGTTGACAGGAGCAGGGACCAAACAACGGGAGCTCACCCCATCGTGAGGATTCGAACCGCCGACCTTCTGATCGGCAAGCCCTAGGCTCTGTGGTTTAGACCACAGCGCCACCCGTGTCCCTCACTTATTAATACTTAGCAGCTAATTGAGATTTTCTTGCTTGTTTGTTTATTGCATTCATATCTCAATTTTTCCCCAAGGAATTAAATCAAAATAGAGGCTCAGGAGGGTCCCCTGCCCTTCCTAAGCCACTCCTAATGAAATATGCTGGAATGTTGTTTTCAACCCTGGAGACAGGGATGGGACATAGACATGGTTGCGGTTGTGTGTGCTGTCCAGAGATGAGTATCCAGCCCAGGAGATGGTCAGAAACAAGTCCAGAGCATCTCTTAATGTAAGATATTGGATATGCATGTAAGGAACATGTAAGGTTTAGGGTGGGCAGTGCCCTACCTGCCCCAATGGACCAGTCTCTAGGGACTTGGCATCATAATGACACCTGGTGTTTGGGTGCTTTGAAGTCCCAAAGTTGGGACTTCACAGCATCATGTAGGACTTGCAAAGAGCCCTTTAAAGCATTTGAGGTGCTGCCCATCAGCTGGTAAGTGGTAAAGCCAAAGCCTGCTTTCCATCTGCATCAGCTCCCCAAGTTTATGGACAGCTCCAGCTGTGTAGCTCCTGCTGCCCCTTGCCAATGCACAACCGAGAGCACACTTGAAGGCTCTCAGTTCTTGTCTCTACCTCCACCACACCTGATGGGCAGGTAGGCATGGCTTGGGGGAAATGGCCTTGCAGGTCAAATTTGCAAGACCCTGGCATGTGTCCTGTGGTGCAGTGGCTTCCCACCCCCGCCTTAAAAGGTGGGGACCACACTGACCCTAGTCAGTAGTATAGCACACCTTAATACATGTTGCAGCCTATATCTTCTTCACTCTATAAGAGCTCAGGCTAAGGGAGGCTTGTAGTGCTCTCCAGGCCTCCCCTCCTCCTCTGATCCAGCAGATGAGCTGAGGAAGGGAGAGCCCTCCTCCCACTCTCCTTTAGTGTTCAGGGATTGGGTCTTCTCTTTTTAGAAAAGGTGGTGGCAGAAGGTACGTGTGTGTGTGTGTGTGTGTGTGTGTGTGTGTGTGTGTGTGCAGCCTTCTCTAAAGCCAGTTCTGAAGGCATTAGCGATCCTGGCTGCTTTGTTCAGGCCAGCCACCACCACTTCCCAGGTGGCTTGGCTTTCCTGTGGACAGGTTGTCCCAAGAAATGCAGGTAGCATCACTTGCTGCCTCTGAAAAGAGACTTGCGTGTCCTCAGCTGCCGTTGCTGCAGAACCTCTGGGCTTTCTAGCAGCTGCAGAACTGACCTTTACAGAAGTTTTAAGGGGGGGAATGACTGGGAGTGGGGCTTGTGCATCACCTCACATTATTGTAAGCAAAGTTGTACCCCCCACTCAAAAGCCCACCTGGGGAACGTAGCTCCCTTTGCTATCTTTGGGATGGATTTTGCTCTCCCACCGAAAAATGACCAATATTCCACTGTGAGGACTTTCAGATCAGCCCTGCCTACTTTCTCTTGCAGATGTGTGTCACCTCAATGTCCTTCTGTCCCTCTCTGCGTCCTCCAGCAAGCTTGCCCTTCTCCCTCGTGCCACGGGGCTTTCTCTCTAGCCCAGCTGAACTGGATGGGAAAAGCAGGGAGTCTGTGAGCTCTGGAGTTCCCTTGAGCTAGAGAGGGAGCAGTTTGGGGCTGAAAGGTTGAAGGCTAAGTTGCAAGGAGGTGGACTTTAGACTAAGACAGGCCAACAGAATCTGACTGTTTTCATTCTGGAAGGGGATGGCAAAAAGGAATTGCCTTGAAAAGTGGGGAAGAAATTCAGCAATATTTTGTGTGAAGTACGAAGTGTGAAGGGTCTTTCTGCTGAGTGGTCCAGGGTGGTGAAAGTTTTACACTGGTCTTCAGAACAAGACCAAACTGCACATTGTCAAATGCACAGCACACTGTTGCACCTTCAATTATTATAAAATTCCTTGCCGATGAGGGGCTCCCTTTTGATCTAAGTTTGTGGGGAGGGGGGATTTCTCTCTACCTCCCTCTAAGAAAAATTCTCCTCTCCCATCCTCATTACATATCATAGGCATCCGGCCCGGGCAAGGTGTGTGTGTGTGTGTGTGTGTGTGTGTGTGTTTTCATCCCAACTGCAGCAGTGGGCAAGAAGAAATAAACCTCCCCTCCTTGCATGCTTTGAGCAAGACCAATTGGGAACCCCATATCTATAGCAAATTTTAGAAAGGACACCTAAAAGAGGACAGCACAATTTACTCCAGCTCCTCCTCCTCTATAGCACAAGGAGTAACAATCTTCTTGACTTTAGACAGCCTCATTTCTTGGACCAGATCCTGATGAATGTTGTGTCTTTCTCCTCAGCCAACCGATTATCTGGTTCGAGTGACGTCCCCCTTATTGCTTCATCAGCCCAATGCAATCTGAGAAGGGCTCAATGAAGAAACCTGCTTCGTTGGTCTTTGTATGACTATACCCTGCTTGTTCTGTAACAGCCCACACCCTGCTTACCTAAGAATAAGTGCCATTGAATTCAAGAGTGCTAGAAAAATGCAACCTGTGCAAAAGTAGTAGTACAACTCATGCAACACGTTGGCGAAAAATATTCACACAATTATTGCCAAAATGATATACATTGTTTATCGATCTTATGAGACAAAGGCAAAACCTAACACAATGCCACAGAAACTTACAAACTACCCAAACTAAAATGAACTTGTAACATCTGGTTTCACTAGGTTTTTCCAAGTGCTTGGCTCAGTTTTTTGTTTTCTTTGTATCTTTAGGTAGGTTCATGAGGATTCCAACAAAATACCATAAATGTAGCTGAATATTAGACATTTGTTGAATAATTAGTGTAGAAATCCATGTTTGACTGTCTCTCTGCTCCTGTTGACAGAAGATAACTACATGGTGATTGATAACAGTCTGACTGTTAATCACTTTATCTCCAAAGGGTGATCTGGAAGTTGTCCTCAAATGCTTTGAGGCAAGGCTGTTTTTCTGCTGTCTGCACCTGGAGGCTTGGAAAGGAGTTAGTAGGAGCTGGCAAGCTGGGGAGTTGTCATTGTTATGAAAAATGTACCCCAAAATGCGTTGCCTTTTAAGAAGGACAGACGCGGGTCGGAAGCTCCAAAATTTGCACTAAGTTCAGCTCCGCCAGGAAAATGACAGAGACCACACGATGCTGTCAGGAAAAACAAACAGATCCCTTTATTGCAAAAATGTAGAACTACAGCTGTAGGGTCCCTGCCTCTGGAAAAAGGAAGGACCCCGGAAAATGGTAAAGTCCCCTTATATACCCTCCTGTCCCTGCATGGAAATCTCTGGACTGGGAGGGAGGGGGAGACAAGGGCGACGGGTGGGGGATCGGATTAGCTGGGTGCGGAGATGACTTTTCCTTTCAGATGGAGAGATGTCAATCACTCTTCTCCTGTTGCTGATGGTGCTCCCTGTTGTTTGGCAGGAAGGGCAATCAGTCGAGATGGGTGCAGAGGTGGGGCAGTTCCTGGCAATTTCCGTGGGGTGGAAGTCCGCCCGGCAGGTGTTTTCCTCCAGGCCATGGAAGGGTGGGCTACGTTGAGGATGGCAATTTATTTGAATAAAGTTGTTCCAGCTAATCCCTCTATTGTCCGTGTGTCCTTGAATGGGTATAGGGTGGTAGTAGGGCAAGGTTCAGGTGGGTTGGGATCATACAGGGTTCATACAGAAAATATACCTGGAAAACATACCTAATACAGGGATTTCTAATTAAAAGGTAGCAGTCCTGACATATACAGTTCTAAGATATAAAACAGCAATTCCAATACAGAGAGATACTAGCAATTCTAATACAGAGGCAGCGGATAGAGATTTCATGGTAAGAGAACATATAATAGGCAGTATTATTAACTTGAGTAGAAAAGTGTCACTTTGGATTTGGGCGGTTTCCCCCCCCTTCTTCTGGAAACATTGTTTTGTTCTGGGCAGAGGGGAGGTGGAGAGGGGAAATGTGTGAGTTTATGCTAACTGTTGTGCATATGCAGATCCTTAAGCCTTCCTTCAGGCAGGGTCACGTCCTAGCGGGAGGGGTGGGGAGACAGGGAAGATGGCATTGAACAGGATTCTGGGTATTGCAGCTGTCAAATTCTGTCACCCCTCTCTGTTCATTAATAGTGGTGTCCTGCAACCCCCCCCCCAATATGATTTTATAACATCATCATGCCCAAAAGAAAGTCAGACTGCATCATGGGTGGAGAGGTAGATGCTGTAGCTGCCAGCCGTCACCTTGCCCACCAGGGATCAGCATAAACCCAGAAACGGGAAGTAAACTGAAAGGGCACCTATAGGGAAGACTCAAAAAATGGGTCAGTGTGGCAACAGGCGCATCCTCTGTGGTTCATTTTTAGGGAAAAGGCATTATAGAAAAATATTTGATCATTGTGTACATGCCTCCCACGTGGGGTGGGAATGGAAAATAAGCAAAGGTGCCAGCTAGGAGTTTTTTGCTCAAAGTGTGATACAATCTGGCATTGTTGGCAGACGGAAGGCAGGATTCAACATGTCAATAGTCTGCAATGCATGAGGAGTGTTTAGGGCATGCTGGGTTCTGAAAGGAAAGAACAGGGAACAAGTTTCTTAAACTTACAGTTTGTTCAGAGAACCTTTCAGTTAAGTGTTTTGTTTTGACAAGTAACAACCTTGCTGGTAGGATGTTGGAGCTGTTGAATGTGTCTGTTTATAAATTACTAGGCTTAACAGGTTTATGGACCTATTGTTTCACCTATTCTCAGCAATCTCAGCCAGCCTTCCTGCCGAGTAGGCATAGCCTGGGTGCCAGAGGGATCAGTAGCTGTCTAGCTGCTTGTGTCCTTGAGCCTCTGTGCCTTGTGGAGGGCTTTTCTGAACCAGCCCATGCCTCTGTGGGTGAAGTCAGAGTTTCTCAAACTTCTGAACTCCTTCTGAACTTCTGAACGTACCTTAATTTATAGAGACGCCAGTCTGTTGGGCAAACAAGTACACAGCAGTCCACTTCAGGCAGCTAGAGCCACAGGGACAGCCAATCTGACCCCCCCCCCAACAGATTGCTCATCACTCCCTCCACCAGCGCTGCCAGAGTGAAGAGAGTGCTGGCAAAATCTCACCAGAAGCCACAGCTGGCATAGATAAGAAATGCCTGCAAGCTGGGCAGCATCACCAAAGCATGCCAGCTGAAAAAGAGAGGGCGCTGGCATTGTCTTGACTCTCTTGATGCTGGCTGCTCAGGAGGAGGAGAGCCTCTTGTCTGGCCAGCAGAATTGGGACCCCTGGCATGGCCAGACAAGTGTTCATTCCCCTCCAGGCGTTTTGATGTCTAAGGCAGCCCTAATTCTTTCCCAGCTCCAGCAGCCTCTGGCTCAGCCAGCCCTAATTCTTTTCAGTTGAATGATCCCAACCTACAAAAAGGCTAAATAAGGGAAAACGCAACATGATTTATTGCTGAATGCAAAGCACACTTGCAGCAAAGTCTACAATCCCAAAACAGCCCCTACTTCTGAGGAGACATGTATAGGATTGGACTGCTGCTCTACTGTAATGGAACATATATTTTAACGGTTCAAGAAACTACAGTGTTCTAGTTAGATCTGTCACAAAGTGTTTCTGTCCTTGTCGTTGTGCTCAGGAATTGTTTGCCAATGCTAGCAGCAGTTACGCACGCATGAATGCGCCACTGGAAGAATCCTACCATGCGCATGGAAACAATCCGCTTGTCTCTAACGGCACAGATTTGCTTCTCTGCCCAGCAGGATTTCTAGGCAGGTGCCTTTCCTTTGAGGAGAGGAAGAGTTGTTTTCCTCACATGGTTCCATGTGGTTGTGGTTGTTGTCTTAAAATTCAATTGCTAACATTTCCTTTTCTTAGGGTAAACCCGCTACTGTACTTAATAATTTAAACCTCAATCAATGCTAGTTGTGCAGAGGCTTTTACTGTGAAAGTGGCCCAGCCCTTGCCAGGACTGTCTACCAGGTTGGCAGCTGTAAGGGCTTTCCTTAGAGAGGATTCCAGAACCTTGATAGTGAAAGAAAAATCTCTGGACCCGTCTGTTTTGAGCACCCAGCATCCTTTCTGGGATGTGTGCAAGCGGGGTTGTGGCACAGTTCGAAGAGGTTTTGGGTGGAACGGATGATCAATATTGCTTCCAGTCTAGCCTTCAGCATCACTGTGGCACGGATAGCACCTTGGCCGCTCTACTGGGTGATCTGGGCCAAGATATGCACCAGGAGAGTGTGAAGCAAGGAGGGCTCAGAAGGGCATCATGGCAAATGGCACTGAAAGGGAGCGAAAGCAGGCAGGGAAACCACCGCAGTTCAGATTACGTATGTGCTTGTGGTCAGAACTGGATTTACTTAGTGGAAATGCAAGTGGCATTTGTTGACATTAGAACTAGGTGATATAGCGTCAAAAACCGGCTTGAATTTTACTTCATGATAACTGTTTCATAATATTTGACCTGGCAATATATCGCGAATCACAACATTTGTGAGGGCTCGGTGATATCTGGTTTTCAACATTGCGATATATCACCAGCAAAACATTGCAATATATCATGATGTCTGAAATAAGGATGGAATTATGCAGAGGCAAGCAGGATAACATCCTGGCAACTGCTACTACTTAAGGGTAAATAACGATAAATGATGATGAATAAATGATGATATTCTCAATCACTGCACGGTCCCCTTCATCAGCATGCAGGCCAAAAAGCATCCAAACAGGGCTTTGGGTTGAGAGGAATGAGTCTTTGCCTCCAAATGTATGCGAGTGACTGAGACCAACCTTGAAGGGCTGTTGTCAAAAGACGTAACTGCAGTGCTGGTGGGGGGGGGGGAGGGAACAAATAACCATAGTAGAGGAGCGGAGGGAAAGCCAAGGCAAGGGGGGGGGGAGAATTCTTTGCCTGTCTGACCCAGACTGGCCTTGCAGGCTGTGAGCAGGTCTCCTTCCAGAAGCAGAAAACGGGGAGAGGCTTCCTTTGCTCTGTGTCCAAGAGCTACAGCCCAGGGACGAGGGGATGTGCTTTCTGGAGAATGCATGTGGTTCTGAGAAATGTGGCACAGAATTACTGGAAGCTCCTCCGCGAGGTTCAGCTTTGGCTCCAAGCACTGCCTACGGTGCTGTTAGCAGGCCTGGGACATATTCTGCCATGTAGTTGCAGACAGGGAGAAGGGCCAGGAGGGCAGTGTGATCTTGTGGCTGACAGCCCTGGCTTCCAATCAGGGAAGGACTTTGCCAAGGAGTTCTCTGACCACATGGCTGGGGGAGGGCTCTCCCAGAGCTGTGCATTGGCTTTTTTCTGTGATGACAAAATAAATCTGTCAGTCACTATGGATCTTTCCCCACCCTGGTGTTTTCTTTCTATGGTAAGGTTACAGACACTGGTGTCGCTTTCAGCAGATACTTGCCTGTGAGTTTTTATTTTTAATGTCCAAATCGCTGAGGCATCATTTTTTTTTAAATAAAATACCTTTATTTATTTTTTCCCAATATACAACAGACAAAACAGGTTCAATAAAAATCAAGAAAATAAAATACATCTATAACATTGTGTTACATGTGTCTTATTTGTAAATTACCCCCCTCCCTCCCCTCTGAGCCCTCCCTCCCATCCCCGGCGACTTCTCAGCCGTTCTTGAGTTTTTCCCTTTTGATTCCGTGTATAATCTCTGCATACTGTTTTCCAAATTCATCTTCATATTGTTTATTTGTACCATACCTAAATGGTATTATAAGAGTCTTTAATTAATGATTGGTTAATAATTAATTAGTTACAGAACTTTTAAATATCTGATATGAGGATTGGTTTTTCTATTGTATCTTTTATGTAATTAAAGAATGGCTTCCAATTATTATTTGAATTTTCTGATTTAATCCCCTTGATTCGTTCATATTCTGCTGCCAACTTATAATAGTTATATAATTTTTGTTGCCATTCTTCTTTTTCCGGGACCTTTGCCGATTTCCAATTTTTCGCGATCAATATTCTTGCAGCCTCTGTAGCATAGCTTATGCAACATCTATCTTGTATCTTGATGTCATCTGGTATCATACCCAGCAAAAACATTTCCGGTAGTTTCTTGAATGAATATTTCAGAATTTTCTTTAATTCCCTATATATCATTTCCCAGAACACCTTGATTTTATCACATCTCCACCACATATGTATGTGGGTACCAACTTCTTTATTGCATTTCCAACATGTGTTGTTCGTATCTGGGTATATTTTCGCCAATCTGGCCGGTGTTAAATGCCATCTATTCTGCATTTTTAATAGATTTTCCTTTAAATCATAATTAGGTGTGTATTTTGAATCAATTTTCCATAATTTTTCCCATTTTTGCATTGTGATCGATTTACCCAAATCTTGACTCCATTTAATCAGGGAGTCCTTAGTTAATTCTTCCTCTGTTTTCCATTTTAGTATTATTTGATAAAGATTTTTCATATATTTATCTTTTTTTGCCAATAGTATTTCATCTAATTTAGATATTTCTTTTTCGAAGCCAATTTTTTTATCTAATTGCCATCTTTGTTTATTTTGAAAATATTGTAGCCAGGTTTTTAAATATGGTTTTATTTCATTATATTCCTTTAATTTTAAATTTCCCTCTTTTTCTTCTAATAATATTTTATATGTTGGCCAGTTGTCTTCCATGTTGGTTCTTCGTACCGCCAAAATTTCAATTCTATATTTTGTCCAAATTGAATAAAGAGATCTTCTGATAATATTTAACATAAAGACATTTTTTCTTTCAATTTTCTCTCTCATTAGGTAATGATGCCATCCGAAACCAAGCCCTTGACCTTCCAGGTCTAATAGATCACTGTCTTTAAGTTCCATCCATTCTTTACACCATATTAAGGCTGCTGCATCGTGATATATTTCCAAATCAGGCAACCCATACCCTCCTCTTTCCCTATGATCAATCATAATTTTATATTTTATCCTTGGCTTCTTACCATTCCATATAAATTTTGTAATGTCTCTTTTCCACTCCTTAAAAATTTTACTTATTCCCAATAGTGGCAAATTTTGGAACAAATATATCATCCTGGAAACCACATTCATTTTTACTAAAGAATTTCTCCCCATTAATGACAAATTTAACTTACTCCATATCTCCAGATCTTTTTAAACTTTTTTTCCAAATCTCTATATAATTTTCTTGTATCAGGTCAATACCCTTGACTGTAGTCTGTATACCTAAATATTTTATTCTTTTTACAATTTTTAAGCCCGATTTTTCCTGAAGTTCTATTCTCTCATTTATTTCCAAATTTCTTACAAGCATTTTAGTCTTTTCATAATTTACTTTTAAGCCTGCTACCTGTCCATATTCTTTTATTCTATCGATTGCTCTGGGGATACAATGTATAGGGTTTTCCGTAGTTATTATTATATCATCCGCGAAAGCTTTAATTTTGTATTTTTTATTGCCAATTATAATTCCTTTAATTTCCTCGTCCTCCCTTATATTTTTTAATAATATTTCCAAAGTTATAATAAACAAGATGGGGGATAGAGGGCAACCTTGGCTGGTGCCTCTCGTTATCTTTATTTTATTTGTCAATCTTCCATTAATTACTATATTTGCTTTCTGGACTTTATAAATTGCTCTTATCGCATTTTCCATTTCCTCTCCTATTTTCATCTTCCCTAGTGTTTTCAGCATGAAGGGCCATGAGACCCTGTCAAAAGCCTTTTCTGCGTCTATGGAAAGTAGTGCTGCTTTTTTGTCCCTTCGGTTTTCCAGGCATTCCAGGATGTTTATTACATTTCTTATGTTGTCTCTTGCAAATCTTCCTTTAATAAGCCCTACTTGGTCTTTATGTATTGTATCCGTCAAAATTGTGCTCAATCTATTGGGCAATATTTTTGTGAAGATTTTATAATCACTATTTAATAGTGAAATCGGTCTGTAATTACCAGGGTTGTCAGTGTCAGTCTGAGGTTTGGGGATTAGAATAATTTGTGCTTCAGTCCATGATTTGGGGATAGATCCTTTCTTTAACAATAAATTCATTAACTCTTTCAGGGGGTCTAATATAATTTCTTGTACCTCTTTATAATATTCTAATGGTAATCCGTCAGGACCTGGTGCTTTTTCTTTTTTCATGGTTTTAATTACTTCGACTATTTCAAAGGTTGTGATTTCTTTATTTATTTGTGCAATTTTTTCTGGAGGTATTTGTGGTAATCTATATTTTTTAAAGAAATCATCTATTTCCTGCTCGGGGGTTTCTTCTTCTTGGTATAATTTTTCATAAAATTTCTGGAATACATCCATGATTTCTTCAGTTTTGGTGACATATTTCCCCTCTGATTTAATTCTACTTATTATTTTTTCACTCCTTCTCTTTTTTATTTGCCAAACCAATAATTTGCTGGGTTTGTTGGCCCACTGGAAATTTTTATATTTCCAAAATTGTATTTGATATTCTATTTCTTGATCTATTATTTTCTCAAATTCCAATCTTAATATTTTTAATTCCTGATCTATTTTTTTGGAATAATTTTTAAATAATATTTTTTCCTTTTTCCTAATTTCCTGTATTAACATTTCTTTCTTGGCCTCTTTAGCTTTCCTCCAATTGGCATTTTGTTGTATAAAATACCCACGCATTACTGCTTTTCCTGCGTCCCATACAGTCCGCAGGTCCACTTCCCCATTGTTATTCCACATAAAATATTCTTTTAAATGTTTTTTTGCTTCCTGGATTATTTGGGAGTTATTTAGAAGGAAGGTGTTTAATCTCCATCTTTTTTCTGTCGGTTCCTCTTTTAATGTTAAAACCATTGGATTATGGTCCGACAAGGTCTGGGGTCCTATTTCTATCTTCTGGATTTTGGTTAATAATTATTTTGAAATCCAAATGGCGTCAATTCTGCTTGCCGTGTGATGGCGTGCAGATATGTGTGTGTATTCTTTTGCTACAGGATTTTTATGTCTCCATGCATCTGTTAAGTCTACATTATCCATTATTTGCATAAATTTTTTTGGGAGTGTTATTATCTTTTTCCCTTTGCCACCTTCATCTCTCTTTTTATCCAGTTCCGGATCAATAATTCCGTTGAAATCTCCCATCACTATCAACTTTTCTCCTGTATATTTTATTAATTGCTTTTCTAAATTTTGCAAAAACGCTTTTTTACTTCCATTCGGGGCATATACTCCCACCCATATCCAGTCTTGTCCTTCATACGTTGTTTTAACCATTATTATTCTACCTTCCTTATCGGTCCAGATCAATTCGGGATTCCATTTTTGTTTAATATAAATTACCACTCCTCTCTTTTTTCTCTCGTCAGCCGCAATGAATTCTTTCCCCAATTTTTCATTTTTCAATACCCTCGAATGTTTTTTATTTATATGGGTTTCCTGCAGGCAGATCGCATCCCAGTTTTGTTTTCTCAATAAGTGTCCCACTCTATTTCTTTTCTTCTTGTTATTCAAGCCGTTAACGTTCCAAGATATTATTCTAAAATTCATATTTATTAGACAATTCTACAAAAGCTTTAATACTAATCTAGTCAAATTTCTCTAAAAAGATGGATAAAGAAAAGAAAAGAAAATAGAATACCGAGAAGAATGGAGAATGTGGGAAAGGGGGGGGGGAGGGGGAAACGGAGAAGGAGGAAAGGGGAAGAGGGAAGAGAAAGAAGAGAAAAAAATATATCAGAAAAAACAAATACCTACACTAAGCAGAATCGAGGGGTTCATAGGGTTTGCTGTCATTTTCTTAAGCAGTGATTTACATTGATTTTAATTGTTAAATTTCATAATTAATTTACAAATTTACAAGGGTTGCAGTCTTTGTTGTTGTGTTTTTTTTTTTCAGTCGCTCACTTTGATTTATTCTTTCATTTCTCCTTCTTCTTCTTCTTCTGCTGCTGATGTTTCTTCGTCTTCTATTTGTTCTCCTTCTTGTTCCTCTCCGCTAATGTCGTCGTCGTTTTCTTCTTCTGACTTGGGAGCTCGATCTCTGTTCCCTTTCACTTTATCGCCACCCAGTTCTTGTGAATAGGTTCTGAAGAATCTATCTGCTGCTTCTGGATTGTCGAATCTCCTCCATCTACCTTTGAAGGAGAATGCCATCCCTTGCGGGTATTCCCATTTGAAGAAGACTTTTTTAGATTTTAGAGCTTTGGCCAGGAATTGATATTTTTTCCTTTTGTGAATCAGCCTCGGTGGAATCTCCTTTAGTATGATTACTTCAGTCCCATCCATAACTAAATATCAATTCCTGGCCAAAGCTCTAAAATCTAAAAAAAAAATCGCTGAGGCATCATTAAGTGTGCTTTGGGGTTCCCACTCTGGTTTGGGGTGCTTCATACGGATCGTGCTTTGTCTGAGAATAGCCCAGAATCCCTTTAAATCAACCAGTTTGGGATTCACAATCTTCTGCACCTCTAGCGCCAGTTGTTTGTAATCAATTATTTGTCATCTTTCTGTGAGAAATTGGACCAAAGGATAACACGTGGTTGATTCCTTGAGCGCACGTACGTAGCTATTGAAACAAGGGCATTTTGACAAACAACCTTATAAGGCTCTCTGTCTTACATATATGGACCCTGTCCGCCCCTCTTTTGGGGGATAGGCGACCAGCCTGGTTGTCTAACATGTTTTATAATGATCGTGGTTTCCCCAGGTGACTGGGCTGTCACCAAACCAATCAAGATGTGGTAGGTTATCAGTAGTGATCTGAGTAGATCAGAAAGGTTGGCTTTCAGGATCAAAGACTTAACCACCTTCAAACAAAACAAAACAAAACAAAACAAAACAAAAGGTATGTCCACTGCACTCTTCTTCTGTGCTCAAGGGGAGGCATTAAGAATGCTAGCTCCTCCAGGAAGCCATGCTGGGAGTTACAGATTCTCCCTCGGATTAATAGGGGCTGGAGGGAAAGGGAACTGCTAGGTTCCGCAACACGTACTCTCAATGAATGGAGAACCCGATATCTCAAACTATAGAATTGCCATTGCAATTGCAAAAAGAGTGCCACTTGCCCTCTCTAATATTTCTAAAGCAGCACTGAATTATTACCAGTTTGAGGGAACTCGGCTCTCATGACCATATCTTTTGATTTGAAAAGAGGAAGGAAAGAAAAAACGGGCCTCTGTTTATGTATGTGCTGTACTAAATCATTCAGGTGTGTTTCCCGAGGGATTGAAAGTGAACGAACCAGCTACCAAGCACAGACACTGACTAAAGGCAAACAGCAGACTTCATCCCAAAGCATTTCACAGCACGGATTCAGTTCCTAAATGTGGGTGTCTAAAGGCAGAAGGAAGACTTTGCTTGAACCTAGGAGCAGGCGTGATTCACCCCATTTGCTTTGCATTCCCAAACAGAAAAGAAGAAAGGGAGGCATGCTGCCTTTTGCCCACTAAACACCCAGACCGTCCTCCTTCCTGTCAATGAGGCACCAAGGAAGTATTCAGCCAGACGATGGAGCCTGTGGGGACCGAGATGGCTTTGCTCAGCAACGTCCTGGCAGCCTATTCCTTTGTCACAGGTAGGGCCCCCCTCTGGCCACTACTTCTGTTTACTCGGGGGTCAGCTTTCTTTTTCATCAGGGGGCTGGTCTACTTTTCCTCAGACCTTGTGGGGGGCCGGACTATATTTTGAAAAATATAAATACCCTGCAAGCTGTCATGCAACTGCCTCCGGACCTGGAGGCGTCTCCCACAGCGCACTGGTGGCAAGGCAAGGATTGGCTGTAGGAACTCTGAAGCTGTGCCAGCGTTGCCGCCTGCCCAGGGCCGTTCATGGCTTCGGAAGCTCCTGCAGCCGACCCAAAGCTACACCAGGCATCCTTAGCGTGTGGGGACTGAGCAAGCAGGCGGCAGGATCCGCGGGCCTTAGTTTGCCAACCCCTGTGTTTAATGGATGTTTCATGAGGCTGTAGCAGGGTATCTGAAGATCACATTTCAAGGCTGGATGAATTATTTATTATTATTATTATTATTATTATTATTATTATTATAGCCTTTTGATTTGTTTTTGCAACTGGTGAACCAAAGGAGTCCAGAAAAGGGAGTGTTGTGTGTATTTTCTGTGATTTCTGATGCCATGCTAGCTCATTGTGTTTTGTACACACTTATGCTTCACCAAGAGAGGACAGAAGAGGACTCACACTTGATCATACTACAGTGGAACCTCGGTTTATGAACACCTCGGTTTACGAATTTTCGGTTTACGAACGTCGCAGAACCGTCTGGAACGGATTAATTCACTTTCCATTACTTTCAATGTAAAAGTTCGCTTCAGTTTATGAACGCTTCAGTTTATGAATAGACTTCCGGAACCAATTGTGTTCATAAACCGAGGTACCACTGTACTCTATTTTGCTGTGTTATTTCAGTAGTAGTAGCGATTTATTAATGTGCTCTTATTTGAAGTTTATCCCCTTATGAACTTCAAAGTGGCAAACATTCCTTTTTTATTCTTAAGATTAAAGACCTCCTCACTGAGGAGCCAACTCTCTGTCCTGTAATTTAGAGAATTAATGATACAGGTATATTTACTTGGCTCAAGAAAACTTGGTTTCTCTTCAACTGAAGTGTGAAAATTAAGTAATTGATGGAATGTCAACATTTTGAATAAATGTTTCCTCGGCTTACAACATTTATCTTTCATCTACCCTTGTGTTGTACCGCATTTGTCGCTCCACAGGACGCACCTGACTATAGGATGCACCTAGTTTTTAGAGGAGGAAAACAAGAAAAAAAATTGCTTTCTTGAATTGTCCTAGGCATAGCAGCCAACTCCTAGAGGCCTAGGTGCCTTTGCCCCCCACCAATTAAATATTTGAGGAAGCTTATTTTGCAAAGGGAGAAAGCTCCATTTTTTAAAGGATCAGCTCAAAGTTGTGCATCTTTTTTTGCAAATGGGAAAAGCCCCGGTTTTTTTTTTGGGGGGGGGTGTCAGCTCAGAGTTGTGCATCATTTTGCAAAGGGGGAAAGCTCCATTTTTAGGATCAGCTCAAAATTGCTGAGTTTCCTTGCAAAGGGGAAAAAATCCTGTTTTATGGGGTTCAACTCACAGTTCTGCAGTTTCTCTAGGAAAGGAAAGGAAAGGAAAGGAAAGGAAAGGGACCCATTTCTATAGTTTCCAGACAGATAATCTAATCAGCCAGTCACATGTCTCCCTCTGCAGACAACAACTGAGGCCTAGGCAAGGGCCCAGGATTTCCCTCCCTGATCTCTTGCAATCAGCTGCTGAGCGGGTTCCTTTCTCTTTCCCTCTTGTTAGCCTTTAGCTCTTTCTTTCTCTTTTTTTTTAACAAAAGCACGATCTGTTTTTTGCCCCTGGGCAATTCGGCTCCAGGGACCACGCATTCGCTCCATAAGACGCACAGAATTTCCTCTTACTTTTTAGGAGGGAAAAAAGTGCGTCTTATGGAACGAAAAATACGGTACTCCTTGCATGATATATTTCAGTTCCTTTCCCCATATAATTATTCCTTTGCAACATGGGAATTACCGTATGTCACGGTCCGGTCGGCAGGCGTCAGGACCAGAGGCAAGATGGTGGTGAAGAAGCAGGAACAGGTGCAGGGCTGAGGGTCCAGCAGCAGGCAGATGCAGGGTCAAGGAGCAAGGCAGAGACGAAGGTCCACGGGCAAAGAAGCAAGGCGAAGGCTCAAGGAACAAGAAGCAAGGCGAAGGCTCAAGGAACAAGAAGCAAGGCGAAGGCTCAAGGAACAAGAAGCAAGGCGAAGGTCCAAGGAACAAGGAGCAAGGCGAAGGTCCCAGGAGCAAGGAGCAAGGCGAAGGATCAAGGAACAAGAAGCAAGGCGAAGGTCCAAGGAACAGGAAGCAAGGCGAAGGTCCAAGGAACAGGAAGCAAGGCGAAGGTCCAAGGAACAGGAAGCAAGGCGAAGGTCATAGAATCATAGAGTTGGAAGAGACCACAAGGGCCATCCAGTCCAACCCCCTGCCAAGCAGGAAACACCATCAAAGCATTCCTGACAGATGGCTGTCAAGCCTCTGCTTAAAGACCTCCAAAGAAGGAGACTCCACCACACTCCTTGGCAGCAAATTCCACTGCCGAACAGCTCTTACTGTCAGGAAGTTCTTCCTAATGTTTAGGTGGAATTTTCTTTCTTGTAGTTTGAATCCGTTGCTCCGTGTCCGCTTCTCTGGAGCAGCAGAAAACAACCTTTCTCCCTCCTCTATATGACATCCTTTTATATATTTGAACATGGTTATCATATCACCCCTTAACCTTCTCTTCTCCAGGCTAAACATACCCAGCTCCCTAAGCCGTTCCTCATAAGGCATCGTTTCCAGGCCTTTGACCATTTTGGTTGCCCTCTTCTGGACACGTTCCAGCTTATCAGTATCCTTCTTGAACTGTGGTGCCGAGAACTGGACACAGTACTCCAGGTGAGGTCTGACCAGAGCAGAATACAGTGGTACTATTACTTCCCTTGATCTAGATGCTATACTCCTATTGATGCAGCCCAGAATTGCATTGGCTTTTTTAGCTGCTGCATCACACTGCTGACTCATGTCAAGTTTGTGGTCTACCAAGACTCCTAGATCCTTTTCACGTGTACTGCTCTCAAGCCAGGTGTCTCCCATCCTGTATTTGTGCCTTTCATTTTTTTTGCCCAAGTGTAGTACTTTACATTTCTCCTTGTTAAAATTCATCTTGTTTGCTTTGGCCCAGTTGTCTAATCTGTTAAGGTCATTCTGAAGTGTGATCCTGTCCTCTGGGGTGTTAGCCACCCCTCCCAATTTGGTGTCATCTGCAAACTTGCTCAGGATGCCCTCAAGCCCATCATCCAAGTCATTGATAAAGATGTTGAACAAGACTGGGCCCAAGACAGAACCCTGTGGCACCCCACTAGTCACTACTCTCCAGGATGAGGAGGAGCCATTGATGAGCACCCTTTGGGTTCGGTCAGTAAGCCAGTTACAAATCCACTGAATGGTAGCATTGTCTAGCCCACATTTTACCAGCTTCTTTACAAGAATATCATGGGGCACCTTGTCAAAGGCCTTGCTGAAATCAAGATAGGCTACATCCACAGTGTTCCCTTCATCTACCAGGCTTGTAATTCTGTCAAAAAATGAGATCAGATTAGTCTGACATGACTTATTTTTCAGGAACCCATGCTGACTTTTAGTGATCACAGAGTTTCTTTCTAGGTGCTCACAGACTGTTTGCTTAATGATCTGCTCTAGAATCTTTCCTGGTATTGATGTCAGGCTGACTGGGCGGTAATTGTTTGGGTCCTCTCTTTCTCCCTTTTTGAAAATAGGGACAACATTTGCCCTCCTCCAGTCTGCTGGAACTTCGCCTGTTCTCCAGGAATTTTCAAAGATTATTGCCAGTGGTTCTGAAATCACCTCTGCCAGTTCTTTTAATACTCTTGGATGTAGTTCGTCTGGCCCTGGAGACTTGAATACATCTAAACTAGCCAAGTATTCTTGTACTACCTCCTTACTTATTCTGGGCTGTGTTTCCCCTGCTGAATCATCTGCTCCATATTCTTCAGGTCGGGCGTTGTTTTCTTTCTTGGAGAAGACTGAGGCAAAGAAGGCTTTGAGGAGTTCTGCCCTTTCTCTGTCCCCTGTTTGCATTTCACCATCTTCTCCTCTGAGTGACCCCACTGTTTCCTTGTTTTTCCTTTTGCTACGGACATACCCATAAAAGCCCTTTTTGTTGCTTTTAACCTCTCTGGCGAGCCTGAGTTCATTCTGTGCTTTAGCTTTTCTGACTTTGTCTCTACACGTGCTGGCTATATGTTTGAATTCCTCTCTGGAGATTTCCCCCCTTTTCCATTTTTTGTACATATCCCTTTTAAATCTTAACTCAGTCAAAAGTTCTTTAGATAGCCAGCCTGGCTTCTTTAGGCACCTTCCATGTTTCCGTCTCATTGGTATTGCCTGAAGTTGTGCTTTTAATATCTCCCTTTTAACAAACTCCCAACCATCATGAACTCCCTTCCCTTTTAGTATTACTGTCCATGGGATTTCACCCAGCGTTTCCCTAAGTTTTCTGAAGTCGGCTTTCTTAAAGTCTAGAATGTGGACCTTAGTATGCTTGGTTGCTCCTTTCCGCTGGATAATAAACTCCAGAAGAGCATGGTCACTCCCACCTAATGATCCTGCCACTTCTACCCCACTAACCAAGTCATCACTATTGGTTAGGACCAGATCTAAAATGGCTGATCCTCTTGTTGCTTCTCCCACTTTCTGGACAATGAAGTTGTCTGCAAGGCCAGTGAGGAATCTGTTCGACCTTATGCTCTTGGCTGAGTTTGACATCCAACAAATATCAGGATAGTTGAAATCCCCCATTACTACTATCTCACTTCCTTTGGAATGCTTGGCCATCTGTTCCAGGAAGGCATCATCTGTGTCCTCAGTTTGGCTTGGGGATCTATAGTAAACTCCCACAATGAGATCACTGTTGTTTTTCTCTCCCTTAATTTTGACCCAGATACTCTCAATTTGGCTTTGAAGTTTTAAATCCTGGATCTCTTCACAGGTATACATATCCCTAACATATAAAGCTACTCCTCCTCCTTTCCTGTTTGGTCTATTTCTCTTAAATAGATTGTATCCCTCTATTACTACATTCCAGTCATGAGACTCATCCCACCAGGTTTCAGTGATGCCTATTATGTCATATTTAGTATGCTGTACCAAGAGCTCAAGTTCATCTTGTTTATTTCCCATGCTCTGTGCATTAGTATACAGACATTGAAGACCATTGATCATTCCCCCATGTCTCTTATTTAAGGATATTTTCGTCCCACCACTAGATCTGCATGCTGCTTGCTCCATTTGGTCCTTGACATTTGGATGATCATCTTCAGCATTTGATAGACTCCTACCTTCAGGACCACTGTCTCCCTCCCCCACATAAGTCAGTTTAAAGCCCTCCTGATGAGGTTTTTGAGTTTCGTGGCAAAAACATTCCTCCCAACTTTTGTGAGGTGCAGTCCATCACTTGCCAGAAGTCCATCTTCAAGAAACTGCAGACCGTGATCTAGGAATCCAAACCGTTCCTGTTTGCACCATTTGCGAAGCCAGTTGTTCACTTCCCCTATTTTTCCCTCTCTCCCTGGGCCATGTCGTTCAACTGGGAGGACAGAAGAGATGACAATTTGTGCATCTAATTGCTTCAACTTCCTGCCCAGAGCCTCATAATCATTTTTGATCTTCTGTAAGCTATGGCTTGCAGTGTCATTGGTTCCCACATGCACCAAAAGGAAGGGGTATTTGTCGGTGGGTTTTATGATTCCTTGCAGCCGTTCTGTTACATCTTTGATCTTGGCCCCAGGTAGACAGCACACCTCTCGAGACATCTTGTCAGGCCCACAGATCACTGCTTCTGTACCCCTCAGTAGGTCCAAGGAACAAGAAGCAAGGCGAAGGTCCAAGGGTCGAGAAGCAAGGCGTCGACAAGGCGAGGGTCCAAGGAGCAGGAGGCCAGATGCAACCAGGCAGGGATAGCGTTGCTGTGGCAAAGAGCTGAAGGGAAATGCTGGGCTTTTATCCCTCCCAGCTCCTGCCACCAGGTGCAGTGAGATCTCAAGTGGCCTCACCTGGGTGACTACTCCTTGCCTCTCCAGCACAAGCTGAGGTCTTCACCTGTGTGGCCACGCCTTGCTTCCCCAGCACAAGCTGAGGCAGGCCCCAGTCCTGCAAAGCACTACAGGCCCCAGAGCCTGACTCCTGCCCATACTCCTGACACCGTATGGGTTTCATACCTATGTTTAAATTTGCTAGATTGCCCCGTTTTATTGCATTATTCTGTTGCTTTTCTGCTCCTTCTTGGGTTCTACTCCACTGCCAAGGAGAAAACAAAACAAAACCTTGTTTCTATGAAAGGAGGAAATGCCTCTTCCTTCGGCTTTTTATAAACAGAGCCTCTCTGCTGAATTGCACAAGTGCCACAGGAGAGAGCCTTTTAACTTCTAGGCTTCAAGTTAATACAGTATATTCTTATTCTTTCAGTATATAAGTAGGTTACACAGTGTTGTGAGGATTCTGTCTATTAAAACTAAGGCTGCCCCTATAGTTTCACTCTTTTTAAAACAAAAACAGCAGCAGTAGGGAGCCTTTCATCCCTAAGGCATATGCCAGGCATTTCCAAACTTGAGCCCTCCAGATGTTTTGGACTACAATTCCCATCTCCCCTGACCACTGGCCCTGTTAGCTAGGGATCATGGGAGTTGTAGGCCAAAACATCTGGAGGGCCGCAGTTTGGGGATGCCTGGCATATGCTGCACGGCTCCCCCACCTGCAATATTCTTCCCCTAGCTACCCGCTGCTCCCTCAGGCGACAGCGGCTCAGCGGGCAGGGGATTCCCGTGGCTGAGGGAGAGGAGGAGGCGGCAGAGGAGGAGCCATAGAGCTTAGTGGCTTGTTGCGCCTCGCTGGGGCGCCCCTGAGAGGCCAGCGCCCTGGCGCAATGAGCCACTACCCCCTATGGGAAGGACGCCTCTGGCCAAAGGTGTCATGGGCTTTGAAGAAGCTTGATCTCAGGACGCAAGGGAGAAACGTGCTAAGAGGAAGGCATGCTTGGCAAATCCACACCGTGATCAACTCCTGCCTGGAAACCAATGTCCCCACTGTGGAAAGATGTGTGGATCCAGAATTGGCTTCCACAGTCACTTACGGACTCATTGTTAAAACCGTGTTTATGGAAAACAATCTTACTCGGCTACAAGTGATCGCCAAAGAAGAAGAGGTTAGCTTGGCTCCTCCCCACGTGGGTGCTTCTGTTGTGCTTAGCTCATGGGGCTCCCTTCAGTCAAACTTCCTGCAGCTGCGATGGGGATCTGTGTTCTTGGAGGCACTGCATGATAGGCAGGGGGCATGGAGCTGCTTTTGGCTGCATGATTGGCATGTGTGTGTTTCGGGTTGCAGTCTCACTTTGTCCCTCAAGTAATCTGGTGCAGAGGGAAGCCGATAGTATGGGTTTGGTACCTCTGTCCTGTGTCCGGCCCACAGCAGTAGGTCTGCCATAGCGGCCAGGGTTGTTTGAAGCTCAGCACAAATTCAGTATAACCTATGTGGATGGTGCCATTTTATGACCTTGCCTCCATTATCATTCATATTAATTATTGCTAAAATGCTTTTCTGATATGCTCACTGCTCTTTCTTTCAGTGGAAGAATTATAGCATTATAGAATTATAGCATTTGGCTAGATTTGGCGCTGTGGTCGAAACCATGAAAGGCACAGGTCATGTTGTCATGTAGCTCAAACTTATCTCTGTCACCTTGTCTGGTGGAAAAGCAATGATTACAAAGCTGTTTAGAATTCATGTTTTCTTTGTCTGTTGGGCATTTCATTTTATCCCTCTGCACACTTTAAAAAGCATTTCCTCTTCTACATTTCAGAAAATCCTGAGCGAGCTGCTTTGTATTTTGTGTCTGGCATTTGTGCAGGCCTTCTCCTGACCTTGCTGGTTTTAGTACTCCGAATCTCCTGTCAAACTGATTGCAAACCATTGCAAACCAAAAAGCCATCGTGGGGCAGCGACAGCGACGATGACTCAGACACTGCGTCCGACCTGTCTGTTCGACGGCACCGCAGGTTTGAAAGAACACTGAATATGAACATCTTCACCTCGGCTGAGGAGCTAGAGCGAGCTCAAAGGCTGGAAGAAAGGGAGCGCATCATACGAGAGATTTGGATGAATGGGCAGCCAGATATCCCAGGGACCAGGAGCCTAAACCGTTACTACTAACAGTTGGCCAATGCTACCCCCTGGTCCAGCAGTCACAGCATCCTCTAAACTTGTTGCTACTCAGGGAAGAGGGAGCACTCCAGAGTTCCCAAGGCAAGCTAACCCAAAGCCTTGTCTCCACTCTCCCCAGGCAAATTGCCAGCCAGCATTTTGCTCACAGACATCTATTGCTGTTGCTGCTTTTTTGGAACAGAGGGGACATACCAGACAAAAAAACTCACTTTATATTGATTTGAAAGCATCTTTATCATGGATTTTTGTTACCACATACCTGGCAAGGATGAGATTTGCTTGTATATTGTTTTAACAATAAGGATCCTACTAGAGGCAGGGCTGTAGCTAGGGGGTGGTGAGGGGGGCCCTGCCAGAGGCATAGGCAGTTGGGAGGAGCAAAATCGTCTGAAAAATATGTCCATAAATATAAATATTGATTATTGCCTCATAAGAAATGGTTTTAAATAGAGGGTGAATTGAATGGGTGGAAGGGTGGTGGTGAAAGAGAGGCAGAAAGAAGAGCTAATTTCTCCGTGGCTGGGGGGGCCGGATCCCCTGGCTATGGCTCTGACTAGAGGTGATTAAAATACAATGATGGTGAAGAGGAAACTGAAGCAGTAAGTCATGATAAGGTTTGCAACATTGGGAAATTGTGGAATTAACCCATGTACAAAAAACCCAAACCTTCAGAACTGAGTATTCTCACACTATGAAACTATTTTGGTGCTTGGGTGCTCAATATTCTGTCTTGTTATTTAAGGCTGTTTCAAATCTTGCTTTAGTGGCAGCAATTTTTTTTTAATAAAAAAACTGTTATCTCAGGGAAAAAATCCTTCCCCCAATTCAAGTTCCCCCATCCTTTCCCCCCATCCAATATTTTCCAATGGGGGCTTGTTATTGCAGAAGTTGTCAGTGAGGACTAAACTGTTTAAAACCTCAAAGAGTTTGAAAGGATTTGTGTTTGTGAGAGTGTGCACGCTGTGCAGTGCCTTACTGATACTAAATTGTAGTTTTCATATTAGCAGTTATGCATCAGTATTTCAGATATGTATTATATCCCCCCTTTCCCACCAAAAATAGTTTTTTTCACAGTTGCATTGCAGGAAGACAATGGGAGCAAGAGTGGCTTAAAAAACCACACAAGGATAAGAATTTGATGCCAAATGAATTTACTTGCTTCAATTTTTTAAAAATATCAATCTTCTGTTTCAGGTAAATGCAGTAGAACATAAATTATTTTTGTACAGGTTCCCCAAAGCTGCATACCCTCCAACATTCCTTAGATGAAAATAGGGACATTTCCCCTCCCATTTTTGTTTCCTCCCTCCAGGAGCATTTCCTGTCTGAAGAAAGGTGAGTGTTGTCACCCCTATGCCAATGGGGCACAGCACACCTCCAGCGCCCTGAGAAAACCCCTTAATCCTGATTTTGTTTTGTTTTACTCTTTGCTACATTCACAACAAGAAAAGCACACACCAAAACTTACATTTTACAAAGGAGCAAGGCTAGACATGGATGCACAACAGGTTTTTTTTAAATTAAAAAAATCAAGATTCTTTGCCACCCAGGTGGCCCTGCCCTCTGCCTGCCCCTTAGAGCAAGGGCATCATGCTGGTGGCGGCATCCTCTCCTCCTCTTCCTCACCTGCTCTCCAGCAGCCACTACAAGCTGTCCAAGGGTGGAGAAGCCACCGGGGGGGGGGGGGGGCTCCCTTGCAGCCACCATCACTCAGGAGCACTGGAGGGGGTGGGAGGGAAATAGGGACATTCTGGGATCAAATCAGGAGCCGGGGTGGCTTTTGTAATTCCATGATGGTCCCTGGAAAATCAAGGCCCTTGGAGGGTATGAAGTTGCTGCAACTGAGAAAACAGCGGTTTTATCCTGTTCATCTAGCCTTAGGGCCTGAACACAACCAAAATTTTCCTCGGTGGTGAAGCATTCTCAGAAGGCACAGCCCAAGATTTCAGCAGGATTGGAGCATGCCCCATCCTGTAAACATTAACTAGGCTCCTTGCTTTTATAACCGGTTCAAGTCATTTCTGCTGGAAGTTGTTGACTGGTTTGCATACACGGATCCCGGATGTGAAACTGCTCAGTGGCCTTAGATATATTAAAGGTGATGAAATGTTTTCTGCGTTTCTTTTTAATAAACATTTTTATTAGATTTTCCAATTTAAATATCTAATCCATTTTCAAATTAAACAAATTATGCAAATATCAATTACTGTAAACAATTAATCCCAATCCTCTGCCAAATTATACAAATTTATCGACTTCCCCTGCTTCAGGCTCAGAAGGCCTAGTCCTCTTATAGTCGCTGCAATTCTTTTCAATATAGTCCAGGTCTTATTCCATCATCTATTATTATCTTTCTTCTTTTTTCAAGTCACTGAGTTCTTCCAGCAAGCAAGTTTAATCAAACCATATATGATTCTGTGTGAATTTATATCTATATTTCCCTTCTGTAAATTTAGCACTGTCTCCTCGCACGCTGGTATCTTGCCAAGTCCGTCCAAAAATCCTTTTCACAGCCGGCAGCCACGATCTTCAAATAATCCTAGTAAATCAGATCTTTAAGCCTCTGTGATGATTTCTCCAAGCCGCTACTCAAAACAGCCTTTCCGGGGGAGGTTTTGCCAGGTCACAATCGTATACACACATCTATTGTCATTATTTATGGCTCCCTCCCCCTTTGACTGTTGTTGTGGCCGGCTCTGTCTCCAAGATGGCGGAGGCTGGTTTTGTAACTGCGTCATATCTCAGAAATTTCTTGACAAGTTTCCAACTGCTAATGAGCTTGCTTCTCTTTGATGTCCATAAATTTAGGGAATCTTTAGCCACATTCCAGGCAAGTCCTATGTGTTTAACCACTTCCGATAATCTTTGGTACCAATTGCGGCAGAAGTCCAGGACTCTACCTGTTTCCACCCCCCACTCCCCATATTGTGCTGTGTTTAATTGTTATATTTGTTCTGTAAGCTTCCCAGAGACTTTATGTTATGGAGCAGCAGTAGACATTCGGTACATAAACGTCCCACTGAGTGTGATGGGACTTATGAATCAGCAAGAGGAAACAAAGTTGGGGCTGGCTTGAAATGACCACGATCACCAGGGATTATTTTGGTTTGCCAATTTGTTGATGAAATGGCCATGGGATCCCATTGAAGCGTTCCTCTTTGTCTCCTGCACTTGGCAGAACTGAATAAAGGCTTGGCTACAATGATCTCCTTCGCTGAATCTCTGCCTTTAGTGCAAATTTCCCTCAATTTCTCCCTCCCTTCATGGGAAGCCTCCAGTCGTTACCCATTCAGCTGCTATTTTGTAAGACTTTCTCAATAAAAACTAAAGTTTCCAGAAAAGTTCTGATCTCAACTTTTTTGACTACACAATCCCTTGATTCTTCTGTTTTGGATGAAAATATATATGCTGGTTGTGATTAAGCTCTAACCAACAGACAGCAGCTTGTTTTCTGGAAAAGAGGCAGAGCTGCAGAGGGAAATGGGCATCTGAGCTAAATTCTCCCAGTTGCTCATGTTCTTGAAGGGTTTATCCCCTGGACACAAAAAAGTAGTTTGGAGATGAGTTTGGAAAGTAATAGTGGTAAGAGCAGATGCTAACTAGAGATCCACTGCAGACACATGCACACTTTTACAGAGAAGGCAATTGCTCCAGAAGTACATTTTCCTTGAGAGAGGCCGTGTTGCAGAGCCCTTCCAAGAATGGGCAGTGATTAAGAAAGTGAAACTTGCATCCCTCCGGAGCTTCCGGTTGACCGCGCCATCTTGATCAGATGGGGGTCCGTTCAGCGGAGCTGACCTCGGCGCTTCAGAGGTGGAGGGAATCGCTCCAGCAAAGCGAAACCTCCTTAAAAGCCCCAAATCGAGCTTTTTGGGGACGGATTTTGCCTGGCGGCGCCAAAAGCGGGCTCTCTCCCCCCCCGGATCGGCTTTGTTTAAGCCCCCGAGAGCGAGGAGGTGAACCGCGGTGGACAGGCTGACATTGCTGCTCTGAGAGCGCGAAGCTGCGTGTCTGGGAAGTGGAGGCGGTCAATTCTTCCAAGAATATTCAGCAAAAGAATAGACTGTGAGTAATTTGGATTGTCTGGAATTTAAATTAAGGCAATAATTTGGACCTGGGAGAGAGGGGGAAAAGAGGAAGCCACACCCCCCCCCACGGTAACATAAGAGACAGTAAACAGAAACCCGAAGCCGTAAACAGAAGATCTTAACTTATAAGGATCCCTCAAAGGCATCAAAGAGAATCTCCCCTAAATGCAGGGTAAAAGGGGAGAGAGACTGTGGTTGTGAGTGCCCTGCAGAAAGAGGTTAAGACCAAGAAAGACCTTTCTTTTCCTCGGGAGCCGGCAGCCCAGACAACCCAGTGAGCTGATCAGGATTTATAAGTCAAATTTTATTTCTATCTTTATTTCTGGACTTTTTGGAAATTCCTTTTTGGTTTATAAGCTTTTGAAATGTGAGTTCGAACTTTATTTTTAAAAAGACTTGAAGAATGCAGCCAGCTTGTTAAAATGGAGTCGTGAAAATAAACTGTGATCATATTCCACCCCATGTGACAAGTTTTGACCTTGACAGGATTGAACTATGTCAACAAAAAGGTACTCGCCTGAGTTCCAGCGGACTGTTTTGACCTTAATGTGGGAAGTAAGAATAGAACTATGTCAAGAGGAGACACAACAGCGAGAGTTACAGCAACAATTCCGGATGGTGATGGCAGAATATGACTTTATAGAGGATGAAGCTATTGAAACTGAAGAAGACGAGAGAGAGAATGACAATGATGGGGACGGTGATTTGGAAGGAAAAGAGGAAGATGAGGACTGTGATAATATAACACAAAATGAAGCCCACCAGGAAAAAAAGGATGATTTTATTCTACAAAAAGTCGGATGGAGTGTCTCCCCTTCAAGGGGGGCACGATTGGATTTACTGGAACTCCAGAATGCCCACAGGGAAGAAGGAAAAATTAAGCAGAGAAGAGAAGAAGCTCAGGGGTCTGGTATGGAGGCCTGGATGGCAAAAGACTGTAAACAGGGGGTGGGGTGAAGGGAAAGTGAAGTGGTGATTGTAAGGATGGATTAATAGGATTATAACTGGACTGCTGACTACAGAACTTACTGGATTGGTGGGGTGGAGCCGGTACTCGGGGGTGTAAGGTTAGATTGGGAATAGTTATAGTTTTAAAAGTGAATTGATTTTGGAAAAAGGTGAAAATATGGAGGCCTATAGAGGGGGTAAAAACTAGGCACGGGAAGAAAAATGGGAGTTTGATTTTTCAGTGATTGGATATTAGGTGAGAATGATAATAGTTAGTTTAAAAGTGGTATAAGGTATAAAGGTATATTTTATAAAACATGAAACTGTTGAAGATGATAAATAAGGGAGGAAAACCGGGAAAGGGGGGAGGGTGGGGAAGCCCACAAAATATGGTTTAACAATTATGAATGGAAGAAAGATTTTTTCTTTTTTGTTGTCTTTTTTCTTTTTTGTCATTTTTCTCTCTTCTTTTTTCTCTTTTTCTCTTTTTTTTATTCTTTTTTCGGTATGACAATAGATGGTTGGATGGATGACCTCCTGCGTACTGCCCTGGTTTACTGGAGCTTCCTGGTGGCAGGGGGGGGGGCTTCGGGGGCAGGGGAGGGGGAGGAGGACAGAAATACAATCATAAAATGGACCACTTCTGACTGTTCACCTGCGTGGGATACTTCTGTGGCAGGGGAGGACCCATGGAGGGGGGTGGGAAGAAGGTGGAAAAGGTGTTCATGTATGTACCATCTTATGTAACTTGTAAAATCAATAAAAATTATGTTAAAAAAAAAAGAAACTTGCATCCCTCCACCAACGCAGACCTCTGCCTTCTGCCTCCCAAACATGCACACAGGCAGAAAGCTCGTTGGTATTCCTGCCAGTGGAGCTCAGTGGAAGGTGCTGAAGTGCAGCTCTCTGAGGACGGGTCTGAGTTAGCTGGGAATCTACTAGCTGCTCTCCCAGCTGGTGCTGGCCTATCCCTCTGCCAGGGCTCTCAAGTTGGCACAGGAATTGGCCTCATCCTGCCTGCCCTCCTTCCTTCCACTGCCACCACCCTTAGAGTCCAGGTGGCAGAGATGGTGGAAGCTCTGCCTCTTCTCACTTCCGGTTCCGGTCTGCCTTACGGATGCCGCTCCCACGATTGCAGAGACCGTTAGCGAAGATAAACAAGGATGATTTTAGGGTAATTGTCCTTGCAAGCTCCCCCCAGGGCCCAGGGGGAGTGAGCTTCACTTGCAGATTGTCTCAGTACCTGGCTCTCTGTCTGGCATGGAATTTGGGAGGCAGGGAGTTGCTGAGTGCAAAAGCATTTCGCCTCTCGGTAACCCCCCTACACAGCCATTAATGAAGCAGAGGCACTTCTGTGTATTAGAGTGAAATTAGGACTAATATATAGATGCTAGCCTGAATACATGGGACAAGATCATAAACTGCCAAACTGAAACAGCTACAAAGCCGTTACGACTCAAATTGAAAAGAAGCCTTCCTTCGATGCAAAATACGGTATGTGTGTATAGGGGAGCCTTTACCCTTTGCTACATAAATGATTCAGCAACACACACACACCCCTTGAATGCTAATAAACTGCTAAAAGGCAAGAAGAGATAAGAGAGAATGGGATTATATTTATGGATTACAAATAAATTTAGAACTGTGTGAGAAAATTGAAATGGATTTAAAGCATCAAACTTTCACTGTACTGGGTGCTATGGGGTGACCTGGACTTTGGGCTTAGAAGATCTGCCAAAGCTTTGGTGGGACACCAGATCTTTATTGAGAGAGTTGGCCAAGGAGGAGAAACTGTAGTCTTGTTAAAGTGTTGGTGGGATGCAGTTCACTCTTAATTTAGACTCAAACAATAACAAACAAACAAAAAAAGATGGCATGTGACGCAGTCGAAAATACAGCCTCATTTTCTGGGAACAAAGGAAAAGAAAGAGTGAAAGAGCAGAAGTAGAGTTGCTGCGCAAAACAAATGGAGAACAGGAAGGATAAAGACAATATGGATAAGATAAACATCACACGCAGGAAATATTTGGGACACAGAACTCTTCTTGCAGGATTTTTTTAAAATTAAATGTGTTTTTCGAATGGAAGTCAAAAACTCTGTAGCTGTTGATAAAGACTGAATGTAATGGGATTAATCAAAACTTTCCACAAGGGCCAACAGTGATGCCGAAATCCAGCATCGCCTGAGCTCTGTGAGTGCGGCTTTCTCCCAATTGAAGTGCAGAGTGTGTGAGGACTGGGACATTCACAGGGAAACCAAAATGCTTGTTGACAAAGCTATTGTTTTATCAACCTTGCTATATGCTTGTGAAACATGGACCACTTATAAATGCCATCTCCAGCTCCTCGAAATATTTCATCAACGGTGTCTCCAAATTTTTTTACACATCACTTGGGAAGACAGGCAAACTAATATCAGTGTACTGGAAGAAGCAAAGATCACCAGTGTTGAAGCAATGATTCTTCAACATCAACTTCGTTGGACTGGTCATGTTGTGCAGATGCCTGATGATCGTCTTCCAAAGCAACTACTCTATTCCGAACTAAAAAATGGAAAGTGTAATGCTGGTGGTCAAAAAAAGGTTTAAAGACTGTCTCAAGACAAATCTTTAAAAATGTAGCATATACACTGACAACTGGGAAACACTGGCCTGCAAGCGCTCCAGTTGGAGAACAGCCTTTACCAAAGGTGTCATGGGCTTTGAAGACACTCAATCTCAGGACGCAAGGGAGAAATGTCTAAGAGGAAGGCACGCTTGGCAAATCCACACCGTGATCAATTCCCGCCTGGAAACCAGTGTGGAAGGACATGTGGATCCAGAATTGTTAAAACCGTGTTTATGGAAGACAATCTTACTCGGCTACGAGTGATCGCCAAAGAAGAGAAGAAGAAGGAGAATCAAAACTTGGAAGCAGGATGAAATAAAATCATTTCACCTAGAAATCTAGCAAGCGGAAAGTCACAAAATGTATAATTGGCTTTATAATTGATATATATATTTGAATCTGAGTTGTAATTTGACATTGATAAAATGTGGTTTATATTGGACTTTAATAATTGAAAATTAATAAACAGTATTAAACAGAAGCTCTGCCTCTTCTCAAGAGTCTTGCCAGTGGCAGCAGGTGGTTTGGAAAGCTCTGTCCAAGAATGCATTGTCCCCTCTGGGGAATGAAAGAAATCAGAGAATGATAGTGTTTCTTTTGACTCAGAATGGTTCTGCCAGTCAATGCCCTGTGAAATTGTGAAAATGGCAGTGGCGGGCAGGCAAGGTGGCAGGAAGATTGGCGGAGGAGTCACAAAGCCATTTCTCATTTAGTTTTTGGGACAGTTACATAATTTTTTAGTCAGGTCACTGTTGCTCACTGTCCGCACATTTGGTGTATTATGATTAACTTTTATTCTAAGAGGAAAGACATGAGTGGGATTCGTCACATTTAGATGAATCCAACCATTAGCGGAACTGTAATATGCCTGGTATGGCTTATCTGTAGTCGTGATTATGAAAATACCACATTTTATGAAGAGTGATTTATAAGTAAGCCAAAGTACTAAGACTTAAACTTACTCCAGGTTTGTTCAGTACATAGTTATGTTGAGGGTGTGTGTGTGTGTGTAGCACTCGGTACATTTTTGTTGTTTTAGCCATCAGTTGTAAAATGCCAAAAATGAATTGGCTTAAATAAACAAATCGACCTACTTAAGGCTGACAGCTCTTGTTACTTGCAGCCTGAACCGCAGCCAAATTAACCTGAAATAATTCAGTTGCATAATCTTAAAAGCTTTGCACCTCAGTTGAACTGGCTGACGTACTGTAGATGCAGATTGAGCAGGAAAGGGAGAGGCATTAGAGCCCTGAACATCCAGGCCTTGCTTTGGGCACAGCACCCTGAGAACTCCCCCAAATTAATAAATGGTTACACTAGACTATCACCCATTTGCAAATAGGGCTGAGTTACAGTGAGAAGGGGAAATGGCTCAGTACCTTTTGAGAAAAGCAAGCAAAGGAACATCCTCCAAAGAGGGTTGGAAAATTCTCAACATGACTGAAATACTTGATGGGTGCAAAGGAACCCCCGTGTGGTGGCCAAGACTCTCAATGTGCAACAAGGCAAATGGGGTGGGGTAAGTTGCAACTGCGCAAATATATCCAAGAGGAATGGCAAAGAACAATTTGCTAGAACTGAAAATTAAGGGTGGAATTCAACATTGCACTATGAGGATTGTTCAGCCAGCACAAGCATTTCTGCTTGCCAGATGAAGAATTGCAAAGTAGGTGCTGCGCAATTCCGCCTTCTCTCCGTCACTCACCAGCATTTCTCCTGCATGGTTCTTCTGATTCTGCAGTGTTTTATTGGGGGGGGGCAGAACTGGGGGGACCCTGAGGGAAAAGCTCCATTGCATTGGCTTTTGCTAGTGGGCCAACTTAGAATCACAGAATCAGAGAATACTAGAGGCACCCTGAGGGTCATTTAGTCCAACCCCCTGTAATGCAGGAATCACACCTAAACAATTCCTTTTGAATCTATTCTCTTTTTATTTTTTCTGGCCTGATCATAATTTAAAATTTGGAGAGGGGACGAAAATTCCACAAACTCTGGGATGAATCACTGTTTTAGTACATCCCTATATGCACTTACTTGCCTAATGATGAATTGCTGTGATGTGACCTGCAAGTTATATCACTGATTGGATGCTAGAAGGTAAGGCATCTATTATGTCCTGAGGCTTCTCTCTCAATCTGGATAGCATTCAACAAACCTTCACGAAGTTCTCATACATAGATTTATTGAAGAGAATCAAGACACATGTAGCAACATTTACTCACATTCTATTAAATATTGAGTCGACGACACAGTGATTCATCATGAGCTGCTCTTTATTTGGAGGCTGGAACAGAACTGAACAGAATGCTGACCTGGCCTGCTTTTGGAGAGGCTGGCTCAAAGAATGTAACAAAACATAATTCAAAGATCCCCCCAAAAGTTCCCTCCTAAAACACCTGCCAAGAACCTGAGGGAAAACTATATACACCAATACATAACACATTCCAATAGGCTGCTCTTTGGCTCTGAATGAAAGTGGTTGGAAGCTTTTTATGAAGCTCCTTGTGGAGCTCTGCAAGAACGAGCGAGTTCGCCCCTCTTCCTGCTTATGCAAGCACTACTAGACTGAAACCAAGCAGGGAGGGAGGCTTCTTCCGCTAATAGAAATAGAAAGTAGACTATGACTGTGCCTACGTTTCTCAACCTGACTTGGGGTATAAAAGGGGGGAAGGCACAATCCTTTCTTAAAGGGCCGGCTTGGCTTTTCCCAAGACAAAACCCGTGTGCCCTTAGAAACCCCACGGCTGCTATTGCTTTAGTCGATGCAACTGAAAACACGTGTAGTTCTTTGCGGGAAGCGGCAACAGGAGGCGTGGGCACACCAGTATGCAGAATGTGCACCACCTGCAGGCTCTCAAGGGCGCTTCTCTTCCATTCCTGCCTCTGGTCAGGAGGAAGAGGCTCATCCCGATCCCTAGTTCCCAAGGAAAGCCTTCTTGAGAGGTGCCTTCTCCCCTGAAGAGTCGCAGGAGATGCGGGCCCCGAGGGGCCGAATGAGCCACTGACCATTGACAGGATACCTCGCTGGGTGCAGGGCTTCTCCTGGAGGTTGGAGAGATGCCATGTCAGCTCCCAGGTCCTTCACCCCCTTGGCCTGATCTGCTGGGTCAAACGCTTCCATAACTTCTATGCCCTTAGACACGTTTCCCTCAGGGACCCATCCCCATTTCAGCTTCTGGGCGTAGGGGGCACCAGGAGGGCCACTGATTGGTTCATTGCACAAAAACAGGTCAGAGCAGCCTTCTCCTAGTAGCACAGACTCCTCAGGACTTTATCTCAGGACTGTGGTGGCCATAGGTTTGTGTATGGATATACAGTGGTACCTCTACTTATGAATTTAATGCGTTCCAAACACACATTTGTAAGTAGAAAATTTTTTTAAGTCGAATCCCATAGGAATGCATTGGGAGAAAAAATTCGTAAGTAGAAAAAATCCTATCTAAACCGCATCCAAGATGGCGGACGGAGCTCCATTCGTAAGTAGAAACATTCATAAGTAGAGTTATTCATAAGTAGAGGTACCACTGTAGGTTATGCTAAAATCATAAGTTTGGATTTGTTTATATATTTTGATGAATGGTTTTTGTAAATTTTGCATCTAGTTACAGGATGTCTATTTTGCAGGGTGTTTGAAGGAACAAGGTCATGAACCTGACCATGTTGAATGAGAACAGTCCTTGAGAAATCCAAGTAGGGAGCAGACAATCTCAGCGGAATTCCCTTCTTTTGTTTGCTTCTGTTTCCTTGGCACCCAGGGACAACAGGATGGTGGGGGCAGGTGGGGGTTTGTACTGAAACTCCCTGTTGCAAAGCCCCCTGGGCCCTTGCAGCTTAGAATCCAATGAGTGCCCAGCAGAACAAGCATGGGGAGGGCTGCTGGTAATGCATTGTTTCTTGGTCTCAAGCTAAATTTTGAATGCCAACCACATGGGCGCCACAATGAAGCCCAAAGGAAGCTCAGAGCCTTCTGAGGACTATGAGATTAGTAAAATGGGTTAGGAGACCACTGTTCAGAAATTGCAAATAGGTAGATATGTGTTGCTTCTAATAGGGCAAAATGAAACTAGGAAGGCTTGAATCAGAATGATTTTGTTGCCTGCCATTAGGACTTGGGGGGAACCATAACTCAGCAGCAGAGCTCATGCTTTGTGTAGAAAGTCCCAGGTTTGAACCCAGCATTGCCAGGAAAGGCTGGGAATTACTCCTGCCTGGAACCCTAGAGAGCCAATGGCAGTCAGTGCAGACAACCCTGGTCTAATTCAGTGCAAGGCAGCTTCCTGTGTTCCTGTGCCTTCCGTGGCTTAATGTTGAATTGCTGCACTGCTGCATTTAACAAGTGAATTCAAGTGTGGAATGCTCTGACTTGGGACGAGACATATTCCCATGTGTTTGTGCCATCTGCTGCTGCTCTGCCTGTGAGTACTGGAAGGACTGCTCCCCCCGAAGCCCACTTTCCACCTTGGGCCTGGGGTGTGTGTGGGCCCCACACTCCACCACAGCTTTTAAGGCTCCTAGGAGGCCTGGAACATTGCCGCTGCTGCTCTGCTTGTAATTTTGATGTGTGTGTAACTTTTATTGTTTTTGGTTTTATTGTTTATTGTTTTGTTTGCTTGGTTGTTGAGCGAGGGTTTGCCAATCTCTAGCACAAGGAGATACAGTGGTACCTCGGTTGATGAACACAATTGGTTCCAGAAGTCTGTTCATAAACTGAAGCGTTCATAAACTGAAGCGAACTTTCCCGTTGAAAGTAATGGAAAGTGAATTAATCTGTTCCAGACGGGTCTGCAGCATTCGTAAACTGAAAATTCATAAACCGAGGTGTTCATAAACCGAGTTTCCACTGCATTCTGAAAAGGTGGGGGTCACAGCAGACCCTCCAAGTGTCCCCATTTTCCAGGAATGTCCCTGATTTAGAGAAGCCATCTCAGTTTCTGATTTGATCCCGGAATGCCCCACTTTCCCTTAGGCTGTCCTAATTTTCACTGGAAAAATGTTGAGTTATCTGAACCCCGAGCCGTCTGAAGGCAATCCAGTTTAGGGAAGGTTTTTAATGTTTAATGTTTTATTATGTTTTTATATATGTTGGAAGCTGCCCTGAATTGCTGGAGCAATCCAGTAAGATGTGTGGGGTATAAATAGTAAAATTATCATTATGGAATGGGACGTCCTTATTTTCATCGCAGAAATGTTGGAGGGTATGTCACACAGGGCAAATAAAATTTGCTGGATGCTAAGGGACACAAGTCTCTTGTGCAATTAAAAGAAATCAGAGTGTGTCATGAACCAATCAAAACAAAGGAGTGTCAAGGCCACACCACCCTTGGACCCCAATTCCAGAGGAACCTCATGTAGAGGCACAGAGGGGGGGAGGGCTTCACCTGAGGGCCTTTTTGGCAGCAGTTCCCAGACTTTGGAGGCCAAACCGGCTCCTTCCTCATGGTTCTTCCACCTGCAGGGGAAGACAGTTTCATTTTGACAGGCTTTGGGGAACCAACTGATTTGAAGGAAAAGGCTTTGAACTGTGCTGTGCAGTTGTTACCAGGGCCGGCTCTAGGTAGACCCCCGGTGGCGCAGTGCGCTAGGGTGCCGGGCCGGTAGGAAACCATGCTGCACCCTGCAAGGGCGGGGGCGCCAGAGCGATCTCCGCCCCTCAGCACCAGGGCACACAACCTGCTAGAGACTGCCCTGGTTGTTACTCTCTGTATTTTTATAGGCTTGTTTTGAAATCATTTTAATTTTATTGTAGTTTAATTACTTTTTAACTAATATATTTTATATGTTTTTATATGTTTTAGCTGCCAGTAAGTAAGTAAAGACGCGGTTGGCACTGTGGTCTAAACCACTGAGCTTGCTGATCAGAAGGTTGGTGGTTAAAATCCCCGTGATGGGGTGAGCTCCCGTTACTCGGTCCCAGCTCCTGCCCACCTAGCAGTTCAAAAGCACGTCAAAAGTGCAAGTAGATAAACAGGTACCGCTGCAACAAGAAGGTAAATGGCATTTCTGTGTGCTGCTCTGGTTTTGCCAGAAGCGGCTTAGTCATGCTAGCCAAATGACCCGGAAAAACTGTCTGTGGACAAATGCCTGCTCCCTCGGCCAGTAAAGCGAGATGAGCACCGCAACCCCAGAGTCATTTGCAACTGGACCTAACGGTCAGCGGTCCCTTTACCTTTACCTTTCGCTGCCTCCATGTAACGGGAAACATGCAGCCTTTTAACATGAAGTACAACTGTGGTTCTGCAATTGGTCAAGGCAGGGCAAAAGAGTTGTAGTCTTGTATGTTTCCACAAAAGGGTGTTTTCTTCCTGCAAGTATAATACCAGGATCCTGCAAAGTCAGAAGTGTTTTTTATTTATTTGCCATGTGTCTAGGCATCTTCAGCTGACTTCAGAGGAAGTTTACTTATTGCTGCTTGCCTTCCAGAACTAAGCAACACAACAAGAAATTCCACTGAGCCCCAGAAACAAGACGCAATATTAACATCCCTCCAGCACGATGGCAGTCAAGAAAATCCAGATGTATCCTGTAAGCCCTCCCAAGAAGCAGATCCTTCTGGGTAGGTTCCAGATGCATAAATATTCAGCCAGTATTGGTTTATTCTGATGACTAATAAGTAAGTGATCCTTTTCTTCCATTTTGTTTTTGTCAGGCATGATCCTTCTCAAAATTCCTCTTCAGCCTCTCTTAAGCATTCCAGTGAACCTTCAGCTGAAACAAATCTGGTGAAAGAAAGCGACCGATTTGCGGAGGTCCAACTGCAGAAGAAGTCCTCTCGTGAGTAACGCTGAAGAAATAGTCCCAGGAAATTCTGGCAGTTTGCATGGAGGTCTCTGCCAAGGTCTCCAGACATGAAGCCACCCCAATGTGCACAAAGGTCCAAGCGGCTCACATGGAAATGACTCCCAGTTGGCACCGTGAGACTCCCCTCCAGGGCTGCTCCAGGGCTGTGGCATTACAGGGGCCCTGACTGCATTCCTAGCAGGCTGGAATGGCAAATACATTTGTCACCGGCTTCCTCCGGCATCTTGTGGAAGCCAAAACAAAGGAGGCGACATGACCTCTTGGGGGCAGCATTACAATGTTGGCGTGTGTCGAGGTGGCCTGTGTGGGAAATTGCTGATGATTCGGGGTCCTCAATTGCAGGTCTCCACCTCCCAGAGAAATCATTCCTAGCCTACATCTTATTTGTTTCAGAAAATGTATACACCGCTTGATTGTAAGAAACCTCAAAGTGTTTCTTTGTTCAGACAATAAAATCGAGGAAAAAAATCACAACTATACTTAAAGCCAAATCCAAATAACTTTCTTGTACTAGCCACCGGTCATGACAAATTGGATTTGGGCTTAAAAGCCATACAAGTTAAAATGCTAAAACAAATGAAAGCTACCTCAACTTTCTAAGCATCTGGGTTGGCTTGTCTAAACAATGATGTTTTTAGCAAGAGCCAAAATGAGTCCTGTACAGCAAACTCCCTCAACAGGCAGGGAGTTCCAGAGTGGAGCTGCTGCCATATGAAATGACTGAGTTCTTACAAATGCAGAACAGGTGTCACCTGGCACCTGTTTTAGTGCCAATTCCGCCAATCAACGCAGCTTCTGGCTCAGGTGCAAGGGGAGCCCAACATGCAGCGCACTGCAGGAATCCAGTCTTGAAATCACCAATGCATGAAGTACTGCAGTAAGACTTTCCGGGTCCAGGAAGGGCCACAGCTGCCCAACCAGTTGCAGCTGATAAAAAGCTCTTCTAGCCAACGAGGCTGCCTGAGTCTCTAGGGACAGAGCTGGTGCTAGAAGCACCCCCAAACTGCAACCCTGCAGCCCCAACTGACCAGTTTCTCAGACATGGGAGCTACTCAACCATTGTGTCTCTGTCTTGCCAGGATTCAAGCTCAGCTGGTTTTGTCTCACCCATTTCACCTCTGTGTCCAGGGAGTGCATGGTCTCTCCTGATTCAGGTGTGGTGGAGAAATAGAGCGGATGGTCATCAGCAAACTGATGGCACCTTGCCCCCAAACTTCTAATAACAGCTCCCAGCAGCTTCATAAAGGTATTAAATAGCTGCTGAGAGGTGACTTGGTCCTATAAGACTGTGGCCCCAATTCCCATGCCCTGGAGCAAGTCCAGGAAGAAACCATAGTCTTAGTATGGTTTGCCCACCTTCCTGAAAATGATATACAGGTGGTACCTAACACCATATTAATTGGCAAAGATGTATAAATCAGCATCAAATGTCTGTTGGAAATGTAAAGAAGGTTTATTTTCCCACATGTGGTGGACATGTAAAGTGGCTAAAGATGTTTGGGAGATTATCTGCTAGGGGTTCAACAGGCACTTCCTGTGCGAATCGACCTGGAAGCCAATTTCCCTCTGGGCATTGTGTAGAGTATGTGATGTCCTCTACCTCAGCGTTTCTCAACCGCTGTTCCGCGGCACACTAGTGTGCCGCGAGACGCTGGCTGGTGTGCCGCGACGTGCGGCGACGAGAAGGGCAATTTGCATTGTCACGTGCCTGGCGGCCGCCAATATGCAGCACTGACCCGCCGGAAAGGAAGCCGGCCGGGTCACGACGCGGGGCAAGCGCAGCTCTCAACAGCCACCACCACGGGAGGGTGGTTTTAGACAAACTTAAAGAAGCTGGCTGGATGAGCTCAACCTGAAACTTGCTGAGCAAAGGATTGTGCTGGCAGAGAAATCAGCGGCTTGTGAAGCCTTATTACAGGAGATTGCAACCAACACAGCAATTGGCAAGTGTTTCTTACAGTCATAATTATATAGTCAATATAGGGCGGCACAGAGTTAATTTTTTTAACTTTTTTAATGGTGGTGTGCCTCGTGATTTTTTTCATGGAACAAGTGTGCCTTGGCCCAAAAAAGGTTGAGAAACACTGCTCTACCTCATGGCAAGCATGTATACATTTGAGATAAGATTCCTTAAAAACTCCATGAAAACATGATAAAACGCAAGTAGGATTTGAGAAAGGACAGCAGTGCAAAGAACAGCCCTACCTTGGTTCTCGAACAGAATGCGTTCCGGGAGTTCATTTGACTCCTGGAACCATTTGAAAACCAAGGTGCAGCTTCTGATTGGCTGTAGGAGCATCCTGCAGCCAATTGGAAGCCACAGAAGCCACACTGGATGTTTGGCTTCCAAAAATCTTTCGAAAATCAGAACACTCACTTCCGGGTTTTGACCGTTTGGGAGCCGATTTGTTCGGAAGCCAAGGTGTTTGAGATCCAAGGTACAACTGTATGGTGAAGGGATTTTTGGGGAAGAAGTGAAGACTTCGAATAATTATAATATGCAGCAGGAGTTGGAATTTTGGGGGAACCATGGAGGGATGGATGGGAAGTCGTAGGCTGAATGACTGAATGTTAAATTTGAAATGTTGTTGAATTATTCTTTATTTTTCATATTACTGTAAATAGATAAAAAGAAAAGAAAGCTCGGCCATTCTTACAATTTCTCTCTCTTTTTTAGGAGATAATGAGAATTCAGACACAGAATGGACATTTTATCCAAGTTCCTTTGGTCACACTTATTACACGGGGAAAAAATGTTTCTTTGAGGGTGTACACCTCAGAACCAAAACCACAACATCTGAAAGGACACTGGAAATGTGCTTTGGAAAGAAGAAACATGGTAACACCACAGAAAACTTTTAATTCTTTATCTTAATATCTTAAAAGTTTTGGGCTACCAAAACTATGAGGTTCAGTTTTCATGTTTTCATACACATTTTCCAAGGTGGAACCAGCAACATGTGAGTTTTGTCTCCTTTTCATTTTTCAATGTATAGGTCACTCAACTTTTTTCAGGCCAAAAACTGCACTGAGGTCAAGTCTCTGTGAGCCACAGCTGAAAGTGAAGTGGGGGGTGTTAAAGTGTATGTGCCCCAAATTTGCCATTTTTAAAAAGGAGGAATGAGGGGAGGGGTGTCACAAAACATTTTGGCATCACCAAATTGCATCGGGGCCCCACAAGAGTGCTCTGTAAATATAGATAGATAATATAAAACAGTTCAAATAGTACCACTTTGGGGCTCCTTGGGAAGCCACAAAGCTGACGCATTACAGTGTGTGGGGTGTGGGTGTGGGGTGTGTGTACCATAAGTAAAACACACACACACACACACACACACTAGCTGGCCCTGCCACGCGTTGCTGTGGCTTTTTGTGTTAAATGGACCTTTTTCTGTTAAATGGACCTTCAGAGTCTCCCTTCAGAGTCCCCCTTCATTTTGCACACAATCATTTCCACCAATACGCGTGTTCTGTAAAAAATTTCCCTGTCCCAACCCTGACTCCCCTACCCACGTGTGTTCTGTAAAATCCCCCCGACACATTTATCCTACCCAAAGGCATGGCTCTGTAAAAGGCCCATATTTAGTTTGTTGTTGCCTGCGGCCTAGTCAGTTCTCCTGGCTGGGCAATGGTGCGACCTAGTCAGTTTTCCCGGCTGGGCAATAGTGCGACCTAGTCAGTTTTACCGGCTGGGCAATGGTGCGGCCTAGTCAGTTTTCCCGGCTGGGCAATGGTGCGGCCTAGTCAGTTTTCCCGGCTGGGCAATGGTGCGGCCTAGTCAGTTTTCCCGGCTGGGCAATGGTGCGGCCTAGTCAGTTTTCCTGGCTGGGCAATGGTGCGGCCTAGTCAGTTTTCCTAGCTCGGCAATGCTGCAGCCTAGTCAGTTCTCCCAGCTGGGCGATGCTGCGGCCTATTCAGTTGGCTGGGCAATGCTGGGCCTTGTTGCTGCAAAAGGCCTGTTTTCAGTTGGTTGCCGTGGAATTTTGTGATGTCACCAATTGTCTGCAGCCAATGGAGACGCTGCTTCTCCGTTCTATTTCCTAGCATGCACTTTCGTCTGAGTGGGGAGGTTTTGAACACGGGGTTTTGCGTTGCACAGGTGTGACATCTGTCTTTGAAAATGGTATGGGCTTGCTCTTGTAGTCACATTTGACTTTGTGTCAAAATTTGAACACAATCAGTCAAGCGGTTCCATTGAACATTGGAGATGAACACACGCCCAGTTTATATATATATAAAACCTCTGGCACCACAGTATTGCAATGGGAGATGTGGGAACAATGAGCATTAAAAAAAAAAGTTTACAACTTTTTAGTGATTTTTAAACAGGGTTGGAAGTGAACACCCATGCACACCCATTTGACAGCATATTGTAACTGCTGTGGATCCATCGGAGCAGTCAACACTTGTTAGAACAAAGCAATCTTCAAATGAGAAATGTTGATGGTTCAGGGGTCACAACATCTCTTAGGGGACTGAGTGCCACCTTCAAGCCCTTGGTTAGTTACCCCTGGTATAGATGATTATCATTTTTTCCCATATCTATAGCCTTGCTCCCTGCCTCCAAGGCTCTCAAAATCTGTTGCTGTTTTAACATTGTTTTTTGTTTATTTACGTTATTTTAAATTTTGTTTTCATTTCTGTGAGGTGCTTTATACTCTGTGAAAATGGGGTTAATTAAATACAGCAAATGCTTTGGCTTGAATATTTTTGTGATCAAGAAGGTGGGCCTGAAATGTTTACTGAAAGGTTTCTGAAAACCTGCCACTTTTTTGCTAGTTCCTTGTTATTCATTGCCCTGATTGGTTGCAGATCCAATGCCACCAAGGTATCAAAGGCCACTAGGAGATCACGCGAGAGCAACTGCATTGCCCCCACCCCCTCTGACCCTCTCCTAAAGAAGGACATCAGGCATCATGGGTCAGAATTGTAGCATTTCAAGAGTGACTGTGGACTCATCTACACAGCTGCAAATAAATGTGTTGTAAAGTGCAATATACAAAAGTGACACTAGATAGCAACAGTGACCTATGCCAAATTCAATGGATTTTTCAAAACACTTTTTAAAAGAACATTTTCACAGCATTTTCTACGGTATATGTGTGTAGATTTCACCATAATCTGGTACTGCAGATGCTTCTATTTAAAATTTAAGAAAGTGGTTTTAGGTTTATAGTGGCATTTGTTGTTTAGTCGTGTTTGACTCTCCGTGACCCCATGAACCAGAGCATGCCTTGGAAACTCTCACTTTCTTCTCAAAGCTTCTCCTTTTTTATGCCCATGGAGTTTTCTTGGCAAAATACTGGAGTGGTTTGCCAGTTCCTTCCCCAGGTGGATCACATTTAGTCTAAACTCTTGGCTATGACCTGTCCGTCTTGGACGGCCCTGCACGGCATAGTTCATAGCTTCTTGGAGTTATTCAAGCCTCTTCACCACAACAATGAAGGGGTTATAGTGCCATACATAGCTCTAAATTAATGTTATCTACGTATGTGCATGACTCAAATGGATCTTTTTCTACTGTTCAAATGATAGAAACTAAACTTTTGCCCCCAGTGTCCTATCTAGTTGTGTTTTTGTTTGTCATCACAGTGACTAAAGATGCCTCCAGAAATGGTATTCCACTGGTGACACTGGGAGACCACCCTTACGCCTATCCAGAACAAAGCAAAGACTTCCACAAATTGGGACCAACCGTGCCTCCAGTGAATTTTGGGAGGCAAGTTCCACACGCAGCCTATGATGGCTGATGATAACAGTGATAATCACATTCCACATTTAAAGTGACACAATTAAGTGATAAATCTCTCTAAACAATATACAGTCATACCTTGGTTCCCAAACGCCTTGTGACTTGAACGTTTTGGCTCCTGAATGCCACAAACCTAGAAGGAAGTGTTCCAGTTTGCTAACATTCTTTGGAAGCCAAACATCCGACGCAGCTTCCGACTGAGTGCAGGAAGCTCCTGAAGCTAATCGGAAGCTTCACTTTGGTTTTTGAACGTTTTCGGAAGTCAAACAGACTTCCAGAACAAATTCCGTTCCACGACCAAGGTACGACCGTACACACATTTATAAAAAGTGAATCATATACAAAGGTACAAATGCAATAAGATACAGCACCTGAGTCCAACATGACTAAAATATCGATCTCAATCAAATGACATAATTCTAAGACTCCTGGTTGTTCCTTGGCTGCTGCATCCCTTCCTTTCCCGCACATGGTGACGTACAGTGTCAGGTGAGTATTTGCAGCCCAAATTGGGACCCATGTCAGCTCTAAGTAGGGCCGCAGGATGGAGTTTCCCCACCTTGATCTAGACTTTCTTCAAGTCTCTCCCCTTTGTTACTACTGTGTCACCATCCTTTTTGTTTAGACAAATATCTGTATCTTCCACCTTGGAAAACAGTGCTTGTTTTTCATGCCAACCTTTTATACTCAGCCTATGCCTCTAAGTGGGCCTCAACTACAGAGCAGGCAAGAGGTCCCTGGAGTGCAATCCCATCACATATCCTACTTTATGACTAACATCCCTATTAAGGCCCAAGCTATTGTTTTGAATCCTTTATTTTACACCCTGTTCAGCATTGCAAAGGTTTCATTTAAAAAATGTATAGCTTAATGTTAGATGCTAATACACAAGTCTTTCATAAACTTAAAGTTACAATGGGAATGGGATCTTGGAGAGGAAATTACATCTTGATAATGGAATAAAATATTGTCAGACTGGTCCTGTAAATCTTTGTCTTCCCAAAGGAGAGATCTGTCTTTACATTGTTTAACCCAGATTTCCTGCCCCCAGCATGACAGTTGTCTCATGGGCATTAACACATGCCTTTTGTGTCACTGTTGGTCATCAAAACCCTCTTTTGCACTCTTTTTGGAATGAAGATGCACAATGAAAAGTCTGAACCCTTAAACTGGCTATCTGATTTTGATAATGAAAATGCAGCTGTTGGCTGCTGGATTGTTCATCTCACTGAGAAAATGCTGCAGAACTAACGTGGGGGGTGGGACAAAAACTGCAAGGTGGCAATGGGATGTATCACATACCATCTCAAAGAAGGTAAGAGGCCAGTTTGAAGTGGATTCATTGTATGATGCATGGTTTCATTTTATTAACTAATCAATTTTACTAAAGGAATGGGCAAAGACAAGCCAGTCCCACCACATTATAAATTTCTTTGGCAAAAAATCTAAACTGTTACTGTGACTTGCAGATATCTCCTAAGCATCCTTTTGATGGTCCTTTTTAAAAAAGACAGACAGGATACCTGTGCATGACAATGCCTGTGAAAAGAAAGGAGAATTAAGAACCTAGAGATTTTTGCAATAATGATGTTTGATGTGGTTAGTAGGATTTATGCTATTGTTTTGCTATTTTCAATAGAGATTTCTAAAAAAACATCAATCTGCAGTCTATTTAAGTACATATATTGTGAGAAATATTTGATGTCTATGGTGACCTGTATGTGACTTTCTGGAATCAAAGCAAAAAGCCATAGATTTAAATAACGTAGAGAAATTTCCAAACTTGTAGAAGCTCAGAGGCAATCTTTACAAGTGAACTCATTTTATTGCCAAGAAAAAACAAATCCATATATCTTCTACAGTCTTGAACAAGAAATGTGGGTTCTATTATTGAAAGAACTTGCACCTCATAGGAACTGCATTAGGATTTTGCACATGTAGTGCAAGGAGTGTGGTGGAGTCTCCTTCTTTGGAGGTCTTTAAGCGGAGGCTTGACAGCCATCTGTCAGGAATGCTTTGATGGCATTTCCTGCTTGGCAGGGGGTTGGACTGGATGGCCCTTGTGGTCTCTTCCAACTCTATGATTCTATGCAATACCAAATCAAATCAAAATCAATGATGTGTCTGTTTCCAAATGGCTTTTGTTTTCTTTTTAATAGTTCCAAGTATATAAAGCAGTCAGATACGTTTATTCCTCTCCAGCACTTGCCAGGAGTTCCTTGGTATGTATCTAGCATTTCATTTAATACTCTGCCATTGTATGCTTTTGTTGTTTTATGCTCTAAAACAAAGTAATCCTACCTTTGGAGAATAGGGGAGGATATGCCAATTTCAGTTCTCTCTGCTTCTCATTTTTCAATCAGCGCTTTATGTTCATTTATCCTAATAAACACAGTTTCATATGCAGTTTCAACTAATGTATACATTTTTGCAAGCATTTTCTCCTAATACAATCCATGGGTTGGTTGGAGAATTGAAAAATTTGAACAAGTGCAAAATTTGCATAATGATTGAGTTTTGGTTCTCATTGGAAAGTGTGAATTCAGTCGATTCACCTTTAAATGCAAACTTTAGCCTTTGTCCCTAGCTAGAGAGCAGCAAGGGAAATTGATATGCCACTGTCCTGGTTCAGACGTTTATCTGTAGAACTAAGTCACAGAGTATCCAGATTATGCTTTCAGGGGCTTTTGGTGAAGCACTTAAGAGTCACTTGCACCTCTAGTAAAGAGATTTCTAAGAGCTTATTTTAAGCATGACATGAAGAGGTCAAGCTAGCTGTTAAACTTCCGTGTTTCTCATATTATAAGACACGTCTTATATTCCTTTTTCCTCAAAAAAACACACTATGGCTTATTTTCAAGGGATGTCTTATTTTTTTCCTCCTCCTCCTGCCGCGGCCGGCATTGCTGCTGTGCCTATCACTATGTCTTATTTTTGGGGAATGGCTTATATTCCTTGAATGCTTAAAAATCCTGCTATGGCTTATTTTATGGGTATGTCTTAAAATATGAGAAACAGGGTTGCAACGAAAAACTAAGAAAGTAACTATTTACTTTTTGTGTATGTGATTCAGTTGGTGATTTATTTATATCTTGAAATCCAACTAACAAATAAAGGAAATTAGCAAAAGTATTAAAAGCAAGTTTTCAATATCTTAAAACCAAAAACTAGTGTATTAAAACCTAGTATTCAACAGCCAGATATAAGGACCAGCAATTGCAGTCTCAGTCACAGTGCCTCCCCGCGCCCCCTGCTCTCATTCTAAGGCAAAGAGGGAGAGTACAGACTCAGGCAGACAATGATCTGGAATTCAAATGGCCACAACTTTATTGATTACATGTGTTGGTGGAACTTAGGCTCAGGCATTGGGTATATTTCAGCAGGCAGGGTGGGTGGTAGCAGTTGGGAATGGGTGTCCCAGAGTGACTTTGGGTAGCGTGTGCTCCCACATCTGATACACCAACCATGCAATGAGCTCAGTCCTACTTTGCTTCACAATGTCTCAGGCAGGATGCCGGGACCCTCTAGGATTCTTCATGCAAGAAGAAGGCCTTTCTTGTAGGAAATGCATGATGAATTAATGTATCTGTTTTGCCACAGAAAAACAGCAACAATAGGAAGCCACGCTTGGTAGAGGCACTCTGCTGGATACTTGGAAAATACTTATGTTAATCACACACACACACCTGACAAACTAACAAAACTAACTTTTTGCTAGGATATTTTGTTTCATGTGAAATGGCCCTAGAAAACACTTCTCCAATCCTGAAACAGCTGGAATAGAATAGAATAGAATAGAATAAGACCTTGGAGTTATGAGGTTTTATAATTTTTAGAGTGTAAAAGAGAGGAGAGTATGTATATTTCATTGTTCTACTTCCTTGATTTTAGTTTCCAATTCTTTAGTTTTCATCGTGCAAGCTGGAAAACTGTAGCTTTACCACCCTCCTGTGGTGGCTAAAGCCCTTTGCAGCTTATAGCGAGAATATAAAAGGGACAGCATCCACAAAGAATTCAGGCTTATATAAAGAGGCATTTTAAATATATACCTGTAATCCCTTTTTGCCTAAAACTCCCTTTGATTGACCTGAATATACAATGGATTTCTCCTTTGATTGATAGATCATGTTGGAGATGATCACAAAAATGTTAGTGCAAGGTCATTTGCATTTTTGAAACCTTTAATCTGCTGTGCTGCACAAATGCCTCTTGCACAGGCCTCATGAAATCCTCTCTACATTCACTTAGGGTTATATGGATGTGCTTCAAGTGGTTCCAAAATTCATTCCCACTTCCAGCTGGTATTTTCCAAACTGCTGCAGTTTTATTTTTTACAAGTCTGTCTTCTGTTTTGTTGTCTGATATATGGAGTTTTAAAAAATGTATATCGTAAACTACAATACATGCATTTAGCTCAGTCATCAAGAGATACAGTACTTGCAAATCAATCAGTTTTCCTGGGTGTTCCCTTGCACAGTTAATGAATTTCCAAAGAGTCTTTTGCAGCAAAAACAACAGTTCACCAGTCCTTTGAGGTCCGATTGCTCAGCCTGGGTGCTTTGGGAGGAAACCACTACCAGCACCACCCTCCTCCTCCTCCTCCTCCTCCTCTCCCTATGCTCTTCATCTGAAAAGACCTTCTCCATACTAATTAAGGCACCCAGAAGCAGAATCCTCACTTGCTCAAAAGCAAATCCTGCTGAATTCAAGATGAGTCCGGTTAAGACTCATTGCAACCCAAGTCATCAGTTCAGACACTAAAATATACCATTGATACAACCTGTGGACTTGGATACTCATTTTGCAGAATTAGTAAATGTGGAGCTCTGAGGTAGAATAGATGCTGAATAAGTGGCAAGGATTGTATTTTCACCAGGAGATACCATGCAATAGGGCCAAGAGCTTCTAGAGGTTACTGTGTCTTAGGATGTTGTGGCTCTCAAAGGGTCTGCCACTCTTTATGGGAGTTACTTTTGGTAGCACTAATGATAGTATAGTATAGTATAGTATACCACCCATGGAGCATAGTATACTATACTAGTATAGTATACCAACAAACAGTAAATTGTAGATTAACTACAGTTAACTACAGTTTCTATAAACATCCAGGTTTCGTGCATAGCGGAAATTCTGTTTGTGCTGCTGTGCACGTCCCTCTGCCATTTGTGAAGCAGCAACTTCAGGCTTGTCCTGACTAACAACACTGCATCCTTCCTTCATTTCCCTCAATTCCTGAATTCTTGTTTCTATAAGCTTTTGTTCTACTGTTTCACTACTGTCTTTATGACTTTTGACCTCTTACTTTGTATCTTTGCTCAGTCTATTTACGATATCATCCTGCATTGTGGCCAAAGTCATTTTGAAGGAACCAAACAGTTCTTTCTCAACCTCATCAGGGAATGGCTGTAGCTCAGAAGGAGCCAACTCTTTCTCTTTCTGCAGCCTGACTGCTAATGGATCTATTATTACTCTTTCTCTTTCTGCAGCCTGACTGCTAATGGATCTATATTGGATTCCAAGAAAACTGGTGGAACACTAGGACCCATAGCAGGCTTCTTTGGGGGCATTTGATCAAGTTTAATAGCTCCTAGTGATTCTGTTACCATCTCAGCTGAGGCATGAGATCTACAAAGACTTCCTGCTGACTTTCCCGTTGAGAGGAACTGATGACATAAACATGAAGCAGTGAAAGTTGGTCAGTTGTCTCAGTTGTACTGGCAACATGGCCTTTTTTATCAGAGTGGGAGGACAGCAAATATTCCAGTCATTCTGCTTCTGCCCCCACATAATCCATATCTTGGGGTATGGATAGAACTTATTTTCAAGCAACATTTGCCACTCTTTGGCATTGTCCTTCTCTTTCTTTAGTCCTCCTCACTTTCCACCCATGGAGAATTGGTCAGTTCTGGGCTATCTCCATAGAGTCAGGGTGAGCAGCTTCCTTCGAAGATCCAGATTGTCTGACATCATTTTTCCAGCTGGAAAAAACTTCAGTACCTTCCCTGTTTGGTGGAACCCCCTGGGCTCTTGCTCCCCTTGCAGAGATCTGAAGCTTCAGACCACATGCAAAAAGCAACAGGTCTGTAGCCCTTGCCCTTCAGATTGCACCAAAGGGAAGGGAGGGGACAAACAGCCTCAAGGAGCTTAGGCAGCAGTCCCAGGTGAAAAACATGTCTAAAGTAGAACCAGAGATGAAATAACGGCTTAGGGAGCTGGATATGTTTAGCCTGGAGAAGAGAAGGAAGAAGATTCCACCTAAACATTAGGAAGAACTTTCTGACAGTAAGAGCTGTTCGGCAGTGGAATTTGCTACCAAGGAGTGTGGTGGAGTCTCCTTCTTTGGAGGTCTTTAAGCAGAGGCTTGACAGCCATATGTCAAGAATGCTTTGATGGTGTTTCCTGCTTGGCAGGGGGTTGGACTGGATGGCCCTTGTGGTCTCTTCCAACTCTACGATTCTTTGATTCTATGAAATGTCTCTAATACTGCTATTCTGAGTAGACAAAGCACGAATTTCTGAGCTTGTAATGCCTGTCTGCTTTTTGAGGTGAGTTTTATGAGTCACCTACATGTGTATTTACATGCCAAGGAGCATGAACTTTGGGTGCACAGCTTTGAATTCACTCTGTTGTGACAGTGAAACTCTACAATTAATTTGTGTATTTTTTATCTCTCCCATTGTGGGCTCCCTCTCTAGCATCCCTTTCCGCATAAAGGAGAAGCAGCAAGAATTAGAAAGGGAAAAATTGGAAGTGAAACGCCTGGACATATGGAAGCCTTCTCCGTCTCTGCTGCAGTCTTTGTTTACAACTGGACCGACCAAATGATCGACTTTTCAATATTTTTAGACGTAAATGCAGCTTCTGGTCGCATGTCATAAGGTCCCTGGGAATATACCTGCTAACAATTTATTGTCCTAGAACAATTGTCATTATTTGTAGAAGCCCAGGTACAGGTTTCTTTAAAAACAAAATTAGACGTTAGCCATTTTAGTATAAATCACGTTACTTTCTTGAAACGATTAGTCTGCATTCACAAATGAAAATAATACACTTTACACTTGCTCAGTGGTACCTTCATCTATTCAAAGTTAATATCTTCTAAGGCTGAACCCAGACATTAAATTACCGGTAGATGCCAGGAGTTTAGATGCCAACAGTTTGCATAGCAGATTTGCATACAACTCTTGTATAGAAAGTGGACATGGAACAGAGAATTTAGAGTTAGAAGGAACTTGGATATCATCTCATTCTCTTCTGATAATTTCAGCCAAGGATTTTCAGCCACTTGTGATGTGAAATCCTCTCATGGTCATTCTAGGTGGTGGTTCCTGCGCTGAGAAGCTGCAGAGATCCAAGCACTTTTTTTTAATTTTAAAGAAACCTTCAATAAATGCATACAATTAAAAACCAGAGCCTTAGTCATTTCATACAGCCATTAAGGCAAGTAAGTGACAACTCCAGCCAGCACCCACCCTTCAGGATGCCCGAGAGAGAGAGAGAGAGGTGGTCCCTGCTGCATTGACAGAGGCAGTGATGCAGCAGCTCCTAAAGAAACTGGCTCTGGACCCATTTGGACCGGAGCAACTATTGAGCAGCTACAAGTACCCACTTTGGGGGAAGCTGGTGGAGAGGGCCGTGGTAGGACAGCTACAAACAGGCGCCAACGGGAGGGAGATTGGGGCTGACATTGTCCACAACGTTCTGACGTCACGTCAGGAACATGGCAGTGGGCCGCTCCTCCTCTGGGCCAGGGCCTGCTTCCCCCCTCTTTCCCCTCCACAGCAGCAGGAGGAGGAGCTGCCAGCCACTGAGGTTGCACTGCCACTGTCAGGCTGTCCTACACACGAGTAGAACCTTGGCAGAGACACATGCCTGACTGGCATGTTCCCTCCCTCCTGGGCGATCGTTCGGGAACTTCAAAAGCATTCCTCAGCCCAAACATCACAGCGACTGATGCCAGAAGACATCAGCACACTTCGGATCCGCAGAGGTTTGCGCAGTTGCATAACAGAACTCAGTAGCACAGGATTTTGGCTAATCTACTTTATTTACATATAAACACACATGGAGCACGGCAACATGGCTCCCTCTCTCTCTAGCATCAGATAGCAAAGGGAAAGAACAAAGGACAATAGTCCTAATTCAGGAACACACAGTAAGACAAACATCCTGTCTACGTCACACCCCATTCCTGCGGAAACAAAACACATACCGTCATGTGATAGACAACAAACCCATGACTGCACACGAGGAATGAAACTCCAACAACCTCCCCCCCCCCGATTCATGAACTGTGCTGCAGTCATCAGTGTAACTGCCACAACCATACAGATGTCATACGCACAGTATACTTCTGTATCACCCGTTCCACCCTTGGAACTACCTGCAACTGGATTAGCTTTGGGCCTTACCATCTTGCACTTCTGACTAGTCTTGGCATCATAGCCCTTCTGACTATCAGGAAGTCTCACACTTGGCTTTGTTGGGACTCGAACCCTAGCCTCGTTCCTCTCTGAGGAATCAGTGTTGGCACACACGGCCTCTGAACGTGATTCTGCTTCCTTCTCTAAGGAAACAGTGTCTAAACACACATGGAGCACTGCAACATGGCTCCCTCTCTCTCTAGCATCAGGCAGCAAAGGGAAAGAACAAAGGACAATAGTCCTACAGTAAGACAAACATCCTGTCTACATCACTTCCCATTCCTATGGAAAGGAAACACATATACAGTCATGTGATAGACAACAAACCCAGGACTGCACACAGGGAATAAATCTCCAACAGCCACAGCCTTCCTAGGATTCCCACAACTTTCCACAGATAGTTAAAAAAATAAAAAAGTAATTTATATGTAGTATATAATCACAAAGCTAAGCTAGTATGTAAATAATTAGATCACAGAAAAGAAATATGAAATGAGCAAAGGAATGACAACTGTTACCAAAAATGCACAGTACACAAAAATGATTTGGAAACTTACAGACTATGAAAAAACTATATTGGCTTTGGAAAGGAAAGATAGGCAGCATAACTCTCAGCATCCCCACTGAGCAGTAAATCGTGCTGTGTTCACTGAGGATTTTTCCCAGGTAACTGGGCTGCAGCTGTGGGGCTAACGTGGGTTGTGCAAGTGACACGGCCCAAGGAGCAATGCTTCAAAGGGATTCCAATTTTGTTCCAGCTTTTGCATTTTTTCTGAAATTACCGAGGGTGTATAATGGGGCTCTCTCCTGCACAAGTTCCCTTCCAGGCTCTCTGTCCCATAGAAACGTTCCATTTCAGAAGTTCGACTTGTGCTTTTGAAAAATTGTTATTTATGAAACCTGTCAAATGAGTCTGATAAGAAATCTGTTTGACAAATGTATTCCAGCTAAACAGGGATTAAAAAACCTGAAAAACTATATTCACTGAGGGAAATAGAATAGGTGTTCAAATATTGGTGGCTGTTTATATGTTTGCTTGAGATCAGAAATAGGAAAGAAACCTCTTTACTTGGACATTATTACTTTAACTCTTGTGCAACTTCTTGATCTATGTGCCTATTTTATAGTTTTGTTTTCCATCTTTTAATTTTTTTCTATTGTTCTCTTTGTTTTATATGTATTATAAGATGAATTAATAACAATAATAAACTTTACCAAAAAATAAAAGAAAAAAGGGGGAAAAATAAAAAAAATTCTACCAATTCTACAAGCTGATGAATGTCTGTCTGTCTGTCTGTGGTGTTTCACACTCAGTACAATTTCTAGTTGAAGTCTGTACTGATTGGCTTACTATGTCTTTAATCATTTAAATAATTTCCTTAAGCTTTTGCAGAGTGGTGCAGAACACAAATTTCATGGCTTTGTATTTATCCCCCAGTGAATTGGTCAATGTGCATATTAAAGAAGAAGAATATTACAGTTTTGTTTTAAGAAAAATATGGAGGCAGCAGCACAGAGCAGCAAGGTTCTTTTCTGTCTCCAGTTCTACATAACATCTATATAAAATCATGTGGTGCAATCATCAGATGGAGGCACTTTGGGCAGGAGCTTCTCATGTCTGGGAACTGGGGGTTCCTGGTAATGTTGCCCCCCCTGCACAAATAGGATCCTAATCTGGGGTTGAGTTTTGCCATCTGAGGTCTAGGTGGCTTTGACCTCTAGGAGTGCCTTTTCCCAGCTCCATCTGCTTGGCTGGCTATGGGTGTTCCTGAATAAAGATAGCTTTGCCAGGGTGTTGTAGGCCCTTGTCAACTCCTATGTAGGCTCTCCTGGTCTCCCTTTGAAGAAGGTCTGGAAGCTGCAAGTACAGTAATACACCATGCACATTTCAGAACTGGTGGAAATGGCAGGGCAGAGAATGGACAACATTTCTAAGGAGCCACAAGACTGTTGTAGGCTCACATTTATTTTCTACATTTTTGTATTTGTCTGTCATGAACATTGTTTATGAGATCATTGTTATGTTATACTGAAAACAATGAAGTGCTTATGTAACAATAAATGGTTGAGAGATCAGTGAGAGATATTTAAAGCAGCTAGTTGACGTAACTGTCATCCATAGTTTCCCTTACAATGAGGTCAAGCTGCAGTGCAGACCTAGTTCCGTATTTATAGAATCATAGAGTTGGAAGAGACCCCAAGGGCCATCCAGTCCAACCCCCTGCCAAGCAGGAAACACCATCAAAGCATTCTTGACATATGCCTGTCAAGCCTCTGCTTAAAGACCTCCAAAGAAGGAGACTTATTTATTGCTTGTGTGTCTCATCTCTATTATACTTGTGTGTGTAACAGAAGCTGACTTGATCTTATTAATTGGTATGACCTTTCATTTCCTGAATGAGAGGAACATTTAGGAAGTGACTAATGAATCATGAGGCTTTGAAAAACTAGGGTGCTGTGGGAGGCATGGATTCTGCATGAAAGGTCAGTTCAAAAGCTTTCAACTCAACTGAAACAACCCCTCATGTTGGTCATTCCAGCCCCATTTTGAAAGAGGCTCAGCTTGTCTTGGAGCTCATGTGATAAGACACCGGAGAGAAGGGCTTGCCTTCCATGTCCCTTGTGCCCAAGATGTTGTGGCAATGGAAGGATGGTGCCATTCTGGCCCATAAATGGGCTCTCAAAACTGGTTCACTCTTCAAAACTTGAAACACCACTCAATGTTTTGTCAAAACTGGCACTGGAACAAGAGAGTTAAAAAATATTGATGAAGCTTATCAAGCACTACATCAAAACTTCACAGGCTTGACTCCTTGCTGTTTCCATGTGTGAAGTAGGTGGCTTGGTCCCTGCTCCTGCCCACCTAGCAGTTCGAAAGCACGCCAAAAAGTGCAAGTAGACAAATAGGTACTGCTCCAGCAGGAGGATAAACGGCATTTCCGTTCGCTGCTCTGGTTTCGATGTTCCATTGCGCCAGAAGCGGCTTAGTCATGCTGGCCACATGACCCAGAAAAACTGTCTGCGGACAAACGTCGGCACCCTCGGCCTGTAAAGCAAGATGAGCGCCACAACCCCAGAGTTGTCTGCAACTAGACTTAACTGTCAGGGGTCCTTTACCTTTTTTTTTTTTACCATAATGATATAATAATGTTTTGTGATGATGCAACAGAACCGATTTGTTTAGTAAACCTTTTGCCCCATGCTTGTTCTGAGTTTTCCAGTTTCTAGTCATCCCATTCCTCAGTTGTAGTTGGTCTCTGCTTCCAGTTATGACCGATTACCATGGTAGTTGCTGTAGTAAATCTCTTTCTTCTTCCTCCTCCAAAAGGGCGGGTTTTGATTCTCTGCAGGGGTCATTCTGTAGATCTCTGAATCAAGCTTTGTCAATGCAGCAGAGGCCAGGGAGGGAGGGGAGGTGTGCCATATTCTGTTAACAGGAACCTATAACTGCTGTTGCAAATCAGCATACCAGGCTGAGATCATATAAATTTTACAAAATGTGAAGTGCTACAGACCAAGTCTGAAGATCAACAGGTTCAGAAAAGGTAACTCTATCCCTACTTAACATGTAACTGAGTGTAACTAAGTGTCTTCTAAGTGTCTAAGAAGAGAAGACTCCCTGGAAAAGACCCTGATGTTGGGAAAGATGGAGGGCACTAGGAGAAGGGGATGACAGAGGATGGGATGGTTGGACAGTGTTCTCGAAGCTACGAACATGAGTCTGACCGAACTGCGGGAGGCAGTGAAAGACAGGAGAGCCTGGCATGCTATGGTCCATGGGGTCACGAAGAGTCGGACACGACTGAACGACTAAACAACAACCACCTGGGGGCTGGGACAGGAGCTTTAAAAGAAAATGAACACTTTAATATACCCCATCATTTACTTGTTTAAAATATATTCGATTTTTATACATATGGCTTACTATAGAAAGACGACACACACCATGCTGTATGTTTTTAAGGTTTTACATTTATAATTCAAATGTTTTTTCAAAGTTGTGTCATAGAATCATAGAATTGTAAAGTTGGAAGGGACCTCAAGGGTCATCTGGTCCAACCTCCTGCAATGCAGGGCTGCCAGCATCTGTGGCAGGTGGCCATCCCACCTCTGCTTCAAAACCTCCAAGGAAAGAGCTGTTCTTGCTCTCCCCCCCTGCCTGGGGGCTCCCCACAGCCTCTGTGAGAGCAGCGTGCTGGATGAGAGGGGCCAGTGGTCTGCTCCCTCAGGTGCTAGGTTGAGAGGAAAGGGTGGGTCAACATGAAAAGGAATAGGAGCACATTTTTGAAAATTACAGTGAAGGATGATTCGACTCTGGAGCAGAATTCAGGGATCCAGAATACATAATCCAGTCCTGAACTTGGCAAAATTCTCATGCATCTCTAATTGTATTTATGAATCTGAGAATTTACCACCATTTCCTGGAGGTGCTACAGAGCAATGGCATTACTTAATGGCAGATATCCATTTTTTTCCTCATACAAATGCTGTACTCACACTTGTCCCTTAGAAAACTCATTTCATGGTGTGACATGCTTTTATAGCATTCCTTTGAAGACGATTGACATATCTTTAAGTCCTGTCAATCCTAAGGGACATTCCCACATTATTTTCAGTAGCCTCACATGCTAGCTAACCAATGCTCTAGACAGGGGAAAATGCCTCTTTAAAGCAGCAGACTTTGATAAACTACCCTGTTCTGCTGAAGAATTATTTTGGTAGAACTGGATTCTTCAATCCAAATTTGTTGTTACGGTATTTCCTGACTGAATATGGGATGTTGTGGGTTCCAGAATTACAATTCCAGGAGCTGAACTAGACCCTGTGTGCTTGTGTCATGAAGTCTCATTTGCATCAATAAACCACTGGAAGTCACCAGACCCACTGACATATTTCAGTAATCCAATTCCATCTGAACTAGATCACCCCTTCCTCCAAAATCCAATATAATTTTGTTGTAGGAGAATTTAGCAACATCCCTAGAAAATTATCAGTGGAAAATAAAGCAAGAATGGGGATGCGGGTGGCGCTGTGGTTTAAACCACTGCACCACTTGGACTTGCCGATCGGAAGGTTGGTAGTTCGAATCCCCGCGACGGGGTGAGCTCCCGTTGCTCGGTCCCAGCTCCTGCCAACCTAGCAGTTCGAAAGCACCTCAAAGTGCAAGTACTGTAGATAAATAGATACCGCTCCAGCGGGAAGGTAAACAGCATTTCCGTGTGCTGCTCTGGCTCGGCCTGTAAAGCAAGATGAGTGCTGCAACCCCAGAGTCGTTTGTGACTGTACTTACCGGTAACTGTCGGGGTACCTTTACCTTTAAAGCAAGAATGACTGGATCTTTAAATAATTGTTCTTCTATTATGTGTATAGCTCAGTCAGATAAATGGACATGTTGAAATTTTCTTCCATCTAGCACTGCAAAGTTTGTTTCTTTCAGAGCAAAATTCGTGCAACAAAGGAAACAGTTCTACCAAAAGGTACTTTTTAAAAAAGTGTGCCCATGTTTGAGAGCTATAGGGAGCTATAGGAGAGTGCCACATCTGAAGGTCAAAAACAAAAGGCTACAATCCTGATCTGTTTGATCTGAGTAAACACCAGATGTTTACAAAATTTCAGTGGGAGAAATGACAAGAACAGCACTAGCAGTAACAATAAAAGAGCATTAGCTAGGTATAAAAATGCAAATGTGTTTTAGCAAGGCGTGGAGGCATCTGGTATATTAACAGCGGCATAATGATATGCATAATAACATTCCACAGAACTGAATTAATGAATATGTTATTAGAAATTGTATTATCTAGACAATAAACATGAAAGGTAAAAAAAAAATATTAACTTATCCCCAAGACTGTAAATGCTGAAGGACAGGAAGAAGATTTAAGGGACGGAAGGCTCTCCTTTTGGACTTTAATTGCATCATATCCCTGGTTTCATAAATATAGTTCACATACATAACTGCTTTCATATGAAGTTTGCTAGACAGAGTTTAAAGCAGGGGTAGCAACCTAAGGCTCATGGGCCATAAGTCGTTTAACCGGCCCACAAGCCGCCCCTGAGCCACCCGCTTGCCGGGGACTCGTTTCCGTGGCGCCGGGTATCGCGTCTGTGCATGTGCAGATGCCGGAAATCGCGGGCGCACATACAATCTGGCCCACAGAGTGAACCAGCCTTTGGTTTGGAGTACCCTTTTCTAATTTTGGAGGCAGCCTGTTAAACAAATCCCCATTCTATCAGGGGACGGCAACAAGGTACAGAGCAACACCTTGTTTCTTTGGAGCTACCCAAAGTGATGACTCTGCAGCAGAATGCACTTGACCTGTCTTCTTTGAAGGATTTCGCACTGGGCAGCCAATCAGTACAGTGCAATCTTCTGCAGCTTTGCAAAGGCAACAATGCCAATTTGCCTGTCCAGTGAGTTGTGAAAGGCTCTCCAATGTTTGGTGTGCTTGTGTCTTTCCAAGTCTGCAGTGAACCAAGAAATAGTGTACTGAGGTGGAACCACTGGAGAAGAAAAATAATAATAATAATTAGATTATCTAAAACAGTACTGTGGACTGCAGCTCTTGGCCACTGTTTGGGGGGTCAGGGTTTCTGGTAGGGCAAGGAAATGTAGAGATGTGTGTGAGCTCAGGTATGCCAACTCTAGGGGGCTGAGGTGTCTTTTCCTCTCTCTGGCTCAGCAGCCCCTTTGGCACACAAACACCATTCTTCATTGCCTCCAGCCCTTTTCCTTCCTCCTTCTTTTCCCAAGTCCCCCCCCTTGTGTGCAGATGCCCCATTTCCATTCCTCCTCTTACATTCTCCTATTCTGCACCCCACTTTGTGCGCACCCCAAGGCTGATATATGTTGCTGTAACTTTAAGATTACCAAAGTCTTCAGGGCAAGGCTGTCTGTTGGCTTCTTCGGAGATGGTTAAGTTCAGTTGGTGGATCTTGTCTGTGTGCAGTTGGGTGTTGGCTTGTCCATGAAATGCCTCCTCTAAATTACTTCATAGCCCTCTGTTTCCCCTAATATGTATTCCCTTATGGCTAATACCATTGCCACTTGTCACCTTGCCACATATTGCATATATGCAGGTTTCGTTGTGTGTGGGGAGAGAATTACTTGTCTGGAGTGGGGATGGAGAGGCGTATGTGTCCAAAGGTCTAAAAAATGAAGCTAACAATACTTTCTCCTAGCTTTCTATTAGTTTGAATACTGTTTCCCAGCACTCAGTAGGCCTGAGTAATTATTAGTAGTGCCAGTTACCATTATGATACAGTATATTGAACAGAATTATCCCAAGACTGAAAAAGAGGACTGTTTTGATTGTAAATTAAGTTTTTAGAAACAGAAGGGGTGCTAGACCCCGTATAAAGCAGTGTAACTTTGGGGCTTCTTGAGAGTTTGAGTGGGGAGGAGACTGTGGCTGCATCAATCTTGCCCACAGCACTGCCAAGCAGAATTTAGGTGGACTTTCATATATATCAGGGACGTCCAACTCCCAAGAGACTGCGATCTACTCACAGGAAAAAAACTGGCAGTGATCTACCCCCCTTTTGGGGGGGGGGTGGTTCAGGTCAAAGCTGCTGAGCTTTTTTTAGGGAGGAATGTCGGTTTATGAACACAATTGGTTTCGGAAGTCTGTTCATAAACTGAAGCGAACTTTCCCATTGAAAGTAATGGAAAGTGGATTAATCTGTTCCAGACGGGTCCGCAGAGTACTTAAACTGAAGCGTTCATAAACTGAAGCGAACTTTCCCATTGAAAGTAATGGAAAGTGGATTAATCCATTCCAGACGGGTCCGCGGAGTACTCAACCTGAAGTGTACTTAAGCCGAAGCATGGGTGTAATTGGTTCCGGAAGTTTGTTCATAAACTGAAGCGTTCATAAACTGAAGCAAACTTTCCCGTTGAAAGTAATGGAAAGTGAATTAATCCGTTCCAGATGAGTCCGCAATGTTCGTAAACTGAAAATTCGTAAACTGAGGTGTTCGTAAACCGAGGTTCCACTGTATTAAGGGAAAATTTTCAGACTAGAGTAAAGGGAAAAGGGGATTAATCGCTCACCAAAGCATCACTATGGAAACAATCTGCCTCACAGAGGAAACTTCCGTTCCAGCACTCATGCGAAAATGGAGGGCGGGGAGAGGACTCGGGGCCAGCTGCTCTTAGGCAAAAGCAAAGGAAAAGGAGCCCATGAGCGACAGTGATCGACCGGATCTCCCAGGGATCAACCAGTCAATCCCGATTGACCTTTTTGGACATCCCTGATATATGTGTTTATTAACTTTCTCTGGCAGGGCTCATTGACTCAAAATTGCAAGCAGAGGAAACATTTCCCTTTCACACTTTGCATATTGGTAACCCCTGACATAGCCAGAGCAGAGGTTCTTCTGCTTATTAGGATGAAATTGGATCTAATTTACAGACGTGGGCTGGATGATGGGGACAAGATTACAAACTGCCAAGTGAATCAGCTCCTGGGTTGCAACATTTCAAACTGGAAAGAAGATTTCCTTGGTTGAAGAATACGGTATGTCAGGCGGGAGGAGAGCCTTTACCCTTTTAAAATTATACTATACTTGCTATATAAATAATTTGGCAAACCTCCCCCTAAACGATAACAAACTGACAAAGAGCAAGAAGAAAAAGAGAATGGGATTATATTTATGGGTTAAAATGAAACTAGAACTGTGTGAAATGATTTAAAGCATCTGACTTCTATTGGACGGTAATTTGGATTATGGCTTTTCAAGATCTGCCGTGGTTCTGGCAGAACACCAGATTGTTAGAGATAAAAATAGGAGGAGAACTGGAAACTCGCCTGGAGCTATGGCGGGACGCCAGGCTACTCCTTTACTCAGTGGCGTAAGAAGGGGAGTGTGGTAGGAGCGGGGTGCCCCGGTTGCCACCGCTGGGGGGGGGCGGCAAACTGGGAAATATAAGTATTTTAAAAATAAACTTATGGGGCTTCCGATTCGTCGCGCTGGTGAAGTTGGACGCAGGGACTTCGTGCTCCGAAGTCCCTGGCTTCGTGGAGGGGGGGGGAAGTCCGCAGAGCGAGCGGACTCCCCGAAAAAACACCGGGTAGAGAGTCCCGGTGACATAGTGCCCAGCTGTTTGCTCCGGACGCGAATCCTCTGCTGCCCGAGAGCTCAGTAGAGCAATCGAGAGCCAGCGGAGTGGAGTCGCGGGAGCCATTTTTGGGTTTCATCTTACCTCCTTGAAGTGAAGCTCCGAGTCCTCAGCCTGCAAGTGGCGGATTCTTCCAAGGAAATAAAAGACTTCTTCAAAGTAAGTCAAATCTCCATTCGGATCTTAAAAATTTTAAATTTGAAGATAGGAAGAGATTCTAAAGTAACGGAAGCCGATCTCTTCCAAATGGACAATCGGGAGGCGCATTAAATATTCCCAAGCCGAAAAGGGAAAACTTCTTTCAAGATTGTGGACCCGAGAGAAAGAAAGACTTTTCCAAACCTCCCCAGCCCCCGGTGTCGTTGCCCCTTGAGGTTCAGCAGCAACAAGGGGGAGGACGCTTTGACAGCTGTCAAAAGCTGTCAAATTGTTAAAGGACTAAGAAAGACGATTTTATTCCTGTGAATTGGAAAAATTGATTCAAAAGGTTTTAAAAGGATTTAAGTGGACTGTAAATTTGAAATCTGATGAGGTTAAAGACAAAGGATAAGAACAGCCAAGATGGAGCCGACAACGTGGTAGAGAGGAATTTTCCAGTACCCTTCTGCCCTTATCTCTGGTCTGCCTGTGGTTAAGTGAACTATGAAAACAAAATTCTCTCGAGCTTTCCAGGAGGCTGTGCTGGGCTATCTACAAACATGGGAAGATATCTACAAGGAAAGGCAATGCTTCAATCCAACAGAAAAGGAGAATGAGGTGCAAGAGCAAGATTTAGAGGACAATTTTGATTATGAGATTGTGTGTGAGGAGCAACAATTTGAGGACAATTTGGAGACTGATTCAGACCATAAAAAATATGTGTTGGATGATGAAAAACAAAGATCAGAACAAAGAGATGAGGCCGACAAGGAGAAGCAAAGTGAAGAGAAGATTGATGGAAGTGAAAATCCTGGAGAGACTGAAATGTTGAATGGTGTTAGTGAAGGGAGGGAAAGGCAGAAAGAGGGAGGAGCAGAGGTCTGGAAGTGGATGTGGGAAAGAATTGGTGTGGGGTAAAAATTTTAGTTTAAGGTACTTTTTTTGGTTTATGAACAACGGTGTCGGAATCTTGGCCTGCTAAAGGATATGCTGATCCAATTGGGAGGAGGGACATTGGGGGGGGGGGGAGGAGAGATTTTTATAGTTTAAGGTTAAGAGCTTTCTGGAGGGAGTAAAAAGAATGGCTGAGGAAATATGCTTAGAGTTTGTTTTTGAATAATTTTGGTGATCAGGAGGTGTTTGGGTGGAAAACTGCCTGTCTCCCCCTTCTTACTCTTGGTACCCAGTGGCAGGGGGTGCCTTGAGGGGAGAGGGAAGGGTGGAGGGAAACCCAGACACAAAAATGGAACCTTTTGACTGCTGGACTCCTCGCGCTACCCAGTGGCAGGGGGGGGGGGCTCAGAGGAGGACAGCATGAAGAAGGAGGAGGATTGTGTTAATAAGATTCTGAATTGGATTAGAAAACCCGCCATAACTATGTAAAGAGGTTGAGAAATCCAGGAGGAGGAGAGTCGTGGAAGCCATTAATATTTTTCCTTTTTCCTTTTTTTTTCTTTCCTTTTTTTTCCTTTTTATATTTTTGCTTCCCCCCCCCTTTTTCCTTGTTTTTCTTTTTTCCAGTACAGTGAAGAAATAGCTGGGGGATAAGCCAATCCCCAGAGATCCTCCGCCTTTGTCCTCTCAGTGGCAGGGGGGGGATGAGGGGGGAGGAAGGAGGGGGGGAGGTCAAACCCAGCTTAAAATGGACCCCTTTGTTCCCCAATACCCATGGGTCTCACTGGTGGCAGAGGTGGGCTTGTGGGTGGAGGGAAAATGAAGGGACAGAGTTTATGTTGTATATTTTGTATGTGTTTTCTTTTTCTAAAAATTAATAAAAATTATTTAAAAATAAAATAAAATAAAAATAAACTTATGGAAGCTCCTCTCCAAGAGGTGGGTAGGGCTTTCCGGGTCCCGGATGCCACCCTCTTTGCCTTGGGACCTTCACCCCGCCCCCAATGCAGCTGGCCAATTGCCTGGGGGCTGGGGGCGGGGCGAAGGAAAGGAAAGGGCTGATGCTGCCGAGGCCGACTTCCCGGTGGTTGGGTTTTTGGGCTGCTGTGGCAGCCAAGCCGAGGAAGCAGTGGCCCACGGAGGCCACCGAGGCAGCCTCCAACCGTGGTTGGGGTCTGGGGTGTGTGGGCGCCGCTGATGACCACCTGGCCCCTAAGGCAAAGCTGCTTATGCTCACAATGTACAGTAAATAAACCAGGAAATAACACTTGCGACTGTAAGTATCTTATTTTTCCTTCTTTTAATAATTTGAATGTGTGTGTGGGGGGGGTGACAAGAAATTTTCTGCACTGGGTACCACCTGACCTTGCTACGCCTCTGCCTTTACTCAGATATAAACAACAAAGACACGCAGCTTGAATTTCAACAGAAGAGAAAGATTGGAAAAGCGGAAGCAGAGATGCTGCGCAAGACATGATTAGAACAATGAAGAAACAAATGGGAAAATAAACATCTCACACAGGGAATTTACAAGATACAAAACTCTTTTTGCAGGAATTTTTGTTAAAATTAAATATCTCAACACAAATGGAGGTCAAGAAATCAGTAGATGTTGATAAGGGACTAAGATCAGGACTGAATGCAATTGGATTAACTAAGATTTTGGAAGCAGGAAGAAATAAGAACTTTGCACCCCAAACCCAGCACACGGGTTTCACCCAGCATACTCAAAATGTATAAATGGCTGTATCTATATTTGGATGGTGGGAATTGTAATTTGATATTGGTAAAATGTGGCTGCTGTTGAATTTTAATAATTGAAAATTAATAAAAAATATTTACAAAGAAAGAAGAAACATCTCCCTTTCTGGGTGTTTGCTTGCAGACTGCAGGTGGCAGATGTGAAACAAGACCATTTCTTAGTTCGATTTGTTATGTAGCTGCTCATAATTTAAAATTCTCAAACGATTTAGATTTCCTTCTGTGAGGCTGTACTCATAACTTGGATCCTACTTTGGCTTTTGAGAACTGACTTTCAATAATTTAGCGTCCAAACTGTTCCTCTTTGGCAGCAACATTACTGGAGAAGATGCATATAAGTCTCTTAAAGAAATAATCTGAGAAAATAGAGGCTCTGCTTCCATGTCATCCTTAAAGGCAAAGAGGAGCCAGCTTCGTGTCACTGAGAATATCCTTCCTTGCCCAACACAAATATACTTAGTGTGGACAGAAAAGTGTTGATAAAAAGAAGTATGCGTTATAACCAGATACCATATATTGCAGATCAGTGGTTGTCAATTTTCAGTGAAACCAATTTTCTAGATCATTTCATTTGTGCTTTAGGCCTGTTGCGTCACTGTTGTGTGAATGGCTTGAATTGCTTGCAGAGTGGTAGACGTAACAGCCTTTGCTCTTCATATCTGCTGACCATAGAATCCTAGAATCATCAAATTGTCTAATGGGAAGGGACCCTGAGGGTAATCCAGTCCAACCGCCAGCAGTGAAGGAATCGCAACAAAAACTTTTGTTGTAATACTGAGCTGTCTTGCCTTTGAGTTCATTTTCACAACCCCTCTTTGCAGTTTTAAAAATCCCATAATCAGAGTTCAGTTCTAAAGATGTCTATCAATTGGACATTTACAAATTAAGCATCACCCGGCACAGAATTAGTGGTCAGGCAATGGACTGGAGCTAGGCATTCGGAGCATGTACCACCAGTTCTGACCTGGCTGCCAATTAGTGCTGGTTTTTACCTATAAAGCCTAACCCTAACCCAATCCCTGAACAACTCTTACTTTCTCCATGTTTAATGAATACCAGAGTCTTCAGAAACTCTTTTATTGTTATAAAAGTGACCATACAACAGCCTCAACAATCTCACTAACACAGATGTTACTTGTGCAATATTTTCACTTCCCATGCTGTATCATATAAAACATTGCCTGTCTATTCAGGATCACTTTTCACCACACCCTATATAGAACCATAGAATTGTAGAGTTTGATTGTACCCAAGGGTTATCTAGTCCAACCCCCTGCAATGCAGGAATCTCAACTGAAGCACCCACAACAGATGGCCATCCAACCTCTGCTTAAAAACCTCTATGAAAGGAGAGTCCACAACCTTTCAAGGGAGTTCATTCAACTGTTGAACAGCTCTTACCATCAGAGCAGAAGAAAACAAGTTTGCTCCATCTTCCATGTGGCAGCCCTTAAGATATTGGAAGATGGCTATCATGTTTCTTCTCAGTCTCCTCTTTTCCAAGCTAAACATACCCAGCTCCTTCAACCATTCCTCATAAGGCTTGGTTTCCAGACCCTTGATCATCTTGGTTGCCCTTGTCTGCTCACGTTCCAGCTTGTCAACATCCTTCTAAATTGTGGCACCCAGACCTGGACACAACTTGGATCCTACAATTGTCACCTGGAGCTAGGTTCTGCATGCCACCTTTAAGAGAAGTTTGGAAGGTAACAGTGTGAGAACAGCCTTTTCAGTATTCATTTTCTGTTGGGGTGGTGTGGTTTTTTTTATATAAAAAAATTCGATCTTTATTCTTTATAAATTAACATTTATATTTAAACCATTTGTATTTTAATGGATATATTGTTATGTATTGCATTATGTAAATTGCTTGGAGCCTCCTTTGTGAGAAGAAACTCATAAATAAATTAAATTAACAATGGTTGTTGTCATCATTATTGTTCTATCAGGTCACAGTGAAAAATCCCTCGATTGGGATAGCCAATGTTTCTGCATCATAACCATCATTCTACAGATCACCAATGTTTCTTTACAGTCTGAACATGTCTGCTTGCTCATTACATGCTAATTAAAGAGGGCACAAGCTGAAACAGTTGTCAGTGGCAGCAGCTGGCAAACCATTTTTAGATCCGCAATTAAATCTACTCATGCTATTGTTCTGTTCTGTAGGACTGGGCCAAAGAGGTACATTTATTCTTGTTTGGGAAGGGAAGGCAAATGGCATGCTTGCAGACCCGGCCCTTGTAAAACTGATTGAAAAGTTGGGTGTCTTAAAAAGAAAAGAAAAGATAAGCATTTATGTTACTAAAACAATCAAGAAACTAAATAGCCTTTGAATAGAAACACTAGTTTATCTTCATTATCCCGCCTCTGTTTCAGTATGAAACAGTAATAAATTGCTTTGAAACTAAAGCTCAGCAAAACTCATCACAAAAGCTACATGTGTATAAATAGAATGAGAATTAGATACGGTAAATTCCTTTTATGAACCTGTCAGTGACCTGTGAAAAGAACCCCCTTTGGTGATCATTTAGTGCAAAAAGCCCTCCACACACACACACCCAATACCCAGACTGTGCTGTACAGAAGTGACAGAGATGTGACAGTCCAGGGAAGAGTCAGTGAGCCTTCTGGGTGCTAGTCTTGAAGGTCAGGAGGTCCCAGCCATCACAAGATGGTGGGCAGTGAAATTTTGTGAGTGCTGGGATTTTGGCTCTATTATGAGATTTTGCAACAAAGCTTGGGATGAGACTACAAAGCTCCACCCTCCTGGCCTCTTGTCAGTCATTCAGCCATGAGACTGGGTCACAGGCCAAGGAGTGGGACGTAAGATAAACTCCACAGGGGCGGCTTCTCACTTGTGGGCCTTGTGGCTGTGCGTAATGGGGGAAACCTTGCCAGGTATGGGCACAGAAAGGTACTATGCATACCTGCCAAGTTCCGGCCTGAGAAATAAGGGACTGGACCGGAAGTAGCAGACCGGAAGTAGCGCTGTCGCCATTTTGGAACTGGGCAGAGCATGCTCAGAAGCGACTTTTGATGCTGCTCTGCCCTGTTCCAAAATGGCCACCGCACCCGCTGCAGCCATTTTGGAACTGGGCAAAGCAGCATCAAAAGTCACTTCTGAGCATGCTCCACCCAGTTCCAAAATGGCCGCTGCGCCAGAATAAACCGGGGAAAAACAAAAAAAAAATCGTTTTTTCGGCTGGGGACAGCTGGAAAAACAGGGGTTTCCCGGGGAATACGGGAGACTTGGCAGCTATGGTACTATGACTGTTTCAATTCAGTGGGGGGTGGCACATGGCCCTTTTCAGCTGGTGGAGCAGTTTGTCTGGTCAATTTCCAAAGTTAATGAGACAGGCATGGTAACAGGATTTTATTGGTTGATTTTAATTGTTTACTGTCTGTGGTATTCTACTGTTTTGATCATGCAATAATCTACCATGGGACCTTTGTTAAGGGGTAAATAATAAATATGCTAAGTCAAAATAAATAACCAAATACTGGGGACCTGTGGCCTGGGAATGGGTGGGGAAGAGGGAGTGGGCAGATTGCCCATGGCACCCTCCCCTTTGCTGCAGGATTGGGGCCCTGTGGAAGGGCTGCCATCTGGCTTCTACTCCAAAGCAGGCAATGAATCCCACCACAGATCCCCATAGAGCTCGACAGGTAGCATTTTGCTGCCCAAGCAGGAACCATGGCATGCTTTAGGTGCTGCAGACTTCAGCTGATCAGTTGCCCCCCGATCAGGTGGGTGTGGAGCTGTATGGTTCTGTGGTTGGCAAAACAAGAGGCAGGAAGCTCAGGGAGGTCCCGCCCCTTCTACTCTCTTTAGAAACCATTTGCACCTACAGCAACTTTTCATCTACTTGGCCAGCTCTACGCAGGGAGATACTTCACATATTTTGCTATTTACTGTATTTCACAAAGAATGACTATTTTATCTCTTCTCCAATCTTTTGTGTACATTGCATTCTGCGTACAGTACATGTAGGCAATATGCAAATGCACCATTGGAAGCATTCATTAAAGAGGCGTGTTTTGTGGAGCTGGGAAGGGAGAAACTTGTGGCCATTCACGATCATGCACTGGAGCAAGAATGCCTTGGGCTAGAGCATGGGTAGGCAAACTAAGGCCCAAGCGCCGGATCTGGCCCAATCGCCTTCTAAATCCAGCCTACGGATGGTCCAGGAATCAGTGTGTTTTTACATGAGTAAAATGTGTGCTTTTATTTAAAATGCATCTCTGGGTTATTTGTGGGGCATAGGAATTTGTTCTTTTTCCAAAATATAGCCCGCCCACCCCCTACAAGGTCTGAGGGACAGTGGACCGGCCCCTTGCTGACCCCTGGGCTAGAGGCTCCAGGATGCAGCTTTTCCTCACTGCTTTATGCTCACTCTATGTGCCCATTAGCAGGTGAGGGGGAACCTCCTGGGATCCTTGGCTTTAATGGGGCTCTGAACGGGATGGCAAGTCTGCATAACTTGTGACCATCCAAGTTGCCAGAGGCTCCCTGGATGTGCTATTTTGGTTCCCTGTCTGAGGTGACCTAAGTATAGAGGGACCCTTCTCAAGCACAGTCCAAAGCTGACGGGCTGAATCAGCTTGATGGACCAGACGTTTGGTGAGGCCTAGGTCAGGAACAAGAACTGTCTTTGGGAAGGGTGTTTTCAGTTGTAGCTCTTTGGGGTAAACTACAGTTCCTGGGTTTCTTTGTGGGAAGCCATGGGCTTCAAAGTTGGGTTTGGCTGTGAACATCAGTGGGGTTGCTTCCAAAATCTATTTTTTTAAAACAAATAACAAAGAGTTAAAAGAACATTTCCCTGCATCTCAAATGCTCTTTTCTACTACATTTTCTTTTCTTTTCTTTTTAAATGCTGGCAAGTAACCATTAAGAAGAAGAGCTTGTGATGTATAATTGATGTTTTGCAAGTATCTGAGAACTTAGAGCAATTAGGCCCAAGGTACAACCTGACATATTCATCACCATCTGGAAACTCACAACTTGGGGATCCCTGCACTGTTTATGTTTCTCTGGCAGAATTTTTTTAGCCCTGAACGGCTGCATTCTGCTGCAGAAAGTAAATATTTAATGGCATCTGTGCTTAATTCAGCTGAGTCATGAAATGCCCATGCTATGTGGTGAGGGCAGACTAGGATGCCGATCAAGCAAAGTGGAAAAGAGGCCACCGTGTAGTCCTTTGAAAGAAATGGCACTCCCTTTTGTAACTCTCTTGTGCGGATTAATTGCCTTGGTTAGAGAATGTGTCATGTACAAAACAATGTGCAGAAAGTGTGCACAGCAAATCGGGTCCTCCCTAACAAGAGGGCACATGCTGCGGTGTGACCTGGCAACCAGACCTATGTTGTGGGTGGGAACATTTGGATGGCCACAACACCCTATTGGAGGTCCCTCGATGCTGGGTGCAATCAGACCAATGGGATGGCAGCAAATTTGCATCAAGGGACCTCTATTTAAGCCCATGCACATGACCCTGAGCTTCCTCTTTTGGGCCAGTGCATCGGAACACCAGCATCGTGTCCACTGCCACCCAAAAGAGAGAGCGATCCGAAAGAGAGAGCGATCCACCCACGACGTTACGGTGATCTGTTTTCATTTTCCCTTCTCTTTCCCGTTTTTTCTTCCAATTCCTTAGTTATTCGTTAATCTTCCCTTCTTCCTTACCTCCCCCCTCCCTTCCCTTCCAAGGGGTTTTTCCCCCTAAGGGGCTTTAGCCCCTTTGGGCCTTTGGGCTTGCTGCCACTTTTTGCGGCTGACATTGGTACGCTCCTTTGGGCTGCGGCTGCAGCATTGGGCTTCAGAGCAGTGTAACGGCTATTTTTAGCTGCCGTTTTAGCTTGCCGGTTGGCTTGCCGCGCATGCCTTTTCGCTGTGACTGCAGAGTTGGTGCCTTTTAATTTAATCTCAGCCGGGTTAATTAGCTGGGAGAGTTACCCTGTCCTGGCGGCTGTTGCTGGGGGTTGCAGTAAATTTTTACCAGTTGCCCCCCCCCCATTTGCAATCGTGTCTGCCATATTTGTGCCTTCTTGCAGTGTCCAGGTGGGCAATTTTGGTGAAATGCCATCTTGGATTTTGCTGGGAACCATCTTGTTTTGGCAGGAGGGCCATTTTAATTTGTAATCCTAGCAATTTTATTGCTTTTGCTTGTCGGGATCACAATGCCGGTTAAACGGAATCCGAGTCCTGCTCTCCCCACTAAGCGGGTAACTAGAGGCCTGTCGCAGGCACTATGCTCAGCTCCCATTCTGGCGCTGCCCCAGATTACGCTGGATCATTTGCAAACGATAATGGCTGACATTGGGACGGATCCTTCGGCCTTAGCCAGATTTACCACGGAACTTGATTCCCTGGCTCAGCACTTTGAAAGGTGGACTACACCACAACTGGGCCCTTCTACGTCTTCTACTGTGTATGAGGCTCACACTTCTGATATGAGTGAGGAGAGCGAGAATTTAGATGCATCTGCTCCTTTATTTTCTCAGTTCAGGCAGTCCAGGATTCTGGTCCCGGCTAGTCCCAGAGGCTGGCCGAGGGGCTCCGATGCCTTGACCCAGCGTGCCTTCCAGCCAGGCCTCCCTCACTCGCAGTCTGCACCCCCAGGGCCTGGGAGCTCAGGTGGGCAGTTGGGATGGGGTTCTTTTTCTCGACAAAGCTCCTTGCATCGGCTGTCTCCTTCTTTTGCAAGTCCTTATATTCCAAGGACCCCTGCTCAAAATTTGTGGTCCGAAAGGCCCTCAAGGCTTCAGCCTCCCAGAGCGCCAGGTAGAAGGCCAGTCACTTTTTGACATCCCTTTGCGCTATGCGCAGTAAGCTGAGGCTAATGTGTTGGTCTACTTTTGAGGTGAGACTCTTTGCAGCTGTGTTTACAATCACTTTCGTTGGTGCATACTATACTAATGCACAGAGCATGGGAAATAAACAAGATGAACTTGAGCTCTTGGTACAGCAAACTAAATATGACATAATAGGCATCACTGAAACCTGGTGGGATGAGTCTCATGACTGGAATGTAGTAATAGAGGGATACAATCTATTTAAGAGAAATAGACCAAACAGGAAAGGAGGAGGAGTAGCTTTATATGTTAGGGATATGTATACCTGTGAAGAGACCCAGGATTTAAAACTTCAAAGCCAAATTGAGAGTATCTGGGTCAAAATTAAGGGAGAGAAAAACAACAGTGATCTCATTGTGGGAGTTTACTATAGATCCCCAAGCCAAACTGAGGACACAGATGATGCCTTCCTGGAACAGATGGCCAAGCATTCCAAAGGAAGTGAGATAGTAGTAATGGGGGATTTCAACTATCCTGATATTTGTTGGATGTCAAACTCAGCCAAGAGCATAAGGTCGAACAGATTCCTCACTGGCCTTGCAGACAACTTCATTGTCCAGAAAGCGGGAGAAGCAACAAGAGGATCAGCCATTTTAGATCTGGTCCTAACCAATAGTGATGACTTGGTTAGTGGGGTAGAAGTGGCAGGATCATTAGGTGGGAGTGACCATGCTCTTCTGGAGTTTATTATCCAGCGGAAAGGAGCAACCAAGCATACTAAGGTCCAAATTCTAGACTTTAAGAAAGCCAACTTCAGAAAACTTAGGGAAACGCTGGGTGAAATCCCATGGACAGTAATACTAAAAGGGAAGGGAGTTCATGATGGTTGGGAGTTTGTTAAAAGGGAGATATTAAAAGCACAACTTCAGGCAATACCAATGAGACGGAAACATGGAAGGTGCCTAAAGAAGCCAGGCTGGCTATCTAAAGAACTTTTGACTGAGTTAAGATTTAAAAGGGATATGTACAAAAAATGGAAAAGGGGGGAAATCTCCAGAGAGGAATTCAAACATATAGCCAGCACGTGTAGAGACAAAGTCAGAAAAGCTAAAGCACAGAATGAACTCAGGCTCGCTAGAGAGGTTAAAAGCAACAAAAAGGGCTTTTATGGGTATGTCCGTAGCAAAAGGAAAAACAAGGAAACAGTGGGGTCACTCAGAGGAGAAGATGGTGAAATGCAAACAGGGGACAGAGAAAGGGCAGAACTCCTCAATGCCTTCTTTGCCTCAGTCTTCTCCAAGAAAGAAAACAACGCCTGACCTGAAGAATATGGAGCAGATGATTCAGCAGGGGAAACACAGCCCAGAATAAGTAAGGAGGTAGTACAAGAATACTTGGCTAGTTTAGATGTATTCAAGTCTCCAGGGCCAGATGAACTACATCCAAGAGTATTAAAAGAACTGGCAGAGGTAATTTCAGAACCACTGGCAATAATCTTTGAAAATTCCTGGAGAACAGGCGAAGTTCCAGCAGACTGGAGGAGGGCAAATGTTGTCCCTATTTTCAAAAAGGGGAAAAGAGAGGACCCAAACAATTACCGCCCAGTCAGCCTGACATCAATACCAGGAAAGATTCTAGAGCAGATCATTAAGCAAACAGTCTGTGAGCACCTAGAAAGAAACTCTGTGATCACTAAAAGTCAGCATGGGTTCCTGAAAAATAAGTCATGTCAGACTAATCTGATCTCATTTTTTGACAGAATTACAAGCCTGGTAGATGAAGGGAACGCTGTGGATGTAGCCTATCTTGATTTCAGCAAGGCCTTTGACAAGGTGCCCCATGATATTCTTGTAAAGAAGCTGGTAAAATGTGGGCTAGACAATGCTACCATTCAGTGGATTTGTAACTGGCTTACTGACCGAACCCAAAGGGTCCTCATCCTGGAGAGTAGTGACTAGTGGGGTGCCACAGGGTTCTGTCTTGGGCCCAGTCTTGTTCAACATCTTTATCAATGACTTGGATGATGGGCTTGAGGGCATCCTGAGCAAGTTTGCAGATGACACCAAATTGGGAGGGGTGGCTAACACCCCAGAGGACAGGATCACACTTCAGAATGACCTTAACAGATTAGACAACTGGGCCAAAGCAAACAAGATGAATTTTAACAAGGAGAAATGTAAAGTACTACACTTGGGCAAAAAAAATGAAAGGATGGGAGACACCTGGCTTGAGAGCAGTACATGTGAAAAGGATCTAGGAGTCTTGGTAGACCACAAACTTGACATGAGTCAGCAGTGTGATGCAGCAGCTTAAAAAGCCAATGCAATTCTGGGCTGCATCAATAGGAGTATAGCATCTAGATCAAGGGAAGTAATAGTACCACTGTATTCTGCTCTGGTCAGACCTCACCTGGAGTACTGTGTCCAGTTCTGGGCACAACAGTTCAAGAAGGATACTGATGAGCTGGAACGTGTCCAGAAGAGGGCAACCAAAATGGTCAAAGGCCTGGAAACGATGCCTTATGAGGAACGGCTTAGGGAGCTGGGTATGTTTAGCCTGGAGAAGAGAAGGTTAAGGGGTGATATGATAACCATGTTCAAATATATAAAAGGATGTCATATAGAGGAGGGAGAAAGGTTGTTTTCTGCTGCTCCAGAGAAGCGGACACGGAGCAACGGATTCAAACTACAAGAAAGAAAATTCCACCTAAACATTAGGAAGAACTTCCTGACAGTAAGAGCTGTTCGGCAGTGGAATTTGCTGCCAAGGAGTGTGGTGGAGTCTCCTTCTTTGGAGGTCTTTAAGCAGAGGCTTGACAGCCATCTGTCAGGAATGCTTTGATGGTGTTTCCTGCTTGGCAGGGGGTTGGACTGGATGGCCTTGTGGTCTCTTCCAACTCTATGATTCTATGATTCTATGATTCTATGTGCACTACATGTGGGCGAAGTGGTGCTGGAGTCAGCACGGGACAAGGTTTCCAGGGGCTTACTTTTGCAGGACATTCAGTTGTCTGATGCTGAGCTGGTGCTTAGTATTCACAATTCGAAAATGGACCAGCTGGGCAGAGGTGCCTTGATGAGGCTGCTTGCCACTAACAAACCTGGCCCTTGTCCGGTCAAAGATGTCAGGAGATATATCTCTCTTTGCCCGCCTGGGGATGGTCCCTTCCTGGTTCACGAGGATGGGTCATTGCTCAAGAGGCATCAGTTTGTTGCAGTAATGCGTAAAGCAATCGCAGCATGCGGCTATCGGCCGGTGAGTTTGCATCTCATTCATTTCACGGGAGGCAGTGCAAGGCAGGAGTGCCTGGCGTGCTATGGTCCATGGGGTCACGAAGAGTCGGACACGACTAAACGACTAAACAACAACAACAACATTTCACATTGGGGCAGCCACTACTGCTGCACACCTAGGCCTGTCCGTTGACAGGATTAAGGATCTGGACCATTGGAAATTCGAAGCATACAGGGGTTATGTTTGGAAACGGCGCTGAGGTGCAGTTGCTAACATTATTTTGTTCATTCCTAGGTCCGCCTCCCATGCACATCTGGATAGTGGGACAAAGCATTGTCCACTGAGCCAGCAAGAGGGCGGCGGAGTCTGGATTTGGACGGAGGCTCAGGCTTCCCGGCCATGTGTGGCTGTCCTGGATATCCAGACAAGGAATGCTTTGGGAGGAGCTTCTTCCAACGGTGCGGGCAAAGATGTCTGCGGAAGGCACGCCTGCGGTAATGGTGCTCCAGCTGGGCGAGAATGAACTGCCGGAAGCTCCTGGCTTGTGCCTGCAGACCCACATGCAGGAGGACTTGGAAGAGTTGAAGGCAGCTCTTCCGGAACTCAAAATATTCTGGTCGCAACTTCTGCCGCAACGCGAATGGAGAGGGAGTCATTGCCCAGCTGCCACTGAGAGAGCCAGGAGGCGCGTCCAGAGCGCAGTGGCTAAGAAGGTTTTGGCTTTGGGGGGAGCGGTTATCCGTCACCCGGGCATCACCTCACGCAATGCGTCCCTTTACAGGCATGATGGGGTTCATCTGTCTGTGACTGGGAATGATTTGTGGCTGACCTCCGTGTCAGCGGGGTTAAGGGATTGGTTATAAGGGTGAGTGGTTGGCGGAGAGCGCTTGCACTCATGTGGCGGATAGGCTCTGGTTCAGGTGATAGGGGTGGCAGAACATTCTCGCCATCCCTATGCAATGGGTATTTTGCTAAAGGAATCCACGGACCCCTGTGAGGGGTTGTGCCCTGAGCTTGAGTCTAGGGGACATCTGGGTGGAGGACTAGCAGGGTTCCTGCTTTCCACTGTCCCAGGTGTTCACCCAAGGCTGACCTATGGTTGGCGCCCAGGGTCAGCGCTACCTGCAAGGGTGCAGGGAGCTAGTTGAACCAGAGTCTATGCAACCACTCACTTGACTGTAATCAATAAAGTTGTGGCCTAAATTCTGCCAAAAACCAAACCAAAATTTTGAGTCTTGTCTGAATTTATTTGGGGAAGGTTAAAGGGTTAAAGCGCTGTGGTTAACAGGTGGCGCTGTGGTTAAACCACTGAGCCTAGGGCTTGCTGATCAGAAGGTCAGCGGTTCGAATCCCTGTGACGGGGTGAGCTCCCGTTGCTTGGTCCCAGCTCCTGCCAACCTAGCAGTTCGAAAGCACGTCAAAATGCAAGTAGATAAATAGGAACCACTACAGCGGGAAGGTAAACGGCGTTTCCATGTGCTGCTCTGGTTTGCCAGAAGCGGCTTTGTCATGCTGGCCACATGACCTGGAAGCTATACGCCGGCTCCCTCGGCCAATAATGCGAGATGAGCGCGCAACCCCAGAGTCGGTCACGACTGGACCTAATGGTCAGGGGTCCCTTTACCTTTAAAGGGTCTACACATGCAAATACACAACACCATCTTCAGTTCCAATTAAATCACAGAGCTGCAATTTGTAGTGCTGTATTTCTTCAACATGCCATTCCTTTGACTCACAAATAGCAATAAAGCAGATGTGTTGGAATACTTCTCCAGTATACCTGAAGAAGTGTCTCCACCCACATCGTTCTGCCCGGACACTGAGGTCCAGGACCGAGGGCCTTCTGGTGGTTCCCTCATTGCAAGAAGCCAAGTTGCAGGGAACTAGACAGAGGGCCTTCTCGGTAGTGGCGCCCGCCCTGTGGAACGCCCTCCCATCAGATGTCAAAGAGAAAAACAGCTACCAGATTTTTAGAAGACATCTGAAGGCAGTACTGTTTAGGGATGCTTTTAATGTTTAATTGATTATTTTATTTTTCTGTTGGAAGCCGACCAGTGTGGCTGGGGAAACCCAGCCAGATGGGCGGGGTATAAATAATAAATTGTTGTTTTTGTTGTTATTCTCCCTTTAGTGTTTGGATGAGTTCATATCTGTACTGTATCCCATACATGCAATTCACATGCGCCATCAGCCCATACATGTTCTGTGTGGAATCGGCCTGGCCAAGTTGTGCTTTTGACACAAGCTGCTTTGGTAAAAAATAGAACTAATTTTCTAGCCATTTGGGTAAAACAATGTTAATCCAAAACTGGCAGCACATGTAGCTGCCATGTGGGAATGCTTATATTTGACTTCCATACAATCAAAACACACACACATTTCTGTATTGACCTTTCCAAAACATCAATAATTTTAAAGTCCAAATTACTTACCGGACCAGTTCAGAAGTGACGTTGTGTGCTAAGAGTGTCTATCAGGGACCAGTTCTCCACATCTGACACATTTTTTAATAAAAAGGAAGAACAACATCTGAGGGTACAGGAGAACACTGTATTTCAGAAGAGTATTTTTGCATTTGTGCTGAAGGAGGCACAATTTTTGCATGCTTCCATTTCTCTGAAATGCTTGCATTCCCAGGAGACATCTTATCAGGTGAGCATTGTTCTGCCCTCCCAGAACATGACAGATTACTATTAGATAAAGAAGAAGGTTAATAAAATAGAAATCAGGTTACAAGCAGTGTTTTAGTCTGAGGCATTCTACAAGTTCCTGGAATGGAAATAACAGAGTCAGCTGTAGGTAGTCACCGATAGCGGCACCATTTCTTGATGGCTACATTTTGAGGTTCTCCTACAGGCATGTGGGGGGAGAATTGTGCTGCTCCCCCCCCCGCTCCCCAAGACCCAGGAGGAGAAGAAGCAGCTTTGCACACCGTCCAACTGTGGGGTCTTCACATGACTGCTGCGTTAGAGCAAAGTGAAGTGTTTTTTTGGTACTCTGCCTCCCCCCCCCCCCGCTGTTCACATCAGCATGGCTTCCTTATTGTCAGTCAAGGGGCATTGGGGGAGGGCAGTGGCAGGGAGCCCTTTACCCTGTGCAGAATTAAGAAAAAAGCCAAGAGACTTCATAAATCAGGCTAAAAGCCAAAATGGCTTGATTTAATATTTTAAATCCAAGCAGCACATTCTCAGTATAGAAAACCATGGAGCATTGTAACTGTGTTATCCCCAGCGGCAGACAGGAATAAGTTTCACTGAGGCTCCCTCAATATGGAATAAAGTAATTAGAAATATGTGGAAGACTTTGTTGCTGTATCCATTTTTATGTGTTTCTAGGTTGCCATCGTTGAAGGAATTCCTTAATTCCCAAACACATTGTGCTTCATAAACCCTTTTGGCACCTTGGGAATTTGTGTTCTCTGGCTTTCTCCTCCTTCCTTTTTGGAACAGAACTGCAGCCAGCCTGGCCTCACTATGCAGGGCTCCCAGGGGGGAAGCGGACGAAAAGAGAGGAGAGAAAATGGCCTCCTTCTGCCTTCCATCCTTTCCCTCCCTGCTGAAACTTTCTCCACTGTGTTAAACAGCACTAATAAACGGCTCTGCTTCAGGGAAAATTAAATTGAAGGACAAAGAGCCTAGATATCCTAGGTAACATCTCTGGATGAACTAGTATCTATTTACTAAAAAGGCTTGGTAGGAATGACCCCACTCTGTAAATATGCACTCTCTCACCCTAGAAAAGGGATAAAGGAAGCTGTTATCACTTGGTGTCTGTAGAGGGTGAACCCTCAAGATCTATAAGTATGTATGAAATCTTTTTTCCCCAGGTGGTTTTATTGATGAGAAAAATGCAGCCATCTAAAAGAAACAAAAATACGGAGAGGAACAAAATAGTGAAGATCTGTTTCTTTAGGAGCATCTAAGCCAGGGGTATGCAACCTAAGGCCCGTGGGCCGGATGCGGCCCAATTGCCTTCTCAATCCGGCCCGCGCACGGTCCAGGAATTGGCATGTTTTTACACGAGTAGAATGTGCCCTTTTATTTAAAATGCACCTCTGGGTTATTTGTGGGGCCTGCCTGGTGTTTTTACATGAGTAGAATGTGTCCTTTTATCTAAAATGAACCTCTGGGTTATTTGTGGGGCATAGGAATTCGTTCATCCCCCACCCCCAAAAAAATATAGTCCGGCCCACCACATGGTCTGAGGGATGGTGGAATGGCCCATGGCTGAAAAAGGTTGCTGACCCCTGATCTAAGCGGATATCTGGGTTTGAGGCCCAAACTGTATGTTTCCCTCATTTTCAGAAGCTGCTCAATCACATGTTCATGACCATATTAAGCACCTGAAATTAAAAGATTGTCAGACTAGGCATGCAATAGAAAGTCATTCAGTTTGTGTTTTAATGTGAACTGATTCAGTTCATACTTCACAGACCAATAAGTGAACAGAAATACAGCTATTCTTCAAAATGTGCACTTCTCTGAATTTTGTGTTGCGGTTCTCCAACTAAAAGGTGGACAAAGATGCTATATTGAGAGCTTAGGTGAGAGAAGGAGGAAGAAAAGCAATGTGGGCCAGAAGTTGAGCACAGGGAGTTCTGTCACCGGGAAACGTCTGTGGAGGACGCAAGACCCATGGAGGACTGAAATGCTGGGAGCCCCTCCATCGTGGGCTCCTATGTGCCAATAAACTATATACCCTTAAAAGACCGTGGTCTCCGCCACACCTCATTTCCAAAAGGAAACATGGACTCTGGGTGAGAGCCTGGAACCCCTGGCCTCTCAGAGATTGGGGTGTCAGGCAACAATACTATGGGCACTATTGCAGCTACAACAAAGTACTTTTTGAATCACACGCGTTCTCACAGATTTCAATGGGATACATTTAAGCACATCTTTATCTCTCTCGCTGAATTCAGTGAGACTTTAAAGTTATCTTTATGGCTGAATTGCACCTTGAGTTTCTGCCATGGAAATGAAGTATTTAAATTACTGCCTGGGACTGCTTAAGGTCAATGGTGTAAATCCCCAAATCTTTGCTGCAAAACAATCTGTTACTATGCTCTTGCATGCTGTCCAGAGAGTTTCATGTAGTGTGCTTGTTTACAAATTAAGTGCTCTTAAAAAAACACCAAAAAACTTTTATTTTAAAAAACAAAGCTTTTTTATTAGGAATTGTAGGTACCAGATCCCAAAGGAGCAGGAAAGACTTTTTATGTCTGCAACAACAGCTGCATGGATCTTACTAGCCCAGAGATGGAAAGAATGACCGCTCCCCACATCAAATACCTTTTGCGTGGTCGCGCGCAGCCCCCCGGATCCTAGTGCGGCTCCCAGTAGTTCGGGCTGGCTTCACCCCCCCCCCCCCAAGGCTGGATACCTGGAGGTCTCAGCCTACCTCAGCCAATCTCCCAATCCCACCTGGGGAGGCGTTGCCAGGGGTTCGGCCAGGTAAGAGGAGGGACTGCCTTGCTCACACAACAGAAGGTGAATCTTACCTGCAAAGCATCAGTTGGCTCTAGAGATATAAAATATGGATTACTGAATAATATGCAGTTGAAAAGGTTGACAATGGGACCCATGGAGGAGAAAGTGGAAAGTCCAGAGATTCAGAGAAATCTCTAAATATGGATATGTATTTTGTATTGTTATAATTCTATGCATGTAAAATCAAATAAAGATTATTTATTAAAAAAAGGATTCTCAAGAGTTATTGACACCTCTGAGATGACACCTGCAAATTCCTTTAATATTGTGGAATGCAACACTTCTGACCTACAAGACTTGAATTTATGTGGCCTAGATAGGCATTTGTGTATGGATACCTTTCTTGGCTGTAACTCCTTCCCTTCGCCATTGATCTCGTAGGCATACACACTGCATGGGCAAAGAATTCAAAATTCTTTGAATGGAGAAACTTGTTTGAGCAGGGGCGTAGCCAGGATCAAAACTAGGGGGGGGGCAAGCCATGGTCGTTCAGGGGCGGGGCCAAGGCACGGAAGGGGCCATGAAGTGGGAATGTGGGCGGGGCTACAGGGCCAGCGGGCCTGAGGACATTGTGGCAGCGGCGGCAGCGGCCACATTGCGCTTCTGGGGCTGGCAGCGTTGGCGGCTACCCTGCTTGGCTGGAGAGGACAGGAGGGTCAGGCAGGCGAGAGGGGGTGGCAGGGCGGGCGAGGGCGAGGCAAGGCACGGCCGCAGCCACGACGGCTCCGAGGCGTTGCTGCATATCAGCATAATATTTCAACCATGGTTCAAGCCCCACCTTAGGAAAAAATTCCTGCATTGCAGGGGGTTGGACTAGATGACCCTTGTGGTCCCTTCCGACTACAATTCTATGATTCTATTGATATATTACCATAGCATATGCATCATTCTGCTTTCTTGAATTGTCCTACTCCTAGGCATAGCAGCCAACTCCTAGAGGCCTAGGTGCCTCTCCCCCCCCCCAATTACTGGTAAATACCATATTTGAAAGAATCACACCCCCATGTTGATGGGCTTTCTATGTGAGGCTTATCTGCCCCCCCCCTGTATTTTATTAAGGATGGAAGAGGGAGGGAAGGAAGGAAGAAATAGAGAGAGGGATAACTCATATTTGTGGGTGCCTCTGGGTGACGCTGTGATGCTGGAACTCTGCATGTACAGGAGCCTTGTAAGCAGCTTTCTCTCTGCTTGATTTACAGCAGGCACGTCCAACAGGTAGATTGTGATCTACCAGTAGATCACTGGATGTCTGTGGTAGATCACTGGTAGGTCACTGGCACCCCTAAAAAAAGCTCACCCAAATTTTTCCTCCTCCCTAAAAAAAGTTGAACTCTGACCTGAAGTCCTAAACAAAAAATGGGCCTCCCTCCCTCCTAAAAGAAGCTCAACAAGTTTGACCTAAACCCTCAAAACAGGGCTTCCCTTCCTTAAAAAAACTCAACAGCTTTGACCTGAACCCCCCAAAAGGGGGTAGATCACTCCCAGTTTTTAACTCTGTGAGTAGATCAGAGTCTCTTGGGAGGTGGCCACCCCTGATTTACAGTATACAGATGCAGGAGGAGGGGCAGACTCTGGAACACCACTGCTTTTTATAAACATCACTGTGTCTGTCAAAGCTACAGCCCCCCCTTTCTTATTCACTTCTTTTTAGCCTTGCAGAGCCACCTTAGTCAAATTGAATCCTCTGAGTCTGCACCCTCATTAAATCGCCAATAGAACTCTTAATGCTCCTGAATGCTCATTAACAACTCCCACTTAAGAACAATAGGGTGAAATGGTCAGCTATCAAATCTTGCCTGGGGATATATGCTCCATTGTCTTAACTGCTTAACTACTGGTAGCCACTTTGCTTTATTTATTTGATGTTGTTTTGTTACAGCTGTGTGTGTCCCCCCCCCCCCCAGCAAGCGGAGACTTAGCTGCTCTTGCTAAAGCAAAGCCCTTTCCACTTCAGTTTTTGGAGGGGAAAAGTGCTGGTTATGGTCTGTAAAATACATTAATTTTTTGCTTCTAGGGGGGGGGCAGCTGCCCCCTCCTGCCCCCCTGCCTACGCCCATGTGTTTGAAAGGTCTAGTGTGTTACACAATCTTAACCATTCAATCTGTTTTCTGCTAAGTCAAGCAGTTTCCCTTGTGGTAAAAGACAGAGGCAAAGAAGAGGTTGAATGGTTCTGTCATCTGCTTACATTTCTCCATCTTCTCCAGGTGTCCAGGAAAGAGCTTACTGACAATATGGAGTAATCTGTTCACCTCCTGTCATTCACTCCCATTTCCCGTCAATCTAAGGTTTAGCGATATTCAAAGCATGAGAATACATGACACTGAAGACCTTATCTTTTCAGAGTCGGATAGACTTTTCTGTATTCATAAATTGTTTCCAATTTATTCATAAAAGAATTTCCAAGGGGCTTAGAACTCTCTAATAACAACACAGCCGTGGCAAAGTTTTAATTACTGACAAAGTCTAGGCATAAACCAGCCAAGGTAAAATATTATTTAGTCCTCTTGAATTCAGCTGGAAATTTATCCTTTATCATTCTTTAAAAAAAATTACTGCTTGTGTTTATATCAGTCCTGTTAACTGTTTACAATTTGTTTTCATATGTTCTATAAATTTTCCCCATTCTGTCACGAAAGAGATCTGTCCTCTTGATCTCTTATTCTTTTGGTAAGTTTTGCCATCTCTGCATATTTCATCAGTTTTTATTGCCAGTCACCTCTTTTTGGAGCCAATTCCTCTTTCCAGTTTTGGACATATATCATTCAGGCAGCTGTGGTTGCAAACATAAATAGTTTTTTCTGGTCTTTTGGCACCTATTCTCTGAGTATAGCTAAAAGAAAAGCTTCTGGTGTTTAAACAAAATTTATTTTCAACATTTTTTCAATTCATTAAGAATCATTTCCAAGAAAGCTTTTGCAATCTCACACGAGCACCAAATATGAAAAAGGGACCTTCTTTCTCTTTACATTTCCAACAAATATTGGATTCAGACTTCTACATTTTAGCTAGCTTACTAGGCGACAAGTACCATCTGTACATCATCTTTATATAATTTTCTTTAAATGCATAGCAAGCTGTGAATTTTAAATCTCAATTCCAGAGTCTTTCTCATAGAATCATAGAGTTGGAAGAGACCACAAGGGCCATCCAGTCCAACCCCCTGCCAAGAAGGAAACACCATCAAAGCATTCTTGACAGATGGCTGTCAAGCCTCTGCTTAAAGACCTCCAAAGAAGGAGACTCCACCACACTCCTTGGCAGCAAATTCCACTGTCGAACAGCTCTTACTGTCAGGAAGTTCTTCCTAATGTTTAGGTGGAATCTTCTTTCTTGTAGTTTGAATCCATTGCTCCGTGTCCGCTTCTCTGGAGCAGCAGAAAACAATCTTTCTCCCTCCTCTATATGACATCCTTTTATATATTTGAACATGGCTATCATATCACCCCTTAACCTTCTCTTCTCCAGGCTAAACATGCCCAGCTCCCTAAGCTGTTCCTCATAAGGCATTGTTTCCAGGCCTTTGACCATTTTGGTTGCCCTCTTCTGGACACATTCCAGCTTGTCAGTATCCTTCTTGAACTGTGGTGCCCAGAACTGGACACAGTACTCCAGGTGAGGTCTGACCAGAGCAGAATACAGTGGTACTATTACTTCCCTAGATCTAGACGCTATACTCCTATTGATGCAGCCCAGAATCGCATTGGCTTTTTTAGCTGCTGCATCACACTGTTGACTCATGTCAAGTTTGTGGTCTACCAAGACTCCTAGATCCTTTTCACATGTACTGCTCTCAAGCCAGGTGTCACCCATCCTGTATTTATGCCTTTCATTTTTTTTTTTGCCCAAGTGTAGTACGTGACATTTCTCCCTGTTAAAATTCATCTTGTTTCTCATGCTGTCATGTCAATATTATGACGTACTGTATATGACGTACTGTATATCCATGTATCCTTTATGATCTAACCATGTTTTATTACTTCTGTTCTCAGTCAAATTGTTGTATTGGGCACACTTGCCTCTTGGCATCTCTGGTGGCAGTGAAAATAAAGAGGGTTAAGAAGCTGTGCCTCTTAACGTGGGAGAAGGCGGATGTGAGGGTGGTCCCAGACAACAGACCCAAACTGCTTCTCCCTCTTCAACCACCACTTTCCCTCCCACAGGCAGGATTCATGTTCTTTTTGGGGTGTGTGTGGCGTGACAAGGTCCCAGTACTGAAACTTGGAAAACTCCCCTTTCTGTGGCTCTGTCTGTCTGGAGCCCTGTCCATTTCTTCACGCTCTTTGCTTCCTGTTATGGAATGGATCCTGGCCCCAAAGGACTATGCTCTGCCTCCAGGGTCAGAAGCAGCCTGATTCTGAATGCCCCTTGGTGGGAAACTCAGGAGGGCACTGCGCTCAGGTCTTGAGGGCTTCCCATAAGGAGCATCTGGAGGAGAACAGGAGGCCGGATCCAGTACCAAATCCAACAGGCTCTTCTAACCTTCCATTCTCTGTACAGCCCCCCCCACTTCAGTCGGCCACCCCGCGATACCACAGTCAGTCAGGAAAGGGATGGCAACCGCCACATCTTCATATAAACTCACCATGTGGAAACATTTGGCACATAGGCTCCAGGGTCACCCGATAAAATGGATTCAGTAAAGCTGAGATGAAGTACTTCTTGACACACAGCATAATTGATTTATGGAATTCACTGCCACAAGGCAGAGTGGTTTCAGCAGACTTTGATAGCTTTAAAAAGGATTAGATGAATTCAGGAAGCTATTTATTGGTGGATCTTAGCTATGATATAAAGTTATATGCAACCTCTGTGTTCAAAGGCAGCGCACCTCCAAATACCAGAGACTGGGGACAACGAGGCTTTTGATTTGACGCCTCGCTTGTGGACTTGGAGGCACCTCAGGCGTCACTGTGAGAAACAGAACGCAGAACTGGATGGTCCATTGCATAGAGCTGGAAGGGACCACGAGGATCTAGTCTAACTCCCTGCAATGCAAGAATCTTTTTGCCCAATGTAGTGCTCGAACCCACAACCCTGACATTAGAAGTCTCAAGCTCTACCAACTGAGCAATCCCTTAGTTTGATCCACCCAGGCTCTTACATTCCCCACTGCAATGGCTTAACCAGCAGGTGGTCACAATTTCAACTGTGACAACAATACCTGGCTGGAAGTTGGCATATTACAGTAATGCTAGAAACCTGATGAATGGTGATCTACAGTTTATGTATGCAGATCTGAAGTTCTTAAATATTTTGACATTTATCAGAAAATGCCTTAGCCAACTGCGTGTGTGGCGTCATCAGTGTAAATGCAAAAATTAAGAGGGGGTTATAAGGACACAGATTTCCATCACTTTTTGCAGAGCTTGTGAAGAGCAACTGGGAGAAGTCAGTACTCCAAATTTCTGGCATTTGCCATCTATACTGTGTACACGTGTGTGAGTGTACCGATTTGTGAATATTGCATGTGTCAGATTTACATGTGTTGTGTGCTTCCGCAAACATACCACATTGTTCATTCATTTTACTAAAACACATTTATTTGGGCTGAAATTGGGGTGGGGAAAGCGCAAACACTAAAAAGCAAAGCCTTTGGAAGACGCCCCCTTTCTGGAGGGCCCTTATAATGTGGAGGAATTGTGGTTGGGTTCAGTCCACAGCCTCAGGGAATGGGTGGGAAAGGCCTCCAAGCCCAGCAGATCCTGGGAAGGAGACGGAAGCCACAGTGCGGCTTGCACCTCGCCTCCGTGCAGGCTTGGGATCCAACCCGCAAGCAGCTGCACCCACCTTGGCTGAGCGCGGCCGGGACCCGCTCAAGGGCAGCCCCAGGCGGCGCGCGCGGCAGCAGTCCAGCCGGAGCAAAGCGCGCCTTGGCATGGCTCGGAAGGCCCTGTCCAGCTTCCGACAGGCGGCCGCCCCACCGGCTTATCTCGGCGGCTCCCTCCGGGGCAGGTAGGCGGGGGTGCTGCGTGCTGGGGGCGAGAGGGGTCCCGGCCGGGCCAGCCCCCCATCCCCAGGCGAGGGAACCTCCCACTCCACCGCCCTCCGCGGATGCGCCTTGCGATGGCTGGGGGGGGGGGGCTGCTGCAGCCCCGCCCGTGAGGACGCTGGTGGGGGATCCGCGCAAGCTGGCGGGTGGGCGGGCGGGGAGCCGAGGGAAGCCCTGCCCTCTCTTTCTCTCTCTCCGTCCCTCCCTCCCTCCCTCGCTCCCCCCCCCCTGACGAGCGCTTCTCCTCCGCGGTGCTGCAACTTGCTGCAGTGTTTGAACGGCGCGGGCGCGGGCGGGCGGGCGGGGGGCGCTGGGTCGGGGGCGCGCGCTTCGGGCGTGCACGCGGCAGGCGGATCCGGCGCGGAGCCCCGCGGAAGGTGCGCTGCGCTTGCCCGCTCGGCGGCCGGCAGCCTGGCTAGCGCGGGCTGGGGCGGAGGAGGATGCTGCGGCAGGCGATCCACAGAGGGCTCCGCTCGTCGTGCCACCAGCTGGGCTTGTTCGTCAGCCGCCACCCGGTCTTCTTCCTGACGGTGCCCGCAGTGCTGACGCTCATCTTCGGCTTCAGCGTCCTGCACCGCTTCCAGCCCGAGACGGACCTGGAGCGCCTGGTGGCGCCGAGCCACAGCCTGGCCAAGATCGAGCGCAGCCTGGCCAACAGCCTCTTCCCGCTGGACCGCTCCAAAAGCCAGCTCTACTCGGACTTGCACACCCCGGGGAGGTATGGCCGCCTGATCGCCCTCACCAAGCCCGGAGGCAATATTCTGCATCAGGCAGAAGGACTGCTGCGCATCCACCGAGCCGTGCTGGAAATGAAGGTGAACCACAAAGGCTATAATTATACTTTTTCCCATCTGTGTGTGTTGAGAAATCAGGATAAGAAATGCGTGCTGGATGATATAATTTCAGTGCTAGAGGATCTGAGGCAGGCTGCCCTCTCCAATAAGACAACAGCCAGGGTGCAAGTGAGCTATCCCAGCACTAAACTGAAGGTATGCTCTCAACTGCATGCTTTTGCCCATTCCAGAGGCAGCACTTCCTTCCTTGTCCTCAACAGCCAAGAGAAGCGCCTTGGTGGTCGTTTCTGGGGTAGTTTTCCAAAGACGGCACCCAATGACATCCTTCTATGAGGGAATTGGGGGAGGGGGGTAGATGTGGGGGTGGGTGGGAATGGTGTAGAATGGGAAATTGTCCCGTCTGTAAATAAACTGAGCATGTATATGGGAAATGTCACATTTTTTGCCCTCGTCATGAACTCCGCTTGGTATGGGAACAGACCTTTGATACGGTCCAGAAAAGGCTTCCCTCGGGTGTATTTTAGGAAACCTGTACTGTAGTGTGATGGTGGCAGAAGTATTGCAGTAGGCTAGTGATTCTAGGAATTGTGTTAATCAGCTGCATGCCTCGGGTGGCAAGTCCGATGGGCAACGTCCGCACGGCCAGCCTTGGCACTGGTTATGATCTGGCATATAGGATTGCACCATCAATGCAATGCATGAGTAAAGGCAAAATGGTGGGATGTGGAAAGTTTCTGCCCAGTTAACCCTAATATTTCATATCCCAAGGCAAACAAAGGTTCCCTACCTGAATCGAAAAAATGCGACCAGGGATACGAATGCTTGGCTCAACAATTTCTCCACTGGTAGAAATTTTATTCTAGGATTCTTCTTGCTGTGTTGCATGGCAGACAGAATTTCAGGTATAACCTGCAACCTTTTGTTATCACTGGGTGTGCAATTTAAGCCTTGCCACGTAGTTCAGACACCATATCTTATTGTTACCCCTGACACCCACCTTTAGCCCAAACATGCATTTGGAAACCCACAACAACTTCTTCTTTTTCTTCAGGGGAAAAAAGAAACAATCATTTTTATGGTTGTGACCTACATTAGTTCAGGCTGCAGCCCTAAGACTGGGTTCTCCTGATCTACTTGGAAGTTATGAATATGAGCAGAATGCAGCAAAACTTGGTCACAGCTAAGCACTATTGAGATTAAGAGGGCTTGTTTAGCACAATTAAGGTTGCAATCCTTGGCACACTTTCCTAGTACAGTACTGTAGTTAAGACCTATTGAAAGCGGGATACTTACTTCCAAGTAACCATGCTCAGTGCTGTGCTGCATGTCCCATCCCATTGTTGCCAGAAGAACTTTGCCAGCACTAACTTTTGCTGAATTATACCTTACATGTTTCTTTCAGCTATTTCTCTCTCTCTCTGTGAATGATAATGTCCTACATGGGAAAATAACCATACTGGGAAATGTGCATAAAGTCTACCATAAGCCTTAAGTGAAGTAAGAAAAACACACTACTGTAGTAGTGCATTTTCTTTCACTGAAATTATTTATTTTGTGTAGGAAATATATGACAGATGAAGTACATAACAACAGCAACAACAGCAGCAACAACAACAACAACATATTCAGATGCCATAATTTATTATTTATATGCCACCCATCTGACTGGGATTTTTTTCTGATTTCTATAACTGAGGAGCATTTTATGTTGTTTTTTCTGATTCATATACATGACTTTTCTTTGTTGGGCAGGAAAACGGCTTTGAGAACTAACAGTCAATGAATTAAACTTTGTTCCATGCCCTTAGTGAATCTTTCTCCGTGTTCAAAAATACCTAATAGATGTGCTGTAACTTTTTGCATTCTGAGAAGCCCCTCAATCTAGAACTGTGAGTCTGCCCCATTATGTGGAACTGCGGGAGTTTGCCATTGCCATCACACCACATCCTGGGGAGGTTTGGGCCTGCAGCTGCTGCTGTCCACCATAGGAAGAAGAGGTTGATTATTAAAATGGTCCCACCCTAAGGTTGATGGGATCTAAGGTGTTCCTTTCGACTCTCAGGGAAATTCTGGCTGACATGGTTGGTGCTCCTATGGAAGTCCATGTTGCTCTGTGGAATATGAAACTGCGCATTAACACCATAATTTATTTCCATGTCTCTGTGCTCAGCTATTAGGGAATGAAATCTTTAGGTTTAAAGGTTCTCTTCCATAGGCCCAAGATCAGTTAACATGGCCAAATACTGGTTAGCTGTTCTTTTCACTTGCTTTGTGTAGTTGTAAAGAACCTTGAGACTTAAGAGATGCAGCTATTTCTAGACATGTTAGAATGTTGTGTGTTATCTATTTCTAGAAGTGTTTGTTTTACCTTGTCTAGATGTTTCACTGTTCTAATTTTCTAACCAGAAAACCTATTGAGTTCAGTTTTAAAAAAGAGAGTTACATTGTGTTTATTCCTAAGCTTTAAAATATGTATGTTTCTGCATGTTGGCAGTTGCTTCTAACATTTTAACTTGTACCTTCAGTACTTTTTATTTCCTTGGTTGCACTTTGGCCTGCAGCTTCTTTCAGGGAGAGTGAGTTGACCCAAGGCTGGCCCTGGATTCCTCACCTATGAAACCTTGCCAGCTCTCTGCCCTTGTGTCCCGTGGACAGGCCAACCAAACAGAGCAGAGTCCGTGTTTTGGTGATGAAGGGGGAGATAGTGGTAGAGCCAGGGTAGCACCTTCCTTGGTTGAGTTCACTTTTGACCAACCACTGGGGAAGAGGCCAATTCTACCACATATATGACACCCACAAGCCAAGCAGGCCAAACAGAAAACATCCAAGTGCAAAAAAAGACTTCAATCAAGATTTCAACACCAGTTGCAAGATTTATTACCACCATTGCAGATTTGATGGATTAAAAAAATCTTGTGTTTAAAAAGGAATGTTATAACTTGTAACAATGACATGTATGCTAGTTTTTCTGTCTGTCTTTTCACTGCCCTGCCTACCGGCCCGGCGCCCTGACACCCCGCGCCACCGGGACTCTACCTAGAGCCGGCCCTGAGCAGAACGCTTTGGTTCTTCTCACAGCAGCCTGCCACATGTAGTTCTTTGTTGTCTATGGATCCCTTCTAAGTGCCCAAAGAGCAGACTGGGCAAGGCCCCTTTGTCAAGACTGCCACACATAACATCTGTGCATGATATACAGATACTTTTACCATAGAAATTTGTCTATAAAAAGCATATAATGTTTCTAATTTTGATTGCTCCTGCATATTTTAAAATTCCCCTCATACCACTAATTGAAAATACATAAGGAAATTGTAAGAAAATCCAAAAAAAGTTGCTAACCTGAAAAGAACAAAACAAAAACAAAACAAAAGCTGTTTTGGACTGTCGAGGAGGGCCTCTCCTTTATTTGGTAACCCATTTTGTGGGGGAGATGGTCCCAGAAGAGGAGCAGAACCAGGGCAGTCTCGAGCAGGTCGCGCGCCCTGGCACTGAGGGGCGGAGATCGCTCTGGCGCCCCCGCCCTCGCAGGGTGCAGCATGGCTTCTGTGCGGCTTCGCCGTGCAGCGCCCAGCCTACGGCCCGGCGCCCTGGCGCCCCATGCCACCGGGACTCTACCTAGAGCCGGCCCTGAGCAGAACGCTTTGGTTCTTCTCACACCAGCCTGCCACATGTAGTTCTTTGTTGTCTATGTATCCCTTCTAAGTGCCCAAAGAGCAGACTGGGCAAGGCCCATTTGTCATGCCTTTGGTGTGATCCGGCAGGGCTTAGCTTAAGGCACATGAGGCCACTGTGACCTTGCTGAAACTCCTGTGTCTGGTCAGTACCTGGATCCCACATATATACCAATCTGGGTTCCACGGAAAAAGAAAAATGAGATCGAAATTTAATATATAGACACACACAGATACGCTGATAGACATGGTTGTCATTCCCTTTTAACACTTTCAAAGTTGATGGCCATCGCTACATCTTGTGGTAGCAAATTACATCGTTTAGCTTTGCTTTGTCTGTGCCTCTTCCAACATTCAGCTTCCCCTGCAGGCCCTGGGTTCTGGTGTTACTTTTCCTACACCACACATAGCTTTCTACAGCACTATCACAGCCTCCCCCCTTACTTGTCTTTCCCCCCTAAACTAAAGAGCCCCCAATGTGGTAAGTAGCCCACAGAGGAGCTGCTCCAGCCCCTTCAACATGTTGGCCACCCCTTTCTGCCCCCTTTCCAGCTCTAGAATATCCTTTTTGGGGGGTGCACATGGGGTGTTAGGGGAGGGGCTCCAAGAAGCTGTCTGCATGCCCTGGGAACAGCTTTGACTGGCCAGTGAGTGTAGCTGATGGGTCTCAAACTCTCTGTGAGTTAGGGCTTCCCTGCATTCAAAGACAGGCTCTGGTGGATTGAGCAGATGAGACCAAGAGTGGGTCCAGCGGTCAAGGTTTCTGCACATGCTGTAGAGGGAAGTGAGATGGGGCTTGTCCCATCTAGCTCATCTAGGAAAAGGAAATCTCTGATCCTAAACCTCTGCTGCCTTGTGGGATATCTTTAGAAGAAGAAAAGGCTCAGGAGTAAACCCTTCACAAATCCAGAGTGGAGTCCCTAAGGTGGTTGGATGGCAGAGAGGGGGATTTTATCATCTGGGCAGCCCAGGTGACTTTGGTGCTGCTAATGCAGCGGTTTTGCTTCACCCCTGGAGATGCACTCCATTGTCTCTCAAGACAGATGGTGGCCAAGACCTCGCCAAGGCCAAGGCCAAACCAAACCCAAGACCCCCATGGCCAAAGTGGCCAATCCCAAGAAGAAGAGGCTCCCTGGACCCACTGCTTGCCCTCGGCACACGACCCCAAAGACTCTTTTAAGAGCCACCAGAAAAAGAAAGACAAATGCCAACAGTGGCCTTATTGAGTTGTGGTTACCAGAAATGTACACAATATTCTACACACAGCCACATTTATAAGCATTTTGATTTATGATATGAAGGCATTGTGATACAGTTTTATTTTCTATCCCTCCCGTTAAATTCACCTTTTTCATAACAGTTGCACACTAATTCAACTTTTTCATCAAGCTGTGACCCCTATATCTCTTTCTTGGTCAGTAACCACCAGAAACGTACGGTAGTGTAGTTGCCCCAATGTGTAACACTTTGCCCTTGCTTACATTGAACCACAACTTGTTGCAACCCCTTTTGTCTTTTACCAACCTGAATAATTTGGTGTCATCTGCAAACCTGACCACTTCACTGCTCAACACTAACTCCAGGTCATTCCTTCATCAACAAATTAAAAAGCATTAGTTCCAGCTGATCCAACTTTTTGCATCACCATGTGCTTAATGACACACTAAAAGAACTCTTAAAAAATTATTTAGACAGGTCTTACCTTTTCAGAAGCTGTGCTGACTTTTCCTGTGCTTGGTAATTTTCTCTTAATCATGTTTTCCCAGAACAGATACAAAGCCAACTAACGTATAATTTCTTGGACCCTTTTAAAAAATAAGCTGCATATGTTTATTATTATGATGTGAACCACCCTGAGATCTATGGATGAAGGATAGTATACTACTACTACTAATTTCTTAGAGGACCAGAAATTTCACATTTGAGTTCTTTAAGAACTTTTGGATAGATGCCACCTGATTTTTAATTTGGAAGGGGGCGTCTTCTGCAGCTGTTGCCAAAAACTCCACTCCCACATACCAGTTAGATTTTTAAAGAAACTTCATATTGGGTCTAAGTCTGTTTCTTTCCTACATACTGCAGAAAATTTGTCATAGGAGCAGTTGAATTAGATAAAAAAAATTCTCTCTTTTTTTCTGGTAGAGGAATGGCATAGACTTTTAAGGAGCATAGCTGGCAAGTTACAAATCAGTCTGGAAACTGATTTGCAGAAAGCCTTGGTTCTCTACTATAGAAACCAACACATTGGCAAGCTGAACTTCAAAATGTTAGGTAGGGCAGAAACAAGAGTCAGACTTGATTGCAACATGTTGCCCAGTCAGGAAGCAAGGTAAGAAATTCAAGATAGGCTGGATCGCCATCAGGCAGAAATGCTGTAGTTGCATCCTGCACAGAGCGGCGGTTTGGACTAGGTGACATCCAAGGTCCATTCCAGTTCTATGATTCTACTCTCTGGGACACTGGGGCAGGAGTATAACAAAATAACACATTCACACGCTTGTGCACATTTTACACAAATTTACACATTTGTGCACAATTTAATCCCTGACTCCTCAATGTCCATGACTGTGGTCAACATGTGTTATGGATTATTAACTATGGAGAAATGTTGTGAATGCTCCCTTGTTTTAGGCTTAGGCTAATGTTCTGGATGTTAATGCCCTAAGATGCTATTAGTGTTTAGTGCAGTGGACTTTACCATCAAAAACCAGTATTTTTGACATTCTGTGGTTATTGAGAACTTTAAAATGTACAAAGGTGAAAAAGACAGGAGATGCCATAGCTCTGCAGCGTTTTCTTTGTGATGAAGCTGCCACATGCACTTATTTTATACAGTACAGTATCCAACTCTCACATGTCGTTCCAAGTGCCATTCAAATGTCCTTCATGGTGGGCCTAACACACTACAGCTCTGAACTCGCTTCACCATTGCAGGGACAGGAATCCCGCAGCATGCATTTATGCTAGATGATTTCTTCCGCAGCTGCCCTGGGACCACTCTATGAAATCTAACTTCCATATTTATGGGAAGAGGGAATTATCCCCCACAGAAGGAAGAGAAATTAAAAGTCAGGTTACTGCAAAACATATTGCCTGACTTTGGCAGCTTGTAAAATCGGGGCTGCTGTGACATTACGGAGTGAATCTCATGGGAATCAATGCACATTCCAGCATTTACTGAGTGCCATTAGCCAAGCATGTATATAGACTTCATCGGGTGCTTCTAAAATGACCTTTAATAGCTTACAACAAGGCCAGATGTCCTGCCAAACTCATATTCCCCAGAAATAGAACAAAATCAAACAAATGAACTGAAGATTAATACAGATAAGACTGTGACACTGTTTGTGGGTGGCTCCCTAGACTGGATAGGTGGAGCGCCACCTACTGTGGATGGGATGAAACTCCCTCTTGAGGAGCAGCTACGTAGCTTGCAGGTATTTCTGGATGCCTTGCTGTTGCTTGAGGATCAGGTGGCCTCCGTGGTGCAGCAGCCCTGCTATGCCCCAGTCTGGACAGGGATAGCTCCCCTTCTGTTGTCTGTGCTCTGGTCACCTCTGGGTTAGATGGCTGCATTTGGAAACTGCAGCTGACCAGGGCTGCTGCTGCTTCTTCTTCTTCTTCTTCTTCTTCTTCTTCTTCTTCTTCTTCTTCTTCTTCTTCTTCTTCTTCTTCTTCTTCTTCTTATCACTCGTATCCAAGTAAGATTGTCTTCCATAACACGGTTTTAACAATGGGTCTGTAAGTGACTGTGGAGGCCAATTCTGGATCCACATGTCCTTCCACAGTGGGGACATTGGTTTCCAGGCGGGAGTTGATCACGGTGTGGATTTGCCAAGCGTGCCTTCCTCTTAGCATGTTTCTCCCTCGCGTCCTGAGCGAGTTTCTTCAAAGCCCATGACATCTTTGGTAAAGGCTGTTCTCCAACTGGAGCACTCGCAGGTCAGTGTTTCCCAGGTGTTGGTGTTTATACTACATTTTTAAAGATTTGCCTTGAGACAGTCTTTAAACCTCTTTTGTTGAACACCAGCATTATGCTTTCCATTTTTAAGTTCGGAATAGAGTAGTTGCTTTGGAAGATGATCATCAGGCATCCGCACAACATGACCAGACCAACGAAGTTGATGTTGAAGAATCATTGCTTCAACACTGGTGATCTTTGCCTCTTCCAGTACACTGGTATTAGTTCACCTGTCTTCCCAAGTGATGTGTAAAAATTTTCAGAGACATCGTTGATGGAATCTTTCAAGGAGTTGGAGATGGCGTTTATAAGTGGTCCATGTTTCACAAGCATATAGTAAGGTTGGTAGTACAATAGCTTTGTAAACAAGCATTTTGGTTTCCCTGCGAATGTCCCAGTCCTCAAACACTCTGCACTTCAATCGAGAGAAAGCCGCACTTGCAGAGCTCAGGCGATGCTGGATTTCGGCATCAATGTTGGCCCTTGTGGAAAGGTAACTGCCTAGGTAGGAGAAGTGATCAACATTTTCCAACATTACACCACTGAGTTGGATTTGTGGCGCTGCAGAGGGGTTATTTTGTACTTGTTGGTGCAGCACTTTGGTTTTTGGGATGTTGAGTGATAGGCCAAGCTTTTCATAAGCTTCTGCAAAGATATCTAGAACGATCTTTGCTGACCAGGGCAGGACAGTCTGAACATTTAGCACCTATCCTGGCTCGACTGCACTGGCTATCACTTAGTCTGCAGTGCTGGTTTTGACCTACAACCCATGATACAGCCTTGATATATAAAGTCTCAGGACTCCAATGCCTCCAGGGCTGCCTCTGCCCAACCTGGACACTGCACCCGCCATCAGAGGTCCTCCTTCATGTGCCCTCTCTGAAGGAAGTGTTAAAGATGGTGGCATGCGAATGGGACTTTTCGGTGGTGGCTCCCCCCTGCGAAAGGCTCTTTCCAAGGAAGCACATCTGGGACCATTGCTGCGTAAGCTTATTTATCCAAACTTAATTTGGAGGGTCACTGAAAGGGTGGGTAGGACTCGTTCCCTTTAAATATATTGTCAGATGAGTATTTTAGTTTTTATTGCTGTTTGCATCTGATTTTTATGACTTTGTCATTTTATTTTTGCTTCCCTTAATTGCAAAAATGACTAAAAATATAATATATAATAATAAATATAGAAAACCTCATATCAGTGCTCTAGTATCTTCTCTTCATCAAAACTATGTGCCCCTTACTTAGCTCCCTATCAGGATATAAAAATAAAAGCCAGCCCTTAGGTGTTTTCAGTCTGCTCTAGGTCACTTGGCTAAATGAGATTTCTCTTTAATACTTTTGCTTTTTTATGCACGACCTACTTAGCTTATAAGCAAAAATAACTGAAAATGTTAGGTTGACTGAGAACAGCACTGTTGTAGAAGTTTTTCCTCATTCACTTTTAAAATGCAACCTCCTTAACTCTGAAGTAAAAACATTTCTGGTATCGAATATAATTTGTATTTCTTATAAAATACCTCTTCGTCACACCCTAGCATGGCCAAGAAACACAATGTGGACATTCCAAGGACATAAGAGACCTTTGAACATGATGCAGTGCACATGTGTACTAATGTTCTCACTGGTGTACATTCATACAAATGCAGCGCTAAGAAAATTAGCTTCTGAGTGACAGTGAAAGGAACATGTAATTGCTATAGAGAACTACCAAATGAAAAGTATGCATGCTATCCAATTTTCTTTTATTTTGTTGGTGTAAGCTCGCATTGTTTCATATAAGAGGGCTTCACTATACCTTGTCGATAGCTCCCCTAAAATACAGGGGTGTGCCTACAAGGCAGGAAACATGAAGCAGCAGGTCCTTCAGTCAGGCAACTGTAGCAAACTCCTGCTTAGCTCAGGGTGGAGAATGGGGGAAAGCAATGAAGGTGTCCTCCGGGCAACTATAGCTCCTGTTTTAAGCACAAATGCTTGTTTTCTGGGGTGCATCCTACCAACCCTAGCTGTGCAAATTTAATCAAGGAAGCAATTTTGGATTAGCTGTCGCAAAATAAAAATGTCCAATTGTGCATGCAAGTTCTGTGATGGTTTAAAAAAAAGGTTAAGTGGTCACGACCCTTCCTAATTCAGTTCAAGACTGACAGCTCCTAAGTGGCTCTTCACTGGCTGTGTGTAAAGAAGTGAATTAGTACATCTAGTTTCTTACCTCACAGAGCAGGAATGATGAGGCGAGCACACCTGCCAAGTTTCTCCTCACTCCTAAAGACACAAGAGTCACCTCTGGGCCAGAGAGCTAAATCTCCAAATAGGAACACATTTGTCTTTCTTTGTATGCCATCGATTTAAAGGGTTCTCACCAGGTTTCCTCAGAGGTCTGTCCCCCTGGTTCCACTGGGCTGCTTCCCATCTGCTTCTCACCAAGACCCCTAGATCCTTTTCACGTGTACTGCTAGTAAGCCAGGTGTCCCCCATCCTATATCCGTGCATCTGCTTCTTCCTTCCTAAGAGAAGAACCTTACATTTGTCCCTATTGAAATTCATTTTGTTAGCTTGTGCCCAGTTCTTCAGTCTGTTAAGGTCATATTGATTCCTGATTCTGTCTTCTGCGGCATTAGCTACCCCTCCCAGTTTGGTGTCATCTGCAAATTGGATGAGCATCCCCTCAATTCCTTCATCCAAGTTGTTTATGAAGACATTGAAGAACATGACAGAACCCTGCGGCACCCCACTAGTCGCTTTTTATAGGATGATGAGGAAGTATTAGTGGTCACCCTTTCGGTTCGGTCAGTCACCCAGCTACAAATCTACCTAACAGTTACCTTGTTTAACCCACATTTTATCAGCTTTCTCACAAGAATATTGTGGGGAACTTTGTCAAAAGCCTTACTGAAATCAAGATACACTATGACCCCCCAAGCTTGTATCTACCCCATCAATTACAATGTCTGGAGCTGCTTTAAGGAGTGTGATCTGGAAGGGATCCAGCATTAAGGAAACCCTGAGGACTTTCCATAGCCTATGAGTGGAATATTTCAACACATAGGGATGGACAATAGCTCATTGGCTGAACACATGCTTTTCATGCAGAACTTCCCATGTTCCGTCCCTGGCCCCTGCAGCCAAAATGATCCAGTGGCAGGTGCCGCAAACGCTTCTCTCTTGAGAGCCTGGGAAACTACTTTCCACTAGAAAAACCACCCTAAATGGGCAATTAGTATGGCCTGGTATGTGACAGACTGGATCTTTCCACAGTCTGTTCCTTAACAGAGCCATAAAAACTGCAGTTTGTCTGGTAAAGCTTGCAAATATGGTGAGAACCCCAGAAGACAAGACAGCTTTGTAGAAAAATGGAGTCTCTTTGTAACCTGCTGCTCTAGCAAGGTTCAAGGCAATATTATATAAACCCATTTATTAAACTCAGAACTTTATTTTGATTTTTGAAACCCCTGGTTTTAGGCTCATTATTTGTTCTGGGTGCTGTTTTTACTGCTATTCTGCTCAGACATGTCAATTATATATTTTTAGAATTTTCTAGATAATTTTTAATTTTCTTCATAGGTGGGACAGAATTAAGTTCTAAAAAGTTTATTTAGATTTTTAAATAAGCTTACTCCCAGGTACTGTATCTTATTATTTTGTTATTTACTGGCAGCTGTCCAATCCTTTACTACTGTAGTTTTTGTTCTGCTTCTGAAAGTGCAAAACATTATTGTTCAGACTTTCTGTAGTTAATATCCAGTCCTGCAATAATCCCATATTCATTAGTCAATCTAACTGTCTCAGGTAGTGAGTGTTCAGACATTGAGAGGGAAAAGATTGTATTGTCTGCTAAAAGTCCACACTTAACATTGTTGACCATGAAAAGAAAAACTTTTGATTGGGTTATTACGGTATATATTATATGGGCCAAAGGTTCAGTGGAGGAGGTTTGTAGAAGAAGAGATAAGGAACAACAGTGTTTGGTACCCCACTCCAGATTGAAAAAAGTCTGATGTTGTTTACTCTAAAACTGGCTTTATTGTTTTTGAGACATTTAATGAAAGAGTAAGATAAGGAATGTTGTTGTTGTTGTTGTTGTTGTTGTTGTTGTTGTTGTTGTTGTTACATAGTACATCAGATTCAATGTTTTGCATATAGGAGCCTCAATATGCTTAATTTTGACATCCTTCCCTTCAGTATATCTGGCAGCCATTCTACGTAAGCATTCTGCCAAGAGGCTTGTAAATAACTTGGCACATCAAACTTATAGAATCAGCTGAATCAGCATCTCCTTTGGTTTTAAAATCACAATTATTTTAGGCATCTCTGAAGTTTGTCCTTCCATCATTTCCCCTAGCAACCAAGGTGCTTTTTTCCCAGGGTGGGTTTGTCTAAGATCAGGTACTCCCTAGAAGTTATTTTCTGCAACTTCTTCTACTCAGTAAATGTAAGTGTATGTTAAAGAACCCCCCTCTCCCCAAAAGCCAAATGTGAACATTTTGCAAAGAGGCTTAAGTAGGTCTCCTGCTGTGCAGCAGTTAAGGGCCAAGTGCTCACTAAAAATTCACTTGCTAAATAGTAAAACTGTGCTTGATGTGGCAACCTGGACTCTGGTTCAGAGTCAGCATTGGGGAAAATCAGGTTTTGTGCTTTAACAGCTGTATGGCAGACAGAAATAAAACAGGCACCCCCAAACTTCGGCCCTCCAGATGTTTGGGACTACAATTCCCATCATCCCTGACCACTGGTCCTCTGCGCTAGGGATCATAGGAGTTGTAGGCCAAAACATCTGGAGGGCCACAGTTTGGGGATGCCTGGGTTAAACCTTCTATAGTATGAAAATACATTATGGGGAAAGCTTCACCATGCTTTTCCTCTCTCTTACTTTGTGTTTTGCCATGCCCCTGCTTGACACCCATGTTTTTTTATGACATGCCCCCATGGCAGCCATTTTGTGACTGGCACCCGCAGCACTCTCTCAAAATTCAAAATGATTTGGCCTGAAACACTTTGGAAGCTACCTGATTTGCTTCAAGTCAAAATCTGAATCCCAATTAGAAAGTAAAAACAAAGCATTATATTCAGTGTTGATTATTGTAATGGATCTGGTCAGAGTATGAGTAGATCATACCCATTTCCTCTGCTTAGGCAGCCATGGCCAAACTTGGCCCTCCAGCTGTTTTGGGACTACAATTCCCACCATCCCTGACCGCTGGTCCTGCTAGCTAGAGATGATGGGAGTTGTAGTCCCAAAACAGCTGGAGGGCCAAATTTGGCCATGCCTGGCTTAGAGCAGGCTTCCTCAAACTCAGCCCTCCAGATGTTTTGAGACTACAATTCCCGGAAGCTGAGGAAGCCTGGCTTAGAAACTCAAAAGAGCTCTCCCTCCCCTCTCCTTTTCCCACCCTGGCATTTCTTCCTTGTTTATATGACAAGTTTGGGAGACAAATGTTTCCATTTTTGCAGACACACTTTCTGCATGGTTTTCAAATGCCCAAATCACGCAGGAACCCCTTCTTTGGTTAGGGGGGCTGGTTCAAACAGGCAACCCCCTTCAGATTGCAATTTGTCCGAATCCCCTGCTTACCCTCATTGCAGTGCTTTGCTTAGCAAACTGACACATTTGGGGAATGTTCTGAAAGAAAGAGGGCTTCTCTGAATACTCTGAAACTCATTAAAAAGTGGAAACTGTCAGATCTGAAGACTAAAGCAGTGGGAAGCTTTGAGGATGTTACTCCTTTTACAATTGTTTATAAAATGGACCCTTCGCCCAGTGTGTCTGCTGTCACTGGTGGGGAACAATTCAAGTTTCATACCATTTTGATGGAATGTGCTGTAATGAATGCAAGAATGAAAAACAAATGGAAAAGGAAACTAAAAATTTCAGGTATGGATTGCTGTATTCAGAGTGATGGGGAAAATACAATTGATTAGAAAATGAAAATCATTTCATTCAGCAATGGCTAAATTTCATGGTGTTAAGTTTTTACAGGCAACATCTGGGAGAAAATATTCATGAAAAATAAATATCCACATTCTATTTTAGGTCTTAAACATTTGAATTTTGAATAAATACTCTTTAAGTCTGTTAACTGAATCACAGAATTGCAAACTGTACACTTAATTATTTCAACTTCAATTTATTAAAATAAAATGCAGTGGGGAATAGCAGCTCTGTCGGCAGCCAGTTGTAGCAATGGCAAAGAGTAATTCACATGCAAGAAGAAAATGAAAGAGACCTCATTCCTAAACTTTATTCCCTGTCCTGGGTCAACAGGGTTTTCTAGTGAGCTCCTCCCTTCCTGCTTTAAAAGCCTGACCCATTTCTGCTACATTGAGCCACCAAGGCTGCAATCCGCTATGCACTTACCTTGTAGTAAGCCCAGTTGAACTCAGTGGGATTTATTTTTAAATATCCATGTATAGGATTACACTGCAAAAGGATGATAAGGAGAAGGACACATTGTGCAAATGTATCAGATCAGCACAAAGATGTCAGAGCCAGGGAAAGTTCCATCCCAGGAAAGTTTCTTTAAATGATTGATAGCATATAGACACAAGTGTTTCTTGGTGAGTTTTGCGGACCTCCTTGGAGGCTGGCTCCCTATGGTTGTGGCTGCACTACAGACTTCAAGCTTTAATCAAATTGTCTACATGTTTCGGGAAACTAGAAAGGTTGTAAGACCCAACACATTTACAACTGTTGGGCTTTTCTAAAGTGGGGAGTTTTAAGGTTTGGGTTAATGGGAGGAAAGTGCAGAATTCTAACCAACTTCTAGTGATGCTTCTGAAACTTGACATTGAGCACTTTGTAAGTCAAATCTAGTACTATATGCTTACAGTTCTTGAAAGTATGGCAAGCTCTTATTTTAATCCAATAATCCAAGCAATAATTCAGATTATGTGTTAATTGATATGTTATGTGTCTGCATTGTTTGCATGTGTGAGAGTCGGTGGTGGGGCTTCTCAATAAACTTGCAATAATACAAAGTGGCCCAAGGGCTCTTCCGCCATTTTCTTCTTTCTTTTTGCCTCTCTGCCTTGTGCACAAGTGGCAGCAGCTTCACTTCCTGTCCTCTCTGAGAGGCTTTTACCTCTAAGGAAGAAAATGGTTTAACAGCCCCCCGACAACCTCATATTATTAAAACAGAAGATACTTTGAACTCTCACAACAATGGGACTTTTAACATAATTCATGGCATGAGTAAAATGCAAATTACTGTTGGGTTGGTTCCCTTACCACTTCTTTTGCTTTTTAAAATACTTTCTTTTTCAGGACGGAAGAAGCAGTTTCATCGGCCATCAGCTTGGTGGGGTCATGGAATTGCCAGGCAGCAAGGACCAAAGGGTGAAGTCGGCCAGAGCCATCCAAATCACTTACTACCTCCAAACCTACCATTCTGCAGTACAGGACCACATTGGTGAAAAATGGGAGAATGAATTTTGCAAACTGATACCCAAACTGCAGCTGCACCACGAGGATCTGCAGCTGTATGCTCTGGCCTCCTTCAGCCTGTGGAGGGACTTTCACAAGACCAGCATCCTGGCCAGAGGCAAGATTTTGGTGAGCTTAATGCTGATTCTGCTGGCTGCCATCCTCTCAAGTTCCATGAAAGACTGCCTGCGCAGCAAGCCCTTCCTTGGCCTCTTGGGAGCGCTCACGATCTGTATCTCCAGTGTCACTGCGGCAGGGATATTTTTCATTACTGATGGAAAATATAATTCAACTCTGTTGGGAATTCCTTTCTTCGCAATGGGTAATTATTTATCTTCATAATAATAGGATTAGCATGGCTTAATGACAGGATTGTAGAATGTGTCCGGAGCTACAAAGATGCAGTGTTTAATTTATTTATTCACCTTCAACTTTTTTAGCCTGTTAAATTGTTCCATCCACTTACAAAGGGGAGGGGGGATCTCCAAACAAAGGAAAAGGGTAAAATGACTGCGTTTGTAACCTTGGCCAATATGAGAGATGTGTTTTATTGATCCAGGTTACAAAACGAAGGAGAAATTGTTATTGAAAACTAGTCAAGTCAGCAGAGAAAATGAAGAGTTGCTGAAAAGACTTTGATGCAGGACTGGGGAGAAGGACCAAAAAAGCGAAACAGAAAGACTTGGAAGGGGGCTTTTTTTTAAAGGGGAAATGTACCCAGCATCCTGTCTGGCATTCCTGTCCCCCCCCCCCCAATTTACATAGAGGGAGAATAATGTAATTTGGAGAAGAAATCAACTTTCTGTTCCTGTAAAGGTAGATGTGGAAGATAGTTGTTCCGAGTTCGGTAGGATTTACTCCTTGACAGTATTATCATGTTCATGTTTACACAGAAGCAAATTCCCCAACACTCCAAGGTGAAGTTACAGGTAGGTGTTGGTCTGGTTTAGTTGAAAGAAAATAAAAAAAAAATTTACTTCTTCCAGTAGCACCTTAGAGACCATCTAAGTTTGTCATTGGTATGAGCTTTTGTGTGCATGCACATTCAGTGTATCTGAAGAAGTGTGCATGCACACGAAAGCTCATACCAATGACAAACGTAGTTGGTCTCTAAGGTGCTACTGGAAGAATTTTATTTTATTTTTTGCACCAAAGTGAGTGTGGGCAGGATTGAGACCAAAGCCAGCAGTCCTAATGACCCCTACCTAAGCTAAGACCATTAGCTCTGCTCTGAAGAGAACTTGCTTGACTGCCACCCACTGAAATGAGTGACGCTTCCTTTGGAGTGAATGGGCCATAAATGCCAAATGTTTGCAAGAATGTAAACAAAGGGACGTTACAAACCCTGCCCTAATATTTGCAAGAGACTGCAGTGTGGTGCCATTCATTCCACCTAAATAGCAAGCATGATCTTTTTGATAAAGTGAAATTGATTTGGGTGAGTTTTCTTTTGTATTATTTAAACTAATTGATCACAAGAAGTAACTAAAGAAAATGTTGATTCTAATCAGAAGAGTGGGTTTTCTAGATCCTTATCCTTATTTTCAGATGTGAATGAGGTACGTTTGTATCCCAGAGGCAAAACATGTACACTGGGCTTCAGAAGAGGAAGGTTTAGGCTAAACTTAAGCTGTCATGTGTCCCATAAATGCAATCCAATCTTCCTCCTATGAAAGTTACTCAACCCCCTTAATTAGTTTGGTTGTCCTTTTGTGAACCTTTTCCAATATCTACAATATCCTTGTAGGGAGGTGGCCAGAATTTTGCACCGTACTTCAAGTGTGGTCTCCTCATAGGCAGTGTTAGAAACTGAGAATGCTAGGAGCTAAATGGCACTTTAAACCAAGGTTATGGGCACAACAACGGAATGTCTAGGCACACTTTTTATAACAAGAATACAATGAATGAACTGCAGCTAAAATACTATGTTCATTTTTCGCATGGACTAGTCCTTCCCCTGCCCACCCCCCTGATATTCTTAAGAGGGTCTCTTCTCCAGTCTCCAGAGAGTAGCTGGAAGTGAGGAGGCAGAAAAAGGTCCTTTCTTTCCACTCTGCAGTTTTAATTTGAAATCTTGGACGCACTAGTGTACCCAGAGCTCAAAAACTGCTCACACTGAAGAAATTCCCTGTCGCAAAATGTGCCTACCGGTAGAACAATGGGAGTTTCGAAGTCTGCCCAGAGGTTTCTATTAACAAGCCTTCAGTTAGCATTTGTATTTCCCTAATGATCCCAAGAATGGAACTTGGCCTTTTCTCAGCTGCCACCTGCTGGGTCAGCATTTCCACTGTGCTTTCCACTGTGGCCACAAGGTGTCATTTCTGGCCATGTCAGACTCTGTGGACGTATTCATGAAATTGAGATATTTTTTGCCCTGACATGCATCACTTTATTCTTGTTTGTAATGAATTGCAGTTACCATTTTACTGCCTCTTCATTCCGTTTGAAAAGATCTCTTTAGAGTTCTTCACAATCTCTTTTTGTTTTAACCACCCTGATCAACTGGGTATCATCAGCAACCCGACACTTGAAATATTTTATGAGCAAGTTAAAATGGCCCTCTTTCCTTGCAGCTACTATATTCACACATGAGAAAATGGAATACTGGTGCCTTTGTGTAGTATTGTGGGAACACAGGATGCAGGCAGTTGCTGATAGGAATAGGATTATCTAGACTGGAAATACATAGCCTTGGAAATACACTGGGATATTTTTTTTGTAGCATTATTTTGTACATAGCAGTTTGCAAGCACACTCAATTTCACACAACAATATAATCTAAAACACAAGTGGACATGCTTTCAGATTAGTGCACAACGTGTTATTCATTCCCCTCCCCTCACATACTGTCTCATCAGACCTTTTAAAGAAACAGAAAACATTTTTTGCAGCCTTGTGGTTGCTTTTTGCTTGTGCCTCTCTCTCTCTAGTGCTGCTCTGTGTTTAAACCAAATCTAGGAGCCTACCTGATTTCAAAGATTCCCAAAAGAAAGTTAGAGGGTTCCTGGTGACAGAAATTAGAATGAACTGTATTTGTTGTGTTCAGATATACTCAAAGTCTGGTCTTATTTTTGCACTTTCAGAAATGGTGTGTATTCCAGCATCATCAATGACATTACATTGATAGAGTGCTGTGAGCAGAGCTTGATCCTGTCTCAGATAGTCCTCTAAAAGTGGGATCCGCTAACAACATGAATGGAGGCAGAATGCTTTTTACTTTATTTATTTTAGCGATTTGTATCAACAACTTTCTCATGGCAGTCATGCAACTAATCAAATAAGTATAGAGACCAAACATTTCTGATTTTGGCATTCCTTGTGTGCTCAATTTGTACAGCGGTCAAAACACTATATTGCATTGTGTTTTGAGAGGTAGATGTACTTTGCTCTGCACACACATCTCACTGTTACTTGGGATGTTCAGAGTTATGAGAATAGGATGTTGTCCTTGCTTTTCTCTAACCTAGGCTAAGGAATCTTGCTTGATCTGTTTTCTTTAAGTAGCTGTCCCAGATCAGCCACTACTCTGGGATTGGTTTAATTTATGAAAATTGTCACCCTTGTATTTAAAATGTAGCAGTGCATATCATATTAAGCACAAATTTATTTAGGCTGAAAGGAGCATGCTTCACAAGAAGGATGATATACTGGTAGTAAGTATTGTATGCACAGCATCCTTTGTAGGAGACTGCCAGAGTTTAGCCACGAACTCTGCCAAAAGCTAGCAATTCTGCAGCAGATCTTCAGGACACCAGAAGGGCCTTGCTGCATCGGCCAGAGTCATTCCACTCTCACCATGGCCAACCAAGATACCTATGGGAAGCCGATAAGCTTTCTTACGGTGGCAAAAACAGTTGCAATAAGAGGATGAAGAGAAGCCTCTGCTGTTCATTACAAATGAAGTCCTCCTACACTGAAATTGGAAATGTTTTGCCAGCCCACAAAAAACAGTGGCTGCCACCATCTGCTTTCTGTTCCCTTCCTCTACATCAGGGGTCAGCAAACTTTTTCCAGCAGGAGTTCGGTCCACTGTCCCTCGGACCTTGTGGGAGGCCCGTCTAGACATTATTATTTTTTGCGGGGGGGGGGGGGATGAACTGATTCCTATGCCCCACAAATAACGCAGAGATGCACTTTAAATAAAAGGGCACATTGACAGTTCTGCAAATGGAGAGAAATAGAAAGTGAATCCTCCCAAAGAACAGTATTGGGTGACTTAGCTGGTCTAGCCGGGAAACTGCTTCTTGCTGTTCTGCTGCCTGGTCCTGCTGGAGCCGCTTGTAGTGGCCATCACATACTTTTCTCTCGCAGGAGCCAGGCTGAAAGAAGAGGGCTGAGAAAATGCCTCTTTAGCCTGAGCCAGTCCAGCTGTTCAGGAGGTGAATAAAGGCTACACAACTGAGGAGCAGAGGTCCAAGAGGAAAATATCTCATTGCTTCTGTGCATGAACCATAAGAACAAAATACTTGAGAATGATTTCCACAGACCCATTTCCAAAGAATTTGTGGAAGTTGTTTATTAATCTTTTGAAAATAGTAAGTTTCAGGAGTAGGAACCTATGGCACTCTCATTGTTCACTGGATTGCTGCCCTGTGACAGTTTTAATGTTCCTGTTATTATAATCCGATGAGATCCAAATTATACAGAAGAACACTGCAAGCTCATCATTTAATGAAGACAGCTGGTTGCCAACTATATACTCAGCCCAAAATTGTGATCAACATTTAAAACAAACCCATTCTAAAATTAAAACAAAGTTTGTACACTTGTGGAAGCTTACTGCCTGTCATACATTTCACCTATTCAATCAGAATGAAATACTTCTTTCCCATCCCTTTTTTCTCATTGATCCTTAGCTATATATTAGCATTCATTTTCCAATAGAATAATGGCCTGCTATGGAACACTGCCAGAAAGCTTCAAGATGTTTCCAACTTAATTTTGTTAATATGCCATGGATTGATGCCAGCAGAGCCACCATATTGCCGTCAACTTCTGTGGTTTGTGTCCAACTCAGCTGTCAGCAAAGCTTCCATCAGTGAGATGGGAAAGAAAGCAATTTCTGGCAGTTCCTCTTTCGCTTTCAGCCTCTGCCTCCTCCCCATATATACCGTGCTTCTCCGAAAATAAGACACCGTCTTAGATTTATTTTTCTTCCAAAAAACACACCATGGCTTATTTTCAGGGGATGTCTTATTTTTTTTTTAATCAACCATGCATAAATATTGTACTTTTGCACCAAGCACCCTGGGGGTGAAAGCAATTGCATGCAATTAAAGCTTGCATCAACCGGGGCTCGGCACGGCGCGCGCTGCGGCTCTTGCCGGATCCCGCCAGGTCGGGGCTCCACGTGGTGCACGCTGCTGGCCGTTTTGGCGGGGCAGCAGCTTCCAGTTCCAGGCGCCAACAGTCATCCTCCTCTTCCATGGCGCCATCCAGACCTGCTCCCACCACTACAGCTTATTTCTGGGGTATGTCTTATATTTGTCAACGCGTGAAAATCCTGCCATGGCTTATTTTATAGGTACGTCTTATTTTATGGGAAACACGGTAACCAACGTGCTTAAGTCTAATTTGGTAATGCATGAAGGGATTAATATCATATAGTAAGCTATCCTGCCAGGCTTAGTGAGGTCACTTCCCCTTACTTTGGGAGGAATGGGTAATCAAGCCTTTTGGCCAACCTCTAGTCTACCTGCGAAATGTGGCATGCAAAGAGGTTTGACCTTGTTGCTCCACCTCAGACTGCCTGGCTCTCACAAGCTACTCTTGAGTTCCTACACCAATAATTTAGGGGCTTTTCACTTTGTAACTAAGCCAGGTTTTACTGCCTGTGAAAATTTTTCTGAATGCTCTATGGAAAATGCAAACAATGCCTACCGTAGGTGACACCATCACACTCAGGGCTGGCCCAAGACATTTGGGCACCCGAAGTGGCCCCCCAAATGGCTTCTTCCTCCCTGCTAAGGAAGAAGGGTGAGAGAAGATCTACATCAGGAAAAAGGAGGGAGAGAGATTGATTGATATCGGGATCTGCTGCCCCAGTGTATCCTGCTGCCTGAGGTGGTCCCCTCACCTGCCTCATAGGTGGGCTGGCCCTGATTACACCTTTGAAGGAACCTTTGATTCCAAGACAAGCCAGTCTTAGCAAATTAACTCCACAATCCCCAAACTTGCAATAATTGCAGTATGTCCAATACAGTTCAGAGAATTTCCTTCACAGGCTACATTTCCATTTTACCTCAGTTTAGTCTATCAGTATTATTATTATTATTATTATTAGCAATAAATCAATTGATCATTCAGACATTTCGTTAGCCCTTATATTCATTGTTAGGCTACAAACAATTCTTAAGTGTACATGCATTTTATTGAACTAATATGTGCAAATGGGAAGTAACTAAGGCATCATCATCATCATCATCATCAATAAATTTATACCCTGCATTTTCCCCTGATGGGATTCAAGGCAGTTTACAGGTAAAAAGAAGGATCATTACAAGCAGTAGGCAAAAAAGAAGAAGGGTGGGAGCTGGTTAAGGAGGCGAACCTGTGGGACACATCTTTGCATACAAATGCTGGGAATGACAAGGAAGGGTATCTTGGAGGTGATGTCACCATATACGTGAAAGATGACAGAGTCAAACCAGCTTGAAATCCCAGAGGGGCAGACTATATTAGGGAATAAGATAATGTGCAGGAGAAGCAAATGTGTTATAAACCAGAAAGGGAAGTTGGGGGAAGTCGTGGGGTGGGGGGGTATTTTGAAACTTAGTTTGTGATTATATTATCAGTAGTGATTATGTTAAAATTTGTTGTAATCTACAGTGGTGCCTCGCTAGACGAATTTAATTTGTTCCACAGGTCTTTTCTTATAACGAAAAATTCGTCTAGCGAATCCCATAGGAATGCATTGGAAAAAAAATGAATTTTTTTTTTGCCCATAGGAACGCATTAATTGAATTTCAATGCATTCCTATGGGAAACCACAATTCGCTAGACGAATTTTTCATAAAACGGATTCATCTAGCGAGGCAACCTCCGCTCAAAAAATCCTTTTGTTAAGCGGAAATTTCGTTAAGCAGGGCATTCGTTAAGCGAGGCACCACTGTATTTATTAAGTTTTCCAATACAAATCACATCAAATCGCATCCAAATTATTTATACAATTCCAAATTCAAACGAAAAACAGTCCAATTATGCCAAATTATTATAATAAATCATGTTAAAATTTGTTGTAAAACCTAATAAAAATATTTAAAAAAAAAAAAAAGAAATCCCAGAGGGGCAGAATCCAGCACATAATATTTGGTGGCAATAGCCATTTCGAGAATATACTATCACCCCCCCGATCCAAATCCCCAGAGACAATCCTGAGATGGAGAATAAAGTTAGAGGCATCCAAAAGAGAAGAGTTGTTGCAGAAGCTGAGTTCAGCTACCCTCACCTTGACTGGGTGTTCCTGTTATGATAAAGGGGTAAAACTTACAATCTAAATGACCATGCCCCAGAACAGTGGTTCCCAACTGGTGGTCCGCGGACCCCCAGGGGTCCGCGAGCTATGCCAGAGGGGTCCTCAAGATGCTACCGGTATTAGATGCCAAGCCTCTGGCCCGCCGGAACCGCCGGAACTGCCGCCGGCGGTGCGCGGGCGCCAAGCGAGCCCGGTGGATCAACCGGGGAGCCGCTGAAGGCCCCCCGGCGACCCCACCGGACCGAGGCTGAGTGCGCCCGGCCGGAGACTCGGTGGAACCCCTGGGCCTAGAGGCCCGAAACCGCCTTCCAGGCCGCGGACCCCGCGGCGACCATGTGGGCGTCGGAAACGTCTGGCGGAGCAAGCGAGGAGCCGCTGAGGCCGCCTGCAGGCCCGTCGGGCCGAAGCCAAGGGCGCCCGGCCGATGGCCGAGCGGAGCTCCGTGGCCCGAGACCTCCAACCGCGCTACGATCCTGGGGGGCCTGCCTCGCGACTGCAGTCACCATCACCCCTAGCTGCCCAAGAGGGGGAAGGGCCCTGATCCCGCAGCTCCTGCGCGCCACATGGGGAGCCTCATTGGGACCCAAAGAACAAAGGCCGCACCGAACCTGCTGGCGCTGGCGCTGCTACCACCGCAAATACAGCCACCCCCAGAGGAGGAGAAAAGAAGAGGGGACGACAGGGAAGAGAGGGCACCACCACCACCCTCAACCCAGGTGAAAGGGTAGAAACCCCCCCCTCCAGAGGGAAACCCCCGACCCCCGGACGGCCATCACACCGCCACCGCCACCACCACACCAACACCCCCCCAAGAAGGATAAAGAAAAGAGGAAAACAACTGAGAAATAAATAAAACCACTTTTTAATTTTAGGATTAGGAATTAATGGGGGTCCTTGTCACAATAGCGGCTCGATGAGGGGTCCTCGAGAAAATTTTGTTGGGAACCCCTGCCCCAGAAGATCTGCTCCTGGAACCTACCAGAGGAGAAGTGAGCCTAGAAGTGGATCTGGTGCAAGATGCAAGTATTTGTGGAACTGATTTGGAACCTTGAACCTATTCAGCATGTATGTCAGAGGACAATTGACAGCAAACACAGTCACATTTGACTCCCGAAGAGAAAAATTCTGGAAAAAAACGAGGCTATTGACAAAAAAGGAAGTTGAAAAGGAAAGTCAAATCTCTCCAAGCCCCAAGAGGATGCCAGCCCAGGTAACAAGCAAAGTCAAGGATGTTCTTAGGAGGCAAGAAGGCAGCTGTCAGAAAATGGAAATCTTGGCCGAGTGAGCAAAACAGAACAGAACACAAACCTTGGCAAAAGAAATGCTTGCAGACAATAAGAGATGCTAAAAATAAAATACTGAGAGTCATGTACAATGAAGCAAGTCCAAAAAAACCCCAAAAACCCCTTTAAATATTTTGGGGTTAGGACAGGGAAAGCTCTCCTGCCCAGGTAGTGATTGAAGTTGGAAATGAGTATGTAGAAGTTTATTCCCCCCTTGTGGGAGGCTCCTGAGAAACCTGGGAGTTTGGATTGCAAGCCAGGCTCAGGTGAAGTGCTGGTGCATCTCTAGCAAGGTTTAAACTCTTCAAGCGTTGCTAGGAATATAAGTAAAAAAACCTACTCCTTTTCCCTTATGGGGTACCCAAGAGCCCACATAGAGTCCTTTTGTAGGTTCTCTACTGGTAGGATAAAATAAAAGAGACCAACCAGAGAATATTGAGAAGCAAAGCAGCTAGTAAGCCTGATCTTGATTGACTCTTGCAACAGGGTGCTCCCCCACACGCAGGAGAGAGGAGGAGGACCTCGAAGAATGGTGCGCAAGCCCTTATATATCCATTTTGCAAATCCCTGCCCTGGAGCTCCAGACCACCCCTCCATGCATCATACATACATCACAGAAAAGGCGGTCTACAACAGAAATTGGAATGTTGTCCCCCCCCCCCCCCCCCGTCTGCCAGGTTATCTGATAATGCCTTATCTGATTGCCTTTCCTGGTAGCCTGGCCATTCCTTTGAGATGGTAATTACTTAATTCCTGAGACAATGAGAAGGATTTTTTCCATTTCCTCCCTCCTTGCAGAGAAATATTTGGTCAGTGTGAGAGTTAAAATGGTTTCAGGGCTGCCCTCCTGTGCTGCCTCAGACATGTGGTCCATATATCTATGTACGTGTTTGCTTGGTACATCCATGAACACTTATTATACAGTCATACCTCGGGTTAAGTACGCTTCAGGTTGAGTACTTTCAGGTTAAGTACTCCGTAAACACTTCCGGGTTCCGCCGCGATCTGCCGGGCATATGCAGAAGCGTTCTGCGCACTTTGTGCAGAGTCACCCTATTGGCGCTTCGCGCACGCGCACTATCACTGCTTGGGTTAAGTACTTTTCGGGGTGCAAATGGCACCCCGGAACCAATTAAGTACTTAACCCAAGGTACCACTGTAAATGTTAATTTTTTTCATCTACAATACTGTCTTATTTATTTTATAGTACAGTACATTGATTATTGCCTTTAATTTATGGATCAATTGTCTCATTAGACAGTAAAATTTGTGTTAAATCGCTGTTTTAGGGGGTGTTTTTCATCATCTGGAATGGATTAATCCACTGTCCATTACTTTCGATGGGACAGTTCGCTTCAGGTTAAGTACGCTTCAGGTTAAGTATGGACTTCCGGAACCAATTAAGTACTTAACCTGAGGTAAAGGTAAAGGGGACCCCTGACCATTAGGTCCAGTCGTGACCGACTCTGGGGTTGCATGCTCATCTCGCGTTATTAGCTGAGGGAGCAAGCGTACAGCTTCCAGGTCAAGTGGCCAGCATGACAAAGGCGCTTCTGGCGAACCAGAGCAGCACATGGAAACGCTGTTTACCTTCCCGCTGTAGCGGTATCTATTTATCTACTTGCACTTTGACGTGCTTTCAAACTGCTAGGTTGGCAGGAGCAGAGACCAAGCAACGGGAGCTCACCCCGTTGCAGGGATTCGAACCGCCGACCTTCTGATCGGCAAGCCCTAGGCTCTGTGGTTTAACCCACAGCGCCACCCGCGTCCCGGTTTAACCTGAGGTACCACTGTATATGTAAGACCTTAAAATTCTTATAACACTAGCAAAATGATGTTACTCTCACTTTTAAAGGTTGTAACTCTTTGTAGGCATGTTGGCTCAATTCTAATCTCTTTTCAGGACACAAGTGTTGGTGCTGACCTTTAAAGCCCTAAATGGCCTCAGTCCAGTATACCTGAACACTGGACACTGAGGTCCAGCTCAGAGGGCCTTCTGGCGGTTCCCTCGCTGCAAGAAGCCAAGTTACAGGGAACCAGGCAGAGGGCCTTCTCGGTAGTGGCACCCACCCTGTGGAATGCCCTCCCACCAGAAGTTAAAGAGAAAAACAACTACCAGACTTTTAGGAGACATCTGAAGGCAGCCCTGTTTAGGGAAGTTTTTAATGTTTAATAGATTATTGTATTTTAATGTTTTGTTGGAAGCCGCCCAGAGTGGCTGGGGAAACCCAGCCAGATAGGCAGGGTATAAATAATATATTATTATTATTATTATTATTATTATTATTATATTATTATTATTATTATTATTATTATTATTATTATTATTATTATACATTTTTGTATCTGTGTGTGTGCGTGTGTGTGTGTGTGTGTGTGTAGTATCTCCTGCAAACCTCTCCTTGCCATCTGTTCCTGTGTAGATAATTCCTGTTAAGGTGACACTGTAGAATCATAATCCGGAGTCCCTTTTTTACCTCTTTGTGTTTGCTAATCCTGTTCCTCAAACAGTCAAAACACAAATAATCTTCTAACTGATAACTAAGGCCTCACAGCTATTCCCAAAGGGAAAGCTGCAAATGTTGCATCTGGCACACAGCCCACAGGAGTTTGCTGCATTTGATGTGGAAAAGGGAAGCAGGAGGGGTGTGTGTTTGTGTGTGTGTGTGTGTGTGTGTGTGAGAGAGAGAGAGAGAGAGAAAGAGAGAGAGAACATGACCCTACTCTTCTTTTGAATGCCTAGCAATAATAATCATAATCATAATCATAAAACAGTTAGGTAAGGGGCAAAAGAAAATGAGCTCTGAGTATTCAGAATGGACCCTTCAGGCTCCACAGAAGATAGCACAGCAGTTGCAAGAGCAGCCCTAGAACTAGAGGAGTGGAGCAGGGTATACATTTCAGGCTGGAGGTGCCCCATTCAAGTCCTGAAAAGCGTTTTCAGAACCCACACTATCAGAAGACGCAGTGCATAGGCCAATAGCCCAGTTCCTTTGTGGACCCTCCAACTCTTTTGGCACACTCATACCCCTGGCAACCCACATGATTCCCCTGTTAGGCCAGTCCTTCTGGTTAGCATCCAGGTTTAGCATCCAGGTGACCTCAAAACCTCTTCTCCTCTTTCTGCCACTCACATGGCCCGGCTCTAGGTGTAGTTCTGGTGGCGCGGGGCGCCGGGGTGGCAGGAGGGGCGCTGCGCGACGAAGCTGCGCGGAAACCGTGCTGCGAGGGTGGGGGCGCCTCAGCGCCAGGGCGCCCGACCTGCTTGAGACGGTCCTGCCACTCACCATCCTTTTATACCTTGGCAGCATACCTTAAGGATGGCCTCTCCCCATACGGAGTGACCCAGACCCTGTGCTTGTTGCCCAAGGCCCTTCCCGAGGGGGGGGGGGAGTCACATGAGAAGAGAATGGGCCCGATATAAGATATAAAGGAGTTGATTACTGAAATGAATAAATCAATAAATGAGAAACTAGACTCAATGGAAGTTGAAATCAAACAAAATTCCAAAATGATTTCAGAAATGTCGGGTCAGATAAAAGAACTGAGTGGCAAGAACAAGGAATTAGATAAAGCAGTGAAAGAAGTGAACTTGAAGGTAAATAAACAGGGCGATTCGATAAAGAAGATAACTACAGAAAATAAAGAAATACAAAGAGTACAAGCAGCAGAAACAGAAGAAAGAAGAAAACTGAAGCAACAGCAAGAAGAATTGGCAGACCAGATAGCCATGCTGGAAATGAAACAAAGATCTCTGATTTTGCGCGTGAGGGGCGTGCCAGAGGCCCCAGGCGAGCAAATAGATGAAAAAATAGTAAAGGAGTTAGCAGCGTGGCTAAAGGTCAAAGAAGAGGACCTCTGGCTAGACATAGATAAAATCTTCAGAATAAGGTCGGATAGGAGGAGAGCTGATAAGATGCCAGGCGACTGCTTGATCCACATGAACTCGATGTTGTTGAAGGACAAAATTTTACAGAGGAAAAAACAAGCAAATTTGGTAATAGAAGGGAGAACAGTTTCCATTTTTAAAGAAATTCCAAAGAGACTGAGAATGAAAAGACAGAATTATAAAGTACTAACAGACGCCCTGAGTAAAGGGGGAAGCTGGTATGCTTGGGAATTCCCCGAAGGAGTAACATTCTCATTTAAAGGAAGAAGGAAGACGATAAGGTCGGCAGAAGAAGCCGAAAGTTTTGTCAAGAGAAACAAGAAAGATCTGAGGGGGGAGGAGGAGGAGGAGGAGAACAACGAAGAAGAGGGTCAAATCGAGGGATAACTGAAGGTTTAAATGTAGTGAAGGGTTTTTATAGTGTTGTTTAGTTTATCTTATTTTTCTTAACTTTTTTTTGTATTTTTCTACTTGAAAGCGTGTTTAGATAATTGAATTTAAATTTTAGTTAAACATAAACAATTATTAAGACCTATTTAGATTTGAGGGAGGAAATAGGAGGAACTAAGCAGATAAGGTAGAAGTTTGAGGGAAAATTGATATCTCCTTGGTGTTTAAAATTCTTTGCAAGTTCGTGAAATTTATTTTAGTGATTGGGAAAGTGTTATAATATTAATAAAGGAATGAATCTCAATATTATTTCCTGGAATGTGAACGGTTTAAATAATAAATTTAAACGGAATAAGATAGAGCATGTTCTGAAAAAAAGCCAATGGGATGTGATATGCCTACAAGAAGTTCATATTGCAAGAAAACATGAAAGAGTTTTGAAAAATAAAAAATTGGGGGAAGAATTTGTTTCGCTAGACCCAAAAAAGAAAAGAGGGGTAGTAACATATATTAAACAGAAAATAAAAACAGAAAAAATATTTCAGGACAAGGAAGGGAGAGTGGTCGGAACGAGACTCTATCTCCCCAATGGTAATGTCATGGTAATAAATGTCTATGCGCCAAATGGGGGGAAAATAAATTTCTTTAAGGAGTTAAATGACTGGATAGGAGAATTTGCGAATGATGAAGAAATAATCCTAGTAGGAGATTTTAATGGGATAGTGAGACCGGATATAGACAAATCAAGCAACCAGAAAAAGAACAAAGGGAGACTACCAGGTGTGTTTTTCAATATCGTGGATAATTTTGATTTAGTAGATTGTTGGAGACTAAGAAATGAAAGAGAGAGAAGGTACACCTTCTATTCAGAGTCTAAAAAATCAGCGTCGAGAATTGACATCATGTGGGTATCTAAAAATTTACTTTCTAAAGTAGTGAAAACTGAAATAATGACAAAATCTTTGTCAGACCACAACCCGGTGATGTTGAAAATAAAAGATAATTATAAGAAATTTACCAGATGGCGTCTAGATGAGAGTGTTCTAAATGACGAGAATTTTGTAAACAAAATGAAGAAAGAAATAAAAGAATTTTTCCAAATTAATGAAACAGAAGGTATGAGCTTAGAAACAGTCTGGGATGCAGGTAAGGCATTTATAAGAGGTATGTATATACAGCAGAGAAGCAAAATAAAAAAAGAAAGGGAAAAAAAATTAAATATAATTAAGGGGAAAATAGAGGAAGGAGAAAAAGAATTAGCTAAAAACCCTAAAAATGAGAAAGCAGCAATTCAAGTTAAAATCTGGCAAAATGAGTTATCAGCATTAATGGGTTATGAGTTAGAAAAGAAAATTAAATGGGCAAAACAGAGAACATTTGAAGCCGGGGGGAAAATTGGGAAATTATTGGCATGGAGGTTAAGGAAACAACAAAACGGGCAAACAATTACAAATATTAGAAACGGGGGAGAAAATTGGATTAAAAGAGAAGACATACAAAAATGCTTTGTGAAATATTACAAGAAATTATATACAGGGAGGAAGGTAGAGGAGGCGAAAATAGAAGAATATTTAAAAAATTGTAAAGTACCACAAATAAGTGAAGAAGAAAAGAGAATCTTAAATAATCCAATAACAATACAAGAGATTCATGAAAATATAGGTAAACTCAGAATAGGAAAATCACCGGGACCTGATGGTCTTTCAAATTTACATTATAAAGTATTCAGATCAGAATTAGAAGGGATGTATCAAAAATTAGTAAATAAAACATTGGAGGATGGTGTCACCCCCAAAACCTGGCAAGAGGCGTTTATAACGTTAATACCTAAAGGAGATAAAAGTAATGATCAGGTGGAAAATTTCAGGCCCATCTCTCTACTGAATTCAGATTATAAAATCTTCGCCGGAATTTTAGCAAATCGCTTGAAAGGGATTCTTAGTAGAATTATAGGAGCAGACCAGCAGGGTTTCCTACCAAAAAGGAAGATGAGCAGAAATGTGAGAATTGTATTAGATCTTATAGAGTTTCTGGATTGGAACCCTGGGAAAAAAGTAGCGTTTATATTCCTGGACGCAGAGAAAGCTTTTGATCATGTAAATTGGAACTATATGAAAAAAATGATGGTGAAAGTAGGAATAGAGGGGAAATTCTTCCAGGGTATAAACGCAATATATAAAAGGCAAGTAGCGAAATTAATTATCAACGGGGAATTATCAGATGAATTCGAAGTGTCAAGGGGGACACGCCAGGGGTGTCCACTGTCTCCTCTCCTGTTTGTGCTAACAATAGAATGCCTGTTGAAAATAATAAAGGAGGATGAGAACATTAAAGGGATCAAAGTGAAAAACAATGTGTTTAAAATTAAAGCATTCGCTGATGATGTAGTAATAATGGTAGAAGATCCAAAGGATTCAATAAAAAATCTTGAATTGGCGCTACAAAAATATGGAGAGGTGGCAGGATTAAGGATAAATTGGAAAAAAACTAAAATATTGGTCAAAAATATAAGAGGACAAGATGAAGAGGAGATAAAAGCAATAACAGAGTGGGAAATCGTGAAGAAAGTAAAGTATCTAGGAATTGAAATAACAACAAATAATATTAATTTATTCGAAAATAATTATGCAAAAATTTGGAAATCCATTAAAAAAGATTTAGAAAGATGGGGAAATTTGAAATTATCATTCTCAGCCAAAATTGCGGCAATCAAAATGTCAGTCTTACCCAAAATGTTACTTCTTTTTCAAATGCTTCCTATTATAGATAAAAAAGAGGTTTTTGAGAATTGGAGAAGGGATTTAAGTAAATTTATATGGGAGGGGAAAAAAGCTAGGATTCAATTTAGGCTACTTACTGACATTGAGGAAAGAGGGGGGTGGGGAGTCCCAGACTTAAAGATCTATTATGCCGCGGCAGGCTTGTGCTGGGTCAAGGATTGGATAAAATTGGAAGATAAAGAAATTTTGGATTTGGAAGGGTTTAGAAATTTAGCAGGCTGGCACACATATTTATTAAACGAAAAGAGAGGAAACCCCAAAGAATTCTCAGATCACGTTTTCAAAAAAGCATTATTAAAGATCTGGATGGATTATAAACACCTGTTGGAATCGAAAACGCCTTGGTGGACATCACCTTTAGAGATGACGGCCGTATGTAGTAGAATTTATGACAAAAGATGGCTAACCTATCAAGAATTATTGATTAAGGAAAATGGGAAATTAATATTGAAACCGTACTATGAGATTAAGGATAAGTGTTCGAGTTGGCTGCAATACCATCAGATGCAGAGTCTTTTAAACAAGCACAGGGAAATTGGTTTTATAGATAACAAATCTAAATTACAGGAGATCTTGTTAGATAATGAAAGTAAACTATTAGCAAAATTATACAGCCACTTGTTAGAGTGGGAATTGAAAGATGAAGAAGTCAAATGTACAATGATAAGGTGGGCACAAGATTTAGGAAGACCGATATTCAGAAAGCAATGGGATAATTTGTGGAGGGAAGGCATGAAATTTACAGCTTGTTCAAATATAAAAGAGAACATGATGAAGATAATATACAGGTGGCATCTCACACCGGAAAAGATAGCAAAAATTTATAAAACTAACTCGAAAGAATGTTGGAAATGCAAAAAGAAATTAGGAAATTATTACCATTGCTGGTGGCTGTGTGATAAAATACATGAATTCTGGAACAATGTGTATGAAAAATTAAAAAAGATGCTTAAGTTTACATTTGAGAAAAAACCAGAGATAATGTTATTGAGTATGGTGCCAGATAATTTCCCTAACGATAGGAAAAATATATTATTATATGCATGTGCTGCAGCTCGCCTTCTCATAGCAAAGAACTGGAAAGGAGAGAAAGTACCAACAATTGGTGAATGGCAAGTAAAATTAGTGGAATTCATGAACTTAGCAAAGATGACAGCAGCAATTAGAGATATCCCGATACAGAAAAGTAAAGCAGAATGGAAATATGTTGAAGAGTATCTTAAAAAAGAGAAAATAAACACAAGTTTGGTGATATGCTTTGAGTAAAATACATATAGGATGAATAACAAATGGGTAATTAATGGAGGAAATGTTAAATTGGTAGATAATGCGGGGATAGAGATAAAGCAGGACAAGGTAGAACTGATAAAGGGAAGCAATGTTCAAACAATAGGAAATATGTTTTTGTTTTTTTTTCCCTTTTTTCTTTTTCTTTTTTAATCTGTATTATATTTCTATGTTTATGTAAGTGTTGTTTTTTTACCTGGTATGTATATGTATGTGTGTATGCACACATATTACATATGCACGGGAGTATATATATATGCTATACTCCTTTTTTTCTTCTTTTTCTTCTTCTTTTTTTTCTTTTTTTTTCTTTTTTTTTTTTCTCTTTTTTCTCTTCTACTTCTTTTTCTACCTCATTGATTTATGCTTTATGATTTTGTTATGTAACTTTGATATATAATTTATGATTTATGGTATATGTTTTATGTTCTCGTTTGTAATTATAAAATACGAAATAAAGGTTTGTTTAAAATTTAAAAAAAAAAAAAAAAAAAAAAAAAAGAGAAGAGAATGGGCCCGTCTGTAAAATGCTCTCCCTAGAGAGGCTCGCTTGGCGCCTTCATTACATGTCTTTAGGCACCAGATGAAAACATTCCTCTTTACCCAGATCTTCGGTTGTTAAACAACTGGTGGCCTTTTAAAAGGGGGGGGGGCTGTTATGATTTTTTTCTGCGATTGTTTCATCATCATCATCATAGGTCATAGCACCCACCCCACTTGGAAGCTCTGGGGTGCCTGCCAGCTTGGCCCTAAACTCATCAAGCCAAGCCCAGCCCAGCCCAGCCCACCCCACGGCCTGGTGTTTCCAGCTTGTTCTATTCAATGGCTTTATTGAACAGCCTCTGAGATGGAGGTAATCCTGAAAGGAAAAGAGCTCATAAAAAGCTATTCATGATGCTTTATTATTGGGTAACTGCAGATATTTCTCATTTACATTAATACGCTTTTGTCTTAATGTATTGCAGATGAGAATTGGTAGCATTTTTAAAATAATCTTGTGTTTTATTGAGGAGATGCTGTAAATTTAGTTTTAATCATGATTAAATCAGGAACACCCTAAATCAATATAATCCAATTTGCAAAGCTCAAGGATACAGATAGAGTCTACTCCACATGCACTTTGCATTTGAGAGTGTTTGAAAGCTACTTTCTTTTCTAAAATATCTCTCAATAATATTGTAGCCCCTGACCAGCATGAAAGAATTAATGAATTCTTCAAGAGCTCATCAAATGTGAAGGATTTTTTTTAAAAAAAATGTTGTAACAAAGGAGAGCCTTTACAGTAGAATAACAGATCCACTATAGTCCTCAAAGCCAACTTCCTCCAGAACTAATTAAGTGGATCTAAGCCAGAGAAGATGGTCAGGGCCAATGAATTTTGCAGTTTAGCATAATGCTGTAAGTTTAGGGCACTTCATTTTTGGTAGACTTACTCTGAATTTTCACAAGATGAATCGTAATCCTTATTTCTTTTGCACCAATCCTTCCTTTTTTGTTGAGAACCTGCTTTGCCTAATAAATTTCCTGTTTGCCTTGAGGGTACAAACAACAAATGTTCTGAGGTTCTTTAATTGTTTAAATTATGTGTTTTCCTCTGCATAGAATTCCTGTTTGGGAACTCCTTAGTGCATCAGGCGGGGGCTAGAAGAAGAAGCAGCTTCCTTCGGCACAATTCAACTCAAGGGAAAAGATGCTCCATTTATAGTTGTTGTTTTCCTTTCTTTCCAAGGAGGCAGTCTGTATTCAGAGTACTTCCTCCAGCACTTTGTATACAAACGATTCCTGCAGAGGAGAAACTGCTCTACTTTTGTGAGCATCTCTTAATCTGCTTCCTGTATGGACAATCAAATGATCGCTGGTTGCATGGAGCCTCTTCTTTGAACTTCGACAGGTCATAGAATCATAGAATCATAGAGTTGGAAGAGACCTGAGATGGTATGTTGGATGTTGTTGGGGCCAGTAATGGTGTTGTCCTGGTGTATGTGGCAGCAAAGTTGGCATCTGGGTTTATTGCAGGCTCTGGTACCAGTGTCCACATGGAATAAACCCAGATGCCAACTTTGCTGCCACATACACCCGGACAACATCTCAGGACTATTTAATTGCTCATCTTCTAACATTGTGTATGCCATCAAATGCCAACAGTGCCCTTCAGCTCTCTATATTGGACAAACAGGCCAAACCCTACGCCAAAGGATAAATGGACATAAATCTGACATCAGGAATCACAAGACAGAGAAACCAGTAGGGGAACACTTCAATCTCCCAGGACATTCTATACAAGATCTCAAAGCAGCTGTTTTATTACAGAAAATTTTCAGAAACAGACTGGAAAGAGAAGTTGCTGAATTGCAACTCATTAGCAAGCTTAAACCATGGAGCCACCTGGAATGAACAGAGACATAGGATTCTTATCTCATTATACATGATCAAGCTTTCCTTAGCACCTCAGCCCTTGCTCCCCCCCCCGCAAGACCAATTGCAGTCATTAACAGTCGTTAACAGTCATCAACAGGTTTACCACTCCTATCAGCCCATCACCCATTCCCATCACCCCCACCCCCCACCCTCTGAATATACATAAGGGTCTAGTGACTTCTGTTTCAGTGTATCTGAAGAAGTGTGCATGCACACGAAAGCTCATACCAAAATAAAAACTTAGTTGGTCTTTAAGGTGCTACTAAAGGATTTTTTTTATTCTGAATGAAAGTTAATAATGATGTTATGCACGTTTCATATTGCTCTTCTCCTTGACACCTGCAATTAATAATATCTTTCTGCTATATTTTTAGCGCTAAGAATATAATGAAAGGACGTCATAAGAGCCTTCTTGGATTTGACCAAAGGCCCATCATGCACAAGGGTGTTCTTTTCACAGTGGGAAGCCCACAAGCCAAACCTCTGAGCCACAACGCAATTCCTGCTTAGGGTTCCCAGTCAATGGTGTTCAGTCCCCCCTCAGCCCGGTAGCTCACTGTGTGGCCCAAGGCCAGTCACTGCCTCTTAGCCTAGGCCGCCTCACACTGTTGTAGTGAGGATAAAATGGGGATGTGGAGCCCTTTGAGCCCCTTGGAGGAAACCAATCAATCAGCATCATGACTAGCAGCTGTAGATAGCTTTGTCCTCAAGGAATTTGTCTAGTCCTCTTTGAAGGCCATCCAGGTTGGTGGTCACCCCTAAATCTTAAGTAGTTGAACTATGAGCTTTGAGAAGAAGGAGTTGTATCTGCTACCTGCATCTGGCTCTTGACGTCCCTTTCCTCCCCTCCACCCCCCCCCCTGCAGTTTGGCTGCAAAGCCTTTCTTGAGCCTAATAACAGAGCGGGGGCTGGGCTGAGGGATTTCACTCTTCAGGAAAAGTGCATCAGAGGAAGGCAATGTTACCCTCTAGCAAGGTTGTTGCAGCCTCAGACATCCATCACTCTTTTGCTTCTGGACACAGTGGGATGTTGGCTCTCCAAGGAGATGCCATTTATAAACACAGCAGTTTTTGTGTGATCAATCATTAGGTGACCATTTTTGCTGTCTCATGAGATGGCCTAGATCAGGCATCCCCAAACTTCGGCCCTCCGGATGTTTTGGACTACAATTCCCATCATCCCTGACCACTGGTCCTGTTAGCTAGGGATCATGGGAGTTGTAGCCCAAAACATCTGGAGGGCCACAGTTTGGGGATGCCTGGCCTAGACTCTTGCATGAAGGGCCACAGGAGTGTACCTTGCAGCAATACCTCCACTGCCCTGCCTCCTGCCAGGTGGCACAATGGGTCGTGCATCTGGCTGTGAACCAGAAGGTTGGTGGTTTGAGCCTCCCTAGGGACAGCTTGCAGGGGGTTGGACTAGATGGCCCTTGGGATCCCTTCCAATCAATCAATCAATTGAAAAGCCAGTCAAGGAGGCTGGGCTAGGCATGCAGAATTTGCAGGTGCTTTATAGGTTGAAAAGTAACAGCCTTCTCTTAGGCACATAACCAATCGCTTTGTTTGTACCCACTCCTCTCATTCCTTCTTTTTGGCAAGTATAACGCACAGCCTCCTTTTCATTTCCTGCTGTTCTCCTGCTGCGCCTGTTGGCCTGGCAAAAAGTTAATTAGTCCACCTCCCCGGGCACAATGGGAACTGCATTTAGACAGAAAGCAGGAAAACGGAATGCTGCAGGCTTGGGCCTCCTGCCCTATTCCTGTAGACATCAAGAGCAAAGCTCCTTTGACAAAAGATTGCAGCCCTCTGTGTGTAGCAGCACAGAGATGGCCAGTAGCTTAAAATACAGTTTCACATGTTCCTTGGTAAATACAGTGGTACTTCGGGTTAAGAACTTCATTCGTTCCAGAGGTCCGTTCTTAACCTGAAACTGTTCTTAACCTGAAGCACCACTTTAGCTAATGGGGCCTCCTGCTGCCGCTGCGCCGCTGCTGCGCGATTTCTGTTCTCATCCTGAGAAAAAGTTCTTAACCCGAGGTACTATTTCTGGGTTAGCGGAGTCTGTAACCTGAAGCGTCTGTAACGTGAGGTACCACTGTAGACTAGAAATATTTAGTTCTTTGATAGTCATCAAACAGTCTACTTTGCTGTGCCTTGTGCAAGTTCTGTTTAAAATAGTTTGCTTTTATTTGTTTTATTTCATGTTTTAATTCAGAGTTATTGCCTGATGTTTCCTTTCTGATTTTTAGAGGGAAGGGGCGGAGAGCTCAAATACAACATTTAAATTATACAATATTTATATTTTTAGTATAAAAGCCAACATTTAGGGAAGTATTATTTTGGCCAGTAAGTTGACCACTTTAAATTCCTCAGCCAATACATTTAATTTTTTTAAAAAAATAAAGCATTGATTATATTTCCCCCCAACATCCAGTCCTTTCCTACCTTTCAACATTATTTTTTTTTTTGCATGAGTTCTTATAGGCTAATCTACTTTGATTCACTTCCACATGCTAAATCACTGAAACTCTCTGCCAATATTCTATTCAAGTTGGCCCCCCTTCCCCTGCTGTTTAACATCTACACGAAACCAAAGTGGGGTCATCCAGAGTTTTGGAGTGCAGTGACAGCAATGTGTAGTTCTATTTCTCCTTTACATATGCAGGGTTTGCCGTGGATGTGCAGTCCACGGTCATGGACTGGATGAAAGCCAACTAACTGAAGCTTAATCCAGATAAAGAGTGAGACACTGTTAGTGAGTAGTTCCCTAGATCAGATGGGTGCAGAGATGGACTTTGATAATCTTTCATAATACAGCATCCTGTGTGAGTCTAAAATTTGGTGTCCCCAAACGGATCTTCTCCATTTTGCATCCTCTCTGATCAGCACCCTTGATGGGGAACCACCTGTACTGCCCTAAATCTGGTGCTGGATGGGTGGAGCCTAACCTGGTGCGGAAGGGGTTCACTGCCTCTTAAGGAGCAGCTGTGTATAGCCTGGACCCACTATTGTCACTTGAGACAAGTGGCCTCAGTGGTGGTCCTGCTATGCCCCTATCTGCACAGGGGTAGTCTAACTCCTGTTGTCTATTATGCTCTGGAGCTCAAGATTAGATTTCGGCAATGTCTTCTGCAATATAATAAATCTAAATAAAGATATTATGTGTGACATTTTGTATCAGTTATATGTAGAGATATCAAGATCATTCATAAGCACAGTTAGAGAAAGAAATGTGATAATCAATTAAAAGTAATTAATAGATGTCCCTGTTGTCATTGCTATAGGTCATGGAACAAAAGGAGTGTTTGAACTTCTGTCAGGATGGCGCCGGACCAGAGAAAGCCTGCCGTTCAAAGACAGGGTTGCCGACGCCTACTCAGATGTGATGGTCTCCTACACCATGACAAGCTCCTTGTACTTCATCGCCTTTGGCATGGGTGCTAGTCCTTTCACCAACATTGAGGCTGTGAAAGTCTTCTGCCAGAATATGTGCATCTCCATCCTGTTGAACTACTTCTACATCTTCTCCTTCTTTGGTTCCTGCCTGGTCTTTGCTGGACAGTTGGAGCAGAATCGGTACCACAGCATCTTCTGCTGTAAAATCCCCTCAGCAGAATACCTGGAAAGGAAGCCTATTTGGTTCCAAACCATGATGAGTGATGGCTACCACCACTCTTCTCACCACGAAACTGATCCATACCAGAACCACTTTATTCAACATTTCCTGCGGGAGCATTACAATGAATGGATTACTAATATCTATGTTAAGCCGTTTGTGGTGATACTGTATCTCATTTATGCTTCCTTTTCCTTTATGGGCTGCTTACAGATCAATGATGGAGCCAATATTATCAATCTTCTCTCCAGCGATTCTCCAAGTGTCTCCTATGCTGTCGTTCAACAGAAGTACTTTAGCAACTACAGCCCAGTGATAGGGTTCTATATCTACGAGCCCCTTGAGTACTGGAACAGCACCGTCCAAGATGACTTAAAGAAGCTGACTGAAGGTTTCAACACCCTGTCCTGGATTCAACAGTATTACCAATATCTGAAAGCTGGGAATATTAGTGCCACCAACAAAAGCTACTTCCATAGCATCCTGCAAAGCTCCTTTCTAAGAAAGCCAGAATTCCAGCACTTCAAAAATGACATCATTTTTTCCAAGGCTGGAAATGTTAATAGCATAGTTGCATCCCGCATGTACCTCGTGGCTAGGACTAGTGAAAGAACACAGAGAGATGTTATAGAGTTACTGGAGAAGCTGAGACCCCTGTCTCTGAAGCAGAGCATCAAGTTCATCGTGTTCAACCCCACCTTTGTTTTCATGGACCAGTACAGCCTCTCTGTAACCATGCCGGTCTTGATTTCAAGCTTTGGCATCTTACTAGTGTTGCTGCTGACCTTCTTCCTGGTTATCCATCCTCTAGGGAACTTCTGGTTAATTCTCACTGTCACCTCAATAGAGTTGGGTGTTCTCGGCTTGATGACTTTGTGGAATGTTGACATGGATTGCATTTCCACACTGTGCCTTATTTACACTTTGAATTTTTCCATGGATCACTGTGCACCCCTGCTTTACACATTTGTACTAGCAACTGAGCACACCCGAACTCAGTGTATCAAAAGCTCCCTCCAAGAACACGGAACAGCAATTTTGCAAAACGTTACTTCTTTTCTTATTGGGTTGGTCCCCCTCCTTTTCGTGCCTTCAAACTTGACCTTCACACTGTTCAAATGCTTGCTGCTCACCGGCAGTTGCACACTTCTGCACTGTTTTGTAATCTTACCTGTCTTCCTAACCTTTTTCCCACCCTCCAAAAAGCACCACAAGAAAAAGAAACGAGCCAAACGAAAGGAGCGGGAAGAGATTGAGTGCATAGAAGTCCAAGAGAATCCCGATCACGTGACAGCAGTCTGAGTCACGCAGAACTACATGGTTTTTAATTGTGAAAAGAGATGCTTCACTGAGCTGGAGGGAAAGTAGAGCAAAGATCTCCGCTGCTTGCGCTGACCCACATGAAACAAGTCTAAGGAAGTCCCAAAAAGGAGTATTTGTGGCACATGGAGGTGAAAGTGTTGTTAAATAATAACCAGAGGTGTTTTCCTCCCTTTTAATGGGAGAGGAGGAAAACAAGCCCCAAACTTCCCCTATGAACCTCTCAATTCACTGAGGGAAATGTTCAACAATACCCTATAATACAAATGGAAGTTGCTGGGTAATATCTGTTGGTGTCCCTCTGCTGCTGGAAGGCACCCCTCAGTGGAATGGGAAGAGAGGCCATCTGGGGCCATTTCCCCTCCCCTGCAGCCTTTCCTAAAACTGCTGTGTAGGGTTGTGGGGCTCTCTAGAACAGATGCAGGGGCTGGGCAAGGGGCTGAAGGGGGAGGCAGAAGAATGGACTAGAACCCCACTCTCCCACTGATTGATGTCGTTCAACAGCACAGAGACCCCACTGGGCACCACTCCATATTGCCAAGTTCCATTACCAATAATAGAAAGGGGACGAGAGTTTCAAACCAGAAAAGGTAACAAAAATAGAGGGGAAGTAGTTATGGTCATAATATGGAGCATGTTTATCTAAGTAAAACCTATGCAGTTGGAAAGTAAATGTTCAGTAAATCAAAGCCAAAGGACTTCCCTATGTGCCACCATGAAAAACTGTGCCATTTGTTCAGAGAGTAAACCTATGCTCCCCTAAAATTAAAAATACTGTATGTATTGGAGATAAATTGGCTAAGCCGGCCTTTGGCAATACTCCCAGGGCAGTTGAGACCTTCGTATGTCAACCTAAATTCTGCGCCATGGCTGCACCACCTGTAATTTTTGCAGTGCTGTCCTTTGGCTTCCTACACATTCTCTGTACCAACATTAGACCAGAATACTAATGAGGCAGATGTGTCCTCCGTCACAATAGCTCAGGCTCCAAAGACACAGCATGGAGATCACTTTGTGCCTGAATCAAAAGTATTGAGCACAGAGCAAAGGGAAGCTCCACGTGTGAAGTTCAAAGTGAAATACCATTTCCCTGCCCTGAAATATTCTCTAAACTGTGCATCTTGTGTTTCACATCTTGGCAAACTGATCAGTTGATGATGCTTTTTGCCACAAAATATAACAATAATGAGAGTTATTAAACATAAAGGCACCGGCTGCTTGGGAAATTGGTTTTTTATGCAGCATTACTATAAAATGCCTGATAGAATGTCTGAGGCAAAGCAAAGCTTTATGGCTGTTGAGAATTATAGATGAACGCAGTAAATTTGTCTCTTACTGCATGAGATTAGAGTTATACAAAAGGGTAGTCTCTGCTTTACAAAGTATACAAGCTTAGAAGTGCAAGAGAAGGAATGGAAAGAGAGTGAGCCAATAATACTCAGATAGGGCGATATTTTGCCCTGAGTTAAGCCACGTATTTCTCTCTTCCTAAAAGCATTTTAGAAAGGGTTTGCTTCCTGCATTCTTGAATGCAATCTAGCCTTGCATAAACTATGTCTTCCTGCAATATATTCCATATGTTACAATCACTGTTTAAAACAAATGTCAAAGAGAGTGTGAGGAGGGGTTTCATTCCTTTCGAAGGAGGTTCAGACAGACCACCCAGTCCTTCCATGCATGTGGCTGTGTTTGTAAGAGGGGACTGACACACCACTCAGTGGAGTCCTCCCCTCCTTCCCCAGCTGCCCCTTAAATCAGGTGGGGTGAATAAATCCTAAGCAAAATCCTGGGGATGAGGTGGACATGCTCACAATTCTCCCAATGAAAGTAATGACAAGTCCAAATATTGGCAATCCAGGGGAGAAAGCGGGCTTCCATGGTTCACGTGCAGCCACGTCCCATGTTCTTGGTTGTAGCTTCTAACTTCCATGACACCAATGCTGTAAACAGATTCTGATTAGCAAATTTGTCTGATCCAAAGCCATATTCTCTCTCTCTCTCTCTCTCTCTGTGTGTGTGTGTGTGTGTGTGTGTCATACTGAGTCAGACCATCTAATTCTTATTCTGACTGGTGGTAGCAATTTAAGGTTGCAGGCAGAGTTCCTTTTAACTGGAGATGCCGGGGATTTAATCTGGGATGTTCTACATGCAGAGAATGCATTCTAGCAAAGCACTGTTATGTATCCACTTCTAAAGTGTTGGGGATAACTATTACCCTGCTTATACATTTTCCTTCTCCATTGATTTTATTTTATGAAAAGCATATCCTAAAAACTGTAACCGCTCTCAAAATCCCCATAAATGCCATCTGCTGCCACAAGATGCTAACATTTTTCACTTATTTTCTCTGTTGTCAACATCAGCACCTGAAATATTTAAATCCAAATGGAAAAGTTTAACTCAGTGTGGAATCTGTCTGCTCATAATCTGGACATTCACCATTTGGTTGAAATATTCTCATTGGCAGGTCTTGTCTACAGCATTTGAAGACTCAAGTATTCTCATCTGGTAAATCAGCATTTTAAATTATGAGCAACACCTTTGGTCCATCAAATCTTTTGAAGCTTGATTTTGTAACAGGCTGCATTTTAAAATCTTGTCATGCCAAAATCAGGGATGGGTGGGAAGAAGATGGGCATTGCAGCATGTGTCGAGGACTCACATACTCATTCATCACATCTCTTGTCTTTCTGAACCCATTCAGATGACAACAGATGAGGTCCAAGCATGGTGAGAGGGGAAGAGAGGATACTTTGCCTGAGGCTGGCCGGGGGGGGGGGGGGGGGCTGCCTGGGGTACCTGCAGAAAAGACCGATGCTACTGATTGCCCATCTGATTGCCCTGTATCTATAGCCCTATGGAAATGATCGAAGTTATGTGTTAGAGGCATTAGGTGGCACCTCTCCTGTTCCATCCCCACCGTCAGGCCTCAGTGCCCTTCACCTGTTGGAGGTTGAAGGTGTGCGGCAAAGAACCCAGTAAACTTGTGCCGTCTTCCTGCATGATTTAGATGATTGACTCTGCGGGGTTCTTGAGCACTTGGAGGCTTCAATTGGGCCAAGTGACAAGGATGCAGCTCATGGCTAGCAAGAGCATCCCTGCTTTGCCTCTCTTTGTGCAAGGACAAGGACAATTGGACAGAGTTTATATTTCTCTATATCTTTACGGTGACACTTCCTAACAAACAGAAGTAGTGTTAGAATGTGTGTGTGTGCGCGCATGCAGATAGATAGGTAATGTGCTTGCTTGTGCAGGAAACTCTAGGAACTGTAGTTGGAAAAAGTGGTATAACTTTCCATCTCTCTCTTGTGACATAATCTGTCAAGCACTAAAAGAGATCCTTTGTTCTTCATTCATTTCCTACATTCATAGGCAGGAGGAGACTTACAAGGTATGGTAGTAGGAATGAAGGACTAGCACCATAAGAATCTGGTAGACGGAGGGCCAAACTACAAGTGGTCACACTTAAATCGTGTGAGTATATTTTACAGTTACAAATAGCAGCTTCCCAGGCAGAACAGGGTTAAGGCCATTGTGTCAGGGGGAAGGAACACAGAGCTACAACCACAGTCCCAAAGAAAATCTCCCCTGAAGCTGCTGCTTGAAATACAGTAGTAGGGATCCCACTACTACCAAAGGGTGCTTTCCTCCCAATGCAAACAGCAGCTTGGGGGGGAGAGTGTTTGCATGAGGACCATGGCATGGGAGGACTGGATTAACTCCCCTGCTACATGCCATGGCCCTAGTCATAGTTGCAACTATGGTACTGTTTGCAGAAAGGTTATCTTGCAAGTTCTAAAAATCCAGGTCTTCTCTCTCCTTCTCCCCTACCTGTTTATCTCTGTTACGGTGTTGTTGTTTTTTACTGAGCTCATAGAAATGAGCTTGAGCACTTCATGCAGAAAGAGGCAGACACTTCCTACATTGCAAATCATTCATTATACAAAGAATATGCCCGTTCTCACCTGTTTCCAGGCAGGCTCCTTCCACTGTGACTTGAAGGCAGGGGCGTAGGAAGGGGGGGTGGACCGCCCCAGATGTCATCCCAGAGGGGGGAGACAAAATCCCCCCAGGGCAGATCGCCACAGTGCCAATCACCGCCCTGAGCGGATCACCCTGCCCCAGGTGCACGGCATATGAGCTGCTCTGGGGGCGCGAGCGTCTAGCTCTGCCGCTGTTTGAAGGTGGTTTCTTTTCTTATGCCATGTGATAAAGGAACAGCAATATCCATTATGTTTTCTTTCAGCTCTTCCTTGAGGGTTTTCAAGGAAGTACAAATCAGGGATGGGGGCCTCCATCTATTTTATCAATGGACTGCTTCCACTAGTGAGTGCAGAGATGTTTTCATCCATGCTGCGTACATTTCTCAGAGAGCCACCCATCCCATCTCTGCTGCTTTGAAGGATGTCAATTTTGTAAGTACATTATGAATCATATTGGCATGGGACATCCATGAATTTTTTTGCCCAGCATCACAGATGTGTCTACATCAATATCATATCCATCTTCTGGGGAAATCGCTGTGCTTAGTCTGTTTCACAGGACTATATTTCCACTGGAATGTAGCTTCATGAAGATTTTTCTGTGTGCAGTCAACTGAAAGGTTCTGAAGAATATTTGTCCATTGCAAAATAAATAAATAAATCTTTGCAGAATGGGATGCACGGTGACTGTGTCAGTCTTCCTGGGCTGGATTGCCTACAAAATTGTGTTGCAGCACTTGCTAGTGGGCTCATCCATGCTTCAACTTGTCTGTCCTGCTGCTTCACCCCACCCCACCCCACCCCTCCCCCTGGGAAAGCAGCTCTTTAGTGCTCATGCAGAGCAATCGGCAATTGGGGTTTTCTCTGGATTGCCATTTGCTCCAATTTAGAACTAAAGAATGAATTTCCCATTGCATGGGAAAAGAGTGAGGCAAGGGGGAAACTGCTTGGTCCCCTGCTTTCTAGGCATGGGAGAAGCAGCAGTGTGGACAAAGCTCTCAGAGTTTCATATCACTGTTTCACTCAACCCAACTTGCCTTTACGGGTGCCATCTTGATAACAACCTCTCTCCCGTGATACCTTGTGCCTGCTGATGTGCTCTGATATACTGCCTGTATGCATGCTCAAGGTGTTTAGGCTTCTCTGATATGGCATAAAACCTATGCATGGGCACTAGGACTTTCTATAAGACTGCCTTCTTATCTCTGTTGGTACATAGGATCCTTTTGGATATTAACATTTTAGCAGAAACAAATAATAGCTGTTCTGCTTTACACTCTAAGTGGAATAGTAGCTCTGCTCCCATGCTTCATACACTCTGCAGCCCTGTGGACGGTCCTCCCTTCCCTTTGGCCGATCAGGATTTCCCCATCAACCATGATAGGCCAACTACTCTTGTGGAAATTGTGCAGCTAGCTGAGGTCTGAAAAATAACAGGAAGTGAGGTGTTTTCTTCAAAATGAGTGACAGAACAAAGAATGTGCCTGCCCAGGAAGCAGACATTGTGCGCAGTCAATATCCAGCCTTGAAACGTCTTTGTCTGGCTCATATTCATCCAAGTCAAGTGTATGGAGGCCATTGATTTGCAATTTATAAAGAAATGTTACAAAAACATGGGACCCCACTCCCCCCCCCCAATCAACCAAGCGGGATAGCTCAGTTGAATAGAGCATGAGACTGTTAATCTCAGGGCTGTGGGTTTGAACCCCACGTTGGGCAAAAGGATTCCTGCATTGCAGGGGGTAGGACTAGATGACCCTTGTGGTGCCTTCCAATTCTACAGTTCTATGATTCTAAGGCTAAACTAAAGTGATCAAGCATAAATGCATATCATCCCGTGTAAGGGAGAGATTGACAGCTGTTCTGAATGTCCACCTCACACCACTGCACTGCAGATGCCAAAGCATTGCAAGCAGACATCTTCAAGAAATCCCTACTGCAGCATTGGAACCCCCACATGGAACCAATTATTCCATGACTAGCAGAATTGCTGCCTCAGAAAACGTATCAATAAAGGTGCGATCCCCGCAGACTGTTCTGTTTTGCTTGCCAGATTGGCAGCTCTGCCTGTAGGGTCTGGGGGTGAGCTCCCACCTGGCTATGCAGCAACATCTGCGATGCCCTTGGAAGTGGGGGCGGAAGAGGCCCCTTTCTCATGATGCCACCTGAGGATGTGCCTGATCATCCACATGGCAAAGCAGGTGAGGACGCTCATCCACAACCAGTTTCTTGGGCTGCGTCTGCACTGCCATAGTTTCTTCTATGTGTATGTAAAATATATTTTGTATCTGTGTGTGTGAATGAATGAATGAATGAATAATTTATTACAGTCAGAGACCAGCTTTTGGAACACATTTGAGGGAATGCTCCCAAAGGACAAAACATACATAGAAAACTTTATACAACGATAAAAATTAATGTTTAAAAATGCAGTGAACGTAAAGGTACTAAAACTTTAAAATAAGCTGCCGCAGAGATCTGGCCCTGGGTCACTCGGGGGCCGGGTTTAAGGACTTTCAAACGAACTAGTTTGGCTCAGGAGAAGGTCTATGCCTGCAGACCTGTATCCGTGTGTGTATTCAACCCAGCTATCATTTTGGGCCCAAGTTGTTCCTTTCGGTATCTAAATCCTTGAACGCCATTTATTGATTCACCTGGCCCATTCTTTGGCATTCTTTCTGTGAACATGGATACATGATAACTCATGAAAAGGTTTATGTGGGAATCTGGTTTTGGTAGCCAAACAGGTTTGGGGGCTTCTTTAAAGCCAAGATGCTTTGAAAAATAACACTAGCTACTGTTACCATAGCGAATGTGCTGGCATAGGGGCAGCAATAAAAAGACCCCAAGAAACCTGGAACCAGTGCTGTTATTTCATAATGTCTTTCCCCTTCCCCAAATATACATTTTGAAACACACACACACAAACATCAAATCAGCATGAAAACATTCAGGAAATATGGAAGCTGGTGGCTAGCTAAGCAGCTTTAGTCCATGAGGCGACCCTCAAGTCAGGTCATGGCCTTTTGGGCTAGGATTGCACATTTGAGCAGTCCAGAAATCATTGCCTTGGAGTTTGTTCTACACTGTTTTCTTGCCCCCGTGAGAGCAGCACACAACCAAATTAAATTGCCTATGCAGCATCACATTCAGTGCAACCCCTATGGGCTGCGAGAAAGAAGCCCTGGCCAGGGAAAATGTCATGGAGCAGCATTAGCAGATACATTGATGAGTAGCAAGTGGTCCCTTCCTCCCTCCTGACCCCCCCCCCAAAAAGTGAACGGTTTCTTATTTGAAGAAAAGCATTTATTCCTTGCTCCCACTTCCAAAACCTGGAAGTCAAAGTCCTACTTGAAGTTAAAACTGGTTCCAGTAAGTAGCATAAGAGACAGGAGGCAGGGAGATGGTTTTCTATTTGAAGGCTGCCTTTCCAGTTTAATGTTATCAAGGACAGTAATAGCCCATCCCAATAAGTGTCAGAGCATCTGAGGGGTTCAAAGGCAATCCCCACGTAGAAGAATAGAGAATGTCAGGAGCTGCATGGGTAGACCTGGTCCCAAGCAGGAAGTGGGGAAGAAGCACATTCAAGTTGACTTACACAATGTTAGGGGCTGGAGGAAGGAGAAGCTACTCACTTCACTATTTGACGTTCCAAAATCAGGAAATGGCCTCAGAGGAGCAGGTGGCAGTGATGTGGCCCCCCAGCCCTCTGGCCCAGTTAGTTAGTCAGTTACATTCATGGGGACTGGACCCTCACAATAACTCCTACACTGAACAACAAGAAAACTCCACATTGTACGCAAAGATTGTGGAAAGTGGATTGCTAAATTTAGGTTCCTAAAAAATTCATTTAAGGCTGAATTATTTAGGCGTAGAAATGTGACCTGAATTTCAGAAGTGTTCAGCATCCTGCAGGTCTTTCTGACTATTTACACATTGCTTGAGTAGATATATATATATGGAGGGGGAAATAGGATGAGGGAAGTTAAGCAGAGAGAGACAGAGGCAGAGACCGAGACAGAGAGTGACAGCTTCCTCCATTCTTCTGACCAACAGCTCCCATCAGCTTCTGTACAAGGGAGGTGGAATCTCTTGAGGGCTTGTGAGAAAGGCTGGCAATATGTTGGTTAATATGTTTGTGGGATAGGTTTTTAATAGCTGTGGGTTAAATTCAATACAGCTGTAAAACCGCCATCACTGATAAATTCTCATAAACTATTATTGTTGTTGTTGTTGTTGTTATTATTATTATTATTATTATTATTATTATTATTACCATCAATTCATAATTGTAGGGAGTAATAGTTTTTGTTGGATTGGAGGTTTGCAGAAAAAGGACACTTGAGTTTGGAAACAATAAGCCCCACCTTCCATTTTAAAAATATGGGTTAGAGAAAAAAGAACACCCAAAGGAGCGTCGTTAAGTCCCACATTAGCATAATCTGCATAAGTTTGTAGCCAACTAACTTTTACTCAGAGTAGGCCCAACTGTTTACATCCAGTTGTTCTTTCAAAACCTCAAGGTGGTGAACATGATTCTCCTCTTCCCCAGTTTATATTCACAATAACCCTGTGAGGTAGGGTTGGGTTAAGAGACAATAACTGGCCCAGGGTCAACCCGTGTGAGTTTCATGGCTTAGTCGGGATTTGAACCCTGGTCTCCTGGGTTCTACTGAGGGACTTAAAAATATTTATTGACATGGGATGTGCAGCAGTGATCTTCTGCAAAAAATAAGATCCTAAAAATCCCACTGCCTAACTATAAACCTTCAGACATATTTCAATGTATAGCTATGCTGTTATTTTAAGAAGACACGATTCATGTGATTTTCCATCAGTTGAAAGGAAGCTGAGGTGAAGGCCATATTACTCATTTAGGGAACAACTGAAAGTACCTATAGGTTGAATCTATTGGAGCATCACAACGTAGGGAACCCACAAAGCTTGGACCTGAGGGATTCAGCACCTTCTCATTCCTCCATCTCTTGCCAACCCAGAGACATAGTGGAACGAGCTTTTCTCCTATTGTTTCCTAAACTTGATCTTGGATTGAGAAGAGATCCTCCCATTGTTTCCAGTGGTACAGAAATCACCCACTTAAAAGCCTGGAGAAAGAGAGCTGAGCTAGAGGGCAAACCTGGCTGGGTGTTGGATGTGGTTTGGCTGACTTCCCTTCTTTCCCTTGAGGACGGCAGACAAATTAGAAACGTTCATTTAATCCTCACTCTGCTCTTAACAAAAAGGTATCAAATATGCTATGCAAAATAAAATGCGAACTTTACATTCCATGTTGTTATTTCAGTGCTGTTGTTTATTTTACGGAAACAAAGTAGAGATTTAAACTTCCTCAGACTTTTATTTAATGCTTCGGGTTTTACCACCGAAACTGTGATCCTGGGAAGCCCTTTCTAAGTTGCTTAAGGAAGTCATACGCCTTTTGCATTCCTTGCCATTTGGAGAGCTGCCATCACAACCAAGCCATAAACTCCACCATCTGCACTGGGGAAGTGCTGGTCTTGGGGGTGGTTGTGTGGTGCTGAATGTGAGGAGATGCAAAATATTGTGTGTTTATCAAAGATAGCAATGAGTATTCAGACCAGTTAATGGGAGACGCTACTGTAGGCTTCAATATTGCCATCTGTTTCATGGAGCATTTAAGTATATTCTAATACACCTGATCCATCAATAACTTATTGCATTCATCACAGTGGGATTTGGAGGGGAGAGCTGCAGGTTCCATAAGAAAATGAGAACTCTGGAACAGCAGATCATTTTAGGGACTGAAAGAGAGCCCACTCCGATATTTGTGTGAAGGTTGTATTTCACCAATTTGCATGCTCTTCACGTTATAGCACAGCATAACATACCAGTACAAAATTACAGAATGGGCCATATGAGTTATAGTGTTGATTAACTGTGCTGATTGGCACATATTTACATTATTTTACAGGGTTCATTGTATTAGGATTGCTTATACAGCTTTATTATTTCATTGTAACCATTAGCTGTTTGGCTCACTGAAAATTGTCAAGGAATCCAGATTATTAGTATTGTCCTATATGCAGTTATTCGTAGGGTGGTGACTAATATACATTTTCTATTAGAAGTGTAGATTGGGCGATGATAACCTGATGAATACTCTCAATTATTCTGAAGTTTTGTTATGTTTATCTTCTGGGGGAGGGCACTATTCTCAGTATCTTGCCAAAATTTACCAGCTTGTGTAATTTTGTATCAAACGAGAAAACTGATTTTTAATTAAACTTCTATAAAAATAACAAAATGTGTTACTTTTTATTTCTATTAAACAAATGCAACATATCATAGCTCATCTATGTGTTTCATACAAGATATCAGGGGCCCCAAGAGTGTGGGGTGGAGGCAGGAGACCAGGAGTGACCCAGGAGAGGAGACCAGTGATTTGGGGGGAGGTGTTGGTGCTGCCCAACACAGGAGGACAGGCAGGATGTGGAAGAAGAAGGGGTGATATGATAGCCATGTTCAAATATATAAAAGGATGTCATATAGAGGAGGGTGAAAGTTGTTTTCTGCTGCTCCAGAGAAGCGGACATGGAGCAATGGATTCAAACTACAAGAAAGAAGATTCCACCTAAACATTAGGAAGAACTTCCTGAAAGTAAGAGCTGTTCAGCAATGGAATTTGCTACCAAGGAATGTGGTGGAGTCTCCTTCTTTGGAGGTCTTTAAGCAGAGGCTTGACAGCCATATGTCAAGAATGCTTTGATGGTGTTTTGATGGTGTTTCCTGCTTGGCAGGGGGTTGGACTGGATGGCCCTTGTGGTCTCTTCCAACTCTATGAGAAGAAGAAGAAGAAGAAGAAGAAGAAGAAGAAGAAGAAGAAGAAGAAGAAGAAGAAGAAGAAGAAGAAGAAGAAGAAGAAGAAGGAGGAGGAGGAAAGGGTATCTCAAGTTTTGCTAATATTTCACTGCTTAGCGCAGATGTTCATGGGAAGCTGCTGAGTCTAAGAAAACATTCGTCAAACGTGTTCTAATTTCTATGAGGACCTGTTTTCTTAAATGAAAGTTTTGACAAAGATGGCAATAAAATAACCTTCCCACATCTGTAGTTAAACCTGGTGAATGCTTTAACATTTAGTTACCTTTTCAAAGAAAGCCATCTAATCATACCATTTTAACACTACCTGCACCATGGTGCTGTGGTCTCAGCAATCTACATACCTAGAGCAGGAGGCAATCAATATTGCTACAGATCTAAAGTGGGACATGGTTTTGAGAAGGAACTATGAAATGATGGATCCTTAGCCCCCAATCCAGCACCCTTTCTGATGTGCAGCCCCGCTTGCATGGCGCACAGCCCAGAAGTTCCATGGGACTAAATGGCCATCCCATCAGCAGCACTTTAGTGCACAAAGAGACCTCTTTTCCTGAACTAGAGAAAAGTACTTGCTGCAGAAGGCATGGGAAGAGGCACACAACAAACAATTTTGAACCACGACTTCTACTCATATCTGGAAAATGTTGCATTGCAATTTTCTTTTTGTTCTGCAAATACCTTTCCATAGGTATTATATATTTTCTATGGCAAATGAAGACTATGACTATGTACACACCACCATCTTAAAATGCAGTGAAGTTTGACCTTTTCCCCCCTTTGCTGTGTCTCTAATCTCATGTGCATGTCATTTTACACATCAATAAGGTGGAGTGCAGCACTCCCAAGCTGCCCACTGTCTGTTCACGTCAGAGGGAACATAGGTGTCCTTTTCAAATTGGATCAAAGGTGGTAGGACACATAAAAACACAGTATTTCTCAAGGAACTACCAGTTAGAAGTGGACCAGTTAGATTGAGCACAGCAATACAAATTACTGGTGGGAGCAACTGGATGCCCAGTAAGTGGGAGTGAGCAAACAGCCCACATGGAGAGAGACCCATTACTCTTGCAATTCTGTTTAACAATTTTCAACTCAATAAGAAACACACATCGTAAACAATCTTTCTGCTGGGGTTGACCTTCAGTCATTGGCCCAATGAAGTCTGCAGCTGACCAGACTGAATATATTTTAATGAATGAAAGCAGAGCAGAACAGATGCCAACCTTGTCAATGGCAAGCACATTGCAAGAATGAAGCTTGTGTTTAAATTCTTATAACATACACAAACAAAACAATTATGTTTTTCTTGGGGGGGGGATCTTTCACTGGCATGGAAAAATGCATGCAAACAAAAACACAGCAAGATAGAGCTAAATTAATGTTAAACATTGTAAAGGAAGCAATTAAGAAAAGAGTGCTTGGTAGGTTAAAATTACTGTTTATAGGGTTTCTTCGCTGCCCAGTTGAGTTTCATTAATTACTTCAGAATTGTTATCTGCAGATATTGTATATGGCCTATGGGAAGAAATAAAATAATGCTGTATTACATTGATGTCATATTAATCTTGATTTATATTAAATAATAAATAAGGTGTTCACCCAGACATTTCCTCCCCCTTTAGATTGCACAACTGAATCCCAAGTAATATCTGAGTACAACCAAGGAAAATGCGTGTGTATTTATCAAATGGCCCACAAAACTGCTATCTTGAGACACCTAAAATCTGAATAAATGTTAAAACAACTAAAATACAGGAGTATCTCAGGTAAAGACACTTTCCTTCCTAGTAAATATCTTTCCTTTTAGCTGAATAGCAGCATTTCCATATGTTAAAACACAGAAATCAAACAGAATTGGGTAAGAAATTAATGCAGAATACAAAACCCTCCTGCCCATAAGATTAACTTACTTTCTACAGCTTTTGCTGTTGTTGTTAAGCACTTTTCCTCCTCCACTGATCCTGATACCAGAAGTATTTTCAGCTGGATGAATAGTGTTTGGGGTGGAGGAAGGGATGTGTTGGGGTGTGTGTATATATCTGCATTCCTCAAATGCTAATCCTCACCCTCAATATATGAATTATTGGGCCTTCCAACACTTCAGGTTTGGTCCCCTGGCTCATATTGTTGTCATGTTACATCCCCATGTATTTTCAGAAATGGATTTTAATACCACAAGTCCTACATGTCTTTGGAAAAGTCCTGTTTCATGCCACCCCAGTCTCTGAGCGGTGAGAGATTCCAGGGGTCCTAGGCCTTTGCCCAGGAATTGGCTTCCTTGGAAGGAGGAGCGGTGAAGACTGTAGCATCTTTATGCCATTTGGGTTATTCCCACATATATACAACCCTTACTGGATCCAGAACCCCATAATCTAGAAGGGTCTCAGGTGTCCAACAGACTGACCCCCCCCCCCAACTCACACCAGTACTCTGACAACAGCATGCAGAAATTGGCCACTTCTGAAAAACATACTGGGATCTCTTTAAGGAGGTTTTCTTCTGCAGTGGCTTGAGAGAACAGGGCCGGCAACAGGCAGATCTGCAGTCAATGACTTGGTAAATGACAGGGTTGTACATAGCGGCAGACTTTGCAAGTAAGGTTGGGATCACAGAAACTTTGATGGGAACTGAATCTGGCCGTCCAAACGCCGACCATACTGAGACGACAGCATAGGGTATCCAAGCAATTAGGAATCCTGCACAGATCAACATCGCCACCTGGTGAAAAGATTCATTTCATGAAATGATGAGGATAAAACCCCACTTAGTATAATAGGCATATGAATATACTTTATATTGTGAGCTGTATAACAAAAGGCAGTTACTGTGAAGCAAGCAGATTTTGGTTTTTTTCACATTGAGAAAACCAGCACACATTTAAGTTTTGACATTTATATTCAGATCTATTTCCACTTGGTATAAAACAGACATTCTTTTAGCAGGCATGTATGCTTAAGGTTAAGAATAAGATTTTTTAAAAAAATTATAACAGAGGCAAAAATTAGAATGGAAGGACTCCACTGAAAGTTAGGGCTAATTCATACAATACTGCAGCAGCCTCTGTCTTCTTCCATGATGCTCCAATAATAGGCAGGCGAATCACATGGATGTGGCAGATTGTATGATATTTTCCCATCCACCCATCACCCTCTATGGGGTACAGATGGGAGGGAGACATACCATTCACCCCATGAATAGTGAATCCACCAGTCATGCTTGGAGAAGGGCCTCTGGAATCCCTGGACAAGGCTAGCCCAAGTCGAGTGACTTCCATTCTGTGTGTGATTTAGATGGATACAAAACTGGGCATAACAGGGAGAAGAGGCAAAAGTTTGATGGAAAGGAATCCTATCCTTCAGTCCAAGCAGATGACTTCCAAAAACCACTGGGAGTCCTTTACCCACCTTAGTTAACTTCATTTCCAGCACATGGGTTTTTTGAATCCTGGTGTCATAATGAGCTACTTCTTTGCTGGATGACTTGACCTTTGCTATTATTTTAATATAGCAAAACATGATCACTGCAGTTGGGAATAAGAGACAGAAGAAAAGGATATTCAGAATAAAAGCCTGTCCAGCCACAGAACCTTGAGCTAGCCACCAGTCCAGGGTGCACGAGGTCCCAAACGGTTCTGGAGCATAATTTCCCAAGCCAGCAAATGGTATTGTTGCCCAAAACGTAGCATAGGACCAGATTATTCCCAAGCAGATAAAGGCGTGGCATCTCTTTAGCCAAGTACCTAGAAAAGAATAAATGTATTATTGCTAAGTAAATGCTAAAAACATGCCTATGCAATAAACATACATGTACACACATGAGTAATCCAATTTATCAAATCCTTTTAAAAGTCACTGGGAGAATGTTTAAATGACCAACCATGGTGGTTTGGCATAATTGTATGGGCCCTTCCCATTGATCTCAATGCCCTCCTAATATGGCAGTGACCCCATGAAAACACAGGGCTGTAGCTAAGGGGCGGTGAGAAAGGCCCCTGCCAGGGGCGCAGGTGAGGGGGGTGCAAAATCGGCTAAAATATGCCCATAAATATGTCTATAAATAAAAATATTTATTAGTGTGTGAGGAATTGAAGTGCGTGAGGATTGAATGGGTGGAGGAGAGGCGGAAAGAAGAGCTAATTTGTCTGTGGCTGGGGGGCACAATCTGGAGGCTTCTGCCAGGGTGCAAGATCACCTAGCTAGGGCTCTGTGAAAACAACCCCCCCACATTAGGCTCCTTCCGCATCTATTGTGGAATTACTGCTCTTTGCACACTTGCACTTTACAGGGAATCTGCATGACATTATACTGTAAGCTAAATGTGGCCTCTCAGGTTTTGCCCCTTTTGCTTCCTCTTCTTTTCAGAGCTTAGGTAATGTGCCTTCTTAAACCGGAGGGTTAAGGTGAGTCAGGGCACAGCGATCCCATTGCTTTTCAGCTAGAGAGGAGCTCAGATGTGGGTTCTATAGATTTCCGATCTCTATGATCTGTCCTCCTACTGAGCACTCGGTAATCAACTCTGTCGCCTTCACACCCTTTTAACTATTATTTTAAATATTGCACAGCCAATCAATTGCATTGCATCCAAATCAGGATCTGGACCAGCAGTGAGATGAGTAGCAATGTTTAGCCCTTTCCCTAATGCCAGGATCCTGGCAAAAAATCTCTCTCGCGTGCACGCATGCACTCACGCTTGAACAAATACATACACAGTCAGGCTGGAGAAAAAGCGAATGCTCTAAGTGGAACAGCTCATGAACGGCTGCATTTATTTTCTTAAAACTTTTTAAATCTAAGATTTAAGAAATGTTTTCTAGTTTATTATGCCTAACTGAATATTTTTGGATTTCTCGTCTGCTTTTTAATTTCTCCCTATCTTATCCAACTCATAGCAGTCACTCAAAATTCTAATTCTAAAGTAATTATAACACTGCAGTTATGTTTAACTAACCACCTGACTATTCATAGAATCATAGAATCATAGAGTTGGAAGAGACCACAAGGGCCATCCAGTCCAACCCCCTGCCAAGCAGGAAACACCATTCAAATGGCTTTAGACTTCCTGATGTTTTCTACATCAGTTTTGTGAGCACAAAGGGATTTTTATTAATTCTTGCCCATTTACAAGGACACAACACAATTCTTGGATGACATTCCCCTGAACGAAAATTTGCCGCTTAAATTGATGGAAAGAGAAATTTACTCTCTAGTTTCTGAAATACAGTAAAGGAGGAACATTAATCCCCACCCCCTCCCGCGCACGCGCTCACTTACCGTACGATAAGTAGCAGATTTTGAAATATCTGTCCAGGCTGACTGCTGTCATGGTAATCAGACTTCCGATGCCAAAAAAGAAACCTGCCCAGCCATACCAACGGCAGGCACTCCAGCCAAAAATCCATCGATGGGAGAAAAAGGCAATGATGCTGAAAGGCTTTCCCAGCACTGGAAAGGGAAGCAAAGAGTTAAATGCTCTGCACTGCCACCTTCAAAGAAAGAGATGCGTGAAGGCGAACGCAAAAGCAGCATATTCGAAAACAGAATGATATGGCGGGATCTGCCTTTTTATGCAAATAAATTACTGAGAAGAACAACAACCAAAACCAACAACACTTCATGGATAAATATTCATTCTCAGGTCGAGATTAGTAAGCCAGAATGTTTTGCTGACATTCAGCCATTAATTTCAGAACTCTGACGCTTGAATTCTAAACATTCTAATTTCCAAAACACATTTGACCAAGATGGGGTTTCAGTCCAGGTGCAAGGTGGTATCTCATATCAGTACCAATAAATATTTATTTACCCCTAACAGGTTGCAAGGTGCTGTATAGCATATGGACAATGGAGAATTCACGAGGGAACACAGGCAATGGAAGACAGCCAAGGCAAGGTCATGGAGACGGAGAGAAGTCGTCGTGAAAGAACTGTGATGCAGGGTGGAGCTGGGGGTGGGAAAGTTACTTATTTTATTTTAAGAGAATTTTATCTTCCGATGATATTCCTACTACTGCTTTGCCTGAACAAATTTCCTTCAAATATGAACCACAGCAGTTCTAGCTGCTCTTTTTGTTTTGTAAGTGCGCATTATGTGATTTCAATAAGTCACCTGAATATTAATGTAACTTAAGTGATAGAAATTATTTCATTCTTCTTGTTAAATAAAAGGCTACATTTCTTCAGAACTGGAATTTTTTTAAAATTAAAAAAGGTTGCAGAATGATGTTATAAGAACACACACTGCAGCTGTCAGAGTGAATATGTACAGTGGGTTCAAGAAAGCACAGCAGATTTGGGTAAGAACGTCTAAATTTGCAGGATTCCTCATTTCTGCTGTTTGTGAATTTCTCTCTCTCTCTCTCTCTCTCTCTCTCTCTCACACACACACACACACACACACACACACACAATTTTCAATATTTCTTAAAATAATTGATTAAATATAAAGCTAAAAAGAAAACAAAGCTGTCATGTTTAAGCAATCAATTAAACAATGTTGATCACTTATATGATAGACCATGTAACCTGTGGAAGTGCTAAATGTTTGGGGCTTTGAATGTCGCTAATGATTTTCTATAATCATTACTCAAGGCAGAAATGCTGCCAACCGAAATCTGAATGTGAAAACCATGTAGAGTCCATGCCTGTCCATAGGAACAGGAACTACAGTAATATTTTCATTCTCACCTCAGCTCAAGTTAAATTACCTGAAATACCCAGGTCACACACTGCTAGATTGACAGTCATTATTTCAGCAGGCCTCAGCTTCTTTTTCCGTTGTATAGACATATAAAGGACATAGCCATTGCCTAAAGTGGACATAATCCCTGTAATGAAAAATCAAACAAAAATGGTGTCAGTGTACTCAGAAGAAACTTTAAAATATTTTCCCCAGAACTGAAATAATTTCTGCTCCAATTGCATACACTGAAGCACAGCAATGAAAACAAACTATGAGATTCTTGAAATGAACAAGACTAGGATTAAAAGAGCTGGATGATGAGAAAACTGAAGCGGCTGCCCACAATTGCTCAGCCATTGTCGTTCCTTTGACATTCTTTTGCCACAAGATTCACCCGTGGCGCAACAAAATGAAGCTTTTTCACCATCATCACAATATGGGCTCCAGAGGCCACATCAGATGGGACATCAATCTGGGCATGTCTAAAAATGCAAATGCTGTTGTGCAGTTGGAGAGGAGGGGGGTGAACGCCAAAAAGGAAGTCCCCTTGGGGTACCTTGGGCTGGGGGGGGGGCAGTAATTTTCATTGGAATAGCAGGATGTGAGTTAAATACTAACCCTTTTGCCCCATCCACTGCGGTCCTGACTGTGCCTCTCACACCCTCTCCAGGTCAGCTCTTTGCACTGGAAAAACAGGGCAGGCAAATTGCATCCACACAATTAGCATTGTATCAAGTGTGGACAAAGAGGAAATCTCATCTTTGATGTGTTACTAATTTCAAGTCCCCTGAGGAAGGAGGAGCCCACTTCATTCCAGAGCAGGCATAGGCAACCTTGGCTCCCCAGATGTTTTGGAACTACAACTCCCATGATCCCTGACCACTGGCCCTGTTAGTTAGGGATCATGGGAGTTGTAGTTCCAAAACATCTGGAGAGCCAAGGTTGCCTATGCCTGTTCCAGAAGAAGTTACACCACAGACCTGTGTGAAAATCATAGATTTCTGAAAGAGAAAGAGCCTAGGAACAATACTTTCCTAAGTTCTCTGGGTAAAGAGAGCTATTATCAAACCATTTTATCTATGATGTAGTTATGTTCTTAAAAGCTGTAACTGGCTCAGATCTTGAATGTAACCATGGTGAGAAAACAGTACAGTCATACCTCGGTTTAAGTACGCCTCGGTTTGAGTATTTTCAGTTTAAGTACTCCGCAGACCCGTCTGGAACGGATTAATCCACTTTCCATTACTTTCAATGGGAAAGCTCACTTCAGGTTAAGTACGCTTCAGGTTAAGTACAGACTTCCGGAACCAATTGTGTACTTAAACCGAGGTACCACTGTATATGTGTATTCGCACTGGTGGAAGAAGAGGAGTGCGGGGGGAGCACACAGCCCCCCGGCAGTGCAATCCTGGCAGGGTGCCATCGCGGATGCCCCCCGCCCACGTGGGGCGCCATGCCCCTGCAGGCGGCGTGCCCTGCCCCCAGGATGCGCATCCCCCAGGACATGCGCCAGCCCCACCTCTCCATGCTCCCTGCCCCCCCCCGGTGCCAGAGCATGAAGCTCCGCCACTGGTTCCAAGCGTTCCCTCAGGGTCCATGTTTCCTTTGGGACAATGAGACACAGCAGAGACAGTGGTGTCCGTATGATATGGTTTATTTACAAATACTGGTGTTTCCCCACTTGCACATGGGTTACGTGCTGGGCCCCCGAGTACCTAAGCAAAAATCATGTGAGGAGCCTCTAAATGCCCCTTTTTGTTCTGCTTCCCAGCTTTCTCTCCCCAATCCAGACCAAAATATCTGGAGTTGAAGCTCTGGGGGCATCTGGAGGCTGGAGGATGCGCTGTTAGGCAGGGAGGCTGAGCAGCCGAAACAAAGTCTTGCTGCGCCTCTGCTCTCTCTGGGGCTTCCTCTGCCCTCACGGACGTCTTCATCAGGTTCCAGCCACAAGGACTCTCCAGCTCTCTCCCGCCATTTCCGGGTTTGACTCTATTTATTTAGCGAATATACATGGTTGCGTGCTATACAATCACACGTAAGGAGGGGGGTCACCTGTAAATACAACCTGAGCCTACGATGGAGGGGTTCCCAGTGTTAACACCCCAAGAAGGTCCTGCTTCTCCCAGAGCCACAGCCTTGGGTCCCAGCAGAATCCAGGCCTGCTCTCTCTCTGGCTTCCCAGGCTGCTGCTTTTGCCTCCAGCTTCTAGCTCATCTCACTCCACTTTTGTCTTCCTAACAGACAGAGGGGGGGGCACCCATTTGCCCTCTGGCACAGAGTCATTTCCTTTCTTTCCTTACCAACCCGTACTTAGCAAGAAATTGCCAGGCTGGCTGGGCTATTCCAGCAACTGAATCCATGCTGGATCGAGGAATTAGAAAGGGGGCTCAGGCATAGAGCCTAACCTCCTCCCCGCAATTCATAACACTATTAATAAAATCATGAGACATAAAGCTTTTGGACCCTACAATGGATTCATTTTTATACATTGCGAAAGGTAAAGTGTTCACAGAAGAAAATAGATTCACACTAATGGAAAGGCTGCTTAAATGAAAAGCACCCATTTTTGTTTTGTATTTTCATTGTGTTAAAAATTCATCCACAGAATCAAGCATTTCTGTTCCTCCTCATCCCTCAATAATGTCTCAGTCTTGCCCCTGGAGTCTTGTGAAGGTGGCTTTGTTGCTTAAGCAGCAGTCTCTGACCAGGGCCTTCATTCTGCCACACAGGCTCTGGAGATGCATCCTGGGAGGGGCATCAAGGTCTGTTTGGTGGTGGCCTGAGCCACAAGCATCTGCCAGCAGGCCTGGCTTGAAACACCACCTGTAAGATTTGGGTCCTTGATCTCCCATCCCTGGAAAGTGAGAGCATGGCAAGAGAGCAGGATGGGGTTTGTAGCAGATTGCAGTTATTTCAGTCCAATAATCTGCTATTCTGTCCAGTACTGTGTGTGCCAGATGTCATAGAATCATAGAATCATAGATGTCAAACAGCCCAAAGCCTTGACAATTTTGAGAGCTGTTCCCTGTGGAAAATATCAGTTGATGTATATCGCTTATGTGCAATACCTCCTTCAGTTGGATGTTGTTATGCTATCCCAGGATTACATGTCCACTTGACCAGATGAATATTGGGTGCATGGAGCAAACCAATGCTGTGAGAACCAAAGCCCCCTTTTCAAACAAGCACCATCCTGCTGTGTCGGCAAAGACGTCGCTGATAAATTTTTTATTTATTTAGGCTGACTTACAGACAAGACAAAAAGGTACATACACTTAGCAGCAAGAAAAATAAATAAATAAAGAGGGGAAAATAAGGAAAAGAAAAAGATAAAATAAAATAAAATAACATACCCATGTGACTTCCCTCCAGTGGGAGAGCAGTGGGGGTGGAGAGCAGGCAGGGGCATGGCATGCATCCTGGTTGGGGGGGGGGGCTGTTCAAGGGGCCTGGTGCTTGGCACGGTAGCGGGTGTGCGGGAGGCGTCTGTGATGGTACACCCTCCCCAATGGTGCTGGGGGCAATGCACTCCCCTGCCCCCCCCGTTCCACCACCAGTGCTTCCCTCCACCAGCGCTTGTCATCATTGATTCATTTAAGTTCATTATTTACATTGCAGGTCATTTATTACTGTAATTACTTCTTTTATGATACCATTATATTATATTATATTAACAGAATATCCTTACAAGCTTAGTCTAAACATAGTAGCATGTTATCTTTAGAGCAGTGTTTACTCATATGTTCTTTGAAGCATAACCATTGTTCCTTTAATTTCTGATGTATTTGGTATCTTATTACCACAGTTAATTTTGCCAATTCTATAAATTCTGTTAATTTGATTAACCATCCTCTTTTGTAGGTATGAAATTTCCTTTCCAGTTCTTTGCAAGTATTCTGGCTGCTACAATTGCATGTAAGAATAACTTTCTCCTATCTTGTGGTGCCTCGTTTCCAACTATGCTCAATAAGAATGAGTCTGGGGTTTTTTTCTATAGATATTCTGAGCATCTTTTTTAATTCTTCATGGATGCAATTCCCACCATAGGTTGAATTTGGTCTTATAGGTTGGATTTGGTCTTATAGATTTTGGCAATCTTCAATGGTGTCATGTTCTATAGAACATCTTCATGATGTTCTCTTTTATTGAATAGCAGGCAGTAAATCTTATATATAACTATTCCTCTCTTTTTATGTGAGTCTGAAGCTATGATTTCAGTTCCTAATCTTTTATTAATTAGGACTCTTTTGTGTTTTTTGGCAATGTGAGTCTCTTGTAGGCAGATGACATCCCACTTTTTCTTCTTTAATGCTCAGTTTTATTTCTTTTTGTTATATTATTCCATGAGATAATATTTAAATTCATCAATTTTTATTAGTTTCAATATTCAAACTCAGAGTTTAAAAGACGTGTAATAGAAATATACAGATTTGGGCTGTTTGTTGCTATCACTCTCCTCTCGTGGCCTCCAGGTCTCTTTGCTTTCCTGTGATGCCTCTCCACCCAGTTCTCTCTTATATCTTCTCCAGAATTTTGAAACTTCTTCAACAGCTCTGAAGGTCTTACTCCTGTCTTTAAACGTAAAGGAACTCCCCTCAGGGAATTCCCATTTGTACCTTATATGATTGCTCTTTAAGGCCTCTGTTATTGTCCTGTAATTCAGTCTCTTTTTAAGAAGTCTTTTTGGTATTTTTTTGTATGTGTATATATATAAATGTTCCCACTGCGTGCGCGGATAAAACAGTCTTTCACCATAACTGCTGAACCGAATTGCATCAAATTAGGGCAAAGCATACCTTGCCCATCAGGGAGGGATCTGACATTTCCCCCCCAAAAAAGCACACCTTTCATACCTAGAATAATGATTAAACACAAAAAAGTGGCGCGCAAATTATACATCACCAGCAGAAGCTCTGAAGACTCCAGCAGCATCCAATAGAAAGGCAGATTGCGCACTGTCACCAGCAAAAGCTCTGAAGGGCGCCGCCAAATAATGATGTCATCAACTGAGCAACTGAAACCACCAAGGCAGCCATTACCAGACAACCCACAGAATCAGGCCGGGGCCAAGGAATGGAGATACAGGGCGGAGGCCTCGGCTCACATTTAAATACTAGCCCAAGCCAAGACCGACAGACTAGGCCTCGCCTCTACTTTAAAGCCTACAAACTAGGGCTCTGCTCTACTTTACAGCCCACAGACTAGGCCTCAGCTCTAATTTACAGCCTACAGACTAGGCCTCAGCTCTAATTTACAGCCTACAGACTAGGCCTCAGCTCTAATTTACAGCCTACAGACTAGGCCTCGACTCTACTTCACAGACTAGGCCTCGACTCTACTTCACAGCCTAAAGACTAGGCCTCGGCTCCACTTTACAGACTAGGCCTCAGCTCTACAGCCCTTTAAATAATATCCCGAATGGAGCCCTGGGGGGGGAGTGAGGGGGAGGGGCCCAAATATGTCATGGGCTGACATAAGGTGAGGGGAGCCACAGGGTGGGGGGGAGGGACGGGATACCTCACGGGTCGCTACAGGATGGGAGCAAACACAGGGATGAGACACAACCGGGGGGGGGGAGGAAAAACCACATAGTCCAGGGGAAAATGGACACATCCTCCCCCTTTCCTGGGAAACATTGACCCTGAGCATAGCTGTCAAGTTTTCCCTTTTCTTGCGAGGTAGCCTATTCAGCATAAGGGAATTTCCCTTTTTTTAAAAGGGAGAACTTGACAGCTATGACCCTGAGTCAGGCACAGCAACGCGTTATGGATTGTCACAGGGTGGGGGCAGCCACAGGGATAACCCACAGCAACGTGTGGGAGGGTCAACTAGTATTATTATATTTCTTCCATCAATCACCAGTTTCCTTTTCTGCAGAATTTTATCTTTCAGCAGTCTTGAATTCAAAAAGACCAGGCAATCTCCTGGTCCTTTGGTTGACTTGTCCCCCCCCCCGATATTATTCTGAATATTTTATCTATATCTAGTAGCAATTCATCTTCTTGTACTCCTAGCCAACTGGCGAGCTCTTTTGACAGTTTAGCTTCTATATCTTCATCTTGAGTTTCGGGGGCAGCTCTAAAGCGCAGAATGAGTTCTCTTTGATGCATCTGAAGAATTGCAATCTGGTCTAACATTTCCTCCTGCACTCTCTTTAATTCCGTCATTTCCTCCATGATTGTATCCTGGGCCCGCTTCAGGTCTTTATTCTCGTTATGGATCTTCTAAGTTATTTCTTTCATGAGTTCCTCATGCTTATTTGTTCTGGATTTTAGATCTTGTACGGTTTTCTCTATTTCCATGTCCTTGATAGCCAAATCTTTTAGCTGTCCAGATAGATCCATTATTTATTTGGAATTCTGTTCTATTTTGCTGCCCATATTATCAAGTTTGTCATTTATTGATTTATTCATTCCTATGATGAGTGCTCTCAGGTCTACATTGGTGTCTAGTTCAGCTGATTGACGCCTTCAGGCTCCTGTGGAGGTCATTTGTGTGGTTTGATTTTTCTTATCTGTCATTATGACTGTCTATGTTCACACGAGTATAAACTTTGTCCCAGTCTTAGTTGACTCCTATGCACTGTGGCTTGCTGTTGTTTTATGGATTATTGTTTTGAAATTATTTATTGTAAATGTTAAGAGTGGGTTTCTGTTTAATTTTTATATGCTGATATTATTCTATACTATTGTAATGATTGTTGAACGTTACATTGATTGCTTATTTTAAAGCTATGTTTTATTATCATATTTTTGTATTGCATTAGATTGTTATAAGGTTGTTTTGTATTTCATTAGATTCTGTTTCTTCAGCTTGTAAACCGCTTTGAGTATTGTATGATAGAAAGGCGGTATACAAATTAAACGTGATGATGATGATGATGATGATGACTCCTTTTGCTTGTTATTTACAGTTTTCCAACAAATGTAATGAAATGAAATAAAAAAGATTACTGTAAGAAAATATATAGAATTAAAATTAAAAAATGAGCCTCAGTATCTGTATTTCCTTATTTTAGAGAGAACTGGGTGGTACTGGTCAGTTAACTATCACCCATTTGGGGTTACTTGATCTTAAATCCCAAATCCTTCCTTTAACAATGATAACTCGAGGAGCAATACTGTATATCACACCCCAATTTTTTAAAAAGGGATTAATTTGTTTCTGTAATTCTATTTGTGCACCTTTATATCTGTTAAATTGTGTAATACCAAGGTATCAAATTTATCAGTTTATCAAATTATATCAGCTTGAGGGACCCATGCAATCAATTGCTTTTTACATTACATTAAATAGCATCAATATAAATCAGCGGGCTCTTTGAATTCATACAGGTTACTAAATGCTTATAAAATTGATTAATTGATCAGTCTTGTGGAATTGAATAGCAGATTCTATTGTTGGGATGGATGGGATACTCCTACAGTTGTGAGGCAGGTGGTATTGGTAGAAAAAACCCACCAATTTCTATCTTTGGGGGTGCAGTTGCCTTGTCCCGCCACTAGGTGTCCTTGCCATCTTGCTTGTCTCTATTCACTCTGGTGTTGTCTTTGCCATGATTTGAAGAAGAAGCTCTCGCGTGTCTCCCTGTTTCTTGTTTTTTGTTGTACAGCCAGCCGCGAGGAGGAGGGGAGGACTCAGCTTCTTGTCGTTACCATATTTCTTCCCTTTCTCCCTGTTCCAGCCATTGTTCGCTACCATTTCCCCTTCGCTCTCTTCCTCCTCCTCTGCACTCCCCACTCAACCATCTCTTCTGCCCTTCATCCCGATCATGCGACCCCTCGCTTTCCTGCTTCATCCCTCCACGCCGCGCTTCTTTCTCCCGATGCTTTATTTGTAAGGCTATTTTCTGTTTTTTCTGCTTTTAAGTCTGATATGGCGGAGGGCAGCTGTTCATCTGGTTTCCCTTCCCCCTCTCGTCACCCTTCCTTTGTCTTTATTATGCACAGTGTAAGCTGTAATAAAGAATGTTTCCGTCTCCGTTCTCTAGATTCTGATGAAATGTCTTCAGTCTTTTGGTAGTGTAAATTGCTGCAAGGTTCTTTATATTGCAAGTTATGCAGTTATGGTGGGTTCTCCTGTTCCAGCTTTCTGTTTTAAAGTTTTTATATAGCCTGGTGCCTCTCCAGCCCCGTTGTATTTATTTTTCAGAGAGCTTAGCGCTCCTCGCTCAGGTCTTGGAGCGCCCCGTCTCTCTTTTTAGCGCCCAGGCTCTCCCGATTCTTTTCTCTTCGTTTCACTTCTTGTGCTCAAGGTTCCGGGAAATCGGGAAGCCCAATAAAGGGGCACTTGCATGATTCTGACACGGCAGCCCCTCAAGCCTTGGAGTGCCAAGAGCATAAACTTGTTCCACCACCATACATGCCCCTTTCCATAGTTTTCATGGGGGGCTTTACATGGGTGCCTCTTGTGGATCAATATAATGTCAGGGCTTTCCCATTGGAGCAAAGGGTTGAAATCCTTGCATGTCTTAATACCGGGCTGAGGCCACTGGCATCTGTCGGTAGAGCACGAGACTCTTCATCTCAGGTTTGTGGGTTCAAGCCCCACGTTGGGCACAAGATTGCATTGCAAAGGGTTGGACTAGAACACAGACTTTAGCTTCCATGGCAAGGTTTCATTTTCCTCTTCTTCCCCCTGCATTCCTCTGTGCAGCTCAAAATCTGCTCCAGAGGGTTGGGCAGATGCTCTAGGGCAGATTATGGAGGTGCAAAGGGGGCTGTAGGGAGAGGAAAAGTAGGCAAAGCTTTGCTGCACAAGCAGAGGTCCCTCCCCCCCCCCCATGGTGGATTCTACCTGTTATGATTATTTGTAATTTCCCCCAATATGTGTTCTGTTTATATTTATTGTTGTTGATTTGACATAATGTGAGCCACCTTGAGGCCAAATTTTAACAGATGAATGGCTTATGAAGTTTCCATTCGCAATACATTTTGGAATCACCATGACCATTTAAATAACAGGAAAATGGCTATCATGAAGCTGCCAAAGGGGGGAGGAGAAATATTATTATTATTATTATTATTATTATTATTATTATTTATACCCCGCCCATCTGGCTAGGTTTCCCCAGCCACTCTGGGCGGCATCCAGCAGAAAAATAAAACACAGTGATCTATTAAACATTAAAAGCCTCCCTAAACAGGGCTGCCTTCAGATGTCTTCTAAAAATCTGGTAGCTGTTTTTCTCTTTGACATCTGATGGGAGGGCGTTCCACAGGGCGGGTGCCACTACCGAGAAGGCCCTCTGCCTGGTTCCCTGCAACTTGGCTTCTTGCAATGAGAGAGCCGCCAGAAGGCCCTCGGTACTGGACCTCAGTGTCCGGGCAGAACGATGGGGGTCAAGACGCTCCTTCAGGTCCTTCAGGGGAATAAAGGGGGGGTTCCCCCATCGGATTAGGGTGTGATGGAAATCAAAACTAATATTATTCACCCACAGTTTATTTTCATGGTTGTTATTTGGATGTACTACTGTAGTTCCTTTGCAGACATCCAGAGATAGCACTATACTGTATATTCACGGGAATAATTTGGGAATCTTACCAATTATTAATAAATAAAATCCAGCAACTATGTCAGCTTCTTTTGAGAGTTTTGATTCAAAGGGGTCTTCATGTTGCTCATAGGGAGGAGGAGAGCCATCTTCAGATGAGATATTTTGTTTTGAGTCCATTTCAGTCAAATAGAAATTAGTACCTGAGAAGTAGAATAATATTAATGAAGCATACCTGGCACAATGCTCCAAATCTAGAAACCATTTTGTTTGTAAAAATGGGGAAATACCAAAACCTTATTCCTATTTGATGGACGTTTTTCATGTGAAATGGCCATCTCTGATTTTGTGTTTGATTAAAACTGATCAAATGATGTTGGCTGCACCAACAGTGCATTTTTATGCACACTTACATGGGTTTAAGCGTCACTGAATGTGGAGGCTTACTTCTGAGTAGGCATGCTAAGCACTGCCCTGTTAATGGTCTGGTACTTACAAGATGTAGCCACATAACAATTTTAATGCAAAATTTATTCGTATCATTATTCATGTGCTGGGCAGGGGAACGGTCGGCAGGGGCAAACAAGCCTAATAAGTAATAATACGGAAGTAAATAGCAGCAATAATACTGAGAGCTGCAGCTGCAGGCAGAAGGACAGTGCTCCCTGCCTGTGCGCTGTGATTCCCACACCTCAAACATCCCTCCCAGGACACCATCAGGCTTCTGGAAAGCCTTCCGAGGGGCTTAACTGGAACCGGAATAGAGGACTTGTTTGAGGACAGGTGCCTGAAGGTTGAGCCTCAGCCCACATTCCTTGAGAGTGCCAAGAGGAAGAAATCCCTGAAACACCATCAAATATCTTCTTTTTTATTTAGGGTGCAATTCTGCAGCTGCCCAAAGGTAGAAGGACTGCATCCAACAAATTTTAACGTTTTATATTGCTGTAACCTATCCTGGAACCTTCCGGTGAAGGGAGGGTAAGAAATTGAATCTAAGTACTACCCAGAGTCCCATGGACTGCAAGACGATCAAACCTATCCATTCTGAAGGAAATCAGCCCTGAGTGCTCACTGGAAGGACAGATCCTGAAGCTGAGGCTACAATACTTTGGCCACCTCATGAGAAGAGAAGACTCCCTGGAAAAGACCCTGATGTTGGGAAAGATGGAGGGCACAAGGAGAAGGGGACGACAGAGGACGAGATGGTTGGACATTGTTCTTGAAGCTACGAACATGAGTTTGACCAAACTGCGGGAGGCAGTGGAAGACAGGAGTGCCTGGCATGCTATGGTCCATGGGGTCACGAAGAGTCGGACACGACTAAACGACTAAACAACAACAACTACTCAGAGTAGACCTATTGAAAATAGCAGGTTTTAGTCATGTCTGTTGCAAGACCTGAAATGGCTTTCCTTCCTGTTCACTTCAATGGGAGCAGTTTTATTTTATTTTTAAAGTGGGACACTGAAACAAAATGGGGGGGGGGAGAGACCTGCTTGTCTTTCACCCTGGCTGGAAGTGGTGCTTTCCCACCAGGAAATCTTCTCTCTGCTACTTACTAAGGGTTTCCATACAGAGAAATAAAGAAACTTTCCAGCAGATGTTAGTCTATATGTTCAATCATTTAATAAATAGGTAACTACGTGGGTGGCACTGTGGGTTAAACCACAGAGCCTAGGGCTTGCCGATTCAGAAGGTCGGCAGTTCGAATCCACATGACGGGGTGAGCTCCCGTTGCTTGGTCCCTGCTCCTGCCAACCTAGTAGTTCGAAAGCACGTCAAAGAGCAAGTAGATAAATAGGTACTGCTACAGCGGGAAGGTAAACGCCTTTTCCGTGTGCTGCTCTGGTTCGCCAGAAGCGGCTTTGTCATGCTGGCCACATGACCTGGAAGCTGTACGCCAGCTCCCTCAGCCAATAACGCGAGATGAGATGAGCGCCACAACCCCAGAATCATCCGTGACTGCACCTAAAGGTCAGGGGTCCCTTTACCTTTACATAGTTCTTCCTCTGAAACTGGAGGCAGGCAGACCCTTAAAGTTGATGGTAAAACATGAGAAGCACCAGCTCAAAGATATAATCAGATAATTATTAATTATGATAGTGAAGCCATGGATTTTATTATGCAGATGCAATTACCTGGCCATATTAGGAGACTTACACGCAAGCAAGTATTTTAGAACTCTTTATTTTATACTAAGAGTGGTTTTGTTGAGTTTTCTTTGAAAACACAGTACACCCTTTTGTGCTGTGTCCTTATTTGCCTGAAGAACTTGAAAGGGCAACGTAGGCAAAAACAAAATGAAACACTAAGTCCCTGTCCTGAAGAGCTTTCTGTGGTGGAGGAGAAGACTCAAGAAGCAGAACGGAGGGAAAGGAAGGGTGACAGTGGGGGATGTGAGCCAAGGAAGCATTGTAAAGAACTTCCCTGACACTCTGTCCTGCATCTAGTTGTCCTGTATGAAAGATATTTAAAGATCACATCCCAAGTTGGGCAAGGGAGGAAGCATGGTGAAAAGCTTTGATGTAGTATTTTACAAATATATCATGACTGCAGAAGGTACCATCTCTGGAGGTTTAGGGGGTTTTTCTTTACCTTTTCTTATACAGTATCTACCAAACAAATGGCAGATTCTGCTGGTTTCTGTGGGTCAAGCAAGAAAGAGTGACAGGGTGGACTTATATTTGAATGCAATACGGAGAAAACATGAGAGAGAAAAGAGTGGAGTCAATGGGTGGATGGCCAGCCTTGGACTCCCTTTCACTCAAAACAATTTAGCCCTGCAATTTAAGTAATGATTTTATGAATTCCATCCTACAGGATTTGGGTGGTTTTACAGTCATATTGGACAACTTTGGAAGAGTTGAGTTGAGGACCACGGTGCTAGATTGCTGTCAGTGTCTAATAGGACATCCTTCATCAACCTTTCCAGACCTGCCGTTCCCATTTAACTCCCATCACCAAATACAGGACTTTTTATATTTTAGTCATGCATGTTTGCCTTTTTCATTCTCTCTCTTTCTCCTGTTAAAGTGTAAAGAGAGAGAGAAAAATAGTGGTTGTGACATGAATAGGATCCACCCCAGAATTAGACACAAGTGAATGCTAAAGGCTTATAAACTAAACTAAAGCACCTCCTTCACTTTCCTTATTGTCATATATTATTCAAGTTGCCTCATGGCTAAATTATTGCCTGAAAAGGAAGAGAAGGGAATACCCGAGTAGCTTTTATTAACTTGAAAAGCTGATGCAAGCATTCCAATTGTACTTTGGACCTTCACCTGGAATTCTTACCTTTTCTGAGAGATCAACAAAATAACATTTTTGTTCTTTTAAAATTGAAAGAGAGGCACAAAATAGAACCTTTTTTGCACCATCATCTTCTGTTGGGAGTATGCAAAGCTCTTCAACAGGTAAAATGGATAACTGTACAAAAACCCCTCCTTCAACTACGTATTCTCTTGTGGAGCAAAGCATTACCCAACACAAACGTTAGTCTTAAAATGACCTCAAATTTCTCACACTCACTTGGCAGAACCCCCAGATATTTATACCCTTGAGCAAAAATGTTCTTAAAAGTTAGAGAAGAATTTAGAAATACCTGTGTCTTGAGTTTTGCACAGTACATCCCTCCAAGCTCTGCTCTTGGTTTCCAGATCAGAAGTAATTCCTTGACTACTGTCTATGCCGAATTGTGCTCTTTTCAGCGGCGATGTGGCAAGTGGTAGTCAAAGAACAGGAAAGGGCTTCCTCATAGCCTCGCAGGATGTGCTGTTCCCCATGGGCTCGCTGCTCCATCCCACCCGCCTTCCCTGCTTCCCGCATGCTGTGGCTTGAGAGTCTGGCGTTTTAACACATGCTTGGAGCTCTTTCTCCATCTGGAGCAGCCCATCCCCTTGGGGACCTGCCCAGTCAGAGCACTGAGGAGCCAATGAGAGAACAAGAGGCAGGGAGAGATGCTGGGAATCCTGCTTCAGTCCTGGATTTCGCCTGTGACTCTTGGGGGGGGGGGTGTACATCTAGCAAGGGAAATTCCACATATAAATACTGGTATTCTCTTTTGCTGCTAGCTTCTGTTCATTTGCAAAAAAAAGATGCAGTTTTACTACGTCAAATTCAATAATTATTGGAAGGATCATGCAAATCATATTTGAATGAATCACCTATTTTTTACTTATTTTCATTTTCAGGAGCCAACATTTCACAGATCTTGTCACCTTTCAAGCCAGAGGTTACGTGTTTAGAGACATAACCAAAACAACACATAGATTTCCATAGACCAAATTGAAAAGGTGAGGATTTTGCATAGCCCGGAAGATCCTCCCTTTAGCAGCAACAAGCAACACTGATGGTTTACTGAGATGTGATTTCTTTCCCCCATGCAGTCTACAGTCTGTGGACAGGTAGGGTCTCAGTCTGCATACCAGATGGAGCTGGTAGACATCTGCCTTTGACACAGAATTGACCTGCAGCTCCATGGACAGCTGTGAATCCAAAATGACTCCCAGGCTGCGCACCTGGTCCTTCAGAGGTACAGTTATCCCATTCAGGACCTGCGAGTCCTCCACACCTGCCCGCCCCCTGTCCCCGCAAAATAGTACTTCTGTCTTGTCAGGATTCAACCTCAATCAGTTAGCCCCCACCCATCCTCCAACCGCCTCCTGGTACTCACACAGGCAGGGCCGGCACATCCATTAAGGCGAACTAGGCAGTTGCCTAGGGTGCCAAAATGGAGGGGGCGCAGGCCAGCCTGCCCAGGGCCATCCTAGCCAGGGCAGCACAGCCTGGAGGGCGCTGGCAGCGCCACTCCGCCGCTTCGGCTGAGCAGGTGGAGGCGGCACAGCCCAGCGGAGAGCGAGTTAGGCGTTCCACCTGCCGCGCCCTCCCTCCAGGTCCCCGTCGTGCCCTCCGGCAAGGCCAAGTGCGACAGGCAGCCAGAGGGCACGATGGGAAGCTGGAGGGCGCGACACGGTGGGCGGGAATGCCTAACTCGCGCTCCGCCAGGCTGTGCCGCCTCCGCCTGCTCAGCCCCGTGAGGGAGGGAAATGGAGCCCTCTTTCAAGGCTTTGAAGCAGCGAAGCTGGGCAGGACTGTCTCCTGAGGAGCGGTCTTGAAGCCTTGAAGGAGGGCTCAATTTCTCTCCCTCGCGGCTTGTTTTGGAGCAGCAGGGCACTTAGCTCCTGCCTAGCCCCGCTGCTTTGGGGTGAGTGGTGAGGGAGGGCTCTGTCTGGGCTGCTTTCCCTCTCACTGCCCCACAGTGAGCCAGGGAGATGCGGCCACCCTTGCAAGAGGTGATGACAGGATCAGCGCCCCAAAAGTGCTCCTTTCGGGGCACTCTACCCGCCGCCGCCTCTCGCAAGAGCAGGCTTCCTTCCCCCCCTCTTTCTTTTTCTCTCTCCCTTCTTTCTCTCTCTATCTCTCTTACCCACCCCAGGGGGGGGGGCAGAAGGTGATCTCACCTGGGGCACAAAAATCCCTAGCACTGGCCCTGCACACAGGACCTTCACCACCTTCACTGGTTCTGATTTAAATGAGAGGTAGAGTTGGGTATCATCTGCATACTGATGAACACCCAGCCCCAACCTCCTGATGATTTCTCCCAGCAGCTGCATATAGATGTTAAAAAGCATGGGGGAGAGGACAGAACCCAGAGGTACCTCACAAATGAGAGCCCAGGGGTCTGAACACTTATCTCCCAACACCACTTTCTGGAAATGACCCAGGAGGAAGGAGCGGAACCTCTGTATAACAGTGCTCCCAGCTCCCAGGCCCTCTAGACGGTCCAGAAGGATGTTGTGGTCGATGGTATCAAAGGCCGCTGAGAGATCCAGCAGAACTAGAAAAGAGCATTCGCCTTTGTCCCTAGCCTGCCGGAGGTCATTGATCAGCACAACCAAGGCAGTTTCAGTCCCATGATGAGGCCTGAATCCCGATGGGAAGGGATTCAAATGGTCTGCTTCTTCCAGGCGTGCCTGGAGTTGTTCAGCAACCACCAGCTCAATCACCTTGCCCAAGAATGGAAGATTTGAGACTGGGCAATAGTTGGCCTTATTGGCTGGGTCTAAATATGTTTTTTAAAGAAGCGGTTAATAACACCTCTATCAGCGGGTCTGGGAAGGTTCCCTCACAGAGAGAAGCATTCACCACCCCGCGAAACCCATCGCCCAGCCCTTCCCGGCTCACTTTTATGAGCCAGGATGGGCAAGAATCAAGGAGACAGGTGGTCGGTTTCACTTGTCCAAGCAGCCTGTCCACAACCTCGGAGGTAACAGATTGGAATTGATCCCACGCGACTTGACTAGACAGGACTCTGGCACTCTCCCGCCCCAGCTCTGCTCCCATGGTGGTATCTACCTCTTTCCGAATCTGAGTGACTTAATCTGCAAAAAAAAAACTTTGCAGAATCATTGCAGGAGATATTGGGGTCCCCAATGGCGTAGGTGGTTCCATTAAATTGTGAACCACCTGAAAGAGTCTCTTGCTGCTGTTTTCTGCAGATGCAAAGAGGCAGTGAAGAAGGTCCTCTTCGTCGTTGCTATCACCACTTGGTAGGCTCGATGTTGAGCTCTAACCCGTGTCTGGTCCATTTCAGAATGAGTTTTCCGCCACTGGTGCTCTAGCCATCTTAGTGATTGTTGCACTCAGCTCCAGGGAAAACCACGGGGCTGTCTGGGCTCCATGCAATCGGAGAGGGCTCTTCGGAGCCAGTCAATAGCCCTGGTTAACTCCACATTCCAGTGGGCCACCAGGGAATCAGCTGAAAGGCCATCAACATAGGATAAAACATCCCCTACCACTCTCTGGAAACCATTTGGATCCATTAAGTGCAGAGGAGAGGGTCACAGAGAAGTCGAGAATCAGAAGCTAAAGCTGGGGGGGGGGGGGAGAGAGACCAAGAAGCAGAGATGAGTCCGGCTGCTGAAGAGTCACAGGTGCTTCCTCCTCCTGCTGCTGCAACCAGCTCCCCTCCCTTCTTGTCTCCCAGAACTAGAAGAGGGATGAAATGGGTGGAGGAGAGGTAGGCTGCACACAGACATAGTTTCTGATTGCTTGGAAAAGGCCCTGCAGAGGAGGGGACTTAGATGGTTTGGCGGGGGGACTTTCAGTCTCAGCAACTGATTCATGGGGTCAGACCTGCTGGGGATGAGCTGCTGTGCTCATTAGGCCTGACACTCAGCCAAGTCTGTGAAGATTGTGCTTTAGCTACTAAACAGTTTGATTTACTGCTGGCTCGCTCTGTGACAAATGCTTTGGGGGTTTTTGCACAGAAGTACTAAGCTAAACTGCCTCAACTGCTTCATAGCTGTCAAGCTTTCCTTTTTCTCATGAAGAAGCCTATTCAGCATAAGGGAATTTCCCTTTAAAAAGGGGAGAACTTGACAGCTATTACTGAACCAGTAAGTTGCATGGGTAGGGACTGAGACATTTCCAGCACTCCACCCCCAGCTTCTCTTTGGCACAGGATGGAAGCTTTGAATGGTGGTGAGTTATTCACTGGAGCTGTGGTGTGGTAAAGGTAAAGGTAAAGGGACCCCTGACCATTAGGTCCAGTCGTGACCGACTCTGGGGTTGCGCGCTCATCTCGCATTATTGGCCGAGGGAGCCGGCGTATAGCTTCCAGGTCATGTGGCCAGCATGACAAAGCCGCTCCTGGCAAACCAGAGCAGCACACGGAAACGCCGTCTACCTTCCCGCCAGAGCGGTTCCTATTTATCTACTTGCATTTTGACGTGCTTTCGAACTGCTAGGTTGGCAGGAGCTGGGACCAAGCAACGGGAGCTCACCCCGTCACAGGGATTCGAACCGCTGACCTTCTGATCAGCAAGCCCTAGGCTCAGTGGTTTAACCACAGCGCCACCTGGGTCCCTGAATGGTGGTGAGTTATTCACTGGAGCTGTGGTGTGGTAGCAAAGGGTTAATTCCCATGGCCTTGTCTCGCACTGGCCACCACAGCTGCACAATGCATGCCACACATTTCAGCATTTGGGCCTCCATGCTGGAATCTTTACAGAATTTCTAAATGCATTATAAATGTTGCCAATGGTTCACTTGAATAGTGAGAAAAAGAAGTGTTGTCTGGGGAATAACCCACCCAACACTTGTGTGTGAAGCGTTGTCAGTTTCTGAGATTCTTTCACAGGTTTCTTAAAGCCTAAAATCCCCACAAGATTTGTGATAACATTCCGCACTCAACTTTATAAACCTGTCAACCGAACTGAATCTTAAGATGGTGCTGAAACACCCCCCACCCCACCCCAAGGTACAAAATTTTGCCAGATCCCAAACTAGCAATAGAGAAACTAAATGGGAAAAACTGACTTAAACGGAAGAGGGGTCACTTGCATGCCAGCCTACGCCCAATGCCCCCCGTCATGTCTGCTCTACCCTGGACCTCCAGGAAGATCTGAAAGGAGCTTGAAGGGAACGTCTCCTTGATCAGGAACTCACCTTGGCAAGAGGTGCACATGGGAGACAGCATATTCCTACTACTCCTTCCTAGTTTAAGCTCTCACATATTTTTAGAATCCCTGAATAGAGGTTATATATTAAATAAAAGCTACCAACATGAGCCAAACTGACCAAACTGTGGGAGGCAGTGGAAGACATGAGTGCCTGGCGTGCTCTGGTCCCATGGGGTCATGAAGAGTCAGAAACGACTAAACAACAACAACAACATTAAATAAAAACAGCTTAACGTAGATTCAGAGTCCACTCAACCTCTTTCACACTACCTGCAATTACATGGAATTTCTCATCTTTAAATTGAAAGACTACAGAAGTATATATCATTTTTGCTACAGATTTTTAAAAATCAGGTAGAATTTATTTGCTATTCATCTGTTGGTCAATTTTCTTAACAGAAGGCATCCATTAAGAAACAAATAGCTTGGAGGTTTTGTGGGTTTGCCTTTTGGGGGCTGTGTGTGATATAGTTTGTGTGTTTACCGGTATTTGTTTCCTTATTTGTTTGTGTGCTTGTGCTTGTTTTCTAGGGCTTCTGCCTCTTGGATTTGTGTGACTGTCCAGGCTTGTCTGTGTGTTTGTTTCTGGCTGTGTGCTCTTCCTGAGCACATGGTCTGAGGGGGCGGGGCTTCTGTGGAGTCAGGTGAGTCAGATGACTAGCTGTGGGTGGAGCCAGTCAGTGCCTGGAGTCCAGCGCCGCACACAGCTGGTTTGACCAATCTTTTAGATTTAGGGGAGCTAGTCTCAAACTTTTATTGGGGAGACCTAGGCGGCTTCTTCTTCTTCTTCTTCTTCTTCTTCTTCTTCTTCTTCTTCTTCTTCTTCTTCTTCTTCTTCCCCCCCGACTTCAAGCTTTTCAAGATGGAGAGTGAGGGAACAACTGCAGTCACCTGCAATTCCTGCGCAATGTTTGTATTCTTGCCAAAGGATGTAGGCAGCTACACCTGCAGCAATTGCAAGTTGGTTTCCCTACTAGAAGACAAGGTCCAGCAACTTCAGGCCCGTGTTTCTACACTCCAGAGAATCAAAGAGATGGAGCTTTTCTTGGATGCAGCAGAGCACACGGTCTGCACCAAGGAGGAGGGGGACATCCCTGAGGAGGTCAGTTCCCCAAGACAGCAGTCAGATGTATGGAGGAACGTGACTCATAGAAGTAGAAGGCCCAGGGATCGCTCTGAGTGTTTAGAACTGCACAATCGATTTGAAGTGCTCTCCTTTAACTTGGAAGACGAGGAACAGACTCCATTTGAAGATCTCTCCCTCATCACAGTTGATCAGAAATATGAAGATGAGCAGCAAAGTCAGTCCTCCGGGAATATGCAGGTAACCTTGGAAGAGACAGCACATGGAAGAATCCCAACCAAGCCTATGAAGAGGTGTGTAGTGGTGATAGGGGATTCCCTACTGAGGGGTACAGAAGCAGTGATCTGTGGGCCTGACAAGATGTCTTGAGAGGTATGCTGTCTCCCCGGGGCCAAGATCAAAGATGTAACAGAACGGCTGCAAGGAACCATAAAACCCACTGACAAATACCCCTTCCTCTTGGTCCACGTGGGAACCAATGACACTGCAAGCCATAGCCTCCAGAAGATCAAAAGTGATTATGAGGCTCTGGGCAAGAAGTTGAAGCAATTAAATGCACAAATTGTCATCTCATCTGTCCTCCCAGTTGAACGACGTGGCCCAGGGAGAGAGGGAAAAATAGGGGAAGTGAACAACTGGCTTCGCAAATGGTGCAAACAGGAACAGTTTGAATTCTTAGATCACGGTCTGCAGTTTCTTGAAGCCGGACTTCTGGCAAGTGATGGGCTGCACCCCACAAAGGTTGGGAGGAATGTTTTTGCCACGAAACTCAAAAACCTCATCAGGAGGGCTTTAAACTGACTTATGTGGGGGAGGGAGACAGTGGTCCTGAAGGTAGGAGTCTACCAAGTGCTGAAGATTATCACCCAAATGTCAAGGACCAAATGGAGCAAACAGCATGCAGACCTAGTGGTGGGAGGAAAATATCCTTAAGAAAGAGACATGGAGAAATGATCAATGGTCTTCAATGTCTGTATACTAATGCACAGAGCATGGGAAATAAACAAGATGAACTTGAGCTCTTGGTACAGCAAACTAAATACGACATAATAGGCTCCACTGAAACCTGGTGGGATGAGTCTCATGACTGGAATGTAGTAATACAATCTGTTTCAGAGAAATAGACAAAACAGGAAAAGAGGAGTAGCGTTTTACGTCAGGGATGTGTATACCTGTGAAGAGATCCAGGATTTAAAACTTCAAAGCCAAGTTGAGAGTATCTGGGTCAAAATTAAGGGAGAGAAAAATAACAGTGATCTCATTGTGGGAGTTTACTATAGACCCCCAAGCCAAACTGAGGACACAGATGAAGCCTTCCTGGAACAGATGGCCAAGCAAAGGGAAGAACAAGGAAACAGTGGGGTCACTTAAAGGAGAAGATGGTGAAATGCGAACAAAGGACAGAGAAAGGGCAGAACTCTTCAATGCTTTCTTTGCCTCAGTCTTCTCCAAAAAAAGAAAACAATGCCCGACCTGAAGAATATGGAGCAGATGATTCAGCAGGGGAAACACAGCCCCGAAAAAGTAAGGAGGTAGTACAAGGATACTTGGCTAGTTTAGATGTATTCAAGTCTCCAGGGCCAGATGAACTACATCCAGGAGTATTAAAAGAACTGGCAGAGGTGATTTCAGAACCACTGGCAGTAATCTTTGAGAATTCCTGGAGAACAGGCGAAGTTCCAGCGGACTGGAGAAGGGCAAATGTTGTCCCTATTTTCAAAAAGGGGAAAAGAGAGGACCCAAACAATTACCGCCCAGTCAGCCTGACATCAATACCAGGAAAGATTCTAGAGCAGATCATTAAGCAAACAGTCTGTGAGCACCTAGAAAGGAACGCTGTGATCACTAAAAGTCAGCATGGGTTTCTGAAAAATAGGTAATGCCAGCAGGGGCGTTGCTACAGGGGGTGGGGAACGGGCCGCCCCGGGCCCTGCCCCCACAATCGGCAACTCAGCTGATCCCAAAACCTTGCTCAGCGTGAGGCGGCGGCTGGCTTGTGCTTGCTCACTCGCTCTGCCGCTGCCGGCTGCGCTTTCCTTTTTTATTTCCTGCTGGGGTGGGCCCTGGGGGTGAAGCTGCGCACGGAGGTGAGGGGCGGGCCAGCGAGGACGGGCATCACACCAGCCTCAAGTGTGACACCTCGCTGGCACGCCCCTCGCCTCTGCACGCTGCTCTGACCAGGGCCCACCCCGACCGGAAAAACAAAGCAAAGCGCGAGCCGGCAGCGGCAGAGCAAGAGAGCAAGCAGAAGCCAGCCGCCGCTGCACACCGAGCAAGGTTTTCACTGGGCGGCGGGCCAGGCTCAGCTTGCTCCCTCCCTCAGCCAACGCGCTCTCTCTCTCCTCATCAATGGCGCCTCCTCATCCTGGAGAGTAGTGACTAGTGGGGTGCCACAGGGTTCTGTCTTGGGCCCAGTCTTATTCAACATCTTTATCAATGACTTGGATGGTGGGCTTGAGGGCATCCTGAGCAAGTTTGTAGATGACACCAAATTGGAAGGGGTGGCTAATACCCCAGAGGACAGGATCACACTTAACAGATTAGAGAACTGGGCCAAAGCAAACAAGATGAATTTTAACAGGGAGAAATGTAAAGTACTACACTTGGGCAAAAAAATGAAAGGCACAAATACAGGATGGGAGACACCTGGCTTGAGAGCAGTCAGGATCTAGGAGTCTTGGTAGACCACAAACTTGACATGAGTCAACAGTGTGATGCAGCAGCTAAAAAAGCCAATGCAATTCTGGGCTGCATCAATAGCAGTATAGCGTCTAGATCAAGGGAAGTAATAGTACCACTGTATTCTGCTCTGGTCAGACCTCACCTGGAGTACTGTGTCCAGTTCTGGGCACCACAGTTCAAGAAGGATACTGACAAGCTGGAACGTGTCCAGAGGAGGGCAACCAAAATGGTCAAAGGCCTGGAAACGATGCCTTATGAGGAATGGCTTAGTGAGCTGGGCATGTTTAGCCTGGAGAAGAGAAGGTTAAGGGGTGATATGATAGCCATGTTCAAATATATAAAAGGAGGCCATATTGTCACGGTCCAGTCGGCGGGCGTCAGGACCAGAGGCAAGATGGTGGTGAAGAAGCAGGGTCGAGGAGCAAGGCAGAGGCGAAGGTCCACGGGGCACGAAGCAAGGCGAAGGCGAAGCAAGGGTCCCAGGAGCAAGGAGAAGGATCCAGGAACAAGAAGCAAGACGAAGGTCCACGGGGCAAGAGCAAGGCGAAGGCGAAGCAAGGGTCCAAGGAGCAAGGCGAAGGATCCAGGAACAAGAAGCAAGGCGAAGGTCCACGGGGCAAGAGCAAGGCGAAGGCGAAGGAAGGGTCCAAGGAGCAAGGAGCAAGGCGAAGGATCCAGGAACAAGAAGCAAGGCGGCAGCAAGGCAAGGGTCCAAGGAGCAGGAGGCCAGATGCAACCAGGCAGGGATAGCGTTGCTGTGGCAAAGAGCTGAAGGGAAATGCTGGGCTTTTATCCCTCCCAGCTCCTGCCACCAGGTGCAGTGAGATCTCAAGTGGCCTCATCTGGGTGACTACTCCTTGCCTCTCCAGCACAAGCTGAGGACTTCACCTGTGTGGCCACGCCTTGCTTCTCCAGCACAAGCTGAGGCAGGCCCCAGTCCTGCAAAGCACTACAGGCCCCAGAGCCTGACTCCTGCCCATACTCCTGACACATATAAGGAAGGAGAAAGGTTGTTTTCTGCTGCTCCAGAGAAGCGGACATGGAGCAATGGATTCGAACTACAAGAAAGAAGATTCCACCTAGATTAGGAAGAACTTCCTGACAGTAAGAGCTGTTTGGCAGTGGAATTTGCTGCCAAGGAGTGTGGTGGAGTCTCCTTCTTTGGAGATCTTTAAGCGGAGGCTTGATGGCCATATGTCAGGAATGCTTTGATGGTGTTTCCTGCTTGGCAGTGGGTTGGACTGGATGGCCCTTGTGGTCTCTTCGAACTCTATGATTCTAAATAACTTATGTGTGCTGCCTTGCCTGGTTGAACAAACTAGGGAGTGCTTCACACAAAGGCCTCTACAGTCCATTTTCAAATTCCCACAGGGTCAATGCAAACTGTCATGAAAAGAAAAACTGCATTACAGTGAAATGACAGTTTGCATTACATTTGCACCTTCAGTGGCTGTCTGGAACAAAATGGCACAGTGCAAATGCAAGGAGAGTGTTGACTTTGTATAGACCGAAACTCCTTTATCAAGGTCGCAGGCATCTCAAACTTTTAATCAGCACAATGATGCGTCTATAGAGTTGGAGTTCCCTTCTTTATGTTTAAGTACTGCATTATTTAGTGACTTAGCCAAGTTAAGCGAAGGAAATCCTTGGAAGGAACGTCTCCACTCCCCCACCTCCAGCAGCCTTCTCAATGGTCTGGGGACCCTTGGGAACAATATTCTGGGGAAACTGTTCAAATCTGTGTTTTGTTTTGTTTTGTATTAAATTTTATTAAACAAACATTACAAACATAACATACAAAAAAGCAAAAAACAAACTAATATTACATTAGATATTCCTAGATAGTTATTACAGTATACATAAATGAATGGTCAAGAATCCAAAATAAATATATAAAAGATGAAAAAAGAGGGAGAGAGAAGGAAAAAGTGGGGAAAAGAGAAAATTGCACAACAAAACCCCAAAATTAACAAAACTAAAACTACCTATTAACAAAAATCAATATTTAATTAATTCAAACCAGTACCAGTGTACAGTGGAACCTTGGTTTATGAACACTTCGGTTTACGAATTTTCAGTTTACGAACGCCGCTGACCCATCTGGAACGGATTAATTCACTTTCCATTACTTTCAATGGGAAAGTTCACTTCAGTTTATGAACGTTTTCAGTTTATGAACAGACTTCCGGAACCAATTACACCCATGCTTCGGGTTAAGTACACTTCAGGTTGAGTACTCCACGGCCCCGTTTGGAACGGATTAATCCACTTTCCATTACTTTCAATGGGAAAGTTCGCTTCAGTTTATGAACGCTTCAGTTTATGAACAGACTTCCGGAACCAATTACACCCATGCTTCGGGTTAAGTACACTTCAGGTTGAGTACTCCACGGCCCCGTTTGGAACGGATTAATCCACTTTCCATTACTTTCAATGGGAAAGTTCGCTTCAGTTTATGAACGCTTCAGTTTATGAACAGACTTCCGGAACCAATTGTGTTCATAAACCGAGGTACCACTGTATTCTACTCACAAAGTCCCCCGTACTTTAATCTAAACACAGCCAAGTGTTATTGTTGGAACCATATTTATTCAAGTAATTTTTAAAACATTCCCATTCTTTCTTATCTATCAGTTGATTTCTAATCAACTCTGTCATTTTAGTGAGTTCTAAATACTCACATAATTTTAATTGCCATTCCTCCCTTGTTGGCGTTAGTTCGTTCTTCCAATATTTCGCTATTAAGACTCTTGCTGCTTTACATAGAGGAATACACTTTTACTTTTGTTTGGAATGTTTATTGTGAAAATGCCCACTAAAAATGCTTCTGGTTTTTTGGGGGTTTTTTTGAAATGTATGTTTTAGCATTATTAAGGCTTCTTTCCAAGATTCAGGTATTTTACCATCTTCTAAGATATTCTTCTTCTTTTTTTAAGGATTGGAAGTGTAACCTCTTATAATTTTTAATAATAACTAATTGAGATTCCATCCGGCCTGGGTGATTTCCCCATTTTTGTTTTGTTTTTATTACTTGTTGTAATTATTCTGTACTTATGGGCGTTTGTTCCTCTTCTGTTATTATTGGTAATTTATTTTGATTCAAATATTCTTCTGGTTTAGTTTCTTCTTTTTTCGGTTTTATATAATTTTTTGTAATAACTTACAAAGCTCCTTTTTATTTTTTCTGGATCCCCAATCTCCTCCCCTGGATCATTTCTTTTCCGTTATTTTATCTTTTTGTCTTTTCTTTAGTAACCATGCTAACATCTTCCTAGGTTTGTTTGCCGATTCAAAACTTTTTTGCCTAAGCCATTTAATTTTGTTTTCTACTTCTTTGTTAATTAAATTTGAAATGTATGCTTGTAGGATCTTAATATCTTGTCTGGCCTTTTTGGGGTTTTTGGGTTTTTGACCAAGTCTTTCTCACACTGTCTGATCTGTTTTGTTATTTGCTGTATATTATTTTCCCTTTCCCCCTCTTTATTGCTGTCAAATCTGTGTTTGGATCCTAAAACAGGTTGTTAGAAAGCACCATGGCCATTTCCCCATACCCCATTCCATGTTGCTCAGAGGGGCTTCTTGACTGAGCCCAAGTAGACTTTCCAGGAAGATGAAAACCTGCCATGGGAAAGAGGGGACGAGAAACTTGCATTCCGTCCATTTCTGTGGGCGACAAGGGTACAGCATGAGACTTCAACTCAGGGCCATGTGTGTGAACCCCACATTGGGCAAAAGAGTCTTGCATTGCCGGGGGTTGGACTAGATGACCCTCGTGGTACCTTCCGACTCTACAGTTCTGTGATTCTGACATAGCATCCAAAGCACAAATCATGGATGAGCATGTTTTTATTATGGTCCAGTCCGAGGGCTTATTGGATGTGCTTCCTTCAAGAGGAGGGGGAGGGCTGGGACAAGGAACGGAAACCAAACACCCAGGTCTCCACCCAAGATGGCACTCCTGAAATTAGAAAACATATAGGAAACCCCCTGGTACCTGCCCACCCATTTTAGCACTATCATTCAACATTACCATATACAACTGGAAGATCAGGGCCACAGATGAGAAGCTCAGGGCCAGCAGCGTGCACATCCCACACTTCAAGTCTTCCCCCACCAAATCAAGCTCCCCCTCTGCCAGTCTTTCTCCCCAAGGGGTCACCAGACCACCTCCCATTATGCCTGGCCTACAATCCCACGGCTGACAGTGGGGGGTACCCTCCCCTGTGACTACCACAGGTGGTGATCCTGCCACAGTTGACCCCCCTGCACCGACGGTGGCAAAGTCAGGCCCCAGACCTCCCACCCCAGCGATATCCTTTCAGCCAGCCACCAAACACAGCGCCACACTGCAACTGCAACAAACACTCTCCTACCTCCAGGCTGGTATCTCAAAGGGCAAACAAACTGATGCAGGCCAAAGAGATACAAAAATCCTGCTATGGCTTATTTTATGGCTTCGTCTTATTTTCAGAGAAACAGGGTAATACTCTTCCTGGCTGGGAGAATGGGGACCAGGATGATGCCAACTAGCCTCTCCTGGCTTAGTCCTCTGCCTGTTGGCTACTATTCTTATAGGCAACCACAACCCAAGGTACCAGCAGAAGAGAGTTACAGCAAAAAACTCAAAAACACACTTTATTGTGGTGTTTCTGCACTCACATTTAGGAATGCCACTCCAATGGGCCCCCCTCTTCTATAGCCACTTGTGTGCCTTAAGGACAGCATTTTTTAACTGCTGAGAAAATGGCAGGCCTCTAATTAGAGCAAAAACTTCTAATTATCAACACTCTGCAAAGTTAAGACAAATCAGGCTTTTGCTTACATTGTGTACGTTTACATTCAGCCAGATATGTTGATGCTCTAGGAGCAGTGGAGCCAACTTAAATTATGGCAGCATTCTGATAAATGAAAGCGATAACCAGGCAACACAACCTTTATCCTTTCCACCCTGGAGGGAAACTCATAACCAAATTCAGATTGTGAAGAGAGCTGTAGGGGAGTTATACATTAAAAGTGTTACTTCCAAGAACGAGCATCTGACTGATTTATTTAGTGTTAGGGATTTAATTCAGAACCTATGCGCTCATATAGTGACAGAACAGGATACAAAATGTCCTCAGGTGGTGTCAGGGATCAGGCTGAGGAATGGTGGGAGCCCCCCTCCCTCTGCACAGAACCAGGATCCTGGGGCTCTACAAGAGCAGGAGAGTAGGATTGACCTGGAACGATGGTTTGCTGAGGGGCACAGTTCGGAGGACGGGAGCTGGGCAGAACTGAGGCGAATTAACCAAATCTGCCTCACTGGAAGTTATACAGCCTCTTAGTCCCAGGGCTAGGAGACTGGATAAGGTAACTTCGCAGAAGGCTAATTGGTTGAGAGATTGGGTAAATGAGACATGGGAAGACGGACGTGGGAGGAACCTGCACTATGAGAATGGTTGTTTGTTCTTTTGCTGCGTTCATTAAACATTTCTGTTGCTGGTCGGAGACTGCTTTATCTAGCATTACTTATCTGTGGTCAAAGTGAGAAGGAAGCCGGCCCTGAAGCCTGACAGGCATCAGGATTCACAGGGGCAGCAAATCCCGGTGTTGATCTTTCTTCCTGCCTCGTTCCCTCACCTCTTCTTCCCTGGCAGGGAGTGGGGACACCATTTTGGAGTCTGCCCCAGGTGCCAAAATGCTTTGGCCAGCCCTGCACACAGCACCCCCAGATGGCAGCATCACTCCATTGCAATTTATTTTAGTGAAGTCCCTCTCACACAGAATCCCAGAATATGTTGATGGAGCTTTAGCATTCACATGGCAAGTTAGCCACCAATCACAAAACTAAGGTAATGGTATTTAAGCATATGCCTGTATTGCAAAGCTGATTTGAACAGATAGAAAAAGCTCCTCAAGGGAAGACGTCCTGCTGGTGTTGTTCCTTCAGAGGGTCTGAAAGGCAGTGTGCTGGAGAGTAGACAAAGATCTGCAAGAACTTCCTGACAGTAAGAGCTGTTTGGCAGTGGAATTTGCTGCCAAGGAGTGTGGTGGAGTCTCCTTCTTTGGAGGTCTTTAAGCAGAGGCTTGACAGCCATCTGTCAGGAATGCTTTGATGGTGTTTCCTGCTTGGCAGGGGGTTGGACTGGATGGCCCTTGTGGTCTCTTCCAACTCTATGATTCTATGATTCTATCTTACCCCCTCTTGTTCTCCCAAAATGTCTGCCAAAGGAACCCTCAAGTATGCCATCTCTGGAGCTGGCCATAATTTACCCTTACTGGGAGGTGGGCAAATGTTTTCCCCAGCCTTATGAGGAAAGGTTGAAGGAGCTGCATATATTTAGCCTGGAAAAGAGGAGACTGAGAGGAGATACAATAGCCAATTTCAAATATCTTAAGGGCTGTCACATGAAAGATGGAGCAAGCTTGTTTTCTCTTGCTTGAACCAATGGCTTCAAGTTACAAGGAAGGAGATTCTGACTAAACATCAGGAAGAACTTTCTGACAGTAAGAGCTGTTAGACAGTGGAACAGTCTCTCTTGGGAGGTTGTGGACCCTCCTTTCTTGGAGGTTTTTAAGTAGAATCTGTAATGGATGCTCTGGTTGAGATTCCTGCATTGCAGCAGATTGGACTAGATGACCCTTGGGGTCCCTTCCAACTCTACAATTGTATGATCATCCAGCAGGAATAATTAGGAACAGCTGGACTGTTTGGCATTTATTTAAAATGCCATCCAAAGGAGAAAAGGCAATCTTAGGGCTTTATGCTCAAAGCAACTTTAAAGGAAAATAGTGCTTTGACAACTTCTGTGCAAAACTATCAGTGGAGAATAAATTCAGCACACAGGATTTGCCCCCTGTACTGTGGTCAGGGAAGTCAGAATACATAGCAGAACAACTGGAGCATGCAGATGAGCCCCAAGCCATGCCTTGTAAGGTAATGAAGAGGAGAAAGTAAAAAAATCTAGAAGAGGCAAAGGATTTGGGGGGGGTTGGGGGGGGAGAGACTTCACCTTGCTCACTGGCAGGTATCTGTGTGCTCCAATTCACTATGATAATAACTAAAATAGGTAATTTTAAACACAGTAAAAAGGATGACAAGCAACTATGTATATCACTTTACCAAGGAAGCTTTACAATCCAGAAAAGCTCAGAGAGCAGGCATAGGTCCAGCTCCACTACTGGAAAACTTCCCATTTATATTACAAATGGAACAATGATGTCTCTTGGCACCATGAAGGAATGGCAAAGGCCCTCACCAGTTTCAGCCAAGGTGTGAAACAGGCCAGCCACCTTCCTTCTCACCTGCAGGCACCTTGTCCCAAGTAGCGCACATCCCTTGCCCCACATATCCGTGTGCTCAGCTGCTGCTTTTCTCTCCAGAGCTGCCATGGGGTGTGTGAAGGCAGTGCCAATGGAAAGACGGGGCAACATCCCCGGATGCCTATTCTTTCAAAGTGTACAGTGCTGGTATTGTTTTGTATGCCTGAACCGCAGAAAGGAAGACATGAGAGGTGAAATGTATCTAAAGAACAGATTAAACATTTTAATAGGCTAATGCCATTTGGTTTTAAGAATATACAGTAAAGTACAGGTATATTTTCAAGCTATTACCAAGGGTACTGATCAAAAATCCCCTCAAAAGAGAAGAAGAAGAGTTTGTATTTGATGTCCCGCTTTATCACTACCCGAAGGAGTCTCAACGCGGCTAACAATCTCCTTTCCCTTCCTCTCCCACAACAAACACTCTGTGAGGTGGGTGGGGCTGAGAGACTTCAGAGAAGTGTGACTAGCCCAAGGTCACCCAGCAGCTGCACGTGGAGACATTTAGATTATGAAAACATGCATCTATATTCCTCGTATACAAAAATGAAGGGGCATAAATATATAGCACCGCCCTATAGACATCTATGTGGAAAGATTTCCAGTTTTGCAGCTAGGTGTATAAATTTGGATTTTTAAAGAAACCCACAAACAAGATTCCCACATGACATTGGATTGTCTTGCCCCTTCTGAAAACAAATTGTATGGAGGGCTGGAAATAAACGAAATGAAAAGAATGCTCACTAGGAATTCTAAAACACCCCACCCCCCCAAAAGAAGTTGCACTCAACTTTCTATAGCTTCCAAATGAGAATATTATGGCAGTGAAAAAGGGCAGAACAAGAGAGAACCATGATAGTCATCACCTCAGTACAAATAATAAATATCAGTGGTAGCAATATGGTTGAATTATTTCCATACTGCAGTGTGGACTCTTTAAAGCATGGAAATATTTTGTTCTATGTTATATCTAGCTGAATTACATCTAAGGGGTCTAAATGTTTATGGGGGGTGGAAATCACTTAACATATTAACAGCATATAATTTTATTGTGGAGTTTCAATAGCATGCATAATTTTACAGCACCTGTAAACAAGTCAGTGAAGCATAACTGCTTGAAATAACTTGCATTTTTTGGAATGTCTGCATACGTCCCCCATTTCCCATTATACAATATTAATTTAAGACATATCAGTGAGACCTCTATTGCTAAAAATACTCATAGCAGCATATTTTAGAAGATTTTTATTATTATTATTAAATCAAGTCATTGCACTTCATCATTTATTGCTGCAGCAAAAAAGGCCATTTAATAATTAACACGTCCGATTTCATTGATTGTCAGGTCCTATTCATCTGCTATGAGCTTCAAGGCAGACAAAACTGTCATACAACAACTGATAATTAATACCATTTTGCCTTACACTTTGAATCACAGTGAAGACCACATAGAAGAACTTTTTTCCAGTTCTGCACAGGAATAAAACTTCAACAAGCTGGGATCAAAGAGGAGCTGTTTTGTTGCCCATTTATCTGAGAGAGCAGGCTAGTATTTGTGATGCAGCTGAACTACCACAAGGTTGTAAGAACTAGAGGCAAGGGTCCCTCGCCCAGGGCCATGCAAAATGGGTTAGAGGCCTAAACCAGATGGGACAAATGTAGGCCCCATTTCTGCACTTATCTATTTTCATCTGCATTAATCTCGTCTGAATCTGTGCCCTTGACTTTCTTTACAATATCCATTATCTTTACCCAAGGGCCCTCCTTTGCCTCTGCCAGTGGGACTCAGAGGGCACCCCTTCAAAATCAGAGGCCCCTTCTGTTCTGGCCTGCCCTCACCCCAAGTCTGGCAAGCATCTGTGCTTTGACCAAAAATTCTGTTTGTGGGGGAAATACTTCTCCAAGAAAGAACATAAGGATAAGGTGTTTTGCCTCCTACAAATTGGGCTTCCGATGCCCCCCCTCCTTTAAAAAAACAAAAACCTTTTAGCACCTCATGGTAGTTTTCTGCAAAAACCCAACAGAAATGGAGAGAAACTCTGCCTCTTTTCTTCCCACGGAGGGGGGTTTTTTTTTTTTTTGTAGAGGCAGTAAAGAAATGCTACTCCTAAAAAATCTTGAAAAGCCTTTATTATGGTAAAGGGAAACAGCTGCTGTTTTACAGGAGACAGCAGGAGTGTGGGGCTGGTGTTTCTAAAAAAGCCCAACTTGCAGTGCGAACAAAATCACCTGCCTTTTCCTTCATGGAGACTAGAGAAGGAAGGAGTGGCAGTTTCAGTCCTGCAAACTGCGCTTTTGTAGAAAGCTCCAGCAGCAAAGTCCTCCTGCAAAAATCCCAATGGAAAGGAAAGAAATGGCCCTTCTTTTTTACATGAACTAGGGCGGTGGGAGAGACGGCTTTTTGCTCCCCCTTTGGGCTTTTAAAGGCTGCAGCAAAAGCACAACTTGCAGGATGGCAGGGCACCTCTCTCCCCCGCTTTTCCTTGAGTTTCTGCAGGAGGCAATGGCAGGAAGGTGCTGCTTGAACCTTCTGTGGAAACCTCAGGGGCAGATACCCTCCTCCCCACGCCCTCTGCACCTGCCATGAGACTCAGTGGAAGGACACAAGTCATGGGTCTGGCTAGTAAGACAAGACAAAATTTGTTGACCAACAAAAATGATGAATTAGTATCAGATTAGATTTACTAGATCTGCCTTTCTTAACCATGATGTTGTTGGACTACAACTGCCATAATCCATAGCCAGCAGCAGTCAGGGAAGATGCGAGTCTGACAATATTTGGGAACTCAAGGTTAAGAAAGGCTGCACTAGACTAGTAAGGTAACAAGTGTGAAAATTGGCAACAAAAAACAATCATTAGCAACTGATTCATTAGATGTTTGTCATTAGTTAAGCACCAAGCAGGCATCTTGTTTTTATACACCCATTTCTGTCCCTACATTTTAATTCACTAATTCACAACTGATATACCTGCCATAGCTGCCAAGTTTTCCCTTTTCTCGCGAGGAAGCCAATTCAGCAAAAGGGAATTTCCCTTAAAAAAGGGAGAACTTGGCAGCTATGCTACCTGCCATTAGAAATTCAAATTTCTGCACTTGCTAACAATTAATAATTGTTTGTATTCTTATACAACTATGACAAAATACTTATGCCATCCAAGTTTTGTTTTATTAAAGGAGAGCAGACGAACATGAAAACTACTGACACGGGAAAAGTTAAGATTTCACATTATTTTAATTTGGTTAACTAAAAACCACTCTGGAAATATTGCCTTTTTATACTGTTTTAGAAAAGAAATGAAGGAGAAACAAGAGACAGAAAAGGGTTTGTATTTTTAGCCTTGGCTTGAATGCGACATGGAGCATTTTTAGTTTTTCTCCTTTGTAGGAAGAAATGGGAAGGGGCAAAATTACTCCAAAAAGAAGTCATTTCTACCAAACAAAATCAACTCCTTTAATTTCAGGAGCACATTGTAGTACTATGATGTACACAAGAATCCAGTCTCTAAGAATCCTCTTGTGTCTTAGTGTCGTAACAGCAGCCCCGTCAAGATTGCAGGTCGTCAACAGGTGGGCAGCTCTAAACACTTCACTGTCACATGAAGATTTTAATAATGCTAATATGATTAGTGCTGAAAATCTTTATGAAGCTGTAAGATACTGTAGTGCTAGAACAAAATTTATGAAAGCAAAGAATTGCATAGCATGCCATGTGCTGCAATATTTAGGCACAACGGGGTGAATTACAAGACCATTTCAACCTTAAGCATTGGCCTGGGTGTGGGTGTTTGTGTGTGGTCCAACCCTAAGTCCCTTTCATGACTCCTATAGTGCAAGTGACAGAATATTCTTCTCAGTCAAAAATCTTAATACGTTGTACTGTACAGTTGTGACTTTTCTGCTCCATAGCAAGAACAAACTCCCAGCATCATCCTGAACTATAAAATAGCATATTATTAATACTCTCACTGCAGACAGGCACAACAGTGTAGCCCTGGGTAGAAATGCAAAAAAATAATAATTAAAAAAATACAAACATCATATTCCCTTTAGCATTGTGGGGAAAGTAGTGGCTATAATGAGTACAAGGGCAGACCAGGTGCCTCCCTATAGGCTCCTTTACAGAGTTTCTTTGCAAAGATATACTGCCTTATATATATAGTACAGATCTCTTAAAATTAGACTATAGATGCTCAATAAAAAATCTAGTAAGAACCCCTCTTTTTATACAGATTCAGTAGTATTTTCAAGCAAACCAAGGAAATAAAGGTCTGCGATTCCAGCACAGTAAGAAATAAGGCCCCTCCTATATTGGTAAGAAACAAAAAAGTGTTTGTTTTCTTCTCTTAGCTCACTAAATAGAAGATTATATTCATTTATTCCTTTTTTTAATGGAATGCTATCCATTTATTGGTTTGAAGTAAAAAAAGAAAAGTCAAGTTAGCTTCCTTTGTATTTTGACTCTGAAATCCTGGCAAGGTCTATGGCTCTTTCATGTTGTTATGACAGCTTTCTTGAGCTTCTCTATTTCCACCTGTGGATGAGACATATTAAAACTTTAATACAGAAATGAGTAACGTTGCCTATATTTCCCAGCAATGCTTAAACATGTGCTACAACATGCTTGGTTGGGAAGCTGATCACCAGAGCCGGGGTGGGGAACCTGTGCCCCCCCCCAGATGTGGCAAGACTCCCATTTGCCCCAGGCAGCCTGTCCAATGGTCAGGGAGGGTGGGAGTTGCAGGCCAAGAACATCCAGAGGCCCACAAGTTCTGTACAGTCATACCTTGGTTTAAGTACGCCTCGGTTTGAGTACTTTCAGTTTAAGTACTCCGAGGACCCGTCTGGAATGGATTAATCCACTTTCCATGACTTTCAATGGGAAAGTTCACTTCAGGTTAAGTACGCTTCAGGTTAAGTACAGACTTCCGGAACCTATTGTGTGCTTAAACTGAGGTACCACTGGATCTTCTATTGTAGGGCTAGTGAAAAGCTTAAGAATTTTAATTGCATTCACTGAACCATCCAGCCATTGAAACACCCTTGTGGAATTCATGTCCATCTGTGTAATCACTAAGCTGAGTTAGGTTCCGTACCATAAAACACTTCAGCAGCTAAACATATTTGCTCACATTTGAATGCATTGAATGGTACACAAATGTATACTGAAACTGTGGTTTAAAAATAATAATTCTAAAGCTTTTCACTAGCACAAATGATACGTTATTTACTATCTGCTTCTAGACCAATTGCAACTGAGGCCACTTAAGCTTAAGGTGTGATTAAGAAACATCGCAGAAGCATGGGCTCATCACCTCAATATTTTGGCACCTAGCATTGTTGGTAGAGCATGAGACTCAATCTCGGGGTTGTGGGTTCAAGCCCCCACTTTAGGCAAGATTCCTGCCTTGCAGGAGGTACTAGATGAGCCTCATGGCCCCTTCCAACTCTACAATTTATGAAAAAACTGTTCCTTAATACAATTATGATTAATTTAGTCATGAACAGCTGCTATACAATCTTAAATGAGGTATATCTACCCAGTTTTCTAGAAAAGGTTTTAGCCATTTTGAATGTCCCCCTTCCTGCTCTCAACACAACACTCATGGAAATGGCAACACCTGGATTCCAACCAAAGGACTGGGAGATATCTCAGGAAAAACAATGCTCCAATATTGTTCCCTCAAGTTTCCTATCCAGTCTAGCGTCTCTACTTTGTATTTGAGGGAATTCTTTCCCCCAGTCAGCAAAACAATCAAGTCAATGTGTGAAGCATTTTATAGTGGCAGAGGTGAATTTAGGAGAGAGAGAGCCATGCGGTCGCACTGGGCATGCAGCCGAGGAGGGCACTTGCTCAAGGCCCAGTAAGTGCTTGCCTGTCTTTGGGAAGGAGGTAAATGGCTCTAGGACCCTGCCAGAGCCCTCTGCAAGGGCAGGGGGGAGAGCATAAAATGGCCTTGCACAGGGCCTTGACATGGTCCACCCCCTCCCACCCAGATAGTGGCTGCTTTATTAAACAATAGCCCCTCATTCAACTTCCAAAAATATTCAAACACATTACCTCTAGGTTACTTCGCATCTGCTTCTCTTTCTCCAACTCCCTTTTCAGTTTTTCCAGTTCCTTCCTTTGAAAGTTAAAGGCAAAACTAGTTAAATTTTGCCATGTGAAATTTTACTTCTTTTTGTGGTTGAAGAAACATGCTAGTATATAAACTATGCCCAGACTCAAAGCAGAAAGAACAGCCGCAGAGGAAAGTTGTCCAAGTGCTTTGCCTCCAGAAATATACTGTGTGGATCTAAATCAGCAAGAAGATTCGTTCAAATCCATCTCATTCATATTGCTTTATATAGTTCCTAAACAATTGTGCAAAATCTGACCACTAAACTATGTTAATTTGCAACTAAAGAGCATTATTTACACTCATTTCATTTTTACAACTGGGCCTTGTACCATAAACATTTCAACTGCTTCCCCCCTCTTTCTTGCTTTTTTAACCACTAGAGGGAATGTCTTTAAAATATTGCCCTACAAGGTTTCTCATACAAGCAGCACCCATGACAGTTTGTGAGTCAAAAACAATCCTATATATGTTTACTCAGAAGTAAGTCCTGATGAGTTCAAGGGGGCTTTCTCCTGGGTAAGGGATTGCAGCCAAAGTGTGGGAATACAGGAGCTGGCACACTGGAGAACGGCTTCTCTTCTTTTCGAGGCTGCCCCTTCCTGCTTTCCTCTGTCTTGGCTCAGACCCACCCTCAGAAAAACAAAGAAAAAACTGCCACCACCAACCAAGGAAAGAGCAAACAAGGAAAACAACCCATGACTGATGGTTTGAAGGAAGGGCTGAGAGGTATGGAGTACAGAAGAATCACATCACATGCAGGAGTTTTGTTCCAGAGGCAGTGCAAAAATGCTTAACGCCAAACTACTTGGCTGCTGGCTGGCAAGCAGGGGGCAGCCCTGTGTGAATGTGCTCCTTGTGTTTCCACTGCCTTCCCTCAGTTCTCCACAACTGCTTTCCCTGCTCCCTGGGTTGTTGAGGCAAGGAGGAGAGAGTGCAGAGAGGCAACCCGGCTCACTTGGAGAGACATTGAGGCAGAAGGGAAGGAAATCCTGAGAAACGCAGGCAGAAGAACAAGGCTGGAATGGAGCTGCACCTTCGGCCTCCATCCCTCTGTCTTCCTGCCACTCCTCTGCTGCACCTGTTGCTTGTAAGGCCACTGCAGGAGCCAATCACCCCCCCCCGCTGCTTCTCCGCTCCATTCCTGCTCCAGACTGTCCTCCTCACTGTGACCCCCCAGAAGGGAGGGGAGGGTGCAGTGGCACCTGGCTTCCTCGGCTGAAACAGTGGGAAGCGGCAAGACAAAAAGGGAGTTGGAGGGAGACCTAGGCAGAAGCTGCAGTTCCATTCCAGGCTTTTTCTTCTGCCCAATCAGCTTTCCCAAGTTCAATGCATGTGTGATGTGACTCCACTGTAGTTTAGTTTCATCAAGTCTCAGGGTATTATCTGAAGGCACATGAGACCCTCACCTTGATGCTAAGGACACCTGGGTCTGCTCAGTGTCTCGATGGAGAACCTTAGAATAGGCCTGCTCCCTTGCATTCCATAAGGGAATAATAATAATAATAATAATAATAATAATAATAATAATAATTTATTTATACCCTGCCCATCTGGCTGGGTTTCTCCAGCCACTCTGGGCGGCTTCCAACAGAAAAATAAAACAGTGATCCATTAAACATTAAAAGCCTCCCTAAACAGATATCTTCTAAAAGTTTGGTAGTTGTTTTTCTCTTTGACATCTGATGGGAGGGCGTTCCACAGGGCGGGCGCCACTATCGAGAAGGCCCTCTGTCTAGTTCCCTGCAACTTGACTTCTCGCAATGAGGGAACCGCCAGAAGGCCCTCGGTGCTGGACCTCAGTGTCCGGGCAGAACGATGGAGGTGGAGACGCTCCTTCAGGTATACTGGACCGAGGTCATTTACTGGGAGCCAATGTGGTCTCAGCGGCCGCTCCCAGTCCCCAGTCTAGCTGCCGCATTCTGGATTAGTTGTAGTTTCCGAGTCACCTTCAAAGATAGCCCCACGTAGAGCGCATTGCAGTAGTCCAAGCGAGAGATAACTAGAGCATGCACCACTCTGGCGAGACAGTCTGCAGGCAGGTAGGGCCTCAGCCTGCGTACCAGATGGAGCTGATACACAGCTGCCCTGGACACAGAATTGACCTGCGCCTCCATGGATAGCTGTGGGTCCAAAATGACTCCCAGGCTGCGCACCTGGTTCTTCAGAGGTACAGTTATCCCATTCAGGACCAGGGAGTCCTCCACACCTGCCCGCCTCCTGTCCCCCACAAACAGTACTTCTGTCTTGTCAGGATTCAACTTCAATCTGTTAGCCGCCATCCATCCTCCAACCGCCTCCAGGCACTCACACAGAACCTTCACTGCCTTCACTGGTTCTGATTTAAAAGAGAGGTAGAGCTGGGTATCATCCGCATACTGATGAATACCCAGCCCAAACCCCCTGATGATCTCTCCCAGCAGCTGCATGTAGATGTTAAAAAGCACGGGGGAGAGGACAGAACCCTGAGGCACCCCACAAGTGAGAGCCCAGGGGTCTGAACACTCATCCCCCACCACCACTTTCTGAACACGGCCCAGGAGGAAGGAGCAGAACCACTGTATGACAGTGCCCCCAGCTCCCAACCCCTCTAGACGGTCCAGAAGGATGTTATGGTCGATGGTGTCAAAAGCCGTTGAGAGATCCAGCAGGACTAGGAAACAGCTCTCACCTTTGTCCCTAGCCCGCCGGAGGTCATCAACCAGTGCGACCAAGGCAGTTTCAGTCGCATGGTGAGGCCTGAATCATTGGGAGGTATTTAAATGGAATCCTATATAATAATATGCAAGTGTCTCTGCATCCAGATTCCCTGTGTCCCGTTTTCCACGCTACTGAGCATGTGCCCCAGGGACACAGGGATTGGACGCAGAGACTGCACGTACACACACACACACACACACACGCTCTCCCCACCCCACCCCCCCACCCCTCTGCCCTGCACTGGTTCAATAAGCAGTTAAAACAGGCCACCAGGTGGAAAGCAGGAGCAGGCAGCAAGGCTCCTAAGCAGGGCAGGCCCTCTCTCAACGTGCCCAAGGGCCTGAGGAGGAAGCCGGGACGACCAAAAAAATCGAGGCCCCGGCTTCTCCTCACTAACAGGCCCGAAATTGAGGCCCAAACAGCACAAGCAACCGGGAGACCCCCGCTGGGCCGGAACGGCCAGTAAAGGCGCGGGGAGGCCACCGAATGCTCAGCGCCAACCGCGGGACCCTCAGAAAGCGCCGGGGCGGGCGCAAGCCCCCCGGACGGCAAAGCTCCCTCCCGGACGCAGCAGGTGACTGAAAAAACAGCCGTGGAGGCCAACAAAAGTAGTGGGAGCCACCCCCACCCCCCCAAAAAACTGGGCGTACACCCCGGAGCAGCCGCCTGGGCCGTCCAGGAGCCAGAATTCGGCCACTGGGCCCTGGCAGCAGCAGCGCTATTGACGGGGGAAAATTAGGAACCAAACGGCAGGCGCAAAAAGTGCGCGAAAACAGGGTGGGGAGGGACCTGCACTCTAAACACAAGCTTCGGAGGGGGTAAAGGAAGAAATACCCCCCGCACCCCCCAGCCGAGCCCGGGCTGTAAAGGTAAAAGGGGGGGGGACTTTGGCTTGGGGTTTGGGAACGGGGGGGGGGAGAAAATTAGGGATAAATTAAGGATCAAAGGGAGGGGGGAAGGAACAATCAATTAGACAAGGAATAAAAGCCCCCCGCGCGCCGCTGCCACCGAAAAAGGCCAAATGTTCTAGCGCCCGTTTATTAAACAGGCTGAATGGCACTAGTGAACAAATAAATGAATAAAATGCTGGTTAGATAAAAGCTGAAGCCTACCAGGCTAGTGCTTAAATCTTGGGTGGTCATATCCACACACACATCCCAATTTGTCCATTTTTTAAAAAAAATGCAAGATAGGTTCTTTTTTTAAAAAAACAAAAACAAACTTATTGCCCCTGGTGATCCCCACTTGATGCCAAGAGGTTTTTTCAACCCAATCCCCACCCTGCCCTTAAAACATCATATAATTTTAATACAGGAGGTTATGCTAAAATGCTTGAACAAAAGAGCCATGACATAAATCTGCTACATCTTTCATCTAAAAGTCCAGTGAAATTAGCACTTACCCATGTTCTTTCTTTAGTGTTTCTACGACAGCTAGCAGGTCAAAAACCTGTGACCTGAGGTCTTCCAGAGAAGGCTTCTTCTCCCTTTCATCTGTTTCCTGTTTAAGTTTCATTTCCCCAGTAGCAGCGCTGAGTACAAAAGAATTTGGTCTTGGTGATGAAGACAGAAGTGGTGGAGCAAATAGAGATGGCTGAAATAAGAAGGAAGTCATCTAATAAGTAAATGTACACGATGCAAACAATGCAAGCTGTCAAAATTGTGTCTCAAAGGACAAGCAAAGTCTGCTGAATTGCTGCTGACCCCCCACCCCTGTTAAGAAGTGAAGCCTGAAATACTTCCAGTGACCCCTGGGAAGACAGCTGCCACTGGCAGGGGAGGCTCACCTGTGGCCCTTAGAAGCTGAGGGACTCCCTCCCATCAGCCCCTGACAGCCTGCACAACAAACAAGGCGGGTGGAGGTGGAAGTGCAGCAACATTTGGAGGGCCACAGGGTCACTCCAGCCACTCAACAGTGGCTTAAAAAGCTGTTTCTTGTATTTCCCACACAGTGGAATTTCGCCAGGCTGAATTCAGTGTTTCTTAAAACTCTGTCCATCTGACAAAGAGCATCTCCACAAAAGTCATGTATCAGTTATGATCCTCATTACCTTTCCCAAGCAATCTTCTAAGCAGGTTTTAACATTGTATGTTGGTAACAAAGTTAGTGGTAATACTCTGAGGATATTTTACTTAGAACAGCAGAGAATACATTCAGGTAAAGTGACATTTTCTATGAGCCATTCAAAATAAATTTATACCCCTTATCTGTATAGAGTCATATTACATGAATACAGGAACGCGGGTGGCGCTGTGGGTTAAATCACAGAGCCTAGGGCTTGCCGATCAGAAGGTCGGCAGTTTGAATCGCCACGACGGGGTGAGCTCCCGTTGCTTGGTCTCTGCTCCTACCAACCTAGCAGTTCAAAAGCATGTCAAAGTGCAAGTAGATAAATAGGGACCGCTCCGGCAGGAAGGTAAACGGCGTTTCCGTGTGCTGCTCTGGTTCGCCAGAAGCGGCTTTGTCATGCTGGCCACATGACCTGGAAGCTGTACGCCGGCTCCCTCGGCCAATAACACGAGATGAGCGCCGCAACCCCAGAGTCGGTCACGACTGGATCTAATGGTCAGGGGTCCCTTTACCTTTTTACATGAATACACCAAAATTATGAACTGCTATTATTAGATTTCTTATTACAACTAACTTAAGCCATCTCAATTCTGTACCTTTTTAACTTCGGGTGGCTTTACTTTGGCACTTTCTTCCTCCTCTTTATGCTCCTTCCCACTTCTCTCTATGCTTAAATTCTGAGAAGCCTAGAGGAAAAAAGAAAAGGGAAAAATCTGCATTCTGTGTGAAGCAAACCCACCTATTTTAAAAGCTAAAAGCACACATTTCCATTTATTACTCCTATTTATAATATGCATCTAGTACATTCATTCATACACACAGACTTGTAAGTGAAAGAATTATGAAACTTAACAGATTATTTATTAAATTTATGGTATACACCCAATACACAGAAGATACAGTTCCCTGTACTCACAGAATTCGTGCCATTGAAGCGAGTGGGAAGCCTCCTGCCAGGCATCTTTGGCCTATTTGCAGTGGGATGTGATAAATTATCTGAGGTAGCTATTATATGATCAAAACTTGAAATTTCTGGAAAAGATTTGAAAACAGAGGTCACAATTAAAGCTCAGAAAACAATCTTAGAGGAGGAGTATAAAATGTTGTCAGAATATATGACAAAAGCCATCAACACAATATGACAGCTGGGACAGCTCAGTCGGTAGAACTGGAGACTCTTCAGCTCCACAATGGGCACTGCAGGGGGGTGGACTATATGACCCTCGTGGTCCCTTCCAACTCCACAGAATCTATGATTCTACCAACATCAGTGCAGATATTAAAGATTAGAATAGGAATTAATATGCTAAAAGCAGTCTCCATATTAAAAATAAAGTAGACAATGAAAATTGGGAGCAAGATACAAAACTCAACTGACTGTATAACTTTCTGATCTCTTTCTCAGAATAAGCTTGCAATTAAACATTTAGAAAACCATATACAACTAAAAGTGTCAAGTAAATGATTCTATGTGATTAAACAGCTATTCAGCCACTCAAGTACTCAATTTATCTGTAATGCAGCAACCTGAGTAACAAAAGGATGCCTGGATCTATGTATAAGAGCAGGGTTAGCGAGTTGTGAAAACTAAGCGCCTTGAGGAGTCCATTTGTGTAAAGCAGGGGTCAGCACACAGTCCTGCAGACGCCACGGTGGGTCGGAGTGTGTGTGTGTGCACGCATAAACACTATTTCTGATGCTTCTTCCGGTGTGGAGGAGGCATGCGCAGCTTCCCATCGGCTGCAGGAGCTTCCTGCAGCTAATGCGAAGCCAGCCAGTGTCGTTTAGGCGACTGATTGGGCGGTGGGGGTCCATGTGGCCCATGGGCCTTAGGTTGCCGACCCCTGGTGTAAATTCTTTATGTGTTAACCTGCTGCAGTAAAAACAAGCATCGTACTATGCCATAGACCAGGCATCCCCAAACTGCGGCCCTCCAGATGTTTGGGCCTACAACTCCCATGATCCCTAGCTAACAGGACCAGAGGTCAGGGATGATGGGAATTGTAGTCCAAAACATCTGGAGGGCCGAAGTTTGGGGATGCCTGCCATCCATTTTAGTTCACTGATGCCCAGGATGCCAATATTTATTATTGCCACCTAATAATAAATCATAAAATCATAGAGTTGGAAGAGACCACAAGAACCATCCAGTCCAACCCCCTGCCAAGCAGGAAACACCATCAAAGCTGTCAAGCCTCTGCTTAAAGACCTCCAAAGAAGGAGACTCCACCACACTCCTTGGCAGCAAATTCCACTGCCAAACAGCTCTTACTGTCAGGAAGTTCTTCCTAATGTTTAGGTGGAATTTTCTTTCTTGTAGTTTGAATCCGTTGCTCCGTGTCCGCTTCTCTGGAGCAGCAGAAAACAACCTTTCTCCCTCCTCTATATGACATCCTTTTATATATTTGAACATGGTTATCATATCACCCCTCAACCTTCTCTTCTCCAGGCTAAACATACCCAGCTCCCTAAGCCGTTCCTCATAAGGCATCGTTTCCAGGCCTTTGACCATTTTGGTTGCCCTCTTCTGGACATGTTCCAGCTTGTCAGTATCCTTCTTGAACTGTGGTGCCCAGAACTGGACACAGTACTCCAGGTGAGGTCTGACCAGAGCAGAATACAGTGGCACCATTACTTCCCTTGATCTAGATGCTATACTCCTGTTGATGCAGCCCAGAATTGCATTGGCTTTTTTAGCTGCTGCATCACACTGCTGACTCATGTCAAGTTTGTGGTCTACCAAGACTCCTAGATCCTTTTCACATGTACTGCTCTCAAGCCAGGTGTCTCCCATCCTGTATTTGTGCCTTTCATTTTTTTTTGCCCAAGTGTAGTACTTTACATTTCTCCTTGTTAAAATTCATCTTGTTTGCTTTGGCCCATTTGTCTAATCTGTTAAGGTCATTCTGAAGTGTGATCCTGTCCTCTGGGGTGTTAGCCACCCCTCCCAATTTGGTGTCATCTGCAAACTTGCTCAGGATGCCCTCAAGCCCATCATCCAAGTCATTGATAAAGATGTTGAACAAGACTGGGCCCAAGACAGAACCCTGTGGCACCCCACTAGTCACTACTCTCCAGGATGAGGAGGAGCCATTGATGAGCACCCTTTGGGTTCGGTCAGTAAGCCAGTTACAAATCCACTGAATGGTAGCATTGTCTAGCCCACATTTTACCAGCTTCTTTACAAGAATATCATGGGGCACCTTGTCAAAGGCCTTGCTGAAATCAAGACAGGCTACATCCACAGCGTTCCCTTCATCTACCAGGCTTGTAATTCTGTCAAAAAATGAGATCAGATTAGTCTGACATGACTTATTTTTCAGGAACCCATGCTGACTTTTAGTGATCACAGAGTTTCTTTCTAGGTGCTCACAGACTGTTTGCTTAATGATCTGCTCTAGAATCTTTCCTGGTATTGATGTCAGGCTGACTGGGCGGTAATTGTTTGGGTCCTCTCTTTTCCCCTTTTTGAAAATAGGGACAACATTTGCCCTCCTCCAGTCTGCTGGAACTTCGCCTGTTCTCCAGGAATTTTCAAAGATTATTGCCAGTGGTTCTGAAATCACCTCTGCCAGTTCTTTTAATACTCTTGGATGTAGTTCATCTGGCCCTGGAGACTTGAATACATCTAAACTAGCCAAGTATCCTTGTACTACCTCCTTACTTTTTCGGGGCTGTGTTTCCCCTGCTGAATCATCTGCTCCATATTCTTCAGGTCGGGCATTGTTTTCTTTCTTGGAGAAGACTGAGGCAAAGAAGGCATTGAGGAGTTCTGCCCTTTCTCTGTCCCCTGTTTGCATTTCACCATCTTCTCCTCTGAGTGACCCCACTGTTTCCTTGTTTTTCCTTTTGCTACGGACATACCCATAAAAGCCCTTTTTGTTGCTTTTAACCTGTCTGGCGAGCCTGAGTTCATTCTGTGCTTTAGCTTTTCTGACTTTGTCTCTACACGTGCTGGCTATATGTTTGAATTCCTCTCTGGAGATTTCCCCCCTTTTCCATTTTTTGTACATATCCCTTTTAAATCTTAACTCAGTCAAAAGTTCTTTAGATAGCCAGCCTGGCTTCTTTAGGCACCTTCCATGTTTCCGTCTCATTGGTATTGCCTGAAGTTGTGCTTTTAATATCTCCCTTTTAACAAACTCCCAACCATCATGAACTCCCTTCCCTTTTAGTATTACTGTCCATGGGATTTCCTAAGTTTTCTGAAGTCGGCTTTCTTAAAGTCTAGAATGTGGACCTTAGTATGCTTGGTTGCTCCTTTCCGCTGGATAATAAACTCCAGAAGAGCATGGTCACTCCCACCTAATGATCCTGCCACTTCTACCCCACTAACCAAGTCATCACTATTGGTTAGGACCAGATCTAAAATGGCTGATCCTCTTGTTGCTTCTCCCACTTTCTGGACAATGAAGTTGTCTGCAAGGCCAGTGAGGAATCTGTTCGACCTTATGCTCTTGGCTGAGTTTGACATCCAACAAATATCAGGATAGTTGAAATCCCCCATTACTACTATCTCACTTCCTTTGGAATGCTTGGCCATCTGTTCCAGGAAGGCATCATCTGTGTCCTCAGTTTGGCTTGGGGATCTATAGTAAACTCCCACAATGAGATCACTGTTGTTTTTCTCTCCCTTAATTTTGACCCAGATACTCTCAATTTGGCTTTGAAGTTTTAAATCCTGGATCTCTTCACAGGTATACATATCCCTAACATATAAAGCTACTCCTCCTCCTTTCCTGTTTGGTCTATTTCTCTTAAATAGATTGTATCCCTCTATTACTACATTCCAGTCATGAGACTCATCCCACCAGGTTTCAGTGATGCCTATTATGTCATATTTAGTTTGCTGTACCAAGAGCTCAAGTTCATCTTGTTTATTTCCCATGCTCTGTGCATTAGTATACAGACATTGAAGACCGTTGATCATTCCCCCATGTCTCTTATTTAAGGATATTTTCGTCCCACCACTAGGTCTGCATGCTGCTTGCTCCATTTGGTCCTTGACATTTGGATGATCATCTTCAGCATTTGATAGACTCCTACCTTCAGGACCACTGTCTCCCTCCCCCACATAAGTCAGTTTAAAGCCCTCCTGATGAGGTTTTTGAGTTTCGTGGCAAAAACATTCCTCCCAACTTTTGTGAGGTGCAGTCCATCACTTGCCAGAAGTCCATCCTCAAGAAACTGCAGACCGTGATCTAGGAATCCAAACCGTTCCTGTTTGCACCATTTGCGAAGCCAGTTGTTCACTTCCCCTATTTTTCCCTCTCTCCCTGGGCCATGTCGTTCAACTGGGAGGACAGAAGAGATGACAATTTGTGCATCTAATTGCTTCAACTTCCTGCCCAGAGCCTCATAATCATTTTTAATCTTCTGTAAGCTATGGCTTGCAGTGTCATTGGTTCCCACATGCACCAAAAGGAAGGGGTATTTGTCGGTGGGTTTTATGATTCCTTGCAGCCGTTCTGTTACATCTTTGATCTTGGCCCCAGGTAGACAGCACACCTCTCGAGACATCTTGTCAGGCCCACAGATCACTGCTTCTGTACCCCTCAGTAGGGAATCCCCTATCACCACTACACACCTCTTCATAGGCTTGGTTGGGATTCTTCCATGTGCTGTCTCTTCCAAGGTTACCTGCATATTCCCGGAGGACTGACTTTGCTGCTCATCTTCATATTTCTGATCAACTGTGATGAGGGAGAGATCTTCAAATGGAGTCTGTTCCTCGTCTTCCCCAAACTGCTGCCCCCAGATGTTTTGGCCTACAACTCCCATGATCCCTAGCTAACAGGACCAGTGGTCAGGGATGATGGGAATTGTAGTCCAAAACATCTGGAGGGCCGAAGTTTGGGGATGCCTGCCATAGACTAACCCACGCAGTTATGTCATTAGCTTTCCTGAACGGAAGATTTATCCAGTTACGCTTCTTCCTTCCTTTTTAAAGCTTACCTGCCTCTTTTACGTTCGTTATTGCAATTGAATCGACCTCTGCTGATTTTGGTCTCGGTGGTAACTGCTCAGAATCTAACTTTGGTTTTGTTGCTGGTTCAATTTCAGATTTTGGTCGCCAGGAAACAACTTCCCCATTTGTCCTGTGTTTGAAAGAGAAAATGATTTAACATTAGGTATTACAGCAAAAGGGACGTGGGTGGCGCTGTGGGTTAAACCTCAGAGCCTAAGGCTTGCCGATTGGAAGGTCGGCGGTTCGAATCCCCGCGACGGGGTGAGCTCCCATTGTTTGGTCCCAGCTCCTGCCAACCTAGCAGTTCGAAAGCACGTCAAAGTGCAAGTAGATAAACAGGTACTGCTCTGGCGGGAAGGTAAACGACATTTCCGTGCGCTGCTCTGGTTTGCCAGAAGCGGCTTTGTCATGCTGGCCACATGACCTGGAAGCTGTACGCCGGCTCCCTCAGCCAATAAAGCGAGATGAGCACCACAACCCCAGAGTCGGTCACGATTGGACCTAATGGTCAGGGGTCCCTTTACCTTTACCATTACAGCAAAAGGGGGGGGGAACCCTCAGCATAATTTTGACAATTCAAGGCTTATTTTTTTATATACATGTTCATAAAAATAGGCTCAGCTCATGAATCTAGTTCTCAAAATCTTGGTTTTGAGGCTCAGGAGTGGATCTGGTCCCACATGTTTCAAGTCTCTCCTCTTGCGCATGGATTCTTCCCTTTCATCATCCTTCTGAATATTCTCTCAAGGAGAATTACACACAGAATAATTTAAAACAGCTAAAACAACAATAACTACTACTACTACTACATTTAAAGCAAGACAAACCCTAACAAATGCCAACAGTGCCCTTCAGTTCTCTATATTGATCAAACAGGCCAAACCCTACGCCAAAGGATAAATGGACATAAATCTGACATCAGGAATCACAACAAATGGATACTAACAAATGGATACTTGTGGTAAAGACCCATTTATCCAGCTGGGAAAAGCCTTTGGGACAAAAACATCTTCAAGTGCTTCTGGAAAGAGCAGCTAGCAGTTGCTTGTCATATCTTGACAGAAATGCTGTTCCACAGAATAGGGGCAAACACACTGTAAACCCTGCTGAGTTACTGCAGGATTCACAAGCTGCAGTGACCTACTGGGTAGATAAGGAATAAGGCAGTCTCTCAAGCAACTGCTAGCTATGAGAGCCACCTCCAGGATCAGAGGCTCCCCGTCTCAAAATACTGGCCACTGGAGAACAGTGGAAGAGAGTGGTTGCCCTCCTGTTCTACCTGTGGGCTTCCTGTAGGCATCTGGCTGGGGTTGGACTAGATGATCCTTGGGGTCCCTTCCAACCCTACAATTCTGTGGCTTTCACATGTAAGGAAAGGGCATACTTACTTAGATATTGGAGGTTGCACAACTGGTTTATCTGGCCATTTTAAATGCGAAATTCCAGATCTCAACACATTATTTGCCTTGTTTGGCGGGATAGGCTTTTTGGGTGGTACTTGAGGAGCTGCTGGTTTAGATATTTTCTGGTCTAAACATGATTTTTCATCTGGCAAATAAAACAGAAATATATGTCAGTAGTATTTGGGTGACTGGAAGAAAATGACGTACTACAACTACCATTAGCTGACATCATACAAATAATGCAGTTACAATTTATTAGGAGCTACTCCCACAGATATATAGAATCAGAGTTGGAAGAGACCAGAAGGACCATCCAGTCCAACCCCCTGCCAAGCAGGAAACACCATCAAAACATTCCTGACATATGGTCATCAAGCCTCCGCTTAAAGACCTCCAAAGAAGGAGACTCCACCACACTCCTCTGGACACGTTCCAGAGTGGTGTTCTGAGCAGAGGGCCCCAAAGGCTGGCTGTGAGAGAAGTAGAGAAAGCCAAAACTGGATTAAGCCCTAAAGCAACAAACTACTCCCTCCTAGTTGATATTCTCAGATCCAGAAAGTCCCACGGGGACTGAAGCTGGTGTCCAGAAAGTCAAGAACTGAAAAAAGTTACACTTCTCAAACACCAATATTCATTAACATTATTAAGTTCCCTAAATCCGTAGGTGGGTCAACAAGAGCCCTTGGAAAGGAAGAACCATCATTTCTAATGGACTCCTTGACTTTTAATCAAAGATAAAGATGTGTACTATAAGGACGCGGGTGGCACTGTGGGTTAAACCACAGAGCCTTGGGCTTGCTGATCAGAAGGTCAGCGGTTCAAATCCCTGCGACGGGGTGAGCTCCCGTTGCTCAGTCCCAGGCTCCTGCCAACCTAGCAGTTCGAAAGCACGTCAAAGTGCAAGTACTGTATATCCCTGCGTATAAGACTACTTTTTAACCCAGGAAAATCTTCTCAAAAGTCGGGGGTCGTCTTATACGTCAGGTTGTAATTCTTACACAGCGAGTCTATCACAAATTCTATATTTTAACTTGGAAAAGTTGGGGGTCGTCTTATATGCTCAGTCGTCTTATACACTGGAATATACGGAAGATAAATAGGTACGGCTGTGGCAGGAAGGTAAACAGCGTTTCCGTGTGCTGCTCTGGTTTGCCAGAAGTGGCTTTGTCATGCTGGCCACATGACCTGGAAGCTGTATGCCGGCTCCCTTGGCCAATAATGCGAGATGAGCGCCCAACCCCAGAGTCGGTCACGACTGGACCTAATGGTCAGGAGTCCCTTTACCTTTACCTTAAAGATGTGTACTATAAGAGTTTCAGAACGATCAGAACAATGGGGAAACTCAAATATATATAAATAGTATCTATATAATCTATATATATATAAATGTAAACTGGGGATGTGTGTTTGTCTCCAATGTTCAACGAAACCGCTTGACCGATTGTGTTCAAATTTTGACACAATGTCCCAAGCGAATATGAGAGCAAGCCCATACCGTTTGCGTAGACAGATGTCGTACCTGGGCCAGGTAAAACCCCCAAACCACGTGTTCCAGAACTCACAAATTAGACGAAAGTGCATGCTGGGAGCACAGGAGAGGTTGCAAAATAGCGCCCTTTAGTGACGGCTACACTGGTACTGCACCTAGGAAAACTTCCCTCTCCACAGCATCTTGGCTTGGCTTTCCAGACTGGGCCAAGTGGAGGTGGGGGCTCGCCTAAGTGGGGGGTGGGGAATTTTCAGCTGGAATTAACAATAAGCCGTAGTCCTTCTAAAATGGTTATGTAATATGTACAATTCTTCAAACTTGTTGCATCACTCTTTATAATAAACTGTTTCCTAAAAATGGAATTCTCTCCATAATAATATGTTATATAATATTAGAATTAGAAATACTAAAACAAGTTTCACATCCAACATACTTGTTACCAACTGGACCTCCATATAAAATGCAAACTGTCAGAAAATCAGTCTTAATTCCACAACCCCAAGAAAGAAAACTCACCCCAAATGTATCTCATTTTACATTAACTGTAACATCCTTAAAATGGCATAGTATCGATAACAGACATGGCTATGTATTTATTTATGTCCTTTGCCAGTCCCCCAACTCCTGAGTCGGTTGTCCCTGAATAGTGATCAGAAGAGAGCCAGGCAGCAGCAGAATCCTTGCCAATGGGCTTCTTCCCTTCTAGGTTTGTGCAGAAACAGGTATACATGGTTCATGACAGGCAATGTGCAACAGGCAGCAAGAAATGAGCTAAAGAAGAAGAACCCATAATCTCTCTCTTATAATGCTTTACTGTATAGGCAATTTCTCTAAATTTAAATTTCAAAAACCTGAGTTTTGTAGTTCTAAAAGCTCTTGGGCCTTTCTAGCTGCTTTAGATACTCACCTGCTAGGAAAGCACAAATCAATTTGCTAAATGCCCCAAATAAGAGGGTGGAATCCTGTAACTTCTACACGCTGTTGAAATCTCTCCAAGGTTCAGTTTACAAGCTGGCTTGCAGAGCAAGTACAACCCATAGCTTCTTTGTTTACATGAATATCAGACAATATATTGCCACCAAAAATACATTTAAAGTACAGAGCCTGCATGATGGGGAGAACATGCCAGCTCAAGGTTCTCAAATGTCCATTCACATAATGCTTTGATGCTGAGTTTTCATAAGTCCACCCCATTTGTCAGTCTTAACATATGCGGAGCCCTGAGCTGCTATCCTGCCCTTCCTCCCAAAGGAGCCCAGGGCAACAAACAAAGCAGTACACCATGATGAAAAATAAAATAAGCAGAAACATTTAAAAATAGCATGAGCATCAAACAATAAAGACTACTGCATGCCCTCGCAGCTAATACTGTAGGTGCAGCTAATCCCACGGTTGCCAGGCTAAGTCTGAAGTCTGAAACAGAACTTGCCCCACCTTCTGGGAGCTATAGTCCAATGGAGCTAAAGTTGGTATGGTCAATAGCAACTGTATCACCACAAAAAGAGGCATCTATCTTGACCCCCCCCCCTCCCTGCTCTCTCACTCTCTGCCCTATTCTAATGTTAGATGACTGGCACGTGGGTGTGGTTTGCCCAAAACACATGGCAGGGCTTACTAGACCTGCAGACTCCCCTCTGTTGCCCTAAGGGCTCACTTCTTCTCTTATGACTGGTTTTAGAATTGGTTTATTCCAGTTTTAGTAATTAACCTTTAATTGTACACCACTGTGAGCATTTTACAGTGGAGTGGCAGACTATAAATGTTTAAATAGAGTAGTGTATAGTAATTCCATAAAATTTTCAGACCTCTTTAGCACGAAGTATCTATATAAAGAGATACTTCATGAATACTTCATGGATAGATACTCCTTCATGGATCACTGCCTTTGTCGTGGCGAAGGGGCTTGAATAACTCAGAGAAGCTATGAGCTATGCCATGCAGGGCCACCCAAGATGGACAGGTCATAGTGGAGAGTTTTGACTAAACGTGATCCACCTGGAGAAGGAACTGGCAAGCCACTCCAGTATCCCTGCCAAGAAAACTCCATGGACAAAGACAACAGGCATATAAAAGTTATGACGTTGGAAGATAAGCCCCTCAGGTTGGAAGGCGTCCAACATGCTACTGAGGAAGAGGACAAGTACAAGTACCGTATTTTTCGCTCCATAAGATGCACTTTTTTCCTCCTAAAAAGTAAGAGGAAAGGTCTGTGTGTCTTATGGAGCGAATTCATGGTCCCTGGAGCCGGATTACCCAGGGGTGAAAAGCAGATCGTGCTTTTTTCTTTTTTTAGGAGGGAAAGAGGGAGTTGAAAGGAACCCGCTCAGCAGCTGATTGCAAGAGATTGGGGAGGGAGATAAGGGACGCTAGCTCCCTTCCAGGCCTCGCCCCCTTGCCCAGGCCTCCATTGTTGAATGTTCTGCAGACGGAGGCTGCAGTGACATGTGACTGGCTGATTAGATTATCTGTCTGGAAACTGTAGAAATGGCGCCCTTTCCTTTCCTAAAGAAAATGCAGAACTGTGAGTTGAACCCCATAAAAACAGGATTTTTTCCCTTTGCAAGGTAAGCTTTGCAACTTTCAGCGGATCCTCAAAAATGGAGCTTTGCCCCTTTGCAAAAAAAAAAAAAAGCTGCACAACTGAGCTGATCCCCCCCAAAAAACAGGGCTTTCCCCCTTTCCTCCTCTAAAAATTAGATGCGTCTTTTGGTCAGGTGCATCTTATGGAGCGAAAAATACGGTAGATTCAGAGCTGATGAAGTGGCTGGGCCAAAGCCGAAAGGTCGCACAGTTGCGGATATGCCTGGAAGCGAAAGGAAAGTCCAATGCTGTAAAGAAAAATATTGCATAGTGTAAGGGGGTGGGCTTACAGGGAACAGCCACCCCTCATCAAATCCAGTTCTTCGAAGGGCTCTGACAACAACGGAGGGGCAGGAGACAGGAAGGAGGAAGTGAGCAGAGGGGTCCAGGGCTCAGGCAGCATCCAGGAGCCCCGCCTACAGCCCGTGATACCAGCAAGGGAGGAGGGGCCAGCAGAGGTTTCTAGCGGGGAAACACCAGAGGGGCGTCCTTTCAAATTCACACCGGAACTGAGGCGATCAGGGGGCGGAGATTTGGGGTCCCCAAACTACTCTGCTGGAGGAGGAGCCAAAAAGCGCCACTGCGAGAATCTGATGATACTGAGTAGACATGTTTTCATGAAGCTCTTGCACTGTGAATAATATTCACAATAAAAGTCTTAAAGACAAGATGGTTTGGAGCAGGCATCCCCAAACTTCGGCCCTCCAGATGTTTTGGACTACAATTCCCATCATCCCTGACCACTGGTCCTGTTAGCTAGAGATCATGGGAGTTGTAGGCCAAAACATCTGGAGGGCCGCAGTTTGGGGATGCCTGGCTTGGAGTGTCGTTGCTCGAGGGTAACCAGTAACCTCCCTGACACATAGGAAGCTGGAATGTAAGAACCATGAACCTTGGTAAGCTGGATGTGGTCAAAAATTAGGTGGCAATAATAAATATTGGCATCCTGGGCACCAGTGAACTAAAATGGATGGGAATGGGCAAATTCAGTTCGGATAAGTCCAGGGGAGGGGGGGGCTGAATTAGATTTGTGTTTAAATGTTATTATGATAAAAGAAATAATATTTGAATGTATGGAAAATTTTGGGGTATAAATTTGAGGCTAAGGGGAGAAATAGAGGATAGATGGATGGGAAAATAAATTTAGATTTGGATTAAGATGAATTATGGGTGGAAGATATTCGATGCTTTTAAGAATAGAAATAGTTGTGAGATAATGAAAAAATGTGTTAGAATGATTTAAGATAATAAATGAAAATTGCTTATTTTGGAGTTAAAAATGGACCCAGTGTGAGGGGAATCGAGGAAGTCTACAATGTTAATTAAAATGTTAGAATTGATATGTTTTTCTTTTCTTTCTTAAGTTTTTATTCTCATGTTTTTGTTTTTGTGAATTTTTGCAATTTGTAATGTTTGAAAATATTTGAATAGATATGGAGGTCTCGTATACCCCAGGTGGTATGGTTGCTGACCTTGAGCCAGACATGCTGGAGAGTGAAGTCAAATGGGCCTTAGAAAGCACTGCTAATAACAAGGCCAGTGGAAGTGATGATATTCCAGCTGAACTACTTAAAATTTTAAAAGATGATGCTGTTAAGGTGCTACACCCAATATGCCAACAAGTTTGGAAAACTCAGCAGTGGCCAGAGGATTGGAGAAAATCAGTCTACATCCCAATCCCAAAGAAGGGCAGCGCCAAAGAATGCTCCAACTACCGCACAATTGTGCTCATTTCACATGCGAGCAAGGTTATGCTTAAAATTCTACAAGGCAGGCTTAAGCAGTATGTGGAACGAGAACTCCCAGTGCAAGCTGGATTTCGAAGGGCCGGAGGAACCAGAGACCAAATTGTAAGCATGTGCTGGATTATGGAGAAAGCTAGAGAGTTCCAGAAAAACCTCTACTTCTGCTTCATTGACTATGCAAAAGCATTTGACTGTGTCGACCACAGCAAACTATGGCAAGTACTTAAAGGAATGGGAGTGCCTGATCACCTCATCTTTCTCCTGGGAAATCTCTATGTGGAACAAGAAGCTACAGTTAGAAATGGATATGGAACAACTGATTGGTTCAAAATTGGGAAAGGAGTACAACAAGGCTGTATATTGTCTCCCTGCTTATTTAACTTATATGCAGAAAGGCTGGGCTGGATTAATCCCAAACCAGAATTAAGATTGCCGGAAGAAATATCAACAACCTCAGATATGCAGATGACACAACCTTGATGGCAGAAAGTGAGGAGGAATTAAAGAACCTTTTAATAAGGGTGAAAGAGGAGAGCGCAAAATATGGTCTGAAGCTTAACATCAAAAAAACCAAGATCATGGCCACTGGTCCCATCACCTCCTGGCAAATAGAAGGGGAAGAAATGGAGGCAGTGAGAGATTTTACTTTCTTGGGTTCCATGATCACTGCAGATGGTGACAGCAGTCACGAAATTAAAAGACGCCTGCTTCTTGGGAGAAAAGCAATGACAAACCTAGACAGCATCTTAAAAAGCAGAGACATCACCTTGCCGACAAAGGTCCGTATAGTTAAAGCTATGGTTTTCCCAGTAGTGATGTATGGAAGTGAGAGCTGGACCATAAAGAAGGCTGATCGCCGAAGAATTGATGCTTTTGAATTATGGTGCTGGTGGAGACTCTTGAGAGTCCCATGGACTGCAAGAAGATCAAACCTATCCATTCTGAAGGAAATCAGCCCTGAGTGCTCACTGGAAGGACAGATCCTGAAGCTGAGGCTCCAATACTTTGGCCACCTCATGAGAAGGTCTATATAAAATAAACATCTATATAAAATAAACTCGGCATGCTGTAAATTAAAATCCTACTTGATTGCATCTCCTTCGACTGATAGCCCAGAATTCAATTAAGAACTTTATTCAAGAGAAGCATTAAAAGGGGTTGGGTGGGTGAGAGAAACAGTGAGAATGTACCAGAAGAGGAAAATAAACTACACTGGATTACTGGTCTACCTAGCTCTGAACTGAATAAACCAGCAGAGCAAACTTGTCCCAGTGTTGTTTTTGCAGTTGCCAGGCCCTTGAGATGGTTGACAGAGGAGTGACAAAGCATAGAGACAGAATGCCATGTTTTATGAGGCACCAGTGAGGGGGAAGCCCAGGCAGGCAGCAGAAGCACCAAATGTTAAGAATTGGTAAAGATGCAGCTAAGGTTTCCCAGCCAGAGAACCCTGTGGATGAAGAGGGAAGGTTTCTTGGGGAGTGTAGAGTAGCAGCCAACCACAGAGAAAAGTAAAAAATGTCAGGTGTGGCAGGTTCAGAGACATTGCCCATGTACATTTAAAAAAATTAAATTTATAAACTACAGTGTCAGTCATTTATTGTCTTGATGTGATCAGGGATCAAACTGGCCTTTACCTTTTTCTTCATTCTTAGGAAGAGGAAACTTCTTCTCTGCCATCAGAAACTCTGGCTTTAAACCTGAATGTAAAGCCAATAATCAACTTAGGAACTATGTTTTTTTTTCTTTTGGGGGCGGGGAAGGGAGAATCAGAATCCTTATAGTTATTAAGTTTATACAAAAATGGCAGGCAACACAAGGAAGTAGAAGTATTTCAAAATGTGTGTTAAGTCCACAGTCCTCGTAAAAAAAATTGAAATAATTCCATCACATGGTCGTGGAAAACCCTTTATAGCATTATATGCATTGCTACAAAGGGACCATGTTGGATACCTAACATTCAAGTTATCACACAAAAGCAACTCATGCAACCCACTGGCGTTTATGCTTACATACACATTGCGAGGTAAGAGCTCATACAGTCTCAGCCATAGCAAGATTTCCCCTATGATCTTTAATGCTGGTCAACTGTGTTTAAGTATATTTTAATGTTGGACCACCTTGAGCACTATTTTAAACTAAAAGGCAGGGCTTTAAAAACAAACTTGTGTATCTCCAATAGAACAGTGTGTACCTTGGGAGTGCCGTTCACAATATTTGAGCCAGCCCCAAATCAATTCTTCTTTTAGTCAAAAGTTAAAGAGATAAAATCTTGGTTTGCATACCTGGACCTTTTGCAGGAGGTGGTGGCTTCTTTGGCTTCTGCAAAGGGGACATGATATCAATCACCACTGAGGGTCAATTATAATGCTGAATGCTATATGCTGACTTAGATACTGGACATTGGTCCCCAGGTGGATCCAGCAAGTCCATTTTCTTGCCTGTAGGTTTGCTGCACTTTGATTAAGGATAGCTCTGTTTTCTGGATGTACCCAGGGGCAAACTGTGCCATTACTAGTCTTTAAAATGCCACAGGTATTGTAAAATTTTCAAGAGCTGCATGTATTTCTGTAACTTAAGTGCTATGACTAAAAAGTAATTTTAAAAGAGATTAATAATGAGGCCTACAGAGTAAAAATGACTAATGAGCTAAATATGTTCAGTATTTGTTCTATCTATGCCTTGAAGCAGGGCTACATGATTTCTATAAAATGATCGTGAGAACTTACAGGAAAATCTTTATCCGATTCATAAATCTGAACTGCAAAGTTGTCTGGAAAAACTCCTTCTTTACCACCAAGCTCGCCTTTCCACCACCCAGCCTCTCCAGTATCCTAGAACAACAAACAGTTCTTTGTAAAAACAATTTAAAAAGTTGTAGAATATGTATTATTATTTCCCAGAAAACACATACAGTTTGGAGGAAAATCTAATTTACTGCTCAGTTTTCAAAATAAATGCAATTTACACAATGGCAGCCCAGATTTTGTTTCTTTAAAGCAACAGCTGTTTAAAAAGCCTGAGTGACTAAGAAGGCCTGGCACCCACAGCCGGCCTTTCACTGCCAAGTGTGCTGTGTACCTGCTGTGTACCTGCCTCAACCTCATTTGGCTGAAACATACAAAGCAGGGACTCGGATCTAGAGGTTCAGGCAAGCATATACGGAGGAGAAGGCAATCTCCCAGGTAACCTGTTCCCAAACCATTAAAGCTTAAACAATAGTACTTTAAACTGGGCTCAGAAATAGGCCGGCAAAACAGGCTCACCCACCCTGTCTATTAAAAACCTTGTGGTCCTATTCTGGACCAACGACAGCTTCCAGACCATTCTTGAAGGCAGTCCCACACTCTAAAGGAAATGTTAGCATAACGCCCAAGCTATTTCCATCTGGCTGTGGTTGCAACTGGTATATTAGCGAGAAAAGCTGATAAAAAGATCTCTATGAGGGGCTACTTGAGCCTCTAACAACAATGCTGGATCAATAAGCACCTCTAGATAGTGGACCTAATTCTTCAGGGGGAGTGCAAGCCCATCCAGAATGGGCTGAACACCATTCACCTGGGTGGACAACCCACCCACCAGTAGTACCCCCATCTTGTTAGGATTGAATCTCAGTTTGTTCACCCTCATTCAGTCTATTACGGCACCCAAGCACCGATTCAGGTCATCTACCACCTCACCTGCACCTGATGAGAGAGATAAAGCTGGGTGTCATCCACAAAGCGGTGACACCTCAGACCAAATCCCCAGATGACCTCTCCTAGAGGGATCCCACAGGGCCCCATAGCCCAAAGGCCAAGGGGGTCGAGCAACGTTCCAACAGCACCACCTTCTGCAATTAGCCATATAAGCAGAAGCGGAACCACAGCTAAACAGTGCCTCCTACGCCAAACCTGAACATCTATCCATAAGGATACCATGGCTAATGGTACTGAAAGTCACTGAGATGTCCAAGAGAATCCACAGGGTCTTACTCCCCATCCCTCTCTTGGCAGAGGCCATCCCACAGGGTGGCCAAGGCAGTTTCTGTCCCAAAACCATGCTAAAACTCAACTGAAATGGTTCTAGAAAAACAGTCTCATCCGGGAGTGACTGGAGGTGGCCAGTCACTTACTCAGGAAGGGAATGTTAGTGATTGGCATAGGATTGTTGACATCTTCTGGGTCCAGACTACATTTCTCCAGGAGCAATTATCACTTCCTTTAAAGAAACTGGGGCTTCAGTAACTGATGCAGGAGTTGTCATATGAGTGCGTATTTATGCATATGCTTACAAGGTAGTATCACGGCAAACAAGTCTAACAGATCAATTAATGAATGAATTATCATCATCATCATCAAGGTGTATGTCCAAGCAATTTAATATATATTATAAAGGTTAATTATATAGGGAAGCTCCAATTCAGATGTACAGAAGTCTCAATCATAGTCTCTTATAAAACATATGAACCAAGAACAGTCCAATACTGAATACAGTGGTACCTCAGGTTAAGAACTTAATTCGTTCCAGAGGTCCGTTCTTAACCTGAAACTGTTCTTAACCTGAGGTACCACTGTAGCTAATGGGGCCTCCTGCTGCCGCCGGAGCACAATTTCTGTTCTCATCCTGGAGCGAAGTTCTTAACCTGACTATTTCTGGGTTAGCAGAGACTGTAACCTGAAGCGTCTGTAACCTGAAGCGTCTGTAACCCGAGGTACCACTGTATACTTATTCGTTAGCTTGTTTGTTTAAGCATTCAAAACTTTAATTTACTGGACAACATCCAAAAACATTTGAAATTTCACTTTGGTATGCCTAGATCTAACAGAAAAGGAACGTGGATTAATGTCTTACCTTGCTTATTATTTGAATAATATCACCTTCTTTAAAACTAAGTTCATCCTCATTAGTACCTTCATAGGCAAACGAGGTCTTGCAATATTCCTTAGCTGAAAAAAAGAAGTATAAATATTATACATGCCCAGTGCACTCCTGTTGCATGAATGCCATTGTTTAAAGCTCACCAGTAGGGCATTGGGGAGATGGATGATAACAAAGTAGCTAGTAAAATATGCTGAATTTACAGTAATTGTACACAAATGTACTTTTAAAATCCAACATGTAATTGCCCAGAACAAGACCACTGTTTAACATTTAGCTAGCAACAATGTCTTGGCAGTTCCTCAGAACATCAGGCATGTGCCCACAAGACTAGTTGAGTCTTGTTGAGGGAAGAGGTGATGGAAGATGCAGAATGCTAAACTAGAAGCTGAGAGAAGCCTCCTGCACAGCCTGGGGCTGGAGGGGATACATTATTATTTTTACTTAAACTTTATTAGAATTCAAATTAAAATACATTCGCAAACACACCAAACAGACAATAATATAAAAATAATAACATAAAATATCATATATAAATAATAATATAACATACAAAATAATAACGTACAAATTCATTTATAAATTACAATAATAAAAAAGAAAACACAAAAAAACAAAAAACAAAGATAATACGTTCAGACATACATTCATACCCAAAATCAAAATACTGGTAAAAAAAATACATTTAAACATATAAATTTAACCTATAAGTGAACCTATACCTATCAGCTATGTTCCTAATTTCCCTTTTAATCATATACCTTTATTTCTTCCCCTATATCTCCTCCCCCCATGGTAGACTTCCACTTATCTCCATCTCAGGTTCTTTAGTTAATATACTCTGGTACTGCTTCCCCTCAATCCTATGTACAGTGGTGCCTCGCTAGACGAATGCCCTGCTAGACGAAAATTCCGCTTAATGGCTTTCTCAGGGAACGCAAGCGGGCGGGCTAGGTGTCCCCCGCTTGCGTTCCCTGAGAAGGCACCCGGCTTTCTCGGCGAAGGCAAGTGGGGGAAACCTAGCCCGCCCGCTTGTCTTCGCCGAGAAAGCGCACAGCCACCTCCCCCAAGCCAAGGGGAAGGCAGGCGGCAAAACGTCCCCCCATCGGTGCGCTTCGCCTCCGGATCTGTTGGATAGCATCGCGATGCTGGAAATGAGACAGAAGCAGCTGAACCTGAAATTTAGGGGGATCCCAGAAGAACCTAATGAAAATATCAGAATCAAACTAGTTAACAACTTGGCGACTTGGCTGGAATTAAAGGAAGAAGAGGTGGATAACAAGATAAGTAATATGCTCAGAATAAGGGTGAGATCAGTCAAGGCGAGATCCAAAAAATTACCAGGAGACTGCCTGGTTACATTTACCTCTATGGAATTTAAAAATCTTATTGTGAGGTCAAGCTACAACAACAGCCTGAAGTTTGAAGGAAAGACAATTATCATCTTTAAAGAAATACCGACTAGATTTTTGGGTGACGGAGGCGAAGCGCGCCGATGGGGGGACGTTTTGCCGCCTGCCTTCCCCTTGGCTTGGGGGAGGCAGCCAGCGAAAACATACCCCCATCGGTGCGCTTCGCCTCTGTCTCCCTCCGCCGCCTCCCACCTGCCTCCCCCGATACGGAAGGCAACTTCAGAGACGTACCAAGTTGCCTTCCGTGTCAGGGGAGGCAGGCAAGACGCGGCGGCGGGGAAACATCTTCATCCGCCACCGCGTCTTGCCGCGCACAGCCGGCATGGAGCGCGGTTTCGGAGGTGTCCGAAGCCGCGCTCCATGTCGGGGGAGGCAGGCAAGACGCGGCGGCGAGGGAACGCCTTCCCCCGCCGCCGCTTCTCGCCGACATGGGGCTTGGCAGAGGTGGGGGAAAGGCGCAGGATCGTTCCTTCACCTTTCCCCCACCCCGCCCGACAGAGCCGGATCGGACGAAGCTTCTAAAGCTTCGTCCGATCCGGCTCTGTCGTTGGCAGCAGCAGCGCTTGCTCTCTTGGCTCGGGGAAGCGCCTGCCTGTCTTCCCCGAGCCAAGAGAACAAGCGCCGCCGCTGCCACCAGTTCCCCCCGAGCCCATAGGAACGCATTAATTGACTTTTAATGCATTCCTATGGGAAACGGTGCCTCGCTAGACGAAATTTTCGTAGGATGAATTGAGTCCTGGAACGAATTAATTTAGTCTAGCGAGGCACCACTGTACATATATCCTATAATTCTCAAATAGTATCTTAACTCAAAATAAATCACCTTCACTTGGCTTTGTCAATTTAAATCAAATCAAATCAGCTCAATATGAGGCATTAGAAGTAGACCCAAGACTTCACTGCGGGGCACTGTCCCTTCATGTACTCTCCCAATTTTTCCCAGTTCTGTTGGGATTTCTTGTTAATATGCCCTCTGGTTGAATTGGTCAGATTATCCAAATCTAAATAGCTTCTCCTGCCATTCCAGAATGTTGGGTATTTCTTGCTTTTTCCAATAGGATGCAACCGTCATGGCGTAAAAAAACAATGTCACATCCTGTTTTTTTTATTGTGTCATCCATTATCCCCAATGGAAAAGATTCACAGCTTTTCTTTATGTTATATTTGAGTATTTTTTTGATTTCCTCGAATATTTGGTTCCAGAAATTCCTTATTTCCCCGCAGTGCCACCATGCATGCATAAATGTCCCCGTCTCCTTCCGACATTTCCAACATAAATTATCCTTGGTTTTATACATTTTGTGAATTTTTACAGGGGTTAAGTACCATCTATACAACATTTTAATCATGTTCTCCCTAATTCCCTCCGAGGCTGTAAATGTCCAAGTTTGTTTCCATAATCGTTCCCACTGATCCATTTGTATGATTTTCCCCATATCTATGGCCCATTTCGTCATCGTCTCCTTCACCATCTCATCCTTGGTCTCCCATTCGAGCAACACATTGTACATTTTAGAAATTGTTTTATGTTCAGTCTGTAGTAAAAATTTTTTCCAATAAAGAAGGTTCTTCCAAAAATCCTTGCCTTAGTTTATGTTCATTAAATTTACTGTGGATTTGGTGGTATTGGATCCATCCAGTTAAGTGGTGTTTTATTCATATTCCTTTAGTTTAAATGTCCCACTCTTTTCTTCTAACATATCTTTATAATTCCCCCATTTTCGGAGGGGCTACATTATCATGTTGGTAGTAAAGGGACAGAGAGTTATACTAACAGCAGGACAGGGAGCTATTCTTATTCATCCGTCAAATGAGGAATTCGTTTGAGAAAAACACTGGCTTGCTGAAGTTTTGCACGGCCTTAACACCAAACCTTTTAATAACGGCTTCTATTTTAAAGATTTAACATGAAGATCACAAAACAATATAAAGATATAAAACAATACCTTTCTGTTTACTTTCTGTTTCTGTTTTTGCTACCTCAGTTGCAATTTCTGTTTTTGCTGCACCAGGAAATTGGGTTACTTTTGGTCCAGATGGATGAGTAAATAATGGCTACACAAGAAATGTGAAGGTTAAAAACAGTCCTTAGGCAAGAGCCAAATATACTTGAATTTGCAATTAAAGCTCCTGTTCATATGATCAACAAAGTGTAGAACAAGCATTTTAATGTAATACCTATGGCAAGAATTTTATTCTTGTTCGAAAAATTATTACTTAAGTTTAGGAACAGTAGCAATGTTTCTGGGTTGGAAACAGTCACCTGCCAACTAAAATGCTACTACAGTGCTACCTCTAGTTATGAACTTAATTCGTTCCGGAGGTCTGTTCTTAACCTGAAATTGTTCTTAACTAGAGGTGTGCTTTCGCTAATGGGGCCTCTTGCTGCCGCTGCGCCGCCAGCACATGATTTCCGTTCTCATCCTGGGGCAAAGTTCTCAACTTGAGGTAACTCATCCAGGTTAGTGGCATTTGTAACCTGAGGCGTTTGTAACTCGAGGTACCACTGTACAGGGATCAAATCGGTGTTCCTTAAAGGTAATATGCAAACACTGACACAATTTGTACCTGCTTTCTGTGTCAGGCTACCTGGATTTGCATTTATATTTCTACAGCTGCTAGTTTAAGAATTAATCCTCTCCAAATGGAGCACATGAATGTGCTTCCTCCAGCTTGGTCTGTGTTCTAATGGTGCACTCTCTATCCTTAAGAGCTGCCAAGGTCTGTGATGCGGCTTCCACATTCCCAAAGGGAACAGCAGCATTGGCGAAGGACAGGCAGCAGCACCAGAACCCAGGTAAGCGCCGCATATAAGGAATCATGCAGAACAGACAGCTCTCCATCCCCTGTCAAATAGCAGAGCAGGAGAAATCTCTATACTATCAGAATGGGATGACGAAACACCCACAGGGGAGAGAGAGCAAACCTCAACTATGTGAGAAATCACAGCTGCTCATGTGCAAATGCACACATACAAAAACTGCTTTACTACCAAGGAATTCTGGGCATATGGAAAGACTGCACTTTCTCTTTCAAAAGTAAGCCTGGCAGGTTACTGACCAATATATTTCCCGAGGCAAATCTGCCTATAGTGATACATGATGCTTAACGTATAGAAGAGAAACGACAGCTTCTAATGTGTCAAGTGCCCACCCAAAACTGCCTTGAGAAAAGTAGCTGCAGCTACAGCAGGCTGATTTTATCCCAACGTGTTTCAACAGGCACACTTAGAGGACCACAGATGCGACTCCCTACCCTGACTCTTACCTTGACTACCAGTGGACACAACAGCGCCATTCAAACGGAAGGCTGCTCTGCCACCTACAGGGCATTTTTCATTTCATGTAATATCTGAGAACATTTTGGCCGTGACTAGTTGATTGGCATCCCAACTTCAGATTTTTTTTAACTGTCACATTTTCAAACTTCTCCCTGTAACGATCAAAAACTAGAAACTAAGGATGTTCCTCTCCCAATGCAAAAAGTGGGATACTGTGCAATTTAACAATTCTGTGCCTGCCGCTGCTCTACATAAAAGCCGCTAACAGTCACTGTTGCAGAATGTCATCTGTGAAGCAGCAACTCTTCAATGAGCAATAGAATAAAAATTTTCAGCAAATAAGTCACAATGCTAATGGACACTTGAAATGCTGAGTAGTAACTAATGTTGCTGTTTTGGAAAAGATGACATCACAAATTACACATGGAAAATAAAATACCTTATCTTGCTTCTTCTCTTCTGAATCATTACTGGGTGATCTTGTCTTAAGCTTCACAGAACCTTCTTTAAAAATATCTCCAAACCCAACTCCTCGGATTTTCTTTGGCTGTGCTATCAGTGCAGGCCCAGACTCAGTAATATTCCCTGGTGGGGTTACAGGTGAGAGCGGGTCGGGAAAAACAGGCTCTGAGTGGAAATGTGTGAAAATAGTTAACAAGCAATGTTAAGGAGGAAAATGTATTAATACATATGTGAAAGCCTGCTTCTACAGTGTTTCCCCTTTTTAAAGACACCGTCTTGAACACAGGGTGGCTTACTTTCAGTGGGATGTCTTATTTTTTAATTACCGGTACGGTTTTTACGGCTCAGGGCGTTGCTGGGCTCTCTTGAGTGTTCGGTGCTGCAGCAGCCACCGGTTCTGGGTGGTGGGGCGGCAGGCGTCCTTGGCCGGGCCAGGAGGAGGCCGCTGGCTCAGGCGCTCCACCCGCCGCTGCAGGGCGCTCCAAGCTCCTTGGCCGGGCCAGGCAAGGAAGAAGCAGTGAGCCCAGCGGTGGCGGCAAGCACGGAAGCGGCAGGGACGGCAGTGGACGAGAAGGCGGAGCGCGGGGATGCAGCCAGCAAGGCGGGAGCATGATCAGCTGTTAAGTGGAGCTCTTGGAGCGCTGCTTCACAGCTGATCGCGCTCCTGGAGTGCCAGCCGCATGGAGTGATTCTGTGAGTGGAGGTGCCTGTGGGGGTTGGTTTCTGCGGTGCGGAAATATGGCTTATTTTCGGGGTATGTCTTATATTTCTCAAATGCTTAAAAACCCTGCCATGGCTTACTTTATGACTACATATTAAAAAAGGGGAAACAGGGTAGGACTTGTTTCAAGTTTTACTTTTTGTTTTAACATGGTTTAAATTTTTGAACTAAAATAGAATTACAGTTGACAGTTGACACCTTCATACATTACAACAGCAAAAAATCTTGCAATAATAATAATAATAATAATTTTTTATTTGTACCCCGCCCATCTGGTAGAGTCTCCCCAGCCACTCTAGGCGGCTCCCAATCGAATACTAAATCAATACAGCAATAGCACAATTACAAAAGTCACAATTACAATTACAAAAACCATTTCCTCAGAAAATTAATAGCAGACCCTTTCCCTTTAGTCTATCAAAATACTGTTTTTATCACTGACCCATTTTGCACGAGTGAAGATTGGAGCTGCTGCCTCTTCTCCTACCATATAACTGTCTGCAGACACAAGACACACTACCTGCATCATCCGGGTCTTCGCAGGTGTCTCCGTCATCTATGTCCTCCAGCTCTTTTACAAAATTTGAAGGAAATAGTCCTAATTTGCCATTTAGTGTTCCGCTCCACCAGCCTTCTTCCACCTGCAGAAAGGATGATCTTATATTACTTATTACACAAAGGGAAAATTAACTCACAGCTTTTGTAATATGCCAACTACTGTATAGAAGATGGTCAGGAATTCAATATTGGATAATATGTATCCAATATTAACACTGGGGGATGAAACAGAACACAGATTGCTCACAGCGAGGGTTTCTCCTGCCTTGGTATTCAACAATGGCTTAATATTCTGCACTAGCTTAGGGAGGCAGCAAATCAAGAAGTCTAGCTTTCTCTACTGCGGATTGTGCCATTAGCTCTGCCCCACGACCAAGCTTGAGACAGAATGCAGAGAGGAGAGAAAAAGAGAAAGAGCCTTAGCAGGCCAAACCACATGCAGCCCTTGTGAATGTGCTAAAGCAGGGGTCGGCAAACTAAGGCCTGTGGACCGGATCAGGCCCAATAGCCCTCTGGATCTGGCCCATGGATGGTCCTGGAATCGCTGCTTGGATCGTTCAGGCTGCACCATTTTTTTTGGCAATTTTTTTTGGGGGGGTGCCATTTTTTTGCCACGCCCCTCTCTCACACCCACTGCGGCGGCGGCACCTCCTCCCTCCTCCTCCCCTTCTCCCCACCCTGCGGAGGAAGGGGGCTGGGCTTTGATTGCTGCCAGCCAATCCGAAGCCTTGCCGCCCGCTCAGTATCGCCACCCACCTGCCGGCCTCTCAGTCCATGGCAGTGCTGTGGGCATCGTGACGGGCATCGTGGGGCTTCGGCTAGAGCTTGGTGCGCCTTCTGGCCCCACACCAGGTGCCCGGGAAAGCTGGCCCGGAAAGGAGAGGCGCTGCCACCGGCTCCAAACCGCAGACAGAGCGGCAGAGGAAGTAGGAAAGCAGGGGGAGGGGAAGTTCTACATTTTATGTCAGATATCAAATAACCAGGTCCATCCCAGTTGCATTCTATTTAGGGGGCAGTGGTTGGTCTAAGGAAGTGGGGGACAGAAAATGAACTTCCTCTGAGGCAAAGAAGATAATTTTGTGGTGTCCAAGTTAAAATCAGAACAGGGAGACAGAGATGTATAAAACTGCTCAGATGGGTCATGATCAACTCACCTGTAAAGGCACTTCCAAAAGCGAAGGCTGAAGTTTTGTAAGCTTTTTAAAGTGACAGACTAGAGTGTCTCTTGCCCACCCACATGGTGCCATCCAGCTTGCACCAGCCCAGCCAGTATGGCCCAGGTAGCCAGAATGATGGGAACTGGAGTTCAACAACAGCTGGAGGGCACCGCACTGGCAACTCCTACCTCAAAGTACTTAGAAGTGAGATACGGCCTGAGGCGAAGGAATGGCTAGCAAGGGGAGCAGGAACTTGCTTTGTCCTGGGGGAAAGGTTTCCACTTTCACCCTTTCAGTTTCATACTGTAACTAACACACACCAAACCCGCCCCCTGTCCCTCCATTCACATGTTACACCATCATCTTTCCAGCAATACCTTGCCACAACTTGTATGGGTGAAGCAAAGAGCCAGGTGCTGGGGAATTCCAGGCCCACAACCATACGTGGTCCCCCAGGCTGCTCTCTCTGGGCCTGGAGGCTCTCCCTAGGCCCTGCCTCCAGGCTTTGGCCCTCGCAGGGTGCTTTTGTCTACCTCAAATGGGGCTCGTTTGCATGGGGGGAGGATGCCCCTGGAGCTACTAGAACAGGGGTAGGCAACCTAAGGCCCGTGGACCGGATGCGGCCCACGCGCCTTCTCAATCCGGTCCATGGACGGCCCGGGAATCAGTGTGTTTTTACATGAGTAGAATGCATTCTTTTATTTAAAATGCATCTCAAGGTTATTTGTGGGGCCTGCCTGGTGTTTTTACATGAGTAGAATGGGTGCTTTTATTTAAAATGCATCTCTAGGTTATTTGTGGGGCATAGGAATTAGTTCATTTCCCACCCCCACCCCACCCCAAAATATAGTCTGGCCCACCACATGGTGTAAGGGACAGTGGACCGGCCCACGGCTGAAAAAGGTTGCTGACCCCTGTACTAGAAGTTGTATATTCCATGTAGAGGCCCCAATCCTGTGCCTCTCCCTCTCTACTAAGATTAAACAAGGACTCTCCTTGCTGAACTTCAGGCACACAACTAAGGTTGTATTGTTCCAGCAGGCAGTTTAAGTTAGTGTTCAGTATCATGGTAAGTTTGTGTGTGTGTGTGTGTGTGTGTGTGTGTGTGTGTGTGTGTGTGTGATTTTCTGTGGATTGTTTTTATGCAAACTGCTTAGAAATATGAAGCAGTATATAAATGTCTTAAATAAATAAAATAGATAAGCCTGAGATTTTTTTGCAGGGCTCCAATTTATCCTCTGGAGGATGTAGAAGTAGAATTATTCAATCTGGTGATTTTAAACAGATTACAACTGCTTCCTTCCTGCATTTTGCCAAGTACTTGGAATCTGTCACAATTGAACACTAAGCAAGTTATTTTCATTATTTTCCCATAATGTTTTATATCCCAAAATGCACTTCAGACAGAAACCCCTTACCACCTTCTCAGTCAAGTCTATTTGTTTTATAAAATAGGCAGCTTAAGGTTTCACATCCTTCTCTTATCAAATCTAGCTTCCTCATTATTTCACTATGTATACTACATACTTCCAAAATACTCTAATCCTCTAATTTCTAAGTATCTATTTCTCTAGATTATCGTCAACCGTTGACATCTTCATTCTGACATTTAGTTTATTTCCCAATGTCTATGTGGATAGTTCAGTCAATTTATTTCTGTGAGAAACAACTTTCATTTTATCCCCCATAATTCTGTAAAATGGCTTACCTCTTCATTAACATCTATAATATCTCCAATCTTGAGCTCCAACTCATCTTCATTCTGAGGAATATACTCAAAAAGAACTTTACATTGCCGCTTTTTTGATTCTGTTGAAAGTGAGAAACAAATTAACTCAAAGTGAAGTTTACCTTTAAAAACAATTTTATATGTTACATTTCGGAATTAAGCCATTAAGATATGCATTCTTATAGAATGATCAAGGACTTGCATGGCAGCTTAAAGCCCAACATATTGCTTTGTGGTCTAGATGTCCATCATGGCTGAATGTTAAGTGAACAAGCAACAGCAAGCCTTAGGGTTCCTGTCCTAAACTGTGATTTGTCATTATGTCCCCCAAGGATGATTGTTCTTTTCGCATGCAATGATAAACCATTGCATGCGATGATAAAATCATTAAAGATTAATTAGCTGACAGCAGTTTCAACAGAAAGTGAGCAAATCCACATGAACAGGCAGATACTTGCTGCACATAGTATCTGGTTACAAGGCTCCATGATGTAGAGCAGGCATCCCCAAACTTCGGCCCTCCAGATGTTTTGGACTACAATTCCCATCACCCCTGACCACTGGTCCTGTTAGCTAGGGATCATGGGAGTTGTAAGCCAAAACATCTGGAGGGCTGCAGTTTGGGGATGCCTGATGTAGAGCATAATCCATGTATCTGTTGAAAATGGATTGAAACAAGTTCATGATCTTATAAAAGTGTGCCTACAAACACGTTTGTCTGGGATCCTGCTAAGAATTTGCACAAACATACTTCCAAAGGGGAAATTTTCTACCCTCTTATTGCAAAGTTGTATGTCATCAGAAGATGCATTCATTCAGTGAGCCATATTTGTGCATCATCATTATCCTCTAGTCATGAGGCCTACCTATTTAGGCTCTGGAGGAAGACATTTCAGAACAATGTCGAGAAATACCTCCTGATATCAGCACTAATACAGGCCAAATGCAGATATTTGAAGGGATATTTGTAGAGACATTTGGGAAACTTGCTGAAGACCTCTTAAGGACTATCCTTAAGGGTAGAAGGAGTGGCATGGAAGAGTTCTGCCAACGGTTCAATAGAAAGCATGATGGAAAAAGCAGATACCCTTGCTGGGTGCTTCCAAGCAGATGGAAAATGATTGGAGTCTAGAATGCCTAGGAGCCCATTTGCCAGGATCCTGTTAATGATTATCTAAACTACCAGCAGGTACAAAAGGATTTTCCTGTAGTAGCTGTACAGAATCTAACAGCAGTGGGGCATGGCTGTTAGAATTTGTGATCAGATCTCAACTCCTTCTACCAGCTGAATTTAAAAAATAAATGTAAAAATCATGTCAACATGTGAATAAGAAAAGTATGATAGCATTTGAATAATAATGGTTTGGGAGGGGCAGTATAATACCTGTCAGTGGATATATGTTGTCATATATTAAACAGAAATCCTTGCATTATTATTTTTTTCTGAAATAATTTAGGAAAACAACCTGCAAGGCCTATTTGCACATGATCTGAGAGTACCCCAATAATACCACCACCTAACAAGAGATTTATCTCGCTATCAAGGAAATGATGACATACTCCTCTTGAAGCTTTTAGGCTGGGAAGGGGGCAGGAATCCTCCTGCTGGAAGCCCGTAAGTGCTCATGCGCTGAACAAGGTTGGCAACATTTCCATGCCTTTCCTTCTTGACCGGCAAATCATCATCGCGAGAGTCCGTCTCTTTCTTAACTTCCTAGTAAAGATAAGAACAGGGGGGAAGTGAGGTGAGAAGAGAGACTGACTACAGGAGCCTAAAATATTCATAACAAGCTCTGGCCCTGCACTGAAGGAAGGGAAGCCTCAGAAAGCTTGCTCCATTCTCCATGGAGCAGCACTGTAGATATTTGAAGGTGTCTCTCATATCTCCTCTCAGCCTCCTCTTTTCCAGGCCAAACATACCCAGCTCCTTCAACCATTCCTCATAAGGAATCAGAAAAGGGTCGTTCCTGGCCCAAACAGTTTATTTAAACCTCTATATAAACTCAGAGTTATCTAAGATTTGCTTTGCCATAACAAATATATGGTAGGAGAGATTTGATTTGCAAACACTTTAAAGGACTGACTGACTTTTTAGGCACATTTAAGAACGTCTGCACTGATGATAAAACTAGAGAAGTAAAGTTTTTCCTTACAGCAACTGTCACATTTGGCGCAAGAGTTAAGGAAATGACAGATAACCAGAGTCTATTTGTATTTTCATTTTAGAAGACCGCACAAAAGCGAAATTGTACCAAAAAGCCCAGTGCAAGCTTCCTGAACAAAGCAGGAATGCTGCGAGGAGCTCCACTCCCTGGTATGTAAATTCAGATGAGCTGGATCTTCATGAGTTCACTAAAAAAATTATTAACAACTTGCCAAAAAATTAAAAGCAGCATCTGAATCCAAGAACAATAAAATTGAACTGAAATAGACAGTTATGCAAACCTAGAAAACTTCACATAATTTAGAGACATTACATCAGACTAGGTCATGAAATTAAACATTCAGCTTAATCATTTTTTTAAAAAATCAGAGTACAACAACAGGTTAACTAGGTTCCACCCACTACTCACAAAAGATTGTGATTCCCATACTATATCACTGCCTTTAACAAGGGAAAAATGAACTTACTGGTTCTAAAGACATATTTGCTTGAACACACCCAGGTATGTCTGTGCGTATTGTGTATTTTGAACCAAGTTTCAAGCCAAGTTCTTGCTCTGGCCAAAGTTCAAGTATCAACTAGCAAGCTTCCTGGTTCATACGATGTTTGTAGCAGCAGCAGGAGCAGCAGCAGCACACACACCTGCACAAGGAGATCACCAACCTTTTCTCCAGCAGTGAACTGGAGCTCCACTCGGACTGAGCTCATGAGCCACAAACAATTACAAAGTAAGAAGTTTTGAAATAAATAAATAGCTCTTTCATTTGCCCAAGTGCTTTGAACAGATAATCAAAGTAACAGTTCAGGCTGCAATATTAATATCAGAAATAGTTATTCAAAAGATTCATTTACTTGAAAAACTGCTTCACAAAGTCCAAATAAATATTTTTAAGAGTAATAGCAGAAAGAACAAATGGTGGGGTGTTCGTGACCTACCGTATTTTTCGCTCCATAAGACACACTTTTTCCCTCCCAAAAAGGAAGATGGAAAAGTCCGTGCGTCCTATGGAGCGAATGCGAGAGCCAGAGCCCTTCCAAAAGCCAGAGCTTGTGTGGAGCCAGAGCCCGGCCAAAAGCTGGAGCCCTGCCAAGAGGCAGAGCCTGCGCAAAAGCCAGAACCCATGCTAGGACAATTAAAGAAAGCAAAATATTTTTTTTCTTGTTTTCCTCCTCTAAAAACTAGGTGCGTCCTATGGTCAGGTCCGTCCTTTGGAGCGACGAATACGGTATTTACTGGAAAGCTAAAGGTTGCAAGTTGAATCCAATGCTGTTCCCGTGTGAGCAGAAAAGGTGTCCATTTGCTCAACAGGGCTTCTTCTCACAGCCCCCAAAATCTGTTCTGGAGGCTGGACTGGGTCTTCCAGGCCTAAGGTAGCTTCTGGATTACCTGAGGGACCACAGGGATGTTGTTGGAATGGGGTGTGGAGGGGCAGAAAGAGGAATATAATCCATAGCTTACAAAGAATGACGTTCTGCAGATAGAAACATACTCTGTGTTGCTGCCTGATAGTGGAAGGAGTACAGGCCAGTAATCTTGCACTGGATCTTGGGTTAGAAGTGGGGTTTTTTGGGGGGGGGGGAGATGGTTGCTGTTTTTGCTGTTATTTCTTTGTATCTGTATTTTAGATCTTATTATGATTTGTGTGGAAATGGTTCAATTTGGCTGCGTACTTTTTGATGCTTTATTTTAATGGCGGCTTTTGTTGTGTTTGTAATTTTTTATGTTGTAAGCCTCCTTGAGCATGGTTTAGACCAGGCATCCCCAAACTGCGGCCCTCCAGATGTTTTGGCCTACAAATCCCATGATCTCTAGCTAACAGGACCAGTGGTTGGGGAAGATGGGAATTATAGTCCAAAACATCTGGAGGGCCAAAGTTTGGGGATGCCTGGTTTAGACTATGGAAAGGCAGCTTATAAATACCTCAAATGATTTATGTATTGCTGTATGTAATCTTGACAGTGATTGAGAAATCAGATTAGGTACTGCTCTTCAAATGTTCAGCTTGTGAGTGAAATGTGGCAGTTTTGCAGGGCTGAACTCCCAGCAGTCCAAAAGCTGCTTTCTCCAGAGGTTCTCACGATAAAACGATGTGTCACTTAGGAACTTCCACTCAGGAACTTCCAAGGTGAAACCCCCACAACTCCTGCTTATGTGAAAAGGCACCCACCTTCTTGCTGTAGGAGGAAGCAGGGCAATAATGGTGATCTGAAAATGCGGGGGACGACGACGACAGGGGGACTAGTCAGTTTCAATCTGGAAATGAAATACTGGGGTGGGGGAGGGGAACATGCTGGCGGCTTCAAGTTGGCTTGTTTCTGAGGCTTCCGGTTCATCGCCAGAGCCGTCCGGCGAGATTTCCCTCGAGCTCCGAGGGAGCCTGGCTTTGCGAGGGGGGGAGCCATGAGAGCGACACAGCCCCTGAAAGAGCCCCAGATTGAGTGTTCTGGGGACGAAGTGCTCGGCGAAGCTCCAAAAAGCGACTCCCCTACTCCCTGGCAAGCTCCATTAGGAGCCCTGGAGAGAGTGGGGTGGTAGTCGCGGGAGCCATTTTCGAGTGTCACTGTCACCCTCGCAAGGTGAAGCTTTGTGCCGGCGGCAGAGAGCGGTGGATTTTTCCAATTAGAAGATCGGGCTACATTGGGCACCGTGAGTAAAGAGATTCAAAAAGCTTCATTTTTCAAGTAAAAGATTCGGTCACGGCAGAAGGCTTTAAAAGGAAGCCAGGCTCCTCCATTGTGTGAAACGAGATGCAGTAATTTGACCCCTGGCTGACAGGGTGAAAGGAAACAATCAATTTACCAAGAATTTGACTCTTTAAATTCTCTCCTGGAGCAGGTCAGGGGGAGAGGTGTGAATTGCTTTAAAGTGCCTGTAAATACAGATTTAATAAAGAGTGGATTATTTTATTGAACTTGGATCTGTTAAATTTAAAGTGAATTTGAAGGTGTGTATATGATTATGGACTAAGATTTTGAGTTATAAACACAAGATTTAAAAGGGGGAAAGATATCCAGAGTGGACATTAAAATTGAGCTTGAGGTTTGGTAATATGACTTCTGTCATTTCCGGCTTTGTTATCTGCTGTTCTCCCATGGAATTTGAAAAAGCAAAAATGACTCTAGACCCAACATCATCACAAGATCTGTGGCAAAAGATTCTTTTGGAACTTTTGGACATTAAACAGGAACTGGCCTGGAATAACAAGCAGCTGCGTGAAGCTAATAAACAACTAAGTGAAGAAAGTGAAAGGAACTGCTTGGATATTGAATTTGGAGAAGAGACAGTATTGGATTATGCAGAGGAACAAGAAGAGCAACTACCAACTTCAGACAATGCCACAAATAATAAAGAACCTAAGTGTTGCAAAGAAGAGGAGGAAGAAGATTGGAATGCTCCACAAGTGGGAAGGTAGATGGAGGATGTTGGGAAACAGGTGGAAAAGGGAAGAAACAGCAAAGCTGTCTTCAAAAAGTCAGATTTTGGGAAAGGGTGGGAGTGGGTTAAAAATTTTAAATGCTTGATATCAGGATGGATTGATTGGAAAGGTCCGATACTGGAATGAATTACAAAATTCGCTGAGCCACCTGGGAAATCTAGATCCAGGAGGGGGGGTGAAATTGAAGTTGTAATATTATAAATTGTGAATCATTGTTGGTAAAAATATAAGCTAAGGGGAGAAATAATAGCAAGATTAGATTTTGGAAGATTAGATATTGGAGATATGAATTAACTGTTTGAATGTTAATAATATAAATTGTGGGTTTATAGATTGATATTGAATTGAAAGGCATAGAGAGAATTGTAATAAGAGGTTTAAAATAATGTGAAAACTGCTTAAAGGTTAATTTTAATAGGGACCCAGTGAGGGGAGATCTGAGGAAGTCCACAACGTGATGAAAAAGTTAAGAGTAATATACTTTTCTTTCTTTCTTTCTTTCTTTCTTTCTTTCTTCCTTCTTTTGTCTTTTTTGCTGTTGTTGTTTGTTTTTGTGCTTTTTTATGTGTTGTGCTTTTTTATGTGTCTTTTTTGTATGGGTGGATTATTAATGTGAATTGTTTTTGTTCCTTTTATAAAATTAATAAATATATATTTTTTAAAAAAAGTTGGCTTGTTTCTAACACCCAGTTAGAATTGGATTGACATGCTAATGGTCAGAGTCAGTGAAAGGCTCATCACTTATCGGCTCTAACCTAACATATGCTTAAAGGTAAAGGTAAAGGGACACCTGACCGTTAGGTCCAGTTGTGACCGACTTTGGGGTTGCGGCGCTTTACTGGCCGAGGGAGCCTGTGTACAGCTTCCGGGTCATGTGGCCAGCATGACTAAGCCACTTCTGGCGAACCAGAGCAGCACACAGAAATGCCGTTTACCTTCCCGCTGGAGTGGTACCTATTTATCTACTTGCACTTTGACGTGCTTTCACACTGCTAGGTTGGCAAGAGCAGGGACCAAGCAACAGGAGCTCACCCCGACACGGGGATTCGAACCACCAACCTTCTGATCGGCAAGCCCTAGGCTCTGTGGTTTAACGCACAGCGCCACTCGCGTCCCCTCCCATGGTATGCTTAGCCTCTCTGAAATCCTCTTCATTTGCAAACTGTAGCTCTGTGGCAGAGCAGCTGCTTTCAGTGCAGGAGGTTAAATCCCCAGCATCTCCAGGAAGGGCTAGAATAATCTTAAGATGCTCTGTCTTGTGCTGCAGACTTGAGTTCAAAAAGCAGACAACACGCAATCAGTAAATCCCACTCACGATCACAACTGGGCAGGACCAAAACCCAGAATGGTTTTCTTATCTATTTCAAGAGATAATATATATTCCACTTACACTCCTCTCTCAATACCAAATACACCATCAGATACACAAAGTCAAACTTCAGAATGCGCAGGTAGGGCACCCCCCACCCCCGCAAAACCCCTCTTTTTGTCATAATTTCCAGTCTGCTCTCCCCACTCCCATGCTCAGCCTGCATTCCTAAAAAGCAAAATGATGCAGCAGAATCCAAATAAAGGGGGCAAACCATTATTCTTCCTGGCAAGCCAACAAAAATATAATTATGAGAAGAAATGAAGGAAAATGCAAGAAAAGAGGCACTGCTTTATTATCAGAGCCCTTGCACTCTTGAGAAGCAAGATCACCATGAGAACCAGCACATGGAAGCCTTACAAGTAAAACTTGCAAACCACAAGATGTCTCACCCTGAAAGACTTCAGTTCATAGAATCATAGAATCATAGAGTTGGAAGAGACCACAAGGGCCATCCAGTCCAACCCCCTGCCAAGCAGGAAACACCATCAAAGCATTCTTGACATATGCCTGTCAAGCCTCTGCTTAAAGACCTCCAAAGAAGGAGACTCCACCACACTCCTTGGTAGCAAATTCCACTGCCGAACAGCTCTTACTGTCAGGAAGTTGCTACCTGCAAAGTTCTTGATTTAAGGGGAGGGATGGAAATCAGGCAACCTCCCTTCCTGCTCCCCCACCAAGAGAGAAGCAATCCATTTAACCACATTCACAGCTTGTTTACTTATGCAAATCATACCACAATGGAAAGGGTCCCTCCTCAGCACATCAAAAGGCTTCCTGGGAATTAGGAACACTGCCCATCTGCTGATGCTAAGGGAGAGTGACCCTGCTGAGTTGAAGCACTGCCCAAGCAGGGATCCAGTGCTAAGCCACAGATATGCATTTTTTAAAAAAGCCTTTGAACTTTAGCTCCAAAACCACTCTGTACAAGCTTCCGTGCAGAGAGAAGACCCATTCAAATGGAACAGTGAGGGAGACAAGACCCAAACCCATTTCTGGACCAAAAGCCACTAGTGAGGTACCAAACATAAATGACTCTGTACACTATCCCTTTTCCATCCAACTGCATCTAGTACACCATCTAGATGTCATTATATTGGTGCAAGCTCAATCAGACATAAAGGCTGAAAAGGGGGTAACTAGATGCAGGAATACAATTTTCATCGGCCACCCGTAATGTCAAGTTTGGCCCACTGTGATGCAATATGCATGAACCTAATAACTTTTTCCTTGCACATTTGTTATGTCAGTTGCAGCGAGGAATACAACTGGCATTAAAGAATAGAATGGGTTCCAATTCAGAGCTTTTGCAAGTTGCAACCTTAAGAAGAAAATGCCATAAAATATAAATAGGGAAAGTCGAATAGTAAGCTGCAATATGAAAGAAAACAAACCACAGCCTTAAATTTACAACTCTTCAGAATCTTCCCAGCCAATTTCTAAAACTAATCAAGGTCTTTCGCACACCATTCTAGAATTTCAGCTGTATCATTATTGAAATAGTTCTGATCTCCAAGCTTAATGTCAAGTAGTAGAGGTATGATTTAATGTTTGAAGCTGCACAACTGTTATAGTGAAGAATTGCTATGAACTTGCCTTAACAAAGTTGTCAGGAAACATGCCTCTTCGCCCACTGAGCTCTCCTTGCAGCCATCCTTCTTCTTCTAGTTTTGTCACATTCCTTATGATTTCACCAACTCGAATAGTTAGCTCGTCATCGTGCACTGCATCATAGTCATACTCCACAACATACTCAACTAGGAGGGAGAAGAGAAGAGTTAATAATAATAATAATAATTTATTTATAGCCCACCTATCAGGCTGGGATTCCCCAGCCACTCTGGGCAGTTCCCAACAGATTATTAAACAGAATAAAACTTCAAACATTAAAAATTTCCCTAAACACGGCTGCCTTCAGATATCTTCTAAAAGTCAGATAGTTGTTTATTTCCTTGACATCTGGTGGGAGGGTGTTCCACAGGGCGGATGCCACTACCAAGAAGGCCCTCTACCTGGTTCCCTGTAACCTTGCTTCTTGCAATGAGGGACCCATCAGAAGGCCCTCGGAGCTGGACCTCAGTGTCCGGGACGGATGATGGGGGTGGAGACGCTCCTTCAGGTATACTGGGCCGAGGCCGTTTAGGGCTTTAAAGGTCAGCACCAACACTTTGAATTGTGCTCGGAAACGTGCTGTATGTCATTCAGGCACATGGAAGTACAAGCCCTACTTGTGTGTTTTTCAAAAACTGCTTTAATACTCATAAAACCAAAGAAGAGTAACATACCAAGGCTGTAAGTTACAAGAGAGAGGCTCAAATGAGAGGGTAACTAAGTTCCTATTCAAGATTGTGAAGTGTGTGGCTTTGCCTACATCTGTCCATGCAATGGCAAGGGTTTGATTTCCAAGTCTGTTACCAACCCACACCATGCCTGAACCTGCCTTTGCCCTTCCAATCTTTATCCCTTTCACCTGAGGAAGCTACCATGGCACCCAGTGTTAGCACTGAACCCTGTGCAGACCCGAGGTTTCCTCAGATGAGGAGCTGGGCCCTCCAGCAGATATCCACCATGGCCACAGTCTTCACTCCAAGGAGCCATCAGATACGTCTTATCTGATGAGGAGAAGAGGAGACTAACAGCCAGGCAAGAACTTCAGAGCCGCTGGCAAAGTGTCCACCAGCTGTGCATGGGGCTCCTCAGGAGTACAGGAAAGCACACAGTAACCCTTGCTTGGATCAGAACCCAACTGAGAGCCAGGAAGGGGGTGGAGCCCCCTGTTCCTATAGAAGCTCCCAGACTGAAGCAATTGCTCCTATCAAACTCCAGTCTTCCTAACCTGGGAAAACAGACAGCCAAATAACCAGACCAGAGGTTTTTTTTACCACCGGCAGGCAAGTAAATACAATACAAAATAAATAACATATCAACTATTTAACGGCTAACAATTTCCCCCCCAAAATGCACACATCACTGACGCAGGACTGCTTAGTAAACACTGGACAATGGGAATAGGAATCCAACATACTCCGGAGAGAGACAGAATAAGGAACATTCCTGTTCACCCATAGCAAGGTGCTAGCCCTCCAGTAGGCCCTGAGGCCAATAACATAGCTGCCACGTTTTCCCTTTTCTCGCGAGGAAGCCTATTCAGCATAAGGGAAAATCCCTTTAAAAAAGGGATAACTTGGCAGCTATGCAATAAAGCAGCAAAAAGAAAGAAATGGCGGGGGGGGGGAAGAGATAGAATAAAATGCAGTCAAGAAAGAAAAGAACTAAACAAAAGAAAAGAGAAAGCAAAGAGGGCAGTAAAAGGAGGACGAGCTCTTTGGATAAGGAAATAACTTGACAATAGTGCTCTTTTGGCGGCCAGAAGGGAACTTACGGTAATGGGAAGATAGTAATTACAGTGGTCCCTCGACTTACGAACTTAATCTGTTCCAAATACACATTTGTAGGTTGAAAAGTTTGTAAGTCGAAAAAAGCGGTTTCCCATAGGAATGCATTGAAAACAGGAAAAATCGTTAAGTCGAGGAAACTGCATCTAAAATCCGTAAGTAAAAAAAAAACCCTTCTAAACCGCAACCGTTTTCCTTTCGGATGTCAAAAAAAAGTAAGCGTGCGGCCATTTTTTTCCCATTCGTAACTTGAAATTTCGTAAGTCGAGTACTTCGTAAGTTGAGGGACCACTGTACTGCTCCTTGAGTTTTATACACTCTCAGGGGGCAGGGGGCCTCTTGTAGCCAGAGGTTTGTAGCTCCCTTCCAAATATTGCTTTGTTCTGGTGTGGCAGACCTCTATGTGTGCCCACACAAAGGCCACAATGAAGAATTTAGGCTACAATCCTGTGCATAATCACATGGAAGTAATCTTTATTTACATAGGATTAGGGTGCAAGTCCAGAAGACATGTTTTGTTGTTATTTTAGTCTCTTTTCTTTTTTTAAAGTCATTGATTTAGACCTGAAGGTTAACAGCAAGTCAATAATCAAGAGTTAATTTTAGCCATTTTTGTGTGTCTGCTGTTTTTCCTCCTCTCTGGCTATAAATAGACTGATATAGCGTCACCCACACTACCACAAGAATTTTCTACATATGCCAGCATTTCCCATTTCAGCAACAGGCAAAAAAATTTTTTAAAGAATAAAACGGAAAGAAAGGCTTCTGGCTAAACAGTTCAAGCACAACAATTTATATTTCAGTCACTTATGGAGATAAAAATATGAATTATTAATAGCAGTCAAAGGTTTTTATTTCGTTCTATGCACAAGGGAAATAAGGATTACGTTCTACATTATTTTATTAATATTATTGCCTAATACAAGTTTGTTATGGCTTTTGGCTAGAACAATAAACTTATGTTTTGAACTTGGGAAACTGCTTTGCCACCACTACACTCTTCCCCCACCCCCGGCTGCTACACAATATGTATACGTATAACACATATACATACACACATACTGCGTTTTAAACTTTACTTTGTGCCCAAATGATTATAAAAGGATGACTTTAAATTAGGATAATCAAAGGAAACCTTTACTCAATTTTGCACAAGACTATTGTGGAGTAGATAAGTATGTTTTGAAAATGCTTCCTACTCATTACATATTTATAGAATGTTAGAACCATTCTGATATGTCTAGGCATGTGACTACAGTCATACCTTGGTTTAAGTACGCTTCGGTTTGAGTACTTTCAGTTTAAGTACTCCGCGGACCTGTCTGGAACGGATTACTCCACTTTCCATTACTTTCAATGGGAAAGTTCACTTCAGGTTGAGTACTCCGCGGACCCGTCTGGAACGGATTAATCCACTTTCCATTACTTTCAATGGGAAAGTTCGCTTCAGGTTAAGTATGCTTCAGTTTAAGTACAGACTTCTGGAACCAGTTGTGTACTTAAACCGAGGTACTAGCAAAACATACTTTGTAACACACAGGAAATTCCTTCCCCACCTCATCCTAGTATCACAGCAGAAATCAGTGCACATTTGGGTAGGCAGGCTGTCCTAAACATCTGTTTGGTAGAGAAGATACAAGCATTTATAATATGCAAGAATTTCTGAATCAGAACTTCTAGCCTAGTTCACCTGCCACACTAAATCAAGGGTGGTCAACCTTTTTGGCCTCGCAGGCAGAAGGAAGTGATGGCTGAACAGCCACATGTGATTCAGGAACATAGGAAAAAAGCTTCCCAAGTCCTTCTACCAAGCTGTGCACTTCGAAGCAAGCAGAACATGGAAGCCTGCGGCTCTTGTCAGCTTCCTCCTCTTCATCTTGTTAAACCATGGTTTAGCATGACATGCAAACCAGGTCTTTTCATCATCAAAAACTGCCCAGTTAGCAGGCAACAAAGGTAATTAAAATTATGCAAGAGGTAACGGACAACAAATTTACCTCTGAAGAAAGAGAAAGATGTAACTTGTAGGCAGACAAACTTCAAATAAAAACTTCTTACTAAGAAGTTAGTAAGTGCTTCTTTTACTACACTATGTCATCATTGACAGCATATGCTGGAGTCTTGGGCTTTGCTTCAGTAGTTACCAATTTAAAGGTAAGGTAAAGGGACCCCTGACCATTAGGTCCAGTCGTGACCGCCTCTGGAGTTGTGGCGCTCATCTCGCTTTACTGGCCGAGGGAGCCGGCGTACAGCTTCCAGATCATGTGGCCAGCATGACAAAGCCGCTTCTGGCAAACCAGAGCAGCACACGGAAATGCTGTTTACCTTCCCGCCGGAGTGGTACCTATTTATCCCTCGGCCAATAAAGCGAGATGAGCACCGCAACCCCAGAGTCAGTCACGACTGGACCTAACGGTCAGGGGTACCTTTACCTATGTTCAGGGGGATTCAGGCTTTACTGCTATCTTTTTGTGGATTTCCAAAACCATCAAGACATTCAACAAACACAAACATTTGTTTGGAATTCGGTTCCTCTGGATAAGCAATTATTGACTTCTAAATCATACACAGGATCAGGTTACATGAAATTTCCCAACTGTCCCTTGTAATTCCAATTTAATCTTAAAGGGAACTGATGAGAGACAGTGGCCCTTCTACTCAACAGAGAAACCAACCATCCTTTAACACTCCACCACAGTCTACAGCAACTTTGCCTGAAATTTTAATCTGAAAACAAAGCGTGGTGTCCACAGGAGCACACAGAATATTCTTAAAGTGTAATCCATGGAAGTGCAAGTCTGGGGGATTGCTTAACAGGAACAGGGCTTTTGCAAAGCAACGCAGCGATTTCCACTCGTCTGCACAGGCGCCAGAATCAGACTCGGAATAAGTACCTGGCAGAAGGGCTAGGAGGAAGCAAGGAGGGCACAAGGCGGCTTTCCCGGCCCCGAGCAATGGGCGTCCATCTCTAGGATGAAGCCTTCTGCCTACTTCCAAAATGGAGGAGGAGGAGGAGGAGGAGGGCAAGGAAAGGCTGCAAAGGGACCGGGAAGTCCGTCCATTGGTTTCCCGCGCTCGCTTCGGAGGAAGCCCGCCTCGGGTCGCTTCCCAGGTGGGGCGATCACTCCGGTGCCGAAACTTGGGTCGCCCGAGGCCGGCGGGACCGCCAGCTCTGAATGCATTTGGGGGGGGGTGTTGGGCTGGTAGTTAAGCCCCTTTGGCGGAGCGGCGGCAGCAGCAGCAGCAACCCCGGGAGGGGAGCCCTGTCCCCCCCCCCCATTATACCCGGAAGGCGAGGCAAGCCCCCAGTCCCTAGTGAGGAAGGGAAGGCGGAGCGGAGGGGAGGACACGCCATTTCCATGAGGCGCCCCCTCCCTCCTTCCGCCTGTGGGGCAGCCGAGCACCCGCCCGCCCCCCAGCAGCCCCCAGGGACGCCCCCTTACCCATGCTGCGCGGACCCGGCTGGGCCGAGGAGGCAGCGAAACCCCTCGCCCGGTGCCCGACAACGCCAACGCCAACGCCGCCGCCCCGCTCAGGCCGGACGCGGCGGGTCGCGAGGGAGCCGAGATTGGCCGCCGCCAGGAAGCGAGCGAGCGAGCGAGGGAAGGAAGCCCGGCAGGCCCCGCCGCCTCCTCCGCCTCCGCCCTCCTGGGGCGCCGCCCCCCGCCGCCGCCTCGCCCGGCCTGAGCCGCCACGGACCCCCAGGACCGCCAGGCCAGGCCAGGCCGCGCCGAGAGCAGAGGGAAGCGCACCACTAAACGGAGAACAAGGCGCGGCGCGGACCCCCCTTCCCTCCCCCAGCAGAGAGGCTGGAAGTCTTACTTCATATGAAGTGTTTGAACTCGGAGACAATAAATAGGACTAAACTAATAGTTTGCGAGGGATAAATGGTTCCAAGCTATTGATTACTGAACTTTCTCATTAGAGGGTAAAGAATGCAGCTGTCTCAACAGGAAGACAACTGGAAGGAAAGTCTCACTCCATAATTATAATTACAGGTAGGTAGCCATGTTGGTCTGGTGTAGTCGAAACAAAAAAAAAATCTTTTCCCTTCAAGTAGCACCTTAGAGACCAACTTTGTCATTGGGATGAGCCACCCTTTTGAGTGGGGCCCCACCCTCTCACTAAATGTAGGGATCTGGTGACTTCTGTTTCAGTGTATCTGAAGAAGTGTGCATGCACACGAAAGCTCATTCCAATGACAAACTTAGTTGGTCTCTTAAGGTGCTACTGGAATAAAAAAAAAATTGCTTCGAGGATTGCTCAAAACCTCTTTAATATTAAAAATACGCAAGCTGAGGTGTTACATAATCCATTCAAAAGCAGAAGTGGATGTGCTGAGTTCCCCTCCCAAAATATCTGGGCAGAAAACATGACCTACCGGGGGGGGGGGGGCAAAGATAAGAAATCAAGCAATCCAGGTTATTTTCCAGTAGGAAGGCCTCATGTTTCCAGGCCTTGTGGTGTACAAAATAAATGGATTCCAAACCACATAATGCCTTATGTGTTGATTTACCTCTTAATAGTCCAGAATTTATTGGTTAACTCCTCCAGAGGGACAAAGGTCCCAAGCTTTTGTACCATTAATCTGTCTGCCTCCTTCTAATGGACTTATCAAGTTACTGTTTTTGTCCATGAAAATGAAAGAGGAGCATAGTTCAGGAGCTCCATTTACAGGTAGACCTCACTCAGCAGAGGCTCAGGTGGTTCCCACTGCTGGCCATTCCCACCAGGGTTCCTCCAAACCCACATTCCCTCCAGCACAGCTGAGAGCTCCGTCCCATTATTCTGCAAAGACACACGGGTGTGTTGTGCACCACCACAGCTTGTTCACATTTATTTCCCTGTATCTTGTTCCCACTTCATTTGATTGCTCCAAAGTCTGTTCGCTCTCATTTTGAACCGTGTCTAGAAGCTCTGCATGGTTCTAGCAGAGACTTGTGCCTTGAAGGAAAACTCTGCCATCTTTCTCCTGGAGCCATCCTGCCATCTCCCATAGACCATTCTGGGCAGTTACGCTGTAGCCTTTCCTCAATACCATTGTCCTGGTTTTCTTCCCAGGAAGGAGCAGGGGACAGCTGTGTGCTGTGCGCCATCGTCTTCAACTTGGAAGCAGAAGCCCCATTTCTGAGGCAGTTTGGCTTCATGAAGTTAGAGACATCATCTGCTGAGACCAGCAATATTCAGTGTTAATGTTTCAGAGCTCACATCCTGCAATGCCAGTAGAGGTGAGCCATAGGCAGTTCAGTTTTGTGTATCTGAAGAAGTGTGCACGCACACGAAAGCTCATACCAAAATAAAAAACTTAGTTGGTCTTTAAGGTGCTGCTGGAAGGAATTTTTTTATTTTGTTTCAACTACGTCAGACCAACACGGCTACCTACCTGTAACCAGTTTTGACAGTCATAGGCTGCCCATGCCAGTTTGTATTTGACACTGAACATCTCAAAAGAAATGATAGCAACTCTGGCCCTTTATGCTCTTTCCAGATCTGCTGACTTAATAACCAGGTTCAAGGGGGGGGGATTGCCACCATTTTTAGAGCATTTCTGTGAATACATCCTACCTTTCTGAAGGAAACTTTCAACTCTTGCTAGGTATACCTTTCAAACAGAAGACAAGCAGGCTGGCCTCTTATGGCACTTAAAGGGTAATACAGAAATCACACTGGAAATCCCCAAAGGGCAGGGGAAAGGAGCAGATGCACAATTTTTATTTCGTGTAGCCTTTTCTCCACCCATATTTATTGGTCAAAGCAGGGGGGGCAATTTTAATATTGGGGGGCCCAGGCAAGCCCCATCCTGCATAATTGATCACAGGATGCAGTGCAAGGACACCATTTGAATGGCAATGCTCATCAACTTGGGCGGCAGCCCCCTCAAATTTTTTTTTGGGGGGGGGCAAAACGACCTCAGTCCTTATATGAAGGCAACACCAGACTTTTTTTATATATAGAATACAAAGCTGTTCCTTTAATCTCCATTTTGGGATCACAGAACTTTAGCAGCCTCCATTTTTTAAGAGAATTAATAGGAACATGTTAATCGAAAGATGTAGAACTGGTCTTGCAGTAAATTATACACAGGAAGGTGGGGCTTTCCTTGCATTGTTCAAAGCAAATTATTTTTCTCCACAAGGAAATGCGATGAGATGTCGGTTATTAAGTGTTTGCTGCCACCTCCTCAACTGTACTCAGGTTCAAGATAATATCTAGAGCTTTAGTGGAGCAAGTTCTTGGAAATGTTTGAGGAGTGATAGCTAACAGTTTTGGGGCCTTTAATCTTCAGCCCTCCAACAACACTCTTGACACCTAAATAATGAATCTTTCGGCATCCCTGTCCATTGGGTGACACTCCTGAGATGTAAATAGGCACAGGAGATATACAAGACTCAAAAGTAGAAGCCTCTGATTGAAGGTCATTTCAGCTCTTTAAAATATGGCGGGTTGAGGACATGTTCAGTCACTTCCAGTGAGAGGCTTGCTGGTGCCATTCCTGAAGACTGTAAGAATGTTTGTGGTTTCTGGGCTGCTATTGCCACCTAGGGATACTGTAAGAAATAAAACAAGTCACAGTGTTCTCATTTAGTAGTGCAATTTCTAGCTAAACCATTACCAATCCTAGACCACTTCATTTTGACAGCTTTATTTTATTTAGTAGTTTGCTTGTTTACTTACATATTTCTATCCTACTTTTCTTTATTGAAAAACAAAAACAAAGCAGCATACTAGATTTCCAAAACACACACAACAATCCAAAATCACTAAAAACAGTACCATATAGTAAGACTAAGGAAAGTTAGAAACAGGGCAATATCCACTATTCGTTACAGAGGAAGTCCACTGATTTCAATAGGTCTACTCTGACTATGGTCACATCTGACCTATGATTAATATTAGATACCACCCAAAAGCATTAAATTACAGCATTCCTGATTTTAAAAGAGAGGGAGGGAGCAACTAACCCCTGCCAAAAAGGCCTTGTCTTGTGTCCCAATCAGTTGTTGTTGACACCTGTCTCGAGACAATAGAGTGTACCTCTGGAGGTGAAGTCAAACTGCTGAAGTGACCTCCTCAGGGTGCAAGCCTGGCCAGTGTGTCTGGAGGTCCTGGGCTGCCCAGACAAGACCCTCCTCTGGGCCTCACTGATGGGGTCCAAAGGAGAGCAGAGCAACACTTTTGGCAGCAGCACATGCAGAAACTGCCTTTTTGGCCATTGGACCCACTATTGGTCTCATCCACTCAATCCACCGGAGCCTGTCCATAACTCACTGAGGGTTTGAGACCCATTGGCTACCCTCTCCTGGTTTAGTCGGCCAGTCAAAGCTGTTTCCCAGAGTGTGGCTGCTGTCGCAGGCTAACAGCTTCTAGGAGCCACAGGTGAGAGCTGAGTGCAGTCTGGGGACATTTCTAAATTTGTTTTATAACCCCCAAACCTCCCAAAAACATTTATGATCATCTCAGTTTGCCTAATTACTAAATTCCTAATATGTGCTTTAATCTATCTCTCACTGGGTTAATAGAAAATTAGGAAAGGTGTGAAGTTTCACAACTTATTTGCAATTTCCATTGTGAACATTTCTTTAAGCCAGTGGTTCCCAATTAGCTAATTCCTGAGGACCCCCGATTTTTCAAAAGTCAAGCCACGGACCCCTACTTTTGAAAAATATTTTTAACTCTATGGTAGTTACCTCTGCAAAGCAATTTTTTGAAAATGTGGGGTAGCCCCTGATAAGCAAAGGTATACAGTGGTATCTGAAGAAGTGTGCATGCACCATAGCTGCCAAGTTATCCCTTTTTTTAAGGGATTTTCCCTTATGCTGAATAGGCTTCCTCACGAGAAAAGGGAAAACTTGGCAGCTATGGCATGCACACAAAAGCTTATACCAAAATAAAAACTTAGTTGGTCTTTAAGGTGCTACTGAAGGAATTTTTTTTATTTTACTTCGACCCAGACCAACACGGCTACCTACCTGTAACCAGTGGTAACTTAGTTCTCAAACAACCTGTTTCTCAAACGCCAAAAACCTGGAACTAAGTGTTCTGGTTTTCAAATGATTTTCGGAAGCCGAACGTCCAATGTGGCTGTTGGCTATTGTTTCTGGGGCACCTGCACCAATCAGAAGCTGCGCCTTGGTTTTTGAACATTTCGGAAGTCAAACGGGCTTCTGGAACAGATTAAGCTTGGTGCTTTTTTTTGCTATTTATTTTGCATTTTTGTTTTTGAGCTTTTTCAGTTAATTTGTTTTTGTGACTGTGTGGGACCCAGTTCAGCTACTGATTGATTGATTGATTGACTGACTGTGGAAATGTATAAAAGCCCCCATCCAAACAGTGACTATCACCTACAATACTGTCTTATTTATTTTATAGTACAGTAAACTATAGTACAGTAATGCTGGGGGTTAAACCACAGAGCCCAGGGCTTGCCGATCAGAAGGTCGGTGGTTCGAATCCCCATGACGGGGTGAGCTCCCGTTGCTTGGTCCCTGCTCCTGCCAACCAAGCAATTCAAAAGCATGTCAAAGTGCAAGTAGATACCTTTCGGCGGGAAGGTAAACAGTGTTTCCGTGTGCTGCTCTGGTTCACCGGCTCCCATGGCCAATAAAGTGAGATGAGTGCCGCAACCCCTTACAGTACATTGATTATTGCTTTCATTTTATGGATCAATGGTCTCATTAGATAGTAAAATTCATGTTAAATTGCTGTTTTAGAGGTTGTTGTTAAAAGTCTGGAACGGATTAATCATTTTGCATTACTTTCTATGGGAAAGTGTGCCTTGGTTTTGGAACGCTTTGGTTTGGGAATGGACTTCCAGAACGGATTAAGTTTGAGAACCAAGGTACCACTGTACTAAAAAACAAAACAGACAAGGGCCACTTGATATCTGGTTTTCAACATTGTGATGTATTAGCAACTAAACATTGCGATATTCCAATATATCACAATGTCTGAAATTGGAGATCAGGTGTGGGGATGAGGGAAGGAGCAGTCACAGAGATTAGATGGGTGGGGGGAGAAGAGGAAGCGGAGTCACCCCCACTGCATGGTTTGAGTGGGAGGGGGTGGGGGTACCTCAAGTCAGTGGGGCAGCCAGCGAAGATCTACGTCCTCCATGGTGGCTGCTGTTGTTTTCCTGCTGACTGAAGTGAGGGCAACCAGCTGCCCTGTTTTCCCTCACCGTGAGGGAAGGCTGCAGGCTCCCTCAGCTTCAGGGAAGGCAGCTCAGATCAGCAGCATTAAGGCTGAGATCATCGTTTGATATCAGCGGTGCCTCGACATTGGCTGCCTTGCTCTCCCTCTCACAAGGAGAGATATATTGCTGCGTATTGCCGGGTCAAAATCGTTATCATGGTGTGATTTCAAAACCAATTTTGGCCAATACATCGAAAAATCAAAGATGGCAAAAAATTAGTTGGGGGAGGCAAGAGATGGGGCTGTGGGATCCCTGAACCTCTAATTGGGAACCACTGCCTTAAGCAATAAGTTGCATTGACTGCTCTCTTTAAATTAACTACAGTTCCAAATTCGAAATAATAAGCTTTTTACAGACTGCTTACAGTTTCGGATAATCTTATCAACAGCAACTTAGAACATGTACCACCTTTCCTCAATAGACAATAAAATATTGTAGGTGTGAAGCAATCTCCCATTTCGGAAAAACAGCAAGACTTTGAGCAATGAACAATAGGCTTTAAGAGAAACATTCAAATAAGCCCGAAAGCAAGCCGAAAGAAAAACACGTTAACAGTCATCAACAGCTTTACCACTCCTACCAGCCAATCCCCCATTCCCACCACCCTTCTGAGTAATACCCCCACCTCCACCCTCTCACTATATGTAGGGATCTGGTGACTTCTGTTTCAGTGTATCTGAAGAAGTGTGCATGCACACGAAAGCTCATACCTATGACAAACTTAGTTAGTCTCTAAGGTGCTACTGGAAGGATTTTTTTATTTTGTTTCAAAAACACCTGTTTTAGGAAGTCAAAAGGGGGCACAAGATTTTTGCGCCAAAAACTATCCCGATCCTACTCCTACGTCCCCCCATTTTGCTCCCCCCTCCCCCTCTTGCTCCCTCCATAGAATTCTGACGGTATGAGATTCTTCCCATAGATCTGGAAAGGCAACTGAACACATTTCATGGTCACTTTATCGTGGCAAAGAAGAGCCATGGATTGCCATGTAAGAGTAAGCAGCTTCCCCGTGGAGAGTCGGGCAGGGGGGGGGGGGTCCGGCTCTTGCTCTCCCGCAGCCTCAGGCGGAAGGTTTCTCTCGGGATGCTCCGCCCGCCTCTTTTCTCACGGAGATGACTTTGGGGCCAGATCCCAGGCATCCGGGAAGGAAGCCCCGAGCCGCGCCCCCCCCCTTGCGGGCCAGTTTCGGCCCATGACGACACAGGAACGCGATTGTGCTGCGTCAGAGGCGCCGGGCAGGGCTTCTCGCGGAGTGACGTCATGGGGGAGGGGAGAGAAGCGGCCGGAGCCCCTCCCTCTCTCGCTGCTCTCCGCCCGTTCCTCCTCCTCCTCCTCCTTCGCAGCAGCCGCCGGCGCAGAGCAGCAGGCAGGGAGTCGCGCAGGAGCTAGGCGTCCGTGGCCTCTGCTGGGTCGCTATGGGAAGCCGGCCGCGCCCGCAGCCCACGCCAGCCCCGCTCCCGTTGCCGCCGCCCCTGCGCCGCCCGGCGGCCCCTCCTGCCCCGCCGCCGCCGCCGCCCTTCGTCGCCCCGGAGGCGGCCTCTCGCTGAGGCGCCGCGCCCTCGCTGCCCGACCCCCCGAGCGCGCTCCCTCCGCGGGCCATGCGGCGCCGGAGGCTCTGCTAGCCTCCATGGACCCCTAGAGGACCGCCGGCCCCCTCCCGCCGCCGCCGCCAGCCATGGGCGCCCCCGGAGCCGCCTTCGTCGCCAGCCTCGTCGCGGTGAGTCGGGCAGGGCAGGGCGAGGGCGGAGGCGACGCGGAGCAGCCCCCGACCAGCGAGGGCCTCTGGGGATGGAGAGGCGCTCTGCACATGGTCAGAGGCCGCCTCCCGGCTGGGAACCAGGGCGGGCCCTTGCCTCAAGGCAACCCTGGCTGCGGGGTGCCTCGCCGAGCAGCCGGGGAAGTGGACGCGCTCGCTCCGCGGGGCTCCGGGGCCAAGACTGCGGTCCGCCCGCGAGGGACGCATCCTGCCCGAGTGGCCGGGCCTGTTCCCGGGGCGGACTCCGGGCCTGGAGGGGGGCGGCAGCGGAGAAAGATGGAGCGAGGGGCGGCGGCCATCTCCCCGAGGGTGGGAAAGAGGCCGGGGACCCGGCGAGGCGGAGGCAGCTGCGCTCTTGCGGCAAGCGGAGCCAAGGAAGCCAAGGGCTCCTCCTTCCTTCCTTCTCAGCAGCAAAAGGAAGGAACACCTGGAGTTGGGAATCTTCATGCTAATCCATCTCCCCGATTTGCTCCTGCGCATAAGGGAACATAATGCAGGCAGCTGGAAGTACCGTTGGGAAGCTTCTGCTGGGGTTGGCATTGGAGTAAAGTAGGTAAAAGAGGACCTTCTCCACGTTTTGGCTGAGGTGGGAGCAGCCAGTGGGCAGAGCCCTCAAATGCAGCACCCCTTAAAGATCGCTTGTTGACCACAAAGTCCAGGTGCCAAGGAACTGGATTTATTCTGACCCTGTTTAGTACTGTTATAGCAGAACACTTTCATGTTTAGTAACCTAATTTATATCCCACCTTTCCTTCAAGGAACTCAAGGCAGCAGCATGCAGGGTTCTTTCCACACACCCCATTATATCTTCCTCAAAACCCTGTAAAATAGGCTGGACTGACAGAATGTGACTATCACATAGACTGTGTCTTGGCAGAGTGGGGATTTGAACCCAGGGCTCTCCTAGCCACCACACAACTTGGAATGATATTTTTTCTGGGTACATTGAAAGCATAAGTGTTTGGGGTTTCACATGTATATCTTTGCAACTGAATCCCTCTGTAATGTGTGTGTACAACTTGTGCATATTTTGATTGTGTTCAAATAGTCCAGCAAAAAGAATTGAAACTGCCATCAGGATACACCTTTTGTACAAAAGCTTTGTAAAAAAATAGCGAACAATCTTCTCGGGGTTTTCCTGACCAACAGGCAGAACCTTTCTTTTTTAAAAATAATTGTTATTAAGGGTTTTCTTGGTTTACAAGGATATGTGCAATGTCTCTCTTAGCATTTTTATATATCAGTTTCATTTGTTGAGACATTGGTGAGGAGAGGGTAAGGAAGGTAGATGGGGGGAGGGTGGGGTGGGGTGACAATGTTTCTATTTTGCTTAATAGGTGGGGGGGTTCTGTCAGTGTCGCTCGTGTAGGTTCTCTACTGTTCATTTGTTTTCTTTTGATGGTGAGAGATGTTGGGGTTTGCCTAGGATATGGTTGCTCCTTTGTGGTTGGCTGTGATGGCCTTTGTTTTGTGTGAGAGTGGGGTGGGTGAGTGTTTTGGGTCAGGTTAACCATATTGATTCATATGCTGTTGGTGGATTTTTGTCATTGTCTTGTTGGGCTGTGTATGTGATAAAGGGGAACCATACCGGGGTGAAGCCGTCTTCTTCTGTTTGTCCCCATGTCAGTTTCAACTTATTGGTTAATTTTTCTAATAGGGCTGTTTCCCATACTGTTTGGTACCATTGGTCCATGCTTACTCCTGACAGGTCTTTCCAGTGTCTGGTTATGGTGCTTCTGGTTGCGGAGAGCAAGTGGGTTATGAGTTCCTTGTGGTGCAGGTGGGCATTATTGTCCTGGAAGATGTTTAGCAAGGCCAATTCTGGGGTAAATTCTAATGTTTGTTGGGTTATTTTACCTATTTCTCTTATGGTTGTTGTCCAGAATCGTTGGATTTGGGGGCACTCCCACCACATGTGGAAATATGTGCCTGCTGAGGTGCATCCTCTCCAGCATTTTGATGAGGTTCCTGGGTGTATTATCGCTAGTTTCCGCGGTGTTAGGTACCACCTGTAGATGATTTTCAGATTGAGTTCTTTCCTTTTTGCTGATATGGATTTAAAGGGGGGTTTAGACCACATTCTGGTCCACTGGGTGGGGTTAATTTCACAGGCAGAGCCTTTCTGAAGTCCAATTTATCCTTTGCGTGGTTCTTGCCACCACGCTATCATTCATTTTAATCTTGTGTGCATAGAAAAATGACTATTTTATTGTGATAGATGCTGGGGCATAGATTTATTACCCATTCTTTAAAAACAATCTGGTTGCCAAAATCTCCAGCATGAGTCTTAAAAGGAAACAACAACAACAAATCCACTTTGTCCTTACCCACAACCACTTCAAATTTGGTGATGACCTGTTCCTCCAGATCAGCGGCACAGCCATGGGCACCCGCATGGCCCCACAGTATGCCAACATCTTCATGGCAGATTTAGAACAACGTTTCCTTAACTCCTACCCACTCAAACCTCTCCTGTACCTGCGATACATTGACGATATTTTTATTATCTGGACACATGGACAACAGACCCTGGAAACCTTCCACCAGACATTCAATGACTTTCACCCCACCATCAACCTAACAATGAACCAATCTATGCAAGAAATACATTTTTTGGACACTACTATAAAAATACAGGATGGACGTATAGACACCACCTTATACAGAAAACCAACTGACCGACAAACATATCTACATGCTTCTAGCTACCATCCCAAACATACCAAACAATCCATCGTATACAGCCAGGCCTTACGTTACAACCGCATCTGTTCCAACTCTACAGACAGAGAATCTCACCTAAGAGATCTACAGCAAACCTTTTTAGAACTAAAATATCCACCTGATGAAGTTAAACAACAGATCAACAGAGCCAGACAGATACCTAGAGAGAACCTGCTGCAAGACAGACCCAAAAAAGAAAATAACAGAACACCACTAGTCATCACATACAGCTCCCAAGCTAAAACAGTACAACGCATCATCAGAGATCTACAGCCTCTCCTGGACAATGACAGCTCCCTTTCTCAAGCTCTGGGAGGAAGACCTTTCATTGCCTACAGACAGCCACCCAATCTTAAACAACTCCTCACCCACAATAATACAACCACCAGACTTAACATGGACACTGGTACCAGAGCCTGCAATAAACCCAGATGCCAACTTTGCTGCCACATACACCCAGACAACACCATTACTGGCCCCAACAACATCCAACATACCATCTCAGGACTATTTAATTGCTCATCCTCTAACATTGTGTATGCCATCAAATGCCAACAGTGCCCTTCACCTCTCTATATTGGACAAACAGGCCAAACCCTACGCCAAAGGATAAATGGACATAAATCTGACATCAGGAACCAGAAGACAGAAAAACCAGTAGGAGAACACTTCAATCTCCCAGGACATTCTATACAAGATCTCAAAGTAGCTGTCTTACTACAAAAGAATTTCAGAAATAGACTGGAAAGAGAAGTTGCTGAATTGCAACTTATCACCAAGCTCAAAACCATGGAGGGACCTGGTTTGAACAGAGATATCGGGTTCTTATCTCATTATACATGATAAGCGATCTTCAGCCATCTCAACCCTTGCTTTTTCATGCAAAACCATTTGCAGTCGTTTGCGGTCATCAACAGCTATCAGTCAGTCAATCACCCATTTCCACCACCCTTCTGGGTGATCCCCCCTCCCCATCCCCACCCCTCCCCACCCCTTCTCTACATAAGTGCCTGGAAACTTCCATTTCACTGTATCTGAAGAAGTGTGCATGCACACGAAAGCTCATACCAAAATAAAAACTTAGTTGGTCTTTAAGGTGCTACTGAAGGAATTTTTTTATTTTACTTCGATCCAGACCAACACGGCTACCTACCTGTAACCAGAACTATGGAAGGCACCACATTGAGCCGCATGAAATGGAAGTCCATCAACCTCACCAAGAAACTTGCCCAGGTACAAACTGACATCCTCTTTCTATCTAAATGCAAAAACCTGGACATTGTACCTAAGGGTCTTAGAATTAAGAACCCTCTTCAATCAACTTATCCCACAGAATATGCCAGAAAACTATGCCACACTTTATCTAAGAAACTGCTGAAACATCTTATCAGCGTTCTGTATTCCAAACAGAAGTTAATAAAGGAGGAACTCTCTGCACTGGAGAACTCCATCAGGAATCACCCGGCCTGGCAGAAGTTCCACAAGGAAAAACAAACCATTTACCACTCTCAACTGGAGTTACTGAAGAACCAGAAAAATAAAAAACTCTGCAACCTTTCCAACCTACAGGCCACCAATCAAAACAAGATCAACAACATTGTCAATCTTTCACAGCAAACACTCAGCCCAGCTGAGGAATCCGTCCTTTCACGGGGACTATCATTCTGCCCTGCCAAATCCCAACACATGATTCAGTTCTGCGGGGACCTGGAAGCATTTTTCCGCCGTTTACGCCTGAAGGAGTATTTTCATCACACACAAGAACAAGACAAAGTAGAACAAACTACATCCCCACAACACAACACCTCTCAACTTACTGGGGAACAACCATCACCCTCCAAACGCATCAATGAACAGAACATTGACCACCAACTACCACCGAAAAGAAGTTACACAAAAAGGGACTCCACATGGACCCCTCCTGATGGACGCAATACCACACTAGATCTGTACATCGAATGCTTCCGCCACAGAATCCAAACGGATGTGACCAGAAAACACCATCGCTTACAACAAAATCTAAACCATGCTGAAAGGAGAGCCATAGAAAATCTCAGGAACAACCCAGACATTATAATTAAAGAGGCAGACAAGGGTGGAGCTGTCGTCATCATGAACAAAACTGATTACATCCAAGAGGCCCACAGACAACTTTCCAATACTGCCTTTTACATGAAATTGGACTCAGACCCCACACAAGCATACAAAAAAGAACTGAACAAGATTATTAAGGAGCTACCCCTACACATCCAAGAACAGATCCTCACAAACACACCAGCGGAACCTCGGCCAGGAACTTTCTATCTTCTACCCAAAATACACAAACCAGGAAACCCAGGACGCCCCATCATCTCAGGTATTGGCACCATTACAGTGGGTGTTTCCGGCTATATGGACTCTGTTCTGAAACCATATGCTATCAGTGCTCCCAGCTACGTACGTGACACCACAGATTTTCTGAGGAAAATACAATATTTGAACAATCTTCCTAACAATACTATACTAGCCACTATGGATGTGGAATATCTATATACCAACATCCCACACAATGATGGTTTACAAGCCATAAGGAACACCATTTCAGATAAAACCACAGCGGACTTTGCTACCAAACTCTGCCACTTTGTCCTTACCCACAACCACTTCAAATTTGGTGATGACCTGTTCCTCCAGATCAGCGGCACAGCCATGGGCACCCGCATGGCCCCACAGTATGCCAACATCTTCATGGCAGATTTAGAACAACGTTTCCTTAACTCCTACCCACTCAAACCTCTCCTGTACCTGCGATACATTGACGATATTTTTATTATCTGGACACATGGACAACAGACCCTGGAAACCTTCCACCAGACATTCAATGACTTTCACCCCACCATCAACCTAACAATGAACCAATCTATGCAAGAAATACATTTTTTGGACACTACTATAAAAATACAGGATGGACGTATAGACACCACCTTATACAGAAAACCAACTGACCGACAAACATATCTACATGCTTCTAGCTACCATCCCAAACATACCAAACAATCCATCGTATACAGCCAGGCCTTACGTTACAACCGCATCTGTTCCAACTCTACAGACAGAGAATCTCACCTAAGAGATCTACAGCAAACCTTTTTAGAACTAAAATATCCACCTGATGAAGTTAAACAACAGATCAACAGAGCCAGACAGATACCTAGAGAGAACCTGCTGCAAGACAGACCCAAAAAAGAAAATAACAGAACACCACTAGTCATCACATACAGCTCCCAAGCTAAAACAGTACAACGCATCATCAGAGATCTACAGCCTCTCCTGGACAATGACAGCTCCCTTTCTCAAGCTCTGGGAGGAAGACCTTTCATTGCCTACAGACAGCCACCCAATCTTAAACAACTCCTCACCCACAATAATACAACCACCAGACTTAACATGGACACTGGTACCAGAGCCTGCAATAAACCCAGATGCCAACTTTGCTGCCACATACACCCAGACAACACCATTACTGGCCCCAACAACATCCAACATACCATCTCAGGACTATTTAATTGCTCATCCTCTAACATTGTGTATGCCATCAAATGCCAACAGTGCCCTTCACCTCTCTATATTGGACAAACAGGCCAAACCCTACGCCAAAGGATAAATGGACATAAATCTGACATCAGGAACCAGAAGACAGAAAAACCAGTAGGAGAACACTTCAATCTCCCAGGACATTCTATACAAGATCTCAAAGTAGCTGTCTTACTACAAAAGAATTTCAGAAATAGACTGGAAAGAGAAGTTGCTGAATTGCAACTTATCACCAAGCTCAAAACCATGGAGGGACCTGGTTTGAACAGAGATATCGGGTTCTTATCTCATTATACATGATAAGCGATCTTCAGCCATCTCAACCCTTGCTTTTTCATGCAAAACCATTTGCAGTCGTTTGCGGTCATCAACAGCTATCAGTCAGTCAATCACCCATTTCCACCACCCTTCTGGGTGATCCCCCCTCCCCATCCCCACCCCTCCCCACCCCTTCTCTACATAAGTGCCTGGAAACTTCCATTTCACTGTATCTGAAGAAGTGTGCATGCACACGAAAGCTCATACCAAAATAAAAACTTAGTTGGTCTTTAAGGTGCTACTGAAGGAATTTTTTTATTTTACTTCGATCCAGACCAACACGGCTACCTACCTGTAAACAAATCCATGGTTTTGCAGAAGTGAAGGATGAGTGCGCTGGTGGTACTGCATCCATTGTGTGCTCATTCTGGGAAGAGGGGGGGGACACACACACCCAAGCTGAAAAGCAAAAAAATGATGGGGAAATGGCAAGCACTCCCACTGCAACCACCCCCAGGAACCCGCCAATCCAGCCATGGTTGTGATTGTGCTTACCTACGTTTTCCGTCAGAGTGAGATTGTAGTTGATGCAGGGGTGGCCGGCTTTGAGTAAATTTCCCTTTTCATTAAGCTAGTGGGGTGTTCAGGGAGGAGCTTCCCCTGCCACTTTGGAGCAGGTATAAAAGGAGTGTGCCTGGCGGTTTGCAGGGCCAGCCATTGTGCTAGCCTGTCTGCCATGCCATGGGCCTCTCCAGTGGCAGACCTTCAAAGTCCAAAAGTGAACTTAACTGGCTTAGCAGGGGAATTGAGCCCAGGTTTCTCCTACCCTAGTGCAGCAATCTGTACTCAAGGGGTGGGCAGAACATCTCCTGGGATTGAGTGGTGGATCCCAGGACCATTTGAGGTTGATCCCAGTGGTTGGCCCCACCTTCCCAAGCTGCCTAAAAGATATCCTTGCTGCTGTGAGCAAGCCCACTCAACTCAGGCCCTTGGGAGAAGGAGTGGCTGCAGAAAAGACTCTTAAGGGGTTGTGGTTGTTGGTTGTTACTGGAGAACAAGGTGAAGAAGGCAGGCCATCTGTGGGGCAGGATGAAGTGAATATCTGGGGTGGAAGCATTTTGTACTGGGGAGAGAAGAGGAAATGTTATAAGGCCGCTTCCTATGTTCCTTTCTGCTGTTGAAAAGCTTTTGTAACACTACTTCATCAAGGGCTCCTTATTACATTTCCGTCTCAGTGGGTTTCCCCGGACTTTCCTGCCCTGCCTGAGATGCCATGTCTGGGCAACCATTAATCAGGGTTAATACTGGCAGAATATTAACCCTGGGCCACTCCCCATCTATGAGCCATAAGTACATCACATCTTTATTGGGCCTTGATGACAAAAGCAACAAAATGACCTTCCATTGTTGGTATAAAAATTCTACTCTTAAATCTCTGGGAAATCTCCAGTGCAGTTGCGTAGCTGCTAGGATGTGAACAGCCCTGTGGCCTTTTGTTTCATAAACTTGTAGGTTTTAAATTTCACAGGCAGTTGTGGTAGTTTAGTATTTAGGGCTGAAATTATTTTTGTGCCGAAACTTATTTGGGAAGATATAATGGAAACCCCATGTGTCTTTGCTGAGAAACGTTATCTAACACTTTTTGAAAGTCCAAGTATGTATACTGTGTCTTTCCGCTCTATTGGATCATTCCTTTCCATGTGTTTGTTGACCCTGTCACAGAACTGAATGATCCTTTCACCAATTTACCCAGAAGTTATGCTAACAGGCCTGTAACTTCCTGGATCCTTTTTCCATTGGCTGCTTAATGTTCTCTGGCAGATGAGGACACTTGGAGAGGCTCTTTTCCTTTTCAAAGTCCTCTGTTTTAGGGCTACAGGAGGAGAACAACAGTTCCTGGGGTGGGGGCAGCTCAAAGGGCCAAAGGCAGCTTTTCCTCAGAGAGTCTTCTGCCCGTCCTCTCTGCCAGAGGCTTTCCAAAAGGCAATTCAGAGGGGAATGGGTTACTGCTGCCTGTAAGAGAGAACTCCACAGAGTCTATACTTGTCTGTCAGGATGCTATGGAAAATCTTTAAAGTGCCATTAGAAGACATTTTGTTGACAGCTTTTTAGCAGCTTGCGTATTTCTCCCTTCAGAAGCTGATGACCTGCCTAGAGATCAGGGCAGTAAACTTTGGCTCATGGATTGGTAGATGGGCCAAAACTCTTCCAGGCAAGAGAGCCAAGCATGTCTTTCAAATGCAGTTACCTAAATAGAGTAAAGCTGATATGGTTTGCTGTTAGCTGCCTTCTGGTCTGTAGCTAACTTACCTTTATGTCTGTGTTTCAGGGATTTATGTTCCTTGGCACCACTGCTGCGCAGTCAAAGCTGACACCCGAACAGAATGCCATAAGACTTTATTCTGGCACCTACAGCCACTTGGATCATGCCACTAACACAAAGCTGACTTGTGACAAATGTCCCGCAGGAACCTATGTGTCTAAGCACTGCACAGCAACCAGCTTAAGAGAGTGCAGCCCATGCGCCAGTGGAACATTCACAAAGCATGAAAATGGGATAGAGAGCTGCCATCCATGTAAAAAGCTGTGTGAGCCGCCGACGGTTGAGAAAACCCCTTGCACTGCTTTGACGGACCGTGAGTGCATCTGTCCACCTGGTAAATTTCAAGACGGTGATGCTTGCAAACCTTACTCCGTGTGCCGTGTTGGGTGGGGCCTAAAAAAGAAAGGAACTGAAACGGAAGATGTCAAGTGTAAACCTTGCCCTCGTGGCAGCTTCTCTGATGTGCCTTCTAGCGTGCTGAGATGCAAAACATTCACTGACTGCTCACAAGCAAACATGGTTGTGATCAAACCAGGGACAAAAGAGAGAGACAACATTTGTGGACTTTCACCAGCTTTTCTGCCTGGAGCTGGGCTTTTGTCACGACCGGAAGAGGGAGAAGAACATTACAAAGTTCCTTCTACTTTCCCCCCCAAAGGTAAGTGTACAACATTGCCAAACATCTGTAGCTAGGGCATGCAAGATTGGGCAAGAAGTATAGTATGTTACATTTTTGTATACATTTATATATATTTTTATTATACACATTTTTGTTGTTCCCCCATCCCCTCACTTCCCCCCTTTTTTCTCTGTATCACTTTTCCTTTAGAATTGAAATTCTTTCGATTTTTTTTTGTGGTTTTCTGAGAAAGGAGCTGGTAAGACATTAGCTGCATTTTGGAATGCCTGCTGTACAGAGGCACCTCCAGCTGATACATTACATGGTATTAGACACCCTTCACCCAGCTCCTAAACAGTGCAATTGTCTCTTGGGTTGGCTCCACACTGGTCAGCATCTGTTTCTGCCCTCGTGGGGGTTCTGTGTTTAGCATACCATGCCAGGACTTTTCTGAGCAGTCTGAAGCCATGAAGATGGGAGAGGCATTTTATCTTATAACCCTCCTATGCTTGCAACCCTCACAGGGACTCTCATGGAACTTGGTGGGACTTCTGGGTAGATATGCCTAGGATTATATCAAATAAGAACTTCTTTTATCCCAAACACTTCAGACTAGCACCGTCCTGTTCACGATTCTGTTGCTTTGCAGCAGTCAGGAGAGCAGGTGCTGATTTGAATGGTGGCTTGTTCCATTTTGTTTTGGAATTTATATATTGTTATGTAGACGCCTCCATGGACACACAGGTGGGCATCCCTCCTTTGGATACAATCAAAACTGCAACCTTAGAAGCCCTTGCATAGCAGGGGTTGTGGAATCAGTTTGTACTCAATGTCCATTCACTGTTATGGATCAAAACACCATTATTCCAAATGTTTGCTGTAGCGTAAAAATCATAATTGGAATAATTTTATGATCTAAGTCTATATAAGCTATTTCTTTGGAGTGAACTAAAAATTGGATTGACATGCAATTGGAATATTTCCAGTGTTAATCAGATACCTCCAGCCCTTTTCAATACATAAACTGTTGTATTGAGGGGATAGAATGTATTTTTGTTAACTTTCTAGCTGACATAATGTAGGAACAGCTAATCTTAGTATTAATAAGCTACTGATCAGTTTCGCAGAAACTTACCAGAAAAATAATAAATCATGATAAGAAACTTCTAATAAAAGAATGGAAATGGGTTTTTTTTTTTAAAAAAATGTTTTTTATTAAAGATTTCTTGGATTACAAAGGTGTGTGCAGTGTCTCTCATATTTTAACATGTATAATTTTTGCAAATCAATTTTATTTGTTAAGACATTAAGAAGAAAGAAGGAAAACGAGGTAGAGAATGGGAGAGTGGATGGGGGTGAGAGTAGGTGATGATGTTTCTGTTTTGCTTAATATATGTAGGGCTTGATGTCAGCTTTGTTTGTGTAGGCTCTCCTTTATTCGCTTGTGTTCTTTTGGTGGTGAGAGAGATTGGGGTTGGCCAAGGGTGTGGTTGTTCATTTGTGATTGGCTATGATGGTCTTTGTTTTCGTGTGTGAGTGGGGTGGGTGGGTATTTTTGGGTCAGGTTAGCCATACTGATTTGTATGCTAATGGTAATTTTTTGTCATTATCTTGTTGGGCTGTGTGTGTGATAAAGGGGAACCATACTCTTCTATTTGAGGCATCCTCTTCTATTTGAGAATGGAAATGGTTTGTTGAATTTCTACAAACTGTAAACAGATAAGAACATTGGCAGGATTATTGTAAGAACCTGCACTTTTATAAGAGTATATATTTAAAATAAATGAATAAATGAATAACTTACGTTAATTTAGAATATGCAGGAAATGTAAAAAATAAATTTAAGGATCTGCAGAAAGAGGAGTAAAGAAGTCAGGGACTTAAAAGTGGCTTCAGTGGATCCATTGTAGCACTGAGATGTAGCCATTGAAATAGGATCTGATACAAAGTATTGTATCAAAAATATGAGGGACTGAATCAAGACTGTTAAAGTAAGATGCTGGTCCATTGCTATGCGATACATTCTGACAAAGCGTGGCTGCCAAGCTGAAAGAGGAGAAGCAAATAGACGTGGGCGGACTTGAACAAGATATTCTTTTGGTCTCAGCATAGCATGTTTAGAAAACTAATTCATTTCTGACACTTTTTCTTTGTAATGAACTATCAATGGCTTTCACCATAACATCTGGTCATGCCTAATCTAGAACAAAGAGAAAAAACAATGGCTACACTGTGTTGATTTGATTATTGCTGTTTAGTTTTGGTCTTCTAAACATTTTTGAATATTGCAAAACTTAACTGAAAGCGTAATTGTGCCTGTGACATTTAAATTTGGGGCTTTATTTATAGCCTCCCCCCCACTTTGAGATCATCAAAGCAGCTCGCAAACTTGTTTGGGGAAAAATTGTTCAGAATCTCCTCAGGGACAGGCTTCCACGTACAGATCTTCCATCCTGGAACTATCTCTCTTGCCCTTTGCAACAGAAGCGTATTCACTATTAAACCAAATTTGGGGCTAAATAAAAAAATTCTTTCAGTAGCACCTAAAGACCAACTAAGTTTTTATTTTGGTATGAGCTTTTGTGTGCATGCACACTTCTTCAGATACACTTGAAACAGAAGTGCCAGACCCTTATATATATACAGAGGGTGGTGGGGGTGGGTGGGAATGGGTGATGGGCTGATGGGAGTGGTAAACCTGTAGATGGCTGTTAACGACTGCTGATGACTGCAATTAGTCCGGGGGGGGGGAGCAAGGGCTGAGGAGCTAAAGAAAGCTTGATCATGCATAATGAGATAAGAATCCGATGTCTTTATTCATCCCAGGTGGCTCCATGGTTTTAAGCTTGGTAATGAGTTCCAATTCAGCAACTTCTCTTTCCAGTCTGTTCTTGAAATTTCTCTGTAATAAAACAGCTGCTTTGAGATCTTGTATAGAATGTCCTGGGAGATTGAAGTGTTCTCCTACTGGTTTTTCAGTCTTATGGTTCCTGATGTCAGATTTATGTCCATTTATCCTTTGGCGTAGGGTTTGGCCTGTTTGTCCAATATAGAGAGCTGAAGGGCACCGTTGGCATTTGATGGCATATACAATGTTAGAAGATGAGCAATTAAATAGTCCTGAGATGGTATGTTGGATGTTGTTGGGGCCAGTAATGATGTTGTCCGGGTGTATGTGGCAGCAAAGTTGGCATCTGGGTTTATTGCAGGCTCTGGTACCAGTGTCCATGTTAAGTCTGGTGGTTGTATTATTGTGGGTGAGGAGTTGTTTAAGATTGGGTGGCTGTCTGTAGGCAATGAAAGGTCTTCCTCCCAGAGCTTGAGAAAGGGAGCTGTCATTGTCCAGGAGAGGCTGTAGATCTCTGATGATGCGTTGTACTGTTTTAACTTGGGAGCTGTATGTGATGACTAGTGGTGTTCTGTTATTTTCTTTTTTGGGTCTGTCTTGCAACAGGTTCTCTCTAGGTATCAGTCTGGCTCTGTTGATCTGTTGTTTAACTTCATCAGGTGGATATTTTAGTTCTAAAAAGGTTTGCTGTAGATCTCTTAGGTGAGATTCTCTGTCTGTAGAGTTGGAACAGATGCGGTTGTAACGTAGGGCCTGGCTGTATACGATGGATTGTTTGGTATGTTTGGGATGGTAGCTAGAAGCATGTAGATATGTTTGTCGGTCAGTTGGTTTTCTGTATAAGGTGGTGTCTATACGTCCATCCTGTATTTTTATAGTAGTGTCCAAAAAATGTATTTCTTGCATAGATTGGTTCATTGTTAGGTTGATGGTGGGGTGAAAGTCACTGAATGTCTGGTGGAAGGTTTCCAGGGTCTGTTGTCCATGTGTCCAGATAATAAAAATATCGTCAATGTATCGTAGGTACAAGAGAGGTTTGAGTGGGTAGGAGTCTAGGAAACGTTGTTCTAAATCTGCCATGAAGATGTTGGCATACTGTGGGGCCATGCGGGTGCCCATGGCTGTGCCGCTGATCTGGAGGAACAGGTCATCACCAAATTTGAAGTGGTTGTGGGTAAACAAATTTGGGGCTGTTGTTGACACCAATGTATGGGTCATGAGGTTCAGCTTGCTCCTTCCACCCAGTTCTTCCTATGGATGCTGTTATATGTATATTTGTTTGCACTCACATAACATAAATGAGAATCCCCTTTGTAAGCCCTCTAGGAATCATACTTAAAGGGCATTTGGGCCAGAGCTACAGGAAGAGTGGGTGGGTTCTATACCTGCTGCTTTGCTTCTAACATTGCATTTTGTTTTTTAGGTGTGAATGCCCCAGTTTCCAATTTTTCTACCCCAAACGTGTCCGTTGACATGGTGGAGCCAACCAACAGCTACAGTGGAACTTCAACGAATGAGACTGTAGTTGTCAATGTGACTGCTGTGGGATATGCTACGCCTTTGAATCACAAGCATACCCCTTCCATCCTGAAAAAACAGCCAGCGCTGGAAATGAGTGGCAGTGTAAAATCCAGCATTCCCTATAACCCCCCCAAGAGAGGCTCTCCAAGGCAGGCTGCCCACAGGCATTTTGATATCAACGAGCACCTGCCGTGGATGATCGTGCTGCTGCTGCTGCTTGTGCTGGTGGTGATCGTTGTGTGCAGTGTCCGTAAAAGTTCGCGAACTCTAAAGAAAGGACCAAGGCAGGATCCCAGTGCCATTGTCGAAAAGTCCGCTTTGAGAAAATCTCCCACTCTGACTCAGAACAGGGAGAAATGGATCTACAACTGCAATGGCCATGGTGAGTGATGTTGAGCAAATTCCACCTAGAGAATTCTGTTCATAACTGAAATGGTTCATTCTGTTTAACTTAAAACAAGAGTTCTGCAGCACATTAAAGACCATGCTATTGAAGCTGGCATTTTTCACTTGGGGAAAAACAGCTTTGTGACAAGGTGGGATGGCAGCTCGGAGTAGGAAAGCAAGCAATGGGGACAGGATCTTTCCCACCTCCACCTGCCCCAGAACTAGAGATTGGAATCTCCCATGGCTATTTTTGGGAAAGAGGCATGGCAATTCCAAAACGGCGGCTTAAAAGTTGCCTCTGGTTTGATCCTAAACTTAAAGTGGAAGTGGAATAGTGTGCCTTGACAAACTTTGTATTCTTAAAAGCTGTTGGCTATTAACTCCTGAGCCTCTGTGATGTGGTAATTATCTTGCATTACTTAAGGCACGGTTCTTCAAATAGGGATACTAGTATGAATGCATAACATTTCCATTGTCTTGAGCAGAGACTAAAGTGAGAAAGCCCAGAATGGCTATCATAATACTGTTGATAGACCATAGCCGAAAAATGTATGCAGGCTTCCAAGTTCGTTTTCTTATTCAGCTGATTAGAAATATGCTCAAGGTTGTAGAGACGTCCCCAGGACTACTTTGAATTACTGTCTTCAGAGGTGGCTAAGCCCCAGTTCAGGGACCCAATCTGCCCCATTCCTAGGAAAAAGAAATAAAGTCGGCCATGCTGGGGTGGGCAGAGCCCAGTGCCTGCTGCACAATTGGGTGGAGATCAGCTGAAGGGAGAGGGCTTGTTTGGCTTGTGGGGGGTGGTTCCCCCTACTTCTGGCTACCCCAGCTGCTGGTATACTGTCCTTGCAATGCTGGCAAAGGTAAAATTTAGCTCTTGGGTCAGGAAAGGTTAGCCAGCCCTCCATTAAACTATGCCACAAATTTATGGACTCCTCAGCAGGTTTATTCTTCCTCAAAAATATATTGTGCTACATAGCAAGAGAGGTGCCACTTTAAGGAAAGGGTTGGTGTGCAGGAGAGAGCAATACTGTGTTCTGCCACAGATAACTATTTACTTTGGGCAAGGATTAGTCATAACTAGTGTAGAAAAAGAGGAAGTGGAGACCGTATTGGACAGATAGAAGGGGGAACATTCATAAATGGAAAACTTACACAAAACTTAAATACAGAATCAGTGATTATACATCACAGATGGCTTTAAGACTTCCACCACTTTTATATATTTGCAGCAGGAACTTCAGAGAGAAGAGAGAGAGAGAGAGAAAGAGAGAGAGAGAGAGAGAGAGAGGCTATGCTCCTGCCCATCCCCCCCCCCGTGATACCCCCATTGCCATTAGTTTTAGTCCTGCCCACAGTTGGCATGTGACCCCCACCCAAAAACCCTAAGAGAATGTGCCTTTTGACAAAAACAGGCGTGGAAATCTATCTAATGCTTTCCTTTCTAAAATTTATAATAAGAAAATTCTACGTCTAGCACACTTCTGTGCCCCTTTGGCATGTCCACTTGCAGCTTCGCCCCCACCCCTGGCATTAAATGTGAATGGAGAATTCTGCGATCAGAAAGCCAAGGCTCTTCTCTCTGCCTCCAGTTCCTTTTGGCAAATAGCAACACGCAGCTTTTCCAAGTTATTACATGAAAGTGGGGTGCTGACTGCACCTCCCTCAACTTCAAATCCTTCTCCAGAGGCTGTACTCTTTTCTTTTTCTTTTTCAATGAACATAGACTTCACTGTTGTGGTGGAGTGATCTTTTGTGTTGTGTGGCGGAGGAAGGGGTGTGTGCTGGGTGTCATCCCTGAGGGGGGTGGTTGACATCGCCTCAGTGCCCCCCGGGGTGACCGCCGCGGGTGGCTAGCCCCCCCCCCCCGGGTGCACAATATGTGCATCACTCCGGGTGCCGGAGCAGCTAGCTCCGCCTCTGGTGGGATTCTGACCACTTGTAATGCATTTTGTGTTGTTATCATTGCAATAAAAAGCATTTGACATTTTAAGAGCATCCCTTCATCTGTATCCACATATCTAGGGGAGGCTCCTTGTTTAACGTGAACTTCCTAGTTCCCGGAATATAGATTTTCAAGCAACTTACAGGGTCTTCACCTGAGTCACCCTGCCAGTGCATTCTTTCTCTGGAATTTGCCGATAGCTGCCTCCAAACTGGCTAATGCTTAATGACGATATAGAGCCTACCTGTTAGCCTTTGCTTGCTTGTTGCCTTACTCCTCCCCAGGAGGTGGTAAACCAAACCGAAGTTAGCAAAACAGGTCCCTGTGGTGCACGCTGCCAGAAAGGGCGGCTTTTCCTAGTTGTTTCAGTCTGTTGCTCTTGATTGATCGCTTTGCCCTTGATTCACCCCTTCTTCTTTTTTAAAATACAAGTACGAATATAGATACAAATAATAAACAAATAATGAACATATAACCATATTTCGCTTCTTGTTTTCTTCTAATTGACTTCCTTCATCCTCAATGTGGGTCTACTTTCATATTTAATAAGCTGTTTCCTTCTCATTTCATTTTTTCCAACTTTTCTTTTCCATTTTAGACTTTTACACCTTAATTTGTTTTGCAAAAGTTAATCAAAACAAGTCCAGGTATTAATTTGAGGGCACTGATTTTTAAGATAATCTTTATATTTCCCCCATTCTTTTGAAATTTTTGTTTAGATTGATCCCTAACTGCACCTGTCATTCTAGCCAACTCAAGGTAATCAAATAATTTTACTGGCCATTCTTTTTTTGTTGGTGCTGACTCATTTTTCCAATTTTTGGCAATTAAGGATTCTTGCCTCTGATGTTGCATACAGGAATATTTTTGTGTTTTCCCTAGGGATATCTGAATCTAATATTCCCAATAGAAAAGCTTCTGTTTTTTTAAACAACAGTTTGTTTAAATATTTTCTTCAACTCTTCATATACCAAATCCCAGAAGCTCTTGATTTTATCACAGGTCCACAACAAGCGTCCCCGCTGCTTGATTGCGCCTCCAATACAATTTAGATTTTGTTTATACTGTACATTTTAAACATTTTGCTTGGTGTTAAACACCATCTATAAAACATCTTTAACAAATTTTCCTTTATCGCCTCACAAGCTGTAAATCTCCAATTCTCTTCCCATAATTTCCACCATAGGTTTGCCTAGGTCCATTGCCCATTTAGTCATTACCTCTTTTACTTGTTCATCCTTTACCTCCCACTCTAGTCAAGTTTCATACATTTTAGAGATTACCTTTGTCTTATTTTGTAATAATTCTTTGTCCAATATTGAAATTTCTCTTGCAAAACCTTTTTTGTTATCTGTTCTGAACACTTCATTTAATTGGTGGTACTGAATCCATCCCTGTTCGGTGATGTTTTACTTCCTCATATTTTTTCAATTTCAATTTGTTATTTTTTTCTTCTAGTAATTAATTTGCCCCTTCTAGGCAGCTATGCAAGTTGAGCCCTGAAGGAGAAAGCTGGACTGGGCAGGGCTGGTGGGGCAATGAGGATGTTTATGTACAGGGGTACACAGGACATGTTTCCCAAGCGCCCCCCCCCCAAAAAAAGAGGGGGGGGGGCTGAAGCCAGCACAGGAAAGGAGGATGGAATCATGGAAATTAACTGGAAAAGAAAACAGGGAGAGTTTAGATAAAGGAGGAAATTAATTGGAGCACATGTGATTATTATTTTTTAAGTTCCATAACCTTGGTTTAGTTGTAGTTACAGGTAGGTAGCCGTGTTGGTCTGAGTTGAAACAAAACAAAAAAAATTCCTTCAGTAGCACCTTAAAGACCAACTAAGTTTTTATTTTGGTATGAGCTTTCGTGTGCATGCAAGTTGATCTATAAACCTATAATCTCATGGAAAGTAGTAGCATAGAAAATGTTTCTATACTACAAAACGATCATTTTAATTTTTTTCAGAAGTAAGTGCCACCCAGTCTAATGAGACTTGGTTCATGTACGTAAAAATGAAAGCTTGGGATTTGTGACTTTGCCAACTGTTGTGATTTGGGGATAAGGGGAAAGCCGATCTGCAATACCTGTTCAATGAGAAAGGCAGTCTGCAAATACTCAAAACTAGTTTGTAGCTATAAATTGCCTTTGTTCTGCTCCTCTTGGCCCCCTCTCAGTCCTCCTTGCAAGCTCTTCCAGGTGATTTGTGTATATGATGTGGTGATGGATTCTGTCCATGTTTGGGTTATTGTGTGCTGAGCCCAGTTAGCTTTTTGTTAGCGAAAGGCACTCTACGCATGTTCAGAGGTACTGGCTTGCGTTGGGCTGGTGTTAGACTCTGTAGTGAGGAAGTCTCAAGCTCGTTGAAGGCCTAATGTAATATAGTGAATAAGAGCAATTATTTATCAGCTGGCAATCCCCCCGCTTCAAGTCTCAGCACTATTATGAACTCACAAGGTGACTTTATGCAAGCCACAGTCTCACACCCCCTTGATGTGAGAGTCTGCCTAACTCACCAAAGTATTAGTTACAGGTAGGTAGCCGTGTTGGTCTGAGTCGAAACAAAATAAAAAAATTCCTTCAGTAGCACCTTAAAGACCAACTAAGTTTTTATTTTGGTATGAGCTTTCGTGTGCATGCACACTTCATCAGATACCACCAAATACTTACCAAAGTATTGTAAAGATTGCTGTGATACAAGCATCCCCAAACTTCGGCCCTCCAGATGTTTTGGACTACAATTCCCATCTTCCCCAACCACTGGTCCTGTTAGCTAGGGATCATGGGAGTCGTAGGCCAAAACATCTGGAGGGCCGCAGTTTGGGGATGCCTGCTGTGATACATATTCCAGGGAGTTGTTAGACTGCGGAGAAAACAATCATCTTAAAGAGTAGTAGATTTATTGTGGCATAAGTTTATGGACTCGAGCTCACTGCTTGCATCTGCGAGTACTCTGGACTACAAAATATCATGCTGCAATAAATCGGTTTGTTTTCCAATGTCAGAAGATTATTGCAGTCAGTGGAATTCAGTGAGTTTGGCAAGAGTTCCCTTAGGAGATTCTTGCAATACTGTAAGGCAGGCATGTCAAACTTGCGGCCCTCCAGATGTTTTGGACTACAATTCCCACCTTCCCCAACCACTGGTCCTGCTAGCTAGGGATCATGGGAGTTGTAGGCCAAAACATCTGGAGGGCCGCAAGTTTGACATGCCTGCTGTAAGGGAACGCTTCTCAAACCCACTGAATTCCACTGATGGTAGCAGATTGGCAGGGCAAATGGAGGTGGATCACCCCCACTTGATAGAGTCACTGACAAACACAGGATTCCTCAGATCCAAAGAGAGACCCCCCTGCATATATTCTTCCCAAGGATCATGCAATGTTCTACAAGGGTGGTGGGAGGGCAACCCCCCCCCCGGGGACATGGACAAGGCCGTCTGCCTGAGGAAGGGAAGACTGATGAGCCAGACGAGGCTCCAATGGCCTAGGCTGGCTTACTTGATTAAGAACTCCATTCTGAAATCGCAGAGATGCTTTCTGTGCAGCCAGTTTGCAAGGGGGGCAGTTTTCACAGCTGTGTTCTGAGAGACTTGCAGCCAAAATGCCTTATCATGCTGGGACTTCAGCTCTAATGTTGCGTATTGTATTTTTCAACTCTCCATCAGTACTAAACAAGGTACCTGGTCCCTGAGTTTTGTTTTCTTAACAAAGCTGCTCTTTGAATAGAAGGGTCCTTGCTTGTAAAAACAAAAAAGTTTTATTTCCTGATACTAATGAGTTAGCTGTGCAGTCTCTCTGAATCTGGCATCAGCATAAATGCCAGAGTAATTCTGAAATACATTTGAGTTGTAACCAAGTGCTGAAGGTGGAAAGGAAATCATGGCTATCATCTTCAGTCCTCCTCAGTTTAAGATATACTGTATCTTGGTCCTTCGGCTTCAAATGCTTCTATGTGGTGCATGGCTTCCGTGCTCCTGGTGGCAACAAACAAAGTCTCCTTGTCCTTTGCTCCATTCCAAAGGGAAGCAGCCTTGAGAAGCAGAAGCAGGCTGCAATATTTCCAAATAAATCAAAGGTTTATTTTAGATAAAAAAATTGGGAATTGTAAATGAAAAATCAAAATTTGAGATGGAATTGATTCAGAGGAAAGGAAAATATATCTCATGCCTATATGATCTGCTGTTAGAATGGGAGCTTAAGGAAGAACAAACAAAATCAGTCATGATTAAAATGGGCCCAAGATCTCGGATATAATGTCCTAGTAGAACAATGGGAAAGATTGTGGAAGGAGGATATGAAATTTACTGCCTGTTATAACCTAAAAGAGAATATACTAAGGATGATGTACAGGTGGTATGAAACACCAGAGAAACTTGCCAAAATGTATAAAAACGATTCGTCTGTGTGCTGGAGGTTAGTGGAGAAAAGGGATCATATATACACATGTGGTGGAGTTGCCCCACCATTTGTAAGTATTGGAACATGATTTATGAAGAACTTAAAAAACTACTAAAACATACATTTAGAAAAAACCCGGAAGTATTCCTATTAAATATAATACCAGTAGATATAAAACAACAAAAAGGAAATTATTAATGTATGGGATAGTAGCAGCAAGAGTCCTAGTGGCTCCAAATTGGAAATCCAAAAATATACCCAGTATAACAGATTGGCAAATGCTGATGCTAGAATACCTACAGTTGGCAAAAACAACAGCAAGAATAAGAGGACAAACGAGACAAAAGGCACAGGAGGAATGGAGGATGTTTAAATAATATTTATTGAAAAGTGCAATTTCTGAAATCCTAATAGCAGACTTAGGCTGAACCTGATATAAAGTGTAAGAAATGAAATGATATGTAGATATAGTATTCATAAATGTGTGATAAAATAAGAATAACATAAATTACAGAGAGAATAATTGGAAGAGCTGGTTTTTCTTTTTGATGGAATATTTTCTTTTTGTGGTTTATAGTTTTCTTTTCATCTTTTTTCTTCTCTTTTTTGTCTGGCAAGCTTTGTGTGAGTTTTTGTGTTTTTTGTATATTGTGCATGCACTTTTCATTTTTCGCTACCAAGGTTGTATTTTAAAATATTAAAACAATAAAGAATTTATTATATATATATATATATATATATATATATATATATATATATATATATATATATGCAAAAGCAGAAGAAAATTGGCTGGCAGCCTTTGTCAATGAAGACAAATTAAAGAAGCCTTTCCACCACTTAGGGCATATGGGAAAGGGATGTTGAGGCCCAAAGGGTTCCACAGGTTACAAGAGATATTTTCCTCCTGTTCTCTCCTGCTGAACTTCACATAGTGCCTTCTGGGTGTCCGTAGAGCCCTGAGGTTCTGTATGGATAGATAAGTGAGACAGTTTCTATTAAGCTTTCTCCAGAGGTGGCCCAGGTCATCCATCCTTTTCAAATTCCAAAACTCTCCCTATTATTATCCTTTCAGTCATTGGGGAATGTTGCTCCCCATGGGCCCAACTCACCACTGCCAGGCTCCAGGGGATAGAACTTGGGGTTCTAGTAAAACACAAAGTAGATCTTGAAAGTTCAATGTCTGCCCGCCTCTGCAGTATGGGAATTGCAGAAGCACAAGCAATAATACCCATTTTTAAAAACCCTCCAAATTTAGGTGAACCATAGTACCTTAACCCAAGTGGCATCGCCCATAACTGCATGAGGCAATGATCAGGGCTACTTATAGGATCTCCAACTTGGCACATTTTTGGAGGACATAAGGTGGCACCCTCAACTATTAAGAAAGCTAGAGTATTGGTGTTTGCATCTCAGTGAACCTTCTGGTTCAAGAAAAATGTTAACTAGTAGACTACAAAATAGCTTTTGAAATTCCCCTGTGAGGGACCTTGTTGCTTGGTCTGAATATGCAACAATTTGACGCCTGGGAATACTAAGCAAAATTCAATGTTCTTTTGGTTTATCACCCGTCAAACAGGCATTGACATTCTGAAGCTGGTGGCTGCCCAAATTGGAAGCCAGTGGAAGGAGATCTACCAGTTCCTGTGCAATGCAAGCGAGCGGGAGGTGGCTGCTTTCACCAGCAGCTATTCTGCAGACCACGAGAGGGCCTATGCAGCCTTACAGCACTGGACCATCAGGGGCTCTGAAGCCAGCCTTGCCCAGCTGATCAGTGCTCTCCGTCAGCACCGGCGCACGGATGTGGTGGAGAAGATCAGGGGCCTAATGGAAGACACGACACAGGTAAGGTACACATGTAATGCTTGGCTCTGTTAGCTCACGCCCAGCACAATCCTGACCATGTCTGCCCAGGCGTAAGGCCTATCGGATTCAACGGGACTTACTTTCAGGTAAGTGGAATTAGAGCTGCAGCATTAGTGAATTAAGGCTTGGTCCCTGCTGCTGCTGATTTTGAGGCCTACGAACAGCCAGATGGGCGGGGTATAAATATTATTATTATTATTATTATTATTACTCATGGGCATTCATATTTCCTTTTTGCTGGAAATCTTCTCTCTGGAGAAAGACCTGACTAATGCAATATGTGGGTTGTTGGTCCAAGGCCGGAGGCTTTTCTGACAACATTGAGATTTTGTTCTTGTTCCTGTTTTCCCTAGTAAATACACTTTGTGTATCAAATTTTTTTGTGTGTGTTATTGTGTTACTTTCAGTGGGGTAGTTTCCCCCCCAAACAGGGTGCTTTGTGAGTGACGCCTCCTCAAGTCTGTGTTGTCTGAAATTTGCTCTCCTAGGCTTCGTTCTTGTGGCTGCAGGATTCTCAGCTGTAACCTGAGCAGAGTCATCTGTGCACCAAGCTGGGCTTCTGATTCATTGTTTTAAATAATGAATACCTTTGTCTCACCATGTTGTGCGCTGCAGTTCCCGTTCTAATTTTAAGCAGCAGAAAGCTAAGCATTTCCCCCATACCTCTTCTCAACTGTGGCACATACAGCTGTTGTCTCTGTGTTTTGTGCTAGATGAGTTCTTGCATCAAATATTTGTGTCTGGAAGCTTCATGCAACATCACCTTACCTTAAACCATGTCATGAATATAATTCTTTGTTACGTTTCTGTGGGAACTCAAAGGAACTGCAGAATATAGTAGTGGGTGCAGACTTCAACTTGTATCTTAAGAATTCATTCTTTCGTTCATTCATTCAAAGCTTCACAGAACAGCTTACATATCAATGAGATGAAGAAAGCCCCTGCCCTCAGGCTAGCAGTGTGAAAAGACCTAGACACACAAGGAAAATGGACTGCCTTGTGATGTGCTGGGCTGGGCTCTCTTTCCTTGGAGGTGTTTAAGCAGAGGTTGGTTGGCCATCTGTGAGGGAGGGATGCTTTGGCTGAGATTCCTGCATTGGATGACCCTCGCGGTCTCTTCCAACTATGTCCCTGCTATGAAAATGGAATGGGGTAAAACGAGTAAATTTAGACAAATTCTTACTGCTTCTTAGAAAAACCAGATGGATTTGAAACAGATGGTTCACAGTTCAAAGCACAGGGCTTGTTGGGCTCTGCAAGGGAGCCAGAGGTTGCAACATACCCTTACAAGGTGTGGTATTGGCCTTGGCTTTCATTGGTGCTAGACAGGAGCAAATTTCTAGCTTTTCTGGTTGCAAATTATTATGAAGCAGCTTGTTTTGATTGGATTAAAGACTGGATTACTTTAAATAACTCAAAAATCCTAGACCTGGAAGGTTGGAATAACCGCTATGGGTGGCATGCGTACTTGGTGTATGAAAAAGTGGCTGTGCATAAAGACTTCCTGAACCATAGTCAGGAAGTTGCTATATAAAATATGGATAAATAGATGGCTCCTTGAACCTAAGATGCCTAAGTGGGTGTTGCCCATGGAGGCTATGGCAGTGAAAAAAGGAAATACAGAAACAGCATGGCCCACATACCAACAACTATTAAGGGAAGGAGATGGTGATATAAAACTAAAATCCTATGAGGAGATTAGCAATTATTGCAATAGTTGGTTACAATACCATCAAATAGCACATATATTTAACCAGGATAGAAAGAAAGGTTTTGAACAAAAAGTATCAAAACTACAAAAGGTATCAAAACTACAAAATGAATTATTCAACCTAGGAAGAAGACCATCTCTAGGATGTACAATCTGTTGTTATAGTGGGAGCAGAAGGATGAAACCACCAAAGAAATAAGGATAAAATGGGCGAAGGACTTTGGCCATACAATACAAATGGAAAGCTGGGGAAGGTTTGGAAGGTTGATACGAACTCCACGGCCTGTTATGTGATAAAAGAGAATATGATGGATATGTTTTATCATTGGTATCTCAACCCGAAAAAAATGGCTAAGATTGATAAAAAAGCAATCAAATATATGCTGGAGATGCAAGAGGGAGGGAGGAACTTTTTTATCATACATGGTGGGGATGCAAAATTATATAAAGATTCTGGAATGAGGTATATGAGGAGCTGAAAAAATTAAGACTTTGTTTACCAAAAAACCAGAGGCTTTTTGTTAGGATTAATAGCCAATGGCATCCTCAGAGACAAGAGAATTTTATTCCTTTACGTGACTGCAGCGGCCAGAATATTGATTGCAAAGAACTGGAAGGGGGAGAAAATCCCATCAGTGTTAGAATGGCAAAATAAATTCTGCGAGTTTGTAGAAATGGCAAAATTGATGGCAATTATTAGAAGCCATACAAATCAGAAAATAATCAAAAAAATGGGATGGAGTGAAGGAATACATGAAAAAATATTGTTCCGGAATTGAAATAATAATAGATAATGTGTAAAACACACAGGGGTAAATAAGAAAAGAATAATAGAATTAACTGGACAATTACAAATAGTAATAACACAACAAGATGAAAGAAGTAAAATTCTGAGATCACACACGGGGGAGTGGGGGGTTTGTGGGGATTTATATTATCTAAAATATAAATTTTCTGTGTTGCATTTATATATAGCAAAGAGACGTTTAGTGTATTGATGCATATTTTTATTTTAAGGTAGGCAATTTATGTAATAGATCAATGTTAGAAAATGAATTCAATGTCTGTATTTTTGAATTTGAAGTTTGTACAGTGATACCTCGCTAGACGAACGCCTCGCACAAAGAAAAACTCGCATGACGAAAGCGTTTGCAAGTTTTTTAGAGACTCTCAAGACGAAGTTTCCTATGGCTGTGCTTTGCAAGACGAAGCAGGGCAGGCACACGAACGGTTCCGGTTTCCGCCGGCAGGAATGGCGGACCTGTTTTCCATCCCTCTGACCTTCGTAAGGAATTTGGCGGTTGCTAGGGGAGTAAATGGCAACCCCCTACCCTCTCCGGGGGTTACGGAGAGGGGCCGCTGGCCCGCGATGCCCCCAGACCCACTCCGACTGTTTTTGGAGTGGGGGGAGCTTGGGCTGAAAAGCACTTACGAGGGCCAGGACTCCCGGACGCTAATCTGCATGGCGGGGATTTCCATGGTTAAAGAAGATAATTAGGCTTAAATCTATGGACATACTTCAGAAGGAGGGGAAGAAGCGCTGTTTACTGCTGAGAAATTTATGCTGCTGAGGGAGAGGAGTCAAAGGCTGTATTTCATCTGGAAGAAGGATTGATGGGGACGGAGCGATAAGGGAAGTGAGATTTTTTTTATTTTTCTTCATATGAGTTACTTCGTACCTTCCCAGACGCGATGTCCTGGCTTGTTTGGAGTGAAAGAGAAGCAAAAGACTGTGTGAGTTGAACTTTATAAACTGTTGTTACTGAGCATATTTTTTAAAGATGTGGAGTTGCCGATGAGAAAAGCCCCCCCGGAAGGAGTGCCTGGACGCGTTCGGAGGATTTATGAGCTGTGACGCACTTTGAATGGGAGCAGCGACCTGAAGCTAAGTTCAGCTATAGGGCAAGGAGATCCATTAATTTACCAAGAGTCTATGGTTTGATGTTTGGGTCTTCTGCCTGGAAAGGCTGTAAATTTTATAAAGATCGTTAATCTGCATGGTTATGAGAGAAAACGAAAGTGATTTGAGCTTTTTAAGATGGCGCTGCTTCGTGTTGACGCAACAGGGAGCTCCAGACTAAGAAGATTTATGGGGAGGCTGGACTGATTAACCCACACAGGAGAAAGAACATCTGTGAAACCTTGTTTGATATTTATCTCAGCAGCTGGGAAACAATCGGTTGAAAGTGGAAAACATCTATATGACTGTAAGGGAAAGATCTGGAGTATTATGAACTTGGAGAGACGATTTGAACTTTAGAAAAAAGACGGCAGTGGACGGTTGCGAGGAATCCCCAATTTCTTGAAGCATGGGAACCCCCCCAAAAAATTTTTTAGATGATTTGGCATAACATTCGGTTTGATTGATATATATGTGTATAATTTGAAATAATGAATGTGATATAATTGGTTTTAATTGGAAAATTAATAAAAATATATTTTTTTTAAAAAAGAAAGCGTTTTGCAAGTTTTTTAGAGACTCTCAAGACGAAGTTTCCTATGGCTGTGCTTCGCAAGACGAAGCAGGGCAGGCACACGAACGGGAGAGTGGCCGTCTGGTTGAGCGTGCAAACGGCTGCTGGGGAAGGAGGGAGGGAGCCTCTCCCTGGCCCCCCTCCTGCTTCCCCCTCCCCTTAAAATATGAAAAACTTCTGGCCGTGTCGGGTGAGTCGGCACCTTTTTTTGCGCTCCCCCCCATAGGAACGCATGATGCATTCCTATGGGAAACCGTGCTTCGCAACACAAAATTATCGCAACACAAAACGACTCGTGGAACGAATTATGTCTTGCGAGGTACCACTGTATTATGGGTCCCCCCCCCCCCGGTTTTGAAATAAATATTTAAAAAAGAAGAAGTCGTCATCATCATCGTCTGATCTGGATTTTTCATTCCATTGTCCCAGTGCACAATCCTGGACAACGTTCATTTGAGTCCTCTGGTTTGGCATGTTTAAAAACCACTTGGTGCAGTACATGGGAACAGGGGAAGCTGCCTTTTGCTGAGCTCGGCTGCTGGTTCATCTCTAGCTCAATATTAGGCTGGCATCAGCTCTCCAGGGTTTTGGAGGGGATAATCCCAGCCCTGCCAAGAGGGACCTTCTTCTGCATGCCGAGCAGGTGCTCTGCTGCTGAGCTACAGCCCTTCCTTCTCCATAGCTGCAGTTTGTCCAAGAACATCAAGTGTGTACAGCACTGACTGAGTCTTTGGCAGAAAGCCAACAGTGTTTCATAACAGCCTCCGAGTGTTTTGCTTACAGTACATGTACAGTCAGCAGATTTGCATGACATTTTTTCTGCATAAATTGGGCTTCTAAAAACTATTATTGCATGAATGCCATAAAACTGAAGGAAAGGAAAGCAGTCCCCTGGAGTGTATCAGGCTGGCTGGCAGGCTAGGTGGCTCTTTGTGTTCCCAGACCCTTGTCCCCATCGCCAGGACGGGTTCAAATAGACTAATACTCCCTAATTCTTCCCCTCTCTTTTAAACGGACATAAGTCGTGGAATATTGGTACTGTCAGGTTGTGTATCTGGGAGGAGGGGGAAAGGGCCCTCAGTATGCAGAAATGACTGGCTTGTTTTGGGTGGTCTTGTTTTGCTTCCCAACCACCAAAGTTTGGTATTAGAGCAGTGATGGGCAACCTTTTGAGCTTGGTGTGTCAAAATTCGCCAAAAAACCAAGCATAACTCGGGTGGTGTGTCACTTCGAGAAAAAAACCATAATTTCGCAGGTAAGGAACCAATTGTGGCGTGTTCCCTCAGCCGCCTCCTCCTCTTCCCTCTCCTTGGGATTCTTTTGGGCAGCCACTGCTGCCACCCCTAATCTCTGATTTGCCTGGGGAGCTTGTGGCCAGGGCTGCTGCAACAAATAGCTGTGGCTAGTCTCCTGTAGTTCCAGAGAAGGGAGGCCTTCCTCTGTCTATAATGTATAACAGGCATCCCCAAACTTCGGCCCTCCAGATGTTTTGGACTACAATTCCCATCTTCCCCGACCACTGGTCCTGTTAGCTAGGGATCATGGGAGTTGTAGGCCAAAACATCTGGAGGGCTGCAGTTTGGGGATGCCTGATGTATAATGTCAAGGCCCCCTGGAACCTGGAACCTACCCGGAAGGTTGGTCATAAGGAACTGAAATATGTATCTGGACCTCTTGTTCATTTTTCCTTGTTGCTTTCCCTGCAGAAGGGTATCCTGGCCATTTGGTTGATAGAAGTCCAGCAAAATTGGTGGAACTCTTTATGTGATGATGCATGTGTTAGCAAAGCATGTTTGTGTTGGCAAAATAGTTATGCCTCTAAAGATTTGCAGCACAGTTTTATTTATCTTAGCAATAGCAGAGTTAAGAATGTCCTCGTTTCTCCCCATAAAATGAGTGGGAACTAAGTGTACTCCATCTCTGCCAGATTCTGCTCTTAGTTCCTTTCCTTTGTGCATTCTGGAGATTCTGTTTGTCTGTCACACTAGAAGAATCCCTTTAGGTAATTAATATCATACTACTGTACCTTCAAAAGGAAGTGGTGCAATGATCAGAAGAGAAAGGAAACCAGCTAAGTAGGAGAACAAGATGCCCGAGAAAATACCCTGTTTCCCCTTTTTTAATACATAGTCATAAAGTAAGCCATGGCAGGGTTTTTAAGGATTTGAGAAATATAAGACATACCCCGAAAATAAGCCATACTTCCACGCCGCGGAAACCAACCCCCACAGGCACCTCCACTCACAGAGTCACTCCATGCGGCCGGCACTGCAGGAGCGCGATCAGCTGTGAAGCGGCGCTCCAAGAGCGTCCCTACTGCTTCCGTGCTTGCCGCCACCGCTGGGCTCACTGCTTCTTCCTTGCCTGGCCCAGCCAAGGAGCTTGGAGCGCCCTGCAGCAGCGGGCGGAGCGCCTGAGCCAGCGGCCTCCGCCTGGCCTGGTCAAAGACGCTTGCCGCCCCGCCACCCGGAACCAGTGGCTGCTGCAGCACCGAGCACTCAAGAGAGCCCAGCGGCGCCCTGAGCCATAAATACCATACCGGCAATAAAAAAATAAGACACCCCACCGAAACTAAGCCACCCTGTGTTTTTTTGAGGAAAAAAAGTTATAAGACGGTGTCTTAAAAAAGGGGAAACACGGTATATATGATCTTGCAGGACTATGTCGCTTTCATGTAAGTTCTCAAGCAGCAGCAGCAGCAGCAGCAAAAAATTGGACATGTTGTTCTTGGGCAGCTGTGACAGCTGGGAAGTTGAAAGGGTTTTTTTTGTTTTTTTTTACAGCTCTGCATTCATCCCTTACTAGCAGAGCAAGTTGTGGCTTATGCTAGAAAGTAATGGAATTGGGTCATTAATCTCTTTAGTAAGCTGTACTTAAGTCTTTTCAGTCACTTCCACACACATCTTAATAGCTTTAGGGAAGTACAGCAAGGTCTTACCTTTGTAAGCTCACCACAAAAAGTGAACCCATGGAAAGTGTCCATTTGGTTATGATAACTTCAGATACAGTGGTACCTCTACTTACAAATAACTCTACTTACGAATTTTTCTACCTACAAATACTGGCAAATATGGAGCACTTTCCCTTTTATTTTTCAGTGTTATTGGAACCCAGAGAATTCCTGCTTACAGAATCTGCATCTGTATAGCTTGGCTGTAGAAAAATGTTTCCTTCAAAGACAAAGTGCTCTTCAGATTTGAGGTTCATTTTACAATGAGCACAGTTGCATTGGCTCTTCAGACAGCATCTCTAGCCATGCTTGTTCTCAGAGGCACCAATGATGAAATGTAGGTTAAAGCAGGATTAGCCTTCTAGACTGCTGTGAAATCTGGATCACCAAAGGCAGCACAACCTCGCAAGTAGCCGCTGGTTGTGTGTGTGTGTGGCGCAGTGGTGCTGGTGGGATTTAGCAGCCAGCAGGTGCAATTTTGGATATCTGTAATGCAAAGTGACCATTGCATGACTGAGTTCTGATTGTTTAGCCTAAAGACTGCCTAGAAAGAGACACACAGAGTCTGGAGAGCCCTGGTGGATTATTCTGGCTTCATGGAAATATTTTATTAGCAGTCATGGGAGCTAATTGCCTTGAGTAACTGAGGGTAACAGTATCTGCTCTCCTGTGCATCCTCTTCTGTCCTCCTATGACCCCTTTTCATTTCCCATTTCCTTCTGTCTCCTTTAACAGAACTGCTCCTGACACAAGCCCAGTCAGCTGCATTGCTTTCCACAGAGTCAACCATTTCTTTGGGAAGGACCAGGAAGCCAACCCGGTTCTACTCTGGGGCCCAGATGCTCCGTGCTGCAATTTATTTTAGGGAAGCCACAGTGCTGAGAAGCAGTTTAGAAACCTGCTTCTGAGCCCAGTGGAGATTGGGCCGACTGCTTGAATGAATGTGTTTTTATTGTTGTTAAACCTACTCAGTTTAACAGCAATGACTGATTGTGAAATATATACTGATTTTGCATTTTGTGTTTTGGCCTTTTTACTGGTGGTTAGCAATATTAAGGATCACCCAAGAGTCTTGGGTCAAAAATCTCTCTTGACTTAAACTGCCAGGAATGCCACAGCTATGAATGTTGGGTTGACCAAAAAAGTAGCAAGCTATCTCTAGTTCAGTGATGGGCAACCTTTTGAGCTTGGTGTGTCAATATTTGCCAAAAAACCGAGCATAACTCAGGTGGTGTGTCACTTCGAGAGAAAAAAAATAATTTCGCGATATTTATAGTTTAAATAACAAAAATGTATAATTGTAATATATAACTGTATTTAATAAACCAAAAACTAATTATTTAACCAAACCAAACCCCTTATTTATCACAAAGTGCCCAGAGTTGTTGAGCTTTTTGGGGGGAGCTGCTGACCAAAGTTTGGGAGGTGAATGATGAATGATGAATAATACTTTCACTGGAACTAACACACAGCTGACATAGTCTGCCAAAGCGCAAAAAAACCCCCAGCACAGAATGGGTTAAAAAATGAACACTGTTACACCCAATCATCGTCTGCCAAAGAGCCAGAAAAAACAGCACAGAAAGGGTTAAAAACCAATCTCTGGCTACCAGCAGCAGCAACAACAACAACAAAAAAAGGATCCGGGTTTTAACAGCGAAGACAAGATGTAGCATGAGGAGGAGCCGGAGAACAAATGGAGGGAAAGAAACAACAGCGCGAATGGGCCGATGGGGCGTGTGCCAGCAGTGAGGGCTCTGCGTGTCACGTCTGACACGCGTGTCATAGGTTCGCCATCACTGCTCTAGTTAGTGAAGCAATAAGTATTTGGATGTTTGCAAGACCTAGCACTCTTGATGGAATGCTTGCCAGCTGGAGGGAGGCAAGCAAGTCCTGTGCTCACCTTGGTCCAGTGAGTCCCACCACTGAAAGGCCCTTCTTCTGACTCTGGGGAATGGAAAGGAGGCAGGCAGATACTTCCTGAGCCCAAGTAGAGCAGAGTTTTCTTCTGGGGATGCGACCTGGGGCTCAAATGTCATGGATAATGTTAATTTCCACCTGGGGCTCTGTGACTAGTGGTCCCAGCAGGAAAAGGCACTCCTCCAGTATCTGCTGAGGAGCACCTGCTTCTCTCTTCCCTGCCCCGTGTCAGTTCCTGGACCTTAGGGACGGGACAGTGGTACCTTGGGTTACAGACTCCGCTAACCCGGAAGTAGTACCTCGGGTTAAGAACTTTACCTCAGGATGAGAACAGAAATCGTGCGCTGGCAGCAGCGGGAGGCCCCTTTTGGGGTGAGCAGTTTAGTTGGTTGTGCATTCCTATTTCCAGCAAGGAAGGCAGTAGCTAATGGGCGGAAATGCATTTTTAAGGCTTTGATCATGATTGAGCCTGAGCAAGTGGCTTTTCTTCTTGGTTTAATACAATTCTAGTTCCTATTAATTCTCTTTCCTTCAAATATATGCACAGGCCATAGCTCAGAAGTGAAGCACATATCTGGTGCCAACATCCATTGTCCCCAACACCTTCCATTAAAAACATCACCGGTCGCATGGCTGGAGGTACATGTAGCCACAGGAGCATTTTAGCCTCTGCCTTTGGCATTGTCTCTGAGCATGGCTTCTCTCTCACACAGTGGTCTGTATTCTGTAACAGGCAAAGAGATTATAGCCTAGCACATTCTTTAACAAGCTAATTTCCCACCCGGAAAGGGAATACCCTTCCACCTCATTCTGCTGCCTCTGTAGACCTAGCCTCCATTACATGTGCTCCAGCACAAAACCATGCGCAAGGACGCTCATTCAAAGGGGGAAGAAGAGAAGAGGACGGAGCTACCAATCATCTAAGCTACCAAATATCAAAGCCCAAACAGCTGCTGTGTAGGAAATTTGTTGCTACTTCCCTCTTTTTGCATGTGGGACCTGCACGTGCTCAGCTGAGTTCACTTGAGTTCTAAGACATTTTTATATGAATGCTGCTTTGTTCAAATTGTGAATTGAATTGGCTAGCTGAGCGCACTCTGTGTGTGCATGTGTTTATTCTTCTTTTTGTTCTTGGGAACCCTCCCCCCTTTAAAGCAAGGCTCTGTGAGGTAGTCAGCGTTCAGCCCTGGCTGCAATAGACTTGCTCTTGATTTCAGAGCGTTAGGTAGGTTGCTGGCATTCACAGGGGATCCTAAGAGGCTCTTTGCCCATCTAGGGGTTAAATAATTCAAAGTTTTGCTTACCTCCCCTACTTTTACTGTGTCCACTTCTTTAAAATTCACTTAAAAGTATATTTCTTTAAAAGCAAGGATGTGGTTTGTTCATTAACACTTCTGTTGAGTTTGCTTGGAAGAATTCCAAGAAGCACCGGATTCTGAGAGCAGATTTGAATCCCAGCACCTCTGTGAGAGGCTCTGCTGAGGGTTGGGGGGGGGTGTTTTCTTCTGTGTTGAGCCAGGTGGAAGGAAGCAGCAGGATGGCGCCAGGTAGCCACCCCCCAGCCATGTGCAAAGTGCACACGTGCCTGCCTCCCAATTTCCACCCATAGGGTGCAAGTGTCTCTAAGCAGGAGGGACTTCATTCGGGTTGCAGAGGATCATAGAGATTCCTGGAGGAGGAGAGGTCTATGGATGGCTGCAATGGATCTGCCCTGCCTCTGCAGAAGGATGCAGCTGTGCTTCTGAAGACCAGCTTCAGGGAACTGCAGGAAGGGAGAGTGTTGTGCTCCAATCCTGCTTTCTGCTTTCTGACAGGCAACTTCAGCCACTGTGAGAGAGAGCAAGATGCTGGGCTGGATGGTTCCTTTGTTGGGCATTCACACCAACCGAGTGTCAGCAGCAGCAGGGACAATGAAGTAACAAACTTGTCCACAGTATCTTTGCTTGCTTTTTATTTTTTGAATATATACAATACATACAATACACCCCTCTTAGCACCATTCCTCTATACCTCACGCTACACAAACCCATGAAACATTTGGGTAACTTAATACAGTTTTCAAAATAATCAATTACCCAATCACCTTTCCACATTCAGTGCAGCAAGGAAACTCCGCCTCCAATTATTCAAATTATCAAAAGTTCACAGGTGTGCTATCATTCGGATCAGGGCTACAAACACACATCTCTGAGTAGCACCATTGACCAATGATGCGTAGCAGGAACATCCAGCATTTTCTGTGCATGTTTAAGGTGCATAGCTGTTGGCAAAGCCTTTGTGAAAACATCAGCTATTTGCTCTAGTCCAGCTATGTATTCAAAAGTAACCATTTTTCATTAATCATTTGTTTTGCAAACTCCAAACGTAACCGTAACATTCTGGTACGTTGGGTATTGCCTTCTGATGTCAAAATGGCTATTCCACTTTGGGAATCAATGTGCACGGGCATTGATAATGTTACTTTTAGGGCTTCCGGTTCAGCGCCAGCGCCGTCCGGTGGGGTCTGTCTCGAGCTCCGAGGCAGCCCGTCTTTGCGAAGGCGGAGATTGGGTACTTCATTGTCCCTGCTGCTGCTGACACTCGGTTGGTGTGAATGCCCAACAAAGGAACCATCCAGCCCAGCATCTTGCTCTCTCTCACAGTGGCTGAAGTTGCCTGTCAGAAAGCAGAAAGCAGGATTGGAGCACAACACTCTCCCTTCCTGCAGTTCCCTGAAGCTGGTCTTCAGAAGATTAATTGGCTAAATGGACAATTTTAAATTAAATGAGATTAGAATGGTTGGTAAATAATGAAAACTGTAAAGATGGATCTGGCAAATGAAAATCAACAAAGGGGGGGGGGGTCTGGGGAAGCCCAAGAGATAATGTTTAGGAAATTAGAGAAGGTTTAAATTTTTGATGTTGTGTGTTTTGTTTTTATTTTTATCATACTTTTTATGCTGTGGTTTTCCCCCCTGTTTTTTGTCATTATTTTTGTTTTATTTTTTCTTCTATCGTTTTTGAACGCTAAAGTTGGATAATAGCTGGGTGGATATTCGCCTGTTCCTATCCTTGCCATCCTGGGACCTCTTGGTGGCAGGGGGAGGCTCTGGGGGGAAGGGGGTAGGGGGGTAGAGACCCAACTATAAAATGAACCACATTCGATTGCCTACCTTTCAGGGGATTCTCTTGTGGGAAGAGAGGGCTCTTGGAGGGGGGGTAGGAGAATGTGAAAAATATGTTATGTATGTGTATGGTTTTTGTTATTATGTAAAATCTTACTATGTAAAATCAATAAAAATTAATTTAAAAAAAAGATAATGTTACTTTTATTTTTAGATCTGCAAACAACTGCAAAAACCATTCAATGTCTCTGATGACTTCAGAACACGCACAACGTTCACTTTCTGTGGTTGACAGACAAATTATGTGCTGCCTGTGTGTTCTCCATTCAAATGGGCTGGACACACCTTTATATTTGAAATGTTTATACGCATGAGATGCGTCACAAAAAATATTGAACCCTGTGTCATTATGTGCCTTAAAAAGTAGCCTGTAATGCAGCTGTGAAAGTTAGACTGCGGGGGTGGGTGCAGAATATGACCTGGCCCTCCAGGCCAGAAAGGTTCTCCACTTCTGCTCAAAACCAGCATTTATTGGCCTGTGATTTTAAACTTGAGTGAGTGAGAACCTGCGCTGACTCATCTTGTGTGTGTGCTCTGAAGTCAGCCCTGTTGCTGTAACTGCTTCATCATGAAGATCAATCATTGCATTTTTTCTGCCCCTGAATGAACACAGGAAAGATTGCCAATGTCCTGCTCCTTTTATTGGCCCCACACTCAGTTGTGGAGTGGGGAATTTCTTTAGCTAATAAGCTTTTCAAAGAGAAAAACAGCTACCAGATTTTTAGAAGACATCTGAAGGCAGCCCTGTTTAGGGAGGCTTTTAATGTTTAATTGATTGTTTTATTTCATTTTTCTGTTGGAAGCCGCCCAGAGTGACTGGGGAAACCCAGCCATATGGGTGGGGTATAAATTATTATTATTATTATTATTATTATTATTATTATTATTCATGTTAATGCCGAATAATTCTCTGCAAGTGGGTTGTTTTCAGTTCCCCTAGAAGTGGATTGGCTGACCGTTCTTCTCAGCCCTGCAGGGTGTGACCTCTTGTACTGCAGAGATGTAATACTGCTGACTCCTCATGTTCGATGCATTTTGCGTCCTTATCTTTCAGCTTGAAGTTGACAAATCGGCTCTTCCTGCAAATCCTGCTCCTTTAAGTCCTAGCCCAGCTCCAAAGCCAGATGAAGCCATTATCCCCGTGGATCCATCTCCCTTGGAGAAGAACAAGTGCTTTTTTGTGGATGAGTCAGAACCACTTCTGCGGTGTGATTCAACTTCCAGTGGCTGCTCTGCTCTGAGCCGAACAGGCTCCTTTATTACCAAAGGTACTGAATTTTGCCAGTCTGAAATCTCGTCTTATGCTTGTAGTGTTTTTTGTTAGACTTCAAAGTAAATGGAACAACAGTAATGTATTAGGAATGCAGACTTAGATTTTGTTGCCCAAAATACAGCAGTCTGTGTTTCTAAACATTTCTTTTGATGATTATCACCCATAAGGCAAGTTATCTACAAAGCAGCTTTGTTGTTGATTTTATGCCATGCCAAACATTTTAAAATAACTGCAATTGTTAGTCCCATTTTTTCCTGTCATTGCTCAAGGTGCCAAGGGAACATACACAATTCCCTCCCACTACTTTATCCTAACAAACCTGTATGGCCCAGGTGGGTCATCTGGGGTACCATTTTCCGTAGGCCAGGCAAGAGGATGCTGAGCTACCATGATAGAGGGGTTTGGAAGAACCTTAGCCACAAAAATGCTGGAATCTGAGCTGAAAGGAAAACATGGTAGAAATAAGAAGCTCAGGGTCTTGCAAAAAGGCCCTTAAGTTGGCAGGAAGCAGGATTCTACATGAACCAGATATGGATGGATGAATGAGCAGCATTTGCCTAGCAAGTTTAGGGATGGGGTGGTGCTGGTGTGGTGCTGCAAGAGTGCAGATTTCCCTGTTGGGTTGGATCCAGACTTACAGATCAGTGCAAACCCTTGTTATTCCAGGCTGGAGGGGTTTGGCACAAAGTCTTTCCATTCAGTTCTGCTTGGTTGTGCTCTTGGAGGTTTTACTATTTCATCCTTAGCCTCTGTTAGGTACTTGCAGCTATCAGGCTGCCCTTAGGACTCTGGGATAAGCAAGAAGTGGGTGGTCTCCATTTTTCAAAACATTAAGCTCACCTGTTGCTGCACTCTCTGTTACACAAAGATTTCTGGTTAGGCAGAAAGCAGTGGTAAAGCGAAATATGGCAGTTTTTATAGTATAGAAAATTTCCTTTGATTAAAGAGTGTCTGCTCTAAGCACGTTGAGAGCCTGGATCCAATCTCAGGAGTGTAACTTGGCTCTGTGTTGAGGCTCCAATTTGCAGTTGCAGAGGTGGCCGTGGCCGAGGGACTTCTGGCAAATCCTGGGTTAATAGCAGGACGTGCTCTTTCTTTCCACAGAAAAGAAGGACACTGTGCTGCGCCAGGTGCGCTTGGACCCCTGTGACCTGCAGCCCATCTTTGACGACATGCTTCACATATTGAACCCGGAAGAGCTGCATGCCATTGAAGAGATCCCACAGGCAGAAGATAAGCTGGACAGGCTTTTCGAAATTGCTGGTGTCAAGAGCCAGGAAGCAAGCCAGACTCTCCTGGATTCGGTTTATAGCCACCTGCCTGATTTGCTCTAGTCTCACCAAATGATTGCACGCTGCACACATATTCTGGCTGCTACTTGCGCTCGCTTGGCGCCTGTTAAAGACCACATGCCGGCAGGATATTTTGTAGAACTTGTGGCCAGTATTTTCTTCTAGGTTTGCTTTTTCTTCCTTGCCGGAGGAGGGAGGAGCAATGAGCACCCTTTCATGTTTATTATCTGAATTAAAAGGTCTTGTTTTCCCCTCTTAATTACAACATTTTAACCTGTCGTTCTAACGACTTAAAAACAACAACCACAGATAATCTTTTCAATTTTATCTGTTGAATTTGGACCGGCTTCATCTACTTCTAATCTCATCATCAATTGGGGTGATTTTTGTTCTGCTTTTGATGTTGTATGTGTGGTTTTTTTTTTTAACTCCAACTTGAAATATACATATATATATTTTTTCTCATGGCAGGTATTTTTAATTCTCGGTTACTGCCCTGCTCATAACTGGAGACTTGTGTGAAAAACGGTTGTCAGTTTGATCAGCTTTTCTTAAGATGATATAAAGAAAAAGCACCTATACTGCTGGATGATTCCAATTGTTGATGTTTTACGAGCGCCTTTTATGGTTTCCACGTGGACAAAGCAGATATTGGTGGGTGACTCCTCCAAAACATGTTACATGTAACTTATCCAGCCTTCAAGATAATGACATTTTGGCCTACAGATGAATGTAATTTTGTCCACTCAACTCAAGAGGAGTACTTTGCCTTGCCATTTTAGGATTTCAGTGGGCTTGGTAATTTGGGTCATTTTTGGAGTAGCACCTGGAGCTGGACTCTGGAAGGTAAACAAGAACCCTGGCAGTGCCACATTTCTCATTCTACAAGACTTATTGATTTGTGCTTCAATTTTTTGTCTTTGTGTGTGTGTGTTTTTTTAAATCAATATATACGGATGTGGCCAATAGGTTTCAAATACCTCACTTGGTCTTTGCATTCCCCCCCTCCACACAGACATCACTTTTTATTAAAAATGCTGCATTGTAAGAAATAGGCCTCTATTATATTTGCAACTACTATGCCAGTAATAAACCAGTCCATCGGAATGCTCACTTTGGAGAGGATATTGCAAGGTAGAATGTCCTACCTTCAAGGAGAGGATGACATTGAAAGAAAATTTGCCTTCTGGTACACTAATTTATTAATAAATAGGTGTTTGCTATGTGATGATGTTTCTGTCTTAACCGCCATCCTTGTTGGATACCTTGAAAACAGAGTTCTCAATGTAGTGGCTGGGATTTGAATGAGTAAGTGTCCTGTTTCTCTCCCCCCCCCCAACTTGTCCAGTCTTGAGACTGCAATCCTGTACTCACTTACCTAGGAGCAAGTCCCATTGAGCTCAGAGAGACTTACTTCTGGGTAGATATGCATAAGATTGCATGTGGCTGGGTCAGTAATGAATCCACACAAGACAGAGAGGTGGGGGTTGTAGTAAAAAGACTGGAATTAACTTGGATTTCCTGATTTTACCTCCCACAAAATGGCATCTTAAATAAACGTAGGAACATGATGGTGGCAGTTCATTGTGCAGTAAGCCCCACTGAGCATGGTGTAACCCATTCTGAATGAAAATGTTTACAAAAATAATGAAAATGGATGCTTTAAATCATGATGGCCCAACTTTTCATAGCAAGTGGGCGGCAAGAGTACTTTGACGCAGAACCCATAGGCCAAAATTTGACAACCCTTCCACCAGCCCTCGTGCTGCCTTCCCAGAGCTGGCTAAGCAAGGCTTTGAGAAGGAGGTGTGAGGCTCTGGCAGAGTCCTGGGTCTCTCTCACCTCCTCCTCACAGCTGGGATAGTGCTAACTAGGCTTTGGGAAGGAGGCAGGGGGACTCCAGGACCCTGTCCGAGACACCTCCTTCCCCAAGTCCAGCATCGCCTGATCTGCTTTGGGGAAGCCAGGGTGGGGGGCAAATGTTGCAGGGGGCTGCCAGAAAGGCCTCAACGGCTGCATTGGACCAACCTGCTTTAGATCCTTTGGGAAATGTTTCTGCTGTGCCCTGAAGACGTTCTACATCTGCAACCATGAATGAGTTCAGGTTTCCATTAAAAAAAAAAAACCTGTTTAGTCCTAAACTAGCTGAATTTGGTTTGAGCAGTTACACATTCCTTGTGCTGCTAATCATGGCAAGGAAACCAGAAATACTTTGTGGCGCTGGAGGTTCTGCTAATGGGCTTAATGGATGTTGCAATCCTTGAACAAAGAGCAGAGTGAGCACAACTGGATGGAATGTGGAGGCAAAGTCTCTCTCATGGTTTCCTGTGTCTGAGTCACAGGGACCTTTTGTCAGGCTTCCTTGGTTGGCAAGCAAGCAGCATCATTTCCCCATGCTTCTGTCCTGGCCCTGTATATGAACCTAGAAAACACAGCTTTTCCTGCACTTCCTAAAATAAAGGTATTCCCTGACATACTCCGCCTGAGTATTAATTAAAGCAGCAAGCATGCTCTGAATTAATTTTGCCACCAATGGGAACATAAGAGTTGCCAAGTGCGTCTGTCTGCTTTAGAGACTGCCTTTTGCAGTCCTGGTGAATTCCTGTTCAGTGGACGTAAAAAGACTGGTGACTTGGTCAGAAGTGAAGCTTCGTTGGGAGGCAGGCGGGAATACCCAGAGATGATGATGATGATGATGATTTATATATACCCCACCCATCTGGCTGAGCCTCCCCAGCCACTCTGGGTGGCTTCCAACAAACATTAAAATACAATAATCTATTAAACATTAAAAGCTTCCCTAAATAGGGCTGCCTTTAGATGTCTCCTAAAAGTCTGGTAGCTCTTTTTCTCTTTGACATCTGACGGGAGGGCGTTCCACAGGGCGGGCACTAATACCGAGAAGGCCCTCTGCCTGGTTCCCTGCAACTTGGCTTCTTGCAATGAGGGAACCACCAGAAGACCTTCGGCACTGGACCTCAGTGTCTGGGCAGAACAATGGGGGTGGAGACGCTCTTTCAGGTATACAGGACCAAGGCCAAGGTTGGTGCTTTAAAGGTCAGCACCAACACTTTGAATTGTGCTCGGAAACGTACTGGGAGCCAATGAAAAGGTCTTTCAAGACCGGTGTAATGTGGTCTCAGCGGCTGCTCCCAGTCACCAGTTTAGCTGCTGCATTCTGGATTACTTGTAGTTTCCGGGTCACCTTCAAAGGTAGCCCCACGTAGAGTGCATTGCAGTAGTCTAAGCGGGAGATAACTAGAGCATGCACCACTCTGGCGAGACAATCTACAGGCAGGTAGGGTCTCAGCCTGCGTACCAGATGGAGCTGATAAACAGCTGCCCTGGACACAATTGACCCGTGCTTCCATGGACAGCTGTGAGTCCAAAATGACTCCCAGGCTGTGCACCTGGTCCTTCACGGGCACAGTTACCCCATTCAGGACCAGGGAGTCCTCCACACCTGCCCGCCTCCTGTCCCCCACAAACAGTACTTCTGTCTTGTCAGGATTCAACCTCAATCTGTTAGCCGCCATCCATCCTCCAACCGCCTCCAGGCACTCACAGCCTGAGAAGCAGCCTGAGACTCCAAGAGGCATTTTCTGTGTTACATTGCCAACCTAGCTATACCCTTCTGATCAAGTTGCTGTGGAGTACAATATACTCAGAAGATCATTTTTTGTGGAATCAAGCTCGATTTCTATCTAAAGTGACACTACCTGTAGATGCAAAAGCAACTTTCCACGGACCTTGCAGAATGAAACAGTTGTAACACTGTTGCATTCATCTCAAAGATCCTGAACATCAGCTTTACAGCATTCCAATAAACATTTATAATCTAATCTGTGAACTAATGATTTCCTCCAGCAATACAGTATAGGAGATGCCGAGAATCTCAGAGGTACCGGTAGGAGTCTAAAGATAGACTCCAAAAAGCATTGCCATTCAGTGCTAGCAGAAAAGTATTATCTGAACAGCAAAACTCATAATGGCAAAAATTCATCTTACCCTGTTAATTGATCTGGCATAAATCCTACTTATAAATCCTACTATCAGCCCTTTTCTTGCACAAAAGGCTGCCTCTATTTTCTAATCCGAATTACGCATGGAATTAATTTGGCATGAGCGTGTGACTCAAACTAAGCGATGTGATGCTATAGACCAGGGCCTCCCTAGCTGTTGAAGTGCACATGGAACTGGTCCTCATCCATAAAGGGGCTGCCAAGTAGGTCATCTCCAAGACTACCCATGAAAGGGTATTAGCAGAAAGAGACACTTGCATCTCTGGGCACCAACAAAATTGTCACTTAGAATATAAACTAGATAACTTTATAGTGCCCACTGGCTTTAATTTGGATTTTGACTAATTAATCACCTAGCCAGAAATTCTGATATAGATGATTCAGGCCTACTAATAAACTATTCATCTGCATGCATGGCTATTTTAAGGTGAATGGGTGCAATTAGGAAGGTGCAGGACTCCAATTGGAAGTGTCTTTGGTCTGATCAAAACTCACAGTTTCTCTCAACATTAAGAGCAAACAGGAATCTCCTCAACTTGTGCTGTAGGTGAAATTCAGTGGAAACTTCAAATTGACTAAGACTAGCAAATATCCGATCTAAGGAGCATGTCACTGATTAAATATTGGGGGGGGGCTGTTAATAAAGGGGGCTTGCAAAGCTTATTTTTTTGCAGAGAAGTTGGCAAGTTCACTTTCAAATGGGGATGTTGCCTCTTTTAAGACTTCCTTCCAGCTGCACTGTTTGTGAAACTCTTGCCAGCTGTTTGATATTCACAGGATGAAGCAGCTCTTCTGGGATCGAAAGGGGGTAGAAAGCACTGACTCATCATTTCAGCAAAGATCAAGGCAGCAGCAATTAGTTGTAACCTTTAAGGGAGGTTGGTCCTTGCTCCAGAAATACCTCCCCATGGACTCTTCTTGAGTTTCTGGAAGTGATGCAGATGGCAGCTGTCATCCCTCCAGGTTACCTTCCCTCCTCATTTACTCCCAGATGCTTCACTTGTCATGGCAAAGTCCAAGACACTGATGAAAAGAGCAATATTTAGACACAGGAGCTATTTTGAGAAGCTACAAAGAGAAAACAGAAGGGTCTGAGGAAAGCAGTCTTCTCTCTGGTCACGGATTCTCCCGGTCAGTTCAGCCAGTTCCATATATTCCATCATTTTCATTTGCCAATCTTGACAATCTTCAACTGTTGGTACTTCATGTGTCTTCCAATTCTTGGCCATCAAGATTCTTGCTGCTGTCATGACATACAAAAAGAAAGTAACATCTTTCTTGGGAATTTCCCCCCCGACTATGCCCAATAAGAAGGCTTCTGGTTTCTTAATGTGTTTTTCAACACTTTCTTTAGCTCATTATAAATCTTTTCCCAGAAGTCTTTTACTATGGGGCAAGTCTACCACATGTGGTAAAAACTTCCTTCTACAGTTTTACATTTCCAGCATTTATTATCATGTGTATGATAAATTCTTGCTAAATTAACCGGTGTTAAATACCATCTGTACATCATTTTCATCATATTTTCTTTCAAAACATTACATGCTGTAAACTTAATATTCTTTTTCCACACTTTTTCCCAATCCTCCATCATAATATTATGCCCCACATCCTTTGCCCAGTCTATCATCACCAACTTCATTTGTTTGTCTTTCGTGTGCCACTCCAACAACAATTTATACATTTTAGAAAGTTTCTTTGATTTTGAATCTAACAATTCCGTTTTCAATTTGGATTTTTCTAATTGAAAACCAACTTTCCTATCCATTTTAAACACTTCATTAATCTGATAATATTGTAAGCAATCATCAACTTTATCTTTCAGCTGTTCATAAGATTTGATTTTAATTTGGTCTCCATCTTCCCACAAAATGTCTCTATATTTAAGAATGAAAAAAATACAAAATACAAAAAAAGAAAAAGAAAAAAGAAAAGAAGAAAACCAAAACAACAACAACAACAACAACAACAACATTTAACATACTTAACATTGTTATATGGACTTCGATTCCCCCCTCACGGGGTCCATTTTTAATCCCTCTTTAGCAATTTTCATATTGTATCTTAAACCATTTCCCAAAACTTATACATTTTCATCTTCCTCTATTTCATTAACATTTTCCTCTTCATTATCACTTAATTTCCCAACAATCTATCTTCTATTTCACCCCTTAGCCTAAAACTCATTCCCAAAAATATCCATAAATTCAAACATTACTTCTTATATCCTAATAACATTTAAGCACTTACATCTAATTCTACCCCACCTCCCCTGGACTCAGAATCTCCCAGACGGTTCAGCAAGTTCCATAGAGCAATCCAGTTTTGGTCCATCTTTACCAATCAGAAAATAATATCCATTTTTCTTTCTCACCCCACTCACACTCTGTCACAACTTAACAGCCACACTTCCTTCTTCCCCCCCTGCTGCCCCCCTAATTCTCTAAATGCTACACAATGCCAACCACTAGAATTGCCATTTTTCAATCCTTTGACAATTTTTATTTCCCTTAGATTCTGACCCAAGTATGGATCCTGTTCTTCCTCTCTCACTGGGAGAGCAATGTTCCATACTGGTTTTCGATGCTGTTTTACATCAACTTGATCTTTTGTGATGTCATAATGGTGGCTCGCTGATCCCTCCAGAGTACCGACTCCAGCGTACAAGGGGGCTTTCCCCAGTCCAAAATAAATATTTACAGGGATTTTACTTAAGTTTAGCCCTTCTCCCCTCAAGGGGAGAATTTAAGTCCAATCTTTGGAAATTTAATACTTCCTAAAAATCTTTCTGGCTTCAGGAAAGGTAACTGCTTCTCACTTCTCTCAGTGGGGGAAGATCGACTTCCGTATTTAAATCTCCACCCGTAGCCTAATCCTTCAATTTTTTATAGAGTACTCACGTGTAATCCTTAAATTTAAAGATTGCTTTGGAAGAATTGACCGCTGGTTCCACTCAGTCTTGCAGCTTCGCGCTGTCAGAGGAAGCGTCTTTATCCAATGCGCCGGGGCTCCGACTCCCTCACTCTTGGGGGCTCAAAACAGAACCTTACCGGGGAGGGAGAAGCCCACATTTTGCGCCTGTCAGATGACCATGCCCCCCAAAAGCTCAATTTGTGGTTCTTGAGGGGTCCGCTGCGCTGGAGCGGTGTCCCCCGTCCCTGACGCACCAAGGTCCGCTCCACTGAACGGACCTTTGACTGATGGCAGCTCCGCGATCAACCGGAAGTCTCCAATCACTGCTTCTCAAAACAGCTTACTGAGCATTAATATTGAAAAGGTCACAAAGTTTACTAGAATAAAGAGAAGAAAATACTTTAATTAAAAGAGAAACATTTGGCCCCTAGGAGAGTGAATATATTTCTAATAATTTGATTACTTGATTACAAGTTCTAATAACTTGATTACTTGATTACAAGAACATTAGGAATAACTTCCTGACAGTAAGAGCTGTTTGACAGTGGAATTTGCGGCCAAGGAGTGTGGTGGAGTCTCCTTCTTGCTCCATCCTGGGCTCATGGGAAGCATAGCTGCCAAGTTTTCCCTTTTCTCACGAGGAAGCCTATTCAGCATAAGGGAATTTCCCTTAAAAAAGGGGATAACTTGGCAGCTATGATGGGAAGAATCCTGCCCAGGTCAATGCAAAATCCATTCTTAGCATGTATGTTGTTTATGCTCAATGGTTTGATTCAGCCCATGGATCCCTGTGGGCCACATGAAACTGCATTGTGTCTTCTATGGAACTTACAAGCAGCTCAAGTCAACCACATACGGGTTGCGTAGAATCAGTGCTGACTGAGTTCTGCCCCCCTCTTGATGATGGTTTCCCCCCTTTGGTCCAAAGGGACCCCCTCTAGGAACAAGGCCTGGCTTCTTTCTCCTAAGCTAGTCAGACTTTGACCTAATTATGGAGTCTGCCAGTAATGCTAATATTTACTGGGGCAGCTGGAGTCTTTGCACTGTACATGTGGAAGCATATGATAACTAGCAGATTGCTAGTAAAAAGCAGCCCGGAGGAATTAAAAATACAACTTTCTGATTGAGGAAGTGACTGTTCAGCTCTCAGTAAATAAGGCAGTGCTCGGAAAGTGAAAACTCTTGTTTGCAGGCCCAGCTGGTGCCAAGTAACAAGGCTGCCTTCACCTGCCAGCAATATTTTTCCATGGTCATTGCCTCACAAAAAGCATCCTGTTTGCTTCTGATGGAGAGATCCTGACGAAGTGATCTAAAATAAATGAGGACATGTTGACATACCGATGAAAGTTTGAAATGTGGATGGCTAATGTAAGGTATTGAATTGACACAACTCAGGCGGCCTGGTTCTCCTTGTACCTCAGAATCTGAAATTTGCAAAACTGATCTTAACATTGTGAAATGAGCACAGAGGACACGGGATAAGGTGCAAAAGGTCTGGATGAGGTCTGTATATCCTGAAGAACAAAATGAAGGGTGTGGTGAGTTAGTCATGCGAGTTACCTTTTGGACCTCAAGTTCTTTGGAGGAAGAGTTGGATACACATCCAATATATAAATAAACCTGAATCTAGAGGGCTTGAAAGGTGCCAGGGTGTCACTGGATTAGACAGAGCTAGTTTAATTTTGCTCCTAAAGATTTTCCTCCAAACTAATGCTATTGTCAAATACATCGTAGATATTGCCTAAATCCTAACATATTTACCAAAATATTTGTGTTTTAGAGTGCAATCCTATATGTGAGTTAGGCATGAGTTACTTTCAGGCAGTTCTAAAAGCACACTTTTGCTGTGAATGTGAGAAAGAATATGCAGTTGATGACTGAAATGCATATAGAGTAGTCATGGCCCTGACAAGTAAGAAATGTCCAGAGGGAGGAACCAACTCTTCATTGTGGAAAGTGAACATACAAGTTAGGGAAAGGCATGTCCATCAGTCCTCTGTCTCTCAGCTACTCCTAGATGTGCACCTGGTGAGGCAGTGGCCGCAACAGAGAGGCCTCTCTCTTGCCCCCGACCTCGGTTTGTGCATCTCCCCCATCCGAGCTGTGTGCAAGCAGTGCAGACTCCACCTGTGAGTCACCTGCTTCCATCCTCACCTGGCCCTTGGAGGCAGTAGAGCAGGAGAGGTGGGAGCAGGGAAGGAGGAGGTGGGGAAGTCCCTGACTCTCCAGTCACAGACCCATCTCGCCCTCCTCCTGCCCCTGTTCCTCACTCTCCAATCCTGCAGCTTCTCCTGCCCAGTTCACTTCCAAGCCGGTCCTGACCCCCACCTTCTTGTAGTGCCCACTCCTCAGTATCCAGGCATGACTCCTCAGTGCAGGGGCGAAACTGGGTCAAAGACCCCTGCACACGCATTGTGGGAGCATACACACAGTGTGGGAGCCCCAATGGCACCCCTTGGGGGCTTCACCTGGGGCAAAAACCTGGCTGGTTCCCCTGTAGCTCTGGCTCTGCCTCAGCATCCAGCCAGGCCTGGCAACAGCTAAATGAAGAGCAGGCACACAGCCAGCCATGTCACTTTAGAGAAGAATATTTAGGACAGGGATAAAGCTGCTTTGCTTTTCTCTTTCTGTCTTTCTGACTTTTTCTTTTTCTGCCTTTCTTTCCCTTTCTCCTTTTTAATTAAAAAATTATGAAAAAGAAGGAACGTGTCCTCTACAAGATGGCATTGACTTGCATCTAACTCAATGCTGAAGATTTTGGCTCAGTAGCCAAGCCTTTGCTATCTTAGAATCTGATGTCTCCAGAAATAGAATGTGGGTCATGGTGATCTGGACTGGAAGCTGACCTTAAACTATCAGAGAGAGATTTATGGACCAGACATCTACAATATTAGAATTTGACCCTGACATTTTTGGCTTGGGCCATTGTCCAAAATATTAATGGCTCTAGAATGGCACTGACAGGAAAAGGCCACACAGACAGCGGGCAAGTCATTCACAAAGCTCCTTTAACTTGATTCCCCTGCGCAGGGCGAAGTTGCATTTGCACTGGCAGCAACTGTGACATTTCACCAGTGCTCTGTTGCCAAGAAGGGACACAACTTCCCTGAACATATTAAACTCCTGCAACAACTTCTCACAGCAGTCTGGAGCACTGCGAGGACTGCAAGCACTGCTTATTGTGGAGCAAGTACGAAATTGAGGCTACCCGAATTGCTTAAAAAAATGGAACTACTGTATAGCAGGTTCTAAAATAGGTCTAACCAAATCTGAGTGGATGGCTTTCACTCGGTATGGAAAGGACAATTAATGCCAAGTTAGCAAGTACTTGTTTAATTCCATGTGTGGAAGCACCAATAAGATATCTACTCACAAGACAAAATAAGGGAACTGAGCATTATATGTTCTTGTTTTCATTATGTATTTTAATGCAGTGAAATGCCCTGAGATCTAGGTGTATACAAATCTAGGCAGTATACAAATGTATTTAATAAATAATAAATATGTTGTTGTTGTTTTCCCAGGACAGGTTACAACCATTTAAATTCCAGTATTAAAACTGTTTAAAGCAAATTACAGGCCTAGGGTGGGTCCTGAAAACAGGACAGACAGGTGTCTCTTCAGCACTGCTGAAAGAGAAGGTCCCTCCTGGGCTGCCAGCACCACACAATTCTGAGGGCACCAAAATCTGCTGATCTTAAAGAATGACATGAGAAATAAAACAAAATGAACTGAGCATCACTAAAGTCCAACTGAGTTTAAACCAATAGTTGACTCAATGAATAAAATACTAAATACAACACAACCAGTTGCACGCCCAAATTTAAAATTCCATTATGCCAGTTTCCATTTTTAGTTTTCATAACTAAGCCCATAAAAATAAAAGCAACGTAAGTGAAATAACCAAGTATCTCCAACAGAATTCTTACACTGATCTTATAAAATTCCAAACATGCCTTGACTAGTGTTATTAAGAAGGTAACAGCTCTTTTCAATCTTATTACAGTGGTGCCTCGCTTAACAAATGCCCTGTAAGATGAAATTTTCGCTTAACGAAAGGATTTTTCTAGCGGAGGTTGCCTCGCTAGACGAATTCGATTTACGAAAAATTCGTCTAGCGAATCGCGGTTTCCCATAGGAATGCATTGAAATTCAATTAATGCGTTCCTATGGGCAAATATATATATATATTCAATGCATTACTATGGGATTCACTAGACGAATTTTTCATTATAAGAATTGACCCGTGGAACGAATTAAATTCGTCTAGCGAGGCACCACTGTATTTACCCGACCTTCAACCAGATGTCCCAAGATGGATTACAATCAAAGCACAATACTAAAAACATTTTAAAACAACTTTTTTCTGGCAACATCCATCTGTCTTGAGGGACGATGGGGCGCCCCTCCCAGGGCGAAGTCAAACCGCCAGAGAATCACAGCACCCGCTGCGGCTGTAGAGACTGGCAACACATAACTGCTGCCTCCAGTGTTGTTTTTGCACTGCAGTGACTTCTCTGGGGCGCCAGGCTGGGCCCTGTGTCTGGAGGTCCTGGGCTGCCCAGAAGACAAGCCTCTTGGCCTTGCAAAGCAGAGCAAGACGTTTGGCACCCGCTTGGCTGCAGGAGTTGCTGGAAGGGGGCATATAAGGCACCACCCAACTGCCTTAGGGACTGCACTCCAGATCCTTAGCCTTTTCTTCTCGTGTGCCAAAGACCAGGGTACAGAGGTGTGTCTTCAGCATTTCCTGGGAGCTATATAGTGAAGATGCTACACAGACCTCTGTGGAGAGTGAGTTCCACAATTTAGGAGCCACCACAGAGAAGGCCCTCTCCAGGGCCATCCCCCAGCCTCCACGGGGGGGGGGGGGAGAAACTACCAAGAGGACCCCCTCTGTCTATCTTGGTACCCAAAAAGGTCTGTAGGACTATCATGATATCCTTATTAAAAAGCAAACAAGAGGACTATACCATATGCATTTAGTAAGGCATTATAGCAACCCTCTGGTTGCTATAGAAAAGATTGTTTTTATCATTCATATAATAAACATGATCAATGCATCAAAAGCAAGGTTTCAAATCCCCAAATGCTGCAGACATCCATCTCTTTATGCCCTTCAGCACAAAACCATGAAAAGTAGAGAATTTACTATTAAATCCTGCCTATTCTTCCATGAAGATATTATTTTCCTCATCATATTTGATTTTAACCTCAGCTTCTTGTTATATCAAACAAAATGATCAATTAGTCACTGCCATACATTCATTCTTTTTTCTGTTGCTGCTATAAGTATATATTGCAAAGGAAAAATAATTCTAGTTAATAGTTCCATCTTAAAAGCTACAATTTTGCCTTAATCTTATATGAAATGAATCTCTCATTTCAGCTGTTGTAGTACTTCATCTTTAATGAAAAGTACTATCCTCAAATATTTTATAGCTAATCTGAAATCTAGATATTCCTACCAGTCATTTTATTTCTAAGTATGATCTATACAAATTATTAATCAGTTTTCTTTACATTAATCCAATATTATCAATTCTTCCGAAACCCTTCAGACAGGGTTTAAAACCCTTCAGTTTAAAAAAATTATTCTGCATTAATCAATGTTACCGCCACAGATCTTGATTTCTTGGTCTTCCATCTTCTGTCCTAATCTTTTTTTCTTCCTGTTAAAAATGGTTCTAAATATAAATCAGTTAAGCAGAGGAATGAGGGGACCCCCCCCCAGTACCCCTTGGTAGAACAAACAGTGAAGGTGATATCCCATTCATTGATAACCTCAGAGGAGCCTAGGAAGCAAATGAACTTTTGCTGCAAAGGGTTATGTTGTGTATTGATTCAAAGGATTTTATATCTGTATTATTATTGTCTGTATTTGCATTAGGATAAAGTAACTGCCTTTTGGTTCCAGAGGGTACAGCTACTATTGGTTCATTTAATCTGCTGTATTTGGATCCTCTATCTTATTGGTTTCCTCCAAAAGGCAGCACTGTGATTGCCTCCAAAATGTATCCCTTTCTAGCTAGTTCCCTGTCCCTATAAATGTAGCCTTCCTGCCCTCACAGTCAGTCTTGTTCACTTTAATAAAGAGCTGTTACTAGAGAACTGTCTCCAGCATGTTATGTCAAGAGAGCTGAAATCACAAACCCCACGTCACAACAGGTTCTATATTTACACTGCTATGAAGGAAAGCATGTTAGTATATTGATGTGGCAAGGAGACAGATACTTTTTCATTATATTCATTTAATCTATACTGTGAATGCTACCTCCCTCAAGTTATCAAGTGTGTGTGTGTGTGTGTGTGTGTGTGTGTGTGTGTGTGTGCGTGCATGTCTATACAGACAGAATTCTACGGTATGCCAGTCACACAGCTTGACAGTGCTGCCCGCTAATATGCATGATTCACAAACGTTTTGGTTCTGTCCTGTTCCGTCCTGCTAACTTCCCAGGGAGTAGGAACAGAATTGTAGCTGGATGGACACTGGTGCATTCAACAAATTTCAGGGTTCATCCAGGGAAGGAAAAGTAAATCTGTTTTGAGCTGCCCAGCTGCCTCCGTTTTTCTCCTCTACTAGACGAGGCACTCTCTGTTCTCTTCACAGGCGTTCCACATTAGTCACAGAAAATGTTTATTGAAAATTTAGCACCAAGTAGTGATATATTATTTTATATTTTCTGACTGATGCAGTGCCCAGAGGAAAGATACCAACAGTGCCTCGCTCTCTGTCTCCTTGGCTTCTATCCCCATCTGGAGGCAGCCTCAAACAGCAAAAACACGGAACAAAAAGGTCAGCCAGCTCCATTGTGATATCAATGTAAACACAGAAACAAACCCTGAAATGTAATACAGTATTCTTTTATTATCATATCCTACATTTCAGTTTATTTCCTGTTTATTTTTGATTCTCGGTTCAGTGAAGCAGAGCTTGCAATGGGTGATGATGAGACTCCTGTGAATTGCTCGGAAATTGCTTAAAAACTCTCAGGACTTCAAAATGGCATGCATTTTGTAAGCAGAACCCTGAGATGTGCACCTGAGGGAAGACAACTCTATAACTAGAAAAAAGGGAGCATGTTTATAATATATTGGTGTAATAAATTCCACCAATAAAGTGAATCCCCCCCCTTACCACCCAAGTCATCTACTGCAAACAAGAGAGCCCTCCTCTTTCCTCCTGCCCCCCCCTCCTCTCCCCCTCCAGCATTTAGGATCTTGGGAAACAGTCAATAAAAGCAGTGCAATGACAGACTAGTGCAAATATAGTATGTTGTTGTTTAGTCGTTTAGCCGTGTCCAACTCTTTGTGACCCTATGGACCAGAGCACGCCAGGCACTCCTGTCTTCCACTGCCTCCCGCAGTTTGGTCAAACTCATGTTCGTAGCTTCGAGAACACTGTCCAACCATCTCGTCCTCTGTCGTCCCCTTCTCCTAGTGCCCTCCATCTTTCCCAACATCAAGGTCTTTTCCAAGGATTCTTCTCTTCTCATGAGGTGGCCAAAGTATTGGAGCCTCAGCTTCACGATCTGTCCTTCCAGGGAGCACTCATGGCTGATTTCCTTCAGAATGGATAGGTTTGATCTTCTTGCAGTCCATGGGACTCTCAAGAGTCTCCTCCAGCACCATAATTCAAAAGCATCAATTCTTCGGCGATCAGCCTTCTTTATGGTCCAGCTCTCACTTCCATAGCTTTAACTATACGGACCATAGCTTTAACTATACAAATCTTTGTCAGCAAGGTGATGTCTCTGCTTTTAAGATGCTGTCTAGGCGTGTCATTGCTTTTCTCCCAAGAAGCAGGCGTCTTTTAATTTCGGGACTGCTGTCACCATCTGCAGTGATCATGGAACCCAAGAAAGTAAAATTTCTCACTGCCTCCATTTCTTCCCCTTCTATTTGCCAGGAGGTTATGGGACCAGTGGCCATGATCTTGGTTTTTTTGATGTTGAGCTTCAGACCATATTTTGTGCTCTCCTCTTTCACCCTTATTACAAGGTTCTTTAATTCCTCCTCACTTTCTGCCATCAAGGTTGTGTCATCTGCATATCTGAGGTTGCTGATATTTCTTCCAGCAATCTTAATTCCAGTTTGGGATTCATCCAGTCCAGCCTTTCACATGATGAATTCTGCATATAAGTTAAAAAAGCAGGGAGACAATATACAGCCCTGTTGTACTCCTTTCCCAATTTTGAACCAATCAGTTATTCCACATCCAGTTCTAACTGTAGCTTCTCGTCCCACATAGAGATTTCTCAGGAGACATACGAGATGATCAGGCACTCCCATTTCTTTAAGAACTTGCCATAGTTTGCTGTGGTCGACACAGTCAAATGCTTTTGTGTAGTCAATGAAGCAGAAGTAGATGTTTTCTGGAACTCTCTAGCTTTCTCCATAATCCAGCGCATGTTTGCAATTTGGTCTCTGGTTCCTCTGCCCCTTCGAAATCCAGCTTGCACTTCTGGGAGTTCTCGGTCCACATACTGCCTAAGCCTGCTGAAATATACTCGGAGTCAAGAGTGAATTTCATGCTCTTTATTCAGCTCATAGTCATCGAGGAGGAGAAGAGAAGACGAATGGCTCTTTTCCCAAAACCATCTGCTTATATACATTATTTACACAATGGGCCTTGCGTGATTGGCTACTTCAGGGCTACACCTGTGGGCCAATTATATTGTGGATTGACTTTTGCCTGCAGCCTGATTGGCTGCTCCTACAGGCCAATCAGGTAGCAGATTCACTTCTGCCAGCCGCCTGATTGGCTGCTCCAGCAGGCCAATCAGGTTGCGGATTCACTTCCACCTGGAGTTGGATTGGGTAGCTCCCGCTGATTCTGAATCCTATTGTTCTAGGATTCAGCTCAGTACATAACACCTGCCTTGTAGAATTTTAAGCATAACCTTGCTAGCGTGTGAAATGAGTGCAATTGTGCGATAGTTGGAGCATTCTTTGGCACTGCCCTTCTTTGGGATTGGGCTGTAGACTGATCTTCTCCAATCCTCTGGCCACTGCTGAGTTTTCCAAACTAGAGAGATTATTTTGTACACACCCACACATTTAAATATTTTACTGATTATTGATAAAATAACTTTATGAGAATTAGAAACACATTAACAACAGCAAGGGAAATATTGAGCCTGTTCCAGCCTTGGGGTTGCACAGTGGAGGGCTACAGCAGAGAATTTTTTAAGCTTGTAAACAATTAAATGGAAGTTCACAAAAAGTACCACAGGAATGGATTTGGGAGAAGTAGGTAGTTTCTTATCAAGAAAACATTGCACTGACACCAGACTTAAAGAAAATATAGGGACTTAATCTGGAACAAATGTCCCTTTTCCACAAAAAACAAATTCACGTGGAAAGACTTGGAAAGGACTAGTTGTCCCTTTCTAATACAATCATACCTCAGATTGAGTACGCTGTGGGTTGCGTACTTTCGGCTTAAGAATGCTTAAGAATGTTTACTTCTGGGTTCCGCTGCGCGTGCATGCACAAAAGTGTTCTGCGTGCTTCACGCGTGCACAGAAGCGCTCTATCGGCACTTTGCATGTGCGCGGAAGCACCGCTCGGGCTGCGTACTTTTTGGGGTGCGAATGGCACCCCAAAACGGATTGAGTACGCAACCCAAGGTACCACTGTAGTGGCCATTTGTTTATCACACTGTGGATTCAACGGCATGAGCAGCAGGGTAGCCTGCAGAGCCTAAAAATATGGAAGGGATCATAACATTCTGTATAAACCTTCTGCGGTTCAAATTATTTACAGTGGACACTTTGCACCAGTAGGTGGTGGCCACGTAGCAAATCTAGAGCATTAGCACCTCTCTGGTGTCTCGTCCTGGGAAAAGTCTGGTTTTAGCCAATGGCTGCATAAAAAGTGGGCAGGGGGGTAGCTCTTTTCAGCTGTACTGGCCTCTGACCAGCTATGGGCCTCACTGATCCCCCATGCCAGCACAAAGCCCCCTTTCTCCTTTCCTTCTGTCCAGGCCCAGGGGGCTTGTGTGGATTCCCTGCAAGAGAGGAGGAGGACAGCCATGGCAGGGCTCCATCATAAATGGTTGCCGTGCCCCTCAGCAAAATGGCATTGCTACTGAGCCCTGTAGGAAATTACAGAGGTGGCCACCCAATCCTGAGAGGACTCAGATATACAGCTGCAAATAAAAGGTTTTTAATGTGAACAAGAACGTCGAATACATGGAGTAGGCTTTGCTATCAAAAATGATCTTGTGAAGCTCTTGTCAGAAGTCCCTACTGGCATTAATGAGTGACTCTTAACCCTTCCAATAAAACTCACCAAAAGTCAACAGGCTTATGGATGAACACTGGATGCTGATGAAGACATTAAAGAAAAAAATTACTCTCAGCTGGATACCATCCTATCAGACACGCCTAAGGAGTGGTCCAGGAATCAGCATGTTTTAACATGAGTAGAATGTGTCATTTTATTTAAAATGCATCTCTGGGTTATTTGTGGGGCATAGGAATTCATTCATTTTTTCCCCCAAAATATAATCTGGCCCCCCACAAGGTCTGAGGTACAGTGGACCGGCCCCCTGCTGAAAAAGTTTGCTGACCCCTGGGTTTTGAAGATGCTCGAACTCAGGACAAAAAGGGAGAAATGTGCTAAGAGGAAGGCACGCTTGGCAAATCCACACCATGATCAACTCCCGTCTGGAAACCTATGTCCCCACTGTGGAAGGACATGTGGATCCAGAATTGGCCACTACAGTCACTTACAGACTCACTGTTAAAACTGTGTCCATGAAAGACAATCTCACTATGAGTTATCACCAAAGAAGAAGAAAGTGCAATATACAAATGTGACACTAGATGGCAACAGTGAGCTAGTCCAAATTCAATGTATTTTTATATGGTTCTTATATGTGTGTAGATTCTATCAACGATTCCAAGGGAGCACAGGGTAGTGGTGTGCCCTCAGCAGTACCCTGAGTGGATGAGCAGTTCTCTAAACCCCTGGAGCATCTGAATTGAACAGGAAAATATGAGCACCATGTAGCCAACACAAAGCATCTTTAAAGTCTCCCTGGCAAAAGGGAGTCAGTCTGATGAATGAAATGCAAGGAAAAGGAATGCTCTGTGGGACAAACCCATGTCAAAGGAAATGAAACTGTCACTTGTTTGCTAAATGTTGGGTACCAAGTGTATATAAAACTTAATTAAAAGTAACAGAATGAGTTTCATCTCCAGTACAGTATATTGGATTTTTGTGGGTGCTCAATTTCAGAATCCAGGGTGTTCTTAATAGTTACTCAGTCAGTTGCTAAGAAGGGGGAAATAAATAATCACTCTAGCTCTTATAGTTTTTTTAAAGGCTAAAACCTGCAATCTATGGGCATGGGGGAAAAAAGTTCCTATTGGCTGATGTGATTCTGCAGTGCAGTATAACTTGTTGGCCTTGCACTTCTCCTTAGTCTTTCAGGTCCAAATCTAACTGCAGAGGATATTGTGCCTGAAACAAGCAAAGCCTCTTCTTTTCACAGGAAGCCTGTGCCTCTCACCCAAGTGGAGAACTGAAGTCAATTTTGGAAACAAGAGTCTTGTCAAAACCCTTGCTGGTCTTTAAAAAGCTGAATCTTAAGGCTGAATCTTGAGGATCCCTAAGGGCAGCAGGAAGCCAATGGAGGACAAATGCCTGGAGAGAACTCCTTTGATTTCCTCAACTGCGAAGCAACCGATATATTCTGAATGGGCCCCGTTGTACTCATCCAAGCTGCAAAATCATTTACCTTCTTTAATGTAATAACCGGGCCTGGAAAGGAATGGAAAAAAATCCAGTCTGGTCGGAAACAGACAACAGTTAATTCCATGGAAGCAGAGGATGCAGGTTTTCCTATAACAGGAAGAGCTCTCAGAAATAATAAAGAGCCAGTTGTAGCATTCACATAGGAGTGCATGTCTGGAATGTGGAATGGCAAATTCTTGACATTGTGTAAACATCTAGGTGACACATTCCTCCCCTTCAGATTCTGGCGTGATGGTCCTGGCCTCTCAACAGTCCTTGTAATACTGTTCCTGTAACCAAAACTGAAAGTCACCATTTGCACCTAGAGGGCGTGTCATTTTAGGGGGTGAAATTTAGTTCATGCAAATTTATTTAGTGAGAGGTCTTTAAAAGATGGTTTGGGGTGTGAGAAATTCAAATCTGCTATTATTTTTGAGATTGGACAATATTTAGCTTGGCAAATCTATGATTGATTAAAAAGCACATAAACGGCTTTCATAAAACCAAATAATTTTAAGTTTCCCTTCTGAAAAGGTCAGGTAATGCTATTTTAAATTTTTTATTTCTCTGTATAAAACATATCCTACTAAGCACACAACATTAACTTGCAATCATAAAACAACATTAGAAAGTAATGAAATCAGTTATTAAGAAGTTTAAATAAGTTTAATCAATTCTTGTTTTGACATCAGCCACCAACTTGCTTCTTGGCCTCTGATGTAGCCCTGACATTTCTCATGCAATATCCATAGGGCAGTGGAAAGATTTGTTTGTTTGCTTGCTTGTTTCACAGGCTTAAACATTGAAATAGTCCACAATAAGATAGAAATGAGATAAAATACAAAAAGACAGATTCTGAAAACAATAAAACCATTCCCACAACCTCTAAAAACAGTAGTACCATTTCTACATCATCACCACCATCATCATTAACCCACCTTTTTCCCTGACAGGAACACAAGGACTTAATGTGAAAATAAAATAAAATGGTACTGCCATTTTTAGATTATTCATGTCCTAGGTATCATGTCAGAGGAAATAAAAAAAATGATCAGACCAATATTTATGTATGCGACTACGGCAGCAAGGTTATTAATTGCCAACTAATAGTTTTAGTTTGTCCCAACTAACAGACTGGCTATCTAAAATGATGGAATACTTTCATATTGCCGAATTAACAGGGAGGATAAGAGGAGGTGTGGTACAAAAGTGAATAAGGAGTGGGCTATCTTTAAGGAACACATCAAAAGCTATGTGGAAAAAGTAGAACTTTTATTGCATGAGTCCAGAAAATGATTAGAGTGAAAGGAGAGTAAAGTTAAGATAGAAGAAGAGATTAAAGAAATAATGAAATGCGTTTAAGCCAATTGGAAAAATAAAGTAGCATAACAAGAAAGGCTGGAAGTCAAGTCACTTTGTGGGTGTTCGTGTGGGGAAGGTGTATAGGTATGTTGACATGTAAATTCCTTTTCTTGTTTCCTTCCCTTTGGGATTATCTCTTCTGCCAATTGTTTTAAGGTTTATGCTGCTGAATGAGACCCTCTCTTTATACTCCATTCAACCAGAAATATGACACTATTTTCAGAAAGCCAGCAGACATAATTAAAGGGTAAGGAAGAACAGATTTTGGGATCCAGGGCCAGCATCCCAAAGGCCCTTTGGCCTCTCCTTTGCGCTTGACATAAGCATGGGACACAAAGTACACTTCACACAACAGCAATGCAATTCTTAATGGGCTAGTAGCATCATATGCTATATTGCTGGGGGGCTTTTGTCATTCTGGGTGGGATTCAACTGATAAGTCTCACTAGTGGGAGCCCACACAAGGACTTCCGCTAGCATAAGGGGGCTCCTGTACCCCCTGACATTGGCTCTGGTGGGGTTGTGAGGGGAGAGGAGCCCATTCCCTCTGGAATGCTGAAAAGCTTGCACGGACAGAACAATATGACAGTACAGGACAATCTATGGATTCAGTTACCTGAAGTCTTGCGATTGGTTTGGTGCAGTCATGGGGCTTTTGTCCTTTGGCTTGTCAAAGAGCCAGCCCAGACCTGCCCCAGCCCCTGAAGCAAGCTCTTCTGAACAGGAACTGGGTTTGGGAAGATATGAAAGCTCCGTGATGACATTTCACCCATCATTATTTGATCTTGCTGCCATTTCATAATAAAAATGCATGTGTTCCCTAAAGAACATTTCCCTAAAGAACACTTATGGGATGCTATAAAACCAATAACACACGAAATTATTTCCCTTTTGTTGGCTGCAGGAACCAACAAATAAAATAAGTTATTTTTTGTCATTTATAGCTGACTAATTTTCCCCAATTAGGAGAATAGCTGTGTTAAGATCCACATAAATGTCATAAATTAGCTTTTATGAGTTCTCCAGAATTGTATATTTTTTCTTTTTTTAAAGGCCAACTTTTTGCCTAATTTTCCTGTCACTGCAGTAACAGGGAACCATAATGGGCACCCTGGATCTGCCCCTTGCTGTTGCAAGCTGGAACCTGAATTAAGGTGGGTGGTGAACTCCTGAGCTGTTCCTGTGGGCACTTTAGGGATTCTTAGCCTCCCAGTTTCATTGGCTTTGTTTACAGCATTTCACGAGTGAGATTCCTGCTGACCACAGGAAAGGGCGGTGGGGTTAGGAAGTGGTCCTTTGTTCTGTTGAATGTTTTATGTTTTGCACACTTGAAAACTTGAAGCTTTGCTCTCTGATCACAGCTTTCAAAATATTTGACCCTTTTCCCTGGACCTGTATAGAACGCAGAAGAGAATCCGATGTACCTTGTTGATTTCAGGGGTTTTTGAAGGGAAGGTGGGGGAAACCAGATAGCACACAGAGCCGGTAGATGCACAGCGGCATGAATGTCCTACAGCCTGCAAAAGAAGGAGTAGAGATCCATTAGCTGGGACCTCCGTGAAAGCTGCCGTGGCATTTCTTTCAGGTAAGGATTAATGGAGAAACAACTGTAAATATCATTCAAATCACGATAAAAGGAGGCAACTCTCCAAAAGACCTAGAAATGTCCCACTATCAGCTAATTGTTCTAGGTTAATCCTTGATGAATCCAATTTTAAAGGAAGAGAGGCCAGCACTCCCGCTTCTCCTTTCCTTCCCTCTTCTATTTTTATAGCTGAGAACAGATAATGCCAACAAGACTCTCTGTACATGGGCTGGGACACATTGTTCTTTTTGTTGTTCCCTACAGGCCAGGTTAGTGTCTTGGAAGTACTGAGTGAGAATCTCATGTGGCACAAGGCAAGATCTGCTGATGTGGTCCTCACCCCCCCCCCACTCCAAATCTGGTTGTTTAGAAACAGGATGTGGTTTCTTTGGGGCAAAATAAAGTCCTCTGCACATACTCTTATGTGGCAAGATCTTTGGGGTGTGACCCAAAGGGGAAGGCCCTTAGGCTGAGTAGACTGACTAATCCCCTCCCCCTGGGGTGGAGTCATGGACACTTGTCCCGAGTTTGTGGGTGCCAGACTCCACTCTTCTCTGGATCCAGCAAGTGTTAAAAGCTAATCAAGCCAGGCTGGCTTCCTGAACCCCGGGATCCAGCAAGGCTGGTTTCCTGCTGAAGTGATTGCTTGGGTGATGGGCTCTGAAGAGAACAAAGGGGCTTCTGTGTGGGGTTGCCATGTGTCCAGGAATACCCAGACAGGTCCTCTTTTGGGGAGTCAACATGCCCACCTGGGCAGATTTTTACATTTTTAAGGAAATGTCCAGGTTTTGGAGTTGGTGGGCTTGGGCTGCTCTGCACACTGCAGCCGCTGCCAGCCCGAGCCAGGGAAAGAAGGGCATGGGTGCTTGGGCTGGCAGTGACTTAGCCTGTCCCCCTTTTTGCTCTTCAACAGGGGCGCCAACTATAGGGGGCTCTGGGTGCCCGAGCATCCACAAAAATGTTGCTGTGGGTGCTCATCACCCATACTGCAGGGCCCCCACCGCAACGTCCAGAGATGCTTTCAGAGGTCTCGGAACCCGATTTGCAATGCCACCGGAAGTCAGGTTCCGAGGCACCCATAGCCTGGGGCCCAAGTTGGCTCCCTGCTCTTCCAGATAGGGCAGCCCTACATGTGTGCCAGATGCCAAATGGGTGGGGTCCCCCCTTTAACTCTCAGATAGTTTGAAAAACAAAGCCTGAGTTTTAGAGCAGGGTTTGCAGCGATGTGACCTAAAAGCAAAGCAGCAAGCAGAGATCAAGGCGTGATTTCTGTGTGACTCCAAGGCTGCACCTTTGGGGTGCTGATGCCGTGCACTCCATTGTAGGCTCAGGTTGTATATATGTGTCAATAAGCCATAAGGACATCACAGTCTCTGCTGTGCCTCATTCCCAAAGGAAACACAAACCCTGCGGAAGCGCTTAGAAGCCCTGGCCTCTCACACGGCTCAGAGATTGGGGTGGCTGGCAACAAGAAGAAGAACTTGCCCACCTAGTCCAGCATCCTGTTCTCACAGTGGCCACCCAGATCATAGAATCATAGAGTTGGAAGGGAGACCCCCCAGGGTCATCTAGTCCAACCCCCTACAAGGCAGGAATCTCAGCTTGGGCATCCATGATAGATGGCCATCCAACCTCTGCTGAAAACCCCCAAGGAAGGAGTCCGTAATCTCCTGAGGGAGCCTGTGGCACAGTCAAACCGTTCTTACTAAATGCCTATGGGAAACCTGTAAGTGATACTTCTCACTGTCTTTGCAAAAATAACATTTTAGATTATGCAGGTAACCAGATCTCATTGCTGAGTGAAAAGAAGGAGCTTTTGTTTAAGGTTGCATCATTCTTGTAGTGCAGTTAATCGTCATTAAGCATTTTCAGCCTCTTAGTATTAAATGGTGGCATCTCCCCTTGGGCATCCTATAAAACAATGACAGAAGGGGAGGTTTGCCTACTTATTTCTCCGTGAAGATGGTTGGGCACCTGTAGCACCCAAACTGTTCCATGGCTTATCATTTTTATTTTTTTATTTTTTTAACTGTTCAAATAGTTGTTATGTATACAGATAGTTATCCTGTCCAGTATCCCCCCCCACTTGTTTGTCTCTTTCTGTAAACATATCTGATATGAGTTTAACAAAGCCATTTTCTAATGTCTGAAGTAGAGGCATGGGAAATTCCTCAAATAAGGCTGAGCTTCCTTTGATTGTTAAAGCACAAAGGAAAAGGCTGGAACCGCAGTCAAGTTCCTGTCTCTCTTTAACCCATTCATCTAGATTGGAAAAACAGGCCCCAGCATCACGGCTGCTTTGGGGTGCAGAAAAACATTTTTGTTAGAGAAATTACAAATCAAGGTCCAGGAGCGGCATATAAGGAGTCAGTGAGAAGATTTCATGAGCAAAGCTAGGAGGCTAAAAGGTTCAGAGAAAGTGCAAATGGATGTGTTCTGTATATAATGCATATTGTAACAGGTAAAAAGCATGAGCTGTTGAATAGTGTAGAATATAATCCAATTTTGGAGATATATGCATAGTTCATTATTAATATTTTTAATCTATTGTTTTTTCAATAGTGGCTTGGCTTTGTTACTGATTTTTTCCTCTGGATCTACTTTTTATATTTTATGAATATATCAGGAAAAATTAATTGAGACAAAAACCTCATTTAAAAAAAATGTTTTAAAAAACAATATTTAAGAAACGTGGTATATAGAAGTCCACATTTAACACAGGGTTCCCTGTGTTTACTTTTCAAAATGAATGTGCTCAGCTTCACATTATTTGATAATTTCAAAGCAGCATGAGGCCACTTTTAAATGCTCGAATGAATGCAGACTGTGTGATGTGACCATGTTTGTGGAGGATGGCGATTCCCATGCCTCTGATAAATCCCCTTCTGGCTGTGTACTGCTTATCCCTGCCTGCCCAAATCCTTCCTCCCACTGGGATACAGAATTCAACAGATGGAAGGAGCTCAGCTTGTCTATCACCAATCTCTCGGCAGGATATCCGGAATCTAATTTTCTTGTCTGGAGGCTGTTTCCATATCTCCGTAGGATTCAGATCATGGAAATATATTGGCATCATCTTAAGAATCGCCTGAAGGAAGGGGCCAGTGAATAGACCCCTGGCCAAATAGAAGGGGTTTGGACACAGGCCTCCAGAGTCAGCTTGTCTCCTGCCCTTGAGAGAATTCCACTCTGCCTTCTGAGCGTCTCTCTGCTCCCCATAGCTGCCAAGTTATCCCTTTTTTAAAGGGATTTCCCCTTATGCTGAATAGGCTTCCTCGCGAGAAAAGGGAAAACTTGGCAGCTATGCTGCTCCCTCCACTCGGACCTTACCTTTAGCAATGGCCCACTCTGCCAGAAGCTGCCGCAGCAGCCGCCACACACAGGCGAAGCAGAGGCCAGGCACGGACCTCTGGGTCTCTCATTCTGCTGCACTTACTGTGCGCTTGGTGTCTGAGGTGGGCTAAAATTCTTCTTCAGCCCCGTCCACACTAGAGGGTGCATCACTCTCATCCCACGGACAGGACGATACACCGCCACAACTCAAATGAAACAATAAAAACAAACATAGAATGATTGCCAAAACATTCCCCGTGCTAGGGTGAAAGGCGGGTATTCCTTGGGAGCAGGACCAACAGGCACGTCCACAGCAGAATAACTGAATTGCCATTTCATTGGGTTGGATTCAGAGTCATGCTGAGAGGAGACTCACTGAGGAGACTTGTCCCATTCTTTTCAATGGGCCTCTTCTTAGCCACACTTCCTCCTCTTCCTCTGCTTTCCCCCTGGGGAAACAGCTCTTGAGCACTCAATCAGAGCAAACAGCCATTTGGGTTTTCTCCGGATTGACTAACACTGCCACTTGTCCTGTGCATAGAAAGTGTGGGTCTGACCAGTTTTCCCCTTGCCCCACTGCTTTCCCAGGGAAAACCCACACTTTAGTGCTAAATCAGAACAAAGGTCAATCCAGAGGAAACCCAAATTGCTCTTTGCTCCGATTGAGCACTAAAGAGAGGCTTTCCTCGAGGGAAAACAGCAGGATGAGAGGAAGGGTGGATGAGTCCCCACTGTTTAGGTCTAGTTACTATTGTCCCTAGGGTTGTTGTATAAATGGCCTGCAAACCAGGGCCAACTGTTTATGATGCTTATGCTTATACAAGCTTTCTAAAAGGCTGTCTAAGCTGGACAGTTTTATTTGGAGGTCTCCCCTGCCCTTGTTGCAATAAACTGCAGTAATCCTATGTTTGCCTGGCAGTAAGCCCCATTAACTCAGGCCTGACCATCATTACTTGTCAGGAACTGCATGCTAATTTGTTCTCAGATAATGTGGTTTCTAGGTGTGGCAGAATTAATGTTTTGTCGAGGAAACTGCTTCAGTCTCTGCTGTATGTAAATGTGGAACAATCTATACCTGCACGACCCTCTCCGCTGCTTCCTCCAAGGCTTGCCGGGCTTGGCTGCCTTGATGTCTTTTCAGCAACTTTGCCGACAATAACAGGAAAAGGGTTTTCGAAAGGTTAATGAGCTGCAATGAGTAGGAAGCATCCTGCCATTGGACTTTCTAGGGCTCCGGTGCTTAGCCAAGTATTTCACTTGCCCTAAGAACCTGGTGGACACTCTTTGATGATGTGCAACCCATCCTCATGAACTAGGAAGGGGCCATCCCCAGGTGGGCGAAGTGCCAAATATTTCCTGGCATCCTTAACTGGACAAGGGCCGGTCTTACCAGTGGCAGGCAGCCTCATCAAGGCACCTCTGCCCAACTGGTCAGTTTTTGAATCGCAAATAGTGAGCACCAGCTCCCCCCTCCCCATAAATGATGTGTGCAAGTATGAGGTGAAGAAGGGAAGAGCTTATAGCGGACTCAGCTACATTAGCAAAGAAAAGCCGCTTTATAGGCGTCGTTTATGCATTCTAACACTATGACACAATATGGCGCTGTGGAGTTCCATTTTTGCCAACCCAATTTCTCATACTGTACAAAGTTTGCAACATGATTAACTGAAATGCTTCCTTGATGTGTCTAGATCCAGCCAGCCTCCTCTCCACTCATCCAAAGCCAGATCTGATGAGCAGGGAGGGACTTCCTTGTGTCTTCATCTAAACCTCCCTCTCCAAGCACTGTGTCTTTGCTGTTTGCTCTGGAGTTTGGGGCAGTCAGAAAAGTTTGCAGGTAGGTGTGTGTGTGTGTGTGTGTGTGTGTGTGTGTGTGTGTGTATCAGGCACTGGGCATTCCCTTTAAATCTGAAATTGCACTCCTAATTGTGTGTGTGTGTAAAAGCCCCAAGCTAAAGCAACTCAGGCCATGTGCAGAAAGGTCACTGCTGTGCCCCATGCAAAGGGCAGAACCACTGAGCTGCTTTTTGCGTGGACAGGCGGAGTCCCCCAAACCCCATGTAACCCCTGAGCGGAATAAAGACGCAAGACAACATGCTATGGGATTCAAATTGGCCACAACTTTATTAAGATTCAGATGTAGGGAGACCTTGGCTCAGGCATTGGGCGTTATCCTTCCCAGTCCCAAGCCGGGGATCTGGGAGGCTTCGGGGTTATCCACATGTATGGGGGTTGGGGCTGGCTCTGGAGAACATATGTTCAAGCAGAGAGAGCCTGCCCCCCGTTCGCCGCCGCTGGAAGGGGGAAGCGATGACGCCTACTGGCATGGTCAAGGCTTCCCCCAATACTCTTGTTACCGCAAAGGGGGTGAGGTCTCCACCTCACGCCCCTCCCTCTAGGAAAATTGCCAAATAATTCCGTCCAAGGCTTGACACTGCCAAAGTTGTGACATATTGCTACAGGAAAGGCGAAACCTGCCAATGCAGGAAAATTCCTTTCCAACCCTTCAACAGCGGCCTTGACGTAGCAACGCCTGTGAACCTGTAGAGAAAAGGTTAACCTGCAAAAGAACACGAATGAAGGGTGTGGAGGGTGGGAGAATCTCTGGAACCGACTGGTGCTTGGAGGTAAGATTCAAATTCTCATGTGTGAGCCGGACAGTCCCTCCCCTTACCTGGCCATCCCCTGGCAACACCTCCCCAGGCAGGATTGGACGCTGGGCTTGGGTAGGCGGAGACCCCTGGCATCCTACCTGGGAAGGCGATGCCAGCCCCAAACTACCAGGGAGTCGCCCTATGGTGGAGTGACCCACTGACAACTGCTCTCTTGTTCTAGCACATTGAAGCAGGAAATACGTCAATGCCTGCTTTTTAATCTCTAAATCCTTATCACTGCAAAGTTGACACTTCGATACTTAATATTTTTTGTTGTTGCTGTTTATATTAAGCTGCTTTCTCTGTAAAGGTCAGTGGAGATTGACTCTCATTCTCACAGCTCCTCCCCTTGATTATTGCTTTGTTTCTTACAAGTCATAATAAGCTGTATCATACCCTCCAACATTCCTCAGATGAAAATGGGGACATGATCCTCTTCAACCCCCTATTTTTGTGCCCCCATCCCGACATCAACGGGACACAGCACACAGGCCCTCCACCATCCTGAGAAAAACCCATAATCCCAATTTTATTTTATTTTATTCTTTGGTAGATTGAAAAAAAAGAAAAACACACACCAAGCAACGTTTAGAAAGGGGCAAGATTAGATGTGGATGCACAAAGCATTTATTTTTAAATCAAGACTCCTTCCACTCCTCTCTGCCTCCCCTTTCCTCCTGCCTAGGGGGGCCCTGCCCTCGGCCTGCCCCTCAGAGCCCCCTGCTTTAGGGGGTCCTGCATTGGACTCACAGATGCCTGATAACCAGCTGCAAGTGCCACAGAAAAGTGGGAAGCCAGGAAACAGCCCCGTCCCTTGCCTTCCAAGTGGCTCAGGACCACAAGACCTCAAGGACTGCCTCTCCCCATAGAAACCTCTGAGACCCTTCTTTGGGTGGCAACACGAGAAGGGGGCCTTTTCTGCAGTGACTCTCTGCTTGTGGGGTCCTCTCCCTCTCTGCTTGTGGGGTTCTCTCTCTCTCTCTCTCTCTCTCCGCAATGTGTTCTCAGGAAATGGTTTGTTAGGCGAGCATTCACATAACTAGTCAATGATTTCCATTCATTCCTATGGGGAAGTTTCTAATGCGTTCCTCACCATGGATTTTTGACCTCAAAGGATAGAAGCCCTGCCCAGAAAACCCCAGGAAAAACCCCTGAAACCTTGTAGAAGGCAAATAAAGAAGGGGAAAAAAAACATTTGTCCAATCTCTTCCCCCACCCCCAGTTTCTGGCAAAACAGCTGTCACGGATGACTACAACATAAAAAGTAAGGCTTGTTTAAGCCTGCTTGTTTTTTTGGGTGGTTTTTTTTTTACAGTACTACACACACCCCTGACTTTTTGGATAGCTGAATCTGTGGTGTGCAAGGTGAGGTTTGGGTGCTACTTCCTTGTGTTTGGATAAGGCACTTTTCGTCTAGCAAGTGCTTGGCTAATGGGACCTGAGTGTTCAGTCCGGCTTCCTGCTTTGCTCTCTGCGTCCCACTAAAAGGCAGGGCTTTAACAGCAACTTTGAAAAAGAAATGCTGCTATATATTATTGTGCCTTCCCTGTTGCTGTGAGAGAATTAAACTATGCCAACAATATATTAGTTCTTAATTTAAATATTTGCCGTAATGGTTAGTAGCAAATCTGGCAATAGAAGTCCCCCTTAGGAGGCTTAGAGGCAAGGCAAGGCTGAAGCTTCTCTCTTTGCGTTTTCTCATCCATTTCATTAGTGCAAAAAACCCAAACAAACAAACAAACAAACATGACAAATGCATCTCTCAGAGGTAAAAGGCCTGTGGAACATGTTCACCTGCTTCCTCAGATAAAATAAACCGAAAGGCTTAGATCAGGTGAATGGCATCAGGAAATAACTTTGAAAATCTCACTGAACAGAGAGTGAAATTCAACTTCCTCCCTTGCCCAGATCTTGCCTGCGCAGCAACGCGCAGCTCACTTTCTTTAACTTGCTGCCTTGGGCATAACTTCCTTTCGGTAACCAGCAAAGCAAGAGCCTCGGACTGCACAGGGAAAGAAATATCCACAGATCCCAGATCTGCATAGAAGGGCTGCGTCCAGAGAAAGCTGACCAGGTAAGAAAAGCAGGAATGTATCTTATGTGCCTTGGGAAGGAGGAAAGACATCAGATTGATGGAAACCTAAGAGATAGCTATAGCATCACTTTACTAGGCTCACTCCAGGAGGAAAGGTGAAAAGTCTGACTAGTGTCTAAATAGAGTATTTGCTCATTGGGAACCATTTCTCAGCCCCAGGTCACGGAGTCTGAAATCTACTACAAATGAACTTTGTTGTTGTTGTTTAGTCGTTTAGTCATGTCCAACTCTTTGTGACCCCATGGACCAGAGCACGCCAGGCACTCCTGGAATAAGTCTCACTGAACTTAATGGGACTTGTCTGGGCAGCCAAGCATAGAGTTGCTCTGAGAGTATGAGGGGTTCTTTTGCTTTAGAAGAAGAGCTACATTAAGAAGGAGCAATAGTCTTGTCTTTCTCCATGAATGAATCCAAATCCAACTTTGAAGACACAGCAAGGACAGTTTTTGGAGAAGAGGCACTGCTTTGAATGGTATGTTTTGGGGGAAAGGGAAAAGGCCAACGTTAATTCCATGAAAACATCTATCTACAGACCCAATTTTCTTTTTCATATATAGTTAAAGTGTTGTGTATCATTTTAAAGGGGGGGGAAATGGCAACATATTTTCAAAATGGCAATTTACACATGAGTAAAACAATCAGAAGCATGACATGCAAGATAACTCAGAACTTCTCTAATTGTTTTCTAAAGTTCAGTTAAAGACCTTTCCAAGAAAACAGATAATAGGTTAATGACACTTTAGTGTTTTGATAATATTTCTCATTTGGTGAACTGACAATAATTTTTATTCTAGGAGCAGAATAAGAAGACCTTCAGATAACAAAATTTATGTTGGGCGCACCTGTTACATTGGTCACAAAAAAATGTACCTCCTCTGCCAACGAATGAAAAGAAAAATTCACATGTTTTAATTTTATTTGAGATTCATAACCTTAAGCAAATATGATAAGATGTTACCTGATTTTTTTTTAAGTGCACCATTTCTTGTGACCAACATAACACCACAATGAGCAACTTGAGTAGCATAAATGTTCTATCAAGTGTGCCAGAAATCAAGAGTGTGGTAATATAATCTGTGGCAGTAGGTGGCAGCAGCGGCAGCAGCAAGCTTTGACATTCCTCCCAAGAGCTTAGGTGCCCTGCAATATTGCAGCAAGGGAGAGCAAAAGGGCTTCTGGACTGGAGGAGAGGGGTTTCCGGTCAAAGTCTCCCCCCCCCAAATCAGATCTGCCTCCTGTGCTTTGGGCATCACTTGAGTCCAGATTCTTACTTACTGAGGCCTCATCCACACTGACCTTTTGCCCCGTGTTTCCTAGGCACAGCTCCACACTTCCCCAGCCTGTGTTTGAGCGCTTCCTGCCAGGGGTGTAGGAAGGGGGGTGCGGTCTGCCCCTGGTGTCATCCTTGAGAGGGGGTGACGGAAGTTACTGTTGGGCCTGGCCTCCAGTGCTCCCAAGCCACATGTCTCTCCTGGGAGTGATGCAGTCGATCGGGCCCCCGCACTGCCCAAAATGGATCACCACCCTGCTCCCATGTGTGGATCGCCACGGCGCCCCCATGTGCATATTGCGCTGCCCCATGGGTGGATTGCCCCGCCCCCACCACACCTGTTGCCAGAGCAGCTAGCTACACCCCTGCTTCCTGTCCCACCCTGTTTTCCCCACCCTTTAATGCTGAATTGGGACAAACAGCAATTCAGGGTTTCTGTGGAATTGTTTTCAGTGGTAAAAAGCAGGATTTTGCAGGGAAAGCACTGTGGGCAAGTGATCAGAAGCAGAGATTTAAAGCATGGACCTGTGCCTAGAAACATGGCACAAAAGGATGTCTGGAAGAGCCCTGAGTGTTACCAGGGAGGAGCCACAGGTGTCCCACAAGCACCAATTAGCTCCTGTATTGCAACAATGACAGTTAAGCACATGCTGCAGCTCCACGCAACATGTCAGTGAGGCTCAGAGGTGGATGTAGAGGAGCGTGAACTGTTTGGTCTCACTGGGTGCAGAGCTTCACAGGCGGTAAACTATGTTGTAGAATGGGAGGTAGGGGCGGGCGCGCTGCATTTTGGTGTTGTCCAGGGCGCTGCTGAAATGTGAGAGCTCAAGGTCCACCACTGTCAGGCTCCTTTGCAGAGAGAGATATGGGGCACCACTGGTCTCTTCCACTGACTGGCTTCCTTTGCCCTCTCCTCTTGCATCACACTCGTTTTCTAGAGCCACTTCAGTCTGGTTTCTGGCCTGGTTTTGGCATCTTGGCATCAAACAGCACCGGCTGCTCCGATGGATGGCTTACACCAGACAAGGGGCAGTGTCCCTGTTAGTTCTTCTGGACCTCTTGGTGGCTTTCGATACCATTGACCATGTTCTTCTGCTCGACTGGCTCTCGGGGGCTGGGAGCAGTGAGTTGCAGGGGGGCTGTTTCTCCCTGGGCTGATGGGATCCAGAAGGTGGCTGTGGGGTGCCTTGAGTTAATGCTATGGGATCCTGTCCCCCATGTTGGAAGGCTTTAAAGGGAAGAAGGATTACAAACAGGAAGATTGTAAAATAAGAAAAAGGAATTTGCCACAGAACAGCAGCAGCGGCATAATGAAGGAACAGTGTGTATATAGGATTTTAAAAAAAAACAAAACATGCTAACTTTCTCTACAGCCTATTCTTCATAGGACTGACTCTTTAGAAGGGAAACTATGTTAATTTTATTTAAAAATAATAAAAAAATACCATATTTTGATTTCCTTGTAGGTTCTACAGCAACAAAACACAGGGAAAATGCTGCCTTGGAAGATAACCATGTTCTGCACCCTCATAGTTGTCAGCACAGCTTCCCAAAATTTTAATTTTGGCTCATTCATCCATTCACCTGTGAGTAATGTTTACTGTTTGTAAAGGTAAAGGGAACTCTGACCATTAGGTCCAGTCGTGACCGACTGGGGTTGCGGCGCTCATCTCGTGTTATTGGCCGAGGAAGCCGGTGTACAGCTTCCAGGTCATGTGGCCACCAAAGCCGCTTCTTGTGAACCAGAGCAGCACACAGAAATGCCATTTACCTTCCCGCTGGAGCGGTACCTATTTATCTACTTGCACTTTGACGTGCTTTCAAACTGCTAGGTTGGCAGGAGCTGGGACTGAGCCACAGGAGCTTACAGTTATCTATGAGCACATGGCTGTTCTTTCAATGCAGAAAGACTCTGGAAAGCATGGCAGGGTTGGCCAGAGCTTTCCTCCTGTGGCTACACTGCTGAAGCCAGCCATACCACAGTGGGAAGGAAGGGAAGAGCCCCTGCGGAAACCGTATCAGGACTTGAAGTGGCCACCCCTTATTCACCATCCGTGGCTTTCTGACTCCTCCTTCAGAGAGCTCTGAAAAGGCAGAGTCCCACATTTCTTCAGATGTTGCTTCTTTCTGAGCACACTCTGACTTTTGAGACTATCGGTTTACTAGGATGAGTGGCTTTAGTTCTTCTTGGAACCCCTCCCCCCCATTGTATTGCTCTTAACCAATTTTCCTAATGTTGTGATGTTGTGGATGCATCTCTTTCAGATTTACAGCAAAGGTAACGGAGGAGAGGAACAGAGAGAGTTGCACAGGCAGAAACGGATGGGTACGTTAATACTTCTCAACAGCGTGTTTTGCTTGCGGGTAGAATCTTTATTCTTAGATATGCAGTCAGGGTACTCTGGCCTGAACACAAGACATCCTTTTCATCATGAAGGTATTCAGATGAACTGTTTGCTAAGAGCACAGTACAATTCAGGAGGAAGAATGGAAGCATCAAAGATGAACAGGTTTATGCATGGTTATTTTAACTTTAACTATACTTTCCTGCAAACAGACACTAAGCTGACTGACTTGTAATTTCCAGGATCACCTCTGGATCCCTTAAAAATAAAAATAAAAAGGTGTTCCATTGGCAACTTTCCACATCTAGAACTGTCATCGCTTTGTCATGACTGGATTGTTGGGGGAAAAGTGGGGTTCAATACCCAACCCCCTACTGTAGTTCAGGCTGGACAGCTAATAGGATCCACACTCCAACTGTCAGTCAAAAGGACATTTAACGGTATGTAGGCATTGCAAGTCAATGTGACACAACCTCAACCAGCAAGTACAGGTAGCTGAAGCCTTTACACATTTCTCCGACAGGAACACCTCTGTAGCCAGTCTCTGTGAGGATAGTTAACACCACCCAATACCACAACATTTCCTCCTTTGGACATTTTCATTTATCATCTCAATATCTCCCTTAGCATTTTCATCAAGAGGATGATAGCATGTCCTCGTTACTAAATTATTATCACCCAAATTGATTCTGTGATGGAGTCTGCCTTTGGGGGATTCCTGGCTTGCGGGACTCAATGTCCTCTTTGACATGCAGAGAGATACGTCCTTCTCTGTCCTTCCTATAGCGCTTATATCCAGAGATAACGGTGTCCTACTGGTTGTCTCCATTTTCCATTATGTCCACTAGGCCAATTTCATCCTCTAAGACCAAGCACTCCAGTTCACCCATCTTGGCTCAGCGTTGTCTAGCATTAGCATACCGTGTCTTTGGCCAGAGGTATTTTGGCCTCTCTAAACTGCTATCCTGCGCCTCTGCAGCCATTATTTTTATGGGGCTTTTATGGGATTTTTATGCCTCCCTCATTTGAATAATCATTTTAAAAATCTTCATCAAAGGGCTGAAGGATCTTGGGCTCATCCCACATGAGAGAGAGGGAGAGGGAGAGGGAGAGGGAGAGGGAGAGGGAGAGGGAGAATGGGAATGGGAATAAACACATTCAGGCTCAAAATCTTGGAAATTTGTTGGCACAAGGAGAAAGCCAGCAGCCTCCTGGACAAAGAGCCAGTGGGGTTTGGTCCACAAATGTATTCTCAGGCGAGGCCTCCTTGATCCTGATCCTGAGGCTGTCTTATGTATAGAGAGATATAAACTATTTGTGAGAAGGAAACAGGGAGTTTCCGATTAATTATAACATGCCTAACTTATCAAATTGTTTTCCAGATGTGACATTAGGCATCTCACCTGTAGAATACACGATTGCTGTTGAGATAAGTCTTCCCGATTCCTCCCTCCTGGAGGCCCTCAGAAGTTATTTAAACAGCCTTAGCTTCCCAATCTCAGTAAATGCTTCCGATTCAGCTGTGAACATTTCAAGCATTGATTTTACCACAGGTGGGTTATACGTCACTAGTTTCCACATTTTCTATTGGCTTTCTCTGGTTTTAGGTTTTTGTTTTGTTTTTAAGAAAGGGGGGGAATCCAATGAGAAGAGGCTAGATTTAAAAAAATATCTGAATTAGACTAAATGTAGCTGGCATTTTGTGATATTTCCAGAGTAATTTACAGCTGTACTGTAGAGTTTTCTACATTGTAAAAAGAGATGGTGAGCTCTGCAACTATAGTTTTAGCCATATCTCACCAATATTAAAGAAACTGTCCAACTGCCTGGTCAAATAATGTTGACAACCTTCAAAGAACTATTTGTGCAGTGTGAGTGTCATGCACAGAGTAAATTATAATGAGGAAGTAGACGTTGCTCGGCAAGATACTCTGTCTCACCTGCAGCCTTCTTGTTTTTCACCTTAGTGTGCAGCTCAGATGGCCCTAAGGGCCCCCACTGTTCTTGTGAGTCTGGCTATGAATGGCCTGCCAGGACATGCAGAGCTACTCCAACCTGTGCCAGTGCTACACCGGCGGGCGAGAGCTGCACCTGCCTTGCACAGCGGCCTCCTCGGGGGACCTACTGTCGACCGCAATCTGCAGGTAGGAGGAGGGGGTGATGGACAGTAAATGAGGGCAATCATATGTGGCAGCTAGGAAAAAAGTAGTATTCCACATTATGACATCTGATTTTGACATCAGCAGAATTTGAAATTTGCTGGATTTTGACATTTCATTGAAAACACTTTTATCCCTTTCCCTCAGGGCAGGGCCATTTCATGAAATTTCATTTCAGCTTTAGAACTCAAACTTTAGAATCTAATCTGCTTCCCAGTGCTCTTTGTAACATTTGAGCCTCTGACTTGTCACTGATTTACCATGTGAATTATCTCTAAGGTTGACTGCAATCCTATACTCGCTTACCAGGAGTAAACCCTGAATTCAGTGGAACTTGCTTCTTAAGGATGGCACAACAACCACAATGGTCTCTCTTGCCTGCACCATGTACAGTATTATGGAACTCCTAACTAAGAGAGGTCTTCCGCAGGACTTGCCTCTCCTTTTCCCTGCCCTCTTTTATTCTTATTGCTACACTCTCTGAAGCCTTCTCCCCAATTTCATTTCCAATCTTATTCCTGCAGCCAAGCTGCTCTCCCTCTACATGCAATTACATGGGCTTCCAGTCCTGCCGTTTAGTCTAGGGTCTCTCTTCTTTACTGTGTGCAAAACAATGAGACACGAACAGATATTTAAGATTTGAGGACAGATGAATTTTATGGTTAATTTTTTTTAAAAAAATATTTATCGATGTGTAGTAAGCAGCAGTAGTTGCTACTACTAGTAATACTACTTTTCCGCTTCTTTTCTGCACTAGGTGTTCCGTTTATATACATTCTAAAAATGTCTGTCCGGCTTAACAAAGACTTTGAAGATGATCTGAGAAATCTGTCCTCCAGCATGTTTAAGCGGTACAAAAGTGATTTGGAGAAAGCGGTATGTTTGATCTGGTTCTGCAAATCATTCCCATTTGGCAGAGATATATTGCATTTCTACTATTATTACATTTATATACTGCCCTTCTTCCAAAGATCACAGGGCAGTTTACAATATAAAACTCCAAAAATACATTGTTGCAAACAAAATGATGCCCCTTCCCCGCCACCATTAAAATGGCCATAGATTGTTTAATTAGTCAGAGGCCTGGGAGAAGAGAAATGATTTTGTCTGGTGCCTTGAAGTATGTGATGATGGTGCCTGGAGAGCCCCCCTGGGGAGAGCATCCCACAAATGGGGAGCCACCACAGAAAAGCCTGTTCTTGTCTTGCCACCCTCTGGGCATCTCACAGAGGAGCCACACAAAGAAGGGCCACAGCCAATGACTGCAGGGTCTGGGTTGGTTCATCTGAGGAGATGCATGTGCAAGATTAGCAGTTAACAAACACATATTCTTGCCAGTTAGCATAAGGTAAAGGACCCCTGACAGTTAAGTCCAGTTGTGAATGACTCTGGAGTTGCACGCGGGATGGCACTGTAGTCTAAACCATGGAGCCTCTTGGGCTTGCCGATCAGAAGGTCGGCGGTTCGAATCCCCACGACGGGATGAGCTCCCGTTGCTCGGTCCCAGCTCCTGCCAACCTAGCAGTTCGAAAACACGTCAAAGTGCAAGTAGATAAATAGGTACCGCTCTGGCGGGAAGGTAAACAGCATTTCTGTGCGCTGCTCTGGTTTGCCAGAAGTGGCTTAGTCATGCTGGCCACATGACCCGGAAAAACTGTCTGCAGACAAACGTTGGCTCCCTCGGCCTGTAAAGCGAGATGAACGTGCAACTCCAGAGTCATTCACAACTGGACTTGCATTGGTTTTCAGCTGATAGGCAGTTACTCAGACTACGGACAATGTAAATGGCAGAGAGGGCTCTGTGTGATGTCATTTCCTCTCTTCTCCTGTTCCCACCCCTCCCTCCTTTCTCCTCCCCCAGCCATGAGGACAGACGTGTCCTGCACTTGCTCCAGTTCCAGGCACAAGCCTGAGACTGTTTTTACTGTAAATATAAGTATTTTCCCTGTATAGTTTTTACTGATGCTGTAGCTGAAAACCAATGCAAGACTATTGAGTAAATAAATCATATTTTGAGCTTACTTTCCAGTTGTCCAATTAAATGTTAAGCAGTGAAAGGGGGAAAGCCAGCTTGATTTGTGGCTGGAATTAATTAAAAGAAGGCAGCACTCATTGCCTATTCTGACAGGCCTCCTTGTTGCTGCCAAGGATGGGACGTCTAAAACTCTGTTCAGCCCATGCATGTGAGACCTGGAGAGGTAAATTGCAATTCATATATCCTCTCCCAGCTCTTGAAACACCTTCTACAAGGTGATCCTTGAGGTATGGCAGTCCTGAGGTTTTCATAGGTCAAAACTTCATGGTACATGCTATAGTGCAACATACCTGCTGAGATGATTCTAAAAGCTATCTGCTGAAGATAGATTTAATATCTTCAAAAAATATCATAAGGGATCTTTACATGGGCTGCTTTGGAAGACTGCTCAAAAACTGATTAGTGCAAAACGCAGCTGCCATATTATTGACTGGGAGCTATTATCATGTTACAGCAGCCCTGTGCCAACTGCACTGATCCTGAGGGTGTTTAGGATGAGGATCTTAAACGGGGCGCATTTAGTGAGTTGAGGTGGGTGAAGGTTATCCATTTCAAAATGGTTCGGAAAGGGTCCAAAAACTATTGAGCCCCCAACACACTCCTGATGGTGACCTTGGGATCCTGATATGGCCTGGTGGCCTTGCCGATTTGGAAATGATTTATTCAAAAAAAAATTCTAATTGAAGATGCTCAGTGAAAGTATTTTTAATCTTTAATGGATCATTTCAAATTGGGTGCAGGTGGGCCATCCATAAACAGATTAATAAAATCAGTAACAGGGTAATAAAGTAGTGAAATAACACTGTCCAGTTTCCTATGAGGTTTTAATTGTCTCATAAATAAAACTGTCCAGTTTCCTATGAGGTTTTAATTGTCTCATAAAGATGTCATAATTTATATTGTTTTTTTCCCCAGTTTACCAAGGGATACAAATCATTGCCAGGCTTCAGAAGTGTAAAAGTTGCAGGATTCAGGTATAGAAAACATTCACCTTCTTTCCCTTTGCACTCACATGGATTACAGGAGAATTTTTTTAAAAAATGCTTTGATCTTTGTACTTTAGTCAAATTATTGAATACTAAGCATATACAAAACCATGAGAAAAAAGTAAATAGCCTGAAATCATTATACAGTAATACCTTGGGTTACGAACGTGATCCGTTCCGGAACGCAGTTCGTAACCCGAATAGTTCGTAAACCGAACGCAATGGGCGCCGCCATTTTGCGCATGCGCAAAGCGCGATTTCCGCACTTTGCGCATGCGCAGATCGCGCGATCGCGTGTGCGCCGCTTCTGCGCACGCGCGCACGGCGAAAACACTTCCGGGTTTGCGCAGTTCGTAACCCGAACTGTTCGCAAACCGAGGTGGTCGTAACCCGAGGTACGACTGTATAGCATAGAGTGGGCCAGCAGAAAACATATAATAAAATATGGACCTTGTGCCTTCTAATGAGCAGGAGGAAATGTAATGCAAACAGTCATAATTATAGATTAATATCTATTGTCACCAGCTGGAAAGCGAAATCTGTTCCTGCTCTAAAGCAAACAGTCCTGGGGGAATATCCTGTGTCAGGGAGCAAAGGACTGCTGAAGACTTCTCTCGTGTGAAGGCAGAGACCGCTCTGCTGCTCTGAGCAGCCACTCTGTTTCCTGCTGTTTTCAGCTTGAATACAGTGGTACCTCTGGTTAAGAACTTAATTCATTATTATTATTACTACTATTATTCTGGAGGTCCGTTCTTCACCTGAGACTGTTCTTAACCTGAAGCACCACTTTAGCTAAGGGGGGCCTCCTGCTGCCGCCGCGCCGCCAGAGCACAATTTCTGTTCTCATCCTGAAGCAAAGTTCTTAACCGGAGGTACTATTTCTGGGTTAGCGGAGTTTGTAACCTGAAGCGTTACAAACTTACTTCAGGATGAGAACAGAAATTGCGTGCTAGTGGTGCGGGGGCAATGGGAGGCCCAGTTAGCTAAAGTGGTACCTCAGGTTAAGAACGGTTTCAGGTTAAGAACAGACCTCCGGAACGAATTAAGTTCATAACCAGAGGTACCACTGTAGGGCAAGCCAAAGCAAAATGTAATATTTATTTGAGTGTAGAATAACCTCAGCACCTACAAATTTTATTCCACATCATGGTTAGCATGAGGTTGGGACGCCAGAGGCTAATTAAAATAACTTTTGGCAGGGGCTGCAACTTGCCCATCATCAGTATCAATAAAAAAATGTGAATATTCACTAGCATTTAAAATAGGATAGGGACAATTTTATTTCAGTTTTAAAGACTTTTATGATTTTAATATTTTGCTTTCCTCTCCATTGGCCTGGTAGATAAGAATGAATGAAATCTTTATTACGGCCAAAGGCCCACAATATAATCTTATGCAACACAATTTACAAAAACACTGGGCAAGACAGGATAAAATAAAGCAAGAGTAAATAAAGTTAAAAAAGGACTTAAAAATTCAATACATATAAACAGATATAATTTGCAAGAATTCCTTGGCTAAAATAGATGGAACAGTACGTTTGTTTCAACAAGTTTCCGCTATAAATCGGGTAATAGAACAGATTTTCAGTAATCATGAAGTAAACCATTTTTCCTTTTGTATGAGAGAACTGTAACCAAATATCTTGCTACTAGCAGTGTTCTGCTAGAGTCGCTGTCTTGTAGCAGATGTGTTAAGCTGGTAGATAAGGTGGCAAAGAAGCTGTAGTTGAAACTAGTTTCCCCTTTTACTTCCCAATATCTATAAAAATCTTTTTAAAATGTTAAAAACATCATGAAATTGTTCATTATGTATTACATAGAATCATAGAATTGTAGAGTTGGAAGGGACCTGAGGGTCATCTAGTTCAACCCCCTGCATTGCATGAAGACAGATGCAAAGTTGATCCGTTCTGCCTTCTCCCTGTCACCCAATAGTATTTCTCTGTCTTCTCCATGCAGAGGACCTGCCACTTGCTTGTTCTTCCTCTTGCTTCAAGCATAGCCAAAGAAACCTTTTAAAAAGGATTTTTCACCTCTATCACAAGCCTGTGCTCATTCTGAGCTTTAGCCCACCTGACCTTCTCCCTGCAACTGTTGGCTTCACATGTCTACTCCTCCTTTGTGATTTCCCCTTTCTTCTATTTCTTATGCATGCCCTTCTTACAACTCAGCTCATCTGTAGCTCCTTATGCAGCCACACTGGTTGCCTTAGATGCCTCCCACTTTTCTTTCTTGTTGGTATTGTCTGCATTGGGGCCTTCCAATATTTCTCCTTTAAGAAACTCCCATCTTTTTGAGTATTTCTGACCATGGGATCTCTCACACAGTGATGCTTAAGCTTTTTGAAACCGGTCTTCTTAAAGTTCAGAGTGCATGTCCTACTACACTCACTGTTCTCTTGCCTATGTAACATGAAACCCAAGAGGACAGAATCACTTCCTCCCAAGTTTCAGAGTACTTCCACTTGGTCAATCAGTTCCTCCCTATTGGTGAGGACCAGGTCCAAGATAGATGCTCCCCTTGTTGCTTCTTCCACCTTCTGAGAAATGAAATTGTCAGCAAGGAATGGAGGGATTCGTTGGACCTTACATTATTGGCAGAGTTTGAGTTCTAACAGATATTTGGATAGTTTTAGTCTCCCATGACTACTGTATCTCTCCTTTTTTGAATGTTGGTAATCTGCTCTAGGAAGGCATCATCTAAGTCTTCAGTCTGGCTTGGCAGTCTATAGCAGACCCCCACAGTAAGGTCACTGTTGTTTTCCCACTCTTATCTTACAATTTATACCCATATACTAATAATGAATCTGAAATAATCATGTATGATATCCTTTTTGCATAGACCTGGAAGCGTCGTGGTTCAATATGAATTAACATCAGCAGTGAATGTGCTATCAGAAAGTGCAAATAGAGATGCAGCTGACGCCTTAGATCGTTCCTACAATATTGTACCCACATCATTTGAGATGTCTTCAATGGAAGTGCATGGTAATGTCAAAAGCCTGCTTATTGAGATGTATATTATCATTTTAATGGTAGAAATGCCATTCTTCTCCTACAATAAATACACATATAAAACACACTCCAGACCACCCCATTTTGATTATGGAGGGAGAAGCTGAGCCCCCTTGCACTTCTGTGGCTGTGTACACCCTGCCTTTAAAGCACATTCAAAGCACATTCTTTCCCTCAAAGACTTTTGATCCCTGCAGTCTGCTAAAGAGTTGCTGGTAACCATAGTTCTGTGAGGAGTAAGCTCCACTGCTCAGAATTTTCTGAGGGGAAAGTGTATTTTAAAGTTACAGCATGTGCACAGCCTGTGTCACGGGGGCTCAGTAGCCTCTGGGCATGCCGCAGAGTGTCTTAGGAACTTTTTGATGGAAGCTTTATGTTCTGGTTTTACAGAGCTCTGTGATCAGCTAGAAAGGAACACTGTGATCACTAAAAGTCAGCATGGGTTTCTGAAAAATAGGTCATGTCAGACTAATCTGATCTCATATTTTGACAGAATTACAAGCCTGGTAGATGAAGGGAACACTGTGGATGTAGCCTATCTTGATTTCAGCAAGGCCTTTGACAAGGTGCCCCATGATATTCTTGTAAAGAAGCTGGTAAAATGCGGGCTAGACAATGCTACCATTCAGTGGATTTGTAACTGGCTTACTGACCGAACCCAAAGGGTGCTCATCAATGGCTCCTCCTCATCCTGGAGAGTAGAGACTAGTGGGGTGCCACAGGGTTCTGTCCTGAGCCCAGTCTTATTCAACATCTTTATCAATGACTTGGATGATGGGCTTGAGGGCATCCTGAGCAAGTTTGCAGATGACACCAAATTGGGAGGGGTGTTTTCTCATAGAATCAGCGTCCAGGAGATCCAGACTCCCACGGGGGCTTTCCATCCAGTGCCCCCAGCCCCTCCTTCCTTCCGAAGTCAAAGCTGGTTGATGGGCATCTGCGGATGAGACTGCATCTTCCTGTACCCCCCCAGGAAGATTTCGGGAGGCTGCTTACTCCCATTACAGCCTCTCATTACCCTGTGGGAGCCGGAGAGATGTTATTTTCAGCCATCTTCTACGGCGCCCCAAACGGAAGACATCATACATGATTGTCAATGTATCACATCAGGAATATGTATTTGGGTTGCAATCACAGCTGATGCTCTGCCAGTGAAAAATGGGAATCGAGATTCCTCATTTGCCCTGGAAGGTGGGAAGCACCTGCCCATTGGTGCTGCTTTCATTCCAGACATGGAGAGTTTAAACCCACTCAGCTAAACGGCCATTGGTCACTTTGCAAAATCCCACTTATAAAACTCCATGACAGTCCTGAAGGAAGGAAGACATGCTCACTTTTGCTGCAACCACCTTTGGTCAAGGCCTTTTCCAGACTCTGCAAACTAATTTTCCAAAGCTTTCCTGGCTGCATTCAGAACAACAGTAAGTGGAGCTGTGAAATGAATAGTTGATGCATTAGGTGAGTGGCAGTGGTTTCTTTCTGTTGGTTTTGAGAACTTCTCTTTTTGCCTTGCAGGTGGAACAAACATCTCGATTTCTCCTGAAGACATTTTTGAGGGTGATACGGTAACAATGACATGCGAGTCAAATTCTTCTTCGGGTGCAACTTGGCACTTCCCAGAAACTTTTATCCGTGGCAGGGAGCTTCTTAAAAATGACACTATAGATGGAAAGTCAACATCAACACTGAAAATTACAAACATTAAATTGGAAGATGCCGGTAATTCTAAATAGAAAAGTTTTTAAGTCGAGTGTAAGAATTGCTATTCTGAGTCAGACCTCCTACCAAAGTGAGGACAGGGGAAGTAGTCTGTACACTAGGAACATGGGGAACAAATACAGATTATTACCCTCTGTAAGACAATCCTCCAAAGAATAAAACCACACCAAGCAAACACTGCAATATTCTGTATCAAACAAGGCTGGTAGTGAATTGGATGTCCTGCAGTTTCCTCCCTCCAACAACAATGACCATAATATTCTAGGATTGTAACATACAGAGTGACATGCAATCGAAACCTAGATTCAGAGAAGGGAGGTAGCCGTGACTGGGGCTCCACAGCTTTCTCTGTGTCTTGTTAAATCAATTCTGCAGGTGTTCTTGCCCTTCCCAAGAGTCATGCACATCTAGTTATCTGGCCATAAAATAGTTGTCCCCCCCCCATGGTTTCAGGTGTACCAGGAGGGGCCATGCGACCTGATCTCTCATGATTAGTTAATGTTTCTTTAGTGAGTTAGCAGTATTTATGTTAGGGACGCGGGTGGCGCTGTGGTCTAAACCAGGGGTCAGCAAACTTTTTCAGCAGGGGGCCAGTCCACTGTCCCTCAGACCTTGTGTAGGGCCAGACTATATATATATATATATATATATATTTAAAAAGAACAAATTCCTATGCCCCGCAAATAACCCAGAGATGCATTTTAAAGAAAAGGACATATTCTACTCATGTAAAAACATGCTGAATCCTGGACCGTCCGTGGGCCAGATTGAGAAGGTGATTGAGCCGCATCCGGCCCCCGGGCCTTAGTTTGGGGACCCCTGGTCTAAACCACTGAGCCTCTTGGGCTTGCCAATCAGAAGGTTGGCGGTTCGAATCCCCGTGACGGCGTGAGCTCCCGTTGCTCGGTCCCAGCTCCTACCCACCTAGCAGTTCGAAAGCACGTCAAAGTCCAAGTAGATAAATAGGTACTGCTCCAGCGGGAAGGTAAACAGCATTTCTGTGCCCTGCTCTGGTTCGCCAGAAGCGGCTTAGTCATGCTGGCCACATGACCTGGAAAAACTGTCTGCGGACAAACGCCGGCTACCTTGGCCTGTAAAGCAAGATGAGTGTCGCAATCCCAGAGTCGTCCACGACTGGACTAAACGGTCAGGGGTCCCTTTACCTTTACCTATATGTTACCTATAATCTCCATTCTGTGGAAGGAACTGTGGGTTTTTTGCTGGTTAACTCATGTGGTGAAGCGAGTGGGGTAGCTTCAGAATTGGCTTTTCCATTTACGGAGCAACCTCACTTGATCGAATCCTAAGAGTTGGAGAGGGACATGCAAGTCGGTGTGGCCCAACCATGGGATGCAGGAAATCCAGAGCTTGAACCTCTTCCACAGATGGCTTCCCAGCCTTGGCTTGAAAATCTCCAGCAAGGGAGAGCCTGCCACCCCTCCAGGCAGAGGCATCTGGTGCCCATTACACCTGCGGGGGTGGATTAGAAAGGAGGACAGTGCTATGGGGGGGGGGCAAGAAGATGAGGTATTATCCCATCTTCCTCCCTTGCAAAGGATCCTTGTGGACCTTTAAACACTGCAGTTGTACAGATATTAGCACCTAGATTAATGGAAAGTGGGCGTCATCTCCATAGCACCAGGTGACCGTGGAAGGTAAATTGCAATGCATCAAAATATAATACCGTACACCCACAACTTACCCACAACTTACCTTATGGGGATTGTGCCCTCAGCCAAAACATATAGTCAAAACATGGAGTGCTATGGGGTATGTGGCCAGGCCGGCCCCATTTTATTTTATTTTATTTTATTTTATTTTGCCAAACGCATAAAGCTGAATGGGCACAAGGAAAACGTGAGTACCTTGCAGTCTTACTGTATAAGAAATAAAAGAAGTAATAAAATATCATTTAAAATGTAGCATCTAGCACAGCACATTACAATTGTGCAACAAGCAGAAAACCCCTTAAATGGTCCACCAAGACCACCAGCCATTTTCAGGTTGTCCACTGAGAGCCGCTGGTCTATCTCCTCCTTAAAGGAAAACGCCCAGAACAGAAGGCAGTTTCCCAGAGCAGAACAGACCAAAGCAGACTAGAGAGAAACCAAAGCTTGGAAACCATTAATACAGTCTAAAATTGGCCTTTTGGGGAGCTGCTCCACATACAACATGGCTGACTTCAGATCCTTTGGACATTCAGATGACGGATGTAAATGTAAAAGTTTTGCCACTCATTTAATGCTTTGATTCAATTGAGTTAATTTTATCATGGAGATGAGACAAGCTGGAAGGTTCACATTTGGATCTGGAAATGTTCGAGCACATTGCTTTATGGAGCTAAATACAAGATTTTTGTCTTTTTTGCAGGTTATTACCGTTGCAGCTTTATGGAATGGACTCACAATGTGTCAGTCATACATGTTGCTGGGACTAATATAACAGTCTCTCCCATCAAAATTGTGCCCTCAGAGGATGTTGTGATTGTATGCAATGGGGGCACTAAAGAACTGAGTTGCTGCACAGACAGAGATATGCAGTTCTTCACTTATTACTGGAAAACAAATGGAGCAATAAATATTTCAGGTATGAAGCGCAAGAATCTCTCTTGGCTCCCAAGTGCGCCTAAAACCTTTTTCTTTGCCCAACTCCACACATGCATCTCTCTCACTCTCGCCCTCTCATTCTCTGGTGTTATTGTCTTGGAAGTTGTACATTTGCCGAGAGTCAGGCTCCTCCTGCACTGCCCTGTTTCTCCACCGCCATTGCCAGCTCCACAGAGTGGTGAATCACAGCAGTGGTGGACTTTGGGCTTTAAAATTCCAGTAGCACCCCCACCCTGGCCACTCACCTTCCATTGCTCAGCTCCCAGTGCAGGTGAACTGCTCATGTTCCCCAAAATCCACCTCAGATTGCAGGCACAGCATTCCTTGTGAGTCCTTGTAAAACACTTTAAGGATTTTTGTTTGTTTGCTAGGCGTAAGGTTAGCAAAAGAACAGTGGGAACTACTGTCTGTCTGGGTGTTAGAGACCCGTGGTCCCTTCATAATCTACTGCAGACATCCAGTGATCTACCGGTAGATCACGATGTACCTGTTGGACATGCCTGCTCCAGAGAATCCTGGGAACTGTAGCTCTGTGAGTGGGAAGCTACAGTTTCCAGGATTCTATGGGGGAAATCATGTGCTTTAAATGTGTATTGAATGTATTGAATGTATGATGTGGGAAATGGGGGGGGGGGGGCAGAAGGGATCTTTGTACCCTGGCACCGGATATGCTTAAAACGGCCCTGCACCTGACCTTACTAGATATGCTTAAGACGGCCCAGGGAGCAATTGTCTGGCGTATCCCTGAAAATATCCCTCTGGAATTAAAACAGGTAGCTTTGGATAAGTTTGTAGGACATGTTAGACCCAAAGTCTCTACTGGGAGTAGGAGCTGATAACATCCTGGCCAACTTCTAAATGGGGGTGACATCGTACTCTGACCACCCAGAGACACTGACACTGAAGCAACTCTTCAGCTTTGCTTTGAGTCGAGGGGTTGACCAGTTTCAGCATCAGTTGCAGGTAGTGCTTTGACCTGATTGTAACTCATTTCCCTTCCTTGCAGGGACCACCACTGCCACTCACAACTGTACCAAGTACCTCCTTCAGGCTAATGAATCTCAATGCCCAGCAGACAAGTCTGCAACCAAGACGGATTACACATGTGAGCTGAACACGACCAATGGTGCCCGCAAACACAAAGTTATCAGTGTTACATACTTTCGAGTGGGTAAGCATCTCTTTGAGAAGGACATTTCTCCTTTTATTTGTATGTGTGTATGCTATTCCGATGTTTATGTTTCTGCTATTTTACCGTAAGCCATGTTGAGACAATGTGCAAAGTGGGAGACAATCTACCTAAATAAACAAAATAATGAACTCACAATCAAATCCCCAATGTTTATGTTTCACCAGCAAATGTGAGCATATCTTCTAGAACAAATGGCAAGATTTCCGAGGGACACCGTTTCTCTCTAAGCTGCAACAGTGATGTGAGCAACTTTGACAGCGTCACCTGGCAAATCCAAAGTGGAAGCTCCACTAAGCAGGTTGACAGCGTGTGGCACAGCACCAGGCAGAAGGGAAAGGGGGCAACTTCTGTGCTGACAGTCGACAGCGCTAATCTGGACTGGGCTGGTGAGTGAAGTGCATCCCCACCGTCAGAACCAAAAACAAATAAAGCAATGGAAACCACCTTCGCAATACAATTTCCACCATGTGTGTTCCTGTATTGTGTTTAATAATAATAATGATAATGATAATAATATTTATTTACTGTATTTATTTATTCATACCCTGCCCATCTGGCTGGGTTTCCCCAACCACTCTGGGTGGCTCCCAACAGAAGACTAAAAACAGAATAAAACTTCAAACATTAAAAACTTCCTTAAATGCGCTAATTTAGAAAGATCTAGTTACTTGCTTGCTTCTGCTGTTGGCTAAAGAGCATCTGGTTTGATTGTTTTTAGGCAACTATACCTGCACCTTTTCCCAAAGATTTCTGAACAGCTCTGCACACATGCAAATCAACGTGTTTCCTTTGCCACTGAAAAAAGACATTATAAGGGATCCCATAAATGCATCCGTTCCTTGTCCAGGGACTCGGGTTCTAAGGTGCTGTACAAGCAAGAAGGGAAATTACACTGTGAAGTTCTCTCTTCAACAAAGGCCTCCCTTTGTTCAGGCAGGTAAGCAACCACTGGCCGGGTGGGAGAGAAGCAGGTGTGTGGCAACCGAAATGGCAGTGGAGTGTGTGCTCTGGACAGAGGTGCCAGTGAACGGCAGAGGCTGTGAAGCTAAAATTATTTTAACGTTTTCTCTTCAATCCAGACTTAACTTTTCAAGACAGTCGATGAAGAGCTTAGAGACCAACTTGCTCAGAGGTTTAATGTGGGTTATGGGCTAACATAGAGCGGCGTTACGTTTTTCGTAGCGCAGAAAAACTCTTTGACCTACTGAATTCTGCTGGAAGGCAATGAAAAAACAGGAGGCGACAATAGCAGGCAGCAGCTGCCTCCAGTTTCTTTGCATTTCAGCTTCTGAGCAGGAGTTTACCTGAGAAATGGCAACTTGGATTTTCAGCAGGAGCTCCCTTAAACCATCCTTCACTCAGCTCAGTGATGATCCTTTTTGAATTAGTGCCCTGCCTTGAGCACAGAAAGAACTACAGTAGTTAGAGCACGTGCTACGTGTGCATGAGGGAGAAGGTAATTTTATATTATTTTAAATGGACCACCTCAGCGTCACTTGTGCTCACACAACCTTAGTTTTACCCTGCACCATTCAAAACGTAAATCAAGCTGCCAATGGCTCTATTTATGTTTACAATATTTAGTGGCAGCTCCTCATTCAAAGCTCTCAAAGCAGTTCACAGACAAAAAACAGTTACCGGTACGTACATTTCCGACACACAAGTCGGCTCTCACTAATTCTACTTGCTGTCTGAATTTACCTCATTCTATACAAAAGCTTTTCCTACAGAAAGAAGAGGAAAAGACTGCTACCAACACACAGTAAATTTCACAGAAGCTCGCTGCAATTCTACAGAGCATTTATTACAAGTGTATTGTGAGTTCACTAACCAAATTGATGGGCGTGTTCAAAGTTCACCAATGGTCCTAAAACTTTTACCAGGTAAGGAGAAAATGTGGGCAATGGCATATGATATCTCTAGAGTTGCCATAGCCCAGTTATATTTGCAAATTGTGCAAAATGTTTACTAATGATGCAAATAAAGTATGTTAATTTGGGCATTTTCTGTCAGTTAATTTTATTTATTTACTGTACTGTATTTCTATCCCACTCTTCAGACAAGTATTGTCTCTCGAAGTGTCTCACATCAATAAAAATGGAAAACGGAAGAGAGACACTTTGCATTTGTAAATGGCTGGTGTCCTTTTTTGGTATTAATTTTGTATTTCAATTGAACAAAAGAAGTAGCAATAAAATAAAAAGTGCAGAGGAAGGTATAATCTATTGCTACGTATACATGCACATCTTATTATTATTATTTGTGTGTGTGTGTTTATTTGCAGCTTACTATATTTTGTATAAATGTGATCCAAATGTCCTTATACTTGCCCATACATTATACTTGTCTACACTGTATGGTGTCCTGATGTTTCAAGAGATAAAACAATCTCTTTTCCTTTCTTTCATAGCAAAGAAGGTAGCATGCAATTCTTCAGAGATTGGCACTGGAGAGGATGGAGCTGAGCTCACAAGGCCTTGCTTGAATGAGAAAAACCACCCTGTCAAAGGAAGTATCACCTATAAGTGCAAAAATAATTTGTGGGAAATAGTGGGAAAGAGCTGCCTAGCTGTCCCAGTGGATGACCTTCTCAGTTCTGCAGAGGTAAAAGCATCCCTTTGTGTGGGCCCTCTATCTCTTCTTAGAGACTTGGGCTGCGTTGCCTGGAAGTCAGCTCAACTGAAGCCAGTTGCCTTCCAAGTCATGTGCAAGTAAAAACACTTAGGATTGGGCGATAGGTAGCACAGGTTGCCTCCAGACTATTCAGCGAAATAGATTTTTAAAACTAAACATTATACACTGCAACAACTCAAATTAGCAGCCTTGTGCAAAACGAGTTGAGCACATATGTAAGCAGAACATTGCTGGGATATATCAGCAGGTTTAAGAGCTTTTAAAATGGTGACAAAGAGGGCACAAAGTACGAATCATTCATTTGGAGGGAACAGATTCACAATATTTATCTAGCTAGGATACAGCACTTGCCCAAAAGTGAGGCACATAGGATAATAATAATAATAATAATAATAATAATAATAATAATAATAAAGCGATAAAACATCAAACATTAAAAACTTCCCTAAACAGGGCTGCCTTCAGATGTCTTCTAAAAGTCTGATAGTTGTTTATTTCTTTGACATCTGATGAAAAGGGAGCCACTACCAAGAAGGCCCTCTGTCTGGTTCCCTGTAACCACACGTCTCACAGTGAGGGAACTGCCAGGAGGCCCTCTGCGCTGGACCTCAGTGTCCGGGTTGAATGATGGGGGTGGAGACGCTCCTTCAGGTATACAGGACTGAGGCCATTTAGGGCTTTAAAGGTCAGCACCAACACTTTGAATTTTGCTTGGAAACATACTGAGAGTGAATGTAGGTCTTACAGGACCAGTGTTATATGGTCTCGGTGGCCACTCCCAGTCACCAGTCTAGCTGCCGCATTCTGCATTAATTGTAATTTCTGGGTCACACCTGATGTGATATCCAGCTATGGATGTTATGGAAATGAATTTGGCACTGGAGCTGTATCTACTCTGACCGGTTTTAACGTTATTAGAATGATACTAGATCTATTGTTCTAAAATGTCCCAGGGCATACTTACACTGTACTGCACTGTACTTAAAATTGGTTTATTTTCGTCAAAACACTTTCTCTGCAGCGCCCTCTGGTGTCACATTTTAATAACACATTAAGAATGTTAAAAGCAACAAGTCATTTGTCCCTCTGCGTTATCGCAACTCTTCCTTAACCTTTCCTAACATTAAAAACACAAGTGTAGATGTGCCCCAAGTTGCATACTGCTGATTAGTGTTTCCACCTCTCTGTACCCAGGGCATCCAAAGCTTTTCAAACAAAAATCCCAGTCACCCGGGAAATCAGGAAATTGCATTTTTGTGACGCAAGATTCCCTTCTAGAATTAATTGCACAACATTCTGTGCCTCTTCCAGCTGGCTGAAGAGAATCTGTGGGCTTTCTATTTAATAACAAGCCTTAAGCGCAATTTACTCTGTGTTTAACGCATTTAACTTCAATTCTAGTCTTTGGTGTCTAGTCCTGAGCAAAAGAAGAATTTGCCTGAATTCCTCAGCCACCTGAACCGTACCGTCAAGCAACAGCAGCAAAGTATGAAAGCTGTTGCAAACCTGAAAGCTGTTGTGGAAATTTTGAATATGATTTCAGTCGTGCCGGTAGCAGCTGAGCGGGCAACAATGGAAGTAAGTTACAGAAGACTTTGCAGAAGTTGAGAACTCCTTTCTTTTCATCTGCACTAGTTGGATATGCTTAGCCTGGAAAAGAGGAGACAGAGCCATCTTCAAATATCTCAAGGGCTGCCACGTGAAAGATGACGAAAGCTTGTTTTCTCCTTCAGGCAGCCCTGTTTAGGGAAGCTTTTAATGTTTAACAGGCTATTGTATTTTAATATTTTGTGGGAAGCCGCCCAGAGCGGCTGGGGAAACCCAGCCAGATGGGTGGGATATAAATAATAAATTCTTCTTATATTATTATTATTCAATTATTATTCAGCTAGTTTTGTTGTGCATTTGAATTTATCCCAGAATTTCTGCCTGCTTCTCACCTTGCCCATCTTGCAAATAAAATGTTTGCATAAAAGTCTTCTTAGTGGGCTGTGGCTGAACTGGCGATCTTTTGTCTGCTCTTTGCCTTACTGTTATATTGATGACTCCCGTTCAGGAGTTGAATAGACTGGACCTGGCAGCTCGATTTATGCAAGGTTTGAGGATGTTTCTCAGAGTGCCTTTAGGACATCATGTTTTGAGATGAGGCTGGTCTCAGGTTTGTACCAAGGTCAAGGAAGGTTCATGGTGGAGAATCTCATGTCATATTTCAGTTATGTCAAGCTTTCATTTGAATGCTATTAGATAAACCATAGGAATAAGTTCAGATTCACCCACCTATTCACAAGAGCATGACAGAGTAGCTCAGGAAAGAAGAAAAGGAGAAAGCATCAGGATCAACGTGGAAATGTCAAGAGTTTGTTCCAATAATTCTTACAGAAGTTAAATCAAGAGCTATACTTTTCCTAAATAATAATGAGCAAACAGAGGCAAAGTTTCAGTTTTTACCATGAAACAAATACCTGTGCAGGACCTCAGACTGTCTACAGCACAGCCTCCTGGCTTGCTGTGGATGTTATAGGTTGATCGACTGTTGGATATGACAGCATCACAATATGATAAAATAGGTATCTGCATCTAATAATGTATTTGAAATATGAGAGGCGCTTGAGCTTTCAACCATCTGACCTTCCAAATGGCTAATGAAACAATCTATGGCCTTTAAAACAGGGTGGGTGGGTGGGGGTTATTGTTTTGCTTGTTCTCATACTATGAATTTTTTGATTTTTATATTGTAAACTGCCCTGTGAACTTTGAATGAAGGGTCATATATAAATTCAATAAATAAATAATAAATGATATGAAAAGTTGGTAGTTGGATTAGGGTTAAATGAAAAGGGATTGGAATTTCTAATGCACGCTGATAATTTTGTTACTGGACTTCAGTAATCTCTCTTTATTCTCTTATTATTGCAGAATTTTTTATCCACAGTAGACATGGTTATCAGCAGTCCAACAAAAACTTGGAAGGATTTTGAGAATGGGACTTCTCAATTACTGGCTTCAGTGGAACAATTTTCTGATTCCCTTCAACCTATTAACAATTCTATTCCTTCCATCAGCTATGACAACCTCCAGCTCAAAGGTGTGGTCATTGACAAAAGCAAGGTTTCAGACTACGATGAGAGCTTTACATTCTCCAAGCCCTCAAACCTCAGTGGTAGTGTGCTAATTAACGAAGCAAAAATTAAAACTGAAGACTCCATCTCCACCATTATCAGTGTGGCTTACTCAACTTTGGGGCCTATTATTCCACAGTATAAAAAGATGGATGAATTCATAGTAAATGGTTTGGTGATGACAACGCTAATCAATGCCAGCAGCAGACTAAGTCAAGATTTCAGGATCATTATGACATTTTCGAAGGATAACAAGACCCTGAAAAATCCTCGATGTGTATTTTGGAATTTCAGCTTTTCAGAGGATGGTGGAGGTTGGGACAATACTGGCTGTGAAAGCATAGAGAAAGGGGACAATGTCACTTGCTCCTGTAATCACTTGACTTCATTCTCCATTTTGATGTCTCCCGGTCATGATCCATGGGACACGTTGGATTACATGTCTTACATTGGTGTGAGCATTTCTATATTGAGCCTGGTGGCCTGCATTGGCATAGAATTTGCCGTGTGGAAATCAGTGACCAAAGCAAGAATATCCTACATGCGCCATGTTTGCATACTGAACATAGTGATTTCTCTCCTCATTGCAGACATCTGGTTCCTTGTGGTAGCAGTAATGTATGACACAAACACAGAAATGGACCAGGCCTGGCTCTGCATAGCAGCAGCATTCTTTGTTCAGTTTTTCTACCTCTGTGTCTTCTTTTGGATGCTAACATTGGGCCTCATGGTGTTCTACCACGTGGTCTTTATCTTACATAATGCAGGCAAGACCATCATGAAAGCTCTCGGCTTCTGCTTGGGATACTTTTGCCCACTAGTTATATCTGCTATCACCGTAAGCAGCACCCACCCCCATTACACAAGAAAAAAGGTCTGTTTACTCAACTGGGATGAGAGTAGAGCTCTCTTGGCTTTAGTCATTCCTGCCATGATCATTGTCGCTGTCAATGTGATTGTTACCATTGTGGTCATAGCGAAAATACAAAGACGTTCCATTGGTGAAAAATCAATCAACGAAGAAAGGAGCTCATTGCATCGCATCACCAAGTGTATCGGTGTTCTGACATCACTCTTAGGCTTCACCTGGTTATTTGGTCTTGCTACAGTCATCCCTGGAAGCCCTAGAGCATTCCACTACTTATTTACTCTCTTCAATGCTTTTCAGGTAAGTAGATCAAAGATACTAGCCGTTTGCTATGCTTAACTGATAAAAAAATATTGTCAACACTTTCTTGGGACTCCACACGAGAAGGTGATTCATATTGTTATTTTTCATGTGGTAAGAATCTAGCGATGTCACTGAATTTGGACTTCTGTGCTAAGCCTGGCCCTGTTCTCCCCTTGCCCATCCTAGAGAGGAAATGGCTAAAATCTGGTGGAATACTGTGATAGTGAACTATTAACTGAACCTGGCCCTATCTTTGTTTGCTCTACAGGTATGTCTTAGATTGCTACCCCCTCTTCCTTGGTGCCCCCCCCCCCAATTCAGGAGTTTGAATAGACTTTGCTAGCAACATAAGTGCAGATTCACACACTCCTGTTCATACAACCCAGGAGGAGTGAAGAGGCTGCAGTCTTCTTTCCTAGAGCCTGTGCCATCACATGACCCATGACCTAGGCCTGTTTCTCCTTTACTGCTATTAAACCTACTATAAGTATTTATTTCCTCACCTGAGAAATGCTGAGATTAAAGCACTGTAGTCCCCAAATTGAGCACTGATCCCCACATTAACACCTGTGACTGTGAGTTCAAAGTCACCTCTAGATTGAATCCAGAATTGCAAGCGGAGCAAATGTTTGTGAAAGATTCCTTGTTCCATTATATATGCGCTCATTTATTTATTTATTTTATATACTGCCCTATACCCGGGGGTCTCATTCCAGGATCAAATCAGAAACTGGGACTGTCCCTGGAAAATAGGGGTACTTGGAGGGTCTGTTATACTACAATTCTGATCCTACTTAACAGGGACTAAGTCTCACTGAACTCAATAGGAAATGCATAGGATTGCAATGTGAGGTCTCTTTCCCCAGTATATTGCTTGTTGACCTTTTAAAGCTTGTCATCGGGATTAGTTTGTAATCCCCAGAATGTTATCCAAAACTTCTCACTTATTTTTCTCCTAGGCTCACAAATCCATTATCCATGTTTCCCCCCATACACTTTGGCAATCGGTGTTCAGAAATGCTGTTCTTCCTTTGGAATTACCGTACATAAGACAGATCCTTTGGCCTTTAGATTCAGGCATTTTACAAATGTGTATAATATTAATATGAAAATATTTTGCAGGGATTATTCATTCTGCTGCTTGGAATCCTCTCAGATAGGAAGGTAGGAAATGAATTTTAAAATATTAGAGCTTTATTTTATTCTATTGAATTGCAGAGATTATTTGATATTGGCTTTCCTTTGTTTCAAATGTGCAGGTACGGGAAGCTCTGTGGAATAAGTGTTCCCTCTCCAGCTGGAGTTCACAACACACAAAGGTAATATTATTCCCAAGAATAAATAGTGGGTTGGAGCCAAAGGTGCTCTTCTAAACGCAGAAGAAATCCACTGCTAATGGAAGCATGGTTTTAAATCTTGCACTGTCTAATTTGTAATAGACTCTCTCTAATTTTAATCCCTCAGCAATGAATGAGAAAACCTTTATTTTATCAACCTTTATAAACAGTATGTGTTTGAAACTGTTCACAATAAGGAAAAGGGAGGGAATGGGGGAATGGAAAAAACATATCACCATCACTATCATCCTCATCAGACAGGATTTTGTAACGGACTGTCTTTCTTATGTTTAAGGCATAATGGTTTACAGCAGGGGCTGCCAACCTTTTAGAATCAGTGGCAACATTTGGATGGCGGCCTGTGCAGGCATGGCATAACACACGATAAGAGAGAGCACTGTCATGGCAAAACTTTTCTCATAATTGTATTTCCATACTAGAAACGGCTTGATCTGTTGAATTTCTGCCTGTCATACAGCTGCTAAAAGCATAAGAACCCAATTCCCCCCATGCTAACCCTAAACCAAAGGCTAGGCTACTATTCAGCATCTCTGAGTAAACATGAATGCCAAAGCACTGTGAGTTACCTACATAGTGAATTCTTAATTTAGCTCCTGCATAGCAGGACCTAACAGAAGCAGAAGACATCAAGAAGAGGTGGCAAGAATACACAGAGGAATTATACCAGAAAGATATGGAGGTCTCGTACACCCCAGGTAGTGTGGTTGCTGACCTTGAGCCAGACATCCTGGAGAGTGAAGTCAAATGGGCATTAGAAAGCACTGCTAATAACAAGGCCAGCGGAAGTGATGACATTCCAGCTGAACTATTTAAAATTTTAAAAGATGATGCTGTCAAGGTGCTACACTTCATATGCCAACAAGTTTGGGAAACTCAGCAGTGGCCAGAGGATTGGAGAAGATCGGTCTACATCCCAATCCCAAAGAAGGGCAGTGCCAAAGAATGCTCCAACTACCGCACAATTGCGCTCATTTCATACGCGAGCAAGAAAAGCAATGACAAACCTAGGCATCATCTTAAAAAGCAGAGACATCACCTTGCTGACAAAGGTCCGTATAGTTAAACTATGGTTTTCCCAGTAGTGATGTATGGAAGTGAGAGCTGGACCATAAAGAAGGCTGATCGCCGAAGAATTGATGCTTTTGAACTATGGTGCTGGAGGAGACTCTTGAGAGTCCCATGGACTGCAAGAAGATCAAACCTATCCATTCTTAAGGAAATCAGCCCTGAGTGCTCACTGGAAGGACAGATCATGAAGCTGAGGCTCCAATACTTTGGCCACCTCATGAGAAGAGAAGACTCCCTGGAAAAGACCCTGATGTTGGGAAAGATTGAGGACACAAGGAGAAGGGGACGACAGAGGACGAGATGGCTGGACAGTGTTCTTGAAGCTACGAACATGAGTTTGACCAAACTGCGGGAGGCAGAGGAAGACAGGAGTGCCTGGCGTGCTATGGTCCAGGCGTTCTTTGGTTGTATAGAAAGCTCTGTGTGCAAATTCCTGTTTGTGTGCGGGGGCTCCATGGGATCAGGACCCTTGGCTGTGTGCGCAGTTCAAGTCTTGGACTTTCTGTAATGATACATTTGGGGTGGGGCTAAAAGTGCAGCTGCTCTCCATGGTCCATATGGTTCTGCCATGCATACTCTGGTGCAAGGGACATGTTTGCTATCTCCAACACTTTCCTATCTGTGTTTATGGTTTGCACTAGGACTGTGCAAGGGCCCCCTTGTGATTTTGACAATCCTTAGTTTTAAGTTAGTTAACTTAGTTTTAAGTATGAGGTTTTCTACAATTGCCAGATTAAAGCTAAGACTAAATAAAAGCCTGTCCTATAGAAAATGCTGCTTGCTCTTCACTAATATGTGCTTGTGTCTTACAGTCAACATCCCAAGGCATGTCGGCTCCTATGCTTTCCATCAGTTCTCCATTCTCAAAAACTTTAAACAACTTGTTTGGCAAAACAGGTACAGTATGTAATCAGCCACCAACTTCCTTGTACAATTTCAAATGTTCTTCTGTATGTTGGGCCTTCAGATTCATGCCATTTCAATGCACTGCAAGGCCAATTGCTGTGCTAACACAACAAGAAGCCAGATATGCCGTAGAAGCCAGATGTGCAAAGCATTGCTTGCTGGAAGCGATGCCCTGATGGTTCAGGCTGACTGTAACCACATCAGTTCATTATGAGGGGAAGGCGCTTTCCAAGCATGGTTACCATCAGCCTCCAAAAGTAGTTGGGGGCCTCTGCGATAACAGTGCCCAAAATGCTGCACTTCAGCAATGGAGACCCATGTACAACATTATCTTGGATGGTCTTCAACAGCTCAGCCCAACCCCTGTTGCCAGAATAAGGGTGCAATCCAAACTCCCACCCTTAGAGGGTACCACTGTATCTGCAGTGGCAGCAGACAGTGAGGAAGGGGAGAATGCCTGGGCTCCAAACAGACCCTGATGGCCGCATGAGCTTGAGTCTGGTGCAGTAACTGGGCACAGAGCAGGTCAAATGTATGCCGCTCAACAGCAGCGAGACAGACTTGCAATCAGCGCCATCCTCTCTCTACCCCAAGACACACACACACACCCATTTCAGGGTCTTCCTGTGGTCAGCACTGCTACCAGGAGAAGGAGGTGTGTGTCCATGGAGCTGCGGGCAGCTTGGGTGTAGCTGGGAGAGCTGAGCAGAGGGACAGCTCTGCCTTAATTGAAGCCACCCTTCAGTCAGGTATAAAGTGGGAGCCTGCTGGATGCGGCCCTGGCCAGCTAGTCCAGCACCCTACTTTCCAAAAAACTCAAATTCTGGGCTGCAAGAGCTCCATGATCTCTGCCAAACATTAGATCATGGAGCTCTTGCAGCCCAGACTTTGAGTTTTTTAAAGAAAGCTACCAGTTTATAGCTTAATTTGAAACCCCCTTTTTGCCTGCGTCTTAGGCCTTGAATATGCAAAATTAGTGTTTCCTTACTCTTTATTTTTGAATGATGTTTATTGAAAATACAGCCCTTTCAATTTCCTTCTGAGGAAACTGTTAATCGCAGTGAAACGAGGTTGTAGCTGGCATCCCGTTAAGGCTTTGATTATTTTCGTTAATTATTTCTATATCAGTCGTTACTATTAGTTTTCTGATATCCTTAGCTCCTTAAATATTTTTATTTTATCCGATTACCTCTCGTTTCAGGGAATTTCATGGTATATTTGTTTCTGTTATATTTGGTTTCTATCAGCCATATTGGCAGTGGCAGAGCAGAGGTTTGTGTGTGTCATAGCTGCCAAGTCCCGGTTAGAAAAATACAGGATCAGCAGCGCCGGCACCGGAAGTCGCTTCTACGCATGTCCAGACATGTGTAGAAGCAACTTCCGGTGCCGGCGCTGCCCGGTTTCCGGTGCCCAGACATGGGCAGAGTGGCACCGGAAGAAATCCGGGGGAATAACGGGATATTTCGCCATTCAGGATGACAACGGGAAACACCTTTAAAAACGGGGGTTTCCTGGGGAAAACGGGAGACTTGGCAGCTATGGTGTGTGTGCTTTACATGCCTAAAAATGAAACAGCATTTTTTGAACATTATTTTGCCTTTGTGTGCTGCAGGAAAATATCAAGTCTCTTCTACAGAACCAACATCTTCTTCAGCTTCTGAAAGCACTTCAAAGGCATATTCTTTGCTAAACTGAGAAGCTTGGAAGACATCGGAGCTGTTTCCCCTGATGTTGCAATAAGGATGGAAAGAATTGGTGAATAATGGAAGCATGGACTTTGTATAGGCTGTAAAGAACTGCGGTGTAATAGTTTAACATAATATTTCTTTGGTATACCATGCACTCTCTGGAAAGTTAATTCTAATATCTGCTCGATGCTAGAAGAAATTCAGTGATGCGGGTCCCAATGCCGTAAGAAGCTGATTCCAGCTTGGGATTCATCCAGTCCAGCCTTTCGCATGATGAATTCTGCATATAAGTTAAATAAGCAGGGAGACAATATACAGCCTTGTCGTACTCCTTTCCCAGTTTTGAACCAATCAGTTATTCCATATCCAGTTCTAACTGTAGCTTCTTGTCCCACATAGAGATTTCTCAGGAGACAGATGAGATGATCAGGCACTCCCATTTCTTTAAGAACTTCCCATAGTTTGCTGTGATCAACACAGTCAAATGCTTTTGCATAGCCATTGAAGCAGAAGTAGATATTTTTCTGAAACTCTCTAGCTTTCTCCATAATCCAGCACATGTTTGCAATTTGGTCTCTGGTTCCTCTGCCCCTTCGAAATCCAGCTTGCACTTCTGGGAGTTCTCGGCCCACATACTGCCTTGTAGAATTTTAAGCATAACCTTGCTAGCGTGTGAAATGAGCGCAATTGTGCGGTAGTTGGAGCATTCTTTGGCACTGCCCTTCTTTGGGATTGGGATGTAGACTGATCTTCTCCAATCCTCTGGCCACTGCTGAGTTTCCCAAACTTGTTGGCATATTGAGTGTAGCACCTTAACACTATCCTCTTTTAAAATTTTAAATAGTTCAGCTGGAATGTCATCACTTCCACTGGCCTTGTTATTAAGGCCCATTTGACTTCACTCTCCAGGATGTCTGGCTCACTCTCCAGGATGTCAGCAAGCACACTACCTGGGGTGTACGAGACCTCCCTATCTTTCTGGTATAATTCCTATGTGTATTCTTGCCACCTCTTCCTGATGTCTTCTGCTTCTGTTAGGTCCTTTCAACTGTTGTCCTTTATTATGGTAATCTTTGTACGAAATGTTCCTTTCATATCTCCAATTTTCTTGAACAGATCTCTGGTTTTCCCCATTCTGTTGTTTTCCTCTATTTCTTTGCATTGCTCATTTAAGAAGGCCCTCTTGTCTCTCCAGCGACTGAGGAGGGAGCACAAGGCTTCTGCCTCTTGGATTTGTGTGACTGTCCAGGCTTGTGTGTGTGTTTGTTTCTGGCCGGTGACCTTGCAGGTGACCTTGGAAGTGTGCTCTCCCTGAGCACATGGTCCGAGGGGGCGGGGCTTCTGTTTAAGCCATTTTTTAGATTTAGGGGAGTTAGTCTCAAACATTTATTGGGGGAGCCCTAGGCTTCTTTTTTGTCCTGACCTCAAGCTTTTCAAGATGGAGGGTGAGAGAACAACTGCAGTCACCTGCAATTCCTGCACAATTTTTGTATTCTTGCCAAAGGATGTAGGCAGCTACACCTGCAGCAATTGCAAGTTGGTTGCCCTACTAGAAGACAAGGTCCAGCAACTTCAGGCCTGTGTATCTACGTTCCAGAGAATTAAAGAGCTGGAGCTTTTCTTGGATGCAGCAGAGCACATCTTCTGCACCAAGGAGGAGACAGGGGACATCCCTGAGGAGGAGGTCAGTTCCCCAACACAGGAGCCAGATGTATGGAGGAATGTGACTCATAGAAGCAGAAGGCCCAGGGATCACTCTGAGGGTTTAGAACTACACACTCGATTCGAAGTGCTCTCCCTTAACATGGAAGATGAAGAACAGACTCCATTTGAAGATCTCTCCCATCACAGTTGATCAGAAATATGAAGACGAGCAGCAAAGTCAGTCCTTCGGGAATATGCAGGTGACTTTGGAAGGGACAGCACATGGAAGAATCATGACCAAGCCTATTAGGAGGCGTGTAGTGGTGATAGGGGATTCCCTACTGAGGGGTACAGAAGCAGTGATCTGTGGGCCTGACAAGACGTCTCGAGAGGTGTGCTGTCTCCCCGGGGCCAAGATCCAAGATGTAACAGAACGGCTGCAAGGAATCATAAAACCCACTGACAAATACTGTTTCCTTTTGGTCCATGTGGGAACCAATGACACTGCAAGCCATAGCCTCCAGAAGATCAAAAGTGATTATGAGTCTCTGGGCAGGAAGTTGAAGCAATTAAATGCATAAATTGTCATCTCATCTGTCCTCCCAGTTGAACGACGTGGCACAGGGAGAGAGGGAAAAATAGGGGAAGTGAACAACTGGCTTCGCAAATGGTGCAAACAGGAACGGTTTGGATTATTAGACCATGGTCTGCAGTTTCTTGAAGATGGACTTCTGGCAAGTGATGGGCTGCACCTCAGAAAGGTTGGGGGGAATGTTTTTGCCAAGAATCTAAAAAACCTCATCAGGAGGGCTTTAAACTGACTTATGTGGGGGAGGGAGACAGTGGTCCTGAAGTAGGAGTCTATCAAATGCTGAAGATGATCATCCAAATGTCAAGGACCAAATGGAGCAAATAGCACGCAAACCTAGTGGTGGGAGGAGAAAATCCTTAAATAAGAGCCTAGGGGGGTGATCAGTGGTCTTCAATGTCTGTATACTAATGCACAGAGCATGGGAAATAAACATTAGGAAGAACTTCCTGACAGTAAGAGCTGTTCGACAGTGGAATTTGCTGTCAAGGAGTGTGGTGGAGTCTCCTTCTTTGGAGGTCTTTAAGCAGAGGCTTGACAGCCATCTGTCAGGAATGCTTTGATGGTGTTTCCTGCTTGGCAGGGGGTTGGACTGGATGGCCCTTGCGGTCTCTTCCAACTTTATGATTCTGTGATTCTCCTTGGTATTTTTTGGAAATCTGCATTTCCAAAAGAGATACAACAGGCACCTCAAACGAGTTCCTTGCTGGATTGTAGCATTTCTGGGTGGGTTTGTTTTTGTGTTTTTTGCAATGTTTGAAGCCGGACCTCCCAAACTTTTCATATGTACATATAGGCACACCTGAAAAATCAGAAAAACTGTTGTGGACCCTCCTACAAAATGGTGGTTGTGAGGACCTTGCTAGTACAAAGCACAAGTAAATTGCTCAAGAAGCAAACACAGTTTAAGCTTGAGCCAGACAATGCAATTGTTCTCACAAAGCACAATAAAATACCAACTTCACTGGAAGAAAACTGATGCTCAGATATGCACACCACAGACAAACCCCAGCAATTTGCATTGCAACAGCCAATTGCAAAATGCGAAACACGTTCTGGCTGAAATGAATGGGGCTGTTTTTAACACTAAATGGCAGGCCCAAGGGGTTGATCTGCATCAGGCCCCTCATAATGTGTTTTCACCTTTTGCTGCCTATTGGAGTCTCAATCTGGATTGTATTCGCACTACTGTACCATTAAGCACCCACCACCACATGGCGTAGAGCCCCCTGCAGTAGCATTTTATAGGGAGGCTCTGTGGCTTCCCCTCTTCCCCTCCCCAGCTCATCTCCTCTCTCTTCACTCCCTCCGGTTTCCAAAGGGGCACCTGGCACTGCCCAAAGGCCCAGGCGCTGGGCAGCACAGGCTCTGTCTCCTGCAGGCTGCTGGGGGGCTCCGCTTCCAGGAGCAGCCCAAGGCCGAGCAAAACATAGCAGGTGGACAGGAGGCCTTGAAGGGGCAAGGGAGGGGGTTCTCGTGGCGCCCACAAGGGCCGACGGGACACCTGGAGACAAGGCTACACTGACCTGTGCAGGAAAGAGTGAAGTTGAATGAAGCAGGACTCCTGCTTAAGAAAGAGTAATAGGACTATCATTGCTTTACTAAAATGAAGGGGAAATTTCTAACTTTTCTGTAAACATGTAAATATATATTTATTTATGGTCATACTTAATAAAAGGTGCTTGCACTGTGTTTAAACAAACACCTTGCCCTCCGTTAACCATTTCTTTTCAAACAGCAACTATAGATAGCTGCTGAATTACTACTTGCCAGCTTTTGTTTCATGCCAGCAGTTCACAGGAGGAGCTGCTTCAGATGGTTCCGTTCTACATGCCAGAACAGCCAGTTCCACAGATAAATTCAGAGGCAGCTCTTAACTGGCACTAGACGAGACGGAGTAGTAGGAGTCCAGAAAACATTCTTATTCTATTCTCTATTCCTGATCCAAACTGGAGGCGTACTGGAAACACTGTGTGACTTCTACCTCCTTGTGAACTTTTCTCACGCCAGAATGTCCACGACAGCTTCTCGGGCAGTTTATTTCTAAGAGGGTCACACCCACGTCACAAAGGTTAAGGTTTGAGAAGAGGCCTTGTTTTGAGAAGCAGAGAGTGTGCAAACTAAACCAGACACAAAACAAGCTTTTTAAAGGATGAAAACCTAAAAAAGTAAAGGTGCCGTTAACTTATGAATCCATTTCTGTAATGATAGGAAGCTGCCTTCTAATGAGTCAGACCACTGGTCCGTACTGCCCAGTGCCGTCTACATGGACCAGCAGCGGCTCTCCAGGGTTTCAGGCAAGGGTCTCACCTTGCTCTGCTTAGAGATGCTGTGGCGATGAAGCCTTCTACATGCAGAGCAGATGTTCTACCGCTGAGCTAGGCCCCCTTTTCATCCCTAGTACTCAGTTTGAAACTCAGTTTCATTCCTTTGGCATTCTATAGGTAACTATTGTACCACACGTTGTGTCACAACTTCGTTGTGGAGTTAACAATAATTCACAAGTAACCTTTCCCCATTGTCTTTGGTGCTGAGGACTACACACCCATAAACACCAACAGCAAAGCATTTTAGGAGGAAAGGAGAAAGGATACTGCAACATTCCTTTTTTATAAATATATTTATTAAAGATTTTCTCAAACAACAGAGAATACAAAAAAAGAAAAAAAGAAAATACAAAACAACACAAGTAAAAAGAAAAAGAAAATCCTAGCAATCAAATCTTATTATAACTTCCTTTTAAGACTTCCCCGACTCTCTCCATATTGGGTCCATTATCACAGCTAAATTAACAGTATTCAATATATTCACTATATTCCATCAAACTATTTATGATATTTTCTAAACCTTTTATATAATATCCCATATCTCGATTCTACTTTTATCTCCTTTTATCCAATAATTCCAATCTATCATTTCTATTTTCCTTTAAATCTATAATCTATAACTTCCCCTCACCTTCATTTTTTGCTGACAATGAATCATCCTTCAATTATTAACTCTTATATCTCAATACATTTATAACAATATTAAAATTTCATCCCTCCTTCCACCAATTCCAGATTCTCTGGAAATTTTTAGCAAATTCCATTATTCAGACCAGTATCGGGTCTTCCATATCATCCATCCATTAATTCATCATATAATTCCTTTAACCCATCCCCACCCTTTTCCATATCCTCATACCCGCTTTTTTACACCACTCCTTCTGTTTCTCCCTCCCTCTATCTGCCTCCCAACACCCTCTAACTTCTTTAAGGTTTTCCCCAAATATGCCCTGTCCTCCCCCTCTCACTGGGAGGGCAAAAGCCCATCCTAATTTTCCCTTGAGTGGTTCTTGTAACAAGTCCTTCCTCTGTTCCACATCTCTCACTTTGGAACATTCTCTTCATTTTCCTCCTCTTCTTCAGTGTACAAATCAGTCTGCTGCTCTGTTTCCATATTCATTGTTAATAAATCCTCTTAATCCTCTAACGCCTCTCCAGATCTATTGTCCAAATATTTTCTTATTTGTTGGGTTTGCGTTCAGGTTCAGTTCCTTTTTAATGTCCAAAAGTATTTTAGAGATCCTTAGCCAGAGTCCCTCTTTGTCGGATGTTGAGACTACAGCCATCTTATCACTTTCCATCCCGTGGGAAAACAGCAGAGTGCAGGGCAGGAAATGACAGGGATGTGGTTTGGATAGTTAGTACTCCATTTTAAACCCAATATGGGAATCTTTTCTCTTCTTAATTCTCTTCCATGATTGAAATTCTTTACTTTTTAACCAAGTCCAAGTCAAAGCAAATAAAATTTGTAATCCTCACTTCATTTCTATGGTCCATTCGCTAATCCTTCCAGGGACCCAGAACAGGCTTCTTCGGGGACTTCCTTTAAATACACTTCTTTAAACTTGCAGGGAATTTGAATATTACTTCACTCTTCACTCCCCCCCCCCTGCTTCAGGGAGAGAGCTTTTAAGTCTAATTGATGGCAAATTAGATGTTTCCTTTCACCTTCCCGGCAGGGGTCAGGTTACTGTTTCACCTGTCTCTCAATAGAAGAGGTCGACTTCCCTTTTACACCTCCTCCGTGGCCAAATCATTACAAGTCCAAATTGTTTTACATAAATTACTCACGGGTCCCAAATCCTTTGTTTTTAGAAAAGGCGAGGAATCCACCGCTCTCCGCTGCCGGCACGTAGTTTCACTTCACGAGGGTGACGATTACTCTCAAAATGGCCCCCCGCGACTACCACTCAAACTCTCTCTGGGGCTCTAAGGCTTACCGGGGAGTTTAGGAGTCGCAGAATCGGGGCGCCGCTGAGCCTTTCGTCCCCAGGACACACAACCTGGGGCTCTTTTGGGGAGGTGCGTCGCTATCGCACCTCCCCCCCCTCGCGGAGCCAGGTTGCCTCGGAGCTCAAGGCAAACCCCGCCGATTTCAGCGCTGGCAGTGGCCGGAAGTGGGCAACATTCCTATGCCTGGAATAGAACTGTGCAGTGCAAACGCTCTAAGAATGCAAAGCCAACTTTGGAGAGGTCTCCTCCGGCTTCTAAACCAGGCACCTAATATCTGTCTCGCATCTCCAGAGACTCTGCTTGCACAAGGAAATCAACAGAGCTCCAACAGAGGCCATAGTCATGTTTCATGCTGCATTGAGATTCTAAAGGCAGTTATCTGTTATGTCAAGGTAAACCAAGACACGGAATTGGGACCTTCTATCACCTCCCTGTTTGGCCTCCAGCTTTGGAGCACATGGCTGAGGTGACAGGAGGTTATCATGTTATCACTTTCACATAATTCAGATGATTGAGTCCTGGTGAGTTGGAATTACAACAAAATTCACAGAAAGTATGAAATCACTGTAAAACCAGACTCTTGAAAAAAGGAAGACTATTGCCTAACTACCGGTAATAAGGAAACCATAACTATGGTTAGTGCTATAGCTCCAGCAGCTAACAGACCAAGGGTGTTCCAATGGACATGTGTCACCTGGCATCTCACTCCTGTGTAGAAGAAGAGGTAGCTTGTAGCACACCTGTAAAAAGAAGAAGGGGAAATGTCCATTTTGGAGCTTGGATTTTCTCCCCATGACAATTTAGAGCAGCTGAAGTGCAAATGAACAGTGTAATCAGGAGGCTTCTTTGAAGACTCTTCAGGGACAACATGGATGTGAGCTCAGGAATTCCCAGTGGAAGAGCATTTGGAGCTGCTGCGTTGCCTCAAGGAAAGGTTAGCCTCCCTGCCCCTTATTAGTCTTAAAGCCCAGCCCAGAAAATGTGTCACCACCACAATCCCAATAGGAGCTGTGACCTAATGCATGTCTCCATGTTCAGAGCAACCAGAGCAACTGCCATTGCCTATGTTGACCTGCTTCAAAGACTGTCAAGGTTTTAGGGACAGAGGTAAATGCTAAATTAAGAGCCTGAAGGGTGGTGGCCTGGGGCCTTTAATAGCTGCATGCTATTTATTACTGTTATAATTTATTAAATTTATATACCGCCCTTCATCTGTAGATCTCAGGTAGGAGAAAATTCAACAGGTGTAGCTTCTGGTGACACTGCTTCATGGAGAAAGCTGTACCTATGCTTCTAAAGCGCACACGGAGCAGCCTTCCTCTGCATGGGGGGGGGGCTAACTGGCACCCCATGGGCCAAGGCTTTTTGTGTGTTTGGAAAGACCCATATAAATTTGTAATTAAGAAACCCCCTTAAATTATTGACTGCTCCTGTGATGCCACAAGGTTTTATGTGCCACCCCCATGGTCCCTGCAATTTTTTTTAACAGACTGCTCCAATAGATCCCCTTTGTGATACTAAAAAGTGTTTTGGGACACTTCCTTTGTTCCTTAATAAAAAATAAAAATAAAAATAATTGCTGCTTTTTACTGACCATGCATCCCCTGCTGCAGTACAAAAGGCTTTTGTGCCCAAATTTTCTGCCCACATCTGTCCAATTAATAATAATAATAATAATAATAATAATAATAATAATAATAATATACATTTCTTTTATACTTTGGCTATGCCCACTTGGCATGCAGCTCTCGGAGAGAGGACCATGGCTTAGTGCAGCCCTCAGCTGAAGAAAGCCCCTTCCCTATCCAAGTGCAACATCAATGGGCTGGAATTTTTGCAAGAAAAGCAAAGGCAAAAATGAGGATGATGATGATGATGATGATGATGATATAATATTATTTATACCCTGTTCATCTGGCTGTTATGTGGTCTCGGCAGCCAGTCCCAGTCACAAGTCTGGCTGCCGCATTCTGGATTAGCTGTACTTTCTGGGTCACCTTCAAAGGTAGCCACATGTAGGGCGCATTGGAGTAATCCAAGTGGGAGATAACTAGAGCATGCACCACTCTGGCGAGACAGTCTGCGGGCAGGTAGGGTCTCAGCCTGCGTACTAGATGGAGCTGATAGACAGCTGCCCTGGACACAGAATTGACCTGCGCCTCCATGGACAGCTGTGAGTCCAAAATGACTCCCAGGCTGTGCACCTGGTCCTTCAGGGGCACAGTTAACCTATTCAGGACCAGGGAGTCCTCCACACCTGCCCACCTCCTGTCCCCCCAAAACAGTACTTCTATATTGTCAAGATTCAACCTCAATCTGTTAGCCGCCATCCATCTTCCAACCGCCTCCAGAAACTCACACAGGACCTTCACCACCTTCACTGGTTCTGATTTGAAAGAGAGGTAGAGCTGGGTATCATCTGCATACTGATGAACACCCAGCCCAAACCCCCTGATGAGTTCTCCCAGCGGCTGCATGTAGATGTTAAAAAGCATGGGGGAGAGGATGGAACCCTGAAGCACCCCACAAGTGAGAGCCCAGGGGTCTGAACACTCATCTCCCAACACCACTTTCTGGACACAACCCAGGAGGAAGGAGAGGAACCACTGTGTAACAGTGCCCCCAGCTCCCAACCCCTCTAGATGGTCCAGAAGGATGTCATGGTTGATGGTATCAAAGGCCGCTTTGAGATCTAGCAGAACTAGGAAACAGCTTTCGCCTTTGTCCCTAGCCTGCCAGAGATCATTGACCAGCGTGACCAAGGCAGTTTCAGTCCCATGATGAGGCCTGAATCCTGACTGGAAGGGATCCAAATGGTCTGCATCCTCCAGGCGTGCCTGGAGTTGTTCAGCAACCACTCGCTCAATCACCTTGCCCATGAATGGAAGATTTGAGACTGGGCGATAGTTGGCCATATTGGCCGCATCTAAAGATGGTTTTTAAAGAAGCGTTTAATAACCACCTCTTTCAGCAGGTCTGGAAAGGCTCCCTCACAGAGGGCTCGCTTTTATGAGCCAGGATGGGCAAGGATCAAGGAGACAGGTGGTTGGTTTCACTCGTGACTCGTCCAAGCAGCCTGTCCACATCCCTGGAGGTAACAGATTGGAATTGGTCCCATGTAACTTGAGTAGACAGGACTCTAGCACTCCCCCACCCCGGCCCTGCTCCCATGGTGCAGTCGACCTATGAAATTGTTGTTGGTGTTGTGATCTAATCATGTGGCACATAAATGAGAAAGAAAGAAATGTCATGAAAGCATGGGATACCTGCAGCTTGTTTTTCCTTTTAGTTTTACACAAGTGCCATCATTTTGGCACGGATTTGGGTCACACTGTTCTCTCAGGTAGGACTGCCAGTCTTCCAGAGAGGCTGATCTTTTTTTCCGTTCCAGGGAGACATTCTGATCCATAGGCCATATTTCTGGGAAAATGTGTTCCGTCTTCTTGAGATGTGTTAGATCTTATTCAGAAAGAGAGAAAGGACTGGTCCAAACAAACATGGCACATATTTTTCAACCAAAATTTAAATGAAAACTTACACCTACTAATTTATTTAATTTTATTTAAAGTAGCAGCAAAAAACCCCCAGCATGCATAGGTTAGGTTAAAATGATATGAAATGAAAATTGTAACTAGGCTGAGCAATGCAGACTAAAATTAAATGTCTTTGTTAAATGTTGAAAAGAAGTAAATAACCTTTATACACAATCGTAATTTTCTCATAAAACACTAGCTGGCTGTTTGTAAGAATCCTAGTCCTCAATTGTGGAGGGTGGGGGGAGAGAAGCCCAAACATAGAGAGAAGCTGGAGCCATTTGTTATATATAATACACACTCTATTGGATAAAAATCTATGTATATAAATGAGAACAGTGATGCACATTGCTTAATTTCTAAAAATGAGACTTGTAAGGAGCTACCTGAAATTCATATCCCTTCCCTGGAGGTTCTTTCTGCTAATCCCAGATATGTGGCTACTCAGTGATGAATGAAAAACATTATGTACCTGTTCACTTATACTTTTTTTTTACTATTACTCTTCAGAGTAGATCCCAGGAACTGAAAACTAGGTTCTGTTGAATCTTAGCTCTAATGGAGCCCCCCAAATACTTTACTGTTATTTCCTGTTCCTTACTTTAGAAAGAATAACTTCCTGTTCTTTGTTTTTAATAAGTCAAAACTGAAAAGACTCTGCTTTCCATCTTCTAATAGAGTCTGTTTCCATACCTTCAAACTCTGCAAAGATAATAAGATCATCATTTTTCAGATAATTCCTTCTTCTTAGCTGTGCATGGGACACAAATTTGCTCCATCCTCGATCTCTGCTCCGGCTGCATTTGCATGAAGGATCAAATTTTCCCAGAAGAGAAGGCTTTCCCCATCGGGAAGAATCGTTTTTTTCTACAAAATAGTACAAATTATGCAGTAACATTGTTTGCTCTCTGTACACAAATTCTAAATTAAGTCGGTAATCCTATTACTGACTATAGTCGTGGTGATTGTGTCCAGGAGCACCAGGAGCCATGGGAAATTGCCCTCCCCAGGCTTTCCGGCATACTTGCTCCCTCGGAGGTTTCCTATCAAATGTGACTTGAAACGCAGTGGGGAAAGCAACCTCTGCCTTTTCAGCTGCCAATGTGCACATACCCTACTTTGGACTACTGCAATGTTGCCTGTGTAGGGCTGCCCTTGAAGGGCATTCAGAAACTTCAGTCGGTCCAGGAGGCATCAGCCCCGATGGCTGACAGACACTGGTCTGTGATCCACTCGGCGAGGAGCTGCAAGGATTGCAATCAATTTAGATTCTAGGCTGACTTGGAAGTGCTGCCTTTGACACTTAAAACCCCAAAGTAATCTGGGACCTGGATACTTGAGGCTTTGTCACGAGTCCCCATGACACCAGAAATTTGGTGGGCCTTCCGTTTGAGTGTCTTCCCTGTGACACCAGAAGCCAGCTCACTTTCAAAAGGAAACGCATGCCAACCACGGACAGTTTTTCAAAGCAGAGCTGTCCTGCCTTCCCATCTTCGCAGGCTCATACCCTAAGGTGACCAGATTTTTTTCCAATGAATCCAGGGACACTTTTCAACTTCCTACTAAATAGATGGGTTTTTTTTGTCAGGGGATTGATTTGTAAATCTGGGGACTATCCCTGGGAAACGGGGACGTCTGGTAACTTTTTAGAATAATTAGATCTCTAACAACTTGAGATGAACAGCCAAATTAAAATATGAATTCGACCCATAGCTGTGAGGCATTTGCGAGCTTTTTTGCAGAGAAAGTCTTGCTGCTCTGCCGTGACCTCCCTGCCAATTTGGATACAGTAACAGAACTGGAGGCCCCTTGACTGTCTTTGAGTCCAGTATTGGACCACTTCGATCGGATACTCCCTGCTGATGTAGTCAGATTCCTCCGAGCTGGAAGGCCCACCACTTGCTCCCTTGACCCGTGCCCATCTTGGCTGATCATAGTGTGTCCAGATGAGGTACGGGCCCTCCTGGGTGAGATCATTAACTTGTCCCTTGGCACGGGGACTTTCCCAGGCGAGTTGAAGGAAGCAGTGGTGCATCCGCTCTTAAAGAAAACATCTCTAGATCCTTTAGATTTTTCCAATTACCTCCCGGTTTCAAATCTTCCATACCTGGGTAAGGTAATTGAGAGAGCGGTTGCCGAACAGCTGGGTAGATTTCTGGATGAAACATCTGCTCTAGATCCATTTCAGTCCGGCTTTCGCCCTGGTCATGGGACTGAGACAGCTCTGGTCGCCCTAACAGATGAGCTCCGTAGACAGCTGGATCGAGGTGGGTCGTGACTGCTGATTCTTTTAGATTTGTCAGCAGCCTGGACCACCTCTCCTGGTATGCCCCATGGAGGACCTTAATGTCCACAAATAACAATATTTTGGAGATCCCGAGCCATAAGTTGGCTAGATTGGCCTCAACTAGAGCCAGGGCCTTTTCAGTATTGGCCCCGACTTGGTGGAACGCACTCTCACTGGAGACCAGGGCTCTGCGGGATTTGACATCTTTCCACAGGGCCTGCAAGACGGAGCTGTTCCGCCTGGCCTTTGGGTTTTGATTTGGGCCATTTTAAAATGAGGCTGCATTTTAAAACAATTTTAAAATCTAAATTGTATTTTAATCTGCATTTTAATCAATTTCTTTCTTTCTTTTACGTTTTATTGTAACTTTATTGATGTCAGCTGCCCTGAGCCTGGCTCTCACTGGGGAGGGCGGGGTATAAATAAATTATTATTATTATTCTTTTTATTCTTATTCTTATTCTTAATTATCATTATCATTATATTGCTTTCAGTTGCTTTATGTCCTTCAAATGTCATAGTATTATTATTACCTGAAGGTATCAATGTGCCTTAAAGGAAGCATTTTACACCAAAGATTTGTTCCAGTTACAAACTTGTTTCCATGAGGTTTTTTTAAATCACAGTTTATGCTTCATTCCCTGTCTCCCTGGATTGTTAAAGAGCAAATTCATCCTTTGCTGAATTAACAGCACACAAATAAAGAATTTTACTCTCAGCATCTTCTGTGACATTTGCTTGTAATCTTGAGCAAAAGCTCCGGCATTTTGTATTCCAGCATCTCAGGGAGGGGAAAACATTGAACCAGTCACTGCCCTCTTGCCTTATCAGGCAGAAGCTACCTACCTGGCAGGACCTGTGATTCATCTGTTGTGAAACTCCTTTCAATGGACCTGCTTTCCTTGACATTGGGATGCTGGTCTAGCACCTTGATGGTCACCTGCCTGTTCAGAGCTGGCCACTCGAGAACACCATCGTTTTCTCCACTGGCCAGGTGAAAAGAAATCCGTGTATAGTTTGCCAAAGCAGAATCACTCTGGCCTCTGGGATACAATGTTAGGCCATAACCATAGCCTTCAGAGCTGTAAAACCGGGGGCTGAACATGGCATAGCCTTCGGGGGCAGTTCTAAGAAGATGAGAGAAGTTGCGAATAAGCCAGACCGCACTGGGGCACTGGGTTTCACTCAGGGTGAGGTCATCAATGAAAATTCCTCCAGATGAGTCATCAGGATTGCCTTTTAGGCCATGGAAGAGATACCGGAACTTTTTATTATTTTTCAGAGTCACATGGGCAATTTTCCAGTTATGGTCGCTGTCTCCTATGGGAAGGAAAGACAGACACTGTGACTTCTGTGTTGGCATATGAGAAAGATGACCATGTTGGCGCTCATATCACAGATTGGTGTGGAATTCGTCTTAAAAAAACAAAAACTAAACACCTGCACATTATTGCTGAAATTGGCCAAAAGAGACTCCTGCCCCCCAAAATATGCAGAAGTGGAATGAACCAGAAATTATCTGAATCATTTATCCCTAAAACCTACTGTATTTGCTGATAGCAAAATTGCTATTAATTGCAAAAACACAAGTTATTTCCTAGAACCCATTGCTGCTTGACTCCAGCTCTTAGTAATGCTGTATTAATCTAGAATAATTCACACACGTTAGTTCTCTTCAGATGCCACTAACAGAGGCAGTAAACTGATGAGGGGAGAGCAGGAAGAAGCAGTTTGCCTCTGTGGCCAAATGGAAGGTGGTTGTCTGAAGCAGGGACCCTTTTCTGTGCATTTCAAAACCCTGGAAAATCTGGTGAAACAGACACTTGCACAGTCTTTATGAAGGATGTTGCTCATATTTCCTACATCTTTTTCCTGTGCAGGAGTTATTCGTGAGTGAGAATCTGCTCCAAATATATGCCCACCAAAGTCCTTGGCCATTGCAGTCACTGCCAAAAGGATATAAAATCTTGCTGTGGTCTTAAAACAAGGTACAGTGGTACCTCGGGTTACAGATGCTTCGGGTTACAAACTCCACTAACCAGGAAGTGGTTGCTCCAGGTTAAGAACTTTGCCCCAGGATAAGAATGGAGTCGGACACGAAGAGTCGGACACGACTAAACAACAACAAGAATGGAAATCGCACGCCAGCAGCGCAGTGGCAGCGGGAGGCCCCATTAGCGAAAGCACGCCTTAGGTTAAGAACCATTTCAGGTTAAGAACGGACCTCCAGAACGAATTAAGTTCTTAACCCGAGGTACCACTGTATGCTGAGAACACTCCAAAAATCTTTCACTGGTTTTCAACATTACCTTGAAATGTTTTGACTTTAACCAGCTTACGGACATTTCCGGTGCCATCATCCTTGATCACCTGGATGAAAAGCCTGTCCCAGAGGCTTCCTGTCATTTTGAAGAAGAACTGGAGACACTGGTTTCTCCTCTTTGGGTACAGAATGCGGGATTGTAAGATCGCTGTTTCGCCTCTCTTCCCAAAACTGGTGTTAAAGTACATGAAATAGCCGGCATCTGTGGAGAAGAAGCTAGCGCTACTGAAGGCGCATCATGCATTACTATGCATATGCTACCTCTTAGAACCATAGAATCATAGAACTGGAAGGGACCACAAGGATCATCTAGTCCAACCCCCTGCAATACAGGAATCTTTTGCCCAATGTGGGGTTTGAACCAGTGACCCTGAGATTAAGATTCTCATGCTCTACTGAATGAGCTATGTACAACCTGAATCACAATGTCTGTAATTTTTTATCACTTACAAATTCTGAGAATTTTATTATAGCTGGGTTCCAAAAAATTGAAAAAACTGGCCACTTAGGGGCATATCTGCTTCGTGGTATTAAAATGGCTGAGCAGTCATTGGCTTTCCAAAGAGTCCTGGGTACTATGGCTCTTTGAGGGGCTAAGGGTCTCTGTTAGATTCTTCTTACCAAACTAAGGCTTCCAAGACCCTCATTCACTTCAGTTAACTATCAAAAGGAATGCAACAAATATTGGCAAGTTCTGTGTTTTTTCCTTCTTCTTAAATTGTATGCAATGAAGGCTGCAGCCCTAAAGCCATCCAAGGGCTCTTGGATGTGACAAAAGGGCTGCTTTGCTGACAGAGAGGCAGTGACTTGGCCATGGTCAAGGTCAGGTTGGGTGTGTGTGTGTGTGTGTGTGTGTGTGTGTGTGGAATAGTAGAGAATCTACAGAATCCTCGTCCCCCTGCCACCCTTGCTAAATGGTTCCTCAACTATGCCATCCCTCAAGCAGATGTGGTCAGTTCTGCCCTACTGGCTGCAATGTGAGGGGGGCGAACTGGGAGACAGGTGACTAAAGGCCCCCACCCCCACCTCACCACTGGTAGGGCTTAAGCCACTGGCTAGGCTCTGGAAGTGGAAGTAGCCCCACAGATCTGAAGTTCAGTGAATTCTATCAAAGGGAGGAGGCAGACAAAGAGCCGCCAGGAAGCTTCCCTGTATTCCCTTCTCCCAGTATCACCCAGAATGGAGTCCTCCTCCTGCAAGACTATTCTCTCCCTTGCTTCTCCTTTGTGGAGTCAGGTTTCTGTCCTTTTATTCTTTTGCACACAGGTTCTATGCAAAACAATAAATTGATGCAAATTTGGCATCAAGAAGTCCAATTCTTTCACTTGGGGAATGAACAGGACACCCTGCTGCTGACACAAATGTGGTCCTTCTCCAACACCACAAAAACTTCACAGGGAGACGCTGCATTAAAGCTGCAGGACTCCAGCTCCTTAAGTGGCCTCGTTCAATTCCTTTTCGCTTGAATGATGAACACAACATAGAAGTGCAGAGCTGGAAGCAATTGCTCCTGTTGCAAATGCTCCTTACGTTAGTTTTGCACACTTTAATTGACTAGTCTCAGGCTATTCTTAGGAAGTATAAAATGTAACTACCGGAACCGCTGTCCAGATTAAGGGCTCATTTGGCATGTCTTCCACTTCACTTTGGGCCATGATGATCGGAAGCTCGGGAAAATGGCAAAGCCAAGAGTTGTGACGCAGAATCATAGAATCATAGAGTTGGAAGAGACCACAAGGGCCATCCAGTCCAACCCCCCTGCCAAGCAGGAAACACCATCAAAGCATTCCTGACAGATGGCTGTCAAGCCTCCGCTTAAAAACCTCCAAAGAAGGAGACTCCACCACACTCCTTGGCAGCAAATTCCACTGTCAAACAGCTCTTACTGTCAGGAAGTTCTTCCTAATGTTTAGGTGGAATCTTCTTTCTTGTAGTTTGAATCCATTGCTCCATGTCTACTTCTCTGGAGCAGCAAAATACAACCTTTCACCCTCCTCTATATGACATCCTTTTATATATTTGAACATGGCTATCGTATCACCCCTTAACCTTCTCTTCTCCAGGCTAAACATGCCCAGCTCCCTAAGCCGTTCCTCATAAGGCATTGTTTCCAGGCCTTTGACCATTTTGGTTGCCCTCCTCTGGACACGTTCCAGCTTGTCAGTATCCTTCTTGAACTGTGGTGCCCAGAACTGGACGTACTTTCCACTGAGTCAACAGGAGATAATACAGTGATCAAATCAAGGAGCACAGAACTGGTCCCATAAAAGAAGGATGGGGTTGTCCCCAGTTTACCTTTGCAGCGTCCAGAGAGGGTATGGTCTTGTTCTCTGGGGCTGCTCTTCTTATGAATCCAGTTGGTATCTCCACTGGTTTTCTCAACCAGGCCACATATATCAGCTGACTCAAAATCACACTGGTCCAAAAGGGTGACACTTCTCGCTGGGGCAGGAGGGGAGAGTAAAAATACAGAAAGAAATATTTAGAAACAAAAGAGAAGCGCCTTTCCCATTTCCATTTAACAAAGGCATTTAATCAGTTTTACTCAAAGGCAATGTATTCAGTTTCACTCTGCAAATTCAACTTCACTGTCTCATCATGACTTACTGCAGTTGTACATTTGATTGAGTCTTTCTAGGTCAGAAGTGCTGAAATCCAAGCGTTGGCCAATAATGTTATTAAATTCTGGTATTTTCGTAGTAATTGTTTTTAAGCTTTCATTTTTACTAAATGAAGATGGGCCATAGTGCATGATGGATTCATAATCATATGGAGTATTCAAGTCTGTGATATCGTCCTCATCCCTTTTCTTAAAGTTGTACTTTTGATCTGCATGCAGAATAAACACCACACAGTTAACTTTCTGGTTGCGCTCAAAGGACTTGCAATCCATGCTCTGCCAGGTGACTTGATTATGGAACAGGATGCCATGATTTCATCAGGGCCATGGCTGCCACCTTCGACTTGTAAGATGACGGGGGGGGGGTCACCCTCTGAACAAATATATGTAGAAAAATTATGACCTCAACTAATGTGTGCTACTTAAGAGCATGAACTATGTTGCTTGAGTTCACAGTTTCCAATCTCTCATCAACCATCAACTCACTGCTGTTACCTCTTACGAGAAAGCACTGTTTTTCAAGTGCAGAGGAATAGGCATGAGAATGTCACACCAGAATGTTTAAAAAAGTGCACATGGCTTTTACAAGAAAAACCTATAAGCAGGAATCTAATACACATCAGCCTATATTTTTACCAAGGTTTAGGGTTTTTCCAAATCTTTCTAAATTGCCCAAGGGTTTGGTTGTTTGTGGCAATGAACATTCAGTTACAAGTGGCCTTGGACTGCTGAAAGGAGCCAAACTTCTCCTTCTACAAATCTTGGCTCCCTTCAGCAGTCCAAGGCCACTTGTAACTGAATGTTCATTGCCACAAACAACCAAACTCTTGGGCAATTTAGAAAGACCCTCCCACAACTGGGCATGCTCAAAAGATCTGAGAATTTTGACTACCCAAAGATCAATTCCATTGTCAGGGGACAAGACATTTCGCCCTGCCCCCATGAATATTTGAGTCCAGTTCTTATAGAATCATAAAAACAGTAGAGTTGGAAGGGACCTTGAGGGTCATCTAGTCCAGCCCCCCAGAAATGGCGGAGTCTCAGCTAAAGCATCCATGACAGATAGCCATCCAACCTCTGCTCAAAAGTCTCCAAGGAACAGGAGTCCACAATCTCCCACTGTCCAAGAGCTCTTACTGCCAGAAAGTTCTTCCTGATATCTAGTCAGAATCTCCTTCCTTGTAACTGGAAGCCATTGTTTTTTGTCCTACCCTCCAGAGCAGGAGAAAACAAGCCTTCATTTTGATCTATAAAATATGTTCCCTTGCACACCTTGCTCAAATACAAACCAGGTTTAAATGCCTGTCTATTCAGATAGAGGCATGGGCAAAGTCAAGATTTATACGGGGGGGGGGGGCAGAACCAAGCTATCTGTGACACAATTGGTCAGTTAGTTAAATATTTTTATTTATTTACTTTCTTTACTTATTTTTAGCTGTAAGCCACCTTGAGTCCTGACAAGGAAAAAGGTGAGGTGTAAATAAACAGTATTTTAAAACAGGGACAGCCAACATGGTACCCTCCAGCTGCTGTGGGCTACAACTCCCCTTGTGGCCAATAACCAGGAATTACTTTTCTATAATGATTCCAGGATAATGAAAAGTTCTCATTTTTAATTGTCACTAGCCAAGGCATGAATGTACTTTAATTAAGCTAAATAGGGATTAATTGTGTTGCAAATGTTGCAAATAATAATAATTGTATACCACTTCATCTGAAGATCCCAGGGCCATTCAATTTTGTTTTTAATTTAATTTTTGGTAGTTGGTTATGGTTAATCACTAAACTTTAAAAAAAAACAAATGACCATGAAAGTAACAAATTAGTTCTTGAAAACATGTGCATCATACATATATAATAATCAGAGAATTGCGATTGTCTGTTGAGTTACGCTTAGGAGAAACCCTGGTTTTGTGGGTATATAATGTGTGATGCGGGTGGCGCTGTGGTCTAAACCACAGAGCCTGGGGCTTGCTAATCGGAAGGTCGGCGGTTCGAATCCCCGCAATGGGGTGAACTCCCATTGCTCGGTCCCAGCTCCTGCCCACCTAGCAGTTCAAAAGCACATCAAAGTGCAAGTAGATAAATAGGGACCGCTACAGAGGGAAGGTGAACAGCGTTTCTGTGCGCTGTTCTGGTTCGCCAGAAGTGGCTTAGTCATGCTGGCCACATGACCCAGAAGCTGTCTGCGGACAAACGCCGGCTCCCTCGGCCTGTAGAGCGAAATGAGTCACCCGCGACTGGACCTAATGGTTAGGGGTCTCTTTACCCTTTACCTTTTAATGTGTGAATATTACAGTATATTTAGGAATATATGTAATTAAAGGCATTTACAAAATATCTCATACAGTATTATACTTTTACATTGTTGTAACCCATCCTGGATAATAATAATACCACCTAGGAAGATAGACAATTGGAAAGCCATTTCAGTAGCTTCAAAATTCTTGACAATAAACCGTTTCAATTGTTCTAACTTAGGCATAGGCAAACTTGGCCTTCCAGATGTTTTGGGACTACAACTCCCATGACCCCTAGCTGACAGGACCAGTGGTCAGGGATGATGGGAGTTGTAGTCCTAAAACATCTGGAGGACCGAGTTTGCCTATGCCTGTTCTAACTGCTGAGCATGCATATGTATATTCTCTTGAATGAATGTTTGGAGTTTCATACAACGCAGAGGAACAATATATAGCACCAGAGGTGAAATCAACCCCCCATCTGTTCTCCAAAGTATGTGTCTTTACCCCATTTCACCTGGCATCTGCAGGAGGAATTTAATGTCTTCAGGAGAAACAATATCCCAATTCATTTAAGGGCCTGAGCACCAACCTGGACGCACATGATCCCACCATATCTTGACATAATCATCTCGGTCTGCCCGTGTCTGCTCATGGATACGTCCCAAAGCATGTGAGATCTCATGAGATATGATGCCTTTGGTGTCACATCCTGCACCAACAGAAACATTTTGGCCTCCCTTTACATTTCCAATTTTAGACCAACATCTGAAAAACAAAAATGAAAAGTAAAGGTGCTTGGCAGGGATAAACTTTCAGCTTTTCATTCTGGACAACACTCTTTATACATGGAAATCAATAACAATTTGTAACTACTTTTGACTACACCTTTTAAATTAATTTTAATTATGCATTTTCCTTTCCATTCCCTCTTCTTTTTGTATTAAGCATTCATAGGGCCAAATTGCATGTAAAATACAGGTTTGTTTGTTTTTAAAAGCACAAAACAAATAGTGATGGGTTGTATCAAGGCCAACTCCTGTCATCTGGCTTTGTTGAATCATAGAATTGTAAAATAAAAAAAATTCCTTCAGTAGCACCTTAAAGACCAACTAAGTTTTTATTTTGGTATGAGCTTTCGTGTGCATGCACACTTCTTAATGTGCATAGAATTGTAGAGCAGGACATGGGTCCCAGGGTCATCTAGACCAACCCCCCTGCAATACAGATGCGGTAGCTCAATAATCTCTGGCAGGCGGAGTCCTGTTTGGCTGAATCCAGCAGCCAGACTCTTTTTCCTCTGGACCATGCTTCCTCCCACCATCCGCACATCCCCTTCATATCAGACTATCTGAAGGGCTGGAGAGACCTCTTTATGTCCTCTGCAAACTCACTCACTCCCTGGCCCTCCTTCTGCCTCTGCCCTTTTATCGTTCCTCTCCATTTTTCTTTTTCTGTGAGGTTGTGAGCACACAAGACCCACCCTGCCTTTAGAGAATGATTCTTTAGCAATGATTCACAGCCAATATTTCATAAGCTTCCATCTCTTTGGAAGAAACTGGAACAATTTGATTCACTGCCCCTTACCTAAATGTCTCTGGAAAATAAGGCAAACATTCTGTGGTCTTACGGCAGTGGAACACGCTGAAGTGCAACCTCTGAATAAATGTGTTTTTAATTAAAAAAATTAAAAAAGAAAAACCCCAAGCACCAATGTGTTTTTACTTACCCATCTAACTTCTGAAATATTATATACGACTGCTCCCCATTATATGGTTTGAAATCCACACAGGATTTTAACTGGAATCCTTCAAGCGTTTTAAGAATTACCCCTTTGGCATTCAGATCTTTTAAAAAAAAGCAGTTTATGAAAAATCAGTTTTGCCACTATCAATCAATCAATCAGTCAGTCAGTCAATCAATCATTTTTATTGTTTATAGCCAATGGCCATCAGAATACAGTATGAGCACAAATCACACAGCTACAAAACAAAATGCACCAGACCAGGACAAATCTACACTAGCTTTATCTTTCTGAAAACTGGAAGGGATGGCCTTAGCTCAGTAGCAGGGCATGTGCTTGGAATGCAGAAGGTCCCAGGCCCAACCCCTAGTGGCTTCCCCAGGTGGGGATGAGGCCCACTGCCTGAAACCTGGGGGAGCCATTGCTGCCAGTCAGTGTGCAATACTGAGCTCAATGGACCCAGGATCTGCCTAGGACAGGGGTCGGCAAGGTTTACCTTGCCTGGGCCAGATCGGTCCCACGGAGATCCCTCCGTGGACTGGATTGCGCTGGATCGTGTGCATGCACGCACGAGCGAGCGAACGTGCCCGTGATTTCCGGCACCGTGGAAGCGAGCTGGGACTCGCTGAGCTGGCGGCTTGGTTCTGGGGTTGCCTGTGGGCTGGTTAAACAGCCTCCATGGGCCACTTCTCGCCCATAGGCCACCCATTGCCGACCCCTGGCCTAGGATATAAGACAGCTCCCCATGTTCCTATGATTACTGCAGCTTAAAGAGGGACATCAGATTACCTTTAAGTAAAAGGCAGGGAAATGGAGTGACCAACTCCCAAGAGACTGCAATCTACTCACAGAGTTAAAAACTGGCAGTGATCTACCCCCTTTTGGGGGGTTCAGGTCAAAGTTGTTGAGCTTTTCTTAGGAAGGAAAGCCCTGTTTTGGAGGGTTCAGGTCAAAGTTGTTGGGCTTTTTAAGGGAGGAGGAAAGCCCCATTTTGGGGGGGGGGGGTGCAGCACTTTTTTTCGGGGAGCCAAAGTTATTTAGCTTCTTTGGGGGGAGCCAGTGATCTACCAGTTATCTACCATAGATGTCCAGTGATCTACTGGTGGATCACGATCTACCTTTTGGACGTGCCTGGTTAGAGGAACTGCTTAACAGGTTGGGTTATTTATTTGTGCAGGTATAGGGATCTTCTGAGTCATAGAATCAAAGGATTGTAGTGTTGGAAAGGACCCCAAGATTCATCTAGTCCCAACCCCTGTGCAAATGCAGGAGGCACAGCTAGAGGAATCACAATGGATCAGGTAAAATAAAAAAATCCCTTCAGTAGCACCTTAAAGACCAACTAAGTTTATATTTTGGTATGAGCTTTCGTGTGCATGCACACTTCTTCAGAAGTTTTAACCTCAGCAGTATTGTAGTGATGCAAATGTTGTATTACCAAGGCTGTCAGCCAGAATGAATGGAATAGGGAACTGCCATCGGTAAGCCTCATCTTTGAGTGCACTACGGCTTCTCTATTGAAAATGGAGAAAGGTTAAGATCAGATGCTTTACCTTTGGGCACACAAATAAGAAGAAAAATGTACGACTTAACACAACAACAACAACTACACTTACAGGCAGTACAATATCCCCCTGAAAGAGGGTGAGTCCAGCAGCTAGAAGGAAGAGAATAAAAAAAGAGTTGGCCTAATCAAAATGCAAAAGATGATTCATCAGATATTTAAAATAATGTGTTCACTCTTTGAATATGCTTACTATAAAGACTGACAACATGACTAACACCTCTATTCAAAGCTCACCAAAGTAATACCTGCAACATGGCCATATCATTTAGCAACACAGCTTCTAACAGCGCTTCTCCTCCTTCCTAGCCAACCTTCCCTGCCAGGTCCTGACTGCTTCACATTTCCTTCCAAAGGACTAAAGAAGGTCTTAACTGGAAATGCCATTTCTGTGCGTGTTCATAATCTTCATTTCCTACTCAGAGTACCACTCTTCCTTTCAAAGGTAAGTGGTTTTGCTTTGTTTTGTTTTTATTTTGCTTAAGAAGGGGGTGTGGGAAACACACACACACACACACAGCTTTTGTTGAAAAGCTCAAAAATATCTGAAATGTTTTTAAATGGGAGAAAAGAAACACATTCAGGGCTTCCGGTTCAGCGCCAGCGCCGATCGGCGGCGTCCCGCCTCGTCTCCGAGACGGCCCGTCTCTGCTAGGAGTGGGGAGGGCAGCGAGAGCGACGCTGCGCCCCTTAGAACCTCGGGAAGGGCATCCCGGGGGCGAATTTTGCTCGGCAGAGCCCCAATCCGGACTCCCCAACTCTCCGGCAAGCTCTAATAAGAGCTCCGGAGCGAGGAGGGTAGAAGTCGCGGGGGCCATTTTGAGCGGTAACGTTATCCTAGCGGTGAGAAGCTTCAAGCCGAAAGCGGAGAGCGCTGGATTCTTCTGAAAATAAAACGATTGGAAATAAGACTGTAAGTAACCTCACGATTTGGATTATAAAACAATTTGGACCTGGGAGAGAGGGGGGGAAAGAGGAAGCCACCCCCCCCACGGCAACATAAGAGACAGTAAATAGAAACCCGAAGCCGTAAATAGAAGATCTCAACTTAAAAGGATCCCTCAAAGGCATCAAAGAGAATCTCCCCTAAATGCAGGGTAAAAGGGGAGAGAGACTGTGGTTGTGAGTGCCCTGCAGAAAGAGGTTAAGACCAAGAAAGACCTTTCTTTTCCTCGGGAGCCGGCAGCCCAGACAACCCAGTGAGCTGATCAGGATTTATAAGTCAAATTTTATTTCTATCTTTATTTCTGGACTTTTTGGAAATTCCTTTTTGGTTTATATGCTTTTGAAATGCGAGTTCGAACTTTATTTTTAATAAGACTTGAAGAATGCAGCCAGCTTGTTAAAATGGAGTCGAGAAAATAAACTGTGACCATATTCCACCCCATGTGACAAGTTTTGACCTTGACAGGATTGAACTATGTCAACAAAAAGGTATTCGCCTGAGTTCCAGCGGACTGTTTTGACCTTAATGTGGGAAGTAAGAATAGAACTATGTCAAGAGGAGACACAACAGCAAGAGTTACAGCAACAATTCCAGATGGTGATGGCAGAATATGACTTCTTAGAGGATGAAGCTATTGAAACTGAAGAAGACGAGTGTGAGAATGACAATGATGGGGACTGTGATTTGGAAGGAAAAGATGAAGATGAGGACTGTGATAATATAACACAAAATGAAGCCCACCAGGAAAAAAATGATGATTTTACTCTACAAAAAGTCGGATGGAGTGCCTCCCCTTCGAGGGGGGCACGATTGGATTTACTGAAACTCCAGAATGCCCACAGGGAAGAGGGAAAAAATAAGCAGAGAAGAGAAGAAGCTCAGGGGTCTTGTATGGAGGCCTGGATGGCAAAAGGCTGTAAACAGGGGGTGGGGTGAAGGGAAAGTGAAGTTGTGATTATAAGGATGGATTAACAGGATTATAACTGGACTGCTGACTACGGAACTTGCTGGATTGGGGGGGTGGAGCCGGTAATCGGGGATGTAAGGTTAGATTGGGAATAGTTATAGTTTTAAAAGTGAATTGATTTTGGAAAAAGGTGAAAATATGGAGGCTTATAGAGGGGGTAAAAATTAGGCACGGGAAGAAAAAATGGGAGTTTGATTTTTCAGTGATTGGACATTAGGTGAAAATGATAATAGCTAATTTAAAAGTAGTATAAGGTATAAAGGTGTATTTTATAAAATAAGAAACTGTTGAAGATGATAAAAAAGGGAGGAAAACCGGGGAAGGGGGGAGGGTGGGGAAGCCCACAAAATATGGTTTAACAATTATGAATGGAATAAAGATTTTTTTTTGTTTTTTTTTGTATTGTCTTTTTTCTTTTTTGTCACTTTTTTCTTCTCTTTTTTCTCTTTTCTCTTTTTTTATTCTTTTTTTGGTATGACAATAGATGGTTGGATGGATGACCTCCTGCGTACTGCCCTGGTTTACTGGAGCTCCCTGGTGGCAGGGGGGGCTTTGGGGGCAGGGGAGGGGGAGGAGGACAGAAATCCAATCATAAAATGGACCATTTCTGACTGTTCACCTACGTGGGATACTTCTGTGGCAGGGGAGGACCCATGGAGGGGGGTGGGAAGAAGGTGGAAAAGGTGTTCATGTATGTATCGTCTTTTGTAATTTGTAAAATCAATAAAAATTATGTTTAAAAAAAAAAAGAAACACATTCAGAGGAGAGCTGAAAGGAGTTAACCCACGGCTAAAAGAAAACGTCCACTAGGTAAACTTCTTGAATTCTGTTGAGAATCGCCTGAAAGGGACTCTCAACAGAATTATAGGAACAGATCAGCAGGGTTTCTTACCAGAAAGGAACATGAGCAGAAATGTGAGAATTTTATTAGATCTTATAGAGTTTTTGGATTGGAACCCTGGGAAAAAAGCAGTGTTTATATTCCTGGACGCAGAGAAAGCTTTTGATAACGTAAATTGGAATTATATGAAAAAAATGATGGTGAAAGTAGGAATAGAGGGAAAATTCTTCCAAGGTATAAACGCAATATATAAAAGGTGTAGAATAGTGGGTAAGAAGGATGAAGACACAGCTCTCAAAACAACCAGCTCTTTATTCCAGCTCTGAGTCCAGACTGAACAGTAGCTTAGCCAACTGGCTTATATAGCACTCAGTAACTTGCAACAGTAACAAACTTCCCCTAGCTACCCAATCCGTGAACAGCACTCTCAATCCTTCATTTGCATGTTGTGGACCTGAGTGAGAACTGCAGTCACAGTGGGCAGGGTAAGAACTGCAGCCACGTTGGCCAGAAGGAGTACTGCAGTTAACTTAATACATAACAAAAGGCAAGTAGCGAAATTAATCATCAACGGGGAACTATCAGATGAATTTGAAGTGTCAAGGGGGACATGCCAGGGGTGCCCATTGTCACCTCTCCTGTTTGTGCTAACAATAGAATGCTTGTTAAAAGTAATAAAGGAGGATGAGAACATCAAATGGATTAAAGTTAAAAACAATTTGTTAAAAATTAAAGCATTCGCTGATGATGTAGTAACAATGGTAGAAGATCCAAAAGACTCAATAAAAAACCTTAAATTGGCGCTACTAAAATACGGAGAGGTGGCAGGACTAAAGATAAATTGAAAAAAACTAAAATATTGGTTAAAAATATAAGAGGAAAAGATGAAGAGGAGATAAAAGCAATAACAGAGTGGGAAATCGTAAAGAAAGTAAAGTATCTAGGAATTGAAATAACAACAAATAATATAAATTTATTCGAAAATAATTATGCTAAAATCTGGAAATCTATTTAAAAAAGATTTAGAAAGATGGGGAAATTTAAAATTATCATTTTCAGCGAAAATTGCGGCAATCAAAATGTCAGTTTTACCCAAAATGTTATTTCTTTTTCAAATGCTCCCTATTATAGATAAAAAAGAGGTTTTCGAGAATTGGAGAAGGGATCTAAGCAAATTTATATGGGAGGGGGGGAAAGCTAGAATTCAATTTAGGTTACTTACTGACATTAAGGAAAGAGGGGGGTGGGGGTCCCAGATTTAAAAATTCATTACGCTGCGGCAGGCTTATGCTGGGTTAAGGACTGGATAAAATTGGAAAATAAAGAAATTTTGGATTTGGAACGGTTTAGAAATTTAGCAGGTTGGCATACATATTTATTAAATAAAAAGAAAGGAAACCTAAAAGAATTTTCAGATCACGTTTTTAAAAAAGCATTATTAAAGATTTGGATGGATTATAAACACCTGTTGGAACCGAAAACGCCTTGGTGGACATCACCTTTGGAGATGACGGCCTTAAGTAGCAGAAGTTATGATAAGAAATGGCTAACATATCAGGAATTATTAATAAAGGAAAATGGGAAACTAATATTGAAACCGTATCATGAAATCAAGGATAAGTGTTCGAGCTGGCTGCAATATCATCAGATGCAGAGTCTATTGAGTAAACATAGGGAAATTGGTTTCATAGATAACAAATCTAAATTACAGGAGATATTATTAGATAATGAAAGTAAATTATTAGCAAAATTATATAGTCATTTGTTAGAGTGGGAGTTGAAGGACGAAGAAGTGAAATGTACAATGATAAGATGGGCACAAGATCTAGGAAGACCAATATACAGAACGCAATGGGACAAATTATGGAGGGAAATTTACAGCCTGTACAAATATAAAAGAGAACATGATGAAGATAATATATAGGTGGCATCTTACCCCAACACACACATCAAACTGCACACCACAGACCCACAACACCATAAAATGCAATGTTCTTGATGGAAAATAAAGGAACTGAGCAAAGTACAAAAATTCTTTTTATGTGAAAAAGAAAAGTTTTGGGGGGCTGGGAGTATGTTTATCTAAGGGGTAACCGTCTCTGTGCAACCCACCTGAATTTATTTCAGGGATGTCCTTTCTCAGTTCACCAGCATCAGCCTCTAATCAATACAAGCAATGATATTAAGTTTCAGACTTTCTTTATCCCACCACACAAAGAGAAAATGAAATAATAAATATTTTACTCTGGGCGTCTTAATGAGTTCCGGCATCTTACCATCATCCTGTAGTAAGCGGTCGACCTAAAAAAGAAGGAAAATTATTCACTGTGTTTAGCAATCACAGAAAGAGGCAATGAAGAGGGAGGAGTGTTGCTGGATCGAAACTTACTGAAAATGAGGTGCAATGTGCAAAAAGCACAGTGAGACTGAAAAACTGGAAGGCTGTACTAGTAGCCATGACAGAAAGAAACAGACCTTCTAGTCCCTTCTTGTCAATGCACAAAGCAGCTTGTTGCAGAAACACTTTTAAATGAGGCTTGGAGCTTATCCTCCCACTCCTCATTGAACGTTAACAAAACCAGCATCAGAAACATCTCAGCAAAGCAGCTGAGATGTTGAGGCTTCTCTGCGCTGCTTTGCAGAACCTCTGTGAGGGATGCTCAAAGCAAGCAGACTTCAGTTGGAATCCATCCTGAAGAAGGCAGCCAAAATATGTTCTGACTATTGCTGCCATCTCCCTGCCTGTCAGTCCCTATTCCACAAAATTAATGGAATTTAAATCTTCTACAAAAAGACTCTGATTAAAGTGGCCCCCTTTCACAGAATCATAGAATCGTAGAGTTGGAAGGGACCCTGAGGATCATCTAGTTCAGCCATGTTAGGAAGTAATAGTGAGTTCAAAGCAGTTAATGAGGACCTTTTAGATGCATGTATGTTCTTGGCGGTCTGGTGCATTTTACTTGTTTCATTTTGAAATTCTTGTAAAATCAAAATTCAATTAATATTTTAATTACAACACAGAAGCAAACAGAATCCTATGCCTACGGTATAAGATTAAATCTGAACTCAGTGTCTATTGTCGACCTCCAGTGCACTAGATGTCCTGTGAAACATGATTAAACTGGCTGAGTGGGCAGAGAGTCCCACTCAATATGTCAGCAAGTTCCCCCTTGATAGTAGGAGAGGGACTAACAGAAAGAATAATCTCCTCAGGGAGCTTGTTAATAACTACCCTGGAGCTTAAAATCAGGCTCCATTAACCACAGTGCTAAATATATAGTCCAGCTGGGGTTTTCGCTTTCCTTTATGTATCTTCAGGTTCCTTATATTCCTCTGAAACACTTTCTCCACTTTGGGCCCCTTCTGCATCCTTAGTGCACCTTCCTTCTCCTTAAAAAGTAACAGGAACACGCCCTGGTTCTGCCTGTATTTCTCTCCCTCTCTCTTCCCCTAGAATAAGACATTGTTAAGTGATTTGTCCATGGGGGGGGGGGGCGTAGAGGTTTGTTTGTTTGTTGAGATTATACACAGGTACCCAAATCTCTATACTTGGGAGTCTGTGGGATCTTGCTATTTCCCCCTGTCACTGATGCATCCTAGCTAGGCTCAAGATTCTGAAAATCAGAAAATCACAGTGACATATATACACACTATATACTATATAGTGTGAAAGTGCCCCATCTGCTCCAGGTTGCATGCTAACATCACAGACAGCATCTAGCAGGTAAGTTGAATGACTAATAATTAAGGCCGGCATAATACATGCAAACTCTTGTTGTACGAAACCTTGCCATACATGCTGCAGATTCAGATATCCAAACAGTCATACCTGTGGTGTGTAAAAGAATAAGCAACCTTAAACAGCCTTTTTGTGTATTGCTGGTCCACAGCAGCCAATCTGACAGAAACCAGAAGGGAGTGGTGAGGAAGGGGGTGGGGAGATTGGATGAATAATACAACTTTTCCCCCCCCCTCCCTTGTCTGCCTTTTTGAAGGTTGCAGAGGGTTTCCCCCAAGGTTTCTTTTGTCATTTTGGGATTAAAATTCTGTGGTCAGGAATGCATTATAAATTGTCCCATAGGAATCAATGGAAATCATTACCTAACAATTTCCTGAGAATGCATTGTGTTCAGATAGTGGGATCTGCATGTATTGTATTATTAGAGCACTGAGGCTGATCTGAATGTTTCATTGCTGCAGTGATGAAACACGACATACCACAAACCTCTGCTTTGAAACCTCCATGGAAGTCAAACAGCTCTTACTGTCAAAAAGTTCTTTCTCCATGTGACAGCCTTTTAGATATGCGAAGATGGCTCTCATACCTCCTCTCAGTCTCCTCTTCCCCAGGCTACACATACCCAACATCCTCAACCGTTCCTCATCAGGCTTGGTTTCCAGACCCTTGACCATCTTGATCCCCCTCCTCCACACACTTTCCAGCTTGTCAACATCCTTCCTAAATTGTGGCACCCAGAATTGGACACAGTATTCCAGGTGTGGTCTGGAATAGAGTGGTACTATTACTTCCCTTCATCTGGACACTAGACTATGGAGAGGCCTGGTCTGAATAGAGATATTGGATTCATGTCCCATTAGGCATACTAAAGCTAATTTTGACCATCTATCCCTTTAAATCCTTTTAAAAATCCCTTCCCCTTCCCTGTGGGTCATCAACAGTTATAAGGTTGAAGTGACCTCTGCTTCAGAGTCTCGGACGAAGTGTGTATTACACACGAAAGCTCATACCTAGAAAGCTTATATTTAGCTGATCTTTAAGGAGACACTGGAATGATTAAAAAATATTTTTTCATCTTTCATCTTGTTATTTATTATGACTATGTCAGATCAACACAGCTATCCCCCTGAATCTTCCTTCCTGTGTCATTGCCCCTCCTACCACTAGGCAGTGCTGCTCCTCTGTTCTCCCGGCCTCTGTGTGATTTATATATTAAAATCGCCCGGCACCAAGGGGGGTGGGGGGCAGCTGCCCCCCAATCAATAAAACTCAATAAAAATACATAACTAAATGAGCTTCTGCCCCCCCCCAACCGCCAGCAAAAGCCGGCCCCACTGTTATGTTTTGAGCTTGGATCCTAGAACAGTAGGTAGGTTTGATCCTAGAATGCAACAGCTACTGCAGACCCCAGGAAGGAAGCAGAATCAGCCAATCAGACAGAACCCATTGTGTAAATAATGTATATAAAACCTGAGGTTGGGAGGGGGGTGTTTCATTCTCTGTTTTACGAGCTGCAATAAAGAGCATAAAATCACTATGTGACTCCGAGTATATTTCACTCGGTGAAGGATGGGATCCCTCGCGATGAGGATGGGATCCCGCTGAGCTGACTGCTGCGCACTGCACCACAGTCACTGGGGGCCACACCACTGCATCACCCCACACATCCAGGCTACAGCTCCAGGACCCAAGGTCCCAGAATGACAACAGACAGCAGCTTCAGGCCGTTCAGCCCAGCCTCAGGAGACTGGGAAGGATTCGGCACCCGCTTCCAGTTCCTCCTTGAGGAGAAGGACGTCACCGATGCAGCCAAGAAGAGGGCAACATTCTTCAGCTTCTGTGGAGAAGAAACATTTGAGATTGCCCGGGCCCTCCTCGTGCCCAAAAATATTGTGAACGTTTCCTACCACATGATAATGGAACAGCTGAAGGGGCACTTCTCGCCGCAGCCCTCGGTGGTAGCGTGTTGCAACGCCTTCTACGCAAAGCGGCAGGCTCCCGGAGAAACCATAACCGGGTATGTGACCTCCCTCCGCCAGGCTGCCAGGCTCTGCAACTTCATAGAGCTGGAGAATATGCTCTGTGACTACCTCATGGGCGGATTGAGGGACAAGAAGCTGCATCAGCGCCTCTATGCAAAAAAGGACCTGATGTTCCAGGTCGCCCTAGAGGAGGCCCTGGCAACCGAAGCGCTGAGAGGTCAGTGCAAGGGTTCCGGCTGAACTCGTTGTCCCAACTGACTGTCCACCACGAGGACCTCACTGATGACTCAGAATCCAACAGGGAGGACATGCACCAAGTCATAGAATCATGGAGTTGGAAGAGACCACAAGGGCCATCCAGTCCAACCCCCTGCCAAGCAGGAAACACCATCAAAGCATTCTTCAAAGTCAGCATCAAAGTCAGCGCACACAAGTCACACACCCACCACAACTGCCTTGGCCGGAAGAAGGGAACTGTGCAAGCTGCAGGGAGAGCCACAAGCAGAGGATTTGCTGTTTCCCCAATGCAGAATGCCAACAATGCAGAAAAACGGGCATGCATATTTGTGGTATGACAAGGTGAAGGTCCACAAAGACTTTAAGAATCATATAATTAGAAAATCATTGCATAATGTATGGATTAGATACAAAGACTTGTTAGAGAGAAAAACACCTAAATGGATTTCACCTTTAGAGGCTAAGGCATTTAAAAGACCGAATATGGAAACCAGATGGCTAAAATATAGAGATTTGTTAATAGAAGAAGGAGACCAATTCAAGCTGAAAACATATGAACAGGTGAAGAGTAAGCTTGATGATTGGCTCCAATACCATCAGATTAATGAAGTATTCAAATTGGATAGGAAAGTTGGTTTTCTACCTGAGAAGTCAAAGTTGGAAACAGAATTGCTAGAACCAAAAATATCTTTGTAAATATTGTAAATATCTTGCACAATAAAAGTCTTTAAAGACCAACTGGACTCAAGTGGAGTTACTCTAAAGTAGCCACGACGACCCTCTGACAGCGTGGTTTGGGCCACTGGGGCTAGCCATCACCGGGGTGAACTGCACTAGCTCCCACGTGGATGTGGATGCCATATGCAAAGAATTTCTGGAGGTTTTTGACGGGGTGTTGGGATGATATACTGCCCCCCCATCAGCCTACAACTAGACCCCGCCGTACGACCCATCAGGCTCAAGGCCTGCTGGGTCTCATTTGTCCTGAAACCCTGTATAGATGAGGAATTGGACCGACTCGTGGATTCCTTGCATTCCCCCCTTTCTCTCTTCTGCAGCCTTGCTTTGTCCCTCTCTTTCCCTTCTCCCTCATGTAAATGGCTCCCCCCTTCTTTTATGCATCCCGGCCCCCTGCTTTGTGCACCTCCTGCATCTTCTTCCTCCCACACAATGAAGCTACGAAGCACACGGCTCACTTTCCATACAGGCATGAAGCCACCCTCTACCCCCTGCTATGCTTCAAACCCTTCCTCTCCCCGGATTCCACCTTCAACTGCATTCCCATCATGCCTCCCGCTCCCTCCTTTTGGGCCGCCCCCTTGCCCCCCTTTCCCGTCTCCGCTCCTCCTTGCTTTTCTCCGTTCTCCCTTGCACTTAGATTAGCCCCATTTCTACGCCTTTTCCTCTCTCTGGCTCAGCAGCCCCTTTGGCACACAAACACCAATCTTCATTGCCTCCAGCCCTTTTCCTTCCTCCTCCTTTTCCCAAGTCCCCCCTTGTGTGCAGATGCCCCATTTCCATTCCTCCTCTTCATTCCCTTCATTGTGCACACTCCCAGGCTGATATATGTTGCTGTAGCTTTACAATTAACAAATTCTTCAGGGCAAGGCTGTCCGCTTCTTCAGTTTGAGAAAGTTCAGTTCAGTTGATGGGCATTGTGTGTGCATGAGTGTGTGCATGAGTGTGTGCTTGTTAATAAAATAGATATTTTAAATTACTATGTTGAATCTGGAATTTCTCATTGAAGACAACACATGGAACCAAAAGTGGAATGCATTGTGGGAAGGTATGATGGAAGAAGACTAATAGCCATTCCCCCCCCGCCCCCTTTTAGAAGTGTTTTCAAATATTTTCAGGTTTCAGAAGCTGCCCTGGATAAAACACGTTCCCATTCAGACTTCCTCTGGCTTCCGCTGGATGTTGGAAGCTGCCCTAATCTGTGCACAGAAATGCCATCTGAAAGGCAGCCTTGGAGTGGAGAAAACTTTTAAAACTCAACCTGAGCTACTCTACTACCTGGAGCAAATCTAAGCAAATTAAACTTGTGACTGTAATGGAATATTTCCCACATTTACATGTGCAGTGATACTAAATGTGGACTAAGAAAACAAAATATTCACTTTGTTGACATCGTACAATATTGTTTTCCATACCCAGCCTACTGGGTAAAAGCGTTATCACTGGATATTTCTTCTCTTACCAGAAAGAGATGTTGATTTAGGAAATTTGGAACAATGGGGGAAATGTATCACTATACACTGGTCACAACACAATAAACATTTCTTCAATTTCTAAGGTGAAAGATGCTTTTCTCATATTTATACTGCTGTCAAACTAGATGTCCCCTATCCTATAGTTGTGTGTCTGATTACTCCTACCTAAGTGTAGAAGCTACATTTGCCCCTATTAAAACTCATTTTGTTAGTTTGGGCCCAGTTCTCCAAACTGTTAAGGTCATCTGTCTTCAGCATCATCTGTCTTCTGCGGCATTAGCTACCCCTCCCAGTTTGGTGTCCTCCACAAATTGTATGAGTATCCCCTCAATTCCTTCATCCAAGTTGTTTATAAAGAGATTGAACAACATCAGGCCCAGGGCAGAATCCTGCAGCTGTCCGTTTTATCCAGGATAATGAAGAACCATCGGTGAACACTTTTTGGGTCATGCCAGTCAGCCAGCCACAAATCCCCTTAATAGCAACCTCATCTAGCCTGCATTTTATCAGCTTCTCCACAAGAATATCATGTGGGAGCTTTTTTGAAAGCCTCTACATCCACAGCATTCCCTTGATCCACCAAGCTTGTATCTATCCAAAAAAGAAATAAAAGTAGTCTGGCATGACTTGTTTTGAAAAACCCATGCTGGGTCTTTGAAATCACAACATCCTTTCCCAAGTGCTCACAGACAGACTATTTAATGATGTGTTCAAGGAACTTTCCTGAAATTGACATCAACCTGACCAGTCTGTAGCTGCTTAGGTCCTCTTTCCCTCTGCTTGTGACAGAGAGCAGTTCCAACTCAGAGACCGAAGCAGAGAAGGAGGGGCAAGAGACTGCAGAAGAATAAACTGAGCCTGCCTCTCCTACTATGACAAGCTCCTCTCCCCCTTGTCTCCAAGGGCATGCAGAGTGATGTGTAGAGGGGAGCAGAGATTAGAGATGCCCTGCCCACAGTTGGAGACTGCTTGGGAAACAGCCAGCGGAGGGGGGGGGGTGAAGGTGGGAGCAGTTAGTCCTGGCAACTGATCTATTGGGACAAGACTGAGTGAGAAGTGTGGCTGAGTTGTATGCCATTTCCTTGAATAAAGAGTTAACTTCTCTGACAAACTCTACTTCTTGCATATGAATCCATCCAGCCCTGATAGCCTGAAAATAGTTCTTGCATGACTAGAGCCTTTGAACTCCCGAAGCTGTAAGCGATCATTCCAGTCTAATTTACCCAAGCTGCAATGTCTGCTAACAGCAACTATTAGATTCAAGAGCTGAGAAAAAATTCTGCCATTTCACGCTCTAAAAAGTTCCATTCATGGAATCTAAGGCTGTCCCTTTCTCCTTCTGTGCATCACTCTTGTCAGCCTTGCCCTCCTCCTTCACTCTTGAACTATGCAGAAAGTCAGCCAGGGCACTTGAGGACACCAGGGAGCAGCCTGAGAAGTTTCAGCTGGAAAACTGGTGCAGAGGATGTGCCTCCTGGCATAGGCTGGTGTCAAAGCTCTCCCCTGTGGAAAGAGGTTTGAGTGCAGCCTTAAAGTCAAAGCCACAGCTCTAAGGAGTGGCTTGGCAGCAACCTAGTTCTACCAGTATCACTAAATATTAGGTTACACTTTCCTCTGATATTTGCCTAGGGTTTCATACAATTCTTTCAGGGAATAACAGGTGCAAAAAGTCCATCATTTTCCTCCCCCCCCCTTTATTAAAGTTTTATTCCATTTTCTTTTTCTATCATTACATTCATCTCATATCCATAATATTTATATTACATTCCCTCTCCCCTCCCCTCCCCTCCTGGGCTTCCCCCAACTTCCACTTCTGATTTGTTTTTCTCTCATTACACACTGCTGTTTCTTTAAAAATACACTATTTATTTCTTTATCTTCTACATATTTTTCTTAATAAAGGTTTGAGTGTTTATTTAAATCCTGCCATCAAGTCAATAGTCTTCCTTTGTTTCTGCAAATATACTACCGGTATAAATGGTTCCCATTCTCTTTCAAAGTCACTCTTGTCTTTTCCCCGAAGTCTGTCCGTCAATTTCGCCAATTCTGCATAGTTCATTGGTTTTTCTTGCCATTACTCTTTAGTTGGCATTTCTCCAGTCTTCAAATTTTGTGCTATCAAAATTCTCGCCGCTGTAGTAGCATACATGAATAGCGTCCTCTTCTCTTTCAGTAGATCTTGGCCTAAGATACATAGCAAGAAAGCTTCTTTTTTTCAATTTTTTAAATACATTTTATAACAGCGCAAACAATTATATAAAGAAAAAAGAAACATCTACACACAAATACACAACAAAACAAAAACAAAACAAACAGACAATACATATAAATTCTTGTCATTTCATCATTTTCCTTAACCTCTTTGGGTGACTTCCTCGAGTCTCCCCTTACTGAATTTCAATTTTAATCATCTTTAGCAGTTACCAAAATTTTTTAAAAAACCATTAAACCATAATCAACTTTATATCCTTATCAAAAAATTCTCTCAATTTAAACTTCTTAATATATTAATACACTAAACAAAATTCCTACTTCTACACCGATAGCCTATATCAACTTCCAATAGGATTCCCAAACATAAAAATATTACAATATTTATTAAAATATAATTTAAATTTCTTCCAATCAAACCAAACCAAACTTTATTTGCATAGCCAACGGGCCATAGCATCAAAAAGACAAACACCAACAAAAATACATTACAAATATGGTTACCAATAAAACCTATTAAACCTATTAAAACCCATGGTAAAAGCTGGGTTGTCATTCAGTTGATATTTCTCTGTCCCATTGTTCCGGGCCGGTTAAGTATAGAGTCCAGCCAGATTGGAAGATTGTGAATATAGCCTCGGGAGGATGGTCAGGACAAGGAGAAAGATAACAATAACCAAATAAGCAGGGGGTAATAAATAAAAATGAATTAATAATCCCATTCCTTGAAACTTGGCATAAATAAAAAGAATAAAATCCTAGGCGGGGGATCCGGGTGACTACACTATTGTCATTCAAATAGCGTCTCTCAGTCTCATTGCTCTCTCGATAAATCTGGCAACCTTCTCTGTTATCGAGCTGTTCAGGTCGGCTAGGAGTGAAAACAATTTGGCTTCACATGAGCGGCCTGGGATGGCAGATAGGAGCGGCGTGATGATCTCATCCCTCTGGGTAGCCACAGTAAAATAAGGAATACTAATATTAATAACAACAATAATAAAACAATGCTGGTTAAGATACACCACTGACCTGGTCCATAAGGAGATCTAATGTTTTTCAAGCTATGCTTTCTGCTTCTAGCTACTCTCTATTGGCATATATTTACAACGGGAACATCATAATTCTTGTGGGCTGGCATTGGGGTGCTATCACGTTCATATTTAGGGGGTTAACATATATATCTTACAACAATAATGATAAATAATACTGATTTAATGTAAATTACATAACTATCTGAATAGATATATATAGGGCTCAAGCAGGGGTATTCTTGCATTTCAGGTGGTTGGACTCTGAGGTTCTGTTTCTGGGTTGGTAGGATTGTAGTGCAGATAACACCTGGTTTGCAGGCCAACCCCATATGAAAGAGCTGCATATTATTGCATCTCAGGGGGTTGGACTACATGACCACCAGGGTCCCATCGGACTCTGAGATACTGTTTCTGGATTGGCAGAATTGTAGTGCTGATAAAACCAAGGTTGCAGGTTCAATCCCCATATGGGATAGGTGCATACTGTTACGTTACAGGAGGTTGGACTAGATGACCACCAGGAGCGGATGCAGCTTGGAGGTCGCTTAATGCCTTAACCCTCAACAATTTTCTGAGGGACAGAGGAGCACCCTACCATACTCCTCCTGTGAGAGTACTCCTTAATTTTCCTGCATCTTTAAAAGATTTTGGTTATTGAATTTAGTTTTGCTCCCCATGAGAGTCTGTCAGGCACAGTAGAGTAAATGAGGGTACACCAAATAATAGTAATGATATTTAATAATAATAATAATAATAACAATAATATAATCACAGTGTAGTTATATACATTCACAAATATGTCCTTGTCAGTATAGAATATAATTGGATTAATTTTACTATTACAATAATACATATCTCCCCTGCTGCTATTAATAAATTAAGGAAGTTTTTGGATCTGGCAGTGGCCAGAAAGGTGTCAGCCTTGAGTGGACGAACGTTCTTGCATCCATCCATAAAGTTCAGCGAGGCGTCCCTGTACCAGGATGATGGTGTACATCTTTCGAATGAGGGAAATGATGTTTGGCTAGCTGACATTCTCAAGGCTATTAGGTATTGGTTACGGTTTTGAGGGTATTGGCGGCGAGCCCTTTAGGCTCGATTGGCGGTAGGCATTGGATTATCTCTGAAAGGTTACAGGTGGGGGGGGATTGCTGCCATCACCTCCCCCAAAATGCAGAAGGGTACTCCCTTAAGGAGTCTGGGGGCATGGCCATGTCCGAAGCTGTGGTAGGTGAGGGCCTAAGGCATGACCCCTAGTGGTGGCCCAAGGGTGAGTTCTTAGTTCAGCGTTTCTCAACCGGTGTTCCGCGGCACAGTACTGTGCTGCGAGACACCGGCTTGTGTGCTGCGACGTGTGGCGAGGAAAAGGGCGCTTTGCATTGCTGACGGACTTCCGGCGAGGCAAGATGGCGCGCTGCACGGCAGCGCAAAGCTCCTGAGAGCGACCAGCGTGCCCGTGCCGCCAGCCTAGCCTCCGGACCGCCGGAACCGCCACCGCCGGTACGCGGGCGCCAAGTGAGCCCGGCGGATTGACCGGGGAGCCGCTGGAGGCCCCCCCCCGCGACCCCACCGGAGCGACACCGGAAGCGCCCGGCTGGAGGATCGACGGACCCCTGGGCTCCGCGGCAGCCGCGTGGGCGTCGGAATCGCCCGGAGGATCAAGCGGGGAGCCGCTAAAGCCCCCCAGCGAGCCCGCCTGTGGTCGGGAAGAGCTCTGAAGCCCAGGACCTCCCACCACGCGACGGCCCTGCCTCGTCGCCGCAGCCGTCGCCACCCCAGCCGCCCCAGGAGAAGAGGAAAAGGAGGGAGCCTCCCCCAGGTGAGGGAAAAAGGGAAAGATAGGGAGGAGAGGGCCCCTCGCCACCCCCCAACCCAGGTGAGAGCGCCTGGTGGGTCTGCCTGGCTACCACGCAGCAGTTCTTCAGTGGCATGCTTTACGTCTCCCCTCTAAACTAAACTAAATATAGGGCAGCACAGAGTTGGTGTGCCGCGGGATTTTTTTTCATAGAACAAGTGTGCCGTGGCCCAAAAAAGGTTGAGAAACACTGTCTTAGTTGATCTGCAACTACCAAAACTGTTTTTTCTCCTTGAACTTTAATTTGGACCATCAATTTTCTCCCTTTCTCATCCTTTTGAATTAATTGTGGTTCAAGTGCAGGTTTTATGTACAAAGCAACTCCATGTTTTTTGGAAATGTCTGATGCAATAAATTGACTCCCTAATCTCTTATTAGTAAAAAATTTCCTTGCAACATGAGTCTCCTGTAGGCAAATTATAACCAAATTTCATTTTGAAATTTCATGCCACACCCTGTTCCTTTTTATTTTATTATTATTTTATTATTTATTATTTAAGCCATTCACATTCCAAGTCACATTTATTATTTAAGCCAGGGGTGTCAAACTCAAATTCATCGGGGGCCGCATCAGCAGTTTGGTCACCCTCAAAGGGCCGGTTGTGTCTGTAGGACTATGTGTCTACTCTTTCTTATCATAAATTATTGTCACTGCATTCAATTATTACTGTTTTTTGTAATAAGGTAAGCTCATTCCCGCCCCCACGCGGATCACATTCCTGCGTTGTGGCGCGTGTGTGGGAGGGGATGTAAACTAGGGAAATTTGAACAAAAGGTGGGGATCGATGGCTTGGGGGGGGGGGCTCAACTAAACCTTCGGCAGGAAGGAGAAAGCCACTGCTGGGATTAAAAACCTGCAGATGGAAAGAGGGCTTCCCTCTCCTGCCCTGCGCACACCCAAACCCGGCTAGGCAGGATGCCACACGCTGCAACCCACCCCATGCTTTGGAGAGGGGCAGGAACATGCGGTGCAGCGCCAACTCCCTGCTTTGCTTTTGCATCCTCCCTCCTCAGCGCCAGAGTCCCTTCCCCTCGCGCTGAGGGAGGGCAGCGGATTTCCCGAGGAGGAAGGCGGCGGCAGCCCCAGCGGACGTGCATCTTCGTCTCAGAGCTGCTCTTCCCCCCACCCGCGCTGTTGTCGTCTTCGCCGCCGCCTCTCCCTACCGGGACTGCAGGCAAAGGAGGATTGAAAACCTCCCCCCCCAAAAAAATTCCCCTCCCACCTACTCAAACCGCGAGGCAACTCCATCTGGAGCCCTACATCACGAGGGGCTGAGAGGAGGCGGCGGCAGAGCGGGAAGAGCAGCTCCACCGGAACTGAGAAGCCAAAGGGCGGCTTGGGGGTGGGGGGCAGAGCAAAAGCCAGGCACCCTCCCGAGTGTCTATGAGGAGAAAACGGGGGAAGAGGGAAGAGAAACCCGGCTCCATCAAGAGAGCGGCTGTTGCGCTTCGCCTACTTCCCCCTCAGGCTCACTCCGCGTCCCTTTCGCCCGCTCGCTCGCCCACCTCCCGGATGCAGCCGAGGAGAGGAAGGGAAGCGGCGGGCGGCGGCTCCCCAGTGCCGCCTCACTCGCTCTCGGAGACAACAGCAAAGCCCGCCAAAAAAAATTCCAGCGCTGCTCCGTCCCGGCACCAACTTTGCCGGCGGCGCCTGTAGGGCTTTCCTACCTCCTCGGCGGGCTTCCTCCTCCTCCTCCTGCATCTCACTTCCCCGTCTGGCCGCTGTGCCACCGCCTCCCTCAGCCTCATTCGAAATTGAAATTCCCTGGCCAAGGCCGTCAGCGCGGCTCCAGCGCCCTGGACTCCGCCTGCAGACCCGCCCCCGGTTTTGACCCTCGGCCAATCGCAGGCTCCAGAACTACTGTCAGCGGCTATTGTCGGCGGCGGCTACATGACGAGGTCTGGCGGGCCGGATTAGGCCCCCGGGCCTTGTGTTTGACACCCATGATTTAAGCCATTCAAATTCCAAGTTAGTAATTTGAGATTTGCCATTGTCTGGTTTACTTAAAAACGTTTTACTTTCTCGCCCTGTTCCTTCTGTTTTTTCCAATTTGTCTCTTTGCATCTCACAGAGGGTTCTGAAGTCTCTTCTCACATTTTGAAACTCTGGGTCCTTGCCGTGTTTGTCTAGGTTCTCCTGTACCTGACTCTCTGTCACTAATCTAAATCTCTTCTTCCTATAAGTAAAGGAAACTCCTTCCGGAAATTCCCATTTGGGGTTTATCTCTACTCCTCTAAGGATATCAGGTTTTGATACTTCCTTCTTTTAACTCTCAATTTAAATGGAATTTATTTGAAAATGTCAACTTCCTGTCCTTCAACCACCAGACCCTCCTCAAAGCTTTTTTTGCATTACTGCATCTTTAATTTTCCTTGTTATAAAAGTCAGGAGTACATCTGGTGGCTGTCTTCTCTCTCTCAAAGCTCGGGTTCAAACTTGATAGACATTCTCAATAAAGTCTTCCATTCCCTCCTTTGCCCCCATCCATTCTGCCAATATCCCACTCACATAGCTTGCAAGGACTTGCTCCTTCTCTATCTCCGGTAACCCCCTTATTCGAACCGTATTTACATTTAATCGTAATTGCAAGTCTTGCAGGAATAATCCCTGTCTCCGATAAAAATAGAATGCCTCTCTACCTAACCTTGAAAACAAATGCTCTGGGGATTGTGAGTAAATGTCATGTAAATCATTGCTTTTTTGCCACAAGCTCTTGGCAAAAGAGTTGGTTGTTCTGCACACCATGAAAAGAAGAATGCAAATCAGAGTCCAATAGGTGCCCTGTGACAGCATCACTTCTCAATTTCATGGATGATAATAAAGCATGTGCAATCCAAACGTTAAAGGCTACAGCCTTTTCAGACCGTGTATCTGGAAGAATGGAAGACCAAGGGTGCAACTATCAAAGAGCAGAGCGTTTTTCACTCCCAGTTATATACCTAGTTTGCACATCAATTGAGGCTGTTGTTGGGATGTCCTTGAATGCTTTCATTGCTGTAGTGAATTGCATTGATGGGATGAGAAATGGACACCTGAAATCCATTGATAAAATCTTGACTGCTTTTGGTGTCTCCAGATGTTTCTACATGTTCTTGCTAGTTGTCAAGATTTTCTGGATAGCATTCTTTCCTTGGATATTTGAAGACACAAGCTTATACCAAACATACAAAGCTACAATGTGGTTTCTAAATTGTACCAACCTCTGCTTCACTGCCTGCCTGTGTACATTTTACTGTGCAAAGATTGCTAACTTCCAGCACTACATTTTCTTCCTCCTGAAGACAAGAATCTCCAGATTGGTGCCCTGGATGCTTCTGGCTTCTTTGCTTGGATCATTGGCAACTACGTCACCTTTCTTCAAAGAAATGTACATCTTTACATGCCAAAACTACAGTAGTTTTGATATATTAGGAAATGTCACGCTTGAAGGCTTTACAGTAGAAACAGATTTTGTTCATTTGTTTCTGTGGTGTGGTCTGGGATTCTCAGTGGCTTTCTTCATCTCCGCCACATCAACTTTTCTCTTACTCTTTTCTCTTACTCTTTTCTCTGTGGAGACACACCCAGCAGATGCAGAACAGTTTAGCCAGTTTCAGCAGCCCAAGCATGGCTGCCCATTTTCAGGCTGTGAAAATAATCATTTCTCTCTTAGTCATAAATGTCATAAATTTTGTGTCTTTGATGGTCCTTCTGTCTAATATATTTCCAGACGACAGACTTGCAAGCCGGTTTTGCGCCACCATTCTAAATGCATGCCCTTCCGTGCAATGTAGCCTCTTGATTTGGGGAAATCCTAAACTGAAAAAGGAATTCAGTAGAGTTGTGCATTATATCAGGTGCATGTTCTTATTTGGAAAAGGTGCAATGAGAGATGCATTCTGTGTTCCATCAAAAATGATTGGAAGCGTGAGCTGCATCCCAAACACACGGTCATATTCATGTAGTCCAGAAGTGAGACAAGTGACATAAGAGGAATTGCATTAAATTAAAATCCTGTGAACGGAGATGATAAAGCAGTTTTGTTGTTTGATTGAGCCTGTATTGTAGCCTGATTTGCCTGCTATGTGCTTTAAAAAATCTTGAAAATAAAATTGTGTCCCTATAGAATAAAATGATAGTGGAGTCTTTCTGTGAAGTAGTGAGCCAACTGAATCTTTCTATGTAGAATAAAAAAAATTCCTTCAGTAGCACCTTAAAGACCAACTAAGTTTTTATTTTGGTATGAGCTTTCGTAAGAAGTGTGCATGCACACGAAAGCTCATACCAAAATAAAAACTTAGTTGGTCTTTAAGGTGCTACTGAAGGAATTTTTTTATTTTACTTCGACCCAGACCAACACGGCTACCTACCTGTAACCATTTCTATGTAGAGACAGATTGTTGAACTATGCATAACCTTTCCACTGCAGTAAAGAATGAGTGAAAATATGCATTACAAGTAGGCTATTAAAGAAAACACCAATCATTATGATGGGCTGGATGAAAGGGCAAGAAAATTAAGAATATTTGTGTCTGTCTGAGGGAGCCTGCGAGGAGCAAAGAGTCAATCTTGTCTGAAAATCATACCTTGGACACTCTTACATATAAGTTATTCTTTCGTCCACAGATGTGCAGAGGATAATGGACTTTTCGTCAGTGGCACTCTGCTTATGTGAAATGACACACATTCCCGAATAAGTGCTGTACAAGTGATGAAAGCAGAAAGCTCTATGTCAGGCATCCCCAAACTTCGGCCCTCCAGATGTTTTGGACTACAATTCCCATAATCCCTGACCACTGGTCCTCTTAGCTAGGGATCATGGGAGTTATAGGCCAAAACATCTGGAGGGCCGCAGTTTGGGGATGCCTGCTCTATGTATTCAAAGTGTTATGAGCTACCACTGACGAGAATATGGGGTTGCACAGAGATTTTCAAACTTTTTTGGGTCCACAGCTCCCTTGACCAACTACATTTTTTCTGCAGCACCCCTGTGGGGCTCAGGACGGAGCCCAGTTATGTCACCCCTTGCCTGCAGACCTGGCAGCTTCTCACACTTTTTCGAACACCCTGTTCCAGCAGCCCCCTCCCCCCTCTCCTTGGGAGTCCTCTGGTCTCTGAGGTGCCCCCCTGCCCCAAAGAGAGGCACCATTCCCCTGTGGAGCTTATAGCAAGGGTTGCTGCAATAAACAGCTGTGCAAGCCTTTGAGAATCAGAGATGTGAGAGGGCATCAGAGGAGGGAGGGATGGAAAGAGGGACAGAGGGCAGGGTTGCCCACAGACACGAGTACGCAGATGATACCCGGCTCTACCTCTCCTTCAAATCAGAACCAGTGAGGGCAGTGAAGGTTATTTGTGAGTGTCTGGATGGAAAATGGCTAATGGATTGAGGTTGAATTCTGACAAGACAGAAGTACTGTTTTGGGGGGACAGGAGGCAGGTGGGTGTGGAGGACTCCCTGAAGGACCAGGTGCGCAGCCTGGGAGTAATTTTGGACTCACAGCTGTCCATGGAGACACATGTGTCCAGGGCAGCTGTCTACCAGCTCCATCTGGTACGCAGGCTGAGACCCTACCTGCCCGTGGACTCTCTCGCCAGAGTGGTGCATGCTCTAGTTATCTCCCACTTGGACTAGTGCAATGCGCTCTATGTGGGGCTACCTTTGAAGGTGACTTGTAAACTACAACTAATCCAGAATGCAGCAGCTAGATTGGTGACTGGGAGTGGCCGCCGGGGCCATATAACACCGTCCTGAAAGACCCACATTGGCTCTCAGTACATTTCCAAGCACAATTCAAAGTGTTGGTGCTGACCTTGAAAGCCCTAAATGGCCTCAGCCCAGTATACCTGAAGGAGTGTCTCCACCCCCATTGTTCAGCCTGGACACTGAGGTCCAGCTCTGAGGGCCTTCTGGTGGTTCCTTCACTGCAAGAAGTGAGGTTACAGGGAACCAGGCAGAGGGCCTTCTTGGTAGTGGCACCCGCCCCATCAGATGTCAAGGAAATAGGCAACTATCTGACTTTTAGAAGACATCTGAAGGCAGCCCTGTTTGGGGAAGTTTTTTAATGTTTGATGTTTTAGTATGTTTTGATATATGTTGTGAGCTGCCCAAAGTGGCTGGGGAAATATTATATATTATATTGTTATTAAAGACACCCCAGGGTGCCATGGCATACTGGTTGAAAACCACTGTCTTAGCATGATGTAGGATTCCAACCCTTTAATTTAAGCTTCAATCCACTGTTACTTATTATATCTATTTATATTTCTGAATATGTATAAACTGCCCACTCATGAAAATAACATCACTAAAATATTGTAACACTATAAGATTATAAAATGCAGAGAAATGACCAACATTGAATCAAATTAATTATCCAAAAATGCTTGGTGGAAAAAGAACATTTTCAGCAGGTGACAAAACATTAGAATGGCAGCTTCCTGTTTAGTTTCCAGAGGAAGTCTTCCTCTTGAAGGTGCCACCACCTGACCTGCCTCTTGGTGTAGAAAGTAAGGGCTCACCCACACTTCCGTTTGCCCTGCCACTTCCCCCCAGGAAAACCCATGGTATAGCACTGAATTGGAACAAACGGCCATGGGGTTGGTTCCGAATGAGTGCTGAAGAGTGGGTTTTCACGGGAAAGAAGCCGAGCCAAGGCCACAGGGCTTGGACGAGTGGGAAACCGCTCAGACACTTGCTGCTTTCTAGGCACAGGGCAAGCAAAAGATGAGCCCTAACAGAAGAGGAGATCATTGTGGATGTCACGGTCTGGTTGGCGGGAGGTAGCAGTCCCGACTCAGGATGTGAGGACCAGAGGCAAGATGGCAGAGTGGAAGCAGGAACGGGAATCCAGGTGGTGCAGGGCTGAGGGTCCAGCAGCAGGCAGTCACAGGGTCAAGGAACCGAAGGTCAGGAAGCAGGGTGTAACGAAGGCGAAGGTCTGAAGGTCGAAGAGCAAGGAGTCACGAAGGTGAAGGTCCAAGGGTCGAGGAGCAAGGCGAAGGATCAAGGAACAGGAGGCCAGATGCAACAAGGCAGGGATTGCGTTGCTGTGGCAAAGAGCTGAAGGGAAATGCTGAGCTTTTATCCCTCCCAGCTCTTGCCACTAGGTGCAGTGAGTTATCAAGTGGCCTCACCTGAGTGGCCACTCCTTGCTTCTCTAGCACAAGCTGAGGCCTCACCTGAGTGGCCACTCCTTGCTTCTCTAGCACAAGCTGAGGCAGGTCCCAGTCCTGCAAAGCACTACAGGCCCCAGAGCCTGACTCTGCCCATACTCCTGACAGTGGAACAGTCGGGAGACCTTCTCTCAAGGATCCCAGGGATCTGATACTCCATTCTGGATGGTGCATAAAGGGACATGGTAGTCCTTCAGGTTAAGACTTTTAAAAGCAACCCTTTAGTGAGGCAGTTTCATTCCTTTGCTTGTCTGTTATTTTTCTTTCCTCCCCTTCTATATTGCCAATGGAAGGGACGCCCCCCCCCCCCAGTGGAGTAGAAATGAAATTGAAGAAGACTAGGAGGAAGGAATCCTTTGTTTAGAAAGACTTCCCCCTTTGTCTCATTGCAGCTCTAAGGGAAAGGGTCTACTTCTTGAAACTCCTAAGATGTCTGGTCACATCCACAACATACATTTTAATCACATTTAAAGCAAAAGGCTTCCCCTAAATTATCAAGGAAACCACTCACCCAGCTACAATTTCCAGTAACCTTAGCAAACTGTGGTTCCAAGGATTGTTTAGGGGAAGCCAAGTGTGTCCAGAATATATCAAAATATATATCAAAATGTATCAGAATATATCAAAATGATGTATCAAAATGTCCACAAACTTTTGAATATATTTGCTACCAAACTAATTCAGATGGTGAGCCCAATCGCAGTTTAATAGTAGCAGGCTATTAAGAAGATTGACTTATACATATTTTTTCCCAAAACAACAACAAAAAGATAAGTTTTTGTTTATTATAGCAGCTGGAACTCCAACCTTCAGGTTTCCTAAAGAGTTAATGAAACTCACCGTGTTTCTCCTATGGTTTTTAAATTACTGTTATCCATGCTACTTAGCTTTTCTAAATAAGCATGCAAAACTGAGCATATGACACCATGCCTGTGAAAAGAATACTCTCCATATTTACATTTCTCAGAAACCTGGAGCTTCATTATGATGGACATAACTCAGTGGGCTTGTTTTCTTTGGACAAGTCTGAAAGTTCAGTGGCTGTTCATCCTACTTCCATATTCTAAGGGTGTGGCATGAAGATTTTCCTCCTGAGTGGAAACGCTGACTGTTTTAAAGGATAACAGTTGTCAGGAGCTGGACTGAGGAGCCCCTCCCCGTTTTTCTGAACCTTCCCAAAGGCAGGAGGACATTTTGAACAGTGGTTTGCAGAGGGACATAGTCCAGAGGGGAAAGCTGGGAAATACTGAGGGAGGAACAGCTAGAACAGCTAGAAGAGGAAATGCCAAGAGAGAGAGAGAGTTGGCAGATTCAGTGTCCTTGGACTGCATTCCTGACCCCCTTCGCCTAAGACTACATGGACTTTGAGAGTGATAGAACAGAGAACTCAGCAGCAACAAGCTCAGATTACCCAATGTAGGAATGATGTAGATTAATGGGGACGGAGCGGGTGAAACTTTACTGGGAGCAATGCCATTTTTTAGAGAGATATGCATTCCTTTGTATCTTCCTGTGACTATTAAAGAACTCATCTGGTAAGAAAGCTTCTTTTGTTTTATCTGCTTATTTACTGCCACAGGGGGAGGGATCCAATCCCCCAAAGTCTGACAACAGTCCACTGGTGCAGCAATCTTGGGCATTGGCACAACCATTAATTGTGTTGCTGGTACTTGGAAGTCAAACTATCATTGGAGTTTGACAAATGCTTTACTTTTGATGTTGCATCAGATAGGGCACAGATACTTGGATTTAGAAAATAAAAATTGGGCTGTTACAGCAATCTACATGTTTCTTGCAAAGCTATAGAAATTGCAAAAAGGTGAGCTGATTCTGGACCTGCTTTACAAGCTCTAAGTCAATAATCCAGTACTATACTCTGGTTTTTCATTGTTCTGACCTCCAATTTGCTGTTTGCTTGAGCATCTCCACAGTGGGAAGGTTTGCAAACTTCAGCCCCTTCCTTTTCATTCATCTCCTGGATTCTTTATCTCTGATCACCAGCATCTCTCTCTTTAGTGTGATTTATACAGCGATGTGTTATCTCCTGTAAGAATTCTAAGGTCCCAAATATAAAATAAATGTTCATAAATGACATGGCAAACACAGACATAAGTATATAAACCTTGTGTCTGAAACAGTTCCACCTCACCACCCCAGGCATCAATCTCTTGGCATCCAGCACCAGCTGCTCCGGTTTCACCTCTCATTTTTACTAGATATGCCCAGTAAAAGGTTTGCATCGAACCAAAAGATGCTGTAAGCGCTGCTCAAAAGGAAGGTGTCTATGCTGCTTAGCTAAGGCAGCTGGGCTGCATCTATAGAGTTCTGCTTATTACTTACTCCAGGAGTTGGATCATCGCCTTTCCCCACATGCTTTTTTGTGGGTTCCTTTTGTGTGTAGGCTTTGTTTTTCAAAGGCCTCCTTTTTACGCTCCCAATCTTCGTCCTCCAGGTCCAGCTGAGTCCCTTTTAATTTTGCTCTCTGACAGAACTCCCTAAACTCTACCTCTGCCCTAGATGAAGGAGAAAGGACAGACATCTTCACCAAAATCAGCAAAACCTCTCAAGCCATCAGGATTTGATACGGCATATTTATTCAATAAAATATAATGTTCTTAGTGTGCTGGTTGGTTCTTTTCAATCAGTAACCCAAACTACTTATTTCCATGTTACATTTTGTTTGTCCAGGACAACAATGGGTTGGGGATCTACTTTTTGCTCTGGTGTGGACAAGCCCCTGGTTGGGGTGGGGGTGGATTTATATTCTACATGCTGAAAATCCTCGGTTCAAATCTAGGATGCTAGGAAGGGGAGGCAGGCCCTTGCAGAGCTGATGTGAGGCCGGGGTGCGAGTCTTGTTCTTCACAGCCCCCCCCCCTCGGGAGGGGGCGCTGAAAGCAGCCCTGAACAGGTTAGCCCTCCGAGGCCTAGGGGAAGTGTACCTGGCTGCCTCCCCCCCCCCCCAGGCAAGAGAGGCATAGTGGAGCACAATAGGATTGCTGTGTGGATCAACAGCTGGCTTAACTATGGGCTAACCAGCCCTCATGGCTGGCTCCCCCCCCCCAGGACTCCTTGCCACTCGCCTTTAGCCAACTGCCTTGCACAGCCAGGGCAGCATCACTTAACTCTCTTGGGGGTCCTGAGGTGCCTGCACAGGTTGTGGTTCTGGAGCTTTGGAATCTCTCTCCCAGTGGGTATTTGGCTGCCTCTTTATTGCCATTCAAACATTGTTGTTTTTAGAGCCTTTCAATGTGTTAGTCGCCTGTTCTTAATCTGATTTTTATACTAATCCCTGCTTTAAATTGCATTCTTTTAACTTGCTTTTTTAATAACAGCTTTTTTTGTGTGAATGAGGCGAGTTTCTCTGCTCTATCAGCTGAGGAGTGGGATATAAATCTAGCTAATAATAACTGATTTATCTGTTAACAGTTTGTCAATACTTACACCTTTAAGAACGTGACACAATCTTTGTGTCCATAGATCTCTGCGATCCTTTTTGGTGTGTCCCCATAGAGATCTGCAGCATCAATAGGAGCATGCAGAGAATGAAGAGTTCTTAACACTCCTAGCTTCCCCGATTCAGCACCAAAATGCGCTGCGGTCCACCCTGCTTCAGTTCTCAAGCACAGGCGAGCACCATGCTCCACAAGCAGTTTTATTATCTTTGAGTGCCCTGATGGAAATACAAGTACAGTATGGGAGCAAAATGGGTGAAATTGATCACAGTGGAATTTCTTCATTATAGACAAGTTCCAGAAGAGTTGCAGCCATCTGCTACCTGAGGCAAATCACAAAATGGTGTCCCCCTCCCTGCCAGGGAAGAACGGTCAGTGAAGATCTACAACAGGAACAAGGGGGAGGGGATATCAGGATCTGCTGCCCCTATGGATCCTGCCACCCTTGCCTCGTAAGTGGGCCAGCCTTGGTTGCTGCAAATACACCAAAGTCTGTGGCACCTTAAGGTGTGTGTGGAGTGTTAAATGGTGGCTCCCCATGTTGGCTCTCATCCACCATCCCTGGCCATCAACCAGGCTGGCTGAGGCTGATGGGAATTGGAGTCGAAGAACTGGAGAGCCACAGGTTCCCCACACCAGCCTTTAAAACGAACTGATTTATTGTAGCCTAAGCTTTCATGGCTCAAAACCATTTCCTCAAATGAACAAAGTGTTATGCTGTGCTGATGTGTAGACATGCATATGAAAAGACAAGAATTGCAAGCAGTGGTGTCAAATGGCCAAGATAGGCCATCCGTCGCACCCAAGTGGAAGTCTATGTTATTTCCTACTCCTAGTGGAAAAGGAAACCAACAACTCGCATAACATCTCAATGAGCTGTCATTCAGACATTTCATGCTGCAGCCTCCCTTTGGAATTTCTTTCTTTGAAGAATGTTGCTTTTCAGCAGGGGCGGAGCAAGCGGGGATGGGGGTGGTTTGCCCCAGGCACCGCCCTGGAGGGGATGTCACTCGGGGCCACGCCCCCGCCCCTCGCCCCTGCACGACAGCCTCAGGGGGGGAAAACTGCAGGCGCGCGGGGGAACGCGATCCCCCTCTACCTAGGACGCATGTGCAGTGGGATGCTGTGGATGCGTACAACGTAGAGGGGATCGCACCCCCGACTTCTAAATGGAGCCTAAACCGAGTGTCCAGGCTCAGGCGCCGATCGCAGGGTGGGGGCGCAGCCCCGAGTGCCACTCCTCCTCCAGCACCACGCCAGTGGGCTATCTACCTGGAGCCTGGACGCTCCGTTTTGAATTCGCAGCAACGAATGCGTCGTTACGTAGCAACGCCCCCCCCCCGGGGGCATGGCAATTTGGCGCCCCGGGTGTCGCAGCACCTCGCTACGCCCGCTTTTCAGTTCAGGTCAGTAGCAGAGAATCTTAGGAGACTGAAATGTTCTATTTGTTTCTGACTTCACTTCTGTTGTTTTTTCTGTCAGATTAGTACCCTCTTTGTGAAAGCAGTAGAAGAGATTTATTGCTTACCTTTTGCTGCAGCCCAGTGCAGTGGCGTTCTGTCACTCCAATAAATATCTTTGCAATTTGGGTCACACAGCCCTGTCTTGAGAATCTCATCCACCAAGTCACAATTACCCAAAGCTACAGCTTCATGCAGTTCTGTCATGCTGTTACATTAAGCTCTGTGCAAGACAGAAGAAAAACAAAAAACTGAAAACCCAAATCCTGCATGATTTTGTACTTTTTTTATCCAAATGAGACACAGTTATTGGGGGTAAAAGGAAGGTAGTAAGAAAGAAAATATTTACAGGCAGTCTTTTCTGAAAATGAATCACATGCCTACCCGTCTGTGCTCCAAGCCTATGTCCCCTTGTTTGGGTTTAAGTCCCACTGACATTAGGAGATAAAGACAACATGAGATTTTGCCTCTGCAATAAAGAAAGCAAAGTCTGTCTGCTGATGACAAAATCTTCCAGTCTGTTGTTACTTACTCTCTATGGGAACTGGCTCCTCCCATGTTAAAGCTGCAGAGCTTTAAAGGAGAAATGTTTTCAGCAGATGCATGTGACACAGGCTTAGGCATTGGATTTTAGATGGCCTATGGAAATAAGGTAAAGGGTCAATATTGCACAATAAGAGAATTGGGTTGTAAGGTTTCATGAAGCTGCAGATTTATTAAATATTTTAAGGAAGGTATCTTTTCCAAGCTGCTCTTCCCTATCTGAAAAAAGGATGGCCTGAACTCTTTCAAGAGCTGCTTCCAGATGGGTAGCACCCGGCACTTTCCAATTGTTGCTCTTCTGTTGCAAGCGGCATGCAGAATTGCAAGAAACTCTCCATACTAGTGAGCATATTGTGCTTCTAAAAATGTGTGCAATCTGCTACGTTCAGTACTAGGCACCAGCAGGCTTGGCATGGTTGCTGTATTTTTCAAAGGGAAGGTCCCAATTGACCTGAGCTGCCCTTTGACTCTAAGCCCACATTTGCTGCAGTGGCTCTTGTCTTATCAGCCCATTGCGGTTTTTAATCAATCTTTTAATTGACACTAAAATGCTTTGTTTAGTTATAATTTTAAGAATGTTTTAAAATATGGAAATGCCATTTAAATGAAAGTATAGAGCTGTAACACTATAATGCTAATTTTGAAAAGAAGGGGGGACTTTCTGGTCACCCCCACTTTGCAAAGGTTATAAATGACAATGAGAGAAATTGCTTTTTAACAATCATTTTTATAATAGCATAATATCATCATACTTTAATGCTGTAACACTTTCATTTAGTGGCATTTCACTAATTTTTTAATATTAAAAATTATAACCAGTAATGCACCAGTAATGAAAACATAGATTAAAATGAACAATACAATATAAAATGGTGCCCAATGAAAATATTATGGTGAATGTGTTCTGTGATCGTTCACCTGCGTGATACATCATTGCCCTTCTTCAAACCATGGACTTCAAAAAACACACCTGTGCAGTTAGTGCTGCTCTTCTGGAAAAAGGGAGGACTTTCTGTGGCCAGAGGAAAGACAGAAGAACCCGCAGGAAAAAGTCCAGGATTGCAGTGATTTGGTGATAGTGTTGTGTGAGTATCCCATAATAGAATAGAATAGTAATTTATTTGCCAAGTACTTACATACTTGGAATTTGCTTTGGTTAATTTTACAATGTAAATGTACTTTATACAAAACACTTTATACAAAATATCTGTGTGAGGATCGGAGTGTGCAGAACACTATTTCAAGCAAAGAAGAGCCACTCCGACTGCACCTGGAGCTTTTGCCTTCTGTCCCTGTAGTGACTTCAAAACAGGTTGAGGTGGTTGTTGGTGCCTCTGGTGCTGTCACGGTCTGGTCGGCGGGCGTCAGGACCAGAGGCAAGATGGTGGTGAAGAAGCAGGGTCGAAGGCAGAGGCGAAGGTCCACGGGGCACGAAGCAAGGCGAAGGCAAAGCGAGGGTCCAGGAACAAGAAGCAAGGCGAAGGTCCATGGGGCAAGAGCAAGGCGAAGGCGAAGCAAAGGTCCAAGGAGCAAGGAGCAAGGCGAAGGATCCAGGAACAAGAAGCAAGGCGAAGGTCCACGGGGCAGGAGCAAGGCGAAGGCGAGGCAGGGGTCCAAGAAGCACGGCAGCAACAAGGCAAGGGTCCAAGGAACAGGAGGCCAGATGCAACCAGGCAGGGATAGCGTTGCTGTGGCAAAGAGCTGAAGGGAAATGCTGGGCTTTTATCCCTCCCAGCTCCTGCCACCAGGTGCAGTGAGATCTCAAGTGGCCTCACCTGGGTGATTACTCCTTGCTTCTCCAGCACAAGCCGAGGACTTCACCTGTGTGGCCATGCCTTGCTTCTCCAGCATAAGTTGAGGCATGCCCCAGTCCTGCAAAGCACTACAGGCCCCAGAGCTTGACTCCTGCCCATACTCCTGACAGGCGCCGAGTGAATTGCTCTAGTTGATAATGCTTGACTTTGCTATAAAACGGATTCAGGTCGTTTGCCAATTTTTGACTCTCCGGAGCAGAAGAACATGTTCTCTTATATTCAGTAAAAGAAGATGTTCTCTTATATTCAGAAATGTTCTGTAAATTCTGTAAATTTAGTAAGGAACCAAGAGAACAAAAACTTTAAAAAAGAATGGGAAAAATTTATAAGTTACTAGCTGGCCCGGGCATGCGTTGCTGTGCCTGACTCAGGGTCCTTGTTTCCCAGGAAAGGGGGAGGATGTGTCTGCCCCCCCCGGACTATGTGTCCATCCGTCCCCTGTTGTTGTGTCTCATCCCTGTGATTCCTCCCATCCTATCGTGACTCATGAGGTATCCCTCCCCCCTCCCCCACCCGAGGTCATCCCTGTGAGTCCCCCAACCCTGGCTCAACCCATGACCTATTTGGGCCCCTCCCCCCCCACCCAGGGCTCCACTCCGAGGCCTAGTCTGTAGGCCTTGGCTTGGCCTAGTATGTAAATGCGAGCCTCGGCCTCTGCCCTGTATCTCTATTCCTTCCCATCATGCACTTTGGGGTGAGTTGTGTGTTCTGAAACACGGGGTTTTGGGTTTTTTATGTGGCCCAGGTGTGATATCTGTGTACGGAAAGTGTCTTAGGTTACTCTCTTATTCGCATGTGGCGTTGTGTTCAAATTTCAACGCTATTGGTCAAGTGGTTTCGTAGAACATTAGAGAGGAACGGACATGCCCAGTTTACATTTTTATATATAGAGTGGTGCCTTGCTAGACGAATGCCCTGTTAGACGAATTTTTCGCTTAACAAAGAGATTTTGCAATCGGAGGTTGCCTCGCAAGACGACGAGGTTTTCTATGGCCGCCGCTTCATCTTGCGAAGCGTGGCCATAAAAACCTCCAATCACAAAACCTACAGGGCATTCCTCTAGTGAAAGGGGAACACAGCTGTAGCGTGGGAAGAAGGCAAAGGAAGATGAGCTGTCAGCGCCTGTCAGCTGATCTTCCTTTGCCTTCTTGCTGCGCTGCAGCTGGTTCCCCTTTGTGTTCTGCTGGTCTCTGCCGGTTGCCGCGAGCAGTGAGGGGCAACCGGCAGAGACCAGCGGAACACTAGCGCGGGAAGAGCCTCGTCCGATCCCGGCTCTGTCGGGCGGGGTGGGGGAAAGGCGGAGGAACGGATCATTCCTCCGCCTTTTCCCCACCTCAACTGTCACACAGCCGGGGGACAGAGTCGAAGATCGGCGGGCGCTGCTTGCCAGGGTTGACAAGCCCCGGCAAGAGTTCCTCCGCCGATCTTCGTGTGACAGGCGGTGGGGAAGGCAGGCAAGCAAGAGAGCAAGCACCTGCCTGCCTGCCCCGCCGCCAGTCCCCCGGAGCCCATAGGAACGCATTGATTAAGTTTCAATGCATTCCTATGGGAAACTGGGACTCGCTAGACTAATTTTTCATAGGACGAATTGAGTCCTGGAACGAATTAAATTCGTCTAGTGAGGCACCACTGTATAGATCTAGGAGACCACTGTAAGCAGATGGAAATATTAGCAGGATTTTAATTCCACTTGTAATCTAACCAATACTATGGATAATATGGATTAATATAAAATTTAGAGTATAGAATGTGCAGTTGTAAATGTTGAAAATAGGACCCCAGCGTGGGGGGGGGGGTCGCGAGATTCAGAATAATCTCAATATATGGATATGTATATGGATTGTTATAATTTCATAATTGTAAAATCAAATAAAAATGCTTTGGTTTTTTTAAAAAGGTTTTTAACTCTTCAAAGGTCAAATTTATGTGCTTTTGCATATAGCAGTCTGAAAATGCAGGCAGTAAAACTTAGGTTCCAAAGTGGTGAATGTTTCTAAATTATTTGTATAAAAACACAAAGATGGCTTGCTTAAGCCACACTGTCTCAGCTTGGAGCACCCTGCTTAAACCTCCTTACTGGTGGAATCACATGGTGGAATGGCTTGATAACCTTTCCTCCCAAGGCTAGGGGCAATGACTTAGCTAAGGCTGGCAGGACAGCTTACTTTATGTTCTTAACCCCTTCATGCATTAATTAGTGTTAAGCATGTTGGTTATATGAGGCTGATTTTTCCCACAGAAAGGATAAACAGTCCATAAAAGTACAGCTATTTCATCTCAGGACTACTAGATTCTCCTGCTTTTGACTTGTAGTTTAACCATAGCTGTCAAGTTTTCCCTTCTCTCGCGAGGAAGCCTATTCAGCATAAGGGAATTTCCCTTTTTTTAAAAAAGAGAGAACTTGACAGCTATGAGTTTAACAATCCTTGCATCTGTTGTCAGTACCACTAGGTTTTCACATAAAATATAAGTGAGGGAGTGGGGAACAGCCCTGGGAAATAAGTGCGGACTGCTGTGTACACCAAGGTTGTTACCAGCTACGTCAGTATGACATCACAATGCTTATGTAAGGGCTTGACTTTCTTCTGTTGAACTGACCTCAGCGAGGTATTTATAAGAATGATGTGCATGTAGGGATAGGGAGCTACTCTTAGCTTACGTATATTTAAATGTAGCAACAGTAAAGTTAGTAGACAAAACAGCTGCAAATATGACACAGGATAAACGGGGGAAGCTTGGTGCCAGAACAAATTATACCTCAGCAAAGTCAAAAACCTGTGATCAAAGGGCCAGGAAGAAACTTTCTGCCACTCTGCTGTAAGTACAGCATCTTTACTTCTAAGCTGAGGGCAGGTATGGGCCTCACAGCTCTCAGTCCTCGTTGTGTTTCATCTGACACAAGAACACTACCTGATCAGAAACTTGCCACTCTTTCTTTTGGCCCTGACAGCTGATTCAGTCACATTGTCCAACCCTAGTTAAATGGTGAACATATTTTTTAAAACACCTATATATGACTTTTATAACAGAAGCTGCATGAAAAGTCCAAAATCCACACTTGCACAATACTTTTATTAGGACCAACAAGTAAGATGTTACACAAATTGGGAGGGGAGAAGGAAAAACAATAATCCCCCTCCCAAAATACATAAATTGGGCTGCATGTTGGAGCTATGAGGTCCTCAGATTGTAATCATCATCTTAAATAAGAACTGCAGATCATTGGCATTATTCCTTTCATCAATCTCCAAACACAGATTAGATATCAATAGAAAATGTCAAAAATTGTGTGCTGATTACCCCAATCCCCATCCATTGCCATTGTGTTACGGCTGCACCCTGCCACCTCCATTGTGATCTTCCGTTGTGTTTTGCTCTCTCTAATGAGTCCTGGGGATAGAAGTTTGAGAACCCCTGAACTAGGAAACCTGGGGAATGTCAAGTAAAAGAGAAATTCCCTAACCTAGGGGATTTATGCCAAAGGTGGGCAAGATGTGGCCCTTCAAACGTTGCTGTGCTCCAACTCCCATCAGCCTCAGCCAGCAGGGCCCATATTGCAAGTTAACAGGCTGAAAGGAAAATACCAGGCTGTTGCATGAGAAGAACAAAGGAACTTTTATTGTCTTTGCTGGCCAGACAGACAAGCTCAGTGGATTAACATCCAAAAGGACTGAGCACCCTCCCAAAGAAGGGGGCTTCCTAATATACTTTCCCCTTATCTGTTAAGACTATACATACACATGGAGTACCTTCCAATCATTTGGGATAGCGCCCTACTATGATTCCATATAAGGACTCTGGTTAATTGCATATTAATTAAGCAAGCAAACAAAGGACTCTCTGAGCACCTTCATGCAGCACATGGGCCTCTTCTGTATTATGCACATACTTTGGTATGTGGCAAGAAGATAAGGAGTAAGGCCGTTCCTGGTGCCTTAAGGACAGAATGTCTCCTGATACAATGGGGCAACTCTTTGGTTCAAGATTAGCTGCAGGTCTTTAATTGCCAATTCCCCTGAATTACCCTGCCAATTACCCTGAAGTATCCCATCTATAGAATAGTGTGACCAGAAAATAAAAAATAAACATGTTAAACCAGGCCACTAATATCATTCCGGTGGTGGTGGTAAACAGGATGGTAGCATTTATTTATTTATTGGAAGACATCTTATAATTGATTACTGATGTTTTAAGTTGGTTTTGCTGGTACAGTCATACCTCGGTTTAAGTACGCTTTGGTTTGAGTACTTTCAGTTTAAGTACTCTGTGGACCTGTCTGGAACGGATTAATCCACTTTCCATTACTTTCAATGGGAAAGTTCGCTTCAGGTTAAGTACGCTTCAGTTTAAGTACTCCGCGGACCGTCTGGAACGGATTAATCCACTTTCCATTACTTTCAATGGGAAAGTTCGCTTCAGGTTAAGTTCGCTTCAGGTTAAGTACAGACTTACGGAACCAATTCTGTACTTAAACCGAGGTACCACTGTATTTCTGTTGGGCATTTTATATTTGACTTTTAGAATTGCTTTTTAAATTGTTGCTATATTTTTATCTTTCTTTTAGCTACTTAACTTATTTGAAAACTGGGGTGTATATTATTTAAATACATAACTGTTCCTTGCAGGAGCCTTTTGGACACTGAGGACGACCTCTCTAATATCCAGTGGGGATCAGTGCCTATAGAAGTACAGGACTGGCTGACTGTTACCTTTGCAAGGAAAAAAGAGGCGTACAGTATCAAACCTGAGGATCAGCCAAGCATTCGAACTATTTCATATGCAGTCCAGGCTAGTGTTTTGGTAAAAAGGTGAGCATGGGCCATAGGACAAGTAATGAGCCTAAATTCTGTAGCTCATGGCTGGGAGAAATAAAGTTGCATCTAATCCAGTTCCTTCAAGAAATGTTACATCCGGAATCTCATCCACCAATTTACACACACACGTGTTCATTATAAGACCATAAACACAGGGAGTCTGGGGGGCCCAGGACCCCCCAGGAGGCTGAGGCCCAGATGTGAAGCAGTGCCAGCAAGCTCACCCAGTGGGGGCTGGAGTTGTCCTCTGCTTCCTGCTCACTCCAGCAGTGGCACAACCAGGGTGGTCTGAGCTGGGGCTGCGGGGGAAGGCTTTAATTCTTTAATCTCCTTCCCATTAAAGAAAGGTTTCAAGGAGGGAATTATGGCAGGTGTCACTGTGACCGAGAAGAAATTCTCTGTGACACAGTCAATGGAATATGCAAAATAAGGTCAGATCTAGATCTGGTAATTAACGGCATAATGCAGGGGTGGGGAAGACCCCCTCCCACACCAAGAGCCACCAGCACCCACACATCCTTTGGCATCAGAATCACCACAACCCTCAACCCTCAACTCTTCTCTATGAAGAGAGAGAGCGGGAGATGGGGAATTTAGGTGAGGCAAGGTGAGGCGACTGCCTCAGGCAGCAGGATCCACCAGGGCAGCAGATCCCCATGTCAATCTTTCTTCCCCACTTGCCTCTGATGCAGGACAAGGAGTTGGGGCTTTTGTCTCCATCTCACGGCTCACCTTTCCTGAAGGCAACAGCTCCAATGCAGCACGTTCGCCCCACTTTCCCAGTCCAGTGGGAATGAGGAGCCCTGAAGTCACAACTCACACCAACTTTAGGCTGGGGGGGAAGCTTCTGTTGCCTCAAGGCTTCTTGTCAGACTCATTTCACTGGGAAGAGAGACAGCCGGGCAGGACCCTGCAAGCCTCTCAGCTGCATGAGGGGTGGCTCAAGGGCAATTGGCTGTCTATAATGCTTGACAAAACAGCCCTGTCCAGGAGGGCAACATTTAGTGATGGGCCTGAGATCATCCAGTGAACTTCATGGCCATGTGGGGATTTCCACCAGGCTTGCCCCATCAGCTCTAGTTCAACCCTCTTCCTACTTTCCCACATAGAGGCTCCCCCGCTACTTAATTTGACTCTTCTAATCTATGGCTTACATATCTTTCATTTGTTCTCCTAGGATGTTCCGTACACCCACCAGTGCAAGTGGTTTGGCTTATCCAGAGAAAGTAATTGCAGTTTTTAAGGTGAAAGTGTTTTTTAAAAAATAATAATAAAATAAAACGGTCTCCCTCGGGAGGTGGTGGACTCTCCTTCCTTGGAGGTTTGTAAGCAGAGGTTGGATGACCACCTGTCAGAGTTGCTTCAGTTGAGAGAATTGCAGGGGGTTGGTCTAGATGACCCTTGGAGTACCTCCCAACTCTACAATTCTATGATTCCATGATTCTAACTCAAAACAGTGTCAGTTGTGAAGAAAATACAATAGAAAAATGCAGTTTTTTGTTTCATTTCTTAAATCAAAGAAAGAAAGAAGCCATTTGTATTGATGGCAGAAGTCATTTTCCTCTACAACCTCTATGTGCTTCCAAATCTAAATCATACACTTCCAATATTACAATTCTTTTTTATATAAACTTTAAATTTCTTCCAGTCTTCTTCCACCGACTCTTCTACCTGATCACGTAGTCTCCCGGTCAGCTTAGCCAGTTCCATAAATTCAATCATTCATCTTCATTTGCCAATCATCCACTGATCTTCCATCTTCTAATTCTTAGCTATCAAAATTCTTGCTGCTGTTGTGGCAAAAAAAAAAAGGTAATATCTTTTTTGGGAATTTCTTCTCTAACTATTCCAAGTAAAAAGGCTTCTGGTTTTTTAATAAAGGTGTTTTTCAACACTTTTTTTCATTTCATTATACATATTTTCCCCATAAGTCTTCCACTCCTTGTATCTGGGTTTTGTTCTCTTGCACTTCTTTTCTCAATGTCCCAATATCTTGCTTAATTTCCTGTAGGCCTTCTGTGTTAATTTTTACATTTTCATCCAATTTATCTAGGCGCTTTGTAACAGTCTGTAATCCTGCAGTATTTGATCTTCTGACTTAATTTCTGCCAGGGCAGTTAAAACCTGTTCTTGATAAGTTAATGTTACTGATCCCTTCCTGGCATGTGTTTTTGCTTTCTCACTTGGAGTTTGTTCTCCAGCCATAGTCAAAACACTGAACTGGCAGCTGGGAAGTCAAGGTCAAGCTGTGGTTATTTCCACTGGGGCTGGTGAGCACTGTAACTATCCAATACACAGTCAGTGCATCTGATGTTATTCTATGGGGATCCACTTTATAATTTCCAGCAGCAATTTATGCTTCAGAATGCTTCAGGATGTAGAAAGGGCTCATATGCTGGCCAATAATAATGTTAAAGTTTATTTCCAGCAGCTCAGACTGCTGCAGCAAACTTCAAAGGCTCCAAAACAGGAAACGAAAGTTCAACAGTTCAACAGTTCCTCCATTATGACGTCACTGTAGGCTTAGCAGAGCTCCCGGGTCCCCATTCACAGCGAGAAAAACGGTTCTATAAAAGGTCATTTTTTCTACTTTTCTCAGGGATATTTATACAAAAGTCTCTTCTCCCCCTTGCCCTGTCTTAGAGGGAGATCCTCCACGCCATGATTTGGAAGTTTAATTCTTACAAAGTCCAGCTCTCGGCTGTAGTCAAGTCTCTAACTTTCACTTTTAATGCCGTGGAAAAGGACCGACTTCCCTTAATTTAAGTCCTTTCCGTGATTGAATTTCAAATCCAATAAAAATGGTATTATGTTTTTTACTCACGTGACTTGGGAAACGAAAATGTTTGCATTTATACTTTTACATTTTACATTTTACATTTTATATGTTGTTCAGGAACCTAGATTAAGAAATAAAAGTGCTTTTTGTGTGTTTTCAACTACCAACAGGACATTGATAAATGGGATTTTGATGTATTTGCCTTAAATGAAGCTTCTGAAGGGCACTGCTTGAAATTCCTGATGTGTGATCTGTTCAACAAGTATAATCTTCTGAGCCAATTCAAGGTCAGGAACTTATCTAGTTAAATCTTAATAAGTTAACAATTCAGTGATGCCATACTTTCATTTAACAGAGCAAATTCCATGTTCTTGAAGGGCAAATTATAATACGGCAGTATCGGACTTCCAGTTATTTTCAAAGCTGTCAAGGACGATTCCCTGATTCACCGCATACGTGGGCCCAAGGGAGTCCAACTTTTGAGGGTCCTTGGCAACCAGACCAGTAGGATGATTAAAGATGTCATCCGCAGAGTTTATATCAATTAGAACGTGTTGGCGAACAGATTGAAGGTGGTTTTGAATGAAGCAATACACAAAGACCAGGCAGGCTTTCTACCTGGCCGCCAGATAAGAGACAATGTCAGAAATGTGGTCAATATAATTGAATATTTGGAAAATAGATGTGACAAACAGGCCGCATTGATGTTTGTCAACGCCGAAAAGGCATTCGACAACATCTTGTGGCACTTCATGTTAACAAACTTAAGAGAGATGGGAATAGGAGAAACATTCCTAAAGGGGATCAGGGCGATATATACAGAACAAAATGCTAAATTGATAATTAACAACAATTTAACAGACAAATTTGAAATAACCAAGGTTGCCCATTGTCGCCGCATCTTTTCATCACGGTCCTGGAGGTGCTGAATAAACATCTGAGAGAGCAGCAGGAAATCAGAGGCATAAAAATTGGGATTAAAGAATATAAATTAAAAGCGTTCACGGACTACCTGGTCCTTACAGTCGAAAATCCAAAAACAAGTCTACAAGAAGCGTTGAAGACGATGGAAGAATATGGTCAAATGGCAGGTTTCTGTCAGGAGTATGGGCAGGAGTCAGGCTCTGGGGCCTGTAGTGCTTTGCAGGACTGGGGCATGCCTCAGCTTGTGCTGGAGAAGCAAGGCGTGGCCACACAGGTGAAGTCCTCAGCTTGTGCTGGAGAGGCAAGGAGTAGTCATCCAGGTGAGGCCACTTGAGATCTCACTGCACCTGGTGGCAGGAGCTGGGAGGGATAAAAGCCCAGCATTTCCCTTCAGCTCTTTGCCACAGCAACGCTATCCTTGCCTGGTTGCATCTGGCCTCCTGCTCCTTGGACCCTTGCCTTGCTGCCGCCTTGCTTCTTGTTCCTGGCTCCTTCACCTTGCTCCTTGCTCCTTGGACCCTTGCTTCGCCTTGCTCCTCGACCCTCGGACCTTCGCCTTGCTTCTTGTTCCTGGATCCTTCGCCTTGCTCCTTGCTCCTTGGACTCTTGCTCCGCCTTCGCATTGCTTCGTGCCCCGTGGACCTTCGCCTCTGCCTTGCTCCTCGACCCTGCTTCTTCACCACCATCTTGCCTCTGGTCCTGAATTACAAAATGAAATTGGAATTATGGTAGCCAAGAAGGTCAAATACTTAGGAATCTGGCTGACAGAGAAAAATATAAATCTATATAAAGACAATTATGAAGCCATCTGGAAGGAAATCAAAAGTGATTTAGAAGATTGGAAAAGATTAAAATTATCTTTCATGGGTAGAATTGCCGCGATCAAAATGAATGTACTGCCTAGGCTGTTGTTTTTGTTCCAGAACATTCCCGTGATTAAGGGAGTTGCTCAATTCAAAGAATGGCAGCGAGTCCTGTCACGATTCGTCTGGCTGGGCAAAAAAACCAGGATAAAAATGAAAATATTGGTGGATAAAAAAGAAAGGGGGGGCTTTGCAGAACTACAACTTTATTATGAGGCGGCATGTTTATGTTGGTTGAAAGATTGGATTTTGTTAAAAAATACGGATATTTTAGATCTAGAAGGTTACCAAAACCGGTTCGGATGGCATTCATATTTGTGGCAGGACAAAGTCAAAGCCCATAGGGGTTTTCTAAACCATATATTCAAAAGATCAATCTATGAGGTTTGGGACAGAACTAAAAGAATATTGGAAAAGAAAACCCCATGGTGGATCTCCCCAACAAATATATTGTCAGTCAAAAAAGTAAATATGGAGGAGAAAGTGACCACATATGAGGATTTGGTTATTGAAACGGACTTGGGATTCAAATTAAAACCATATGATGAGGTTAGAAATTGTTTTTCTGTTTGGCTAGAGTACCATCAGGTTAATGATTTATTTTTGGCAGACAAGAAAAGGTTAGGATTTGAAAAGAAAAGATCGAAATTCCAAATTGAGCTGTTGGAGAATAATGTTAAATTGTTATCAAAAATGTATGATCTGTTGCTTAACTGGTATACAATGGATGAGATAACGAAAGATTGTATGATAAAATGGGCTATTGATCTGGGCTATAATATAGAATTTGACAAATGGATAAAATTGTGGAAGGAAAACCTTAAATTTACAGCATGCATAGCGTTAAAAGAGAATGTACTAAAGATGGTGTATCGTTGCTACATGACGCCAACAAAGTTGGCAAAGATGTATAGGAAAAAAGATAAAGCATGCTGGAAATGCAAGGTAGCAGAAGGCCACTTCTACCACATGTGGTGGACGTGTGACAAAGTTAAAAGTTTTGGGGAACAAGTTTACAATGAACTCAAAAAACTATTTAAATACACGTTCCCAAAAAGACCGGAGGCCTTTCTGTTAGGGCTGATGGGAAATGAAATTCGGAAAATAGACCAAAGACTGTTCATGTACGCCACAGTGGCAGCGAGAATCCTTTTAGCCCAGAGGTGGAAAACGACTGAAATGCCCACAATTGAGGACTGGCGAGTGAAAATGATGGAATATTTGGAATTGGCGAACCTGACATGCAGAATCCGGGATCAGGAGGATACGAAATTCAGTGAAGAATGGAACAAATTTCGAGAGTATGTTAAGGAGAACTATAAAAGTTTAAAGACTCTGGCGGGCATGTGTTAGAACCTACAATGTCGATGTATCTAAGATATTCTTTTTGATTAATCTTTTAAGATGTTAAAGTGGGGTTATGTCTTTTTAAAATGTGCGAATTAACGAGAACCATACTTACTACCAAAGGGAGGAGGGAAGTCTGAATATGCAAGAAACTGATTAAGATACAATGTTGGAGATATTAAGTTGTTGTAAAGAGTTTAATGGAAAAATCAATAAAAATTTACTCTAAAAAAAAATAGAACGTGTTGGTCAACCTTATGTTGGAGAGTTTTGGGCAAAATTACAGTATGGGGGATAAGTGGAATTGGGGGTGCTTCATTTTTAAAGTACCTTGAGATTATTACGCCACTTGTCTTCAGGTGTTCTCTACATTTGTACACCAGTTTTGCCAGTCTCCCATCATAAAATGAGACCAGCACTCTGGCGAGGAATCCGTCGAAGTATAGATATTCCACTTGGGCCAATTCAGTAGGGTTATTAAGGATGCCTGGCATATAGGTCTTTAGAAAGTTCAATAGATGGGCTTTACACTCTTCTTGTGAGAGGAGTCCTGGGGGTTTAGAATAATTTGATAGAACGAGCTTGTTTTGGTACAGCACCAGATTCCAGTTATTAGTTGTCAAATTCCTCTTCTTAGAGGGATTGGTTTTATCCACAGATAAAATGTGAGACCATGGATCTTGGATCAAAAGGTCTTGCTTGGAGTTAGGTGTTGGGGTAGGCGCTAGGGGTTCCAAGCGTTCCAACACAGGGTCAGGGCAAGGGTTTCTTAGAAAGTTCTTGCTTAGAAGGCTTCCTGGCTAGAAGTTTCTCGGTGTTCCCACTAATCCCGGTTATTGAGGTACTCTTGAGGAGATTAAAAAGCTTCTTAAAATCCATTTTTTTGTAATGCACTGCCTTAAATTTTTGAAATTTTTTACTCTTTTTTACATTTATAGGCCTCCTTTTCAAGGCGATAGCCCTACATGATCTCTTGGCTTCCTTGTTTTTGCAGGTGGTAGGAGGGAAGAAGTTGTTGTTACTTTCCAATTCTGCGGTCACTCCGCCAGGTTCCCTGCAGAGGGTTTTACAAGTGTCCATCATTATAGTGAGGATTTTTGTACAGGTGTCCAGATAGGATTTTATATGTTCAATATCCTCAGTTAAAAGCACAAGCCATTTGATAAGAGATAAATCCTCACCATTTGTCTCAGGGGATTGGAAGCAAGAATCTTTTGATGTTTTAGAATTTCCCGAAGACAGCTCTGCAAGTTGTTTTAACATTAGTTCCTCCACTTCTTGGTCTTGGGATGGTTCAGGAGAAGCTTGGGGTTTAAGTCTCTGTTTCGGGAGTACTTCGGTGTCTGTACCAATTATGTTTGAAATTACTTTGAGCTTTCTTGGCCCTTTGTTGTGGCATTCTTCTGCACAATCCTCTCTCTGCACCGCCGGCCCTTCGCTGTGGCTGGCAGAGGACTCGGTGTGGAAGGGGGAATTTTCAATTTTCTGCTTATTCTCAATCAGCTCCACTTTACCCCTATTCTTATAGGGCCGAGTGATTTTTGTTTGCACTCCCTTTAGAGTAGCTCTTTTAGAGAGAGGTCTTAGATCACTCCGAAGAACGCCTGAGGTTTTACAGCCACTCCGGGTCATCACCATTATTTATTTGGTAAAAATCAAGTTGGTAAAAGTCTCGCTTCGGTTAATTAGCTGGAATAGTAGAATGGTAGGAAGATAACAACGAGCAGTCACAACTTGAGAGGTTTCTTCTTTAATTTCCACTGAGGCCGAGACGCTCTCCCAAATGAAGGTCAGGGAGAGTTAAAACAACTCCCTACTGTATACTAATTCCTTAAAACTTATGACTGAAACTTGAAGCTTAAAGATAAGCTAAATTAAGCAGATAAGAATAAAGTGAAAATAAGATATAAACACGATATAAAACAGTAAAAAAAACCCTTAAAAACAGACCAGTAAAGTACGGAGGTCAGAAGGGAGGATGTTGATAAAGGACCTGATATAGCGATATATATCTCCCAGGCCTAGTCTGGCGTGCCCCACCGTGGAAGATAGGTGGTGAAAGAGCAGGAGTGGGGTGAGGGGTAATAATGGATGTTATTTTCTGACTGATCAAGATGGCCTGAAACTGGAACGACCTATGGAACTGGCTGATTCATCTGGGAGACCCTGCGTCCAGGGGAGGCTGAATTAGATCTAAGTGTTTAAATGTTATTATGATAAAAGAAATAATATTTGAATGTATGGAACATTTTTGGGGTATAAATTTGAGGCCAAGGGGAGAAATATAGGTATAAATTTGAGGCCAAGGGGAGATGGATGGGAAAATAAATTTAGATTTGGATGAAGATAAATTATGGGTGGAATATAGTCGATGCATTGAAGAATAGAAATAGTTGTGGGATAATGAAAAATATGTTAGAATGATTTAAGATAACAAATGAAAATTGCTTAATTTGGAATTAAAAGTGGACCCAGTGCGAGGGGAATCGAGGAAGTCTACAGTGTTAATTAAAATGTTAGATTTGATATGTTTTTCTTTTTTATGTTTTTATTCCTGTTTTGTTTGTTTGTTTGTTTGTTTGTTTTGTTTCTGTGAATTTTTGTAATTTGGAATGTTAGAAAATCAATAAATATTATTTGGGGAAAAATATATAATACAGCAGTATCTAAGCAAACGAGAAGAAATTATGATAGGTGTGAAATAAAAAGTCCATAGTGAAGCAAAGGGGCGTGTTCACAGAGTGAGTGTGTGGCTGCACTGGGAGAACCGGGGGCAGGGGGTGTCAGGGAATTGCCTTGCAGAGAAGTTCCCCTTCCAGATTTACCCCAGATTGGGAAAATCCAAGGTTACTGTTGGAAAGCTGTGGGCTGCCAGTTGGATGGGGAGAATGTCTTATGGCTGACACCTAAAAAATCAATGCACATGGAGCTTCCAATCTACATCAAACTCCCATGTGGATGAGCCCCAATTCTTGCCTTCATCTGTCCATTCCATGCCACGGTGCCACCATGGATGTTCCACTTGCTTTTGTGCATCTGCACCATCCCCAAATCTGCTCTGGAGAGTTGCTGGAAAGCTAGAAGAGATCAGGGAGGGGGTAAGGGGAGGGGTGGAGAAGAAGGGAAGTCCCATTGTGAGTGTGGCTGTTGCTTTCCATGCACAATGGTTTGATTGGAAACAACCCAGGAACATCTCATTTGACTCCTGAATGTCTGGACCTAAATCTGTCACATCCAAATGATAAATTCAGAAGGGTGTTTGTCATACAACTGGTCTTGCCAATGGTTGCAATAAAAATGTTTATTTCCAGTTCTAAGCATGTCCTAATTCTTGCCTTCCATAGATCCCAATTACCTGCCTGATTTCATTTGCAAATGCTCTGGAAGTTGGCTACAGAAAGCACCAAAATCCATATCACAATGTGATCCATGCTACAGACGTTACACAAACTGTGCATTGCATAATGCTTCACACTGGTATGATGGTAAGAAATGCCCTAAAGTGAAGGAAAAGAGCATTTGGGATTCTTAGGTTCTCCTTTTCTTGACCTAGGAAAGCCTTCTGTTAGAATAATTTTAGAAACTCACATATTATAGTTCTTTACTAAGGTCTATGGGACGCGGGTGGCGCTGTGGTCTAAACCACAGAGCCTAGGGCTTGCTGATCGGAAGGTCGGCAGTTCAAATCCCCGCGACAGGGTGAGCTCCCATTGTTCGGTCCCAGCTCCTGCCCACCTGGCAGTTCGAAAGCACATCAAAGTGCAAGGAGATAAATAGGTACTGCTCCGGCAGGAAGGTAAACGGCGTTTCCGTGCGCTGCTCTGGTTCGCTAGAAGCGGCTTAGTCATGCTGGCCATGTGACCTGGAAGCTGTCTGCGGACAAACGCCAGCTCCCTCAGCCTATAGAGCGAGATGAGCATGCAACCCCAGAGTCGTCTGCGACTGGACCTAATGGTCAGGGGTACCTTTACCTTTACCAAGGTCTATATTCATTATTTACTAACACATCAATAGCCATTTCATTCATAGGATATATCTGACTCAGCAGATGAACCTGTGGTAGTGCACAGGATTCAAGACGGCTGGCATAAGATTTAGGAGGAACCCTTATAGATGACTCAGGAGAGCCAGGCAAAGACTCTACCATTGACCACAGTATTGTGGGAGGAAGCGGAAGCCTTTCTCCAATATGCTGCTTGGCCCACAGGACAAAATGTGTAGCTTGATCCCAAATAACGCCCCCCCCCCCCCGGCAGCTGCTATTACCACTTTAAAAAGAAAAACAACTATAGGAGATTGTAGTCATAGATCATTCTGCATCATGTCTAATTGTTAGTTGCATGCAGGACATGACTGACTTTTAATTCTTCTCACTAGCATTGGTTCACTGACCTGGAGATATTAGCAATTCTTTTCAGCACGTCAATCCATGATTATGAACATACTGGAACCACAAACCATTTCCATGTTAGGACAAGGTAAGTCTCTTTTGTCACTTTCCAGTGTGACCATTGCAGCTCCACCTAAACTGAAATGGTAGAACCGAGTGGCTTAATGAGGGTTTAATTTCCATGTATTGCTTTAAGTTCAGCTTAAAGGTCAAGCAAATAGCTAGGAATGAGGCACTGGCTTAGTAATGGGCTTTTGAGGAAGGAGAATTAAGGCATGTGGGGAAAAGAGAGACCGCTGAAGCAAGAGAGGGAAGCTTGAAAGTGGCAGTTATGGTAGCTTCTGGAGTAGCTGGAGGGATAACCAGGACACTGGGGCGAGCTGAAATAGAAGCAGCTCAGCAGAGCTAGCATTGCCCATCTGTCCCTCTGCTGGAACCGGTGGAGTGCTTGCTAATAGATGTCCGATCCCCAGAGCACAGTGTGAAAACCAGTACTCTAAAAAGTCAACATTTCCCCCCTGAAAATGGTATATTTTCATCTCTGGGGATAACCTGGCACCAGGAAAAAGAAATGTGCAATCTGTGACTTTGCAGCTCTTCTTAGGTCTGTTTTGGGTAATATGGCTAATTTTTGTTTTATTCTAGGTCAGAAATGGCACTTTTGTACAATGATAAATCTGTTCTTGAAAACCATCATGTGAGTGCTGCTTACCAGCTCATGCAAAATGAAGATATGAACATCTTGATCAATTTAACCAACGAGGAATGGAGGTGAGATAATATAGGGGTGCTACATAAGGTATAGTGATGCTTGTGCACTTACAGGCCTTTCAAGAGTCACTCAACAATGCTAGGATTCTATAAGTAAGGATTGCCTTTATAAGAACTCCAGAGTTAACAGGGAGACACTACTAATTCCCCACCCTTGCAGCCAGGGCCGGCTCTAGGCCCACCCCCGGTGGCGCGGGGCGTCAGGCCACCAGGGGCGCCGCTGCGCCCGCTGAGAGGCGCGGCTAAGGCTGCCCCAGGCGCACGTCCGCTGTTCAGCGGCTTCAGGCCGCTTCCGCCACGTGCAGGGGCGTCGCAACGGGGCGGGCAGCGCTCCCTGGCCCAGGGTAAGCCCTACGGCAGGCTGTGTGGCGCAGTGCAGCTGCACCCGTGGCAGCCCCCCTGCGCGTGGCGCCTGCCCGCCTGCCGCGCTGGGAAACGGGGGGGGGCGCGCTGGGCATGCTTAAGACGGCCCTGCTTGCAGCTATGGCTTGTAGGCCATAAATGTGAGTGGCTTTCCTCCTCAGGGTAGCAGACAGCTTAATTCAGATAATCTTGGACTCTGAAGGAGGGCAGGATGCATGAAAATCCTTGTTTTAGAGAACTCACAGAACACACCATGAACAAATTATTTATTTGCCTTCAGGGAACTGCGCCGGCTGGTCATTGAGATGGTTTTAGCTACAGACATGTCACATCATTTCCAGCAAATGAAATATCTGAAACACGTTCTGAAATGCCTTCAGCATGTAAAAAGGTTGGTTGTGTTGGGAAGGGGGTGTGTGTGTGTGTGTGTTGCAAATCTGAATTTTTGTTGGTGGTATGAATTCTTTAAATCATCTCTCATTTAATATGAGAAACAATCCTACTTTTCTGCTGAAGTAATTCAATAATGCCCTACATTTGACAGGACAGATAGAGATAAGCTCATGTCCATGATTGTCCATGCAGCTGACATAAGTCATCCCTCAAAGCCCTGGAAGGTGCATCAGCAAATGGCAAATGCACTAATGGATGAATTCTTCAAGCAGGTACCATTTTCAAAAGTTCATTGGTAGGCTAGATTCCTTTGCATGATAGATATTAAATTCATATCTTACCTGTCCAGAAAACCCCAAATGGCCTAAAACTTTCATTTAAAAATATGCAAGCAAACATGCACAGGATAATACTTGGTATTTATTGTTGTATGTAATGTAACATAATCTACCCTTGTTGCTTTGCACCCATCGTCACAAGAAACCACTGTGAAGCGCTGTCTCAATTCACATGTAGCACTAAGCCAAACCATGGCTAAGTGGGAACAAGGCAGCGCACACAGAGTGGACATGGAAGCCACTTCCCTCTTCCCTCTCCCAGAGCTGCTGCCGCCGCCTCATTACTCAGGATGCACCATGGTTTGGCTTAGCAATACATCTGAATCCAGGCTTGTGGTTGGCCAGTGTGGTGTAGTGGTTAAGAGCGGTGGATTCCTAATCTGGTGAACTGGGTTTGATTCCCAGCTCCTCCACATGCAGCTGCTGGGTGACCTTGGGCTAGTCACACTTCTCTGAAGTCTCTCAGCCCCACCCACCTCACAGGGTGTTTGTTGTTGGGGAGGAAGGGAAAGCAGATTGTTAGCCGCTTTGAGACTCCTTCAGGTAGTGATAAAGCGGGACATCAAATCCAAACTCCTTCTTCTTCTTCTTCTTCTTCTTCTTCTTCTTCTTCTTCTTCTTCTTCTTCTTCTTCTTCTTCTTCTGGTCTCACGCCAAATAAATTACAAGCTGTTTGCTTTTGGCTTACTGAGCATGGTTTCTCTGAGGAGGGACGAATCCGTTTATGTAATGCCAAGCCAAATCATGCCTTAGCAGTGGGTAGGAGCAGGACTAGGGAGGAGTGTTTTTTGTTCTGTGTACCTGCATGCTTCCTCGTTCATGCTAAACCATAGTTTAGTTTAGGGCTTCTGTGCAAACCAGGCCAGTGAGTAGCTCTGACTTCTCAGTCCAAGCCATTGAGCGTCATGCCTGAACGGGAATTTGTGAATTTGCAGTTTCTCTGGTCCAACGTTATCTAATGCACCACACTGCTTCCCAAAAACCTTTCCTAAGGAAAAAGGGGTACTTCTCTCCAAATTGGGACACACACATCCTCAAGAGATTTATACATACTGTACAGTGGTACCTCTGGTTATGAACGCTTCTGGTAACAAATGCTTCAGGTTATGAGCTTCGCTAACCTGGAAGTAGCTGCTCCTGGTTGTGAACTTTGCCCCAGGATGCGAATGGAAATCGCACGCCGGAAGGCCCCATTACCGGTAGCTAAAGTGGCATCTCGGGTTAAGAACAGTTTCAGCTTAAGAACAGACCTCCGGAACAAATTAAGTTCGTAACCAGAGGTACCACTGTATTACAAAGCTGAATAATCTGGCTAATTATAGCTGTTCTAAAGCTTCTTCTGCCAACAGCCGAAGCAGCATCCACTGGAAAGCAAGCAAGACAGGTCTCTCCTGCTGCGCTGCATACTACCGTAGTAAACAACCCCATTGTGATGCATTGCTCCCAAATAGCAGGCTCTGTTGTGGCTAAAATATCTTCAGGGGGACTGATAGGTGTGCCTTTTCCTGTGCCCCCACCCCTCTCTCTGTACACTTGACGGTCCCTTCTGTTGTATTTTAAGGATAAATAGGTATGATTAACAGCTTGGTATGAAAGATTAACATCCAAATGTTTCAAACTCTGTGTCACAGTTTGAAAATGTTGCTTTTCAAGATGATTGGAGGAGCAGAATATTCAACTCTTAGGTTTTTGCTTCACACAATTGCAGGTTGACAATAGGAAGGCCAAACTGTCCCACATTGTGCTTCATATTAAGAATTTGGGGCATGTTCAGTCCAAGCTCAAGTAACAGTTGCAGTGATTCCATTCTGGCAGTGAAGCCAAAAATAGACAATTGCGATGATTGCAATGATTTATGAGATTCATGCGATTCAGCTGCATTCCCCACCCCTGTTATATGTGGGGACTGGAGGGATTTTTACTGATATTGTGACTGGAGAGAAAAGGCTTAAGCACCACACGCTGCGCTCCTGAGGACAATCGCCCTGTGCCTGGTATTTAACTTTATCAAACCCATGGCATGGTTGCTGATTGTGTCATTTATGTTATGTTTCATTTGGACATACTGTATATCTCTGAAAACAGGAATATCTGTTATGTTAGAGGTTCCCAGACTGTGATCTGCAGAACATCGCTGGTCTGTTGAGCTTCATTCAGGTGGTCCATGGTTTGTCTGTAGAAAAATAACTAAAAATAATGTGTCATCTAGTGCAGTGCATGGCAATTGCTACAACAAGCAGAAAAAAATATTAAGTGGTCAACCAAGACCCTCAGCAATTTTCAGGTGGTTTTGTGGCAAGGAAAGTTTGGGATCCATTGCATTATGTTACACCAAATACTGTAATGTGTTTAAATAAGGGAAACACCTTGAAATAAAGGTTGTCATTTATTCCTTATTGGGACTTCCATAAACTTGGTAGAATCTTTGAAATTCCCAGTGGAGGGCTCACACTGCACTCTCACATGTAGTGTCTCTTTTTACACAATTATAAATACAACACAGACTTAACTTTTCATATTACATACATTCTCAGAGTGTAAGGGGTGATTCAGATGCAACAATCTTGTATAGTCCATGGTTTTATTAAGTCAGAAATGACTATTGAGCTTACACTCTCCCCTCTCATTTCTCCCTCCCATTTATGAGCTTTAAAGCTTTTATGTTGGTATTTTAAAGCTACAGTTGCCCATTATGTCTGAAACAAGAAATTGTGGTTTAATGCTGGTTTTCTAAGCGGTGAGAAACCTGTGGGACTCCAACTGCTGCTAAACTGCAATGCCCATCAGTCCCAGCAAGCAGGTTCAGCAACATCTGGAGGGGAATCAGTTCCCCACACCTGTTCTAAGCTGTTTTCATAGAATCATAGAGTTGGAAGGGACCCAAGGGTCATCTAGTCCTACCCCCTGCAATGCAGGAATCTCAGCTAAAGCATCCATAACAGAAGGCCACCCAACCTCTGCTTTAAAACCTCAAAGGAAGGAGAGTTCACCAGCTCTTGTGGGAGTCTGTTCCACTGTCAAGCAGCTCTGTCAGAAACCTTTTCCGAATGTTTAGTCGGAACCTCATTTCTTACTACTTGAAGCCATAGGTTTGAGTCCTACCCTCCAGAGCAGGAGAAAACAAGCATGCTCCCTCTTCCGTGTGACAGCCCTTCAGATATCTGAAGGTGTCTCTCATATCTCCTCTCAGTCTCTTCTTTTCCAGTCCAAATATACCCAGCTCCTTAGTTTCAAGATTTTCATATCAAAATAGAAGTGAATTTTTTGGATATCATTCACACTGTCTTATATCTCTGTGCATTCTTTCCCCTCCAACTCAGGGAGACAAGGAGGCTGAATTAGGACTGCCAATTTCTCCACTCTGTGATCGTGGGACTACCAACATTGCTGAAACTCAAATAGGTAATGTGAGGGAGGCCAATCTTTAGTCCCTCCTCTCAATCCTTTTCTTTCTGAAAATCAGGTGTATGCTTTTCTTTCTCACCACAGAAAAACAAAAAACAAAAACAAAGAAATATGCCAATAGGTGCTAGAAAATGTCCTGGCTGGATCACCATTTCCTGAAGTTCAAAAGCAGATGCAGAAATCACATCACATCACTCATCTATTATTATTATTATTATTATTATTATTATTATTATTATTATTATTATTATTATTCGGTGCTGTGTCCCTGTGACATTTTTATAATCCCTTGCAAGCCATGTGTCACCTACGACATCCCAGTCCTGAATGCCTTTGAGCTTCATTTGGGTCTTGTCTTTCATTCAGTTCTAAGCAGCACAGTTCTAAGCAGTTTCCAAGCCTACACTATTCACCATTTTAAAAAACAATAAATTTTGGTTACAGTGGTACCTCGGTTTACGAACACCTCGGGTTACGAACTTTCGGTTTACGAACCATCGAAACCCGGAAGTAAGTAACCCGAGGTTTCCGAGGCCCATGAAGGCCTCCACGGAGGCATCGGAGCGTCCGCGACTGGGACGCAGCCAAGGAAGCGCTCTGATGCCTTCACGGAGGCAAACTGTGCAGAAAGAAGCCTTTTCCCGATGCAAGTGCCCTGCACTGCGGCCGCGTCTCAGTCAAGGCGGCTGAGTAAAGCGCGGGAAACCGGGGGGGGGGTTCCCTTTGGAAGCTCTTACCGCGCGTTTAGAAAAGGGCTCCCAGCAGCAGCAGCAGTGAGAGGCTTGGCGAGTTGTTTCACTGCACGGCGGTGGCGGTGCTCGCAGCTCTCCTTCCCTCTCTCTGCGGTGCTGGCCGGGCAACCTTCCTGAAGCCTCCTCAGAGCAACCGCCGCCGCCACCAGACGCCAGGACTGGCCGGGGTGGCTCGCGGTGCGTCTGGCTTTGGTTGGAGCGGCGGCGGCGATGGCGGCTTCTCTCAACCGCAAGCCTCTCCACTCCGCAGGGGCGCAATGGTGAAGGCCTGGCCTCGCTTCTCTTGACCCCTCCGCGAGGCCGGGCCTTCGCCGTCGCGCTCCTGCGACGTCTCTCCAACTTCGCCGTCGCTCTCCTGCAGCAGGGCTCAAGAGAAGCGGACCTTCGCGCTCCTGAAACGCCTCTCCACAGGAGTGCTACGGCGAAGGTGGAGAGACGTCGCAGGAGCGCGACGCGAAAGCCCGCTTCTCTTGAGCCGGCCTCGCGGAGAGCTCAAGAGAAGCGGACCTTCGCGCTCCTGCGACGCCTCTCCACAGGAGTGCTACAGCGAAGGTGGAGAGGCGTCACAGGAGCGCGAAGGTCCACTTCTCTTGAGCCCTGCTGCAGGAGAGCGACGGCGAAGTTGGAGAGACGTCGCAGGAGCGCGACGGCGAAGGCCCGGCCTCGCGGAGGGGTCAAGAGAAGCGAGGCCGGGCCTTCACCATTGCGCCCCTGCGGAGTGGAGAGGCTTGCGGTTGAGAGAAGCCGCCATTGTCGCCGCCGCTCCAACCAAAGCCAGACGCACCACGAGCCACCCCGGCCAGTCCTGGCGTCTGGTGGTGGCGGCGGCTGCTCTGAGGAGGCTTCAGGAAGGTCGCCTGGCCGGCACCGCGAAGAGAGGGAAGGAGAGCTGCGAGCGCCGCCACCCCCGTGCAGCAAAACGACTCGCCAAGCCTCTCACTGCTGCTGCTGCTGCTGCTGGGAGCCCTTTCCTAAACGCGCGGTAAGAGCTTCCAAAGGGGAACCCCCCCCCCCCGGTTTCCCGCGCTTTACTCAGCCGCCTTGACTGAGACGCGGCCGCAGCGCAGGGCACTTGCATCGGGGAAAGGCTTCTTTCTGCACAGTTTGCCTCCGTGAAGGCATCAGAGCGCTTCCATGGCTGCGTCCCAATCACGGACGCTCCGATGCCTCCGTGGAGGCCTCCATAGGCCTAGGAAACCTCTTGGTAGACAGTAAATTTTTGTTAAATTGCTGCTTTAGGGGGTGTTTTTCATCGTGTGGAACGGATTAATCCTCTTTCCATTATTTTCAATGGGAAAGGTTGCTTCGGTTTATGAACACTTCGGTTTATGAACAGACTTCCGGAACCAATTGTGTTCATAAACCGAGGTACCACTGTACTGGTAAACCATTTCTTGAGGGAGTTAATTCCATAGTTAAATTATGCACTGTGTGAAGAAGTATTTTCTTTTGTCTGTCGTAATCTTCCAACATTCAGCTTCTTTGATGCCCACAAGCTCTAGTGTTATGAAAGGAGAAACTTATCTCTGCCCACTTTCTCCATTGTTTTCAGCAATGTGCTCTTTGAATTCTTTAAAGCACCCCTTATTGCCTGGCTGTATTGATTTTGCCAAAGTTTATGTTCCTTTTGGTTCTCTTCATTTGCACAAGTTTCTAAAGGAAACGCCCTTGCCTCTAATGAGTTCTTTGACTCTACTCATTACACATAGCTGCCAAGTTATCCCTTTTTTAAAGGGATTTTCCCTTATGCTGAATAGGCTTCCTCGCGAGAAAAGGGAAAACTTGGCAGCTATGCTCATTACAGCGCCCTTTTGGCGCTGATGGGACCTTTCTAAATCTGTGGTATAAACGCTTATGAGATAAATGCTTAAATGATATGCACTTACTGTTTATCATTTTATTACAACTGTTGTTAATTTTTTTTACATCATCAGATACGGGGTTGTCTTAAGTGTGCATTTCATGTTGTTTGCTCTGGTGCCTGCTTGGACTAATATACAGTATATTCCTGCGTATAAGACTACTTTTTAACCCAGGTATTATGTACTGAGCTGAATCCTAGAACAATAGGATTCAGAATCAGCAGTCTGATTGGTCCGCAGGAGCTACCAATCCAACTCCAGGTGGAAGTGAATCCACAACCTGATTGGCCTGCAGGGGTAGCCAATCAGGCGGCTGGTAGAAGTGAATCTGCAACCTGATTGGCCTGTAGGAGCAGCCAATCAGGCTGCAGGCAGAAGTCAATCCACAACCTGATTGGCCCACAGTTGTAGCCCTGAAGTAGCCAATCACGCAAGGCCCATTGTGTAAATAATGTATATAAGCAGATGGTTTTGGGAAAAGAGCCATTCTTCTCTTCTTCTCCTGGATGACTATGAGCTGAATAAAGAGCATGAAATTCACTCTCAACTCCGAGTATATTTCACTGGCGACGAAGGTGGGATCCTGCTGAGCTGACTGCCACCACACACTGCACCGCAGCACCGCCACCTGCCGCATCGCTGCATCACACCGTGCATCCAGGCTTCAGCTCCAGGACCCAAGGAACCCAGAATGGCAACCGACAGCAGCTTCTCACAATTCAAACCAGCATCGGGAGACTGGGAAGGGTACGCCGCCCGTTTCAGCTTCCTCCTGCAAGCGAAAGAAGTCACCAACGATGCCATGAAGAGGGCGACATTCTTCAGCGTCTGTGGAGAGGAGACGTTTGAAATCGCCCGGGCTCTCCTTGCACCTAGAGATGTCGCTACCGTCTCCTACAAAACAATAATGGATCGGCTGAAGGAGCACTTCTCGCCACAGCCCTCAGTGGTGGCTTGCCGAAATGCCTTCTACGCAAAGCGGCAAGCCCCGGGGGAAACCATAACTGGGTTTGTGACCTCCCTCCGCCAAGCCGCCCGGTTATGCAACTTCTCAGAGTTGGAAAACATGCTTCGTGACCGCCTCGTCGGTGGCCTGAGGGACGAGATGTTGCAACGACGCCTCTACGCCAAAAAGGACCTCACGTTCCAGGTTGCTCTGGAGGAAGCCCTGGCAACCGAAGCTGCCGAGAGGTCAACGCAAGAGGCACGACCGGCCCCACCATCCCAACTGAGGGTCCACCACGAAGACCTCAACGACGACTCAGAATCTGACAGGGAGGAAGTACACCGAGTACAGCGGCGCACTCAAGCAGCACACACACCACAGCAGCCTCGACGAGAAGGAGGGAACTGTGCAAGCTGTGGGGAGAACCACGAGAGGAGGACCTGCCGTTTCCGCAACGCAGAGTGCAGGCAGTGCAGAAAATTGGGACACATAGCCCGGGTGTGTCGGGCTCGGCTCACCCGTCGACAAGTATCTGATGACCGACCCAGGAGCCCCAGGTCACACGGCACCATGCACCAAGGCAACTCAACTGAGATCACAGACTACCAGGTATTCCAGTTGCCCCATCCCAACACAGAGAAAATTTATGTAGAGGTACAGATAGAGGGAGCCCCATGCCGCATGGAGCTGGACACGGGTTCAACTCTATCCATAATCTCGGCCCGAACATTAAGGGAACTGTGCCCTAATGGGGGTCCCAAACTAAGGCCGGCCCCATTCACCCTCCGGGACTTCCAGAAACGTAAGGTCCCCACAATGGGGGTGGGGACCTTCAGGGTGCAATATCGAGGGCGAAAGCAACAACTGGACTTGCTGGTAGTTAAGGGCCCCTACGTTAGCTTACTGGGACTGGCATGGTTTGGACCACTGGGGCTAGCCGTTACTGGGGTGAACCACACTAGCTTACAAGTGGACGTGGACGCCATATGCAAAGAGTTTCCGGGGGTTTTCGACAGGGCATTGGGACGATATACAGGCCCCCCCATTGCCCTAAGCTAGACCCCGCGGTATGACCCATCAGGCACAAGGCCCGTCGGGTCCCGTTCGCCCTGAAACCCCGCATAGACGAAGAATTGGACCGGCTCGTGGAGCAAGGAGTGCTGGAGCCAGTGCCTAATGCACCCTGGGAAACCCCGATCGTCACACCCGTCAAGCCTAACGGTTCGGTCCGCATCTGTGCAGACTACAAATGCACCATAAACAAGGCTCTCACGGCCCATGCATACCCAGTGCCAGTGGTCAGCCATGTCCTCGCCACACTGGCTGGGTCAGAAATCTTTGGCAAACTGGACTTGGCCCAAGCGTATCAACAGTTGCCTGTGGACGAAGCCACAGCAGAGGCTCAGACGATCGTGACGCACAGAGGGGCATTCAGAGTAAAGCGGCTGCAATTTGGCGTTAGCGTGGCACCAGGCATATTCCAGAATCTAATGGACTCTCTCCTTAAAGGGATTCCTGGCGTCACCCCCTTCTTCGATGATGTGCTGATCGCCAGGCCCACACCAGAGGAATTTGAGGACTGCCTCCGCTCCGTCCTGCACCGTTTCCAGACGGCGGGCCTCAAGGTGAAGCGGGAAAAGTGTTTACTAGGAGTGCCGCAGGTGGACTTTCTGGGATTTAAGGTGGACGCGGAAGGGGTCCATCCAACCGGTGACAAGGTACGGGCCATTTGTGAGGCCCCAGCCCCCAAGAGCAAGCCCGAACTTCAGTCATTCTTGGGACTATTGAACTTTTACCATGCCTTCCTTCCCCATAAGGCAGCGGTAGCGGAGCCCCTACACAGACTCCTAGATAAAAGGGCCCCTTGGGTGTGGGGCCAGCGGCAAAGGGCCGCATTCCAGGCAGTCAAGGACTTGCTCGTCTCGAACTCGATCTTGGCACACTTCGACGAGAGGCTGCCAGTGGTGCTGGCATGCGACGCCTCTCCCTATGGCATTGGCGCTGTCCTGGGACACCAACTCCCGGATGGAAGAGAGGTGCCGGTGGCATACTTCTCCCAGACGCTTGCTGCAGCCGAACGAAACTACTCACAAATTGACAAGGAGGGTCTGGCAATCGTGAAGGACGTAAAAAAATTCAATGATTTCTTGTACGGGCGGCCCTTTACCATAGTGACTGACCACAAGCCGTTGCTTGGCCTGTTTGCCCCCGAGAAGCAGACCCCCCAAGTGTTGTCTCCCCGCGTCCTCAGGTGGTCAATTTTCCTTGCCGGCTACCAGTATGCACTAATCCACCGCCCTGGGAAGGCGATGGGACACGCAGACGCCCTCAGCAGGCTACCACTACCAGAAACAGGCCCCAACCCAGCACCTGCACAAGAGGTTATGACCCTGGAACTGCTTCCCGACCGACCCATTCAGGCACAAGAAGTTGCGCACCATTCCACAAAAGATAGGGTCATCTCCCGGATCCTGGACTGGGTGTGGCGAGGATGGCCCAGCAGCAGCCCCGGGCCAGAATTCGCTGGCTACACAACCCGCAAACATGAACTGTCGGCCCACAAGGGGTGCCTGTTATGGGGAAGCAGGGTCGTTGTTCCCCAGCCCCTCCGCAAAAGGGTCCTCACAGCCCTACATGAGACACACCCAGGGGTAGTGAGGATGAAGGCCCTTGCCAGGAGTTATGTGTGGTGGCCGGGGATTGACAGAGAGATAGAGGCCTGGGTCCAACACTGCCAGACCTGCCAAAAATCCCGCCCGGATCCCCCAAGGGCCCCAGTCCAGCCCTGGGAGTCCGCCCGAGATCCATGGTCACGCTTGCACGTGGACTTCGCTGGCCCCTTCCAGGGAAAAACATTATTCATAGTGGTGGATTCCTACACCAAATGGCTGGAGGTCGCACTGGTACCGTCCACTTCTACGGCGGCAGCCATCCGGGTACTACGTAAGCTGTTTGCAACCCACGGGCTCCCTGACACCCTCGTCTCGGACAATGGAACCGCATTTACGTCAGAGGAGTTCCAGACCTTCACAGCGCAGAACGCCATCCGCCACATCCGCTCAGCACCATTCCACCCTGCCACCAATGGCCAAGCGGAGCGCATGGTGCGGACCACCAAGGACAGCCTCCGCCGCATGACACAAGGGGACTGGGAATACCGCCTTGCCGCATTCCACCAGGAAAATCTTCTCAAAAGTCAGGGGTCGTCTTATACGCTGGGTCATATTTCTTATACAGTGAGTATATCCCAAACGCTATATTTTAACTGGAAAAGTTGGGGGTCGTCTTATACGCCCAGTCGTCTTATACGCCGAAATATACGGTATGTGTTTCCTTTTTATCTTATATGGTTGACAAGGGAATGCTCACTGAGCTGTGCTTCTCTCCAAATGCTAGACCAGCTCTGGCAGAGCTGCACTTCTACTAATTTTCTGCGCCTCATCTACCAGGTCTCCTGCTTGTGGCCTTCATGCTGGCCTTCGCCATCAAGCTCAACATTTCCACTCGAGGCCTGAGCACCCCAGGCCTTTTCCTGTGGTGACTGCCACAGGAACATATAGCCAGCCTTGGCAGGCCAAGTAACCAGGGCTACTTGGCCTGCCTCTAAAGTGAACCGGGAGCTATTACTGGGGATGCAAGCTATAGGCTGAGCTTTGCCATGTCTGAATCCTACGTATTAATAGGTATTGGTGCTTATAGGAGACTTGGATATGCTGAGAGTTTATGCAAGACATTCTAGCCACTCTCTCATTACTTTGGGTGACCAGGCCTCCGCCAGGAGAAAACTAGAATGGCTGCGGCAGGACCGGTTGAACTTACCATATTGCCCTGGTGCCGACATGCTAAGCCAAACTTTGACTTAGTGAGCTCAAACTAGCATATGAGCTTGTGGAGAGGAGCTCACACCCACTTTGCTGCTCCCAGGACCCCCAAGCTAAGCTAACATTTGGCTTAGGGTGTTGTCCGAACCAGGACTTGTGGTTAAGCTCTATCCTTATTAGCCATGATGTCTTAGGTCAGTATGGAAGCAAAAAAGAAAAGGGAGGAGGCAGGCAGCTGCAAACTCCTCTCCAGGAACCTGCATGTTTGCATGGACTCAGGACCTGATTCACACATGACCCTAAACCATGTTTATTAAACCATAGCTTAGTGTACTACTACTACTACTACTACTACTAATAATAATAATAATAATTTAACTCTTTTGGAGGGACTTGCCTCTTTAGAACCCTTTCCAGATATATATCATAGTTTTACCCAAAATATCTCCACTCATCTCAGACCAGGGCTGGATCTACACAGCTATAAAAATGCTATGGGAAAAACATTTTAAAGCTCACACTGGAACTGATTGACTTTGGATTTCAGCTGTACAGAGCTATCTGATGTCACATTGTTATAATGCATCTATAACGTTATAAATAGACTAATGTAGCTGAGTCCTAGACCCATGAGCTCTGTACTGAATAATGTTTCTTCATCTAGAACAAGAAATCAAAGAATTATGTCTGGATGTTTTCTTCTTTTCAGGCTTTATTGATGTCATAGTGAAACCAGTTTTTTCTCTTGTAATTGAAGCAGCTGAGAAAATTGTTGAGCCTCTCATATATGAAGCTTTTGAAACTGGATGTTCCTCTAGCAGAGATTCTGGGTATTCTTCTGGGTATGACTGTTCTTCTTGCTTTTTTTTGTTAGTTTGTACCTAGTTAGTTTGTTATTGTTATCCTTATTTTGTACAAATTGCTCATCACCATGGTATATGATACTGGCAAGATATTAACTCATTTTCAGTTTTGTTTAAATAATTGTTCTTCATTTAACTCCCCAACCTTTCATTTTTTTATTTTTTGTTCTGTTACGAGCCCAGTATTTCATCTATGCATTTCTTCTCTTTTCTCCTCCAGGGCTTCCTAACAGCCCAATGAGGAATTTTAAGTTAACACTGTGAGTTTACTGCATTCCAGTAACTTTCATGTTAGACTATGTTTTTGTAATGTGAGATTAGTTTTTAAAATGTTGAATTGGAGTAAAATTTTGAAATCAGTATTTCACTTTATTTCCAGTGAAAGGGTGAATTGGACCGCACTAGGAGACTGATAAGTCTTTAAAAAGTCCCACAATAGCTGCCTTTGATTGTCCCAGTGTTCATTTCTGTTCCTGAAAAAGAGGCCATTGATTTTCTCTCATTATTATACTGTATATATTTTCTGGTGTTTTAAAATATATGATGGTATATGTTTGGGGAAAGACCCAAACCCCTAAAACCAATAAATGAATGCATGCCAGATTCTAACTAATGTTTGGGATAGGAAGGGAAAATGCAAGCTGCCAAATTCATGCAAAGCAGCCTGGCCTGGCTAATTAAGTGTAGATCCATTAAGAGCCATTGGCAATGCAAGAGGCAGGTTACCAAGGTGAGCTATTAGGGAATAGTGTCTTAACATAAGGTTAGGGTTTTTGGTGAGAGATGTACTGGGGGGAAAGAGGACAAGGGCAGGATGACCTTGGCTGCTGATTGGAGAAGTTGCAACTCCTGGTACTGCTTGGTACAGATTGGGGTGCCAGGTAACAATCAGTGCTTTTTTCCATGCCAATTTTTAAATGTCAGTTGCTTATCCAGAACTCTAAAACCTTAAAAATTAATTCAACAATTTCAGCCTAACTCATTACTTACAGTTTTCTTTCCTTTTGTAAAGGTCAGGGTCAATTGAAGATGAAGATAAACCAAACCTTAGTGGGAACAGTTTTGAAGAGGAAGAAAGCTTTAGTCGGAGAAGTGTAAAAACTGAAAGTGGGACTTGCACAGAGAGAAATCTCTTAATTTCATTGGATATAGCAAGCTTTGAAGAACACTTGGTGCAGAATATTGAAGCAAACAGAAAAAAGTGGAAGGAGAGCCAGAGGCCCAAGAGCAAAGGTAGGAGGATCCATTTGTACAGACTCTGAGCCCTCCAAACACTGCAATGACCATTTCCCACATTTGTGTCCATGCCATTCTTGCTGCTCTCAACAAAGTCCTTTGCAGAAGGAAGAGACTGTTTCCTGGAGCAGAACAGATTGCAATTTATATTTTCCTTCAATAAAAATGTCTTACTATTATTAAAAACAATGACAAGGTCTTTATTCAACATTTCACTCCTCCTAGACTAGCCCTAACCCTCTGTCCAATTAAATAGAATCAATACTGGGAACAATCTGTGTGAACCCATTGCTATGACTATGGCCTGCACCCAAGCTCACTCCCATAAAGCTCCCCCTCCCCACCCCATGCAGCTAACAACTAACCTTAAAAAGGTAAAGGGAACCCCTGACCATTAGGTCCAGTCGTGACCGACTCTGGGGTTGCGCGCTCATCTCGCATTATTGGCCGAGGGAGCCGGCGTATAGCTTCCAGCTCATGTGGCCAGCACGACAAAGCTGCTTCTGGCGAACCAGAGCAGCACACGGAAACGGCGTTTACCTTCCCGCTGTAGCAGTTCCTATTTATCTGCTTGCATTTTGACATGCTTTCGAACTGCTAGGTTGGCAGGAGCTGGGACCAAGCAACGGGAGCTCACCCTGTCACAGGGATTCGAACCACCGACCTTCTGATCAGCAAGCCCTAGGCTCAGTGGTTACTTTTAACCTTCCCAGCCCCATTTCTGAAGTCACTTCTCTCTCTTCTGCAGCACTGCTTTGCACCCAGTTTCACCTTCATCACATTTAGGGAAGTTTTTAATGTTTGATGTTTTATCGTTTTTTAATATTCAGTTGGGAACCGCCCAGTCAGATGGGAGGCATACAAATATTATTATTCTTCTGATGTCTGTGCCTCCTCCCTCTCTTTTTGTGCAAGCCGCCTTCTGCACAAACCACACCTTCTGCAACCTCCCACATCTTCCTCCTCCCACACATTGCAACTGCTCAGCACACTTGTCACCTTCCGTTCAGCTGTCAGGCCACCATTTTTTCTTATTCTTCAGACCCTGCCATGCTCCTGCTTTCCTCCAGCCCCAGTCCTATGCCTCATACACCCTTGTTTTTTGCAACCCTCTTTGGACCCCTCTTTTCACTTTCGTTTTTCCTTCACTTTCCTCCTCTTCTCAATTCTCCCTTGCCCACAGATCACCCCCATTTCAATGCCTTTTCCTCTTCCTTTGCACAGGCACACCTTCACTTCCTTTTTCTAACTCTCTCTTGCATACAAACTGACCCTATCTCCATGCTGCCTCCTCTTATTCTGCAGCTCTTTTTGCATGCACCCCCTCCATGCTGACACATACAAATATATCTTTCAGATGCATTTGCATTAAGAGCAAGCCTGTCAGTTGACCTGTTCAGTTAGAGAAGGTTCAGTTCCCACTGTACCCAAACAACAAAAGTTTGAGTAAGCCAGGGCTAGAGACACCGAGATGAATATTGTTATGAGTATGGGTGGGCAGATTCCCCTTAAAGTCTTGGGTACCAGTTTCTCTCCCATAATTTCTAGAGTTAATAGAAGTAGGAGATGACTAAAAGCTTGAAGTCTTCACCCAGGTGTGAGAAAGCTTATCAGTGTACAAAGGCTGATTCTGATACTTTTGTACATGTAAAAAAGAAGAATGAAAGCCTAAAACGAGTGGTCCACAAAGTGGTTGTGCATAAACCACATTTTTTTAAAAAATGAACATTAGGGAATGTTTCATAAATATTTATCTATCTTTCTACAGATGAAATTATTTTAAGGGGCATATCTTACATTTCCTTTGTTTTTAGAATCACCAAAGAAAGAAAGTAACAAGGCCAAAGACAAAGTAAGTAAAGATAAAAAAGAGGGGGGGAAACCCCAGAAAACATCAACGCCCAAACACCATCCTTCAAAGTCCAATAAACTTTGTATTGCACCACAAAGTCCTACCATTTCCGATGGTGAGCTTTGCCACAACAGAGCATTTGAACCAATGGATGTCAGCTTCATCGTTTACAATGCAGGTGCATCAGAACTGTTTCAGCCACAGCCAGATGATGAGGTCATGGATGTCACAGAATCATATGGTATTGAAAACAACTTTTCTATCCAGATTGTTGTCATAGATCCATTATTTTTATTTTGCATAAAAATGCATTCAATCTATCCTTAGGTAGTGCTCTCTCTCTCTCTCTCTCTCTCTCTCTCTCTCTCTCTCTCTCTCTCTCTCTCTCTCTCTCTCCTCATATCACTCCCCAACCAATTTTCCTTGCATCCTTTCCCCACATTTAACAAATTCCTCAGATTTTGCAGCACTAAATTAAGAGTTTTGTAATTTGCATTCATTCACTCATTAATAGAGATAAAAGGATTTGTCAGTTTTGGTCCTCTTAGGTTTTGATTTTTCTGATCTTAAATTTGCCACATTTCTGCAGCAATTTGAAAATTCATCAGCATTCTAGTGTGTGTCATCTAATAAACACATTTTTGTAATCTATTTTTATTAATGTACATATTTTTGCAAGCAATGTCTCCTAATATAATGCATTTTTATTAATATATGCATTTTTAATGCACACTTACCTAATTATGCATTTTAGTAAACATTGGTTGATTGGAGAACTGCATTTCAGTATTCAGAAAAATACAATTTTTGAAGGATGGTTATGTTTTGGTTCTCGTATTGTTTCAGAAAAGGCAAATGTGAGAAATTTGGCTTTAAATGCAAACTGAATTTAATTTCTCCCCCATCTCTATTCATTTCAGTAACAGAACCTGTTATTTTCTGTTTACAAAAGTGTAGCAGAAACTGATGTATAAATCTAGTCTGTAGCTTCCAGATGAGTGTTGCTTCCTTGAAAAACTGAGTTCCTGAATTGGATTCATATTTTCCTGCAGGTTGTCTACACAGGCACTTGAGATAAGGGAGGCTAGATCTGCACTGATTAAGCCTCAAGTAACCCAAAATTGCAGGCAGTTCCGACCAATGTTCATATGCTTCATGAGTAATTACAAGAACCCAGTGCTTTTGATCAAAGACCACAGTGCATGAATGTAATACCTTATTTCTAACACAGCACAGTAATTTAGGAGACAAATATTTTTTGGGTGTGGAGTATTAGGATCAAGTTCCTAGCACATGAACAACAAGCTGATTAGATATTTCCAGTTAAGTTTCTACTTTAATATTTTTGCTGATCTCTTCTAAGGAACTAGTTTAAGGATAAGTTTTTAATTTTTTATCAAAAGTTGTCTAGATTATCACAAGAATGTAAGCAGAAGTGGCATTTTCATTTGAGAAATAGATTTTTTTTTGTTTGAGAAGATTAGCTGACTGTCCCTCTTTTTGCATATTTGTTTTGTAGAGGAATTGGTGGATAATAAAAGTTCCTGGAGGAAAGCTGCTGCTCAGGATACAGATAAAAACATACACGAGATGAGAGGCATGGTTCCAAAAACAAAACCTCTGCGTCCTAATGAAAGTGATGATGTCATCATTGAGGAATTCATACCAGACGATCCTGAGCCTCCAAAAGAAAGTGAACACACTGCCGTCCCTGATCACAATGGGGCCCAGCCATCACCTCCTCCTGGCTTTATGTCAGAGCTAACCCAAAGTGATGTCAATTTCTTTTCCCTGTGGAACGGTAATTGGCCATTTCTGCTCAGGCTTCAGTGATGATTAATAGGTAGTTTTAGCACAAACCTCAATGAACCTTCAACATCACAGATGAAAATCGTCACTTATTGGCTGGTGCCATAGGTGAACTGTGACAAGCCAACATCATACGGGGGGTGGTGGAGGAAATAGCAGTGCCAACACAACCCAGGCACCGTGTGCCACAAATAGAGATGGCAAAAGCAGTACATTGCACCTATAATCTCATTTTACAGTCAAGGAAGATCACCTGGTGACACAGAATTCTTAAGGAGAAACAATAATAGAGTGCCTCTCAGCCTATACAGAGTTCCTTCCACTTGCCAAAATGACTACAGCTTCTCCCTCCCCTATGCATTCCTTCCTGGTTTAAAGTATGCCTTCATCAGGACTCAGCCTAGAGTTTCAGTGCCAAGATTGAGTCCTGGAAAATGGCAATTAAATTATCTGATTATGTAGAGAGTGGCTTTCATCACCACTGAATAACTACACTTTCTTCCTTCCCCTCAGAATTCAGGAGGATGTTGCCTTTCAGCACATGTGTGGCAACAAACTTAGAATTTTTGATAATTTTTGACAGTCCTTTCCCTCCACAAATTGAACAACTGGTTCCCCCTTTTCCCATCCCTTCTTCCATCAGTACAACAGACACATTGACAAAATAAAGGTGTGTTTTAATAACTTCTAAGCATGCTGGAAAAACGTGTTGTTGTTTTTTAAAAACTATGTTCAACTTAATGTTTTATCAATGAGCTAAAAAGCAAAATTTGGAAATTGAATAACTCATTAATGTATGAAAAAGAATAACTGAGAAAGTAAAAAAAAAATGAACTGAAATCCTTCAAAGTAGCAAAACAAAGGAAGCATCAATCTTAACCATGTGGGATACATGTAAAGCTTGAGGATGTTCATAAGTATTTATGGAGTGGGCACCGAGACCACATAACATCGGTCTTGAAAGATCTACATTGGCTCCCAGTACGTTTCCAAGCACAATTCAAAGTGTTGGTGCTGACCTTTAAGTCCCTAAATGGCCTCGGTCCAGTATACCTGAAGGAGCGTCTCCACCTCCATCGTTCTGCCTGGACACTGAGGTCCAGCACCGAGGGCCTTCTGGCGGTTCCCTCGTTGCGAGAAGCCAAGTTACAGGGAACTAGGCAGAGGGCCTTTTCAGTAGTGGCACCCTCCCTGTGGAACACCTTCCCACCAGATGTCAAAGAGAACAACAACTACCAGACTTTAAGAAGACATCTGAAGGCAGCCCTGCTTAGGGAAGCTTTTAATGTTTAACAGACAATCGTATTTTAATATTTTGTTGGAAGCTGCCCAGAGTGGCTGGGGAAACCCAGCCAGATGGGTGAGGTATAAATAATATATTAGTATTATTAATAATAATACTTTCAGTAATTTAGTAAGACAAGACAACAACAAGAGAAAAATGCAAGGTCAAAATGAATTTATTTTGAAATGAAACGTAAGGAAACAGAATCTAAGGAAGTTTTTAAGAGCAAAGCAAAAATTGGAAACAGTAGATACTTATAAAACATGTAAAAACATGTGCATACTAAACATAAATGCTTTGAAATAGTAGGAAAAACAGGCAGACTACTGACCAATAGTCCTACAAAAACATTTTAAAAACAACAACAGATATTGGCACTCGATAGCAACACCCTCAGATCAGGGCCGCCCCACCCATGAGGCAAGATCCACTAGGGCAGCAGATCCCAATGTCGATCTTCCCTCTCGTTCCTGTTGTTGATCTTCCCTCACCCCTTTTTCCCTGGCGTAGAGCGGGGTACCATTTGACGTCCGTCTCGGGTGCCATAATGCCTTGGGCCAGCCCTCCCTCAGGTTTACTATACCTCTCAAGCCCCAGAACTAGGACAAATAACATGGTGTTTTTTTTAGAAAAGTCTGAAATTCATATATGACGATGGAACGTTTCTTAATGACCCTGTCTTGAAACAAGTGATATTAGAGACCAATAATTTCCTAAAAGTCAGTTGCCATAATTCAACACACAGAAGGATGAACAGATCCCGGCCTCTAAAGCAGAGCTCAAACATTGAGTTGGGCGAGGATAAAAAATGGTGGCATTGCTAAATAGCATGAAAAAGCAAAATTAAACTTTAATCCCACATAAAAATGTTGAAAAGTAACAATAAATTTATTAGAATGCAACATTAAATGGACTCATCTATCCAGCTCAACGCCTGGTCAACAAACTAATGTGATAAATAATTGATAAATTATGCGTATGAGAAAAGAAAAAAAGCTACATGTGGACCATCTTTTTAAATGGCATATACAGAACCTTCATCAGCACATGTACATGCAATGAAATGAATTTACGTGAACTTGTCAAACATGGATGCTTTCACACATTTCCAATATGCTGTGATTCTCAGTGTGATGGAATGTGTCTAATTTTTCTAGCACAATCTCTAAGCATGGTTTTTCCACTATGTTTTACTCAGAATAGGCCTAATTTAACTCATGTTTTACTCAGAATAGACCTAATTTAACTCATGTTTACTGTATTAATGTTAATAGATCTATTCTGAGTAACACTGAGTTAAATACCGCCTTCAATCAGGCAAAATGCATGCAAAAGTAGTAATATCTTGTCTAACAATATATTGTTTTCTCCCTCTCTGCAGAAGAAATTATGAGACGTGCTGCTGAGCAGCAGAAACAAGAGCAAAGCAGAATGGCTGCTGGTGCTGCGTCACAGGTGGCAATATCAGAAAAACAAAATGAGGGTTGTCAAGCAAACCCAGATGATCAAAACTTTGTTCTACAAGTAATCTCTATTGACACCCCTATTGTAACAAACAGGACAGAATCAGGACAACATTGTGACCCATCCCAGAAGGAAGTTGCCAATACTTCTGCCCTAAAGAAAGATATTACCACGCCATCAAATGCATGCCAACAAAATGAAACAACCCCATGTGGAGCTGCAGCTGTATCTGTCACATCCTTGAGCTATGGGGTATTTAAAATTCCCCAGTAGATTATTGATCTAACTGGTAGGCTAAGATTGCACTGTCTTTAAGCTTAACAGGAACCCAAACCTGATCAAATACAAGGCACCTGACTCAGACATAGAACTTCTGGCTGTTGAATGTTCAAAATTTAAGGGGGAAATGCTTATTGTGAGATCAGTTGACAGAATTCTGAAACACGCATTGGTCGCTACAGAATAGGTAGAGGTAATTCTTAATAAACCTCCTTATTGGTGGAAATGAAACCCACCTCTTCCCCTTCCCCTGAAGATTTTGAGTCTGTGGGACTTTTCAGGAGGCTGAAAAAGAAGTGCAAGAGAAAATATACAAGTCGAAGAAAGGCATGTCTATGGGATGGAATTAGTAGCAGTATTGTGTGCTAAGAAACGGATGTTAAATATTTATCTTGATAACATTTTTAGTCAGACTACAGAGTTTGTGTTTGGGAGAATGGTGAAGGGGCAGAGAAGGGGTATAAAGATTGCATATATGGTCTTGAAGGGGGGGGCAACCTTTTCAGGAGCAGTTTGAGACTTTATAGCCATCATGTACACTATGGACCTACCTCAGGATCTGGCAAAATGCACGTGGCAGGGCACACTCTCAATCCGGTGTTTTGTTAGGGAATGTGATATGTTGGGGGAGCCCTTACTTGCTCCTTTGTGACAGATCATTATGTGGTCATTTCCAGTGCTGATGAGAAACATGGAAGAACACTCCCAGATCAATTGACTTACAGCTTTTCTAATTTCCTGTGACTCTCAAATGGTGGCTGTTTCTGTTCCTCCTACACAGCAAAGAAACAAAACACAGGACTTCCGGTCTACCGCTGATCGGCGAGGAATCCTCAAGCTCTGAGGTTCCTGGCACTGTGAGGGAGGGGGGAGCCGCGAGAGCGCCGTGGACCCCCAATAAAAAAAACCAGATTGAGCTTTCTGGGGACGTGAGAGCTCGGCTGCGCCCAAAAGTGACTCCTCTGCCCCCCGGTAAGCTCTTTTAAGAGCCCTGTGAGCGAGTGGAGTGCAGAGTCGCGGGCGCCATTTTCGAGCAAGTCGCTACCCTCACAGAGCGAAGCTCTGAGCCAGCAGCGGAGGAGCGGTGGATTTTCCCTAAAACAAAGGATTTGAAGATATTGGACACCGTGGGCAAGGGAAAGAAATTTTAAAAAGTTTTTAATTGAAAGGAATTGGCCACGGGAGGAGATTAAAAAAGGAAGTCGGTCTCCCCCATTGAGAGAACGGTGATGCAGTTAATTTGCCTGCAGCCAGAAAGCTTGACAGGAATTTATTAATTTCCAAGGATTGGATTTAAACCTTCCCCCTGAGGCAGGGTAAAGGGCAGAAGGATTGAATACATTAAAATCCCTGTAAATTTTTTAAGTTGGACTGGGGAAGTCCCCCGGGAACTGGAGTTGGGTCCCTGGAGGGACCAGCCAGCTGCCATTATGACATCACAATTAGGAAGGAATTTTGTTTGCCTCTTTGAGGCTGAACTTTGAAGAGAGCGCAAAATATAAGGCTGTGTATAAGAAGTTTGATAATGCTTTTTTTCAGAAATGAACATAAGATTTTTAAAATATGAACAAGAATTAAAAATGAGAGTTGGTAACCAGATCGGACGTAAACTTTGTTTCTGAGGTTTGGAAATACGAACTGCGCCACTTCCTGTATTGTAATCTGTGCAGTTCCCATGGAATTTGAGACGAGCAGGATTCAGTAGACACAACATCATCTGGCTCTATAGACTTTTTGGACTTTCAAAAGGAACTTCTGGAACAGCTTTTGGAAATTAGGGATGAGTTGTGGCAGAATAATATACAGATTCGCAAAATGAGACAGAACTGTGTGGAAAGTGAAAATGGATTAATTCCAATAGAGAATGAAGAAAAGCAAGATGAACAAGCACCAGCCGGGGACAATGTAATTGACCTTAAAGAAGAGGAGGAAGAGTCATCAGTCCTGGACAATATAATTGAACTTAAAAAAGAGGAGGAAGAAGTATGGAACATTGTTCCCCCAGTGGGAGAGGGGGAACAAGATTCAGGTTTGATTCAATGAGTCCTCAAAGAAGAACCTGCATGGAATAATGCCCTCCCAGTGAGAGGGAGCCTGAGCTTAAGTGGAATAAAAATTGAGATAGGGCTGAAAAGTGGAAACATAGCTGGATGGTACTGTGCTACAGTTAGAAAATTGGAGGGGGGGCAGCAGGGGACAATGAAGGGAGAGTTGTGGATAGGTGGCAAAAGAGTGGGAATAGGGTGAGGAGCAACAATGGGTTATTTTCTGATTGATTAAGATGGTCCAAAACTGGAACATTTTATGGAGCTGGCTGATGCATCTGGGAGATCCAGGGGAAGGGGGGTAGAATTAGATATAAGTGGTTAAAGGTTAATATGATAGAAGAAATATTATTTGAATATATGGAAAAATTTTGGGGTATAAATTGTGAGGCTAAGGGAAGAAATAGAGATGGATGGGAAAATAAATTTAGATTTGGATCAATTAATGAGTTATAGGTTGAGGATAGTTGATTTTTCTTTTCTTTTTGTAGATTAGAATTGGTTGTGAGATAATGGAAAAATTGCATTAGAATGATTTAAGATGATAAAGGAAAATTGCTTAATTTAGATTTAAAAATGGACCCAGTGTGGGGGGAATCGAGGAAGTCCATAATGTCAAGTTAATGTAAGAATAGATATGTTTTTCTTTCTTTTTCTCTTTAGTTTATGTTTTATTTTTATTTTTTGCTTCTTGTTTTTGTGATTGAAATGTTTGAAAATCAAGAAATATAATTTGGGGGGGGGGGGAGAAACAAAACACAAAAACTATTTTCAGACACTGAGATGTAGGGTGCGGACTTTGTAAGCCTAGCCTATCAGCGCAGTAAAATCTGGCATCCTTAGAAAATTGTCCTTTTAAGGTTTAAATGTTATGTTAACTTTGCAGGAGGGTGTGTTATACTATTTTTGTCCATAGTAATTTACTATGGAATTGCTGTTTCTACATCACAAAGCATCAAACTATGTAAAATATGAAACATAAAAGTCAACATTCTGATATGGTAATCTAGTACGACTATTGTTACATCCTAGAGCAGGGGTCCCCAAACTAAGGCCCGGGGGCTGGATGCGGCCCAATCGCCTTCTAAATCCGGCTCGCGGACGGTCCGGGAATCAGCATGTTTTTACATGAGTAGAATGTGTCCTTTTATTTAAAATGCATCTCTGGGTTATTTGTGGGGCATAGGAATTCCTTCATATTTTTTTTCAAAATATAGTCCGGCCCCCCCAAGGTCTGAGAGACAGTGGACCGGCCCCCTGCTGAAAAAGTTTGCTGACCCCTATCCTAGAGGAATCAGTCTTCAATAGACAGTTTTCAAATTCACATGTTCTTTTGGACAGCAATGCCTGGCCATAGTAACTTTCTCAAGTTGCAGTGTCCTCCAAACTAACAAGGACAACTTCATAAATATTTTTCCTACATGGAAAACATATCAATCAGCATAAGAAAATCTGTGCAACCTGCATGTAATCAGCCATGTGTGGCAATCATAGGTGATTATTATATTTAACTTGGGGTATTCAGATCTGGAAGCCATAATTGGTTGCAATTTTGTAATATGTTTAAATCACAGCAAAATATATGAATAAACATGCCATGAATTTATCAAAGTTTTCTAACCAGCCTTTAAGAGTACTCTGCCCTCACAAGTCAGTTTACACAAAAGTTAAAATACCTAATGACAGCATAATAAATAATAACTCATATAAAAGTACAAATAAAAAGTTAGCCAAACACAGATTAGATTGAAAATGCCTGTTAAGGCTGGCAGCCTGGAGTCTCAGGAAGATTGTGGTGTTCCCAGGAAAAAGGCTCGCTCTGTCCACCAATCTTGCAGCTCTTACTGTCAGGGCAGCAGTTAAAGCACATATTTCAAAGAGAGCCTGGGATAAATAGCCAAAGCATGAAGTTTCTGAAGATGCAAGCTACTTGTGTCTATGGGGAAAGTATAAGTTGTATGTATACTTGAAGATGCTATTTCGACATTGCTTTTCCAACATCCAATCTCAAGAGGATTGCCTGCTTAGCTTATTTTTCAACTGTTTCTGGTACCGGTTCTTAGAGAAGTGCTGGGGCAACACTTTTGAGCATTTCATCTGGGAGCTTTTGCCACAAAGCAATATGATGTAGTAGCAACAATACTCTTTGGGAACACTTCGCTAGAGAAAAGAGAAAATTGCCCTTTTATTTTATCTTTTCAGATCTCCAATTTTAATACTGGCATATTTTTTGTTATAAAGAAAATACTACAAAAAAATTAAGGGGTGGGGGAGAAAAGCACAGGCTCTCTCTCATTCCCCAGTCCTCCTCCTCACTTCTGTTTCACGCGTCACAAGCTGCCTTTCTTGTCAGGGAAAAAGGTGGGGCAGAACCAAGGAATAAAAGTGGATCCCCGTGACAGACCGGTGTCCTTTCTGGCGTGAGGCGACCAGAGCCGGAGCAGCGCCTCTCTCGCAACAGGCGGGCGGCCCGGGCGGCCTCTCCTCGCCCGCGGACGCTGCTCGGGTGGTGAGCGGGGGGGGGGGACGACGGGGGACTAGCGGGCCGCCTGCAGCCCCGCGCGCACGGAAGGAAGCCCCTCGCGAGGAGGAGGAGGAAGATCGCTTGCTTAGCAGCAGCAGCAGAAGAAGGAGGGATTTCCAATATTATTACGTATTGTTATTATTCGTTTTCATTTTTATTATGCGCTTCTGCCGACCCCCCTCCCCCCTCCCCCCGGACAGGGACTCGAGGGTGAAAAACAGGACTACTCGCTTAAAACCGGCGGCGGGCGGGCGGGGGGAGCCGCTTGTTCCCTGGCTTTGAAGCCGCGGCCCCGAAGGGCTGCCCTTCCCCTTCCCCTTGTCGGCCGGCGGGGAGTCCCCTTCGCCCTCCCTCCTCAGTCAGCAACGTCCCTCGCGGGCGGCAGCGCCCCCTCCTCGGTCTCCTGGCCCTCCCGGCCGGCGAGGGGGGAGCGCCTCTTTCCCAGGGGGCTGGGAAGGGCCGGCAGAGGCTGGCAGGAGAAGGGAGGCCGAGGAGGCGAGGCCGGCCGGCGGGGAGTCCCTGGGACTGAGCCTGGCGCTCGCCTCAGGGCTAGGCTGAGGGGAGAGGGAGAGGCCGGCCTGCCTGCCTGCCTGGGGTTGCCTTTGGAGGAGCAGGCTCCCATGTCTGTATCACTTCACATACCCAGGGCCAGAAGCATCCCAAAGCGATTTGCAAAAACAAGGAACACACAACAAGGCAAATATAAGAAGATCCTGTAATACGAAAAGAGCTCCGGGATTCCTTCCCCTCCAGGCAGGCAGGCAGACAGAGCACCGCAGCCTGGCGCTCAAATTCCCAGAAGAAGAAAAGCACCTTTCCCTGGTACTGGAAGGAGGGCAAAGGCAGTGCGCCCCGGCTTTGTATTTTATTGTCCGACCAAGGCATTTTCTTTCACAATTTAAAAGAAAAAACTGGTCCTGTTAGCCTTTTGAAATGGAAGGGTAGGATTATAAATACAGTACCATAGTGGAGCTATTCTAGAATTTATCTCTTTGTAACTTGTAATTTGGGGAAACAAAGCATAATGCCCTTTTGGCACAGGAGGTATTTAGGATGATTTTTTTTTTATAGTTCTGAGGACATTAATACAAATGTATTAATCTCTTTATTTGAGATGATGCTCACTTTAAAGAATTCATTCCTACTATGTAGAACAGTGGGTGACTTGTCTTGTATAAAACATGGTACTTGTATTCAAGATTTTGCTTAAAATATGTAAATGTGAGTTTCCAGCCATTGCCGAGGCAGCACACGGAGCCACCCGCGCTTGCGCTTCTGCCTCGCCCGCTCCTTTACCGGCAGCAGTGACAAAAATGAGGCAGCAGCAGCGAAGCTGCCTCCGTCGAGGGAAACCTGGACCTGGGCTAACTTCAGCCCACACTCCTTCAAGTCACAGCGAGAACAGCACAGAAAGTGCTGCCCCACAATGCTCCGCAGCACCTCATTTGCATACATGGCCCAGGTTTCCCTCAACGAAGGCAGCTTCGCTGCCGCTGCTGCCGTTTCGCTTCAGCCAAGCAGGCCGAGGCGGAGCACAGCTGGCAGCGTCCCTGCCTGTCGTGCCGTGCTCTCCAGCTCTCCGCTGTGCCTGGCCCTGCCTGGCAGGGCGCCGGACCATGGCGGCTGGTATAGTTAAGACGGCCCTGCCCGCTGCGGCAAGATTGTGTACCCGATCGAGAAGGTGAACTGCCTTGACAACAGCGCGCACAGCGAGCTGTTTTATACCATTCCCCCCCTTTCTGCTTCTAGGGGGGCAGCTTCCCCCCCTGCCCCGTGCTGGGTACGCCCATACCGCCCTACAAGCCGCCCCCAAACTGAGCTGCCCGCTCTTGTGCTGCGCTAAACTGGCTCGGTGCAGCGACTCGCTTCCACGGCGCCCCGGAAATCAAGTCTGCGTACACGCAGGCGCTGCAAATTGCATCTATGGAGACACTGGAAATCACGGGCGCTTGCGCGCTTGCGATCCGTCTTGCAGAGGGATCTCCGCGGGTCTAATCTGGCCCAGGCAAGATAAGCCTTGCCGACCCCTGAAGTAGGTCTTCAGCAGCTCCTGACTAGGGTAGATATTATGTGGACTATATTATCCCTTCGAAGTCCTTTTCAGTTTCAGTAGCACTTTATATTGTTTTGGAGAATCTTTACTGATTTTAAATGTTCAGTTCAGCATAATTAGTTATTAATATTTACTAGCTGCATGGCCTATTTCTTTCAATTGAATGAAAGACAGCATATTTAGACTATGTCCAGACACTGACTGGTAAAGGTAAAGGGACCCCTGCCCATTAGGTCCAGTCGTGACCGACTCTGGGGTTGCGCACTCATCTCGCATTATTGGCCGAGGGAGACGGCGTATAGCTTCCAGGTCATGTGGCCAGCATGACAAAGCCGCTTCTGGCAAACCAGAGCAGCACATGGAAACGCCGCTTACCTTCCTGCTATTTATCTACTTGCATTTTGACGTGCTTTCGAACTGCTAGGTTGGCAGGAGCTGGGATCAAGCAACGGGAGCTCACCCCGTCACAGGGATTCGAACCGCCGACCTTCTGATCAGCAAGCCCTAGGCTCAGGGTTTAACCACAGTGCCACCTGGGTCCCACACACTCATAAGATTATCTTGCTTTTCAGACTTGACTGTCAAAGTGCCAAGGAAATGGGGAGCAACCTTGAGAGGATTCCTGAAGGGAAAGGCCCTTACTCAGTTGGATGCACAGATCTTATGACCGGCCACAGCATTCAGGTATCTGCAGTTTGTTAAATCATCAGATTTTCTTTTAGCACTCAAAGCAGCTTACAGTAAACAAAATGAAGGTGATCCAAAGTCCAAGTTAATAGATTTAACAGCTACATATGTAGAATTATGTATAGTGCCCCCTTGTGGTCCATAGAAAAACACATCCAGTAACTATGCAGTGGTTCCTATTTATCTACTTGCACTGGAGTGCTTTCAAACTTCTACCTTTACCTTTATTTATGCATGCAGTGTTCATGCTAGGCTAATGTGTATGTGGGTCACTGTTTCCATGGGCACATTTATGCACCTTCATCTACATACAAGCACTTTCAGTTTTATGCCTCCAAAATCTGTTTTGATGTTTCCCATTTGTGCTAGTGGGCAATGATTGATGAGATACATTCATGCCATGTGTTGTTTCCTTCCCTCAAGTAGTACTTCCAGAAACCTGGTGTCCACGGTGGGCATGCATATCAGTATATGTTTACCCATGCACAGGCACCTTTAATTATACAGCCGTACCTTGAAAGTCGAACGGAATCTGTTCCAGAAGTCCGTTCGACTTCCAAAATGTTCGAAAACCAAAGCGTGGCTTCTGATTGGCTGCAAGAAGCTCATGGTGATGGGTCAGGACAGGGTGGGACCAATCACAGGGATGAGCCGGGGGGTGGGGACGGCATACCTCATGGGTCAGGACAGGGTGGGGACAACCACAGGGATGAGCCAGGAGTGTGGGGAGGAGGGGATGGGATAGCTCATGGGTCAGGACAGGGTGGGGTGAGCCTGTGTAAACGGAACGCACGTAAAACATTTCAACAAAATGAAGGGGGACTCTGAAGGTGAGGGGAGTCTGAAGGGGGACTCTGAGGGTCCATTTAACAAACTGAGCCACAGCAACGCGTGGCCGGGCCAGCTAGTATAATATAAAATAATACACGCTGTAGCATCTAAAAATCTACCCCAACACCATTAATTTAAAGCAAATTGGAAGCAAGTATTTTTAAAGTCTATTTGAAAACAGCTTAAGGGGGAGCAGACAAACAACACATCTATAATGTCCCTGAAGACCTCACCCACCCACCTTTCTGCCTCTTTTAGCTTTTCCAGGTTTGCCACCTTGGCCTCAAGGGAATGAAATTGTTCCTGGAAACCCATGAGCTCCTTGGACACACCCATGACTTCTGTCCAACAGGCAGCTATCCAGACATATGACAGACGGTGCAAAACCCTGGAAAGCCCCCCCCCCTTTGCTGGCATTTTACCTGCATAATTGTTTTCATAATTTAAGCCATTTTATTTAGAGGTGGAGGGTGGGGGGGTAGGTCAGGGAAAGGAGGGGCAGAGTGGTTTTCCCTGGCCTCCTTGCCTTGCTGTCACACACGAAAACTGAAAGCAACGCAACACATTAAAATTCATTGTAGTCACATTTCAAAGGTAACCTCTCAGTTAACAATGTATACTTGGGGCCCCTCAGCTTAATTCTGCACATATTATGCATACTGTACCTATATATCTGCCATTGCATTCTTCTCTTTTAAAACTTTTGAAAGCAGGTTTGAACAACTTGATTTTGTTATTCTTTGCTAGGGAAATTTTATGCGTCTCTATTACCCATCCCAAATTGGTACAAGTGATGAAGAAACAATATGGATTCCCAATAAAGAATATTATTATGGACTATCTGATTTTCTGAACATATATCGGACATTAGGAAGGTTCTTTTTCACATGCAACTTTGGTAAGTTTTGAAGGACATTTTTAATTCAAGTTACAGGTAGGTAGCCGTGTTGGTCTGCCATAGTCAAAACAAAATAAAAAAAATTCCTTCCAGTAGCACCTTAGAGACCAACTAAGTTTGTCATTGGTATGAGCTTTCATTGCTATGAGCTCTTGGTATCTGAAGAAGTGTGCATGCCTACGAAAGCTCATACCAATGACAAACTTAGTTGGTCTCTAAGGTGCTATTGGAAGGAATTTTTTTACAGTGGTACCTCTACTTACAAATAACTCTACTTATGAATTTTTCTACTTACAAATGGAGCTCTGTCCGCCATCTTGGATGCGGTTTAGATAGGATTTTTTCTACTTACGAATTTTTAGATAGGGTTGCTTCGACTTACGAATTTTTTTCTCCCAATGCATTCCTATGGGATTCGAGTTACAAATTTTTTCGACTTACAAATGTGTGTTCGGAACGCATTAAATTCGTAAGTAGAGGTACCACTGTATTTTGTTTTGAGGTATCTGAAGAAGTGTGCATGCACACGAAAGCTCATACCAATGACAAACTTAGTTGGTCTCTAAGGTGCTACTGGAAGGATTTTTTAAATTTTTAATTCAGTTAGAGTCAATGAAGAGCATGTTTTACTGCATCCCTTGTGTTTCAGTTCCTTTCTTTCAAGTGAATGCATGCCAGGGATTGAAACTGGGACATTCTACATGGCTTTACCCCTGAACTATGGTCCCTTCTCATGTCGTCTTCTGAGAAAATCATTTCATGCATTCATTAACATATATAAGGCCTGAGTTATAATTTCATTTATTTTGATGACATTGTTCTGAAAATTCATATAATGGTATTCTTGTGATCACCATATCTCCTATCAGATGAGTTTGCTTATTTCACTTAATATTTCAAACTTAACTTTAGGGCAGATTCTTTCATCTTTAATTCCTTTCCAGACACAACAGTTTCAGTTGGGTTTTTTTCCTGTCCGAAACAAATTTGTGCAAGATCTTACAGCACCTATGAGCCTTCTTACTTGAAGTAAACAAACTGTAAATAACTGCGGTGATAGCTTACTCCACAAACAAATGCAGCTCTTCAACATTTATGATAACAGCTAGCAACCCATATCTGAAAAATGCAGAAGTCTAGTGTCCAGATCAAGGGAAGCCATAGTACCATTCTATTCTTCCTTGGTCAAATGGCACCTGGAATATTGTGTCCAGTTCTGGGCACTACAATTTATGAAGAATATTGTGCAGAGGATTGCCAGCCCAGAATGAAATAAAGTATCGGGTGTCAGAAGTTTTATTTAGGTAGGAATAGAGGTAAACTCATTTTCATAAACATATATATCATAACTCTAGAAAAAGATCCCAAACCTCTTGCAGGTTTGTGTATATGAATACATGTGAGTTCTGGACATGCCTGTGGCTTCAGATACATACTGTAACAACTGCTGCCTAAAAACTTTGGCTGCCACAGGCTCAAACATGTATGAGATACTGTTTGGGGTGGTTGAGGAAGAACAGTTTCAGGTGTGAAGCACTATTTGCATGAGAGCAGCAAATTGGCATTTACCAAATTCATAATACAAACACGTGTTCTATTCAATTTAGGCTCAGTGACATGTCCTGCAAAATGGAACGCTGCGTTCAAACTTGGAGAAAAATACCCCCTAATTATTTTCTCCCACGGACTTGGAGCATTCAGGTAGTGTTGCATTTTGGTAGTAGAGTGTTTCCTAATATAGATGATTGCATCTAAGCAACATAATGTATCAAAATATGTGGTTCATGAAGTCGACAGTCCTCAATAATGGTTTCAGCCTACAAAAATTATTAGTACCTGACTGGGGATGTGAGTACGAATTGCTGCCATCCAACCCCACCCAAATTGCTCACCCTCCATCAGTTGGAGAGTGAAGTCTGAAGTGCATATCTCACTCTGCCCATGGAGGCTCCCTACATGTGGTGACTAGAAGCGTGTGGGGAGCCTCCATGAATGAAATATGGGCTCTCCTTAAGTTCATTTGTCCCCTGCTCACTGCTCACATGTAGGATTTACCTGCAAGCGGAACAATTGTTTTTATTAAATCTGTGTACAGCATCTAAAAAACTTTAGTTCATCATCATCGAGATGTAGCATGCACATGAATTATGAATTTTGTCGGTTATACTGAACTAATCTGTATAACTAATTTGTTGTGTTTATATTTACAGAACTCTGTATTCAGCAATTTGCACTGAAATGGCATCTCAGGGTTTTGTTGTTGCTGCTGTTGAGCATAGGTATGCTGACTACGCATCTTGAGTTTTGTATTAGCTGAAGAAGCATGTACACAAATATCTGATTAAGCAGTAACTAGAAACACAGTAAATAAAGAAGATAGATGGACTAGATTTAGAAAGTAGAAAATAGGCACTTTAGAATTAGATTTTAGAAAGCTTAATTTTACTACACTTTCTTTTTCTTTGGGGGTGTTGAATGATACTAAATTGTGAATTGGTTTTTCAATATTTCTACTTGAACATAAAGGCAGAATATGGTGCTTGAGAGGAAAGGAGTGCAGCTATCTCAAAAGGGAAGTCCAAAGGCTTCAGAACAGCATTTTTCTTTTTATTAGAGACCAGTCATCTTCAGCTACATATTACCTTAATGATAAACCTGCTTTAGGAGCAAAGGGAGAAGCCTCAGAACTGCACAAGGAGTGGATCTATTACAGGAAATTAAAAGCAGGTGAAGATGAAGTTGCTTTACGTCAACAACAGGTATTTGTTTGAAGAAGTCCTCTATCTTTGAGCAGTATGCTTTTCTCTAAACACTGTGGCAGTAGAGAGTTTTCAAGAAGGTTGAAGATGGCATGAGAGAATCATTGACTGTGGTGATTATGTTTGCTTCCCTTGTCCTGGTATCAACTCTGGACAAGCTCCTTTTCTTTTCTTTTTTAGCAAAAGGGAAATGTGAACTTACGTTAAATTGGGTCTCTGGGGTTTGGGATAGAGCAGTCTTGGAAGCACTTCCTTTTTGTTGACAGGCAGGCCTCTCTGGTAATAATTTACCCTAGAGGAATTCACCCTAGAGCAGGCATGTCAAACCTGCGGCCCTCCAGATGTTTTGGACTACAATTCCCATCTTCCCCAACCACTGGTCCTGCTAGCTAGGGATCATGGGAGTTGTAGGCAAAAACATCTGGAGGGCCGCAGGTTTGACATGCCTGCCCTAGAGGAAGGAACCTTTCCACAGATCCCAGTGCAATTCCAGAGCTTGGGGGGGACGGACGACGACTCATTAGTCCTAGCAAGTGAAAATTATATGTAAGAAAAACAAGAACTAAAACCAGCCGTGCTAAGTGCGATAAGTGGTGCACACTGGATAGAAACAGTAGGGGGTTCTTCTGGATTCAGAATATCTGAGTTGGATGCTGATAAATTCATATACCCAAGAAAAAGTCAGAGGCCATGGACTCCTGCTTCTGCCTCTGAATATCAGGTTTTCTTCTCTTACAAAATAGGGTGGTGGAAAGAGTGCCCCACTCAAGACCCCATGAGAAGAGAAATTGAAATCAAGTTCAAGGGTTCATTTTCCCAGCAGTTCTAGAGGGCCGACAGTCATTATTTCTGGGATTTTTTTTTTAAAAGCCCCCACATCCATACACCCAGTGAGACTATAATATTTCATTTGCTAGATATAACCATTTGGAGGATGTGGAGAATCTTGTGAACTGTAGTTTGTTTAGGGTGCTGGGAATTGTAGCTCTGTAAGGTCAGTTCCCAGGATTCTCCCTGACTGATAAAGTGGCATTATACATGAAAAGTATAATATTTCTTTTCATGCATGGTGTGTGCATGTGACCTAATTGTGAGGTTCTGGGAGTAATGGAAACTAGATTGGAAGTACTGTACTTCTGCAGAGTGACCTTATGGCCTATGTCAATTAACAAAGTCTACTGTTTCTATAGATGAAGTCCGGTACTTGGTTTAAAAAAGCTTTTAACCACATTTCTTAGGTTCTGTTGATGTCAGACCATAGATTCATAGGAAATTTTCTCTGCTTACCAAATCAGTGTCTTGGTGCATTGGCTATTTTAAGTCCAAAAGGATAATGATTTAAGTTTGCTTTTTGTGTAGGTGCAACAAAGAGCTGATGAGTGTGTTAGAGCCCTTGACCTCATGCTTGATATTAATTCCGGAAAACAAATAGTGAATGTGCTGCCATTGAGCTTTAACTGGATGCTTTTAAAGGTAAAGAAACTTGTGGGCTCCTCCTAATACAAATTGAGTAACTCCATGGGCTAAGCTGTTTGCTACAGACTTTCCAATTTCTTTCTATGTGATGTTTGCTACACTTCCCAGCTGTTGAAACATGGCGGAACTGTCTTTGTACATGGCACAAATGTTCATTTTTTCAGTCTGCAATGAAACTGGTTTTGTAGAGCTCTTCAGCAGTGTGTCAAGTAATACCCAGAAGCTGAAACAAGTGCTAGCAGTTCAGCCGCCACCACAAGAGAGCTGTGTTGTGTTTTGAGGTGACTGTCAAAGAGGCACCCACTGGTTTGTGTTCCTCTTAAGTATGGCTATGCACTCCTCTTTTCAGTTACCAACTCTCAATGCCCTATAAAGAGAAGTGCAGGGCTGCCTGCCTCTCACAGCAATGTCCCACCATTCAAGATTCTTTCTTGAATTTCCTGTAGGAATGAAGACTAAAAGCTGCTTATTGACTCACTATCCTCCTCACATACCTTTGTACAAATACTAGGGTACTAATACCTCATGATTAGTGCCACAGCAGTTAAGGGAAACTGCTACCATTGTTTTCCAGAAATTATAATCTATAATCAGTTTTAATAGGGTCAGAGCCAGCTCCAGGCAGGAGTCACCATTCCGAGGCCCCATGATTTGCCAAGGGGGTGGAGGCAGAACTGAAGGGAGAACTGAACAGGTTCACGTTCTTCTGCAGGCAAGATTCCAGATGTTGTTGGACTTTTTATTTTTATTATTTATTTATTTAGTTGTTGTTGTTGTTGTTGTTACTAAATTTATATGCAGCACTTCATCATAAGATCTCACGGTGGTTCACAGAATAAAATACAAGATAAAAACACAAGTAAATACCATAATTAAAATGAAACAGTGAAACAATACCCCCCCTTCCCACAGCCACATATTAAAAAAGGCTGTAGAATATTAATCAGCCAAAGGTCTGGTTGAAAAGGAGCATTGGGCATTTAAGAGTTGTATGTATTAGCCTCCAGGTTTCTCTAGGTCTAAGCATGCTCAACTCTGTCTTGGATTGAGTGCGTTCAGTTATTCCCAGCCAGATGGGTGGGGTATAAGTAATAAATTATTATTATTAGAAGAGCAACAGTTTCTCTTATCTTTTGTATTTTCAGGATTCTATTGATGTACAGAAGATAGCTGTGATGGGACACTCTTTTGGTGCTGCCACAACTATTGAGGCTCTTAGCAAAAATGTCCAATTCAAGTAAGAACTGTCATTTTAAAAGCCTGTGGAAGTTTTCTGATCCCCACCCTGTGCATTAACAACTGAACTCTGTTCAAAAGGTAGGGATTAACCCTGTGGCACCAAGAGAACACATTGAAAGCACTAATGGTGACATGTGCCATAGCATCTGGTAAAATCTGTAGAAAAGCCTTTATGGAACTTAAGAACTGGCACAGTACCAGGATTCATATTGCTTTTATATTGTGCATCTTAGATTATAAAACTGTGGGGAAAGGTTGTCTTGTTTTTTTATCTGACACAGAGGGAGGAGGAAGCCCTGTTGCATAAGCAGAAGCCCTTGCACAGAGCTTTCACTGATAGGACTCATGAGTTGAATCCCACTCAATGGAACAAGATGTGGCTTTGAACAGAACATCTTCCTAAAGCTTGTATTTGTAACCTCTCTCAGAAACCTGTGGAAAAGCTGAATGATGTGCAGTATATATAGAACTAGTGTCCCATGTCCTCTGCAAAGCTCAGAATATAGTCTCACCAAAAGTAAAGAATAGACCTTGTGCAACTAATACCAACATGCCACACACTTGCACTTTCCCCCCTGTACAGGTGTGGCATTGCCCTGGATGCATGGATGCTACCCCTTTGTGAAGAAGTGTATCCTAGAGTTTGTCAACCATTGCTGTTTATTAATTCAGAAAAATTCCAATGGGCTTTAAACATTCTAGAAATAAAGAAACTTAACTACAAAGACAGAGAGAGAAAAATGATCACTATCAAGTAAGTGCTAAATTGCAACAGTATTAGTTTATTTTCAGGGGAAATGGAATTGTCTGTGCATGTTGTGAAGGCAGCAAGCTACAGTATTGCAAGAAGAAAATAGCACTTTGCTAGATCACATAGCTGTTTCATCTTCAAATTCTATTTCAGTCCTACCTGTCCCGTGGCAAAATGGTTATATCAGGCTAGCCCATGCAACAATCCAGGTTCTAGCATGCCCTCCAAAAGAGCAGAAAGAATCAAGGTGCATCCTTTTAGGGCTACACTACATGTGATGTCAAATGTATATTTGCATTCATAATGTGCAGGTTCTTAAAAATGTGAATAATTCTTAGCCCCCACCCCAAGGGAGACTATCAAGATTTAAGCAGTTAGCTAGAAAGAAATTATTTATTTCCCTGCTGCAGCCCTAAGTAAAACTGCATTGAAGCTGCATTGAGAGGAAATATTCACCCATTGAGCATTTCTTCCTCTCTATATAAATGCTTCAGATGATGGGTTTTCATCAGGACCACAAGGGCAGAGGAGAGGGAGAGAAAGACTTAAACTCTCCCTATTTTTGCTTCTTTCCTAATGCAGTCATACCTCGGTTTAAGTACGCTTCAGTTTGAGTACTTTCGGTTTAAGTACCAATTGTGTACAGTGGTACCTCGGTTTACAAACACAATTGGTTCAGGAAGTCTGTACTTAACCTGAAGCGTACTTAACCTGAAGCAAACTTTCCCATTGAAAGTAATGGAAAGTGGATTAATCTGTTCCAGACGGGTCCGCGGAGTACTCAACCTGAAGTGTACTTAACCCAAAGTAGGAGTGTAATTGGTTCCGGAAGTACGTACTTAACCTGAAGCGTACTTAACCTGAAGCAAACTTTCCCACTGAAAGTAATGGAAAGTGGGTTAATCCGTTCCAGACAGGTCCGCGGAGTACTTAAACTGAAAATACTCAAACCGAGGCATACTTAAACCGAGGTATAACTGTACTTAAACCGAGGTACCACTGCAATGTTCAGTCCCCTGCTCCAGATGTTCCTATTTGCCTTTTAAAAAACCCGCATGTTTCAAAAAACAGAATCAGCAAAGTGGAGGGAAAGGGAAACTTTCTTCTGAATGAAAATTTCTGAATTCTCAGCACGGCAGCAAAACCTAAATAGTGGGCTCACCCTTCTCCTGTCCCTAGAAAATGTTCATGAAAAAGCTCCCATCCACTTCATTCCATATCCCAGTTTCCGTTGTGTCAGTCTGCAGCGACTTACAGAAAAGAAAGAGTAAAGATTTTAAGCGCCAAATCCTTTTCAGTATCTGCCTGTCTCTAAAAATGGCTACATTGATGAGCAACACATAAGAGCTTGAACAAAACATTTTGATTGGTGGGGCAAAGATGTCAGGTGTCCTGCTTTTGCACAGCACTGTGTATTGCAATCCTAACTATCATCTGTATGCAGCTGTAATTGATTAAAATTTACCTTATTAGCCTACTTAGATTTAATTGGGTGAGAATCAAATGTGATAAGAGGTGCCCCTTTGCCATCCTAAGGAAAAACCCCACTATGTTTTACTTTTAACAAAAAACTTAATTTTTAAAGATGTTGCTTATAACTGTACAATTACCCTTTTGTGGCTGTAATGTAGTTGGGAAATATCTTTGATATTTGCAGAGGAACAGTACATCAGAGTTTTCCAGACTTTACATTTTTGACTGGCAACATTGTTGGAAAGATTTTTGGACTGAAGGGACGAATAAATCCAAATACAGCCATTGATGTTAGCAACAAAGCTTCATTAGCCTTCTTACAGAAACATTTAGGTAAGTTACTACATTTGCTACATGATTTTTATATGTGATTTGTTGTCTACCCCATCCGAATGGCTTGGAGGGGTAATATCTGAAAGTTAAAAGATGGAATTCAACATCAAGCTATGATGAATGTTCCATTTGCAAAAGTATTTCATCTTACCAGGTGGAATGATTCCCCCCTATCTGTGCACTGTTCTGGGGTCTCTCCTGACCCCCAGCCCTCATAAGCTATGTGGGTGTCTGTGCAGGAGAAGGGAGGGAGCCCCATTGCAGAATCTGAAATCCTTGTGCAGGCGCTGAGGGGGCATGTTAGCTGAACCTGTAATTCCATTCTCCTGAAGGGGAGAATTGGGATCCATGATCATAAAATCATAGAGTTGGAAGAGACCACAAGGGCCATCCAGTCCAACCCCCTGCCAAGCAAGAAACACCATCAAAGCATTCTTGACATATGCCTGTCAAGCCTCTGCTTAAAGACCTCCAAAGAAGGAGACTCCACCACACTCCTTGGTAGCAAATTCCACTGCCGAACAGCTCTTACTGTCAGGAAGTTCTTCCTAATGTTTAAGTGGAATCTTCTTTCTTGAAGTTTGAATCCACTGCTCCGTGTCCGCTTCTCTGGAGCAGCAGAAAACAATCTTTCTCCCTCCTCCATATGACATCCTTCCATATATTTGAACATGGCTATCATATCACCCCTTAACCTTCTCTTCTCCAGGCTAAACATACCCAGTTCTCATAAGGCATTGTTTCCAGGCCTTTGACCATTTTGGTTGCCCTCCTCTGGACACGTTCCAGCTTGTCAGTATCCTTCTTGAACTGTGGTGCCCAGAACTGGACACAGTACTCCAGGTGAGGTCTGACCAGAGCAGAATACAGTGGTACTATTACTTCCCTTGATCTAGATGCTATACTCCTATTGATGCAGCCCAGAATTGCATTGGCTTTTTTAGCTGCTGCATCACACTGCTCACTCATGTCAAGTTTGTGGTCTACCAAGACTCCTAGATCCTTTTCACATGTACTGCTCTCAAGCCAGGTGTCTCCCATCCTGTATTTGTGCCTTTCATTTTTTTGGCCCAAGTGTAGTACTTTACATTTCTCCTTGTTAAAATTCATCCTGTTTGCTTTGGCCCAGTTGTCTAATCTGTTAAGGTCATTTTGAAGTGTGATCCTGTCCTCTGGGGTATTAGCCACCCCTCCCAATTTGGTGTCATCTGCAAACTTGCTCAGGATGCCCTCAAGCCCATCATCCAAGTCATTGATAAAGATGTTGAATAAGACTGGGCCCAAGACAGAACCCTGTGGCACCCCACTAGTCACTTCTCTCCAGAATGAGAAGGTGGCATAGAATCATAGAGTTGGAAGAGACCACAAGGGCCATCCAGTCCAACCCCCTGCCGAGTAGGAAACACCATCAAAGCATTCTTGACATATGCCTGTCAAGCCTCTGCTTAAAGTCCTCCAAAGAAGGAGACTCCACCACACTACTTGGTAGCAAATTCCACTGCTGAACAGCTCTTACTGTCAGGAAGCAATGTTTAGGTGTAATATTCTTTCTTGTAGTTTGAATCCATTGTAGTTTGAATCCATTGCTCCGTGTCCGCTTCTCTGGAGCAGCAGAAAACAACCTTTCTCCCTCCTCTATATGATGTGGGTTGTCTCCACACATCTCATCACTGGCAGGAAGTCTTGGGGGGAAAAACCTGAGGAATTCTTCAGGGGAGAGACGAGGAAAGCATTTGGACTTCTTGCCCTTCTGGCTGTTCTAGCCATTCTACACTATTCATTAATATGCACAGCAGATTGAAAATTTGAAATAAAATTTCAATCCCCAACCTAACATTGATAAAAGTCCTAAAATAACTGGTAGGAGCAGAATGTCAGACATCTAAAAGAAGATCAGTTTTGATACAATGCAACTCCAACATGTCACAAAAGGTTGATATTAAAAGGTAACACTGATATGTTATTTCACCATATCTGATTTTAATCATTCTTTTGCCCTGAGGTATGTTTTCATGTGATTTACACCTCTGTTCTGTAGGTCTCAATAAAGATTTTGACCAGTGGGACTCTCTCTTAGAAGGCAAAGGGCATGATGTCATTCCAGGCACCAACATTGATCTACCTCCAATGCCACCTCAGTCCAAACAATAAAGACAGAATGGAAATTGTGGACCCTTTAATAATTGACAAGGAGCTGCTTGATTGTTGACAGCGCTATCTGGAAATTGAGAGCTTGAAGAATACAGTTTTGTAACAGTTTTGTAACATGAAGGCAACTGTGCAGCAAAATATAATTGGTTTATAGTTACAACAGCAGTATATGAAGATGCCACCACTCTGCTAATTTGCTTTCTAGAGCCAAGAAATATACCAAGTAAACATCAGTTAATAATGTGCCTTCTGTTGCCTGAGGATGATTTTGTGTAGAACAGATCAGATCAAGTGCTGTGTTCCTAATCTGCACAATCATTTGGGTGGGGAGCTAAACATGAGATTAGTAGGCCTCCATTTCAGTTATTGATAGCACAATTTTGCCACTCATATGTAATGCAGGTTTTGATACTGTGCAGTTTAGGTCTTTAAAGGACATTATCTCTACTGTATGAAAAACAAAAACAAGCATTGCTATAACACCCACTTCCACACAAGTGGAATGCTTGACTAGGTGGGCTGCAGGCTTCATCCAGCCTCATAATCTTAGGCTCTCTTTATGTTAGCATGTTAGGGGTCCCAGTGGAAGAATCAGATCTATTAGGTGAAATTCACCTAATATTCACCTGAATCTAAATTCACCTAAAATTCATCTAAATTCACCTAAAATTCATCTAAATTCACCTAAAATTCACCTGAATCTGAGGGGCGGGGGAGAACCAGAGTCAGAAGGGGAACTCACACATAGCCTCAACACATGCTCAACCATCTCAAGTGAGCCAGCTTTGCCTCTTCTTAAATGGGGAAAACCAGAGATCTGTTCAAGAAAATTGGAGATATGAAAGGAACATTTCGTACAAAGATTACCATAATCAAGGACAAAAGTGGTAAGGACCTAACAGAAGCAGAAGACATCAAGAAGAGGTGGCAAGAATACACAGAGGAATTATACCAGAAAGATATGGAGGTCTCGTACACCCCAGGTAGTGTGGTTGCTGACCTTGAGCCAGACATCTTGGAGAGTGAAGTCAAATGGGCCTTAGAAAGCACTGCTAATAACAAGGCCAGTGGAAGTGATGATATTCCAGCTGAACTATTTAAAATTTTAAAAGATGATGCTGTCAAGGTGCTACACCCAATATGCCAGCAAGTTTGGAAAACTCAGCAATGGCCAGAGGATTGGAGAAGATCAGTCTACATCCCAATCCCAAAGAAGGGCAGTGCCAAAGAATGCTCCAACTACCGCACAATTGCGCTCATTTCACACGCTAGCAAGGTTATGCTTAAAATTCTACAAGGCAGGCTTAGGCAGTATGTGGACCGAGAACTCCCAGAAGTGCAAGCTGGATTTCGAAAGGGCAGAGGAACCAGAGACCAAATAGCAAACATGCGCTGGATTATGGAGAAAGCTAGAGAGTTCCAGAAAAACGTCTACTTCTGCTTCATTGACTATGCAAAAGCCTTTGACTGTGTCGACCACAGCAAACTATGGCAAGTTCTTAAAGAAATGGGAGTGCCTGATCACCTCATCTGTCTCCTGAGAAATCTCTATGTGGGACAAGAAGCTACAGTTAGAACTGGATATGGAACAACTGAGTGGTTCAAAATTGGGAAAGGAGTACGACAAGGTTGTATATTGTCTCCCTGCTTATTTAACTTATATGCAGAATTCATCATGCGAAAGGCTGGACTAGATGAATCCCAAGCCGGAATTAAGATTGCCGGAAGAAATATCAACAACCTCAGATATGCAGATGACACAACCTTGATGGCAGAAAGCGAGGAGGAATTAAAGAACCTTTTAATGAGGGTGAAAGAGGAGAGCGCAAAATATGGTCTGAAGCTCAACATCAAAAAAACCAAGATCATGGCCACTGGTCCCATCACCTCCTGGCAAATAGAAGGGGAAGAAATGGAGGCAGTGAGAGATTTTACTTTCTTGGGCTCCTTGATCACTGCAGATGGTGACAGCAGTCACGAAATTAAAAGACGCCTGCTTCTTGGGAGAAAAGCAATGGCAAACCTAGACAGCATCTTAAAAAGCAGAGACATCACCTTGCCGACAAAGGTCCGTATAGTTAAAGCTATGGTTTTCCCAGTAGTGATGTATGGAAGTGAGAGCTGGACCATAAAGAAGGCTGATCGCCGAAGAATTGATGCTTTTGAATTATGGTGCTGGAGGAGACTCTTGAGAGTCCCATGGACTGCAAGAAGATCAAACCTATCCATTCTTAAGGAAATCAGCCCTGAGTGCTCCCTGGAAGGACAGATCGTGAAGCTCAGGCTCCAATACTTTGGCCACCTCATGAGAAGAGAAGAATCCTTGGAAAAGACCCTGATGTTGGGAAAGATTGAGGGCACTAGGAGAAGGGGACGACAGAGGACAAGATGGTTGGACAGTGTTCTCGAAGCTACCAACATGAGTTTGACCAAATTGCGGGAGGCAGTGCAAGACAGGAGTGCCTGGCGTGCTATGGTCCATGGGGTCACGAAGAGTCGGACACGACTAAACGACTAAACAACAACAAAGGTGAAATTCAATGTCACTGTGGAGTACACTACCATGGGCTCTCTTCCCACTGCCATCAAGCTGGATCTGCCCAGGAAGGCCTGTATTCCTAGCCAATAAAATTGCATTCCTAGCCAATAAAGCCTCCTGGGCTTCAAGGAGCAGCCCCAAGCAACAAGCCTCCTCCTTACAAAGGAAAGCCATGACATCCAGAACAGGCGCACTTACTTCCCAAACTCAACTACCCACAGTGGCTTGCATGAAGCTCATTACTTCCCCCAGGTAGTGGTCCAACACCTGAACAGCCTTTCCTGATTCAGATGGCACAGGTAGAGTTGCATGCCAGCAACATACTGGTGTAACACTCTAAAACCCCAATGGCTTCATACAGATGTTGAACAGCATGGGGGAAGAGATTGACTTCTGGAGGACACAACTCCCATGATGTAGCAGTCCCCCACTACTACTCTATGGAAATGATTCCTAAGGTAAGAGAGACATCACTGCAGCACATTGTCTCCCCATTTCCAACCCACGACTGCTCCAAGAAGCTACTGCTATGGTTCATGGTATCATAGAATCATAGAGTTGGAAGAGACCACAAGGGCCATCCAGTCCAACCCCCTGCCAAGCAGGAAACACCATCAAAGCATTCAAAAGCCGCTGAGAGATCAAGGAGAATCCTTGGTGTTACTTGTGCTTGAACTCATCACTGGTATCATGAGTCCTGAGGTGGGACCAGGCTCGGGCTTGGAATGGGAGGTTGAGAAGAATGAGGGAGGGGCTAAGATAGGGCAACAGAGCCTGGAGATAGTGGGTGCTTCTCCCTTGCAGAGGATGCCTGTCCCAGCTGGGGAAAAGAGCATGGCAATGGAATCTGAGGGGCGGGGGAGAACCAGAGTCAGAAGGGGAACTCACACATAGCCTCAACACATGCTCAACCATCTCAAGTGAGCCAGCTTTGCCTCTTCTTAAAAGTGAATGTGGCTACTAACCCTCTGGAATGGCACCACTGCTTCTGTGCAGTTGTGAGCTCCTTGCCCTAATCTTGGGGCTCGGTATACTTGGACTGTTGCTTCTAGTCTGGCTAGCCTTGCCTTTCCTATTGCCAAACTTGATCACAGTGGCTGCTGGGACACATTACCTGTTGCTAAGCCTCTCTCTGTCGTGGTGGCCTGGACGAGAGCCAGGAAAAATCACTTCTCTTGCTGGTGGCAGAAGTGCTGGGCCTGATCCACAGTTAAGTGTGGGTTAAGTATCCTGCTTCCTACTGGGAGATCCCCTTGAGACAGAGTGGGCCAGATCCTGATCACCTCCAACCCCAAGGACCACTTCAACAGATGGGAAAGGGCTACACACCTGCCAATTACCTAATGTTAGCTGAAGTGTTTTCTTTTGCCTGTGTTGTGGCACAAGCTGTGGCTGCAAATTTTGTTTCCTTTGGCCACAAAGTCTGAAATCAAACCATGTGGGCAGAGGAAGTGCAGCCAGCCATCACCAACAATGAGCTAATCAAGCTGCCTAGTGATTCGGTGTCACATAGGCAGGGAACCAAACTTGGGCAAGCTGTAACTAACAAAGCTGTAACTGTTATAAACCCATTGCAAACTATGGGCGGAGTGATCCCCACCTACTATACCCCTAACTGTGCATTGTTGTACAAAAATCCTATATATAGTATTACAAGTAATATTACAAGGTTTAGCGTAGTTCCACATCTCTATGTATGGTCAATCATGCATGTAGCCTATTTATAATGGCTGAGGTCACACACCATCCGTGAAGCAGGAAAATGAAACAGCAAGAATGAATACTACCCACAGTATAAACTTTATTCTTTTTTCATTAAACAAAACAAAAAAGTAACAAAACACAAAGCCTTTCATACAGCTAAGGCTTAAAAAAAAGTTGTTTTGAATGGAAGTGCACTCAAAATATGCAAGGAAGAGTATTTCTTTTACAAAGATGCTCCAAAGCTTAAACAAACTTTAACATTAAAGATAATGAACACATATTTGAGGTTTGCCAAAGGGTACCATTAGAAAATGAACATACTTGAGTGGAACATATTTTAAAGACTCAGAAGTGGCATTCTCCTGGTTGAAAGAGGACATGCCCATTAAACGCTGGCCATCAATGCCAAAAACAGAAGAGCCTTGTGTGTAAGACTCCATCTCTCAGGTGCAATTTAGTGCAATATCCACAAAGCAGGAAGATCAGCATTGCCATCTGAAACACCACTCACTTCCTCCACTGTAGGAGATGCAGGCAAGTTAAGCGTTTATACCATAGAGAGTTGTGTGTGCTCTCAAGTGTATTAAATACACCTTTCCTTTACAGACGTTAATCTGTGCCAGTAGCAACAGCTGTAAAGAGACAATTTTTCTGATATCAGTTGTCATTCAAATCATGAGGGACTTTATTCATATGACTACTTCCAATGAATTTAATTCTACTGATCATGGCACTCCAGCGAAGTTGATGACACTTTGAGTGGGAGAACACTCTCGTTCACAAGTTCCACAGCTAACAGAATAGTACCCAAGAATGACAAGGCAACAATCAAGACTGATCAGAAATGAAAGCAAAGAAACAAAAGTACAGGCGAGACATAGACCTTGGCCTCCCTGCCAACTGCTTCACAGTTCTGACAACAGCACTTCTCCCCACTCCAACTGCTGGGTGAGTGAAGCAAATCCTCCCCATCCCCTGCAGAAAATTAATTTATCATGCTGAATCCCACATTCTATTTTCCTGCAACAGAGGAGGGAATCCTTGGATGGGATATATCACTGTGGTCCCTTTATAATGGGAGAGACAACTCATCCAGGAAGCCTCTCCTCTGCTGCAGGAAAATGAGTGCCATGCCTATGCATGCTGCTCAAAAGTTTATGTTTGCTTCTCTCCTGCTCTTTTTTCAGCCCGGGAGGTGCACTGCCATAAGCTTACTCAGGAGTCTTTGGGTAAGGTATTTTCTCAAAAGCTTTTAGACATTCCAGGTATGCTGTGTCAACCGGATCACCTCTATGTTCTTGTTGACATTCTCAAAGAACTCTTAATAGTTTCGTGAGACAGGATGTCCCTTGCAAAGCCATGCTGACTCTGCTTCACATCCCACACCTCTGAGGTGTTCAGGAGGCCCTGTGAATCTAAATACAACCAGATAGTTGAAATTATATGACAAAGGGACCATAGCCATAGCCAGGCAGCCATCATCCCAGCCAGGACAAAACAAAGCACTAGCTCCAGAGTATGTGCTACATGAATGGGGTTCAGTCCCACATGGAGGCCATGATATCCTGGGCCTCTCTCAGCCATGGAAACTCAGCATAAATGCTGAAATCACCCAGTTCAATCAAACTGGGAGACTGAAACATGACATGCAAGACCACACTGTTGAGCAGCAGAGGGGTTGGTGCACCAAGGAACCACTATTTTGCTCTGACCCCTCGCTCTCAAGAACACTCGAAATTTGGAAGTATGCTGAATGCACACTTGGTCAAGGAGGAGGAATCCTCACATACTACAGCAACCCTTGGTTAATGATGTATAACAAACTGTGGCAGACAAAGCTGGGAGAGGATCACACCAGGTCCATCTGCTGCAGACGGAGGCAGGGCTGGCAGCACGAGAGGCTGCAGCTAGCTAGCAATCCTCACTCTTCCCTCACAGAATTCTAGTGGCATGAAAAGAAGATTTGCAAAAGGAAAACCAGCAGCAAGAGGGAAGGGAAGTGAGGCAAGGATTAAATATACGATACACATAGAAGATTAGATATTATTCAGTACAAGTTACAAATTCAAACATTTTCTAAATCTTACCTTCTGTGCCAACAGGTGGCTTGACAGTTGAATGCACAGTATCCCTTTTGTTGTTTAATATCTGTAGTGAAAGGGAGGGGAAAGAATTATCTCAAGAACAAAATAATATTTTGATATCTGTTTCCAATGTATTGCTTAATGGTATTGTAAGATAGATGGGACGCGGGTGGCGCTGTGGGTTAAACCACAGAGCCTAGGGCTTGCCGATCAGAAGGTCAGCAGTTTGAATCCCCATGACGGGGTGAGCTCCCGTTGTTCGCTACCTGCTCCTGCCAACCTAGCAGTTCAAAATCACGTCAAGGACCTTCTGGCGGGAAGGTAAACGGTGTTTCCTTGCGCTGCTCTGGTTCGCCAGAAGCGGCTTAGTCATGCTGGCCACATGACCCGGAAGCTGTACGCCAGCTCCCTTGGCAAGTAAAGCGAGATGAGTGCCGCAACCCCAGAGCCATCCACGACTGGACCTAACGGTCAGGGGTCCCTTTTTATTGTAAGATAGTACTGAACTACAATTCACTGACAAGTGCAAAATATAGAGAGTGCTCCTCATTTTACTCATTTATGCCAGGGCTTCTGTTAAAAGAGAGAACTGGCAGTAAGCGTTTATTAGAAACCAGCACTCAGCAACAAAAATGTTCTTCCTAAACTCTGAATCAGTTTCCTAAACAAAACTTGCTTCAAAAGAACTTTACTGAAATAACAAGTCATAAGCTCAAGTCTTTTCAATTAACAAATAATGTGCATTATTGAATAAGGTTTTAGTTTTTCACACAATAAGCAGTTATGTTACAACACCAACACACTTCACAATTCTAAAAACACTTACAGAGAAGCAATATCCTATTTATTTTTGCAGAAGCCATGTTAATTCTTCATCAGCAATGCTATTCCAAATACTTAATTCCAGGATAGATATTAAGGGTATAGATTAGGGCAGAAAGAAGAGAAGCATCTGAGAAGGAAAATGGGATAAAATATAGATAGAAACAAGTTTTTACCCTCAGCATTCAATGCCCAGGTCATGTTTTCCTTACACCACTGAGCAAGATAGTGAAAAAGGAAGAAAAAGGGTTCTGCTACTTTCACACCATCCTGCCTCTATAATGAACTCTCTTAGCCTCACCCCTGCTAGCATAGAAAAAAGGAGGGATTATTGGGGGACATGAGTGAGAGGAGAAATGAGTACTAGGTTTGAGCTACTGCTAAAATGGGGCAACTTTGTTGGATAAAATTCTATTAATGCAAGGACTTCTGCTTGCACAACTGAACACCCCCATCCTCTCTCTGCAGCCCCCCCCCATCTGCTGCAGAGGATTGGGGAGTCCCCCAAACAAATCTGGTGGCACACGGAGGAGAGAAAGGGAAAATTAGGTTACACAAGCAGAGGTCCTTGTGCTAATGAAACAATTATGTTGGCTACAACCCATCATTCTGCTTACAAGCATTTGTGGCAGGACTGTAACTATGTTCATAAGTTTAGGGTTTCGTTAGTGCAGGGAATTTGACAGTTTACAGAAGAAAGGTTAATGATGGACCCCAGTTTATATTTAATTTCTACATTTGTCAATGAAAATGTTAATGCAATTTGTAAACTTCTAATGTTCCATATTTTGGTTGCCGCCATCTGGTAATTGCTTAAGGCTGGAAGAATGTCTCAATTTTTTCTCTGGACATTTGGCTCAAAAACTCTTTCTATGTTGCCATATCTCGTCATCTGTGAGCCATTGGGCGGGGGGGGGGGGAAGGCTGACCCACAGGACTCTGCAGACACTTGGTAGCTCTTTGAGACTTAGATGACAAAACCAACATATGGTTGCACTTCCCATCAATGTACAATTTTATTTGGAGAGATGTGCAACTATTTATTATATATTGCTGTCTTTTTCAACAATGATATTTATTTTTGCTGTGTGTAACTTTTCCCCCAACTCCAGTAGTAGGTCTGGATTTTCTCTATTTTCTTTTTTTATGATTCATTGCCTTTGGATTTAACAATTGCATTGTTTTGGTTTGTATTATACTGTACAATTCTCTCTGGGTTTTGTTTCTTACTGCTCTTGGGTTCTACTGAAAATATTTTTAAATAATTAAAATAAAGCAACTTAACATTTTAGAGAATACTTTACCTCAGTTGGACTTGCACCCTGTTCAGGAATCCGATTCCAAACATTGATAGGACTTACTACCTCTTCATTTCCACTTGAAAGATTCAAAACCTTTATGTAAAAAGAATGCAATCTTTACAGATGTAACTTTTATAGGGCATCTTAATGGACAAGTATCATTGACATAACAAGATCCAGTTGCATGTGGCAAATTCATTGACCATATTCAAGCTGACTTACCTTTGTACCTTCAGCAGATACGCCTAAAATCTGAGCCTTGTACCAATGAATGCCAGACCACACCATGCATTTGGAACCAATATCAAAGCCATTTAAGTTGCAAGTAGTTTCATTTTTTTCTGAAACAGAGAATGTGCATTATTTTTCTAAGATGTCACACTGCAAGGCATAAGTAATTTAAAATGAAGCTATAGGGTTAGCGACTGCAGTCCAAAATGACAACTCCCAAGCACTATTGCCAGATTTCAAGACTTTCCTCCATGTTTGTCTTTTTAAAGCTGACTCAGTCTATGAATAGACAATTTATTACATTGAAGGCAGCTTGCTTTTTCAGTATTCCACTGTAACACCTGACCACTAGTTAATAGTCTGTTAACTAATGGTCAGGTGTTACAGTGGAATACTGAAAAAGCAAGCTGCCTTCAACATAATAAATTGTCTGTTCATAGATTGAGTCAGCTGTATGTCTAGTACTGGTCCGACAAAAAGCCATCATGAATTCCTGAAGTTATCTTAGTTAACAGTTTAAGTTAGGGCAATTTATAATATGTGCATATGCCTGTTGAGTGAATTGATATTTTTCTTCCTAACAGAAAAATGGTCAGCGCTAGACCGATCAGGGCTCCCAATCAACAGAAGTCAACCACTGAAAGAAAAAGAAGCCAGCATTGCAGGTGTGGGGCATGTGCAAGGAAGAGTGAGAGAGGTCCTACTGCTGCATGAGCATGCAAGTAACATGTGCATTGCTCACGTTATCTCTAACTACTGTGCATAAATGTTTTCTACATTCTAACTACTATACAATCCACATCATAATTTTATTTGCTTCCTTCTACTCTGTATATCTACGAAATCTTTGGCTTGGAATCCGGGCTGTGGAGCTCCTTGTCCTGCAAGACTGGTCTACCTCCGCTTGTGTTATTGCTTTAGCCACTTATTTGTTTAGGCAGGCATTTAATGTTGGCTGTCTGGCTAGTCTCTGCAGGACCCCAGAAGTGTTTTTAAGGGGAAGGGAGACAAAAGGCAAACAGGGCATGAATAACACTGCCAGCTTTGGAGGTATATTTTTATGACATCTCTTTTCTGGCATTTCATAACCCCACAATGAAATCCTATTCTTTATTATCCCTATAGATTTCAAACATCATGCTAGAACAGGCATCTACAAACTGCGGCCCTCCAGATGTTTTGGCCTACAACTCCCATGATCCCTAGCTAACAGGACCAATGGTCATGGATGATGGGAATTGTAGTCCAAAAGATCTGGAGGGCCGCAGTTTGGGGTGCCTGTGCTAGAAGATAGGACAGGACTTCTCCCGGTCCTCTTCTCCCTCACCCAGAACTCCCTATCTCAGGGATGGGCAACCTTTTGAGCCTGGTGTGTCAAAATTCGCCAAAAAACTGAGCATAACTTGAGTGGTGTGTCACTTCGAGGAAAAACACACACATAATTTCGCGATATTTATAGTTTAAATAACAAAAATGAATAATTGTTTCCCCTTAAAAAAAGAAAAAGGGGAGGAAAAAAATTATTATAGTTTTTTAAAAAAATAATTTTAAAAAAATATTTAAAAGGGGGGGAAATAAGGCAAAATCCAGAGGTCTTTCCCAGTGGGACTCTGGGCTCAGGCCGTCCTCCAATGGGTCTGCCGCTGGGGAGGTGGGCTCGGGTTGGGCCTGTGCAGGGGCTTCTTTTTTCCGCCTCCGGAGTGCCTCAAGACTGTCCGTCAGGTTCACGGGGTGGGGGTAGGGTCCGGCAGCTCCCCGGTTGCTGCACTGGTGGCCCCCAGTGTCCGGGCGGTGGCGGTTTCGGTGGCTCAGGAGCCCGTCCAGCAGCTCCTGCAGCACTGCTCACTTTCAGGAGCTCCGCAGCTCCATGCCGACCGCCATATTGCCTCGCCGGAAGTCCACAAGGCCCCCAGAGATGCGTCGTCTGCGACATTCTGCCGCCGGCCGGAAGTGAGGTCTCATGCGGCCGCGTGTCACCAAAAATGGCTATGCGTGTCAGTGCTGACACGCGTGTCATAGGTTCGCCATCACTGCCCTATCTGCTTCAGAGGCCGACTGTAGAAGGGAGGACAGGAAAGTGAAGTCCAGTGTCTGTGAGTGGGAATCTGCTGCACAAGTGGAACACCGCAACTGGATACCATCCTATGGAGCTAGAACTGCTTGTGCGGTTACAAGCCTATTTGTATTTGTTAAAGTTTACCAGTGCCTACCCAAAAGAGCCCACTGATAATGTTGAAGTACACAGAAATGAAGCATGCACTTCATAGGTTCAGAGAAGAGTTAAAAACAAAGAAAGCATTAAACAATGCTACTGTGGATATTGCTATGGATGGAAAAGGGAGTAACTCTTGCTTCTTTCATAGTGCACAGACAGAAGAAGTTCTGTAATAATAAAAAAGGAAGAGCCCTACACAACATTCTATTCAACAACCTTAGCTAGAGCCCACCAAGAGATGAAAAATATGAATGGGCCTTTCCCTTGATGGATGTTTTGCATTGTCAAGAATTCTCGTTTCCCAGAAGGGAACAGCACACCATGTGACCAGGAACGTGTCAACAGGTGTAGCTCAAAAAGCCAATATTTTCTTTTACTTCAGTATATATCTATACAGTATTTACTAACCAGCACATTTATCTGAGCCCAACAATTTTACAATGTTTTGTAAAAGGAAAATAATAAGGTCATTACTCATTCTATATTCAATAATACATTTCAGTTTTGACAAATAGTACTCCTCAGTCGTGGTGATTGCAATCCTTGAAACAGATTTTACATTCATTTCTTTCTGCAGAATTCCTTCTCCTAGAGACCACTTATTACAGTATTCTTACATAGCAAAACCTGCAAAGTAAGAGTAACTCTCTTCACAAGAGACACCATATGCACCACAGGTCACCTATGACACTTAAAAGTAAGCATTGCAAAAACAAGCACTGTCTTACCTGTACTGTGACTTGGAATGTCAACTGCTTCTTCATCTAGCAGTGTGCTTCTCAAAAAATCCTCTCCAACCAAATTGCTCTCTTTAAATCTTTCACCCACATCAAGGCTTAACTGTGTTTCAATGTGGTTCTTCTCCAGCAGAGTTTGCCTTGCTAGACAACGGTAGCCTTTGCTTTCTTGTCCTGCTTCACACACCTCCACAATGTCCTCACGGCAAAAGAAGTCTTGCACTTTGAATCCAGTTTCTGAAAATGGTAACTGGATTTCATTATCCGCAGGCAGCTCCAACAACATATCCTCCTTGATTTTACCAGCTTGTAAAAGATTAACTTCAGGTGCAACAGGTTCCAGCAGTAAACAGTCACTTTTATCCTTTAGTGAAGAGGGCTGTTCTAACTCCCCTTCTGCATGTGTCATGTCAAGCAAGTCCAATTCTGCTCTCTCCCGTGTTTCCTCACACAGGGGAGGGCTCACTTCAATTGTCTCCGGATCCAGTGTGTCTCCAAATGGGTGCATCTTCAGTTGAAAAGGCAGCTGATTTATATCTGATAAAGTCGCCACCTCAAAGGGCACCAAATCTGATACACTCAGTGTGTCATCCACATCTAAATGAACTTGACGTGTATCCAGTGTTAACATTTCTGCTTGACCTTCAGGCTCTTTCAGAGTTTCAGGCAAATCTAGTTCTAGCACCTCAGATTCACCACCATTAGGAAGCTGCGTTTCAGTAACATCTGCAAAATTTGGTATATCACTTTCTTTTGCAAATGCAGAACAGTCAGTTCCCTTTTTAAATGTTTCAGACACAGTGTGTTGGTCTCCAAAGTCAAGTACTTCAGAAGTGGTTTGGTGGTGCTTGGTTTGTGATTTGGGTGAAGAAGTTGGGGGAAATGCTCCAAATAAATTACTACTCCCTGTAGCAACTAAACACTTATCTGCCGGTTGGAATGCCTCTGAACAACATAACAGATCTTCTGAAGGCATTAGTGCACAGGAAGAGACTTTGGTTTCATTTATAACCACCTTTGAATGATCTGTCCCTACATCTTTAATCTGTTCTTCCGGTTTGTGAATATTATTTGTCAAAGTTAAGGCACAGTCTTCAACAACAGGCTTCCAAAAGGCTTTCATTTGTTCATTGATGCTGATTTTTTGACATTCCAATTGAACAACAAATAAGGGGATTTCAAAAGGGTCATTGTGTTGTTTTTCCATGATGGTAGTGTCTAATAGAGAGTCCACCGTGACATCACAGAAGATCTTATTTATTCCTTCAGCCCACAAACCTTCAGCAGAGTTAAAGCCAAACAAACAACAAAGAAATGCTTGAGGTGGTATTACCAGCAGGTCATTAGGAATTTGCCTGATCATCTCTGCACTGGTAAGTTCCTCGGTTCCATGGTCAATATGAATGAGACTCACGGTTTCCCCCTCTACACTGCTAATAACTGCTCGGTAAAAGGTATTATCTTCACTATTCTTTGCTAGACAGGGAGAGCCACTTTTTATATCCTCTACATCCATGACCATAAGCTCTCCAACTTCCTGAAGCTTTCTTTCAATTGAACCAATATCATCTGAGTCAGCAAACTGGCACCAAAAATATCCTGGGCTCTTTGCAACTATCAAAAAGGTTTTCAAAGTTTGACCTACTTTAGGAATGTTCCAGAGGAAGGATTTGGTGTTTGACACATTGAAAGGTTTGCTATACTTATCAGGAACAGCAACTTCCCACAGGTTTATCAGATCAGTGTCACTCTCCATTTTGTCAGATGTTTCCCCCAAAGGAGGCTGTTTGTACGCAAGGTAATTATTAACCAAATCCTCTGCTACATTACCATCTTTGTCACAGAGATGAATGTTCCATTTGCTTTCAGTTTTCTCCACAAATTCACCATTTAGCTGAATATCACTTGTCCTTTGAGAGAAATACCGCACTGCTTCCTGTGTCCATTCTGAAAGTTCTGTGGTCTTAACTCCATACAATGAGCAATGAAGGCTCATCACTGGGACTGATGAGCATTCTTCAAGGAGTCTAGCTGTTTTGCAGGTGCTAACCAGTGCAGTATTGCCATAATCAATATACTGCACCCTCACCAGTTTACCAGAGGGTTTTTCAATTACTGCAGCTCGATACCATAAGCCATCTTCTGAAAACAATGCACACATTATGTCTCCTACGTGAAGCTGTTGCCCACTGAGGCTCTCAATCTTTTCAGAATTATTTAGTTTCTCTGAAATGCTGTCAAGCAACGGCTCATCTTCTGCTAGGTGAACATAGAAGTCGGATGGATTATTTATATGAGAAACATACATCAAAGTTTTAAGACCAAGACTTATGATTTTTTGAGGTAAATCACAAATATTTTTAAGTGAAAAGTGTGTATTAGTTTCAGATTGATTTCTGCTTTTCAAGTTATCAGGGGCGGTTTCTCTGCTTAGCATGGAATCTCTACCACTCCTACCTGTTACAGGATCATTTCCATTATTTTTCCCCACTGGTCCAGGAACCTTTATTGTCACCTCTCTTTTTGTTTTCTGCTGGGATTGTCTTACTTCTCTACATACAACAGTGTGTTTGCTATTGCCCACTATGTCCAAATTTTCATTGTTCCACCTCTTGTCCTCAAAAGTTGGTTTATCTATTTCTGTCAAAGATAGCCTTTTTTCAGTGTTTAGTTCCCTGCTGAGCAGATATCTGGACACTGCAGCTCCATTTTTTGTATATTTGGCCGTCCCTCTGCTGCACTGCAAACTCTCTTTCAGTTTTGCATTGATCTGCATCTTACCATCATATAGTTCAATGATCAGTTTTCCATCAGGTTCTTTTGCAACAATTAAAGCCTTTAAGGGCTTATCTAGTACTGCTTTTTCAAACCATGCAGAAACTTCTTTTGGAACATCAACAACATCAGATAGAGAGCATTTTATGGCTTGCATTGGCAAAAGCAGTAACTCATAAGCATCCTTTGGTACGAGGACCAAGTCTCCATTCTTTAGCAACTGCCTATTCCCAAAATCCACAAAGAAAACCTCTTTGGTATCTTTTGCTGAAGTTACTACTGCTCTATACCAGCAGCCATCCATATACTTTGCAAGATACACATTTCCAGGGCCCTGTGATGTTTCCAAATTGTACCGCATTTTGCTGAGTTTAGCAACACTAGTAGTTAACCGCTCAATAACATTTGCATTTCTAGCAAGTTGGCAGTAAAAGTGACAGGGATCATTAACATGTGTGATATAAACCACCTCTTCACTTCCTATTTTAATGTCATGTGTAGAATAATAGTATGACAGAAGATGAACAGAAGATATTAGAGGTTTTTGAGGCTGCACACATCTGGCCAGACCCTTCTTTGTTAAAAAATGGCACACACTTTCAAAAGGGGTAATCAAGTCCACAATATTGATGAAATCTGTATTGTTTAATGCTGCAAAAGCAAATATGGTACATTTCAGTTCTAATGTGCTTGCTGACTCCACAAATTCATGAAAAGCTTCAGTGGCTTTTTCATCCCACACAAATGGATCCTGACCATTTGGCTGAATTAAGTTGTAAAGGCTACATCTGAAAGCCTGAGCTTTCAACTTCAGAAACTCTGTCTTAGTTGCACGGACATTCTTTAGTGAAACACGCTCTTTGTTCCCATAATCAACATATGCAACTTCCACCTCTTCAGCACAACCTACTTTACTAGTAATAAGAGCTCTGTACCACTTCTCATCCTCAGAATACTTAGCCAAACATACAGGATTTGGCCATTCATGGGGTTGTGCTGAATGCATACAATAATCTTGAATTTTAGCCATAAGTGCTCTCAGGTCTTGGGAACTTTTAGCTAGCTGACACCAGAAGAGACTAGGACTTTCTGTGTAGGATACTACCACATCTACTGTATTTCCAACTTCCAGATGCCCTTCACTAGAAAACCCTGGCTTTATTTCAGAGTAGTTTTGCATAACACAGAGTGAAGTGGTTGGGGCAATGCTAGAATCCTCTTTTGCAAATGCTTTGCAAGTCAAAGTTTCAGTAGGATAAGGGGCTGAACTGTGACATTGTGGTGAGGGTTCATTTTCATCTTTGGGGAAATGTTTTCTCACAGGCTTCTGCCCTATGCCCTCTATTCCAGACATGCTCTTCAATGGCTCATTCATCACTTTCTGGAGAGTCTCTAATTCCTCACCCTTATGATGCTCAGCATACTTTCGCTGAGACATGATTTTGCCCAAGTTTTTTTCTCCTGCTAGTGAATGATCAAAAAGTTCCACTATGTAAATGTCCCCTTGCATGCCTAAGACCTTGATTACCAGCTCCTTGTTTAGCACGGCTTTCCTGAAATAGTCTACAGCATCTGGGCTCCATGACTGGCCTGGTGGGAAAGGATTAGCCAATGCACATCTGAGTGCTGCAGCAGGAAGTTCTCTGAACTGGGGAAGCAATTCCTTCACCTTATGCAAGTCAATAATTTCAGTGTTTCCTCTGTCTACCAGATAAACTTCAATTCCTTTTCCCAGCACCTTGGTGACAACAGCACGGTGATAGCAGTTCTCCTTCAACGCAACACAGCACAGGGATCCTGGTTTGGGCTGAAGCAGAATACCCTCTAGTTTTTTACTCTGAGAGTAGAAGTCACTTAAATTCCGTATGAGGCAACAGAGGGGTTGGCGATGCTCCTGCAGGTGCACCCAGAAGTCTGTGGGATCCTGGAGGAAGGACACTTGAGCACTGTGGTACTCACCAGCCTTCAAACGCACAACAGGAAGTGGGTCAGCGGGAAGCATGGACTGAACTCCCAACAGAGAGGCACGCTCTTCGTTGGCTGTGGCACCTACCTTCTTTAGTTCAGCCATTAAGTCAGAGGAATGCTTTTGATTGCTGTGAAGGAGGCTCTGCTCCAGACAATGGGCCTGGACCCCATAGAGGCAGTTAAGGTTCAGGCCATCTTCTCCATAGAGAGTAACATAATAGAGGTGCTCAAAGGGACAGTAGGCTTCAATGTGGGCTTGCACCACCTTGCTCAACAGCAATGTTTTAAGCTGACTTATCTGAGAGCAGGTCCAGCCACATCCTCCATCGGTAATACCTTGCAATGAGCAAGGATAGGTCACCACCGGCATTCGGAAACACTCAGCAGGCAAATTGCGCAGGTCTCGCTTAGTCACAAATTCCTTCCTCCCATAATCCACATAGATCACCTGCGCCACCTCTCCAAGCTGTTCCTCTGGGCCATCCAGAGGGTATACTTTCAGCAGCAGGGCACGGTACCAGCAGCCATCGATGCCCCGTGCGGCGCAAGGGGATCCTGGGGCCAGCAGGGGTTCCTTCAAGTCTTTCCCAGCAGAGGCCTCAAAAGCTTGGTGCATGGCGTCCGAAAGCAGCTGGATCTCTCTGGCGAGGCTGCGCAGTTGACAATATATCCTGCAGGGGTCAGATACCTGGGTCACCAGCATGGGCTCCGTCACTCTCATCTGCAGCTGTGGGTAGAAGTAGTCCAGGGCTGTGGGGTCGTCCTGGGTTCGGGGAGTGGCAGTGCCCCCGGGTGCCTGGGGGGGCGGCTGTGGCAGGGCGCTGTGGGTGGCGCCCCCCAGGGAGGTAGTGAGCAGGCTGGCGAAGGTGCTGGGGGAGACGTGGCCGGCAAGCCCCAGGTGGCGCATCTGTGCCAGCAGCCAGGGCAGCTCCAGCACCACCAGGTGCTGCGCCACCAGCACATCTCTCACGAGGCCCGAAACCTCCTGGCCCTGCAGGCGGCCCAGGAACTCGGCGGCGGCCAGCGTCCAGCCGAGGCGCTGAGGCAGCTGGGGCCCGTGGTGGGGGGAGGCCAGGCCCGGCGGTGCGAGGTCGGCGAGGATGCAGCCCAGCACCTCGGAGGGCAGGTGGAAGAGCTCGGCGGGGCCGCGGGCCACATCGTGGGCGCCGACGCTGAGCGTGCGGCCTTCGTCCAGCAGGAAGACGCGGTAGGCGGGCGCGGAGCCGCCGCGAAGGAGGCTCAGCACCCGGCAGCGCCGCCAGCGCCCGCCCACCTCCGCCAGGCACAGCTCGCCCGCTGACAGAGGCCCGGCGCCCGGCAACGCCGCCAGCCGGGGCCCCGCCTGCGCCTGCACCTCCTCGGCCAGGCGGATGTACTCCTCGCGCCGCTCGCCGCGGAGGCCCCACAGCCGCACTAGCGGAGCCTCCGCGTGAAGCTCCACGAAAGACACGCGCAGAGACAGGCAGCTGCCCGGGCTCGGCAGGGAAGAGCACATGGCGGGCGGGCGGGCGGGCGGAGGGGCGAGCCGACACCGGCGCCCTCACGCGGCTCCGCGGCACCAACGGCGGACAGAGGACGCCCAGCCCCGCCGCCTCGAGGGGGAGGAGCCCGCTCCACGCCACGCCCACTCCCCCCCCCCGCGCGCACCTGCGGTAACGAGCGAAGGAGGGAAGCGGGGCGTGCGCGTGAGGGAAGCCTAGTTGGCGGGGCCGGACATTCACCTCACGAAATCCCTACGGCGCTTGGGGAAATGGGGCGCCCCGCTTCAGAATCCGCGTCCGGGCGGAGAAGCGAGGGCGGGAGAAGGCAAAGCGGAGGGGAGAAGGCTTTGGGCGGGCCTGGCCGTCTCCCTGTCACTGTAAACCGCCCTGCGGTCTTTGGGCGAAGGGCGCCATGTCAGTACGAGGCTTGTAGACTGACAGCCGGATCAGCAGTCGGGAAAAGCAAGCTGCAACATGGACACAGATGTCTGCCCCCCACCCCACGTAGTTGTGTGCAGAACTTTGCACCTCCACGGGGGGCTTTAATGCGATAAACACGGGCCGGTTTCCTGAATGGCTGGAGCAAAATGTGTCCGCCTTGTTCATCCTGCTTTGCCATGCAGGAATGAGCGAGCCTTCAAGGCCCCCACAGACAACATATCAGAAAAGTTTGGCAGACGGTTCCTGCTTTTTGTTGCTTCGGTGGCATCAGAGGGAGGAAGGGGTTTAGCTAACATTTGGGTTACTAGCAGAAACCAGTATGTCCTCCTCCTTAAAGGTACTGAAGACTCCGCTCAATCTGGAACCACACAATTGCTGCTATTTCTGAGTGAGAAATTGAAGCAAGGAGAGGAGGTTTCATGGGGCAAAGTCACAGGCAGGTAAATACCCTTTACCCTAAGGGGCATCCAGTCCAAATCCCCTGCAATGCAGGAATCTTAGCTAAAGCATCCATGACAGATGGCCATCCAACCTCTGCTTAAAAACCCCCAAGGAATCCTCCCACCTCCCAAGGGAGACCATTCCACTGTTGAACAGCTCCTGAAGTTTAGTTGGAATTTCCTTTCCTGTAATATGAAAGCATTGGTTCAAAGCCTACACTCCAGAGCAGGAGAAAACAAGCCTGCCTCATCCTTCCAGATTGCTGGAAGAAATATCAACAACCTCAGATATGCTGATGGCACAACCTTGATGGCAGAAAGTGAGGAGGAAATAAATAATCTTTTGATGAGGGTGAAAGAGGAGAGCGCAAAATATGGTCTGAAGCTCAACATCAAAAAAACTAAGATCATGGCCACTGGTTCCGTCACCTCCTGGCAAATAGAAGGGGAAGAAATGGAGGCAGTGAGAGATTTTACTTTCTTGGGTTCCATGATCACTGCAGATGGCGACAGCAGTCATGAAATTAAAGGACACCTGCTTCTTGTGAGAAAAGCAATGACAAACCTAGACAGCATCTTAAAAAGCAGAGATATCACCTTGCCGACAAAGGTCCGTATAGTTAAAGCTATGGTTTTCCCTGTAGTGATGTATGGAAGTGAGAGCTGGACCATAAAGAAGGCTGATCACCGAAGAATTGATGCTTTTGAATTATGGTGCTGGAGGAGACTCTTGAGAGTCTCATGGACTGCAAGAAGATCAAACCTATCAATTCTTAAGGAAATCAGCCCTGAGTGCTCACTGGAAGGACAGATCCTGAAGCTGAGGCTCCAATACTTTGGCCACCTCATGAGAAGAGAAGACTCCCTGGAAAAGACCCTGATGTTGGGAAAGATGGAGGGCACTAGGAGAAGGGGACGACAGAGGACGAGATGGTTGGACAGTGTTCTCGAAGCTACGAACATGAGTTTGACCAAACTGCGGGAGGCAGTGGAAGACCGGAGTGCCTGGCATGTTCTGGTCCATGGGGTCACGAAGAGTCGGACATGACTAAACAACTAAACAACAACAATATATCTCAATCTCCTCTTTCCCTGGCTAAATATACCCAGCTCCTTTGATTGTTCCTCATAAAGCTTGGCTTCCAGACCCTTGATCAGGAGTCTCCAAACTAAGGCCTGAGGGCCGGATGCGGCCCAATCGCCTTCTAAATCCGGACCGCGGACGGTCCGGGAATCAGCATGTTTTTACAAGAGTAGAATGTGTTCTTTTATTTAAAATGCATCTCTGGGTTATTTGCGGGGCATAGGAATTCATTCATATATATATTTTTCAAAATATAGTCCGGCCCCCCACAAGGTCTGAGGGACAGTGGACCAGCCCCCTGCTGAAAAAGTTTGCTGACCCCTGCCCTTGATCATCTTGGTTGCCCTCCTCTGCACATGTACTAGCTTGTCAATTACTTTAAATTTTGGTGCCCAGAATTGGACACTGTATTCCATGTGTGGTCTGACCAAGGCAGAATAGAATGGTATTATGACTTCCCTTGATTTGGACATACTTATCTTGATGCAGGTAAGGTTTTTCCGCTGCTGCTTCACACTGTCAACTCATGTTAAGCTTGTGGTCCACGAAGCCTCTAGAACCTTTTCACATGTAAGCCAGATGTCCCCATCTTATATTTATGCATCTGGCTCTTCCTGCCTACTAAATACAGAACCTTACATTTGTCCCTATTAAGATTTGTTTAGTTCTCCAATCTGTTAAGGTCATATTGATTCCTGATTCTGTCTTCTGCAGCATTAGCTACCCCTCCCAGTTTGGTGCCATCTGCAAATTGGATGAGCATCCCCTCAATTCCTTCAACCAAGTTGTTGATAAAGACATTGAACAAAAATGGGCCCAGGAGATCTCTGCAGCATCCCATGTGTCACTTTTTCCCAGGATGACTAGAAACCATTAATGAGTACTTTGGGTTTGGTCTGCCAACCAGCTACCAATCTTAACAGTTACCTCATTTAACCCACAATTTATTAACTTCCTCAAAAGAATATCATGGGGGACTTTGTCAAAAGCCTTACTAAAAACAAGATACACTATGTCCACAACATTCCCCTAATTCACCAAGCTTGTAACTCCATCAAAATGTAATGAGATAAGTCTGGAATGACTCATTTTTAAGAAACCTATGATGGGTCTTAGTAATCGGAGGCTGGCAAAGCATGCAAGACACTGCATGGAGGATTCCCCACTGCAGAGATCATGAGAGGGGAAACAGTAAGTATTTCTTAAGTTCCATGGAGGAATTATAGAAAAATTAGCTGAAGGCAGATGTGCAAAAGAGGGACCGATTGAGGAAAATAGGGGGGGGGGGGGCTGAGAAGGGTGGCTGGAAGAAAAAGAACCCAAGAGAAGAGACCATAAGTAAGTAAAAGGGAGAATGGGGCAGGGAACTTAACCAGTTTGGTTCTTAATTGAAATGAAGTCTGATTTATTTATTTTATTAAATTGTATTATACCAAATTTTTGGGATTTTAAAATTTACTCACAAGTTTGATAAATGTATTATAAGCAAGGACAGCAGACAGCATCACATTTAATAAGCAGACAAATGTTTTGTGAAAAAAATGTAGCATATACTCATTAATGATTAAATAGCCTGTAGTGTAGCTTGATTCAAAGGTTGTATTTTATCACCAAACCTTGCTAGGCCAGCATGATATTAACAATCAGCTCACTTTGGGAAGCTCAACTATTCTAAGATAAATCCAGTATTTTTCCAAGATTGCCTATGAATGTAACTACAGTATTTGGATATTACAGCTCCATCTATGTGTAGCTTGGAAGATAAACAGATATTTTACTCAGTTCATGGTCAATTTATTTATATACCACCTTTCCCACAAATATGTATGTACTGAAAGCAGTTCACATAAAAATGTCTTAAGTACATTAGTGAGACATAATAAAAAGTATAATCTCATTACAAAAGAATCCAACATTAGCATTCATTAAAATTTAAGTGAGCGTAAGCTCACCAATATTAAAAGTAAGGCTTTACGATAACTTCCTATCCAAAAGTACCCCAAAAGCTGATGGTGCTGGTACCTGGCACCCCTCGACCTATGCCTCAAACCAAAAGACCAGAAAGCCCATGGGCGTTGCCAGGATTTATTGTAGGGGGGGCAGGCATTATGTAAGGGGGGGCAGAATGAGTTATATGTGACACAATTGGTCAGATAGTTAAGTATTTTTATTTATTTACTTGATGGGGGTAAATCCCTGCCCCCCCAGTCCTCCCTAGCTACAGAATTCTTCTGGGAGGCTCCTTATGGTTCAGAGCTCCTTATGAGTACACACTGCTCTTTTCAGCCCCAAAATACAAGGGGAAGAAAATGGGAATCTTCCAAATAGCTCCCATGGCTGGAAGCCTGCAGATAAAATGTGGAGAAAAAGCTGAAAGGGCTCAGGTCATCACTGCTAGTCATGTGGTGAGCTTCTCCATAGGAAAGTACTGTCCTTTTGAACTACAGTACAGTGGAACCTCGGTTTATGAACACCTCGGTTTATGAATTTTCGGTTTATGAACGCCGCGGACCCATCTGGAACGGATTGATTCATTTTCCATTACTTTCAATGGGAAAGTTCACTTCAGTTTATGAACGCTTCAGTTTATGAACAGACTTCCGGAACCAATTACACCCATGCTTCAGTTTATGAACGCTTCAGTTTAAGTACCCCGCGGTCCATCTGGAACGGATTAATCCACTTTCCATTACTTTCAATGGGAAAGTTCGCTTCAGTTTATGAACACTTCAGTTTATGAACAGACTTCCGGAACCAATTGTGTTCATAAACCGAGGTTCCACTGTACTGGAGAGCACAGAAAGAGGCAGAAATGAGTAATGATCAGCAGTTGTGACACATTGTTCCTGGACTGGACCTGTCTGTATGGTGTCTGTTCCTAAATGTCTGTAAATACCAAATGCTCTCAGGCTCGTGCTGTGTGTCTCCAAAGCTATAATACTGTCTATTGCTATAAAAAATGTCAAGGCAATGCATGCACAGTTAAATAACAAATGATCTATTTTCATTTGGCATGGAATAGCTTACAGCTTCTGCAGTGAACAGCACAACAGTTAATTATGGCACAAGAAGGAAAATGAAATATGGCCTCATGTTTCAGAGAACAGAGAGAAGAGAAGTCAATTTTGAGGGCTAATTAGAAAGTAAAACTAGCCCCTCCCAGAGGCAAGCTGAACTATGTACTGTAGTGAACTTGTCTTTTATCATAGCATCCACAAGAAGGCAGCAGTACAAAACAAGATTTTTTTAATCCTATCCTGAAGTAACGCCTAGCAGCATTATATCTTTCAGTGGCAGCCTGTGTCAGAAAAGCAACTGCTACAGAGGAAAGAAGATGGAGATCATTTTGGCTCTCCTGTTTACAGTGGTTCTAGGTTTTGTTGTCAAGCTGATTTTCTTTCCGTTCAGAAACGGCAATGAGCCGCCTTGTATCCATGGCTGCATCCCTTGGTTTGGAGCTGCCTTCGAGTTTGGGAAAGCTCCTCTGGAATTCATCAAACAAGCCGGACTCAAGGTAATAACTGTGGGAGCCAGGGATGGGGAGGGAGAATGAATGAATGAAACCATTTATTACAGTCACAGACCAGAGATCAGGGAGGGAGAGGATGAAAAGGCTTGAGCTTGAGCTGAACAAGCTTTTGCCTTAGCCAGGTGTCTAACTTACTTTGCTTTTTACAGTTTAATATGCTTTGTGTTAGCTGACTTATCAAACGATTTAAATAGTCTGAATTACTATGATAGAATAACATGCTGGGAGAAATGTGCTAAAACACATATTTGCTCTCTCTCTCTTTAGATTTAGGGCACTGTTCAGAACAATGTGGCGCTTCTTGTCCAGCAGGGCTGTTCCCCTTGAACATGCCAAGTATTAGGTTACTAAAGTTCATGTGTGCTTTTCAAGCTGTCCTGAAAGCTACTCGATGTTGAAAGAATGAATTAAAAATAGAATTATACAAGAATCTTATAAAATGAGTATTTTCAAGCAGTATGTATACAAATGTGTTTTTTATAATGTTTTGCAACTTCATTGTAATGCAGTCGGTTTTTTCCCCTTTCACAACAGTAGTGCTAAGAGATTTTAGACAAGTCCATTCCCTAGAACAGTGTTTCTCAGCCTGTGTGCTGTGGTATGTTGGGGTGCCTTGATCTTGAATGTTAATCAGGTGTACTGCAGGCAACACTGGCCTCTGTCCCTCCTTCCTTCCCTCTCTCCTCTGATGCCCTCTTGTGTCTCTGCCTCCCAAAGGTTTCTGTGGCTGTTGGTTGCAGCAGCCCTGGCTATAAGCTCCGCAGGCGAATGATGCCTCTGGGGCTGGCCAGGGGGTACTGGGTGCCAGGAACTGAGGCAGCCTTAGAGTAAGCAAGCAAGTAAGTGGGTGAGGCAGCCCAGCCAGTCAGTCCACCAGCCCTTGCTGTTGGGAATAGATGGAAAAGTAGGCGGCTGGGCATGCTGGCAGGTGCTGTGATTGCCTTTATTGTGCTTGCTGTATGCAATGCCTGCCTGGGAGTGTCTGGTGCCGAAGGGGAGCCAATCATAGCTGCCAAGTTTTCCCTTTTCTCACAAGGAAGCCTATTCAGCATGAGGGAATTTCCCTTAAAAAGGGGGATAACTTGGCAGCTATGGAGCCAATGGGTAGGACCCAATGGCTCCCCCTAAAGGTAGTTGTATTAAACTACTTAACTTTTTTATTATAAAAATTACATATTTTTATATGTAAAAGATTACATATAATAACATTACGTAACATTGTATCCTCTTATTTTATATCTTTGGCTCAACTGAGCCTAACGACTTCCCTCCCTCCCATCTGATGATTTACAAAATTAAACTTTACATTTCACTTCGTTTCCTATACTTGTTGTATCATTACCTAAAACATTATATCACTCAACCTGCATACCGGTAGGTAGCAATTTCATCTTACAGATCTTCAGATAACCCTGCTAATGATGTTAATTGCTTACAGTTGTCTTTCAAATATAATATAAATTCTTCCCGTCAGTTTCACCAGTTCTGCAAAGTCCATCAGCTTCACCTGCCAGCCTTCTTTTGTTGGTAACTCCTGTTATTTCCATCTTTGGACTAACAAAATTCTTTCCGCAGTTGTTGCATAGTCTATTCTTCCTGCAGATTGTTTTATTAAAAATATCATATATATAAAAACTACTTACGGTAACTTTTTTAACACTATATTTTGCAGTATGGACCAGTATTCACAGTGTATATGTTGGGGAAACGATACACATTTGTAACTGATGGAGAAGGTTTTCAAGCATTTTGTACTTCTAAAGATGTGGATTTTGAGCAGGCAGTGCAACAGTCTGTCCAGCGTACAGGTAGGTAAATGATATTTAATTTCAGTGGGAAAATGATTTCTTTCTATCTTAGATGACAAAGGGTTGAAAGAGATGTGAAGTGGGAGGTCTTTTTACTTTAATGTATCTTTGGGGACTCCAGTTTTGACTGGAGCAATGTGCTGAGGGAGCAAGTATTGCGTGCACAGGAAGTCCCCCCAGCCAAGCCGAATAATGACTCAAGACAAGCTCTGGAGCCGACTGCTGCTTCACAGGTAAGCTTCCCTTCAGTTGTGTGGGCTGGGCTGTCCCTCCCCTTACCTAGCCAATCCCCTGGCAATGCCTCCCCCAGGCGGGATTGGGCGGATGACTGAGGTAGGCGGAGACCCCAGGTATCCAGCCTGGGGAGGATGAAGCCAGCCTGAACTACCGGGAGCTGCACTGGGGTCCAGGGGGCTGCGCGCAACCACGCAAAAGTTGCCCCCCCCCATTTGATGTGGGGAGCGGTCATTTATCTCACTCACTCACACACACCCCATCCATGTTTTTTACTTCAAAATTATCCTCCCTCAGAAATGCTATTAGCCTTACTAAAGACAGTTCCAGTAATACAGGCACAGGTAGTGATGTAAGAAGGCAACAATTTCCATTCTCGTCTGTGTTCATAAACATCAGCACTGCTTCCATTCCACTGCAGCTTGTTTCCACTAAATTTGTTGTTGTTGTTTGGTCATTTAGTCTAAGGTTACCAGATGCCCTTGTTTCCCAGGGACAGTCCCAGGATTTACAAATCAGTCCCCATACAAAATCCATTGAAGTTGAAGAGTGTCCCCGGATTCATTGAAAAAAATCTGGTAACCTTAGTTTAGTCGTGTCCAACTCTTTGTGACCCCATGGACCAGAGCACGCCAGGCACTCCTGTCTTCCACTGCCTCCCGCAGTTTGGTCAAACTCAGGTTGGTAGCTTCGAGAACACTGTCTAACCATCTCGTCCTCTGTCGTCCCCTTCTCCTTGTGCCCTCAATCTTTCCCAACATCAGGGACTTTTCCAGGGAGTCTTCTCTTCTCATGAGGTGGCCAAAGTATTGGAGCCTCAGTTTCAGGATCTGTCCTTCCAGTGATTTTCATTAATTTTCCAATATAAACAGCCAATTAACATATAATCATAATCCTTTTTTTAAAAAAATTTTTTTATTAAGTTTCCACTTTAAATAAAAAACAATAAATTCCAACAATTATCCACACATCTTCTTCCCATCGCTCTGCCGAGCTTTTAACTTCCCTCCATCCCAGCACCAGGCTTTCCCTCTTCCAATCTACATCTCGCAGTCTCTTCTTATAGTCCAGTCTACATCGTAGGATTTATTCCAATCCTGCTAGTGTCTTCAAACCTCTACAGTTTTTATTCATCTATATATATATATATAAATGTAAAAATCTTGAAAGTGTCGGCTGAACTTTTCTCTGTAACTGCTTGACCGATCGTCCTGAAATTTTGTCACAACGATCCAGGCCACTCCCCGAGCGTTGCTGGAAAAGAAAATACCTCAAATTTCACACCTGGGCAGGTATAAACCTGCTTTTCCACAAAGTAAAACAGTGCCCTCAAGTGGCGTTATTCCCTCAGCTCCTCCTCCTACACCCCCTCCCTCCCCATGGAGTCTACGCCACACCCACAAACCCCGCCTCCACCACGAGATCCAACACTAATGGATATCCATCCGCCAGAGGTGTCCAAGATCTCATCGGAGACACCCAACACAAGCGTCTTGACCTCCTACCAGCGTTCTCCACTCCTCTCGAAGTATACCTTTCCCTCTCACACTCCATCCATCATCCTAACACGTCCTCGGATCCTCTCCTCCCAACTTTCCATACCTTTCCCCTCATATACTCCCCACACCGTCCTGCGATCCTCTTCACCACAGTCCTCCTATTTGTTCCCTCTCACCACCCTCTGTTCCCTCTCACAAACCCCCCCCCCCCCACAGGCTGCCCTCCTAACCAGCATCCTCCGATCCACAGCGTCCTCCGAACCGTTCCCTCTCACCGTCCTCCGATCCATTCCCTCACAATCACACCCCACGGAATGCACCCCCACCGATCCCTCCCCCTCCCGTGACCCCTCCCACCCAGAGAAAACCCACTCCCCACCCCACGGATCCCGCCCCTCCATCCCGCCACAAACAGCCCCCGAGACTCACACCTACCAGGGAACCAGGCCGATCTACAGGCCGCGCTGCCACCCGAGACTCCCGCTGCCCACAGACCCAGGCCGCTCCACAGGCCATTCCGCAGACAAAAATCCTAGGCCTCTCCACACACATCCCACCCCACGGAACGCACCCCCACCCCTCCACCTCCTGCGACCCCCACCCCACTCCACACCCCACCCCACGGATCCCGCCCCCACCCAATCCCATCGCACACAGCCCACGAGACTCACACCCACCAGGAAAGCAGGCCGATCTACTGGCTGAGACCCCCGCTGCCCACATACCCAGACCACTCCATATGCCACTCCGCCGCCATAAATCCAAGCCCTCTCCACACCGCCTCACCCCACAGTATATGTCATTAAGAACTTCTCAGTTGCTTATTCACGCTATAATGAAGACATATTTAGTGAAGACAGGGAAGCACCCAACTTTACCAGGGCACATTATATCATCAAGATTCTGTATCTACACATTTTTGTATGTCTAATGAGAAAGAATTGCCACTTTTGAAAGACAACACAACATGAAATAAAGAAGCAAAACTGTTCATGATGCCTGCCCAGATTCTAGGGTATTTTAAGTAAAACGTTGCAGCGTATTCTGACTGATGTTATTTTTTTCCACTTGGATTTTGAAGCTTCAATTCCTGAAGAAATCTTTTACAAGAATAGGAGCAGGATATATATCATGGTGAAGGGAAGACTGGGTACATCTAAGCTGCATCATATGCCTGGGAGTCTCTGTCAGGAACTTCAGAAACACATGGAGGATTTGGGTCATGAGGGAACGGAGGAGCTCAGAGATCTTGTAAGGTAGGTGATTTTGCAAACCAGCCAGAATGGCACAGGCCTCCATTCTTTTCATTAAATAAAATTAATACCTAGAATAAGCCATAAATGTTGTAGTTTAGAAGAAAATAAAATATAGTTTAAACACTACAAGAGAAAGCAGAAGGGTAGGGCACTGGTGGAATTGTCATAAACCCATTTTACTATTGGATAGGATATTCTTGTGAAGCCAACAGTAGCATCTCCTTAGGAGAGGGCATTCCAAAGTATGTAATAGCAAGGGAGTGTGATAAATATACTGTACTCTTTGAGGCTAATTTCATAGAATCATAGACTAGAGTTGGAAGGGACCCCAAGGAGCATCCCATCCAACTCCCTGCAACGCAGGAATATGCAGCTGGTCCATAAAGGGATCAATCCATAATACATACTTGTACATTGGAACAATTTGACTTTGGTTCGGCTTTGGATACAGTCCAGTCCGGTTTTCATTCTGGCCATGGGAGCAAGACAGCTCTGATCGCTGTAACAGATGACTTCCGTTGGCAGCTGGATTGAGGCGGGTCGGGGCTGTTGATTCTTTTAGATCTGTCAGCAGCCTTCGACATGGTCGACCGCAAACTTCTAGACCACTGGCACTGCCTTGCCTACATGGGGATTCGGGGTGCAGTCCTTCAATGGCTACGCTCGTTCCTCTCTGGTCGGGGACAGAGGGTGGCGCGGGGAGGGGAGGAGTTGTCACTATGCTACTCCTTGGTGCGTGGAGTACTGCAGGGTGCAATTCTGTCCCGATGCTTTTTAACATCTATATGCACCCCCTTGCCCAGCTTGTCCAGAATTTTGTTTTGGGCTGCCATCAGTATGCTGATGACACCCAGCTTTATCTGTTGATGGACAGCCACCCTGACTCAGCCCCAGACACACTGTTCAGATGTCTGGAAGCCGTTGCTGGATGGCTACGTGGGAGCTGGGTAAAGTTAAATCCTTCGAAGACAGAGGTCCTTTGTCTTGGTCGAGATGATATGGGAGATGATATGGGATTGGGGGGGCAGCTACCATCCCTTGCGGGGGCGCAACTAGTGCCAGCGCCTTCCGTCAAGAGTTTGGGTGTAATTTTCGACACCTCCCTTTCTATGGAGGCGCAGGTTACAGCTACAACAAAGGCAGCATTTTTTCATCTCTGCCGAGCTAAGCAGTTGGTCCCTTACCTCTCTCTCCCTGACCTTACCACTGTGATCCATGTGACGGTCACCTCCAGGCTTGATTATTGTAACTCACTCTACGTGGGGCTGCCCTTGAAGCTGACCTAGAAACTCCAGCGGGTGCAGAATGCCGCAGCGAGACTCCTTACGGGGTTTTCGCCGCGGGATCACATTCACCCAGTGCTATACCTGCTGCACTGGCTCCCGGTGGAGTACAGGATCAGGTTTAAGGTGCTGGTTTCAACCTTTAAAGCCCTATATGGCCTAGGACCCTCGTACCTATGGGACCGCCTCTCCTGGTATGCCCCACAGAGAACCTTACAGTCTACAAATAGCAACACCCTGAAGATCCCGAGCCCCAGGGAGTTTAGACTGGCCTCGACCAGAGCCAGGGCCTTTTTGGTCATGGCCCCGGCCTGGTGGAACACTCTCTCACAAGAGACCAGGGCCCTGTGAGATTTGACATCTTTTCAGAGGGTCTGCAAGACAGAACTGTTCCTCCAGGCCTTTGGCTAGGGTTCAATCTGACTCATTTTCTCTTTGTATGAACAAGTACGAAGGAGGTTTCCCAGCCCGCTCACAGGTCATTATAATATCAGTGGAAATAGTTGGTCCTGGTGAGTATTAACTGCTTTCAATTTTAACTTGAGGATGGCCATTTGTCCAGACTAATTTTAATTTTAATTTATTTGAATTAATTTTGGGGTGCATTTTAATCAATAGTTTGTTTGTTTTTATGTATATTGTGTTTTATATGATGTTAGCTGCTCTGAGCTCAGCTTCAGCAGGGGAGGGTGGGATACAAATTATTATTATTATTATTATTATTATTATTATTATTATTATTATTATTATGCAATGACCCTTCTCCGCAAAAGCAAATTAAATTGACCCAAAATAATGCTATCTGCATAATTGAGAATAATTGCTGAGTTGTTTTAGGCTTACCTCTTCTGACAAGGAAAGGTACAATATTTAGAGATATTTCACAAAGCAGAATGAGAATAGTAGAATTTCTTAAAGGTACGATGTGCCATGGTTGTTGTTGTTTTTTGAAGTCCCATCTCACAACAGCAGAAGTTTATCCACTACAATTTATTTCACCTATTTTTACTTTAGTTGTATGAAACCAGTATAGCCAACAGCTGACCATTCCAAGTGGATTTTAACATTATTTTCCTTCAGTCCACAACTATACCTTTTCTCCTATTGCAGGCACATCATGTTCCCATCAACAGTGAACACCCTGTTTGGAAAAGACATGTTTTTGACCACCAGGGATAATGTCAAGGAGTTTGAGGAGCACTATCAGAATTTTGATGATGATTTTGAATATGCTACCCAACTGCCAAAATATTTTCTGAAGTAAGGGAGTAGTGTTTCTGTTTGACAATATAAATTTATCCAGAAATTCATGTTCTAGCTTAGACAGTCCTCATATTCCTGTTGCTTATGTCTACAATATTATGGGTGTAATCCATAGACGACTTATATGATGGCATGCTTTCCCTCCAACTGGCATACTCCTGTAGTCATTGGATCGAAGACTGCTTGCAGTAGCTAGTTGAGGAGCCTAACTAGTGTGCACAAAGTTCACTTTTGATTTGCTAGATTTACTCTACAACAAAGAGGGGACCCTGCATTCTGTGAAGGGGTGTGAGCACAGAGTCAGCTTAGTGTGATGTTATTCGGATCCCCTTCCCAATACTCCCACAATCCTTCCAGCAGACAGCAGCACCACCCTTCTTTTGTGGGACCCGGTCTCCCCAGAGAAATGCAGCCAGCTGATTGGCCTGTTAAAGGGTGGTAAATCCCCAGAGGAAGACATGTTGTCCCCTGAGGTTTTTCTAACTAATCAACATTGGTGGGCAACCACATTGGCCCCCATTTTTACTGCAATCAACTCTTCCCTTCCGTCAAACTGGAAGCAGAGTATAATCATCCCAATCCATAAAAAAGGAGATCCCCAAGACCCTACCAACTACAGACGAATAAGTCTTCTGGATATACCCTATAACAGTGCTCCCCAACCTTTTTATCGCCGCGGACCAGTCAACGTTTGATAATTTTACTGCGGCCCGCTGAGGGGGGGCGGCGTTGATTGTTTCGTGGCCCGCCGAGGGGTGGGATGTTGATTATTTATATTTTATTTTGATTGTTTTGATTTAATAATTTTAATTTAATTGTATTTAATGTTCCTTGGGCGGCCCGGTACCAATTGATCCACGGACCGGTACCGGTCCGTGGCCCGGGGGTTGAGGACCACTGCCCTATAAGATCTATACTAGACTTCTCCTTGAGAAGCTGACCAACTGGGCTGATGAAATTAGTCTATTCCACCCAGAACAAGCGGGTTTTCGGAAAGGCCATAACACCTCCGGCCACTGCCTAGTCCTCCAATCTATAAACAACAAATATCAAACCAAGTTCCACTCCAATATATATGTAGCCTTTGTCGATCTGTCCTCTGCCTTTGACTCCATCAATAGATCTAGACTCTGGCAGAAGCTCAGTGAAACCAACATTGACAAAAGGCTCCTAAGGCTATTAATGGAAATCCACTCGGATATATCCGCTAGAGTGAAATTCGGTCCCCAGGGAACTCTCTCCCGTCCCTTTCCCATTGCCAGAGGCGTCAAACAAGACTGCCTTCTGGCTCCCTTCCTCTTTAATTTTTACATAAATGATATAATAATAGCCATTAAAGCTCTTAACCAAACAGCCCCGCCCCCGCAACAAGCAAAAATTCCTATCCTACTGTACGCAGATGACATGGCAGTCCTCTCGCTAACAAAGGGGGGACTTAACAACTTGATGAGAGGACTCATGAAATTATGTGAAGAAAACTTCCTAATGATCAATTTTTCCAAAACTAAAATAATTCCTTTTGGCAAGGCAAAACCAAATCCTTCGTGGATCCTCAAGGGCTACACCATCGACCAATGCTCAGTTTTTAAATACTTGGGCATCACTTTCCACCATAGATTATCTTGGACAGCCCACCTAAACACGACTATTTTGGCTGCTCGTTGGGTCATCGGTGCCTTAGTGAAATTTTTCCTCAGAATCGGTGGCCAACTGGTAGCGCCGATCAGAAAGATCTATATTAGTAAAATACTCCCAATGCTGTTGTACGGGGTGGAAATATGGGGTTGGAACATGAATGTACTCCAGCAACTGGAGACCCTGCAGAATCTCCTGGAAAGAAAGATCTTGGGCCTCCCTAATGGGACCATGTCCGCCCAATTGAGACTAGAATTGGGACTACAATCTATAGTAGCAAGGGCCCAGGCCAGGATAGTTATCTACTATAAATCCCTCGCAGATATTCAAAACTTCCCACTAGACAAACAAGCCTTCACAGCCCTCACTGGTAGCAGCAGCTGGTCTAAGGCCATGGAATCCATTTGTTTCATTACTCCCTTCCAGACTTTGCTGCCCTGACTTCATGGGATAACAACAAAATCCATAGCTGGATCTTAGCTAGGGATGAAGCTTTTGACCTAGCACAATCTAAGGCGGCTAAAATCTCCATGTGGCTTCCCCACATGAAGGCAGCTAGATCTCTGGCCCACTATTTGTGTGATTTAACAAACCCCAAGCTAAGAAAGGCTTTCACACTAGCCCGATTCCATGCCATACCCACAGCATTTTTACACAGCGTTTTCTCCAACATACCACTGAACCTCCGACTCTGCCCATGCAATGAGGGAATGATAGAGGACTACATACACTTTTTCTTTTACTGTTCTCTATATGACCCTGTAAGATCCAGGCTTCTCCTTTCAATCCCGACGACCATCTTACGGGACATCGATCGCATGAAGTTTTTACTGGTGGACGCCAACCCCTTGGTTTCACGTGACATAGCTATCTATATTTTACAGGCCCTTAAACTCAGGGCCGCTTTCCTGGCCAACCAGCCAGGCCCTAGTCCTATGTAAATTCCTGTTATATTTTTAGCCAACACGCATCACTTTTGCCTTTACCTAACCAGTTGCATTTACCTGGATTTTATATTTAACGTTCTAATTGTATTTGTTGTAGTTTTATTGCTGTGCGACAGTTGCCTGTCTGTTTGTACTTGTGCTATGGCCATACAGCTAATGCAATAAATGTTGTTGTTGTTGTACTGACCAGCATTAACTGGGAGCATCTTTCTTTATGGGGTGTAATGGCTCCATTAATTATTATGAGGAAAGGGAAAATCCCAGTGGGAATGAAAGAGAGTGGGGGGGAAGAGGTATATTTATTTTTCCTTTACATGTCATAAAAAAATCTAAGTGGTTTACAACAACAGTATCTATATACAATAAAACCACATAAAAAAATTGAGAGACCACCCTCTGAGTTTGTCCCCCTAGAATTTTATTCCTTATATTCACTGACAGGACATCACCACTCCTTCTTCTGGCAGCACACTCTGTTTATGCCAGACAGTTAGGAGAAGAACCATTCTTCCCAGCCAGAATAAACAGGAAACAGCACCTGAATGTGGTGGCTTGAACTGTGAGAATATTTGGTTGCTCAAGGGCTTATCCACACTTACATTTTGCCCTGCTCTTTCCAGGCATAGGTCCACACTTTAAAGCTCCATGCCTGAGTGTTGGATTTTTTGCCCCAGAGCTTTCCCCACAAAACCACACTGTTTAGTGCTTAATCTGTTGGGTTTTCCGCTGGTTGCCATTTGCTCTAATTTAACTTTGAAGAGCAGGTTTTGCCTAGAAAAGCTCCAGAGCCAAAAAAGAAAAAAAAAAGAAAATGGTGCTTGGACATGGGCTTTAAAGCGTGGTCTGTGCCTGGAAAGAACAGAGCAAAGGAAAGTGTCACTGAGCCCTTCTTTTCTTTCAGGTGGTGGGCCCTGCCCTGTCACTCAGCTGCTCACTCTGGAGACTGCATTGCTCAAAAGCAGCGCAAGCATCTGGCACTGTGATCTGCTGAACCTCTGCAACTGAGCATTACTTGAAAGTTTAAAAAGTTTTAAAAATGATGGGGAAATTGTTTAGAATTCTTTTCTGAGTACAGATTATCATATATATTTCATAAGGGTTTTGTTTTCCTTTTTGCTTCCTAGAAAATGGTCTAAATCTAAGAAATGGCTCCTAAAAAGTTTTGAAAAAGTTGTCTTGCATGCAGAGGAAACTAATCCTTCAGATGACTGTTCTAAGGTAAACCCTCCATAAGGCTTTTCATGTTAATATTCCTTCCAGTAGCACCTTAGAGACCAACTAAGTTTGTCATTGGTATGAGTTTTCGTGTGCATGCATGAATAAATAATATTATTATTTATAAAATACTAAGCCAGGTGCTGCGCAAATCAATGAAGTGTCAGACCTTTTGCTTTATTTTTGGCAGTTTTGTGAGGGCTGGGATTGAAGTGAATAGACTGGGGAATGGGAGGACTTTTGAGAAATGTCACAGAGTGGGAGGCGTTGCTTTGACCCCATAGAGGGAGAGGGACCCTGTGGTCTTCCAGCTGGAGTCCAACAAAATAGCCTAATAGGCTTGGGGGGGGGCAGTCCTATGTGCCACCTGCCATCTACAACCTGAGGTTTCTTCCTAGAGTCGACTACAAGGTGGCAACAGGGGTGCCTTCTTTTTTTACTGGCTCTTCTGTGAGTTTATCTATATTAGCCTTTAAAAAATAAGTTGGTGAAGGCTATACTCCTGTGTGTGTGTATATATATATATGTAAAAGAAGCATATACCATGCATAACTAAACTAGCTAGGAGCCTGACCCTGCTCTCTGTAACCCACAAAGTTCCCCAACTGTGGTTAAATATGAAAAGCAACAGCTGAGGTGATGCCAGTTGGAACTCAGAGCACCGACATCAGGATGAAAGCACCCTTGAAAGTATAATCCTGCTCTTCCTTTTGGCAGCAGCCTGCAAGGCAGCTTGCAAGCATGAAATAAAAACCACAGCCACAGCCAGTATCTAATTCTGGCGACCTTGCTGTAGCTTGGTGGTTAACTCTAATGCCAAAGCATGGCTCCCAGAGACTCCAAAATTCAAGCGCCTGATTCTCAAGTTCAACTCTCCTAGGCTTCCTGCGTGCTTGAGTAAACTTCAAAACCGACTTAACTGGTATGGAATCTTTCCACAAAGATGCTTCTTTAATAACTGTAGATGTACCATTGGGAAAACCTCAAACTCATCTAATCTTGTTAGCCAGCCCTTAAGGTGGTCGGAGGAGCCTAATAAGAACTCCCAGTGTGTGCCGAGTAATTTATTGCCAAAGGGGCCCACACAACAACATCAAAGAGAAATATTTTTACCTTTACGGACGCTTCCTACCAACTCCTCTTTACTAACTTCTAGCTGATTATCCCATCACCAAGAAGGGGGCAGAGCCTTGTCTGGCCCAGAACTGACCAATACAGATGCTCCCGAAGATCAGCAGACGCAGGCCCAAGCGGGCTCCGCTCTGGCTATAACGATTTCCAAATCCCAAAATGGCTGCATGTCCCATGCTGATACCAAGGCAATGCATGAGCCATTGGGAGACTCGGCAGCCCTTTGGTCAAATTCTGAGGCTGTGGAAAGGCTGAATGCCCTTTTGGAGGCCAACCGAAAAGGATGCCTTCCACCTGCCCTGCATTGTGTTTTCCCTCCAGCAATTGCCAATACAAAAGGCACAATTCCTGCAACTATGGAGCATATCTCAAATGAAGAGCCTATGGATTTGTCGTTAAGTAATACCCCCTTGCACCAAGGCTCTCTCCCACAGTTATCAACAAATAAGCCCCAGTCACCGGATGTTGCTGTGACAAGTGGTGTCTGAAACTGAATTGCAAGCAATCTAAAATCACTGCTTTTTTCAACCTAGTGCCCCTTTACTCTAGTGCCCCTCTTTTGGATTCTCCATGATTGACTATGCAAGGGTCAGCATGACCCGAGGACAAGACAAAGAGGTCTCTTACACTTTTATCGTGGAATGTAGCTGGTATTAAATCCAAGTTGATGGATCCATCCTTTGTTGCCTATATAAAAGGTAGCTACATCCTTTTATTTCAAGAGACATGGGCCTTTGAGGATTTCTACTTATCAGGGTACAAGGGTTTCTATTTGAGTGCGATGCAGAACCCTCTATCACCTGGCAGACCACAAGGTGGGTTGGCTATCTTTGTTTCTCTGGCCAAAAATCTCCAGGCTGAAATAATCAATATTCAGTCGTCACTCATGCTGGGTATAAAGCTACAAACAGCAGAGGAAGTGTTTGTGGTAATCAATTTTTATTTATACCCAGTATATATATATATATATATATATATATATATATATATATATATAAACCTTGTTGATCAGAATGGAAGGAAATTCAACTGACACTTGAAATGCTTTTCGAAAAATACCCTGAAGCCACCTTCCTGATTGTGGGAGACTGTAATGGCCGCTTGTCTCATACTGACCAAACCTTATTTTCTAAATATGATAAGTATCCTTCACTACCCCTCATAACCACATATTTTCTACCTAGAAACTTTAAAGACAGCGTTGCCACATATGCAGGTTTTAAATGTAGGCAAACTTTGTTGGCCCTCAACCTTCTCCTGCTAAATGGGGCACTCAGCTCTGACTACCCAGCTGAATTTACTTATTGGACAGGCTCACGCCCTTCTACCATCAATTTTGTATGGATCTCTTTAGATCTGATTTCCAATATATACAACTTTAAGGTGGTAACAAGACTGGAGAGTGATCATTTCCCTCTAGAACTCTCCCTGACCCTGGCCAAAGAATTGGATGTGCATTCCTTTGTGCATCTTACAAATGACCAGCTGCAGATGAGACCTACAGCCTTAAAATGGTCCGCTAATACAGCTCGGCAGCTGAATGAACTTCTTTGGTCTGACCAACTTCAAATGACAAGGGACTCCCTTATCCAGGTGGAAGAGCAATGGTGCAGGCCCTGGCAACGAATAGTAAGCAGTTTTTCCATAAAAAATGGATGGATGAGGAATGCAGGAACTTCAAGAACTATCTATATAATAACTATCTATATAATGAATTCTTGGTATACAGAGCATCAAATGATCCCTTGCCTAGTAGTCACCTTATGAATCTTAAGAGGAGATTGTTGTTGTTGTTTAGTCGTTTAGTCGTGTCCGACTCTTCGTGACCCCATGGACCATAGCACGCCAGGCACTCCTGTCTTGCACTGCCTCCTGCAGTTTGGTCAAACTCATGTTCGTAGCTTCGAGAACACTGTCCAACCATCTCGTCCTCTGTCGTCCCCTTCTCCTAGTGCCCTCAATCTTTCCCAACATCAGGGTCTTTTCCAAGGATTCTTCTCTTCTCATGAGGTGGCCAAAGTATTGGAGCCTCAGCTTCACGATCTGTCCTTCCAGGGAGCACTCAGGACTGATTTTCTTAAGAATGGATAGGTTTGATCTTCTTGCAGTCCATGGGACTCTCAAGAGTCTCCTCCAGCACCATAATTCAAAAGCATCAATTCTTCGGCGATCAGCCTTCTTTATGGTCCAGCTCTCACTTCCATACATCACTACTGGGAAAACCATAGCTTTAACTATACGGACCTTTGTCGGCAAGGTGATGTCTCTGCTTTTTAAGATGCTGTCTAGGTTTGTCATTGCTTTTCTCCCAAGAAGCAGGCGTCTTTTAATTTCGTGACTGCTGTCACCATCTGCAGTGATCAAGGAGCCCAAGAAAGTAAAATCTCTCACTGCCTCCATTTCTTCCCCTTCTATTTGCCAGGAGGTGATGGGACCAGTGGCCATGATCTTGGTTTTTTTGATGTTGAGCTTCAGACCATATTTTGCACTCTCCTCTTTCACCCTCATTAAAAGGTTCTTTAATTCTTCCTCGCTTTCTGCCATCAAGGTTGTGTTATCTGCATATCTGAGGTTGTTGATATTTCTTCCGGCAATCTTAATTCTGGCTTGGGATTCATCTAGTCCAGCCTTTCGCATGATGAATTCTGCATATAAGTTAAATAAGCAGGGAGACAATATACAACCTTGTCGTACTCCTTTCCCAATTTTGAACCAATCAGTTGTTCATTATCCAGTTCTAACTGTAGCTTCTTGTCCCACATAGAGATTTCTCAGGAGACAGATGAGGTGATCAGGCACTCCCATTTCTTTAAGAACTTGCCATAGTTTGCTGTGGTCGACACAGTCAAAGGCTTTTGCACAGTCAATGAAGCAGAAGTAGACGTTTTTCTGGAACTCTCTAGCTTTCTCCATAATCCAGCGCATGTTTGCTATTTGGTCTCTGGTTCCTCTGCCCTTTCGAAATCCAGCTTGCACTTCTGGGAGTTCTCGGTCCACATACTGCCTAAGCCTGCCTTGTAGAATTGACAAAGAGGAGATATAAAGCTCTATTAAAGGAAAAGAAGCTTATGGCAGAAAGAAATAACTGGAAAAACCTGTTGACAGCAGCTGAGAACAGAAAACCCTCCTTTTGGCACTTAATTTCCAGATACTTGGGCAGACCGCTGGCAAGGATAGAACCTCAAATTCCAGCTGACACCTGGGAAAGATTCTTTTTTGATCTGTATGCAGCTCACGCCGCTGGCGGAGAAATGGTGGAACTGCAACCTTTGCCTGAGTGGGACCCAGTTACCTGCCCTGAAGTGGAAACCCTTATAGACCAGTTCAAAGCGGGCAAGGCCCCTGGAGATGATCTTATATCTATTGATGCCATCAAAGCCAACAAAGATTGGTGGATTCCACTCCTAGCAGCACTCTATACATATATAAATAAATCAGCAAAATTTTCCCCAAGTTGGAGTTCCGCGCTGATAATATTAATATACAAGAAAGGCCTGCGCACTGATCCAAGCAATTTTAGGCCGATCAGCCTGTTGAATGTAATTAGGAAGATCTACTCAAGGTATTTTGCTAAATAAACTATCAAATTGGATGGAGAACAATAATATCATTGCAGAGGAACAGGCGGGTTTCCACCCTGGAAGATCTACAATAGACCAAATTCTAATCTTGAATCATTTGGCTAAAAAGTACCCTGGCAAAGTCCCAAGAGTTATCCATGTGGCCTTTATTGACTTCAAGCAGGCCTTTGATCAAATTTCTAGGAAGCAGCTATGGACCAAACTGGCAGCCACAACAATTGAGCTCCGTCTTCGGCTTCCGGTTTATCGCCCGAGCCGTCCGGCGGGGTTTGTCTCGAGCTTCGAGGCAGCCCGGCTTTGCTGGGGGGGGAGGGCTGTGAAAGCGACACAGCGCCCCAAAAGAGCCCCAGATTGTGCGACACAGCGCCCCAAAAGAGCCCCAGAAGTGTTCAGCGGTGCCTTTTTTTGCGATTCCCCTCTTGTGCTTGGGCTTCTTTGTGGTCTGACCATCAGTGCCTGCCTCTCTCACCTAGGTTGCAGTTAGGGTGAGAGAATAGGTCAATTTCTGAATCAGTTCTGAATCAATTCAGTTCAGGATCATTTTGCTTAAAGAAAGAAAAAAAGACCATAAAGAGCTGGACCATAAAGAAGGCTGATCGCCGAAGAATTGATGCTTTTGAATTATGGTGCTGGAGGAGACTCTTGAGAGTCCCATGGACTGCAAGAAGATCAAACCTATCCATTCTTAAGGAAATCAGCCCTGAGTGCTCACTGGAAGGACAGATCGTGAAGCTGAGGCTCCAATACTTTGGCCACCTCATGAGAAGAGAAGAATCCTTGGAAAAGACCCTGATGTTGGGAAAGATTGAGGGCACTAGGAGAAGGGGACGACAGAGGACGAGATGGTTGGACAGTGGGGCACGAAGCTACGAACATGAGTTTGACCAAACTGCGGGAGGCAGTGCAAGACAGGAGTGCCTGGCGTGCTATGGTCCATGGGGTCACGAAGAGTCGGACACGACTAAATGACTAAACAACAACAAAAAACATTTTCCACCAGACGATCCATAATAATAATAATAATAATAATAATAATAATAATAATAATAGTCAATGCATTTTAACACAATAATAATTTATATGTTATTTTCACTAATATATGCATTTTTATGCACCCCTTCCCTTAATATACACCTTTCTGTACACATTATTTGGCTGGAGAACTGCATCACACAACTCAGAAATTTTTTACAAAATCTGAAGGTTAGCTGTGTTTTGGTTTGGCTATTGTTTCTTAAAATGTGAATCAGGTAGGACTCACATTAAAATCCAAATGAAATTGAATTTGTCCTCCATCCTTACCTGCTGAGCATGGGGAAATACCAGCTAGCACGAGGCAACAGATTTGACACTTTTGTATCTTTCCCCATCATCTGTACCTGAAGGTAGTGTGCTCACTTGGGCATTCTAGAAAATGTTGTAAGGAAGAAAGCCTGTGTGTGTGCAGAGCCTCACACCACTGCAAGAGGAGGCAGGGCCACCTCTTCCATAGTAAAACTTGCAGTGTATGGGGAAAGAGCCACACACACATGTTCCTCCTCATCCCCTGCCCCATGAAATTTCTCTCACCTTCCCAGTGAAAGAGGCATTAAAATAGCCTCTTTCACAGGGAGGAAAGATTGTCATTAAAATTTCATATAAATTGGTTAGAGCATGGTGTTGATAATGCCCCGGTTGCAGGTTCGATACCTGTATGGGACAGCTGCCTATTCCTGCATTGCAGGGAGTTGGACTAGATGATCCTCAGGGTCCCTTCCAACTCTAGGATTCTACAATTCTACAAAATTTAAAATAAAAAGCACTCAATAGCCAGTGGCTGTTGTAAGTCAGCTTGTTATAGAAATAGCTTGGGTTCAAAGTAAAAAATGGCTGCTCTGTGAGAATGACTTGTTACCCCATGTGAATGCTATTTTTATTTGGTCTGTGTTCTTTTGTTTTTAACAGACACTATGGCAACATCTCCTAGACACTTTGCAAGGAAAGACCTTCAGTGCTAATTATGGCCTCTTACTCCTTTGGGCATCTCAAGCCAATGCAATTCCTGTAAGTATGAGACAGGAAGTATGCTTCCTTCATGCTTCAGTGAGTAAAGTGAATCAAGGAGCCACTGGCAGGCAATTCTCTGAGCCTTCAGTTTCTTAGAAAAGTAAGTCTCTAGCCCTTCAAGAAAGTAAGTTATGAAACAATGTGGAATTTCTATGTATTTTCTTTCAAATGACCTGGGCTAGCTGCTCCTGTGTTGATGTTTATAGCCAATGAGTGAAGTCAGGAATGTGATTGATAAGGTGATTTGTTTGAACACCAGGAAATCAGAATAATTGCACCAGGGCCCATGCCCGCAGCCAGGGCCCCAGACTCTGAGGTTGCATTTTTTAAAAGAGTAAGTCTCTCGTCATTATAGAAAGAAAGCTATTAAGCAACCTTCTAAGTTGGGGTCGCCAGTGTGATGCAAGCAGAGACAAGTGTAACACTTCTCACTCTGCAGACAAAGAGCACTTGCTGGGGTTGGAAGGGCTTTCAAATCCAGTTGGCTATGATTTTAACTCCTCTCTACCTTTCTGGAGGGAAGGAGTTGCCTGGGCAGTTATCATGGGACACAAATGGAAAGAGGGGGAGTGGTGGCAACTGTCACCCCAAGAAGCTTCCACCTAATTCAGAGGCATTATTATTATTATTATTATTATTATTATTATTATTATTATTATATCCCCCTCTGCTTGGCTTACAGCAAAAATTGTTCCTGAGTTGTCTGGGGAGGGGTGAGCACAGTGCAAAGGCAGAATCAGTATCATCTCATTCACCCCGAAATATTACTTAGTCACATTCAGCCCTGCCCCACAAAAATGGGCTGTGCACAGGGCCTCACAAATCATGACTCTGATACTGCCATCCTCCATTAAAGGGGCAGCACTCTGCTTCTGTATGTGAGGCAGACATTCTGGTATTGCTACTTCTTTCTCTGGGTCTCACTAAGGTGGGATTTCTGGATTAGGTGGCAGTTTTTGAGGAGAATCCATAGGTATCTGAGGATGCTGTCAAGAAAATATTCTTAAGAGCGGGGAATAAAGGAAGCACTATCCTTTGGGGTTCTTCCTCCCCTTCATCTGAGGCAAAATTTGCAGGAGAGATTGATTCAGTAGCAAAAGGTTCTGAATCCCATCGTAACATGACACATGAACATTTCATCTCAGAACCATTAAGAATATTACGCACAATGCCTTAGCAGGTTTTAGAGGCTAGGCATTATTCTGAACACACATTGAAAACAGCAGCCCTGTGTCAAGTCCCCCCCCCCAATGATTCTATTATCTCCCCTTCCTTGTGTAGAAAAGCAAATGACTGCCCGTTTGTGAGAAAGGGGACATACCAGAGTCAGCTTCTCTTCCCGCTGTACACAGGGAGCCAGCCAAAAAGGAGCTCTGGGACTAGAAGCAAAGTTTAAATATGTAATCCAACCACAGTTATGCAATGTTATGGCTGTATATTGTTAAGAAGAGATATTAATTATATTTAACATTTAAGAAAAAAACAGCAAGTAGCTAAGATGAGGCATGTCATAGAATCATAGAATCATAGAATTGTAGAGTTGGAAGGTGCCCCAGGGGCCATTTAGTCCAACCCTTTGCAGCTCAGGATTCTAAAGCATCCATGGCAGATGGCCATTCAATCTCTGCTTAAAAACCTGCAAGGAACCAGAGTCCACCACCTCCCTAAGGAGACTGTTCAAAGGGGATGTGAGATCAGCGAGTCTATTCTAGCAATTAGAACTTTGTGGACTTTACCCCCTTCATCTACTTATGAGCATTGTTTGCAGATCTCCCACAGATTTTAGGTCCTATGCATTCCGGTTTCAGATATTGAAGCAAAAACAGTCAAGTCTAATAAAAATTATATTTGGCTAGATCTCGTACATACTGCTTAATCATTAGGAAGAGAAGAAGAGGAGCCCTGCCTGTCTAGTCTCCTAGTGTACAATAAGGTGCTCCTGAAAGCCCACTAAAAGGACATGAGGGTCTTAGCAGCTGATAATCAGAGACTGGGTACCTCTGAATATACCAAGTTAGCCACCAAGACTAGGAACCATTGATAAACCCATTCCATGCGAATTTGTCCAATCCCACTTTAAAGACATGATCTGAGGTTGTGGCTGTCAGCACTCACAGTGACAACAAATTCTATGGGTTAATGGGTAATTTCCTCAGGTCATTCTATGACCATTTCCTCTTTCTTTAGGTTTCATTCTGGACACTTGCATTTATTCTGTCTCAACCTCCTGTTTACAAAAAAGTCATGGATGAACTAGAACCGGTTTATAGAAAAGCAGGTAAATATGCCTAAATGCCTTACAATGACATCGGAACTGTTTGGAACAGCATCTATGTGATGTATACCATAGGCATTGATCTGAAGGATTTCACCAAATTAATTTAGACATAGCAGTAAGCAGTGAATTGGTCTTGGATGCAATTTGAGGATCACAAGATGCTTATTGTTTTAGTGTTGAGACATATGCCCCAGGTACATCTTGATATTGAAGTAGACAGTTGTATAACTACACTTATGTTCCAACTGGGATTAATCTATGCACATCTCTTAGTTTTTTTTAATCACATGGGAATTGGCCAGAAGAATACGCTTGTGAAGAAATGTCAAATCCTGCCTATTATTAAACATACATGTCTATTGGAAAACCTTGTGTGTGAACCTGTCACCCAAGTATCCCTTCAAACACACCTTGAGAGGAAGGGGAACTTTTGGTAGAGATGAACCAGGCACTGTTCTTGAATGGGTCTGAATAGTTTGTGTGTAACCCAAGAATGTAGGTCTTTCTTTTATTGCAAGAAAAGAGAGAGAAACAAAATTATTTGGGTGCGTGGCAGCATTAATTATGAATATTGTAATCTATTCACAACTCTAAACTAAGACATAAAAGGTCCCTACTGCTACAAGAAGTAACAGGTGCCAGAAATTATATCTTCTAGACTGAAGAGTGTAGGGAGTGTAATACAGTAGCACCTGTGATGAATATACCATATTTTTCCATGTATAAGACGCCCCCTACTTTTGGGGACTCCAAATTAAGAAAACACCCCTCAGCACTACCCGTGTATAAGACAAGTCCCAATTTCAAACCTAATTTTTGGGTAAAAAACCCTAGTGTTATACACGGAAAAATATGGTACTTTCTAACACTATAAACCAATGACTTGTTCTGCTATCTTGAACAATGGAATTTTCCTGCCAAGCATGAGGGAAGCTGCCAAGGAGATAAGATACAAACTCTTGTCATGAACTCATTGTATTTTTGGGAACTAACAAATTTGTTGATTTATTTATTGTGAGTTGAAATGCCTGAATCCTTGTCATGTCAAATGAGTGAAACCCACAGTGGGTAAAAAAGGAGAAGGGTGCCTGTTATGGTTGCCAAATTCCCTGCTCCAAATGAACTAAGTGCTGGTCTGCCAAAGGCACCCACCTAACACTGCCTTGCACTTTCTAAGCAAGCAAACAAGGCTCACTTCTCTACTGCAGTTTACAACCCACTTGTTGAGTAAGATTATAGGGCCTTTGATTTGATATGGTAGGGGTGCCAGAGAGGAGAGTGAATCAATATCGTTTCAACTGTTTTAACATTTGTAACTACACCAAAATTCGATGGTAGTAATACCATCTTTCTCTCATTACAGTGGTACCTCTGGATATGTACCTGATCCGTTCCGGGGTGCCATTCTCACCCCGAAAAGTACGTATCCAGAGTGGCACTTTTGAGCATGTGCAAAGCGCTGATAGAGCTCTTCTGGGCACGCTCAAAGTGTGCAGAATGCTTCTGGGCATGCACGCGTGGCAGAACCCAGAAGTAAACACTTCTGGGTCTGCCGCGTACTTAACCTGAAAATACGCAAGCTGAAGCAGACGCAACCAGAGGTATGATTGCATACTTAACCTGAGTTCTACTGCTCTCATTAAGAGTTCCCACTCTTGCATGGCTGTGAATTCACATAAAGAAAGCTTGCAGTGTTTCAGTAACCACAATAATGTATATGACTTTTGCAGGTAAAGATAACATCCAGTTATCTGAAGATGACCTAAAAAATTTCCCATTTATCAAGTGGTGTATTTTGGAAACAATACGATTAAGGGCACCAGGTGCCATCATCAAGAAAGTGATCGCTCCAATGACAATTCAAGTAAGGTTTTGTTAATGACGGTAATAGTGTACCACGGTTCTTCATTCAATAATCTTTAAAATGAATATGTTGTTGAATGTATGAAACATACAGATACACATAGAAATTCATGTCAAGTCATCTATTTAGTGCAAATGACACCCCTCCAGCCTGTTTCACTGTCTTGAAGATGAGGGATGCTGAAATTTATGTGAGATTCTACTCCAATGAAGGCACCATAGATAAAAACTAGCAAATACAGTACATCTTCGTGTTTAGGGTCTGGCTAACAATCAATTATTACCTAAGTGCATCACTTTATTAGTGACCTCATACAGACAGGATTATCTGCTGTGTTCTTGTGAAATAAATATGTTTATAAATGACTGGCTTTGTTGAAAAAGAGCTTGAAGTTGTGCATTAGGCAGCCCTGTTTAGGAAAGTTTTTAATGTTTGATGTTTTATTGTATTTTTAATATTTTGTTGGAAGCCACCTAGAGTAGCTGGGGAAACCCAGCCAGATGGGTGGAGAAAGAATAAATAAATGAATAAATATTATTATTATTATTGTTATTATTATTATTAAGAGCATGTTCTTCTGCTTTTAGAATTTTGTTATCCCTGCTGGTGACCTGTTGGCCTTGTCTCCATATTGGATTCATAGAAACCCCAAATATTTTCCTGAGCCCAATACTTTTAAACCAGTAAGTTATTGCATGGGGGCTGTTCGTTTTTCTCTTTTCTTACTAGCTGATGTGTTTGTTTGTTTGTTGCATTTTTCTCCCACCTTTGCCTCTAAAAAACTTAAGCAACCCTGTGAGGAAGGTTAGGCTGAGTGGCCGTGTGTGGTGACATCGCCCCTTTAAGACTGGTTTATGGGACTGGGTTAGGGGCTTCCGATCCCACCTGCCTTAATGGAGGCAGCCCCCATGACAGTGGGGGATCGTTGGCGAACAAAAAACAAGGATGACAGAAGACGTGGCACAGGGAGAGAGGGAAAATAGGGGAAGTGAACAACTGGCTTCGCAAATTGTGCAAGAAGGAACGGTTTGGATTCTTAGATCACGGTCTGCAGTTTCTTGAAGATGGACTTCTGGCAAGTGATGGGCTGCACCTCACAAGGGTTGGGAGGAATGTTTTTGCCATGAAACTCAAAAACCTCATCAGGAGGGCTTTAAACTGACTTATGTGGGAGAAGGAGACATGGTCCGGAAGGTAGAAGTCTATCAAGAGCTGAAGATGATCACCCAAATGTCAAGGACCAAATGGAGCAAACAGCATGCAGACTTAGTGGTGGGAGGAAAAAATCCTTAAATAAGAGACATGGGGGAATGATCAATGGTCTTCATTGAGATAAGGAGGCACTGAGTGCAAAAATATTTCCTGGCAAAAACCCTCCTAAGCTGCTGTTAAGAAGCAGAGGTTCTCAGTTTCCGGCTACGCCCACGATTCATGATGCTAGCTCTCCTCTGCCCTCTGGGGCAGAGGGGAGGTTCAAGCAGGGGAAAGCAGGTTCTCCATTTAATTGGATCTTTAATTGGCTTTAAAGTACCGGCATGTGATGGAAAAGGAGGGATGAAAATATTAAAGGAATTACAATTGGCAGGAGCGTCCAAAAAACAAAAGCATTTGTGGATGATGTTTTAATGACGGTGGAGGAACCATTGGCGAGCATACCTAAAGCTTCGAATAAAATATCAGAATTTGGGAGATTGGCAGGATTTGATCTGAACAGGAATAAAACTAATATATCACCTAAAAATTTATCTGAGGAAGAAATTGATAATTTACAGAAGGAGGTGGGATTGAAGGTAGTGAATAAAATGAAATATTTAGGCATCTGGATTACTAATAATACAAATAATTTATTTAAAGATAATTATATAAAAATGTGGAAAGAGATCAAGAAAGATTTAGATGTTTGGTATAGGCTAAAATTATCTTTATTAGGGAGAATTGCTGCCATTAAAATGAATGTCCTAGCTAAAATGTTATTTTTATTTCAAATGCTACCAATTCTTGGAATAGGATCTGGTAATTTCAAGCAATGGAAAAAGGATCTTACGAAATTTATTTGGAACTAACTGGCCCTGCCACGCGTTGCTGTGGGTCATCCCTGTGATTTCCCCCCACCCTGTTCCGATCCATGACGTATCCTGCCCCTCCCCCCACCTTATTCCTGTGATTCCCCCCTCCTCCCCCACCCCCGGCTTATCCCTGCGATTCCCTTCATTAAGATAAAACCCATGAGAAACTTGGAGATTCAGTTCCTCCCAAAGCCATGACGGGAGAAAACAACAGCTGGGAAGTGAAAGAGACAACACCATAGATGGACAGAAGAAATATCCATGGATATAACAGCTTTCACCAGGGGTGTACCCAGGATCAAAACTAGGGGGGGCAAGCCATGGTCATTCAGGGGCGGGGCCAAGACACGGGAGGGGAGGGGCCACAAAGTGGGAATGTGGGCGGGGCTACGGAGCCCAGGTGAAACTGACCTTTTTTTAGGGAGCTGACACCACGCTTACACATTATCTCTGCTTGGGAAAATAAAACAGGAAACATAAACAAACCTTAGTCAGTAAAGCATGAGACTCTTAATGTTGTGGTTTCAAGCCCCATGTTGGGCAAAATATTCCTGCATTGCAGGGGGTTGGACTAGATGATCCTGGTGGTTCCCTTCCAACTATGTGAATGATTCTGTTGTATCTGAAGGGCTGTTCACAGGAAAGATAGAGCAAACTTGTTTTGGGAGAGATGCTTGTGCTGTGATTCCTGCACTGGAGGGGGTTGGTCTAGAGGACCCTCGGGGGTCCCTTCCAACCATCTAGTTCTGTGATCCTATGATTTAAATACTCCAAGAAATATACAAACAGGCTTCTCTGTGGCAGTCACTGGAAAGGGCTCCAGGGGCGGCCATCCCACAGAAAGTTTGGTATGTGCCCTGCCAAACCACCCTCTAGCCCAAGCCCCATTCACCAGGTGAGACCTGGTGAGCTGAAGGAGTGCTCTGCAGTGGCAATGGGGCTGCCCAGGAGAGCTTGGCTGGGGATCTATCTATACCTATCTATAGGGCTGATTCATTTTATCTTAGGTAGGATTTAAAGATTAATAAACTGCCAGTGATCAAATCAAACCCAGCTCCTAATTTTAACCCCTCACCCCTCCTAGGAAGAAGAGAAATAAGAAGGGGGGGCAGGTGGAGAAGGTCATATGCAGATCTTCAGACATATTTTCTCTCCAGCAAAGACTTGATAGGTGAGGTGCCTTCTGTTCTTACAAAACTTGATTCCCCCCCCCACTTTAAAATGTACAAAAAGTTAAAATGCTGAAATAGATTGAATTTCACATCCACTTAATTGGATATTCCCTGGTTCTAGTATTATGAGAAGGATAAAAATCTCTCATTCCCACCCCCAATTACTTGCCTTTTTTCTAAAAGTTATAATGCCCCAGGTTTTGTAACATTTCCTCATAGGGGAATTGCTCCAACCCCTGGATCATATTGGTCACTCCCCCGCCCCGCCAATAATGTGCTTTGCTGCCATAGCAATAAGTATGCTCTCATAGACCCAACCTTCAGCAACATAGCCTTTCAGTTTTGTTCCGTGTACATGCTGTCAATTACTACCTGATAAACTGCAAATATGGTACTCACAGGTACATGATCCACTGAGTCAACCATTCATCCTATTATTTAATGTAAACTGCTTAGCTGCTTGTTTATAGTTGCTTTATACTAAGTCAATTGGTCAGTCTTGTTTAGTATTGTCTACACTGACTGGCAGCAGCTTTCCAGAGTTTCTGACTCTACCTGGACATGCCTGCAACTGAACCGTCCTAAGGCAATGCAAGGCAGTTGATCTATACTGAGCTACAGCCCAGAAAGCATAAACCAGGAACCAGAGGAGCACTTAAGAAAGGACAATAACAGTTTGCTATAATTTGGCAAGCTTTGGATACCTAAACCAGCTCAAGAGAGGGGCTTGCATTTCTTTGAGGTGAAGAACTGAAATACACAGGTTCTTCCTTTGAAACAAAAGAATGTCAGGGATTTGCAAGATGCAAATTAAATCCCTGCCCCCAGGCAAATCTACTTGGGGTGTGAATTGGATTTGAGCTCACAGCTCCTTCTTTATGTGGCTGTTGAGCTCAAACGAACAGCAATGGGCTGGGCACAGGAGGAGCTGCTGCAAAAAAGATATTTTAAAAAGCAAAACTTTTGAGGCCATTTATCATACAGTAATAATTTTCACAATTTGCCAGACCAAAGTGAACTAAAAAGGAGGGTTGAAGAAGGAAGGAAGAGCTTGCAGGAAAACCTCCTTCAGTTTGACAGCGAGTCAGGGAGGGAGAGGAACAGCTTTGCTGAGGCTGCTGCTCACAACTCCAGCCTCTGCCTTGCCGGGTGGGGAGGGGGAGGGGAAGCCACTTTGCTGGGAGGGAAGGAGCCCCGCTGGGGCTGCGAGATAGGGAAGGAGCCGAAGGGAGAACAGCAGCTTTGCCGAGGCTGCTTCTCCCGACTCGAGCCGCTGCCTTGCCCGACAGTCAGACGGGGAGGGAGGGGCAGGAGCTGCTTTTCAGGGAGCTGGTCGGCAAGCTGCCGTGTCGGGTGTTTATTTTATTTTTATTTTATTGCTTCTAGAGGGGGGCAGGAGCCCTAACCTGCCGGGTGCTGGGTACGCCCCTGGCTTTCACACACAGGGCAGAATAAAGATAGTTTGAGTTCTTCACTTGAAACTTTATAAATTTATGTATTATAACATCACAAATGGAAACCATTAATTATGTAGCTGTTGACTCAGGGATTATTATTATAACTGAAATGTAACTGACAATTAAGATTATGGGACACAGTGATACAGGATCGGAAATGCACCCAAACCACCATGCGGGGAGCCACTTTAACTAAAATGTATTAATTGGAGGTTGATTGGCACTTTGATAATTGTATAATTTGGGAAATAATTGTTATTATTATAATTTGGCTGTTATTGAGGGTATATTGGAAAACTAATTTAAAGATTATTTTTTAATAAATTATATGGAAATGAGTTAGAACCTGAAAAATAATGAGCTTAAATACAGCTGTCTCCCGTTAAGGCTTCAAGGCTGGTGTCACAAGGTAATTGGGTAGAAGAGGTCTAAGTCCCCATAAAACCTGGATTGGTGGGAGCTTTCAGCAGCCAGCCAAACAAAGGTTGGGCTTTTGACAGCATCTTGTTCTGTTGCTCAGCCTACTGAGATTTAAGTGTGTTTATGTTAATTAGCTGGATAAGTTACAAGAAAGAAGATTCCACCTAAACATTAGGAAGAACTTCCTGACAGTAAGAGCTGTTCGACAGTGGAATTTGTTGCCAAGAAGTGTGGTGGAGTCTCCTTCTTTGGAGGGCTTTAAGAGGAGGCTTGACAGCCATCTGTCAGGAATGCTTTGATGGTGTTTCCTGCTTGGCAGGGGGTTGGACTGGATGGCCCTTGTGGTCTCTTCCAGCTCTATGATTCTAAGTTTGTTGTTTTCTTACCTTTTGAGCTATTTGGAGTTTCTCTCTCTCATAGCGTTTTTGTTTTAGTAAAGTCTGTGTATGATTTTATGAAATTTGGTCTGGTCTGAACTCCTGGACCCTTTAATTTTGACCATGTTTTTTGGAGCAAGGGTCACCCACCACACCAGGACTGGCCCAAGGGAGCCAGGGAGCTTCATGGGAATTTGAACACTGGTCTTCCAGGTCGTAGTCCAACATGAATCGCTACAAGGCATTGGCTTTCTGTGTGGAAATAATTCCCATGGAGCAGGCATTTCCAACACGTTGATCACGATCGACTTGGGAATCGCTGACTGGTTTTTGTCAATCGCAGGCTACCGTCAGTCTCATGCAAGCCTGAGCTCCTCCTCCTCCAGCCATGGAAGCAGGCTTGCCTTCCTTCCCTGACGCCTGCTCTGCACTGCGCTCTGTGTGTGTGTGGGGGGGGGTGGTGGTGGTAGAGCTCCAGTAGTGGGGTATGTGGGGGGGCTGGGATGTGTGTGTGGGGGGGTGTTCCTGCGGGGTACTAACTTAGGGGTGGGGGCAATAACATGATTGAACTCGAAACAAAAAGCTCCAGAAGCAGAAAGACTGAGGTGGAGGGAGAGAGTGAGGATGCTGGGGGGGGGGAGGCGGGGGGGGGAGGAGAATCATGGAGCAAGGAAGGAAGCAACTCGGAAGGGAAAGAGTTAAGAGAGAGAGAGAAGCTGGTTCCTCAGATCTGTGCAAACTAATATAAAAAATATAGTTTGACTTTTCTCACTTGTTCAGGTACTTGTTCATATTTAATAAACTTAAATGACTTTGGAGGGTGGTAGATCACTGCCAGTTTTTGATACTTGTTGGTAGATTGCAGCCTACTGGTACTTGAGGTTGGACTTGCCTACCATAGAGGAACTTGAATGCTTCTCCTTAGGCATGGCTAAAGGTCATAACAGCTTGTACTGCCATAATAGCTTGTACTGAGGAAAGCACTGGGGAAAGGAGAATTATTTAAAAAATAACCACAACCATGGGTGTTGAAAGCACACCTCTTATTCAAATGCAGGCCAAGTTCCTGTTTACATTACTATCACAAGGATTCTAGGGATTCTAAGAGAAGCTTTTGAGCACTTGCGGCACTTTAACCTTCCCTACCATCTCTCTTCCAGATCTAGAATTTATGAATGTTTAAAATAAACTCACAAAGTAGCTTCTTACTCCATGATTAGCCAAATAGAAGGTCATGTTTGTTATTAAGCTTATTTACCACAAAGTTGATTTTGAGAAAGGGAATTTTCATCACACAGGATCGTTGGAAAGAAGCAAATTTAGAGAAAAATGTTTCCTTGGAAGGTTTTGTGGCTTTTGGAGGAGGAACACACCAGTGTCCGGGAAGGTCAGTAAAACAACTGGAGTTTATTTCTTAAACTCTTTAGAGAGTGACTCTACTTTTATAACTCCATTCCCTCTTAACAACAAAGCTTCACAGATGATTTTCTTTTTTCAAAAAGGATTGAAAAGTTTATTATTGCTACAAGCTATTTTGGCTTGATGGAGGTATTCCCAATTTGAATGGTAAAGGCAATGCTGCATAATGTGGGATGTAGGAATGTCTTGCAGTTTCTCTGAATTTACGGTTTCCTTGCCACCTTCTTAAGCTGTGTAAAGTTAATTTCAGTTGCTCCATACAGTGGTATCTCGATTTAAGAACCGTCCTGTTTACGAACGGTCCGGTTTACGAACTCTGCAAAACCCGGTTTGTGAACTTTACCTCGGTTTAAGAATGGAATCCAAATGGTGGAAGGCCATCAGCGGCGGGAGGCTTCATTAGGGAAAGCGCGCCTCGGTTTAAGAACAGTTTCGGTTTAAGAACGGAGTTATGGAACAGATTAAGTTCGTAAACCGAGGTACCACTATATACTTATTTCAATATTTGGTCACAATGCATTCTGTTGATGTTGCAGGATGCAATGTTTGGATAGGACCATAGAGGTTAGCTGAAACAATAGCTTTTGCATCCATTTGTATAGGTGTAAAACAACTTTTCTCACAAAGTGCACTGTGTCAACATTTTGTTGTTGATGGCTTTCACTGTAAGAATTAGAATACAACAAACATCCCATGATGTAACAGTATCTTTGTAAAAATTGTGGGAAAGCTTGCAAAGTTAAATTGCAAAAAAGATGCAACAGGTTTTTTCCAATTTGAAATTTGAATGTATCCAAGAGCAGGCCTAAGAAACTTATTGAATTTTACTTCCTTCTACAGGTATTTGTATTACAGTACTCAGGTTTTGAAACTATCCCACCATTGACAAAACTGTCTTACCCATGAAATGAGCCCACCCTACACCCCCACATTGTGCAACCAATGGGGCCATTGTACAAATGTCTATCTACACACAAGTGGCTGCAAACATCTGCTTTAAGATAAATTAAATCTACTTTATATTTTGGAAAGTTGTTTCTTTGTTATATGCCTCTTTAAAAATTGGGGATGGGTATTTTTTATTATTGTTATGCATTTTGTGTTTTTATGTTGTAAACTGCCCTGTAATCTTTGGATGAAGGGTGGTATAAAAAATTAATAAATATGAATGAAGTATTGCAACAGAATTTTATATGATGTTTCCTGAGATCAAGGCAGTTTTCATCTATGTTTGGTTACAATTGAAGGCCATTGTGAAAAGATGGCAGACTGAACCTTTCATAACTGTTTTTAACCACTGACTTAAAAACTCCACTGATTTGTTGGTTTCTCAGAATTCTTGAACAATGCTAGTGAAATTATCTTTTTCAAATATATCTTGGAGACATATATATTTCATTCCCCGAGAGGCAGGTATATTATTTTAATAACTGATCTGATTTCATTTCAGATATGAAAGGGCGATTTTGATCTTTTATACCATTCTGACTAATGATATAGAATTATAATAAAGGAAAAAACTGGGAGCCTTCCATTCGCTCCCAGAGTTCTAAAATGTTGGTCTTCGTTGCTTCAGATCTTGTATGTTGCCAAATATAGTTAGAGCATTTCAAGACTGAAAAAAAGAAATAAAAAATGAAACTATACTAGTCAAATCTGAATTTGAATTGCTATATTTACCTAAAAGGCAACAAACCACATTTCATGCATCCATAGTAGGTCAAGATGTATTTCCCCCGCTGTTCAGTATTTTATATTGTGAGACAAACATCAATTGGGAAATGGAAATAAATGTTGCATAAATAAAAATGATTGATTGGCTACGCACTGAGGTGAGCTGCAATCCTATACACACTTGCTTGTGAATAAGCCTCAGTGAAGTGAGTGGGACTTCTGAGTAGACATGTATAAGACTGCACTATTAATTGTCACTGGGTCATGCTGAAATCAGTGTGAAAACTTGTTCTTGACTTAAGTGAAGTCCCACTGTTTACCCCCAGTGAAAACTGCTCTTTAGTGCTCAGTCGGAGCAAACAGCAATTCAAGTTTTCCCTAGATTGCCATTTGTTCCAATCTATTACTAAAGAGTGAGTTTTTCCTTGGAAAGGGGCAGGGCAAGGGGAAAACCTAGAAAGCTCAGGTCAAGTGGAAACCTCCTGGGACCCGTGCTTTCTAGGCATGGCAAAAGTGGAAGTGTGGACAAGCCCTGAGTCGGCACCCAACACAGTGTACTTATTTCATTGTTCCCGCAAGGGGACAATGACAATAAAGATTTATTTTATTCTTTCTATTCTATCATGCATGCATCCCATCCTGGAGAGATAACTTGTACTGTTTGCATTTTAGATGGTTTGCTATCATGGAGATTCAAATTCTAGTAGCTATGTTGCTTTGCAAATACGAATGCCATCTTTTGGATCCACTACCAAAGGAGGTAACATATTCATAATGAAAATAAAAATTCTTAGTATGTAACTTTAATTATCTTTAATTTCCTCTGTTAAGCTTTTGTAACTTTTCTAACTAGATAAAAGCTTGCCTTTTCTTATGCAGCAGTTTTTTAAAGTGGAGAATATCTTTGGAGGAACAGACATGAAAATCATTGCAACAGAAGTCAACCAATACAGATTTTGGATTTCAGTCAGTTGCTTGTGTATCTTTCCAAAGTCACAGAAAAACATATCCCTTGGGACAAATACTTCACAATAAGGACTCAGCATTTCTTCCTGCAAAGAGGCTTAATCATTAAGCTGATAAGATAAAACAAGATATATAGTCAACATCTATTTCCGGCTGAAATGGTTACATTTCAGTGATAATACATACATTATATATTAGCTGCACAATAAAGTCTTAAGTAGTAAACAAGCAATAGCTTAGAAAACTGGACAAATCTATAAAGATACAACAAAATGACAATATTATTAGTCTAATTGCAAAATGGTGGGAAGAAACTCTTGAGTTTACTGGAACAGTGTCTGGGTGTTGATTTACGAATTGATGTTACTTCTATCAAATACATGAGGGATTGTAAAGAAAAAGACTGCTTGTCTGTACTCCACCTGTTCTTGGTGATATTTTTTTCTGTGACTTTGCATTCTGATCACTTCACCATCCTCTGTATTGTCTGTTGTGTATCTTTCCTGCAAGAGTCTTATGGATTAGGACAGGGGTGTTCCCAGGATAAAAATTAGGGCGGGGGCAAGGGGCGGGGGCAAGGGGCGGGAGGGGAGGGGCCACAGTGGGAATATGGGCGGGGCTACGTTGCCTGCGCCTCTCCGGTCTTCCGAGGAGGCGGCCCCAGGCTCCCGCTCCCGGCGTGAAGCCCCAGAGGTGCGTGGGGAACGCGAGCCTGTGGCTGCCTCCTCTGCACCTCCCCGGTCTTCCGAGGAGGCGGCCCCAGGCTCCCGCTCCCGGCGCGAAGCTCCAGAGGCGCACGGGGAACGCGAGCCTGTGGCTGCCTCCTCCGCTTATGCTCCCCACTCCTGCTTAGCGCTCCTCCGCTTACGCTCCCCGCGCGCCTCTGGAGCTTCACGCTGGGAGTGGGAGCCTGGGGCTGCAGCGCCTGCACCCCCCAGCCTTCTGCTTCTAGGGGGGGGCAATTGCCCCCTCCTGCCCCCTGCCTACGCCCATGGATTAGGAATTTGAATGTAATAATTTTTCACATACACTCCTCCATAGGTATTTGTCAGTGGAATATTAAGTTGAAGCTGGCACCCTAGTTACTTTAAATGGAAGTTAAATATGCTTACCTGATTACAGGTAGGTAGCCGTGTTGGTCTGGATCGAAGTAAAATAAAAAAAATTCCTTCAGTAGCACCTTAAAGACCAACTAAGTTTTTATTTTGGTATAAGCTTTCGTGTGCATTCGTGTGCATGCACACGAAAGCTCATACCAAAATAAAAACTTAGTTGGTCTTTAAGGTGCTACTGAAGGAATTTTTTTTATTATGCTTACCTGAGTTCTGGATTGCAGCCATAGGCTACTGGTCTGCATCCAATTAGTCCATGCTACAATAAATTCTGTTGAAACCTCCACATTGACCAGGTGCAGGCTTATAATCACAGTGGACAGTCTAGCTTCATGGAACTAACAGGAATTTTTTCGTGCTCTTTTATGATTTGAACCAACATGCAGCAACCTTGTGATGTCAATGAAGTTACTGTACTGTTTTAACATCCCCTATTAACCCACAGCGGGTGGCACTGGGTTAAACTACTGAGCCTAGGGCTTGCCGATCAGAAGGTTGGTGGTTCGAATCCCCGTGATGGGGTGAGCTCCCATTGCTCGGTCCCAGCTTCTGCCAACCTAGCAGTTCAAAAGCACGTCAAAGTGCAAGTAGATAAATAGGTACCACTCCATTGGGAAGGTAAACGGCATTTCCGTGTGCTGCTCTGGTTCGCCAGAAGCGGCTTAGTCATGCTGGCCACATGACCTGGAAGCTGTACGCCGGCTCCCTCGGCCAATAATGCGAGATGAGCGCAGCAACCCCAGAGTCGGTCACGACTGGACCTATGGTCAGGGGTCCCTTTACCTTTATTATGTTATAACAGACTTTTATTCCCATAGTTTCTTGAAAGATCCTTAAAAGTATATGTTCATAAAAATTCCACTAAATATAGATAATCTCTATTTAGATCTCTACGTCTCCCTTACAGTTCATGGTTAGATAATCTGAAATGTAATCCTTGTTTTAAAATGTGAAAGTTTGTATATGGTCCACTTTTGAATAACTAGCATCCCAGGTTGTTGTAGGGAAATAATATTTATGAAAAACATTTAATCCCACTTTTCTGCCCCATTATGAGGCATGATAAGATCCACTGCAGGCAAAAAAGAAAAAAGCAGGCATGAATAAAAACACTTTAAAAACCCAGATTATTCATAAAGTGCAAAAAGTAGACAAAAGAATAACAGGGAGCAGGCAAGCAAACGGGAAAACTCAAGAACATAAGCAAATGCACCCCAAAGTATTCAGCCTGGAATGAAAGGTCATGGGAGAATTGTTTGGCTCCCTGTCCCAAGACAGGGCTTTCTAAACCTTAGCACAGCAACAGAGAAAGCGCTATCATGTTATTCTGCCAAATAAACTTCCAGCATAGGCAGGGCATAAAAGTCCTCTCCTGATGCAGTTAGGCAGAGACTGGGCAGGCTCACATGGTAGGAGGGCTCAGGTAATAATAATCAGTTGTAACTGGAAAAGTGTGCTACAAACCATCACCCTTCTTCCTCTGCCCAATATCTACAACCCCGTTTACTTAGGTTTTATCTTGTCATAAAGTAGAATTCAACATCACTCTCTTCCAGTTGTTCCATCTGTGCAAGCATTATGGCTTGCCAGGTGGAAAATCCCCCCTTCTCCTCCCACACACTGTTCTGGGAATTCTCCCAACCCACCCATCCCCCCAGTTCAATTTTGGGGAGTGTGGGAGGGAGCCCTGTCACACAAGCAAAAATCCTTTGGCAGGGCCTCTGTTGACGGGACTGGCTATGTGAAACATGCCCACAGAGTTTAATTCTAAACTCACCCTCACCCTCACCCTCACCCCTTAACCCCTTAACCCCTTAACCTCAACCCTGGCTCAAAATAATTAACATTTTTTTGGGAAAATATAGTTAATTGTTGGTAAAGTTCTTGTTTCATTTACACTTATATTATCACCTGTATTATCATCTGAAATGTCTGCTTGTAAATTATTTTCTGTTTTTGCAGAGCCTTCTCCACTTGGTGGGGACACAGCAGCCTGAGGGACCATGCAGAATTCAGTATAAGCTGAGAATTTGAAGCTGAGCATTGATGCCCATCCCGATTCCTTAACTGTCAGACTGAAAATCAGAATTGGAAGGGACCCCAGGGGTCATCTAGCCCTACCCCCACAATGCAGGATGGATCTGCTCCATTCCGATGTGTCCTGCATTCTATGTTACCACCTTTGATCATCAGAGGTTTAAATATACCACACAATCCACTTCAATCCACTTCAATTGTTTTTATAGGATGCCCATTATACCTCCAGTTTGGGGCTTGGCTACCCATTTTATCGTCATTGAAATACCCAGTTAATTAGAAACCCCCGCAACCAAGCGAGTTAACTGAGGGCAAATTATTTCTCTGAGCCAAACAAAGGTGCTAGGAGTTCCTTTTAAATATAGATTGATGAGTTCTTCTTCTGCAGCTGCATGAGTGCTGATAAAGTTAAGAGGGGGTCAAATACTGCCAAAATTTGAAGGGAAATATTTGCACTGGTAAATTAGACAAGGGTTTCTCAACCAGTGTGCCTCCAGATGTTTTGGGACTACAACTCCCATCATTCCTGACCACTGGTCTTGCTAGCTAGGGATGATGGGAGTTGTAGTCCCAAAACATCTGGAGGCACACTGGTTGAGAAACACTGAATTAGACTACACTTTCTGTGAGCTGACTGAGTATGCTCATTTAGCACAACTAAATGAAAACATATAGTGAACTGTCCCATGTTTTTTCCTGAACACTGTATCTTGTAGCATCACTCACCCAAATTCTGGATTATGTCCATCTTGGTGAGTGGGTATTCTGGTAATGCAGCTTCATCTTTCCACATCGTACAGTCGTACCTTGGAAGTTGAATGAAATCCATTCTGAAAGTCCGTTCAACTTTCAAAACATTCAAAAACCAAATCACGGCTTCTGATTGGCTGCAGGAAGTTCCTGCAACCAATCGGAAGCTGTTGAAGCCCTGTTGGACTTTTGGGTTCCAAAAGAACATTCGCAACCTGAAATAATCACTTCCAGGTTTGTGGTGTTCAGGAGCCAAAATGTCCAAGTTCCAGGGCATTCGGGATCCAAAGTACGACTGTAGTTGGAAACTCACCGCACAGAGCTCTTGTGAGAGACCCTCTAGGCTAATTTCTAGAATACTCTGTGTGGGCATTCTGCCCACCTCGATCTCTTTCTTCAAGAATCAAGTTTCTTACAGCCCACTCTTAAGCATCTTTGTAGAAGTTAAGTGACACTGTGTTCTCTTGAACTTGCTCTTCATGTACACGTTTTGGCATAGCTGAGAGGAACCAGCAGAATGTCCACCCAGAAGGGACAGAAGGGAGCAGCAATTTACAAATGGGATAGTCTGCCTCCTTTGAGCTGGCCAGATTGTGCTAACTTGGTAGGAAGCTGGGCTCTCCTCCCCCAAGGCTATAGCATCTCTCACCTGTGCCTCTTATGCAGGGCTGAATGACAAAGTAAGGTCTCAAGCAGCTGAGAGCAGTGGTATTCCAAGCCCTTTCAAGGGCATGATGCTGCTATGCAGCATCTCAAGTTGCAGAAAACTGCACAGCCATACTCAGTACCACTGAGAATCTGACAGGAATACACACACACACACACACACACACACCACAACTATGTATGTTCCAGATAGAAAGCATTCCAGTTTGTTTTTTACAAGTACATTTTTTTTACCACAGGTACATTAAAGGCCACATTACTGTGGCAGCTGGTGCCCCACCCCCAAAGTCTACCATCTGACCTACCTATGCAACTACTTCAAATAAGGAAGTTTAATTTGGCAGATATCTGCACAGCAGCTTTGCGGCTGTGAAACATGACAAGTATGGGGAATGGATTAAGGTAAAACAGATTACACACACACACACACACACACACACACACACACACACCACACATACACCTCAATATACCTTTATCTCTTGAACATGGAAAACTTAAAAATCACCAGTCTAACAGTTTCCTCAAAATTGAAAATGGAACGCCACCAGATTTGGTCATTGAGCAGGAAAACTAAAGGCAGAGTTTGGATTTTATCATGCCCAGATTATCTGGAAATCATTTTACTGATGAAAAAAGCTGACTGAAATATTTTATATAACAAGTCATTAAAGTAAGGGAAACTGAGACTTGATGCAGGAAAAAGACTGCAAGGATGTTCTGGTGGTACTTGAATATTTAACAGAATAATCACCCTTTGAAGGAGATAATCACCTAAAGCTGCAGAATAGTTGCATTGACAGGTATAAATGGGGATGACATAGCTAAAGAAATGGACAAGAAAATAATAAAATGATTTGCAGGACTCCCAAATATATTTCATTTAAACACATGGACACAATTAGAGAAATATGTACCAAGCAAACAACTAATTAAACTATTGAATCAACCCTTCAGAGATTCCTCTTCATTGCCAAATCCAGCAGCATTTAAGAAGAAGGTTGCATCAGATTCAAATTGTGGTTACACCCAACATCCTTGTCTTGACTGCAGCTTATTTTTCCAAAAACAAAATAAATTACTTTCCACTATTCAAATACTATTTCGAACAGGCAATACTATAGTATGTAGGCCAGCAAGTGGAATAACATTTGTGCTGGATGGGGGCGGGGGGGGGGGAGCTCTTCTACATGGGATCCAATGAAACTAACCATATTCAACCATCTTGGAATAGTATACTACTTAAGTGTACATAAAATATGTGTGTACATATTGCCCAAGAACTACAATTGTGGTTGATGGATATACTTATACCAATGATCTTCAGCTATGCTCCCCAGGTTTTGTCCCTCAGCATTGGGTAAGCTGGCTGGGGATGTAGTCCAACCACATAGGGGGAAGCAGGGTTGACAAAACACTGCAGTACAGTGTCAAGGACATGTTGTATAGCAGAAGAGAAGGTCAAGAAAGCATATTCATGGACAAAATGCAGCTGAAGATCCACAAATTGTTTTCATGCAAATCAAAAGAAACAATGACCCATCAGTGCACTGACAACAAGCAATTTACAGTAGCTCAGGCTAATGGCGCTGCTGGTGTTTTGATTTTCCCAGCAGCTGTCAAGCTAGCTCAGTCCACCAACACTACAATTGCATGGGAGATGACACCAACCTGTTTCCCCTGCTTTGTTTTCATGTTGCCAGTCTAGTAAGGCATTGTGTTTTTCTCCAGAGCCACTGAAGGGAGGGGAACCAAAGGTGTTGAACATTAAAAGTGTCCAGTAGCAGCTTAGTGAAAGAACCTCCAGGGTTTATGGATCTGGGAAAGGCTTTCATGTGAGCACATTAATGTACAGTAGTGAATTAATAAACAAAATGAAACTGGCAGGGCCTTTTCTTAACCACAACACAGCACTAAGGCAAAGTATGTAAAGCCAGAGGAAGTTTTTTGGAATACTAACAGTGGAACTGTGATTAAGTCAGAACATTACGATGATCACTGCTGATATCAAAGAGTATTAAAACTAAATGCTGATTTGCGTGTTCAGACCCAGAGACCTCCCCTTAAATAGACATTTGACTCAAATTTTTGGTTTGGTTTTTGGCAGAATTTAGGCCACAACTTCGTTGATTACAGAAAGGCGAGTAGTTGCTTGGGCTCTGGTTCAACTAGCTCTCTACACCCTTGCAGGTAGTGCTGACCCAGAGCTCCATCATAGGTCAGCCAAGGGTAAACATCTGAGGTAGGTGAAAAGCCTGGGAACAGACTCTGTTCACTCCCCAGATGCTCCCCTGGACTCAGGCAGGAGCACAACTCTCTCTCGGGGTTTGACCAAACCAAGTTGAGTCCCTGGCTTCCTTTAACAGAGTACCCTTCACATAGGGATGGCGAGACCGTTCTCCCATCCCTATCACATGAACCAGTGCCTATCTGTAACCTTACAAGTTGTGACGATTTGCTACGCAGCAGGCAAAACCCACATGGCAACAGCCAATCAGCCAAGTGGGGAAAATTCCTGCCGTGTCCCTGTCCCAATGACAGATGACACATGACAGCATAGCAAGGTCAATCGCAAAATGCCATAAAAATAGGGAGAGGTGGGTGGGTGTTCCGATGCACAAGCCAAAAGAGGAAGCTCTGGGACATGTGCATATGTATATATAGGTCCCTCGATCCATTTAGACTGCACCCATTGGCCAGATTAAACCCAGCGACGAGGGACCTACCAATCGGGTGTTGTGGCTGTCCAATAGACCCACCCACAACCGGGAGGTCAGTCTCTAGGACTCACTGCAATGTGCCCTCTTTTAGGGAGGACACGATTTGTGTGTTCAGACCCAGTGGCGTAGCAAGGGGGCGTAGGGGGTGGTTTGCCCCGGGTGCCACCCTGGAGGGGGGTGACACTCGGTGCCCCCCCCCGAGCGAGCAGCCAGCTGCCGCCCAGTAAAAAGCCTCGCTCGGCGGCTGGCTGCTCACTCACTTGCTCGGCCAGTGTGCTTTGCTTCTTCCTGCTGGGGCGGAGGCGAGGGGTGGGCCAGAGAGGGGTGGCAATCGTGCGCCGAGCAGGTGAGTGAGCAAGCTGCAGAGTGAGGCTTTTTAAAAAAAAACTTTGTTCCATGGCTTGCTGTTGGTTTGCTGCTGCCGCTGCCCCGGTGCCGGGATCCTAAGCCGCAAGCAGAGGATCATGGCGGTCAAGCGCCGCTGCCGGCAACCCACTCCATACGGTGCAGGTGCATGGGCTGTACGGAGTGGGTTGCCGCTCCAGGTGCCCCAGAGGCTAGCTACGCCGCTTTTCAGACCCAGAGACCTCCCCCCTAAATAAAAACACATTTGACTCAAAATTTAGTTTTGGTAGTTGGTTAGGTACTGCAGTCCTTGCCACACTTGTTTTGTGTTGTTTTCGGCTAAGTGATTTCCCACCTTAAACTTATATTGTTGTTTTGCTGCCTTAATGCCTTTTTTGAGATTTGTTCTCACCTCTCTGTATATGTCTATATTTCCTGTCTTAAAGGCAGAATCCCGTGCTTTCAGGAATGTCCTTACTTCAGCAGTCATCCAGGGTTTACAGTTCCCATAGACTCTAATGCATCTTTTCGATGTTACATTTGCCGTGCACACTTTAATATAGGAAAGTACAGTGTCTGTGTATTTATACAGATCTTGATGTTCAAACACACTCCAAACAGTGCTCTCAAAACAATCCTGGAGCTGACTAAGAGCACCCTCTGGCCACATTCTAACTGTTTTTATAACTGGCTTAATTCTTCTCCTGAGAGGGATGTACTTTGGACATAGAAAAACTGAAGAATGGTCTGATGAGCCTAAGTGGGGGAAGGGGATTGCCCTGTATGCCTGTTTCAAATTGGAATACGTGCAATCTAGAATATTCTACCCTCTAGTGGGAAATTTTACAAACTGTTCAAATTTAGGAAATACTGTCTTCAGGCAGGCTTGATTGAAGTCCCCTGCCACAACATGGGCACCCTCTTTTCTGACCTTCTGATCCCTATGATTTTTAAAATTTGCATAAGCCTACATGCTACATCCTGAATTGTGTCTCCAAGCTATTTTGAAGTCATTAACATTAGTTAGGCTCATTACAGCAATTTGAGACAATAATATTAAGAAGCAGTTTAGGTTAATATTATAATGCTACAACCCCAAGTTAACTTTAAAATTATATATAATGTTATAATACTGACCTGAAACAAGATACAGGATAATGCTGACTAATGTATTGACCTTTTTTGTTTTAATGTTAACGAATCTTCTATATATATATATAAATGTAGGCATTGCACGCGCAGAGGTCACAGCCTTTCTCCGTAACTGCTGAACCGTAATGTAACAAATTTGGCCACAATGTTCCATGCCCATCAGCGAGGGATCTGGCATAAATTTTTTTCCAAAAAACCACACCTTTCACACCTAAAATAATGATTACACACAAAAAAGTGGCGACCAAATTAGACGTCACCACCAGAAGCTCTGAAGACTCCAGCAGCATCCAATAGAAAGGCAGATCGCACGCTGCTGCCTTCAAAGCTGCACCGCCAGGTGACATCACAAAATTCCACACCAACCAACTGAAAACAGTCCTTTTGCAGCAACAAGGCCCAGCTTTTTCAATAGGCCGCAGCATTGCCAAACAGGGAAAACTGAGTAGGCCTCACCATTCAGTAGGCCACAGGCAAAAACAAACAGAATAAGGCCTTTCACAACGGGGGCGGCACAGGGATGAGGCACAACAAAGGGAGGGGAAAACATATAGCCATGGGGGGGGGGCCCTGAGTCAGCCAAGGCAGGGGGGGGGGTTGGAACAGGGAAAACTGAGTAGGCCTCACCATTGTCCAGTAGACCACAGGCAAAAACAAACAGAATATAGGGCTTTCACATTGGGAGGGGGTGTCACAGGGATGAAGCACAGCAAAGAGTGGGGGGGAAACACATAGCCATTGGGTGGGGAGGAAGAACCCTGAGTCAGCCAAAGCAGTGGGGGGGTGGGCTGGGACAGGGAAAATGAGTAGGCCGCAACATTGCCCAGTAGGCAAAAACAAACAGTAGGCAAAAACAGTAGGCAAAAACAAACAAACAAAAACAAACAGAATAGGGGCTTTTCACAGGGTGGGGGAATCACAGGGATGAGACACAACAATGGGGGGGAATCACAGGGATGCGGCACAACAAAGGGAGGGGGGAAACACATAGCCATGGGAGGGGGAGGTAGGACCCTGAGTGAGCCAAAGCAGTGGGGAGTGGGGACATTTTCAGGAACACGCGTGGGGGGAGTCTTATTTTTGAAACTTACAGTAGGGGAGTCAGGGTTGGGACAGGGCAGGTGAGGGGACTCTGAAGGGAGACTCTGAAGGTCCATTTAACAGAAAAAGGTCCATTGAACACAAAAGCCTATAGCAACGTGTGGCCGGGCCAGCTAGTACCACATAAAAATAGTATAATTTTGACTCCTCTTAGCACCAGCCATGAATAATTTGTTATCTATGTATTATTCTTTATGATTCCTGCTTATAATTTTTAGATTCATAATACTTACAGAGGGCATTTTCTACTGCACTGAAAAAATCAAGGCACTAAAACCCAACTCCCCACCTTCCTCTACACAGATTTTCATTTGCCTTTTGAATAATTCCCCCACCCTCATCTTTATCCTGTTAGGAAATGTAATGCAAGCCTATGGTTTTATCCTGGCCCAAGAATTTGATGCCTACAGTTTTAACACAGCTTTTATTGATGGGTAAGTGTGTTTATTGCTTCCTTCAGTTCCTCTGTGCAACTCGATATAGGGTTATTCCCTTTGCATTTCAAGGGTGGGGAACTGTGGCCCTCCAGTTGCTGGACTCCCCCCCCCCCCCGCCACAGCCAGAATGGCCAGTGGTCAGCCACAGTGGGAGATGCACTCTGAGAACATGAGTAACCCCACAGGCCCTGCACCCCGACCGATGCTGGATTTAGGGTGGTGCGGATGGTTCCTCTGCACAGGGCGCTGAGCCAAGGGGGCGCAAAATTGAGAAGACCCAAAATTGAGAAGATCCATTTGGGGTTGCCAAATTTTTGCCTTGCACAGGGTGCCATATTTCAAAAGATTTCCAAAGTCTGCCCCTGTCCCAACCCTGGCTATACAGTGGTTCCTTGAGTTACAAACGCCTCAGGTTACAAACGTTTCAGGTTACAAATGCTGCTCACCTGGAAGAGTTACCTCGAGTTGAGAACTTTGCTCCAGGATGAGAATGGAAATCGTGTCGGCGGCACAGCGGCAGCAAGAGGCCCCATTAGCGAAAGCACATCTCTAGTTAAGAACAGTTTCAGGTTAAGAATGGAACCTCCGGAACGAATTAAGTTCGTAACTAGAGTTACCACTGTAATTAAATAATACATTTGGATTGTTACTGCGCATGGGGGAGAGAAATGTAATGTGGACTTGCATTATTATGGGTTGCCTTGAACTAACATTGCTTCTTCCCTCTCTCTGCCCCAGCCCTGTTATCCTCGGGGCAGAAAGAGATGGATGGATAACCATTTGTTCTCTTGCCAATAAGCAGATGCGCAGCATGTAAGTTGCTCCTCACAGCTTTGATTGCAATGTTTTTTTGCTGTGAGAATTCAGCAGGCAAAGCTTATAATGGTGCAGCATATTTGGGGCTCAGGTTGCGCTGTGGTTAAACCACTGAGCCTAGGGCTTGCTGATCAGAAGGTCGGCGGTTCGAAACCCTATGACGGGGTGAGCTCCCGTTGCTTGGTCCCAGCTCCTGCCAACCTAGCAGTTTGAAAGCACGTCAAAGTGCAAGTAGATAAATAGGAACCGCTACAGCGGAAAGGTAAACGGCGTTTCCATGTGCTGCTCTGGTTTGCCAGAAGTGGCTTTGTCATGCTGGCCACATGACCTGGAAGCTGTACGCCGGCTCCCTTGGCCAATAATGCGAGATGAGCGCACAACCCCAGAGTTGGTCACGACTGGACCTAATGGTCAGGGGTCCCTTTACCTTTATACTGTAAATTAGGGAAGGCACACTAATAGTTTTGATGCCAATGAAATATAATTTCTGTCTTCCATCCCTACCTTCAGCTACAAAATTGGTCCAAATGATTACTTCTATATACACCAGTTTTCTGTCTGAATTCATGGACGTGAATTTATGTGGGTGATATCTTTTTTGTGCATTCACCCTTCATTTTCTGTACCTCCATTTAAATATGTCTGTGAGTGTTTGCTTAATTGTGTGCAAGACCAGCACCAGAGTCAAGGGCCCCCACTACCTGACTCACGCTCCTCCCATGCAGCCATTCAGTGTGGCCACACAGTATTTTTCTTTTCTTTTCTGGTGCTGCCATGGTGACAGCAAGAATACCAGCCAGTCTGTGGCAGCTGGTAGCCCCTGGGCTTGGTGGGGCAGCCTGTGTCCGAGGGGGGCAATAAAGTCTCACGTGTGAGACCAAGGAGGTCACGTGGGGGGGGCACGTTGTTCTGCTCCCATCCTCCTGCATGTGGATGCAAGAGCATGGCAGCCAGGGAAGTACTACCATAAGTGCCTAACTTAATGGAGAAATGCCTATCCTTTGTTTAGAAGGGGTCCCTGCTGTCACAATTTCTAGTGTTGGATTAGTGTTTGAATCAACACGCCATGGTTGCAGTTGCCTCCAGAATAGACCACTGAGAAGGTAGAAAATGAAAGCCGATTAGTGTCAGGAGTATGGACAGGAGTCAGGCTCTGGGGCCAGTAGTGCTTTGCAGGACTGGGGCCTGCCTCAGCTTGTGCTGGAGAAGCAAGGAGTGGCCACTCAGGTGAGGCCTCAGCTTGTGACCACTCAGGTGAGACCACTTGATATCTCACTGCACCTGGTGGCAGGAGCTGGGAGGGATAAAAGCTCAGCATTTCCCTTCAGCTCTTTGCCACAGCAATGCTATCCCTGCCTGGTTGCCTCTGGCCTCTTGCTCCTTGGACCTTTGCCTTGCTGATGCTTTGATCATCGACCCTTGGAACCTTGCCTTGCCGACGCCTTGATCCTCAACCCTTGGACCTTTGCCTTGCTGATATCTTGCTCCTCGACCCTTGGACCTTTGCCTTGCCGACGCCTTGCTCCTTGACTCCCAGACCTTTACCTCTGCCTTGCTCCTTGACCCTGCGACTGCCTGCTGCTGGACCCTCAGCCCTGCACCTGTTCCTGCTTCTACACCACCATCTTGCCTCTGGTCCTGACGTCCTCAGCCAGGGCTTCAACCGCCTGCCGACGGGACCGTGACAATTAGGAAGTCTAAATCATTGTTTAGCTGTGCAGTTAGAAACTCAAAGTATGGTTTGGGCTCTGAAGGATGGTTCCTGTGAACTCTGCTTTGGTTGTGGTATCTGAATATATGGATGTCCTTGAGAGGAGTGAGGTTGTTAGTGGTATCGCATCATGCAATAATTCAAACACAATGAGGTCAATCGATCAAGCCCTCTCCTGCTGCTTTTTATGTAAAGACCTCTGTTTTGAAACAGGAAGACCATGAAGCTGGCCTGTTAGGTATTGTAATGAAACATTTAAAAGTTCCAAGGCTAGGCTGTGACTTTTCTGGTTCAGTATTAACTTTATTATACAATGTAAAAGTTTTTTCTAGTCATGCCCTCTGGCAGAATAACTTAGAGCTGATTCAATACCCATAGTTGGGCTCCCTGTCCCCTTTCCACCCTTTCCAATTTCATGGGCGGATGATCAAAGTCTGAGATGGGGTAATCTCAGTTCTTCATTAGGGGCCCAGTTCCTGAGCTGCTGCAAATGCTTCTAAAACACACAAAAAATGGACAGATAGTTCTCCCAATTGTTGTTTTTATTAGGTTTAAAGCAGGTGAGTCAATATTTGTTGTCAGAGTTCATGTGCTGAAGCTACATTTTCATTTTATATTTAAAGCATTTTGATGGGTAGCACTAAAAGTCAAAAATGTGCTATGGCCTTTAGAACCTAAGGAATGCACATTCATTCACAAAATAGTATTTGTTTCTCGATATCCTATTACCTGCATGTGCAAATAACAACACAAATTGGAGAGTGAGTCACAAAATTAACAGGGCAGGCAAAACTAAAATTCTCAGTGGATGCTCAGACATCACTTGCTGAGTATTTGATGTGATGGGTTTGAATTTGGCAGAACACATTCAGTCCTTTCCTGTCTCTGAAGTGAATGAACAGTACTCAGCTCAGCTTCACATAATATGTTCTATCTCCTTTCCTTTGCCTCTATCTATTGCATCTTCATGGTTCATTGTATTTTATTTTCCTTTGTTTGCAGATATCCCATTCAAGTACAGTGGTACCTCTACTTATGAATTTAATGCGTTCCGAACACACATTCGTAAGTAAAAAAAAAAGTAAGTCGAATCCCATAGGAATGCATTGAGAGAAAAAATTCGTAAGTCGAAGCAACCCTATCTAAACCGCATCCAAGATGGCGGGCGGAGCTCCTTTCGTAAGTAGAAACATTTGTAAGTAGAGTTATTCGTAAGTAGAGGTACCACTGTATATAGTCTAGTTTTGATGCTCTTATTGTTAAATAGCTTCAGGATATTTCATGGGAAGCAATTCACGAGTGAATGAATGGTTAACCAAGTTTGCCCTCTAGTGGTCAATAATGCAGCAGATTCCCGTGATGTATAGGGAGAGTGATGAAAGCGTTCCCCGAACAACTAGCTTATTGCAGCTCTGCACACATTTACTTTCTTCACTCTGCACTGGAATATCTTACATAATCCAGCTTTAATTTCCTTCTGTGTTAGTGCTGCAGTTCACTCACTCACTTTTGTGTTGCAGGGCATGGTGAGCAAGGATGCTTGGCTTATCAGTGCAAAACAGGACCTTTTCCTGTACCAGACATTCTCTGCAGTCTTTCATTGAAGAGGATTCTGGAATTAATCTCACTTCCTGTTCAGTCTACAAATCTGCTGTAATTATTTGTGTAGAAAAGGATAATAAAACAGAGAAAGTGGGGGAGAAGAGAGGGGACAGGGGTAGCTTCACTTCCCCTTGACTCTGTCCTTGCTCATTTTTGCTTCTGGACCTGCCCAGTTTTTACTCCAGATCCACCCTTCCCCCATTGCCAGTATGCAGCTCCTGACAAATTATCCCTGAGAAATGGTTGCCCATCTGTCCCCTAACCACATTTAGCACTAACCACAGTTCTGTGATTAGCTGAAAATGAAAGCAAAAGTTGGATTTCTCTCCTGCTGGAGAAGAAGAGAGGAGAAGGACAGCACAAACCTTTTGTATAGCATGAAACGGGGGGTTTGTGTTATGACTGAAACACTGTGTGCTTGCGTGTGTTTGCTGGAGAAAGGGGGATTAACTTCTAGATTGAGATTTTAAACCTGATCACCATTGTCCTGCAGCCCAAACCATTATTCTTTTATTCGCTTTATTCCTTTCCCAGTTAGTTTGAATTTTGCAAAGCTCCCAAAACCTGCAGCTCAGAAAAAATGTGTCTAATGTGAATAATTTCTTTTGAGCATGGATTGGGGTTGTTGTGGTGCAAGGCAGAGTCTGTGTAATATAAAACCAGTACGTGGTTGTGCTATTTTATTTTAGCTAACCTACATTAATTTCAATTATTTCACTTCCTCCACAGAAATATTTTCAGTGTCTCCAGCTACAGGGAGCCTGGGTGATGGAACCGATCTCACCATCACAGGAGACTTCTTTGATACACCTGTGCGGTCACAGTTGCAGGTAATAATGTTGAAATCAGTCTTCATGGTTCTGGAAATGTGAATGTCTCTGGAGGTGTACCACAACATGTGTTCATTTCCTTTGAAGCATGTGGTAGGCACGTCCGTGGCAGTGATCCTGTGAGGGGCAAGGGATATCACGAAGCCCCTCCCCTCCTGAGTTCCAGCCCAGCCCCGAGCAAGGCTGAAAAGAGGGAAAGCTCCAGCTCAAGTGGGGAAACAGGAAGTGGTGTCCAAGGCTCTGGCAGGGTAGAAGAGCCATCGTCCCAGGTGGGACAGGAAGGGGGAAGGAAGGGGGGCAGGCCAGTCCCCCCAACTCCGGAACTTCGCAGAAAGCGTCGGGGGAAGAGGATGGGTCTCCCCAAGTTGTTATGCTGGCGCAAGACGCGCCAAAAGCCACTTGGAGGTTCTGATTCAAGCTGAACAGATGTGTCTTTGTAAATAGCACTGCCATTAGCACTGTAAATACTCAGCACCAATAAAAGACAAAATGCAGAGCTGTGTAGAGTCGTTACTCTGAAGTAGCCTTCTCCGGCCACCGTGACAGCAACCTCCAAGTCTTTCTGGCTACTTTGGAGCGGCCGCGATGAGCGCGCAAGACGCTGAGCAGTGGAGGCTGGAGGCCGAAGCCGCAGCACAGGAATTACAGAAATTACAGAACCTGACAGCGCAGGCACACCAGCAATTACTTGCTGCTCAGGAGGAAGCGCGAGGAACGCGGGAGGAGCTGAACAAGCTGGCAGAGCAGGTGAGAGCGAAAGATGAAACTGAGAAGCAACTAAGGGTGATGGTGGTGGAGTTACAGAAAAAGCTGGATGAGGAAAAAGCTGCGAGAGGTGGGGGGGTGCCCCAGCCCCAGCTAGTCCAAGTGAGGAGGGGACAGACCCTAGTCACCAAGTTTAGCGGCGACCCGAGAGAGTACCTAGGCTTTGAGACAGAAATAAATTATGCGCTGGAACTGCATGCGGCAGAATTCCCAGATGACGCGCACAGTCTCCTTTATCATAGAGCATTTGACGGGGGCCACCAGAGAATGGGTCAGACCGCTCATCGCGCAAAAAAATAATTGCATGAAGAACGCAAAACTATTCTTAGAAGCTTTAAAAATCATGTATGCGAGTGACTCTGAAATGGAAGCCACAAAAGAAGAGCTTCATAACTTAACACAAGGAAAATCGACAGTTCGGGACTACTGGGCGAGGTTCACCATGCTAGTGCACAAACTGGGGTGGGATCTTCACAGTGAGCCAGTGAAATCAGCCTTCTACCTGGGGTTGCACTCAGACGTTAAGGATGAGCTGGCGAGAGGTCCCAAACCGCGGACTATGGATGAGTTAAGCAAAGCGGCGCTAGCGGTGGGGGTGAGACAGGAATCCAGATGGAATGACAAACAAACGACGCGCGCAGCAAAGCCTTGGTTCCCACGCTCCCAGGACAGACCACTTCACCAAACCCCACCCCAGGGCCCACCCCTAGTCCCGCCCAGACCGAGCTCAGAGCCGGAACCGATGGAGATCGGTGGAGCGCGCGCGGGGGCTTTTCAAACCCCGGCGGCGCCAAGACGCAAGGAGGGAAGAGGCGGGAATTGCTTTCTCTGCAACTCCCCCCAGCATCGCGTCAAAGACTGCCCACACTGCAGGGAGTGGCAAGGAAAGGCGGGAACGGTTGTGCCCTCCCCCACTGACGTAGCACCACAGCAGGGAAACGAGACAGCCTGGCTGCAGGAGACAAGGGGCAGCAGCCAGGCACAGTTAGCACAAACCGGCCCCAACCCGCCCACCCGCACAGCGAGGAGCAGCGCCAGTCCACCCCCCCCCAGAGCAGGGGTGGTTCTAGAAGTGACGCTAACGCTCCCAAATGGCTATCCCCTGACGGTCCTCGCGTTAATCGACAGTGGTGCATCAGCCAACTTCTTCTCGAGAAACTTTGCAGAAGAGCACCAGATCCAACTTCTGCAGCTGGATTTCCCCCTGCACGTCTCCACCATAGACGGCAGGGAGTTGCTGGGAGGGGCCATCACCCACCAGACCCCCCCCCCATGAGAATGACGGTGGGGCGACACTCAGAGACACTGGCATTCAACGTCACCACCATCTCAGACCCCCCCATCGTCTTGGGCATGAGCTGGCTGGCGCGCCATGACCCCTCCATCAGTTGGCACCAGAGATGCATCACGTTTGGATCGGACTTTTGTCTAGAACATTGCATGCAGCGCCAACCAGGGGAGGGGCCTCCCATAGCCACGGTGGCCACCATGCACATCAAGGGGGGGGGAGGCAATACCCAAACCGTACTGGGACCTGCAGGAGGTCTTCAGCGAAGCGGAGTCCGACCATCTACCCCCACACAGGTCCTTTGACTGTCAGATCAACCTGGTGCCAGGGGCCTCGCTACCCCCCGCCAAGCTGTACTCCATGTCAGATCAGGAACTGGAGGATCTGCGGGAGTTCCTTGACAAGAACCTCAAGAGGGGGTTCATCAGAGAAAGCAAGGCAGCAGGGGGCAGCCCGGTCTTCTGGGTGGACAAGAAAGACACGCAACAGCGCCGCCTGGTGGTGGATTTTAGACGGCTCAATAGCATGACGGAACCGGTGGCTTTCCCAATGCCCAGAGTGGATGATCTGCTGACAGCGGCACGCAGGGGCAAGATCTTCACCAAGCTCGATCTGAGGGGGGCGTACAACTTGATCAGGATCCGGGAAGGCGATGAGTGGAAGACTACGATGTTCACGCCTCTGGGCTCTTTTGAATATCTGGTGATGCCCTTCGGTTTGCAAGGAGGCTCAGCATGCTTCCAGGCCTTCATGCACCACGTCCTGGGGTCCCTCCTCTTCAATAACTGCTTGGTCTTCCTAGATGACATCCTTATATACTCCAATGACCCCGAGCAGCATGTGAAGGATGTCAGGGAGGTGTTGCAGCGCCTAAAGGAGAACCACCTGTATGTGAAGCTAGAGAAGTGCAAGTTTCACACCAGGGAAGTGGACTTCCTGGGCTACAAGCTGTCAGACAAGGGGCTAGCGATGGACAAGGACAAGGTGCAGGCCATCCTGGACTGGCACAGCCCCAGGACGCGCAAAGATGCCCAACGCCTACTAGGCTTCGCCAACTTCTACAGGAAGTTCATCAAGAACTTCTCTCGCGTTACGGCTCCCATCACGGACTGCCTGAGAGGCAAGCAGAAGTTCAGATGGACACCAGAGGTGCAAGCAGCGTTCGAAAGCCTCAAGAGGGTGTTCGCCTCAGACCAGAACTTGTTCCACGTGGTGCAGGATGCGCCCCTACGTGTGGAGACAGATGCTTCAGACAGAGCTGTGGGCGCCATTTTGCTGCAACTGGACGCCAACAGAGAGTGGAGACCCTGTCCTTCTTCTCCAGAAAGCTGACCCAGCCGGAGCGCAACTACACGGTATTTGATAAGGAGCTTCTCGTGATCCACTCTGCGTTTCAGCACTGGAGACACTTCCTGGTGGGCGCCAAGCACCCCATTCAGGTGTGCACGGACCACAAGAACCTGGAGTTCTGGAGAACGGCCAGGGTGCTCAACCAGCGGCAGATACGGTGGGCAGAGTTCTTCTCGCACTTCAACTTCTCCATCCACTACATACCGGGGGAGCAGAATGTCAGGGCGGATGCCCTATCCCGCAAGCCAGAGTACATGGAGGAGGAGTTGCCCCCAGCACCCAGGCACATTTTCCCCCCGCCCGCATGGTCCTGCGGAGCAGCAGTGGTGAGCGAGGCAGAACTCACAGCACTGACGGCAGCAGATGAGTTTGCCACCCGCATCTTCAGAGAGCTGCGAGGGGGGAGGGAGCAGGCAAAAGACTTTGAGGAAAGGAGGGGGTTGCTTTTTTTACAGAGGAGCCCTGTACCTGCCCACCAAACAGCTCAGAGGTAAGGTCCTCAAGCAGATGCACGACAACCCGACGGCGGGTCATTTTGGAAGGGACAAAACCACTCACCTAGTCATGAGACACTTCTGGTGGCCAGGGGTGCGGGAAGATGTTCGGGACTATGTAAGGGGCTGTGACATATGCCAGCGAGCAAAGGTGGTCAGAGCACCACCAGCAGGGTTGCTGGAGCCATTAGCCACACCGCACAGGCCGTGGGAAGTAGTGTCCATGGACTTCATCACAGACCTGCCGTCGTCCAGGGGCAAGACCGCAGTGTTGGTGGTGGTGGACCTCATGTCCAAAATGTGCCATTTTATACCGTGTGCCAGGGCGGTCTCTGCAGAAGAGACAGCCAAACTGTTTGTTGACCACGTATTCAGACTGCATGGATTACCTTTAAGAGTTATCTCGGATCGAGGCCGCCAATTTGTTTCCAGGTTCTGGAGGCGGCTCATGAACCTCCTGCAGGTGGAGGTCAGCTTGTCGACGGCTCGGCACCCGCAGACCAATGGACAGGCGGAGAGGGTCAACGCAATTCTGCAGCAGTACCTGAGATGCTACGTCAGCCAGCGGCAAACGGACTGGGTGGATCGCCTGCCACTGGCAGAATTTGCCTACAACAATGCGGTGCACGTCTCCACAGGGGTGTCGCCCTTTAAGGCCAACTACGGGCGCGACCTCAGATCCTTCCCGGAGAGGGAGGAGGAGGAGGAGGGCCCACAGGCAGAGGATTGGGCAGAGGAACTGGAGACGGTGCACCAGCAGCTCAGAGAACACTTGGAGAGGGCCAAAGAAGCGTACAAGAAGGGGGCAGATCGCCACAGGCGACCGGGGGAGGCCATCAGGGTGGGGGACAAGGTTTGGTTGTCCTCGGAGGGCCTTCCCACCAGAGGGAGGTGCAAGAAGCTGGCACCCAGAAGGTTGGGCCCCTTCACGGTCATGCAGCAGGTAAACCCGGTGGCATACAGGCTGGCACTGCCAGAGGACATGAGGGTGCACCCAGTGTTTCATAGATCGCTGCTGTCTCCGTACAGGGAAAGTAGCAGGTTCCGAGGCAGCGCACAGACCCCCGAGGGAGGGGGGGGAGTGGAGGCAGGGAGCCACTCAATGAAGCAACGGCCATCCTTGATTCACGAAGGGGGGTGGGGGGCCTGGAGTACCTCATGGCATGGGAGGACGCCCCGCCATCCCAAAATGAATGGGTCCCAGCCACCCAGATACAAGAGGAATTCTTAGTGGAAGAATTCCACGCCCTCTTCCCACACAGGCCCAAGCCCTGGCACATGGAACGGGAGTGGGAGGAGGAGGAAGCACAGGAGGGGGAAAGCAGTTCACCATGGAGATGGGAAGCAGAGTTTGAGGACACGGAGGAGGAGATATGGGCATCTCCGAGGTCCATTCAGTCAGGAGAAGAGGTGGACTGGCAGCAGATTTTCACCCCCACCAGCTCTGAGGCCACAGACTTTTTGGGCTTTCCCTCTTCCCAGGAGGAAGGAGGGGGCCAACGGGACTGGGGGGAGGTGTTCACACCAACCGGCTCGGACAGCACGGAGTTTTTAGGCTTTCAGTCACCACCGACACCCGTGCAGCCTCTAGGGAGGGGAGAAGGGGGGCCTGGGAGGGGGGTGGATGTGAGGGGCAAGGGATATCGCAAAGCCCCTCCCCTCCTGAGTTCCAGCCCAGCCCCGAGCGAGGCTGAAAAGAGGGAAAGCTCCAGCTCAAGTGGGGAAACAGGAAGTGGTGTCCAAGGCTCTGGCAGGGTAGAAGAGCCATCGTCCCAGGTGGGACAGGAAGGGGGAAGGAAGGGGGGCAGGCCAGTCCCCCCAACTCCGGAACTTCGCAGAAAGCGTCGGGGGGAAGAGGATGGGTCTCCCCAAGTTGTTATGTTGGCGCAAGACGTGCCAAAAGCCACTTGGAGGTTCTGATTCAAGCTGAACAGATATGTCTTTGTAAATAGCACTGCCATTAGCACTGTAAATACTCAGCACCAATAAAAGACAAAATGCAGAGCTGTGTAGAGTCGTTACTCTGAAGTAGCCTTCTCCGGCCACCGTGACAGATCCTTTAAGTAGTTTGGACTGGAATTTTGCTCTTAAGCGATATCCTTCTCATTCATGCTTCTCTTCCCACTCATCAGGCAGTCCCTGCAAAATTATGCATGTTATTCCACGAAAGATCATCTGTACAGCTAGAGTCATTGGTGTGCACAGAAGACTCAATGGCCCTAAACCAGGTGCACTTTTATGGTAGCTTCCCTCACAACTGGCTTGATATTTCAGCATTAGCTTCATATTAATTCTATTAACACAATCAAATTATCAAAGCCATAGATTTGTAGGATTCTAGATCATTTGTTTGCATGCAAAATAAACAGTCTTCCTACTTAGCCAGCATCTGCCATTTCTCCATTTGTGTTGTGATGCATTAACTCATTCACTGCAGATGATAAAGTTCTTGTTCCCCAATTTCTCAGGAAATAGAGGGCTTCTTTTTGAGGTTTGGGATGGATCAGACACAGATTTTGTCTGTTTTTTTTTTTTTTTAAAGCAAAGGTCCTGACTTCCTCTGTCTCCTCAGCCTGGTCCTCATACGCTTGTCGGCATAAAAGACTCCACGAAAAGAGTGTCCTTGCAGAGTATTTTCTGCTTTTATTCTTAAAAGCCTTTATCCACAAAATGATCAACTGTACATACATCAAACGCAACTACAGTGGTGCCTCTCTTAACGAATGCCTTGTAAGATGAATTTTTTGCTAGACGAATGGATTTTGCGATCAGAGGTTGCCTTGCAAGACGACGAGATTTTCTATGGCCGTGGCCTCGTTGGAGGTGCCACGAGGAGGTGGGCTCGTAAATACATACTTGGTGGCATTGCAAAAAAATCAAGAAATTTTGGGCAAAGATTTATGTAGAAATGAAGAAAATATTGTAATACTCTTTTAAGAAAAACCCTGAAATTTTCTTATTGGGAATGTTAACTGAAGATATCAAGGAAAAAGGCAGATGTCTAGTAATGTATGCAACCACATCCGCCAGACTCCTTATCGCTAAAAATGGGAAAAGTGATTTAATTCCAAAAATAGAGGATTGGCAAATTAATTGATAAGGTATCAAAATGTGGCGAGGAAAATAGGAGAAAGTAAGGGAATATCAGAACAGAAAATAGACAAAGATTGGAGAAAATTCAATGATAACATGGTAGAATTTGTGGGAAATGCTAACCTCTTTGCAGACAGGTGAAGGGCCTAAGTAACCCAAAACAAAAATGGAAGAAAACATGTAAAAAAAGGTATACAGATGAACTTTGATTCAAAAACAGAAATAGAGAAAAGGCTGGAAGTCATCACAGGGTGGAGGGGGGAAAGGGGTGCAGGGTTTCTTCTTCTTCTTCTTCTTCTTCTTCTTCTTCTTCTTCTTCTTCTATGTTTATGTTGTTATTATCATTTTTTATTTTTTTCTTACATGTATATAACGGATTTGTATTTATCTGAATCGGCATTTAATTTTTTGCAAAATTATTATTTCTCAAATGAAGAGTATTTTCTGGGAGGGGAAAAAAATTTCATATATAGCTATATAATCCCTAGTGTAGTAAGGTAACAGGGCCGGCCCTAAGGCAAGGCTGGGTGGCGCAATGCGCCAGGGCACAGGGCCGCCAGGGGGCGCCGCACTGCCGCACTCGCCAGACAGCCGCGCTGCACCCGCCAGACAGCCCGGCTGCCCTCCCGCCCGCTGCAGGTTCGAGTCCCGGTCACAACCTGGCGGGTCGGGGGCATGAGGAGGACAAGAGGCCTCCGCGCAGGACCTTTGCACCACGGCGCTCGATGTGGTTAAGATGGGCCTGTAAGGTAAGACCATTGGAGCAGGCATTTTCAAAATAAGGTTTTTTATTAACTGCCCTAGTAGGGCAGTAATTGTTCCTTGATAATTCCCCCCTCCCTCCATGATAGCCCCTGGATAGGTATGGGTTTGTGGCTAATGCTGCATGTACACCGGTTCCCAAACCAGAGGTGGGAGTGCGCTGGATACATAGAGGGAAGGAGTGTGTGCACAGCCTAAGTCTGAGGCAAACATATTTATCATGCAAATTTCAAGTGAGTCTGGATTGAAGCACCTCATACCGGCTGGCTGAATGAAAGCTTAAAGCCTATTCTTACTCAAGTGGGACATTGCTACTTCCCCATGGACCCAGTACACTCTGGTAACATTTGAATACTGAAACTATGTAGGAGGTACTGAATACTGGGGGGAGGGGGGGAGAAGTTGATAGAAGGCCCAAATCCAGAATGAGCAGGAGTGCTGAGTAAGCTGTCTATGCTAGAAGGTCAGAAAGTCAGTCACAAGGGATGAGCTAACTGGTGTCTGTTTTTAAACTTGCACGTTTGCAGTTCGGGGAAGAAATCTGCACATGCTCGCAGTTTGGGGCAGACAGGACTGGAGTGGGGGGGGGGAGCTAAAAAAAGTTCTGTTTCTCCTCTCTGCATGAGTAAAGTTCCGCTTTTTTGCCTTGAGTAAGCCTGCAAGAAGTTGTTGTTGCATACTATAAAAGGCAACCTCAGAGAACGAGGAGGGGCTCAGCCTTTGGGAGAGATCCTGCTATAGCCCCTGAGCAGGTAAATAAATCTGATCTTCCTCAGAGAACCCGGTGTCTGTCTTTATTGACTGGGGGAAATACATGCAACAAAGTATCCCAATTATATGGTATTGGTGTAATTCTTCTCCCTCCCAGGTGGTTTCATTCCTACAGTACTCGAGAGGTAGGGAATCACAATGGCAATTATTATTATTACTATTATATCACCCTATACCTAGGGGTCTCAGGGCGGTTCATAGAATAAAATCAAGATATAAAACCATAAAATGTGAGCATCTTTCCTTAGCATATATTCACATAGCACATGACCCAGACAGAATAGGCTCAGCTGCACAATCTTCCGGAGCTCACAGACCATTTGCCCGGAATATGTGATTCCATAGATGTTCATTGTATTTGCATATTTAGAACAGAGAAAAATATAGCTGACAAATGTTGTGGAAGGAGAGAAATGCACTTTATGGAAGAAATGGCAAAATCTCCCCAAAGGTCTTTAATATCCTATCCAAACATTCACCCATAGAAAGGAGCCTTGGTTCTGGAAATTGTGGTGTAGCTCTCTGGTGCTGATTTAATGAGCACCTGAAACAATCTCATTATATGAAAATTTAATAACTTTAACAGATTGACTTTCATGAAATCTATCTGAAGACGACATTCCCTCTCAGTTTTTACACTTGCTGTTTCTGAACCTAAAGGTGAGACTGGCAGGAGCCACAAGCTTCCCTGGTCAGTTTCATATGTGTAAATAAATTTGCCGGGGGGGTGGGGTGGGGTGGGGAGGCAAGGCAAGGCAACCAACAGGGAACTACTTTTCCTACTTTTTATTTTATTTTTTGGAATGAACTACTAATGAGTTTACTAATTTTCATAAGACTAGTTATGCAAAAAAGGATCATTTTTATAGGTAATTTCTTGGAGATTCTTTAGTAAGCTAACATTTTATTCTGGGATGAGATAACATATACATCTCAGTGGTGTTCTATAAAGATAAGTCTTTTTAAAAGTCAAGTATGGTTGGATTGTGTAAGAACTAAAGCCATTCATGTAACTCATCTTTCCCTCAGCAGTGGAAGCCTGTTATTTGTCTGAAAGTTTGCTTCGTTAATGTTTTTGTTTTGTTACCCCGGGCACGACTATGTGGTTTTTTTGTGGCACCACAGACAAATAATTACACATTCTGGATCCAGGCAGATGACAAGGCTTCTTTGTATTTAAGCCTGTCCGAAGACTCCCAAAGCAAGGTACCAATACCATAAATTACTACAAGTAAAAGTTAACATTCTCGCCCTTTGTTTAGACTTCCAGAGCAGGATCTGTGTTGATTTTTTTTCTTCAAATGCTCATAATTGGTTTTCATCAACTTTTTGGAGTTTGTTTGGTGTGGTCCCATGTATATTGGTGAGAAGAGAAGACTCCCTGGAAAAGACCCTGATGTTGGGAAAGATGGAGGGCACAAGGAGAAGGGGATGACAGAGGACGAGATGGTTGGACAGTGTTCTCAAAGCTACGAACATGAGTTTGACCAAACTGCGGGAGGCAGTGCAAGACAGGAGTGCCTGGTGTGCTCTGGTCCATGGGGTCACGAAGAGTCGGACACGACTAAACGACTAAACAACAACAAATGTATATTAGTAAGAAGTTCCACTTGGTGGGACTTACTCCTTAGCAAGTGTTTTAATCCTATTTCCTTTGAGAAAATGAATTTATCCCATGGTGGCTGGTGGTAAATTTGTGGCATATGGGATGAATTCATGGACAAGTTTGTCATCATCTTGAGGTTTCCCCGTTAAATCTAAATTGCGTAGAATGTTAGATTCTTGACATTTATATAGTCCTTTTTGAGTATTCAAAGTGTTTCCCATACATTAGTAGACAGCTGGGGTAGCTCAGCACATGAGACTCAATCTCAGGGCCATGGATTTGAGCCCCATGTTGGGCAAAATATTTCTGCATTTCAGTGGGTTGGACCCTCGTGGTCCCTTCCAACTTTATAAATTCTATGATTCTACCCTTGTAGCAGGGAGCTGGGGCTGGACTCTGAAATAAGAGGAGCTTGCCTAATTTTATCTAGTTAATTCCTGGCCTAGGTGAAATTTAAGACGGGCTTAAATTTACATGCTTTAACTTACTACACTGGATGTAAGACTGTCACTTCAGAAGACAAGTCACCCTTATTAGCACAGTGCTTATGAATCATTGGCTTACCAGAAAGGAAATAGCTGATGATAATGATTTTTAAATTGCTTTAGCTTAAGGAGGAAAATAAATATTTTCTAAATAACTTATCTGCCACATGCAAGGAAACTTCATTTGTTATGACTTCTCATATGTAACACTCCCTGCTTAAACTGTCCCTAAGTAGCCGAGAGAATCCCACAACACATTTTTCAAAAGATCCAGCTTTATTAGTATTTTAAGATGTTCCTTGGGGGAAAGCACACCTTGGATACAACAATCCTTTCTTTACCAAATGATGACAATTTTTTCCTCTAGTTTTCGGTTAAAGTGATTGTTCATCTCTTGTTGATAAAGAAAGAAATGTTCTCTCACGGGATTGCTTCTTCTGGTTGGTTGTCTTGCCCATAAAACATGCAAAAGATCAAATATCTTTTTTCAGTTCTCCTCACTGCTAACTTTGGAGGTCGGTATCAGTCTCTCGCCCAATTGCTGTGGGTGCAGATGGTCTCCTCAAGGATAAAGGATAAAGGATCTTTATACTGGGATCTTCAAAGCAGGCTGGGGGGTTATTTCCCTTTCCCTTCTCCCATTCCCCCCGAGGCCTGCAAGTTGTTGTTCAGAGAAGAGTGGTGGGTGTTCCTCTAGCTTAGCGGCTTTTGCAAACAGAAGCGCCTGCATGCCGGCCACGTTTCTTGGGTGTCACTGTTTGCTGGCTTGATTGGTTATTGGAGAGATCTTCCTGTTGCTCCATCTCCATCTCCTTGTTGCCAGGGGTGGTGAAGCGGACAGACTGCTTCTTTGTCTGCCTGTCCTCTGATGGCGATGCTGATTTTGGCATGGAAGGGTTGGCCAAACTGTAGAAAATATCATTCTCAGTTCGACGTGGCTTTCTTTGGGCTTTCTTCAGAGCAGAAGTACCTGCACGCCTAGCATGTACCTTGAGAGCCTTCTTCAGTTTAGCCTTGATAGCAGCCCTCTTCTTTAGTTTGGCGTGCAGAAGGCCTGAGCGAGTCCGAGTGTGATGCTTCTTCTTCCTTAGCCTGCCCGCCTGTGAGGGTTTCCTGCTGTAGGTTTTACTCCTCTGGGAGCACATGGAATGCTTGGCCTTGGCCTTGTGGGCTGAAAGGACGTTGGCCCTCATCCGCCTGTCAAAATACCGGGACGTGGGCTGGCGCCTCTTTTGATAGTGACTCCTTGCATACTTCCCTATGCGTCTTGTCCTTGCTTTCTTCTTTCGCCTGGAATGTAGCCTTCTTCGTCTGCTCAGGATCTTCCGGGATCTATTCTGGCTCCTTCTCTGGTAGTAAGCCTTCCTACGGCTTTGGACAGCAGACATGACTTTGCTGTTTCTCTGCCTTCCTGCCCTACTGCAAGTGACAGTTACCTCACTCCAGCTGGGCTCTTATATAGTGGGAGGCATTCAAATGAGGGAACCGGCTCCGGGTGCTGTGATTGGCTAGGTGGAACAATAGTCCAGTGAAGTGCGTAATAATGCTTAACTGAGATATTTCCTTCATGGTGAAATCACAGTAAGCCCCCCCCCCCCAAAATCTGGCCCTGTGTTGAAGGAGGGGGAAATAGCTGTTCTCATGGATGAAATAAAAATGATTTTCTGGAATTCTGGTCATCCTATAATGAGCCAATATTTGGGCCTCTCTTAATTGTCTTCTAAAGGTATCACTTGGATTGGTGCCATTATTATACAGAGAAAATGCTGGTTGCTACTTGAATTAATGTCCTAGCCATGTTTTGATTCATTACGCCAGCTTTTTTTGTTGAAATGGACAAGAAATAATAGAGACCTTGTGGACTCTGCTTCTTTCCATGATTGAGAAACTGTAGGAAATAATCAGTTGCATTTGGGTAGTGACACTGATCTTCAGGATACGTTGCTATATGAAAATGTGTAGGCAGTATCTTCAGTTTTCAGAAACAAAAATAGGGCTAAATGCACCTAGCCCATCAGATTTTATTTTTTATAAAATGAGTATACAACATCTTTTTAATTTTTTTGAATTGTATAATTAAAATGCCATATATTAAAATGATACATACAGTCCAATCCAAATCTTTATTACGGTCATAGACCAGCATTTAAAATCTAAAAAGTGCTTTAGAAAGCTTAAAGGTGAATATAAAAGTCTATAAGAATTTAAAAGAAGCTAAAAGAATCCAAAAGAAGGGTCAGGAACATTGGGCAGGTGTGGAAGAGCACAAAAGGTTGATATATAAAGGCTTTAGCTATCATTTACAGAGCACTCTCATATGTTCCTTAAAACTGATTTGCGGCACATGAAAGATACATAAAACCATTTAGCAGCCAATTGAAATGGACCAGCAAAATGTTAAGGAGCTGATTACAGGAGCCTTATTTGCTTGTTACCTTAAACTGTAGTTTTTTACTGATATACAGGCGCATGTGCAGTGTGCTGGTTCACACTGCTGTAAGCACTCTGCTCCTCCAGGGCTGTGTGGAGCTGAGCCATGGTTAATGTTATGCCTGAAACCAAGCTTGTGGTTTGTTTCCACCAAACAAACCGCAAATGATAAGCCAAGAGCAAACCTTGGTTGTAAGCTCAGTGTTTGGAGAGAAACAAACCTCAAGTCAATGTTTGGACATAACATTAAGCCCATGGTTTAGTTCAAAGCAGCGTAACAGGGGAAGAGTTTGCCTTAGTTTAACTATGGTTTAACGTGATGCAGGCTAGAAAATAGCAGTTTGAACAGCTTCACCAATAATTTTCTGAAAGGTGTGGTGGAACAGAAAGAAATTGGTTGAATGAGAAGGTCTTTAATAGCGTCCTAAAACTCATTAGACATGTGGCCAAGTGTGCCTCCCTAGGCAGTGCATTCTGCAATTGTGGTTCAACAGAAGTATTATGCATTTCCACCATGCCTCTCAATTCTTTTGACAAAACATACAATATAAAAATGAGGAGAGTTAACCTCCAGCTTCTAGTCCTCTTTAGCATGAAAGGGTTTTGGACAAGATCAATATACCGGATATCAAAATAAATGATCAACCTCTGTGATGGAAAAGCTCAGCTCGACCCCTTTGGTGGTGCAGTGCTGAGGAATTCCACCAGAGGGCCGAGCTGTAGCCTCCCTCTGACTGGCTGCCAGTGCAGCTCGCCAGAGGGGGGCGGAGTCAGCACTTTGGAAGGGAAAAAGGAAAGCAGGAGAGAGAGTTGGGCTGGATCTATATTGATCTTTTAAATGTTATTAAATACCGTAATTTCCTTCCTGTGAAGCTTGAATGATCACATTCTGAAACTTATTTCCAAGAAAGCGTCTTCTGATAGTTTCCTCTTAGAATAGAATCATAGAATCACAGAGTTGGAAGAGACCACAAGGGCCATCCAGTCCAACCCCCTGCCGAGCAGGAAACACCATCAAAGCATTATTGGCATATGCCTGTCAAGCCTCTGCTTAAAGACCTCCAAAGAAGGAGACTCCACCACACTCCTTGTCAGCAAATTCCACTGTCGAACAGCTCTTACTGTCAGGAAGTTCTTCCTAATGTTTAGGTGGAATCTTCTTTCTTGTAGCTTGAATCCATTGCTCCATGTCTGCTTCTCTGGAGCAGCAGAAAACAACCTTTCTCCCTCCTCTATATGACATTATTTAATATATTTGAACATGGCTATCATATCACCCCTTAACCTTCTCTTCTCCAGGCTAAACATGCCCAGCTCCCTAAGCCGTTCCTCATAAGGCATTGTTTCCAGGCCTTTGACCATTTTGGTTGCCCTCCTCTGGACACGTTCCAGCTTGTCAGTATCCTTCTTGAACTGTGGTGCCCAGAACTGGACACAGCACTCCAGGTGAGGTCTGACCAGAGCAGAATACTGTGGTACTATCACTTCCCTTGATCTAGATGCTATACTCCAGGCACCCCCAAACTTCGACCCTCCAGATGTTTTGGACTACAACTCCCATCTTCCCCGACCACTGGTCCTGTTAGCTAGGGATCATGGGAGTTGTAGGCCAAAACATCTGGAGGGCCGCAGTTTGGGATGGCTGCTATACTCCTATTGATGCAGCCCAGAATTGCATTGGCTTTTTTAGCTGCTATATCACACTGTTGACTCATGTCAAGTTTGTGGTTTACCAAGACTCCTAGATCCTTTTCACATGTACTGCTCTCAAGCCAGGGGTCACCCATCCTGTATTTGTGCCTTTCATTTTTTTTTTGCGCAAGTGTAGTGCTTTACATTGCTTTGTACATCATCTTGTTTGCTTTGGCCTAGTTGTCAAGATAGGCTACATCCACAGCATTCCCTTCATCTACCAGGCTTGTAATTCTGTCAAAAAATGAGATCAGATTAGTCTGACATGACCCATTTTACAGAAACCCATGCTGACTTTTAGTGATCACAGTGTTCCTTTCTAGGTGCTCACAGACCGTTTGCTTAATAATCTGCTCTAGAATCTTTCCTGGTATTGATGTCAGGCTGACTGGGCGGTAATTGTTTGGGTCCTCTCTTTCCCCCCTTTTGAAAATAGGGACAACATTTGCCCTCCTCCAGTCTGCTGGGACTTCGCCTGTTCTCCAGGAATTCTCAAAGATTACTGCCAGTCGAGATGATTGATAGTTTGAATATTGACAAATTACCCATCTTGCTGATACTCTCTCTCTCTATATATATATAAGCAACTAATCCAGCTAGGATGTCATGTACATCATGTACATCTACACACATTCTCACATCCTTTGCATACTGGAATTCCTCCGCTAGGACAAAACTAAAATAACAGAATCTTCTCAAAGGAAGCTTTTTGTGAGCAAGTAGGGAAGGGAATAGTTTCAAAATATATTTTGCAGTGGAGGAATAGAGCAGACTGCAACTTATTGAACAGGGTTTGTCATTTGGCGTGGGCTGGTGCATTGTATTTATTTAAATTATATATGTCAAGGTTGTTAATACTACTCCTGAGTAACGACCTTCCACATACTTGTCTTTCAAAAGTCTTTATTGGTGCACGTTATTTACAGTGTAGTGAGCTGTCAGTTTCATGTCTTCTCATTCCGTTTCAGAATCCGGCACTGCCCCTTTTCGTGACTTTGACCAACATAAAAGCCTCGGGACAGTGAATCTCCTCCCCTTTCTCCTCCTCCTTAATTCCAGTGCCGGGGGGAAGGGTCTACGATCTGCTTTCTCCCTGTCCACCCTTCCCGCCTCTCTCTCTCCCCGCCTGTGGAGCAGGGGCTCTCCCATGCTGCCAGAGACCTGGCACTCCTTCTCCGTCTCCTGACTAGCCCCTTCAGACCCCGCGCTTTCATGACTGCTTGGCGACGGACTGCTCCTGATGAGAGGGAGGGTTCTCTATAATCCCCCCTTACAATATATAACTTGCTCTTCATTGTTATTCACACTGTACCAGAGTGAGGAACATCACTAATAAAACAAAACAGTATTTAATGTAAATAGTGTTGGTACTGCTCATATCCGAGAAGGGAGAACATTCAAGAGTTGGAGGTGCCCTCTTATGAGTTGCCACATACTGTATTTCAGAGAACTGTGGCAACGTGAGACAGGCATCGTTCCCTGATGACCTCAAAGTCCTGGCAGGTGCATGAGGAAGCAGGCTATCTTTCAGGTATCAGTCCTGAGCTGCCTAGAGCTTTTTATGTCAAAATGTGAACTATAAATGTGCTTCAGTAGTGCTACTGAAGTCAGCTGGCAGTCAGTTCAGAGCTTTCAACACCTGCATTGTTTGTAAGATGTCCCCAAAAGTGTTCTACACCAACTGCAGCTTCTGAGCCAGACCTTAAGGCAGCCTTGTAGAGGGAATTGTGCTGATTCAGCCATTAAATCACTAATAGTAGCCAGACACTGCCTGTTCAGGGACAGCCATATGGGGAGCCAGCTAAAGCTGGCGAAAGGCACTCAGCTGTGGTTTCCACCTGGCTTCACCAGCATAGTTTTCTCAAACTCTACCCACAGTCTGCAAGGAGGAGTGCAGTATCACAGAGAACAGTCCCAAGATCTTGGAAAAGGGAGTTGTAACCCACCAAGGCTCTGTCTTTTCAAGATTCAGGTTTAGCTTATTCACCATCACCGAGTCCACCACTATCGAGGCAAGCAAAAAGCCGCAGTCTCTCCCGACTCAGGTGTTACAGAGAAAGCTGTGTGTTATCAGAACATCTCAATTGTGATTCCATTTTCCCCCACCCCTATCATATGAATGTACCCCAATCCCAATTGTTTAGGAATGTTTGTAAGAGTCCTGGTGTTTGTCTTATGAATTCAGTTAATGCATTTTTTCTTGCACACTTGTGGAATGCCCTCCCATCAGATGTCAAGGAGATAAAGAACTATGGAACTTTTAGAAGACATCTGAAGGCAGCCCTAGTGGGTAGTTTTTAATGTTTGATGTTTTATTATGTTGTTATATGTACTGGAAGCTGCCCAGAGTGGCTGGGTATAATTATTATTATTATTATTATTATTATTTATTAGCTGAGACTGGCGTGATACTGGGACCCTACAAGAGATGACAAGAGAACATTTGCTGCTGTTGCTTTCAGTCTGCAAATGGTAAAAGTGTGTGTGTGTTTTGATAGATAAGAGATCAATCCCAACAAAGCCAGGTGAAAATAATTACATTTTATTATGAGTCCTCCCACTTTTACAAAAACCCTGGTGTAAAAATAGAACATTAAATTATTTTGAAAAGCGTGTGTAGGTACTTTGAACAGTGCAAGGGTTAAAGGGGAGCAATTCAGGAGAGTGTTGATTTAAAGCTGTCTGTAAATGATTGCTGGAAATCTGTCAGTGTAACAATGCATTCAGAAAGTATACCACAAACATTGCTTACTCTCACTGTTTATCTGTCAGGTTGCCAAGTTAGTTCCAAGTCTCAGAGATCACCAAAGCAGCTGATTTAACTAACTGCCCAGCATGGAAAATGTGGGAAATATAGAGAATGCTAGGCTCTGTGGAATTCCAAATTCAGAGGAAGGGGAACAAGTTTATGATCAAATCAGTGAAGACCTAGCAGGCCTTTCTTTTAAGGCTGTGGTAGACTGCATGGATATGAGAAGTGGAGAGAACCTGGAAGATAGCTATGTGGATTCTCTGTCATCTCATTATAGCTACAATGGGAAAGAAGAGCGAAATTCTTTTCAGAGAGAGATTTTTGCTCTGGAAGGTCAGCAACATCAGGAGGATGTTAGCCCAACACCAAGTGACAAAGGGAGCCCCTCTGCAAATAAAGCGGCTTCAACTGATCACATTCTAAAGAAGATCCAGAGCACGGACAGAAATGCTCAAAATACCATCAGATTGCCAAGCAATAATAATTCAGAAGAAAACAACAACTTTCAGAAAGAAGACCTTCAGCTTTTCCTCATCATTAAGGTAGGTGCTTTTTCCAAGTATATACACAATTATGTGAATGAGGCTAAGGATAGATTTCCCTAATGGGGGGGACAGGGGGGAGAATGTTTTTATTAGATTTGCTTGTTTCTTTGCTGTTTTGTCTGATGAAATCTTTTTGTAACTCAAAAGCTAGCTACTGCAACATTGCCCATTGCTAACTGATTTGGAGATTGGATCAACCCCTAATTTTCATGCTTGCCCTCAAAATATCAGGGTCATGTGATACAGAATATTGGTTTAGGTTTAATGCACCTGAGCAAGGGGGGGGGGACAACAACACCAGTGAGCTCTGTCCAACATCTGAAAGCCATGCACCCTGGCCTGGAGAGTCTCGGGGGTCCTGCCTTGTGAATGCTTCCTGGGAGATGCACTGTGCTCATTAGCTAACTGGCATGTTGGCAGCTCACAGTGCCACTCTAGGACAGAAAATGCATTTTTATTTTGTAGCTGTTAAGAGTGCTCTCAACACTACTGAACAGATATGACAATATTGGCAGAGCACCTAAGAGATAATAATGCAAATGCTAATTCACACCAATCATTACAGAAAATCCCTGCAAGTCCTGTGGGCCTCACCTGAGATACACTTTTAAATATTTTATCTGTAATGATTAGCAATGTTTACTTTCAAAGTTATTTTGTTTATTTAGCGTATTTATATGCTACCAAACATCCACAGATCAGAACAGGAAACAATAAAATTCCATAAAACCAAGTTCTTAAAACACAGAAACATAATTAAAGTGCAATAGAAACAACAGTTTAACTATTCTCAAATAATAGTGGCACAGTAGCTTCATATAGCTGTTAAGTAGCATTGGGGACAGAATAGATCCCTGAAGGATCCATAAATCAACTACCATGGGGGGGGGGTTCAAACAGAAGTCTCCCAGTGCTACTCTCTAGTACTAGTCTGGTGTAGTTCCCTAATAAAATAGGATAGTGAAATACACATTTTTGTTGTTTAGTCGTGTCCGACTCTTCGTGACCCCCTGGACCAGAGCATGCCAGGCACTCCTCCTGTCTTCCACTGCCTCCCGCAGTTTGGTCAAACTCATGTTCGTAGCTTCGAGAACACTGTCCAACCATCTCGTCCTCTGTCGTCCCCTTCTCCTTGTGCCCTCCATCTTTCCCAACATCAGGGTCTTTTCCAGGGAGTCTTCTCTTCTCATGAGGTGGCCAAAGTATTGGAGCCTCAGCTTCAGGATCTGCTTTCCAGTGAGCACTCAAGGCTGATTTCCTTCAGAATGGATAGGTTTGATCTTCTTGCAGTCAATGGGACTCTCAAGAGTTTCCTTCAGCACCATAATTCAATAATAATTAATTTTACAATAATAATAATAATTAATTTTACAATAATAATATTCATTTGTAATTCATTTTACAATAATAATAATAATAATAATAATAATAATAATAATAATAATAATATTTATACCCCGCCCTTCCCAGTCAAGACCAGTCTTAGGGCGGCTAACAACAAGAATTTCAAGGCAAGCATAAAAGAAACAATTCAATTAAAATGCAGATTAAATACAATGTGTACTTAATTGTTAAAATTCAATTCAATTGTTAAATTCAATTGTTAAAATTCAATTCAATTTCAATTGTTAATATTCAATTTTAAAATTAGGAATCTACAAGTGCAACCTTATTTAAATATCTGTAGGATACCCTCCTTAGGGGAGGGTAACACCGGGGTGAGACTGAGTCAGTCCAAAGGCCAAGCGGAACAGCTCTGTCTTGCAGGCCCTACAGAAAGATGACAACTCCCGCTGGGCCCTAGTCTCCTGAGAGGGAGTGTTCCATCAGGTTGGGGCTAGTACTGAGAAGGCCCTGGTCCTGGTCAAGGCCAGTCTAACCACCTTGTGACTCGGGATCTCCAGTATGTTATTATTTGTGGACCTTAATGTCCTCCGCGGGGCAAGGAGAAAACAAGCAGAAAACTCACTAGGCAATCAACATTGATGGACCTTGATATACAGACATTTGCATGCAAAGCCTATGCAGTAACTTGGCAGTAACTTCTGCTCTGTTCATTGGTGCTTACTCCCTGAATTTAAGATTGCAGCTGATGATACCAGTTGTTGAGGGTGGGGAGGATGCCCATGTGAACATCTCCCCCCACAAGATAAGCCTGGCCATTTAATGGCCAGTTTAGCTGACTTGATTTGTTACTATTGGTTCCATAATTTTAACACTGTCGTCCCCCCGCCCTTGTCCCATATCACACTAGTTTGCTTTACTAAGACTGTTTCGGAGAAAACCCACAAAGCTAACAAATAGTTTCTGAGTGTTTGTGGCATGTCTGAACTTGCAGAGAATGAACAAAGGTTTCCATGGGGTGTGTTCTAGTCACAAAATCAAGCGATTCACAAATCTATGCTTGTGGATCAGACCTTACATTTTCTCTCACCTGCTCTTTTGCATATCACCTTTTATGATGGTATGACCACTTTTAATTGTGAGCCACAAGTTTGTATATTGAGCCAGGGTAGGTATTATAAAAATTGTAAAAATTGCTTATGATTGGTTGTTTACATTAAGCTGCATGCATGTTGAGAGCATTGCAGCGCTGCCACATTGTCTTCTGCCTGGACAAGAGTTTTGCAACAGTCTTCTTCTTTGGCAATCACTTGTAGCTGAGTAAGATTGTCTTCTATGAACACGGTTTTAACATCCTTCCACAGTGGGGACATAGGTTTCTGGGCAGAAGTTGATCATGGTGAGGGTTTGCCAAACGTGGCTTCCTCTTAGCACGTTTCTCCTTTCATCCTGAGTTTGAGCATCTTCAAAGCCCATGACACCTTTGGTAAAGGCTGTTCTCCAATTGGAGAACAGGCCAGTGTTTCCCAGTTGTCAGTGTTTATACTACCTTTTTTTTAAAAAAAGAATTGCCTTGAGACAGTCTTTTACAGGCTACCTACCTGTAACTATATTTAGGATGATTTGGAGGTCACCCTCTGAGTGTGCATACACTACGTTGTCATCAGCATACTGAAGCTCTGTGATGGAAGTTATGGTAACCTTACTCTTTGCTTTCAGCCTGCTCAGATTAAAGAGCTTTCCATCTGTTTGATACATGATTTCTACCCTGATGGGGAGTTTCCCTTCGACAAAGTGTAGGATCATGGCAATGAAAAAAAAAGAGTTTGGGCAATAACACAACCCCATTTAACACCTGATCCCACTGTGAATGGTTCACTTTGAGAGCCATTGTTATCTGCAATTGTTGCTGTCATATTATCATGGAGGAGCTGAATGATGTACACAAATTTATCTGGGCAGCCAGTTTTCAGAAGGCCAGTCCACAGGGCATTACAATTTACAGTGCCAAAGGCCGTAGTCAGGTCAATAAACGCCATATACATAACCAAGGCTTGACTGTGTAATTGCTTACTTGGAAGAAACACTGAAAGTTCTGAGGAACTATGCTCATTCAGCAAAAAGTATTCTTTAAATGGTTGCTTCATTGCTTTCACTGTCATTTTGAGGTGCTATATTCTTCCTTCTCATAAAAGAGATGGCAGTAAAAGCACATAGTAGTTTGATCAGAAGCAACTAATTCCTCTGATAAGAGCAATTAATTTCACATATTCATTCCTCTGAACATTGCATTGCTGGTGTCCCTGATAGGTCCTTTTCTTTGGCTCCTTTCTCCGCTGGCTTTAAAAAAACCAGTTGAGCAGGGGGCAAAGTTTCTCTTGGGCCTCAAAAGCTGATTGGCTGTGTGCTCGATACTTGATAATAGCTAAGAATAGCAAGAGTATAAAAGCTCCAAGCACAGCAAAACAGGGAACTTATTCAGGCATTAGGCGCTCCTGCGATGACACTCACGCAAGAGGAAGCATGAGGCTTCACTTGCTGGCCTTGGTCCCGTCAGCCCATCCCCCGCTCCACCCCCCCCCACATGGTGTGTGTGTAAAGCTCTGCAGAAGGCAGCCTGCTGTGCACGTTTAGGCTTCCTGTGTGATTCTGCACCCTCCACCGTCAGGGTTCTCCACCATGTGGGGGAGTCCCTCAGTCTGCCTACTGCAGGCTTCCCTACTTCAGAGCATCCACTCCAAAGCAGGATCCGGTCAATGGGGCTGTGACAGAGGAGGCCGGCCAGTGAGCCTGGTGCTGCTGTCCACCTCGTGTGAGCGCACTTGTGTGAGCACTGAAAGGTGCTTTCTTCAAACATATTCAAACATATTGCCAGTTGCATTGTGCTTACTTCATGTCAGGACGCATCCAGGAGGGATGAGCCCACACTGGAACTGCATCCATCCCATTTTGGGCAGGCCTCAACTGTCTCCGTCTCCCAGCACTGGGGATGCCAGGGACTGTGGGGACACCTGGTCTTTGTGGAAAGCAGTGCGCTGCAGGCAACAACTTCTCAGTAGTGGCACCCGCCCTGTGGAACACCCTCCCATCGGAGGTCAAGGAGATAAACAACTACCTGACATTTAGAAAACACCAAAAGGCAGCCCTGTTTAGGGAAGTTTTTAATCTGTGATATTTTAATATATTTTGGTATTTGTTGGAAGCGGGGGAAACCCAGCCAGATGGGCGGGGTATAAATAACAACAACAACAACAACAACAACTTCTCACTGAAGGTGCCCTGAGGCACTGGACTGGCTCTGCCCCTCCAGACTGGCCAATGGACCCTCCTGGACAGGAAAGCTCTCCTGTTCCCATTGAGCTGTGATTGAGCAACAGGGCCTTCCTGTCGCCCTGCAAGTTGTTCTTCCATCCTGACTGCTGGCTTTCGGTTCCCAACCTCTGGCTGATCACGGACTGCTGCCCATGGCTCAGCCTTGACAGTTGTTTTTGTTTAGTCGTTTAATCGGGTCCGACTCTTCATGACCCCATGGACCAGAGCACGCCAGGCACTCCTGTCTTCCACTGCCTCCCGCAGTTTTGTCAAACTCATGTTGGTGGCTTCGAGAACACTGTCCAACCATCTTGTCCACTGTCATCCCCTTCTCCTTGTGCCCTCCATCTTTCCCAACATCAGGGTCTTTTCCGGGGAGTCTTTTCTCCTGAGGTGGCCAAAGTATTGGAGCCTCAGCTTCAGGATCTGTCCTTCCAGTGAGCACTCAGGGCTGATTTCCTTCAGAATGGATAGGTTTGATCTTCTTGTAGTCCATGGGACTCTCAAGAGTCTCCTCCAGCACCATAATTCAAAAGCATCAATTCTTTGGTGATCAGCCTTCTTTATGGTCCAGCTCTCACTTCCATACATCACGACTGGGAAAACCATAGCTTTAACTATGCAGACCTTTGTTGGCAAGGTGATGTCTCTGCTTTTTAAGATGTTGCCTAGGTTTGTCATTGCTTTTCTCCCAAGAAGCAGGCGTCTTTTAATTTCGTGACTGCTGTCACCATCTGCAGTGATCAAGGAGCCCAAGAAAGTAAAATCTCTCACTGCCTCCATTTCTTCCCCTTCTATTTGCCAGGAGGTGACGGGACCAGTGACCATGATCTTGGTTTTTTTGATGTTGAGCTTCAGACCATATTTTGCACTCTCCTCTTTCACCCTCATTAAAAGGTTCTTTAATTCCTCCTCACTTTCTGCCATCAAGGTTGTGTCATCAGCATATCTGAGGTTGTTGATATTTGTAGAGATTTCTCAGGAGAAAGATGAGGTGATCAGGCACTCCCATTTCTTTAAGAACTTGCCATAGTTTGCTGTCGTCGACACACTCAAATGCTCAATGAAGCAGAAGTAGATGTTTTTCTGGAACTCTCTAGCTTTCTCCATAATCCAGTGCATGCTTACAATTTGGTCTCTGGTTCCTCCGCCCCTTTGAAATCCAGCTTGCACTTCTGGGAGTTCTTGGTCTACATACTGCCTAAGCCTGCCTTGTAGAATTTTAAGCATAACCTTGCTAGCGTGTGAAATGAGTGCAATTGTGCGATAGTTGGAGCATTCTTTGGCACTGCCCTTCTTTGGGATTGGGCTGTAGACTGATCTTCTACAATCCTCTGGCCACTGCTGACTTTTCCAAACTTGCTGGCATATTGGGTGTAGCACCTTAGCAGCAGCATCTTTTAAATAGTCCAGCTGGAATATCATCACTTCCACTGGCCTTGTTATTAGCAGTGTTTTCTAAGGCTCATTTGACTTCACTCTCCAGGATGTCTGGCTCAAGGTCAGCAACCACACTACCTGGGGTATACGAGACCTCCATATATTTCTGGTATAATTCCTCTGTGTATTATTGCCACCTCTTCTTGATGTCTTCTGCTTCTGTTAGGTCCTTTCTACTGTTGTCCTTTATTATGGTAATCTTTGTACGAAATGTTCCTTTCATATCTCCAATTTTCTTGAACAGATCTCTTTTCCCCCCCATTCTGTTGTTTTCCTCTATTTCTTTGCATTGCTCGTTTAAGAAGGCCCTTTTGTCTCTCCTTGCTATTTTTTGGAATTCTGCGTTAATTTCCTGCATTTTTCACTATCTCCATCGCATTTTGCTTGCCTTCTCGCCCCTGCTATTTGTAAGGCCAGGGCAGTCTCGAACAGGTCGCGCGCCCTGGTGCTGAGGGGCAGAGATCGCTCCGGGGCCCCCGCCCTCACAGGGCGCAGCATGGTTTCCGCGCGGCAAAGCGGAACCCTGGCCCGGCACCCTGGCACACCGCGCCACCGGGGGTCTACCTAGAGCCGGCCCTGTGTAAGGCCTCATTGGACAGCCACTTTGCTTTCTTGCATTTCCTTTTCATTGGGATGGTTTTTGTTGCTGCCTCCTGTATAATGTTATGAGCCTCCATCCATAGTTCTTCAGGCACTCTGTCCACCAAATCTAAATCCTTAAACCTGTTCCTCACTTCCACTGTGTAGTCATAAGAGATTTGATTTAGATTGTGTCTTACTGGTCCAGTGGTTTTTCAATCTTTCTTCAGTTTAAGCTGGATTTTTGCTAGAAGAAGCTGATGATCTGAGTCACAGTCAGCTCCAGCTCTTGTTTTTGCTGACTGTATAGAGCTTCTCCATCTTTGGCTGCAGAGAATATAATCAATCTGATTTCAATGTTGCCCATCTGGTGATGTCCATGCGTAGATTCATCTCTTGTGTTGTTGGAAAAGAGTGTTTGTGATGACCAGCTTGTTCTCTTGACAGAACTCTATTAGCCTTTGCCCTGCTTCATTTTGAACTCCAAGGCCAAACTTGCCAGTTGTTCCTTTTATCTCTTGATCCCCTACTTTAGCATTCCAATCCCCTATAATGAGAAGAACATCCTTCTTTGGTGTCATTTCTAGAAGGTGTTGTAGGTCTTCATAGAATTGGTCAATTTCACTTTCTTCAGCACCGGTAGTTGGTGCATAAACCTGGATTACTGTGATGTTAAAAGGTCTGCCTTGGATTCGTATCGAGATCATAGAATCATAGAGTTGGAAGAGACCACAAGGGCCATCCAGTCCAACCCCCTGCCAAGCAGGAAACACCATCAAAGCATTCCTGACAGATGGCTGTCAAGCCTCTGCTTAAAGACCTCCAAAGAAGGAGACTCCACCACACTCCTTGGCAGCAAATTCCACTGCCGAACAGCTCTTACTGTCAGGAAGTTCTTCCTAATGTTTAGGTGGAATTTTCTTTCTTGTAGTTTGAATCCGTTGCTCCGTGTCCGCTTCTCTGGAGCAGCAGAAAACAACCTTTCTCCCTCCTTTATATGACATCCTTTTATATATTTGAACATGGTTATCATATCACCCCTTAACCTTCTCTTCTCCAGGCTAAACATACCCAGCTCCCTAAGCCGTTCCTCATAAGGCATCGTTTCCAGGCCTTTGACCATTTTGGTTGCCCTCTTCTGGACACGTTCCAGCTTATCAGTATCCTTCTTGAACTGTGGTGCCCAGAACTGGACACAATACTCCAGGTGAGGTCTGACCAGAGCAGAATACAGTGGTACTATTACTTCCCTTGATCTAGATGCTATACTCCTATTGATGCAGCCCAGAATTGCATTGGCTTTTTTAGCTGCTGCATCACACTGCTGACTCATGTCAAGTTTGTGGTCAACCAAAACTCCTAGATCCTTTTCACATGTACTGCTCTCAAGCCAGGTGTCTCCCATCCTGTATTTGTGCCTTTCATTTTTTTTGCCCAAGTGTAGTACTTTACATTTCTCCTTGTTAAAATTCATCTTGTTTGCTTTGGCCCAGTTGTCTAATCTGTTAAGGTCATTCTGAAGTGTGATCCTGTCCTCTGGGGTGTTAGCCACCCCTCCCAACTTGGTGTCATCTGCAAACTTGCTCAGGATTCCCTCAAGCCCATCATCCAAGTCATTGATAAAGATGTTGAACAAGACTGGGCCCAAGACAGAACCCTGTGGCACCCCACTAGTCACTACTCTCCAGGATGAGGAGGAGCCATTGATGAGCACCCTTTGGGTTCGGTCAGTAATCCAGCTACAAATCCACTGAATGGTAGCATTGTCTAGCCCACATTTTACCAGCTTCTTTACAAGAATATCATGGGGCACCTTGTCAAAGGCCTTGCTGAAATCAAGATAGGCTACATCCACAGCGTTCCCTTCATCTACCAGGCTTGTAATTCTGTCAAAAAATGAGATCAGATTAGTCTGACATGACTTATTTTTCAGGAACCCATGCTGACTTTTAGTGATCACAGAGTTTCTTTCTAGGTGCTCACAGACTGTTTGCTTAATGATCTGCTCTAGAATCTTTCCTGGTATTGATGTCAGGCTGACTGGGCGGTAATTGTTTGGGTCCTCTCTTTTCCCCTTTTTGAAAATAGGGACAACATTTGCCCTCCTCCAGTCTGCTGGAACTTCGCCTGTTCTCCAGGAATTTTCAAAGATTATTGCCAGTGGTTCTGAAATCACCTCTGCCAGTTCTTTTAATACTCTTGGATGTAGTTCATCTGGCCCTGGAGACTTGAATACATCTAAACTAGCCAAGTATTCTTGTACTACCTCCTTACTTATTCTGAGCTGTGTTTCCCCTGCTGAATCATCTGCTCCATATTCTTCAGGTCGGGCGTTGTTTTCTTTCTTGGAGAAGACTGAGGCAAAGAAGGCATTGAGGAGTTCTGCCCTTTCTCTGTCCCCTGTTTGCATTTCACCATCTTCTCCTCTGAGTGACCCCACTGTTTCCTTGTTTTTCCTTTTGCTACGGACATACCCATAAAAGCCCTTTTTGTTGCTTTTAACCTCTCTGGCGAGCCGGAGTTCATTCTGTGCTTTAGCTTTTCTGACTTTGTCTCTACACGTGCTGGCTATATGTTTGAATTCCTCTCTGGAGATTTCCCCCCTTTTCCATTTTTTGTACATATCCCTTTTAAATCTTAACTCAGTCAAAAGTTCTTTAGATAGCCAGCCTGGCTTCTTTAGGCACCTTCCATGTTTCCGTCTCATTGGTATTGCCTGAAGTTGTGCTTTTAATATCTCCCTTTTAACAAACTCCCAACCATCATGAACTCCCTTCCCTTTTAGTATTACTGTCCATGGGATTTCACCCAGCGTTTCCCTAAGTTTTCTGAAGTCGGCTTTCTTAAAGTCTAGAATTTGGACCTTAGTATGCTTGGTTGCTCCTTTCCGCTGGATAATAAACTCCAGAAGAGCATGGTCACTCCCACCTAATGATCCTGCCACTTCTACCCCACTAACCAAGTCATCACTATTGGTTAGGACCAGATCTAAAATGGCTGATCCTCTTGTTGCTTCTCCCACTTTCTGGACAATGAAGTTGTCTGCAAGGCCAGTGAGGAATCTGTTCGACCTTATGCTCTTGGCTGAGTTTGACATCCAACAAATATCAGGATAGTTGAAATCCCCCATTACTACTATTTCACTTCCTTTGGAATGCTTGGCCATCTGTTCCAGGAAGGCATCATCTGTGTCCTCAGTTTGGCTTGGGGATCTATAGTAAACTCCCACAATGAGATCACTGGTGTTTTTCTCTCCCTTAATTTTGACCCAGATACTCTCAATTTGGCTTTGAAGTTTTAAATCCTGGATCTCTTCACAGGTATACATATCCCTAACATATAAAGCTACTCCTCCTCCTTTCCTGTTTGGTCTATTTCTCTTAAATAGATTGTATCCCTCTATTACTACATTCCAGTCATGAGACTCATCCCACCAGGTTTCAGTGATGCCTATTATGTCATATTTAGATTGTCAGGTCCATCATTCTGTCATTTTTGAGATTGCATCCCATTACAGCTTTTGCCACTCTTTTGTTGACTATGAGGGCCACTCCATTTCTTCTACGGGATTCTTGCCCACAGTAGTAGATATGATGGTTGTCCGAACTGAATTCACCCATTCCCTTCCATTTTAGTTCACTGATGCCCAGGATGTCAATATTTATTCTTGCCATCTCATTTTTGACCACATCCAGCTTACCAAGGTTCATGGTTCTTACATTCCAGGTTCCTATGCAATATTTTTCTTTACAGCATTGGACTTTCCTTTCGCATCCAGGCATATCCGCAACTGAGCAACCTTTCGGCTTTGGCCCAGCCGCTTCATCAGCTCTGAATCTACTTGTATTCGTCCTCCGCTCTTCCTCAGTAGCATGTTGGACACCTTCCATCCTGAGGGGCTCATCTCCCAACGTCATAACTTTTATATGCCTGTTGTCTTTGTCCATTGAGTTTTCTTGGCAGAGATGCTGGAGTGGATTGGCAGTTCCTGCTCCAGGTGGATCACATTTAGTCAAAACTCTCCACTATGACCTGTCCATCTTGGGTGGCCCTGCATAGCATAGCTCATAGCTTTTCTGAGTTATTCAAGCCCCTTCGCCACGACAAGGCAGTGATCCATGAACAGGCATATGTCAAGAATGCTTTGATGGTGTTTCCTGCTTGGCAGGCCCTTGTGGTCTCTTCCAGCTCTATGATTCTGTGATTCTATGATCCATCCTTGACAGTAGAAACCTGTTATTCCTGTCTGAAGCTACCGTAAAGAGCTCTGCACTAACTGGCCTGTGTCTTTCCCATGCATGTCACTCGCTTCCTGAGAACAAATGACTGTGCTGACTCCCAGAGAGGAACTTGTAGTGTCCAAACCTTCAGTTCACGTTTAAGCTCTCTCCTCCTTTTTTTTTTTTAAAAAAAAGCAATTTATTAAATTTTTCAAATAAACACATTAAACAATAACAAAACATTCAACAACAAACACAACACACACAAATTTTCTCTTTTTAACATCTATTCACCTATCTTAAATTCCCAATGCTCTGCCGAGCTTGACTTCCCTCCTTCCTCTCATTTGGTTTTCTTATCAACTCTTATCTCGCAGTTCCTTTACTCCCTCTACTTAAAGTCATTTCATAGGATTTGTTTCAATCCTGCAAGTGTTTTCAAACTTCTACAGTTCTTCTCCATATAGTCCACAAATTTACTCCAGTCCTTTTGGAACTTTGACTTTCCCTGGTTTCGGATCCTGCTAGTCAGTCTTGCTAATTCCACATAGTCTATCATTTTCGTCTGCCACTCTTCGATCGTTGGTAACTCCTGGGTTTTCCATTTTTGGGCTGACAAAGTCCTTGCCGCGGTTGTCGCATAGATAAATAATACTTGATCTCCTTTTAAAATCTCTTGTCCTATATGACCCAATAAAAAAGCCTCCGTTTTTTTGGGAAAAGTATATTTAAAAATCTTTTTCAGTTCATTATATATCATTTCCCAAAATCTTTTAATTTTTTCGCATGTCCACCACATATGATAAAATTCACCATCTTTCTCTTTACATTTAAGCTCTCTACTCCTTTACATTTAAGCTCTCTTATCATGGCTACAGTTGATGGGACCTTCACCGCAATCCTAGGGTCAAACTACATACTAAGCCAAACCTTGACTTAGCTGCTGCACCTAAAAGGCTCTGTGAGGAGCAGAGTGCCTGCCGTCTCCTCTTCCTTTGGAGCCAACATGTTCATGAGTTATTGTTAAGCCATGATTTGGACATGCAAACATGGCCACAGTCCCTTACAATTGCTACAACAGTCAGAAAAACCATTAAGTGGTCCACCAAGATCCTCAATGGGTTTCAAGTGGTCCACATGGGGGTTGGAGTTAGGGACCACAGTTTCAGACTGCTTTAAAATGATCTGTGAGAAAAGGACTAATTAGACTGGCAAAGTTTGTGGAAACTTTAGCACAAAAGTATCAAGGTGTGGCATTAAAAATGAATAAGGGCAGCAGATCCCGAAGGAGAGCAAGAGAGTGATATTTCTCACTAGGTCAGCAGTCAGGATATTATTCATTTATGGAAGGTATGCAGTACTGCCAGCACAATACTAGTCAAACCATTGAGCTCGTCATGCTCACTGAGCATGCTCAGTCCTTACTGGTCTGTCAGGGCTTTCTCTGCTGTGCTTCTGCAAACACCCCAGTTCTCCAAAGGCTACTGGTCTCTCTTCTTCTGTATGGTTGATTCTATTTTGGCCACCAGAGGATCCATACTTGGTCAATGAGTCCTCTTTTAGTATATAGGACCCTGCACACTGGTTCTTCTCACCCTATTGGATCTGTGCTGGAGGGAATTGTGAAAGAAGCAGGAGATTTCCATTTCTGATCTGCATGGATGTCGATGGTCATGTGATGCTTGCGCGGACTGGGATAGGCACAAGGCAGGAACTTCAATGTAGCAGGTGTACATAAGAGAATGCAATGGGGCTTCTGACCCAAGATTGTCAGGTCCATCAGCCAGATCTCTAGTGCTATGCAGATTAGTGCAGCTGCGTGTCATGGAACTGATTGCCTAGTGGGGTAGCTTCTCTTTGTCAACGGCAGTCAGTGCTCGATAGAGGATAAGACTGGCCATTGGTTTGGCACTATATGCCAGGCATCCTGACGGGTGCAGATTTCTTCTGTGCTTTGAGTACCAGCCCTTAACCTGCGGGGTTTCAGAAGGAGAAAAGGAACTCAGGCGTGGAAATGTACTTCTGTGCCCAAACCATTTTTAACTAGGGGCTCAGCCAGACTTCCTTTTGCACACATCTTCCAAAAAAAGCTCTGTATTTCTACCCTTAACATCCAGTTTTCTAAGTGGATCTTTCCTGGCGGGTGTTGGGGGGGGGCATTCAGTCATGTGAGCATTCAATCCAAAATAACTCATCCCTGTTGCAGGTAAACCTCCAGGCCATATTATATGAAAGATTTGCAAAGTTTGTCATCAGGTTTCTTTTCCTTTGCATTCATTGAGTTTTTTTGGCCACTGGTATAAAGCAGCAAAATAGTGCCCCCTGGAAGCTGTAACAGGAAACAGCAGGAGTGAAATGAAGACTTGCTGCAGTGCTATTTAAGTGCATGTGTATACAGTTAGGTTCTAAAAAATCACATTACAGTAGTAGGTTTGCCAATACATGAACTACAATCTTGTGGCTTCTATATATCATAGAATCATAGAATTGTAGAGTTGGAAGGAACCCCCAGGGTCATCCAGTCCAACCCCCTGCAATGCAGGAATCTCAGCTATCCATGACAGATGGCCATCCAACCTCTGCTTAAATATTTCCAAGGAAGGAGAGTCCACCCCACCACCTCCCAAGAGAGTCAGTTCCACTGTCAAACAGCTCTTACTGTCAGAAAGTTCCTCCTGATGTTTAGTTGCAACCTCCTTTCTTATAACTTGCTGCCATTGCTTTGAGTCCTGCCCTCCAGAGCAGGAGAAGAGAAGCATGCTCCCTCTTCCATGTGACAGCCCTTCAGATACTTGAAGATGGCTCTCATATCTCCTCTCAGTCTCCTCTTTTCCAGGCCAAGCATACCCAGCTCCTTCAATCGTTCCTCATAAGGCCTCTTATGTGCTGAGATTCACATGAGCAGGCGCTCTGTCCACACAGGCAGAGTGTTTTTCTCCTTCATAGTAGAGAATGGAGAGCCCTTGCATATATTAGGAGGTCTGTATGTGCAGGGCCGTCTTAAGCATGCCTGGTGCCCTGGCGCCGTGGTGCGACGGATCCCTCCAGCGCCCCCGCCCCGCCCCATTTCCCAGCGCGGCGGGCGGGCGCTGGCCACAGCTGCACTACGCCACCCAGCCTGCCGTAGGGGCGGCCCTGGGCCAGGGGGCGCTGCCCGCCCCCTGTTGTGACGCCCCTGCAGGCAGCGGAGACGGCCCCAGGCCCACGTGCCTCCGGAGAGCGGCCTGAAGCTGCTGAACAGTGGAGGCGCGCCTGGGGCAGCCTCAGCCGCGCCTCTCAGCGGGCGCAGCGGCACCCCTGGTGGCCTGGCACCCTGGCGCCCTGCGCCACCAGGGGTGGGCCTAGAGCCGGCCCTGTGTGTGTGCCCCAAGTTACAAGGAGAAGTAGGGAACACTCCATATTTGCTAGGCAGCTTTTGCTGCTAACAAGGCATTTACAGACAAACTTGCTTCTGAGCGGCTACCCAGAGCTTGAGAGATAAGATTCCCCCCCTTCTTTCCTTTTGTTGAAAATGGGCAGGCTTCATCCTCTCAGAAGGGGTGACTGTTTGTGTGAATTGCATCCAAATTCTGCCAATAAATAAATAAATAAAATCAAAACTTTATATAGACTTTTGTTTTACTTAAAAAAAACAAACTTTAAAGGTGCCCTGCTCCTGAACAATTGGATAGGTTTAATCCATTCTGAAGGGGCTTCTGTGTGAGTATTTCATGCACTTTGGCCCCAAAGGGGAAAGCCTCCTTTAGCATCTCCATTATGATGAATGGGTAACGCTGAGGCTTGTATTACATAGAACGGCTTGGAAGCAGAGAGCGGTGACTTTCTAAAGAAAGATTTATTTATTTATTAATGTGCAAATACAATGTGAATTGGTGCTCACTTCAGCATATACAGGACTTTAGGTAGTAGTTACGCAACTGCTGAAAAGCTTTCATAGTTTTCTTTACAATACAGCAAGCACTAAGTGGAGCTGGCCATTTAATCTGGTTTCCCCATAGTGACCATTACATGATAACCAGCCTTTGGCCTTGTTTTTAACAATTTGCCAAGTGCTTCTTTTACTGCAGCTTTCCTACCTGTTCTCTTTACCGTGTGAGCAGATATTATAGCTGACCAGGCTCCCTCCACGTCTGTCTGCTCCCTTGCTGAGTTGCTGCTTGGTGAATGGGCTCCAGGAAGGAAGGGGTCCGCGTGGCCCTGCCAGGGCCCCCTGCCAACCCTGGGGCCACTCTTTGCTGTGGGTGCCTCTTCAGCTGCTCTCCCCAAGCAAATGAGCAGGGAGAAGCAGCAGTCGCCTCGCCTGCCTTTCCCTCTTCACGGGGCAATGGAGAAGAGATGCTGATTGGCTCCATGCAGCTTGAAGGTATCACCCTTTGTATAGAACCCCCAAGGTAAACGTTGTTCTTCTTTTTTAAAATAATAATAATTTTGTTGTGCAGTCATGTGCTTTATGCTTGGCCTTGCGCTCACCTTATCAAAAGTCTTTGCTGTGAAGTCGTACTTAGCTCAGGCCTATGAAACATGATCATACCTTAAAGATGAGGTACAATGAAGTTTTCTTCCACAGAATGTGATTATTCCATTTCTTGAGCAGCCTTCCTGTTTTATTAATGTGGTGACATGATCATATTCTGCTGTATACTTCATAAGGGCAAATGACGAAGCCCTTGCGGAGCTGAGTTTATATTCATTTATATTGTGTCATCTGAAACCTGGATTGGTATAATCACTAACTGGCTTTCCTCACCAGCCTTTTCTGATGCAATAAGATGAGCATGTACTACTAATATTTGTTTCTTAGTAGATTATCAAAAGAAAAATCGGTCACCAATAAGACAGATGTGACCAAAGTTTCATGTCTTTGACCCTTGTCCATCTTGGCTGCTTAATGAGTAACTCACAGGGTTATTGTTGCAATTTTTAATGTCTTAACTTATTTTACTCTAGCTGCCCCTGTTGTTTAGTCGTTTAGTCATGTCCGACTCTTCGTGACCCCATGGACCAGAGCACGCCAGGCACTCCTGTCTTCCACTGCCTCCCGCAATTTGGTCAAACTCATGTTGGTAGCTTCGAGAACACTGTCCAACCATCTCGTCCTCTGTCATCCCCTTCTCCTAGTGCCTTCAATCTTTCCCAACATCAGGGTCTTTTCCAGGGAGTCTTCTCTTCTCATGAGGTGGCCAAAGTATTGGAGCCTCAGCTTCACGATCTGTCCTTCCAGTGAGCACTCAGGGCTGATTTCCTTCAGAATGGATAGGTTTGATCTTCTTGCAGTCCATGGGACTCTCAAGAGTCTCCTCCAGCACCATAATTCAAAAGCATCAATTCTTCGGCGATCAGCCTTCTTTATGGTCCAGCTCTCACTTCCATACATCACTACTGGGAAAACCATAGCTTTAACTATACGGACATTTGTCGGCAAGGTGATGTCTCTGCTTTTTAAGATGCTGTCTAGGTTTGTCATTGCTTTTCTCCCAAGAAGCAGGCGTCTTTTAATTTTGTGACTGCTGTCACCATCTGGACAGAGACAACAGGCATATAAAAGCTGCCCCTAGGCTTGTGTTTTAAGGGTTTGTTTTAAGGGTTAACTGTATCTTGCTAATGCTTTTAGGAATGGCAGCATTACTTTTTTATTTATTACATTATTTGGTTTTATTATTATATTCTATGCTGCTCTTCAGTAGAAGAGTTGGATACAGCAAACCTTGGTTGTTGAACGTAAGCCATTCCAGAAGCCCATTCGGCTTCCAAAACATTTGACAACTGAGGTGCAGCTTCCAATTGGTTGCAAGAGCTTCCTGCACTCTAGCAGAATCTGTGTCGGGTGTTCAGCTTCCACAAAATGTTCAAAAACCAGAGCATTTACTTCTGGGTTTTCGGCGTTTGAGAGCCGAAACATTTGAAAATGGAGCAGTTCAGGAACTGAGGTTTGACTGTATAAATAAACTATTGCTCTTAAGTTTAACTGACATTTAAGTGATTCATGGATGTAATTTGACAGCACTTGGGCTATCTTCATAGACAGGTCAGCGCTGTCTAAGGAGTGTCTTGTACATCACTAGGGAGTAGGGATAGCAACAATGGGACAAAACAGCTAAGATTTGGATGTTCGTTCCAATTAAGAGTTGTCATCAGACGTCATTCATTCAAAGCAATTTTACCTTATTATTCAGCCAGAAGTTCTCCCAGAGTGGTTTACAGATTAATAAAACCAACACACCTGAAAGCACCTGAAGCAAAAATGCTAACATAAATCAGGAAGTTCCTACTCAGACTATTTGAGTTTTTTGATGTAAGCCAAAAGAGTTTCAACAAGGTTAGGAATATTTCTTACCGGTAGTAGGGGTCTGCATAGCTCTAGTTAAAATGGATTTCAGTTTGACAAGGGAAGTGGGCAATACAAATAAAGGTTATTATAAAGCATCCATATATAAATATTTAGAATATATACAAATAAACAGCCATGTAAAAATATGTAATGAGGATTTTCATTGGACTTTCTTCCCACTAAATAGTGCCATTCACCACTCTAAGAGATACTATTGATAAAAACTCTTATTGGCAAAATTCAGAAAAACTTCCATTCCAGACCTCATCCAATGCACAAAACTGAACAGACAAACACTGTTAAATTCCTTGGAAGTAAACAGAATATATGTGTAAACATAGTTATGATTATTATTATTAATAATAATAATTTATTTTTACGGCCGTAGACGAGCTTGTGAAACACAAATGGAACTACAATCCCCAAAGCAAAACAAACATTTTAAACAATATACAACAATGGATTTTAAGTTTAAAATGTGGTAGGCATATAAACACATAAAAACTTTAAGATATACTACCATAGAGAAATGACCCAGAGTCGCCCTTGGATCCGAGTTTGGGAATTTTCTTAAGAAACTAGTTTGAATCGGGGGATGATCTGCGCCTACAAATCTGTGTGCAGAATCTGGCGACCGTCTGGGTCGTCTTGTGATCTTTGCCAGCAGGAGAAGATTGAATTTTTGCTTTACCGGGAGTTCAACAAGCCTTACCAGCAGGGGGTCAATGGTTTCTCTACGTGCCTCATTGTAAAAGAGACATCTAAAAAATAGGTGTTTGGAGCTTCCTATATCCCCCCAATGGGCAGGTGCAAAGTCTCTGGGCATATGGGACTTTTTTAAAGGATCCTTCCAAGACCGACAAGGGCAGAGCCGAGCTTCTGGCAAGTGTAAAAGCCCTTCTTGCATTTTTGGATACGAGAAAAAAGAGACATGCTGCTAGTGCAGCTCTACTGTATATCTCTATTTTCTAAAATTTTGTAGTCAGGACACCTTAAGTTAATATGTGGTGTTAAGTATAACTTGAAAGTAAGTTTTTAATATTTTGTATTCATTTATACAATTATTTATGTGCTCTTTTGGGGTGCATAGCCCTCCCAAGGCAACTCACAATATTGTAAAAACACAATGAATACAATAATCTTAAATAACCAAAACTAACAAAAGCAGCAACATCGACAGGGCCAGTTAAAACAATTAACAGCGCCTATTAGACCAAGTAAGCAGATCTGGTTTGCCAGAAGTGGCTTAGTCATGCTGGCCACATGACCACGTACGCTGTACGCTGGCTCCCTCGGCCAGTAAAGTGAGATGAGCGCTGCAACCCAACCCCAGAGTTGTCCGCGACTGGACCTAATGGTCAGGGGTCAGTCTGCAACATAGCGCTGTAGGAAAAGCTGCGCTTAAGAAAAGGTGTTGGTTTTTTAAGGTGGGGTTAGAGGCCAGACCCACCTCTGAGAAGAAAGCCTGGCATACTCAAGCTCTGTTGAATCAGGTGGGATTTTCTTCCAAGTTAATTGTGGCATGAATGGTATTCTTCTAAATACTTCTAAATACGTTATCTTACAGAGAGGTCTTCCCAAAACAAAGTGATGCCCTGCAGGAGCATTTTGTTCCCCACACTTTGATTACTGGGATTTTGTTGTTGTTGTTAGAAGCAATGGCAGTGAAACATAGTTCAGATTTGTTCAGCCGAGCTCTGCGTTGACATACACGGAGCAGGTGACAGAGAAGGTCGGGGTGGCTGGAAGAGCACCTTGTGTTGATCAGAACAAGCTCACTGACGGGACTTCTAGTCAGAATAGTTCTCATTCAGCATGTTTGAACTTTGCACTTGACTACGGTCTCTGGCCCTGATCCCTCTTCCATTTGCGTGGACAGGCAGAGCCCCCCCCCCCAAATCCCAAGCGACCCCTGAATGGAATAATGACTCAGACAACGTGTTATGGGATTAAAATTGGCCACAACTTTATTAAGATTCAAGTGTAGGAAGACCTTGGTTCAGGCATTGGGCGTTATCCTTCCCCAGTCCTCAGCTGGGGATCTGGGGGACTTCAGGGTTATCCAGAATGTCTGGGGGTTGGGCTAGCTCTGGAGAACATATGTTCAAGCAGACAGAGCTTGCCCCTGTTCACTGCTGCTGGAGGGGGAAAGCAATGACAGCCATTCAGTGTATGGTCAATGCTTCCCCCAAGACCCCTTTAATGGGTGGAACCCTGATCTTGACACCGCAAGGAAGATAGCCAAGGCCTAAAGCTGCCAAAGTTGTGATGTATTGTTACGGGAAAGGTAAAACCTGCCAATGCAGGAAAATTCCTTTCCAGCCCTTCAACAGCAACCCTGACGTAGCAGCTCCCGTGTACCTGAGGAAAAAGGGGTTAACCTGCAAAGAAAACTTCAATTAAGGTGCCGAGGGTGGGAGAAGCTCTGGAGCCAACTGCTGCTTGCAGGTAAGATTCAAATCCTATTGTGAGTGCTAGAAAGTCCCTCCCCCTTACCTGGCCAGTCCCCTGGCAACACCTTTCCAGGCAGGACTGGATGATTGGCTGGGGTAGGCGGAGACCCCAGGTCTCCAGCCTGGAGAGGTAGTGGCCAGATCCGAACTACCAGGTAGCCACTGTGTGGTCCAGGGGGCTGCATGCGACCACGCAAAAATTGCCCCCCGTTTAATATGGGGAGCGGTCATTTCTTGCTGCCTATCCACATGGCTTTCCAGTTGTTGAGGAAGAGGTCTAAAAGCGTGGCCTGGAAGCTCTGCTGTGACTTCAAACCTGAGGGAGGAGGCAGAATTTAACCAGCGTGGTGCCATTATTCACCTTCATGGTATTGTAACTCTTTGAAGGAAGACTGTGTGAGACGGGGATCATAGATCCACAGGACTGCAGCATTGGAAGGGAACATGAGGGTCATCTAGTCTAACCCCCCGCAATTCAGGAATTTTCCAGCCAACGTAGGGATCAAACAGACAACCCTGAGATTAAGAGTCTCAAACTATATTTTTCATATGTATACACCTAGAGGACTGCAGGTCATCCACCCCTGCTTTAAATGAATGGGAATAGCCAATTTATACATTTCAGTTGTTTTTCTGTAAAAATGCAGAACACAGGATGAAGTAAAAACAGTATAGGGAAAAAATATAGCTGAAATGTAATACCTAAAAAAGACGGATTATGCTGTTATTGCTAAATAAAGTTCAACTAGTAATATGCAATATAAATGGCTTGCAGCCTCTTAGCACCATCGCTCGAGAATTCTAAGAAATCAATATATCAGTGCAGTTTTGAAAGCTTTCGGTCTCAAAACGTAAGACAAAAAACTGCAGGAAGATTCCTTGTCCACCTTCTCACTCCCCAATCCACTGTTGTATGCCACTTCACACACACATTCTATATTCCCCAAATGGTCTCTTCTTCCCTGCTGCATTTTATTTTATGCATATCTCACATTACTCTATGGGTTTGCAGAGAACCTCTCTGTCGCCTGCCTCTGAATATGAGAATGAATGAAAGGCAGGGAATGACATGTTTTGTTTTCAGCTCTATGAGCCGCAGGAAGCTTGAGGTGCACATCTTCTTTAGGTCCCCTTCAAATGTGTGTAATGGAAATAATATGCTTTGGAAGATAACATTGAGATTTAAGGAAACACTCTGATATCATTTTGTAAAAGCTGTGACTGGAGAGCTGTGGCAGAGGGAAACACATGGGGGATGGAGTTCCATATAATGCTGAAAAGAAACTATTTGTCCTGAGGTACCAATAGCTCTCTGCTCTCCTGTGAGCTAACTCCACCCTCTTCTCTGGCACGGGGCTATTTTGGGCTGGCTGTGTGAGCCAGAGCTCTGACAGATGAGCTCCATTCTGAAACACAACGCAGCACAGTTAGCACTTGTTGCTCCTGTGAACCATTACAAACAGCAGCAGAGTCTTCTGATAAGTCCTCTCCCAGTAGGAAATTTATTTTCTCTGCTAATAGAAGTTTCAAAAACAGCAAAGAGATGGTTTAGAGGAGGGGAAGAAAGCATTGCAAGCCTTCTCTTTTTTTCCATATTATAAAAGGAAGCATAGCTGTTGTGGAGCTGGAACCTTTTGTTGCTTTGCGGTGTAAGCAGAACACCTCCTAGCTGGGGGGGGGGGGAGTAAAAAATGACAGACTCATCTCCTGCAAATGGAGAAGGAAAGGACCCTGAAATCGAGCTCTTTGTAAAGGTAGGTGAGACACTGAAGTGCTTTAACTCTCTTGTCAGCTGAACTCTCCTGCTGCTGCTGCTGCCTGGCAGGGCTGACTGACAGCTCGGTGTTCCCTTGGAAGGGTTTCAGTTTTGTGCTTCTGTTCTCTTGCTTGTGATGCTGGAAACATGTTCTGTTGTGTGCTGTTGTTTGCCTTCCTTCCTGCGTATTGCACTAGTCTTTGTTGTCTACGGTGCCACGATCTCCTCACATGCCACAAAGAGCCACAAAGAGCCTTGCTTCCATCTTTTGAATTCTGTATTAGTGTGAGAGAGAATGTGTCCCTCTGAGGAAAGAGGAGGGAGAGTCTCGTCCCAGAAACCCCTTTGGCACCACACACACCTGCATGTGAAAAACTCTGATACAGGGAACCCTCTCCCCTTTAATATATACCCGTATATTCCAGCGTACAAGACGACTGGGCGTATAAGACGACCCCCAGCTTTTCCAGTTAAAATACAGAGTTTGGGATATACTCGCCGTATAAGAAATACGACCCGGCGTCTAAGACGACCCCCGACTTTTGAGAAGATTTTCCTGGGTTAAAAAGTAGTCTTATACGCAGGAATATACAGTGTTTGCAGTGTTACCATTGTCCATGTAGAAGTAAAAAATATAGGCAGATTTTGTTATTGTGTGGAACTGGTTCACACTTGCTCGAGTGTTTTGGTCATAGCTTGGTTCCACTTGTGTGAGCTTCACTGAAAATGCTACTGGCTGGGACAAAATGAAAGCTTTTGTGGCTTTTTATATGTGAAGTATTTTCACACATGTTAAGTCACTACATGTACCTCAGGCAGGTAGAAGAGCAGAAGTTGCTCAAGCTGCTCAGCTTAGTTAGCAGCAGACACAAGATGCCGGTAGGGTAGATAGATAGATAGATAGATAGATAGATAGATAGATAGATAGATAAGATAGAAGCAGCATGTTCCTCACCCCCCCCCCCCTCTTCAGGCTGAGTAGGGTTGAACTGGTCACACAACTTGCGTAGATGAATAGGCTGGCATCCTTGTGGAGAAATAGCAGGGAATGCTGCTGGTCAAACCGTGTGGCTCCCATGTGGTCTGGGCAAGCGGGATGTGTTTACGGTGCTGCCTCTTTCCCTGCTAGACAGGGCCCTGTGGAGAGCAAAGGGAGAACAGGAAGGCAGGCATCAGAAAGCAACCAGCAATGGCTGCAGCACATGGTATCTCATTCTGGATGCACATGCCGGGGTTTGCGAGGATGCGATGGGTAGAGAGTGCTGCTGCTGCTGCTTGTGTGCTCTTTCAGTTTCCATGCCTGAAGAAGGTGAAGTGTGTCTTGGGACTGCTCTGTTCTGTGGGCCCAAAGCAAATGTCTCCGGTCGTTGCAATGGTAGGAGGGGAGATGCTGTTATTTACCTGCATGTGAGAGCACCTGCTTAGCCTTGTGTCTCCTGTTTAGGAGGCTCCAATCCCAGCTGTTGGGGGCAAGGCACAGTTTTCACATATGGATACACCTGCAGCAGTTCTGCTTTGTAGCATAACTCCCCCTCTTCCCTTGTGGGGTGATTTTTCTTTGACCCCCCACTTATAGGAACAGAGGGGGTTTCATGTGTTGGATGCAAGGCATCCATAAGTATTCTGGAAAGAGAAATGTTATCAATATGCTCTTATAGGTATGTCACAAGGCCAGGCGGCTTCTGTCCAGTGCCCTTCTGGTTGCCCCCACCCAAGTCTCCCCTTGTGTGGCCAGTATGCAAGTGAGAGGCCAGAGAGAGATGGGCTCATGCCATGCACCCCATCACCTGATGACTCCGTCCTGCTGTTGATGTGCTTTGGTTGGTTTTAGAGTTTGTCTGAATCCTCTGTTCTGTCCTGACAGCGTGGGCAGGGGAGGAGGCAGTGGGTAGCACTAATGAGTTTTTTACCTTTACCACATCCAAAATCAGTGTAATGTCATGCCAAGAATAGGGGCAGGACCAAGGTCTGGTGGAATACAGGAATTGGCACATGTTGACCCTCTTCCTGGCATGTTCTGGCCCCTCTGGGTTGCCCTGGTGGTCCATGGTGTGCCCTGGCACCAATGCAATGCAGCTGGTGGAGGCTAGCGGGGCTCCCCCCCCCCAGCTAGCACTGAGACTCTGGACCCCCTTCCTTGGGAAATAGGGCTGTTCCCCCTCATTTCCCTGCTATTCTTCAAGAGCCACTTAAGATCTATTTATTCACTTGGGTCTTTTGAGAATAAAATGTATCAGTGATCCAGCGACTGTAAATTGTACACTGTAGTTTTTAAGAATTGATGCATTTTTTATTTTGTTGTTATTGTGAAACATTTTGTAATGGTGTTTTAAATACATTGTACACCATCCTGAGCTCATGTTTGGGAGGAAGGATGGCATAGAATGAAAATAAATCTGGGGTGTAGGATTGCACCCACAGTTTCCTGTCTCTGCAATGTGAGTGCAAATTTGTAACTGATAGAAAATTAGGGCCGAGACAGAAGTTCTTCTGTCTCCAACTGGTGGTGTTATGGGAGGCTCAAAACTCTCTGCGCTCCATGGCCTATTTTTTCCACAGTTGCATGTTTTGTGGGCCTGGGGTGCTACTGTTTCTGGAGCCTGATGAGCCTGCGAAAACACCAGTGCTTTTTTTTCTGAGGGTACTCAGGGGTAAGCAGTATTGGCAACTTTTTCTAGAAGAAAAGCACTGGAAAACACCATTTTCTTTTCTTCCCAGCAGCCTCCAGAGTGAAGGGAGAATGCTTCCTGTCCTCATTCTGTAGTCTGCTGGAAAGAAAAAAATGATGGTTGCTTCCTGCTACTGAGACGCTGAGGAGTGCAATTACTGCTGGTGGTAAGTTTGGAGCATCTCCCATGATGGCAAGGCTAAGTTTGGGGAGGCATTTCAGCTCATCAGCCCTAATTTAAAATAGGTTCTTTTTAATTGCCCCATCCATCAGTGCGTGAGAGAGGAAAAGGGGTGGGGGGGGAGAGGATAATGGTGAGTACCAGCAACTTTTTTTTTCTAGCAAAGAAGCGCTGCAAATACATGTTATGATTCATAGTGCAAGTGACGCTGAAAGGTGCTTTAAACATCATTCATGGAAATTCTCATATACACTTATTCAGATATTTTGTATGAATGGAGAATGTTTCGGCAGAAACAATAGTAAAATAATCCACCTAGTTTGGGAGACAGATCTGTACAATTGTATATTAAGGCCATTATGACAAAGTCCCCCATTATATTATTGCAGAGAAGCTGCTAAAATGTCACTACATAATTTTATGACCACTGCTCCATAGCAATTGTTTTTATACATATCCAACCACCAAATAGATGGGTTTATGAAGCATTTCTGTATCCTTCTGCTGTGCTGAAGAAGAATTCCACGAAACGGTGGGTTATATCCGGAATCACTGTTCACAACGTCTGTTTGTGGACTACCTTGGCAGCATTGGACGCCATAAAATAAAGCTTTACAGCTTGTTTTCACCAGATAAGAATTTGATATATTGCTTCTTTCAAAGACTTGCATAGTCTTCAAAGACTTTCAGAGACTTATAAGACTTATTTGGTCCTACATTTTCAAGAGAATCCATTAAGAGTGAATTTTTTGTGACTTTCAGAAATTTACAAGATTTCTGTTTATTTGGTTTTGAAGAGCGTGCATAGTTCATACATTTCATTTTGTTTAATATTCTGTATAGATTACATAAAGGTTCGATATTGACATCATATTTCTGTACTTGGTCATTGTGTTCCCTTGTATATCACTAAAATGTGGGCTGGACAAGGCAACTGTTAGGTGGATTTGTAGCTGGTTGACTGACCGAACCCAAAGAGTACAGTGGTACCTTGGTTGTCGAACTTCATCTATTCTGGGAGTCTGTTCGACTCCCGGAACCGTTCAAAAACCAAGGCACAGCTTCTGATTGGCTGCATGAGCTTCCTGTACTCAATTGGAAACTGTGGAAGCTGTGTCGGACATTCAGCTTCCCAAACACATCCGCAAACTGGAACACACACTTCCGGGTTGCAGCGTTCGGGAGCCCATTTGTTCGGGAGCCAAGCCATTCAAGAACCAAGGTACCACTGTACCCATGAATGGTTCCTCGTTCTGTTATGGGGCCATTGTTGTTCAACGTCTTTATAAATGACGTGGATGAAAGAATTATGGCAATGCTCATCCAATTTGCAGATGATACCAAACTGAGAAGGGTCACTAAAGCTGAAGAAGACAGAATCAAAATTCAAAATGACTTTAACAGATTGGAGAAATGGGTCCAAGCTAACAAAATGAATTTCAATAGGGACAAATGTAAGGTTCTGCACGTAGGCAGGAAGAACCATATGCATAAATATAAAATGTGGTATACCTGGCTTACTAGCAGTACATGTGAAAACAATCTAGGGATCTTGGTGGACCACAAGCTTAACATGAGTCAACAGTGTGATACAGCAGCAAAAAGAAAGAAAGCAAGAAAGAAAGCTAATGCTATTCTAGGCTGCATCAACAGAAGTCTATTCTGCCTTGGTCAGATCACACCTGGAATGCTGGGTCCTCTTTTTTTTCCTTTTCCAAATAATATTTATTAGTTTTCAGACATTTTAACACAAAAAGAAAAACAAAAAAGCAAAAATAAAACATAATCAAAAAAAGCAAAAGCAAAAAAAGAAGAAGCAAAAACATATCAATTCATTACATTAACATTGTGGACTTCCTCGATTCCCCCCACACTGGGCCCATTTATTAAATCTAAATTAAGCAATTTTCTTTTATCATCTTAAATCATTCTGGCACAATTTTTCCATTATTTCCCAACCAATTCTAATCTACTAAAAAAAAAACAAAAAATCATCGACTACCCTCAACCTATAATTCATTAATTAATCCAAATCTAACTTTATTTTTCCCCCAAAATATATTTATTAAATTTTATAACAAAACACAGAAAAAACAAATCACTACATATAACATACAAACATACAAAAATACAAAACTGCAAAAAATACAATCAAGAAAAGATAAACAAAAAAGAGAAAAGAAAAGAAAAAGAGAAAAAAAATTAACCATATAATTCTTAATCCAAATCCAATACTGTTGACTTCCTCATTCCTCCTCCCACTGCGATACATTGTAAATCTTCTTTAGTAATTTATACTTCTTATCCCTTATCTTATTTTCCATTGAAACTAACTTGATTCTATACCTTTTATATCATTATCTTAAAACTTAACACATATTCCACCTCTTTATATACACTTATAACTACATCTAACTTTTAATCCCTCTACATATTAATATCTACAACCTCTCTGTACCTCAGTAGCACCTTAAAGACCAACTAAGTTTTATCTGAAGAAGTGTGCATGCACACGAAAGCTCATACCAAAATAAAAACTTAGTTGGTCTTTAAGGTGCTACTGAAGGAATTTTTTTATTTTGCTTTGACTCAGACCAACACGGCTACCTACCTGTAACTCTCTGTACCTCCTTCACTCAATTGGTTCTATCCTATTATATGCTTATTCTTTAAATAAACTTTGAATTTCTTCCAATCTTCTTCCACCGCTTCTTCACTCCGGTCCCGAAGTCTCCCGGTTAACTCTGCCAGTTCCATGTATTCTATCATCTTCTGCCATTCGTCCACCGTTGGTAATTCCTCATTCTTCCAATTCTTAGCTATTAGTATTCTTGCTGCTGCTGTGGAATACAGAAAAAAGGTAACATCCTTCCTGGGTAATTCATCTCCAATTATCCCAAGTAAGAAGGCCTCTGGTTTCTTAACAAAGGTATTTTTCAACACCTTTTTCAATTCATTATAAATCTTTTCCCAGAAGTCTCTTACTTGGGGGCATGTCCACCACATGTGGTAAAAGGCTCCTTCTTGGTTTTTACATTTCCAACATTTGTTATCATGTTTATGATAAATCTTAGCTAGTTTAACCAGTGTCAGATACCATCTATACATCATCTTCATCATATTTTCTCTTAAAACATTACATGCGGTAAACTTTATATTTCTCTTCCACAACCTTTCCTAGTCTTCCCGCCATAATATTTTGTCCCACATCATTAGTCCATTTGATCATTACCGCTTTTGTTTGTTCATCTTTCGTTTGCCATTCCAACAATAAATTATACATTTTTGACAGATTCTTGATTTTTGATTCTAACAATTCCATCTCCAATTTAGACTTTTTCCAATTCAGGAGAGAGAGAGACTTGGAAATGTATGAAGCAGCTATGACATGCCCCCATCCTGAAGTTATACAGTAGTACCTCGGGTTACGAACACGATCCGTTCCGGGTCGCAGTTCGTAACCCGAACGGCCATTTTGCGCATGCGCAAAGCACTATTTTTGCACTTTGCGCATGCGCAGACCGCGCACGCACTTCTGCGCACGCGCAAACCGCGATCGTGGCCGAAAATACTTCCAGGTTTGCGCAGTTCGTAACCCGAGTTGTTCGTAACCCGAGGTGTTCGTAACCCGAGGTACGACTGTATATACATCAGAGTTCACAAGCCTCTTTTACTTGACAAGCCCCACTCCAAATGGAGGAAAAAACTCTCAGTGGCTGCGTTCCATTGTGACTGTTTCACTCCTCTTTCAGAAACCTCTGCAGGCTGGTTGCTGGGAATCCCAAGTGGGGAGAGTGTTGTTGCAGTTGTGGGCATCTGGTTGGCCATGGTGAGCACCATGTGCTAGACTTCATGAGGCCTTGGCCTGATCCAGCAGCGCTCTTCTTGTGTTCTTACGTTGTGTGTGGCTACTTCTGAAGTGTACGCTTAGAGACAAGGCACTTCAGTGCCCTCCAAATGTCATCCCAACAATTGCCCTCGCTGCCTGGGGCTGATGGAAGTTGAAGTCTAACAACTTCTTGGGGGGGGGCTGGTCTGGTTGTTAGAGTGTCAGTCCAGGACCAAGGGAGACTCAGGTTCAAATCTTCATGATCCTCATTAACCTTGGACCTGTCACTTTGCCAGCCTGAGCTACCTCACACGTTTTGACAGCCTGAGTCCTCTGGCTCTAGCCCCTAGTGACTGATTGTGTCCAATATCATTCGCAAAAGTTTCCAGCAATTTTACTTTTTCTGTGCAGACTTGTGCTTGCATGGTGTCGATGTCACTGCTATCTGCATGCTTCTAAACTGTAGCGCCGGTTTTTGTGACATGATGCTGTGATGGAAGTGAAGCTCCTGGAACTGTATGAGGCTAAGGAGAAGGTAAAGGTCATTCCACAACAGTAAATGTCACAGGGATCATTTGACATTGCTTCCCAAAAATATACTGGAGGGACTTGGCAGAAGGTCAGCAGAAAGCGCTCTTTCTCATGATAGGAAGTTCAGGGTCACTGTCAGTTTGGTCGACAATTAGTCATTTGGTAAGTGGACTACTCTGAAGTAAATGGCAAATGTTTCCTTTGGCTTCAAGTGAGGGAGGATGAAACTCCGATTCTGCGAAGATGCCAGGGGAGAACGTTGCTTCTTAACATGCACTTTTCACTAAAAAAACATAAATAACTGATAGAAAACATGGCTGTTTTATTGCTGTAGTGTACAGTCGTACCCCGGCTATGTATGCTTCGGGTTGTGTACTTTTCAGATTACGTACTCAGCGGACCCGGAAGTGTTTACTACCGGGTTCACCGCGCACACATGTGCAGAAGCATTCTGCACAGTTTGCGCATGCGCAGAAGGGCGCTTTCATGGTTGTTCAGGTTATGTACTTTTCGGGTTACATACCACACACCGGAACGAATCAGGAATGTAACTCGAGGTACCACTGTAGTATGTTTGGCAGACCTGATTTTGCAGACGCTGTTGTAATCTGCAAGGGATTCCCACATGACAGGGTTCATGTTGCCAGCCTTCATGTCACATTTGCAGACATTTTTGTAACACAGGGTGTGCGGGATGCCAGGATGCTAGCAAGTGTGCCCTAGGGGAAGGGGGGCTGGAGTCTGACTTGGGAGAGGGGGCCAGTGAATTGTGGGTACCTGTACTAGCCAGGAGGCAGGAGAAACTTCAGAGTTGGAGGATGGAGCCCAGGATGGGTCAGAAGAAGAGGAGGAAGGGGCAAGTCAGGCAAGGGAAGGGCTGGATACTTCCCCACCCTCTCCTGCACCACTGTCTCCCAGAACCAGGAGGGGATTGAAGAGGAAGAGCAGAGGGAACTTCCATGCAGGTGTAGTCTCTGGCTAAGTGCACACAGCCTGTCGGGAGCAGATACATAAACTGGTGGAGGGGAAGTGGCCCCCTGTTGCTGCAACTGCTCCATAGAGTGCAGACCTGGGAACAGCTGCCTAGATGCTCAATTGGTGTTTGTGTTTGTGTGTGTTGGGGAGGGGTATTTGGAGCCATAGAAATGATGGAGAGTGTCCCCTTTTGACTATCTGCCATGTGCATTCCTTTGGCTGGGCAGTGGCTGTGGCACAGAGTTGGCCTGCCAACAGGACTGGTGTCTGAAGCCAGCTCCCCATAGAGCAGGCATCCCCAAACTTGGCCCTCCAGATGTTTTAGGAACTACAACTCCCATCATCCCTAGCTAACAGGACCAGTGGTCAGGGATGATAGGAACTGTAGTCCCAAAACATCTGGAGGGCCGAGTTTGGGGATGCCTGCCATAGAGCCACGTCTTGGGGATCCTGCCATCTTCCATTCAAAGTACATGACCAAACCAGCACTGGCATCGCTGAGACAAGAGTGTGAACATGCTGGCAATGTGGGCTCGGGAATAGAGGGGGATCTTCAGAATGAGATTTTGAAGGCTGCAGTATCCAGGCAGGATTGATCAGCACCTCTTCTTTCAAAAATTAATCAAGGATACACTGTGGAAGTGACTTCTCTAGCGGTATGTCGGAAATAAGTGTAATTGCCAACAGCAAAACCTTCATTTCTGAATCCATTGTTGTAAACCGTAGTTCTTCTGGAGTTATAACTTTCAACACTGCTCTGCACTGGGAGAAAATTGGTGGTTCAAATCAAAGTCCAAGGAGAAAAAATAATTTTGGTGGGTATATATGCACCAAATGAAAACAAATCAAAATTCTTCCAAGATTTAGAAACAGAATTGCTAGATTTTGCAGATGAGAAAGTAATTGTGATAGGGGACCTTAATGGAGTCCCATCACTAGAGAAGGGTAGAACGATTAGGGGAAAAGACACAAAAGAAGGCAGGCTTCCCAAAACCTTTTTTGAAATGACAGAAACAGTAAAACTGGTAGATATTTGGAGAGTTAAACATCCATTTGAAAAACAGTCCACTTTTTTCTCTCATGTTCATGGAAGCAGCGCCAGACTGGATGCGGTTTGGGTTTCTAAGGAATTGGAGTCAAGAATTAAAAAAAATTGAAATAGATCCAAGAATATTGTCGGACCACAACTCTATAATTATGGAGATGCAAAAAGATACTCAGTTCACCTTTCAGTGCAGACTGAATGAAGAAATTTTGGGTGATAAAATCTTCTTGGAAATGACAAAAAAGATAATAAGAGAATATTTTGAACAAAATTTGAATAATGAAACCAAACTTCAAATAGTCTGGGACGCTAGCAAGGCGGTCATGAGAGGCCTATTTATTCAACAAAATTCAATTAAAAAGAAGACAAGAGAGAAAAGAAAGAAGGAAATTTTAAATAAAATAGCAGAGAAAGAAAAGGAATAAGAGCACCAAACAAAGAAACAACAAAACAGGCAATAAAATTATTACAATCACAATATTCTATGTTAATTTTCCATGCTATTTCCTCATTAATTAAGAAAAAACAGATTTTTTTTGAAAATGCCAACAAGCCAGGAAAACTTTTGGCATAGCAATTGAGAAAAAGTGAACAAAATAATTATGTAAATAGGATAAAGCTTAACGGTAGAATAACTGAGAAAACAAAGGAAATAAGGGAAGCGTTTGTAAAATATTTTACTGATCTTTACAAAAAGGGACCAGAGAATAGAAGACTATATCAAAAATAGCAAGCTACCAAAGATAACAGAGGAACAAATGAGGATATTAAACACAGAAATATCATCCCAAGAAGTAATAGAAGCAATACATAAAACAAAGGTAGGGAAGTCCCTAGGGCCAGATGGAATGACAGCTAAATATTATGAAAAAAAACCGAGTGACCAGCTTGTGAACCCATTGAAGGATACTATGAATGAGACCCTAAAATCAGGGGAAGTTCCAGAAACATGGAAAGAGGCTTATATACCGGTAACTTTGATACCAAAACAAGATTCAGATGTAACATTGGTAAAAAATGATAGGCCTATATCATTATTAAATAATGATTATAAATTGTTTGCATTTGTTTTGGCAAATAAATTGGAAAAAAATTCAAACTTCATTTCTGAATCCATTGTTGTAAACCACATTTCTTCTGGAGTTACAACTTTCAACACTGCTCTGCACTATATTGATATATACTGTGCAATAAGCAAAGTTCCCATAACTGTGATAACAGCTGGTAATGAATGTTATATCTTGCAAGGACTCCATGGGAATCCAGTGCATTTATTTATTGTTTATGGGGAAGTACCGTAGTTCATTTCATACAAAAGGACCCAGATTTGATCCCTGACAATTCCAGGTAGAGCAGGCAATGGCCCTGGGATGAAACCCTGGAAAGCTTATCAGCCAAAGGCCTACGGTAGTTAAAGAGGACCGTTAAAACCAGCCCTTTGAATTGGGCTTGGAAACTAATGCAGTCAGGCCAAGATCAGTGCCATATGCTCAAACCATCTTGCCCCAGTGAGCATTCAGAACAACAATTGAGTTTACCGCATTTTCCATGTATGAGACAACCCCTATTTTTGTAAACCCAAAATTAAGAAATTAATATTTTAAACATCCAACAGAACAACTTTGGTATTTTACTAAATATTCGAAGCACTGGCGTAGCAACCCCTGCTGGCGCCTGAGGCGGGTTGTGTGTGTGCACACGTGGGCAGCAGCGGAGCAGGCCGCACCAACCCCCGAGATCGCCCAAAGTTCTGGAAGGACAGTGGCTCCAGAGCCCTGCAGCCTACATGCCCCTTGGTGCGTGCGCCTGCCTTCTTACGCTAATGAGCACCGGTATATTTAGTGGTAAGTGTGATGATTGGCAGTTCCAGCCCCCATGTGCATTCACCATCCTAAGAACACCCCCATTTTTGACTAATTTTTTTTAGCAAAAGAACATTGTCTTATACACGTAAAAATATGACGCTTTAGGTGTATCAGAAGCTGAAAGTGGCCAAGGAGATGGTGGACTATTACATGACAAATGGAAGCGACAGGAGAACAGAGCAATGGCGTGTGCTTCTTGGGGGTCCATCTGCCCTTACCTGTGCATTGGAAGCAGCGTTGCATTCTTCCCTAGAGGTTGGCCTTTGACAGAAATGCTGCTATTGTTTGCCCCTGTTTATCTAGTTCCCTGTTCCTTTTGTGACAGGCATGTGCTGCGATGGTTTTCCTTTTTGCTGCTGAAAGGGCAGATTACTTCACACAGATGTGGACGCATATCAAAAGAATAAATATTTCACTCCCTGTGTCTGTTGTAATGAGCCATTGTTAGAGATTATTATGCAAGCTGGGTTCATTTGATGTTTTAGTCATAGTGGCTGATCATTTGACACCTGAATAGAAAAGGGTTGCACTGTAGAAAATTCTCACAGGTTGTGGGAGCCCCAGGAAAGCGAGTTTCAGTATTTTTATTAATCTCTACTTTCTGTTCAGAACATCATCTCCTGATCATTGCATGGTCAACATCTTTTACTTCTCACTGTATATCTGTCTATTCTCTATTCTGCCAAGCTTTGGCTTTAAGCAAACACTAGCTGAGTAAAAGAAAATAGTTTTCCACCAACTTCTATCCCCACACTAAATGCCATTTCCAGAAGAGGAGGAGCAGAATCACAGAATCATGACCCCATGGTCATCTAGGGTCATAGAATCATAGAATCATAGAGTTGGAAGAGACCACAAGGGCCATCCAGTCCAACCCCCTGCCAAGCAGGAAACACCATCAAAGCATTCCTGACAGATGGCTGTCAAGCCTCCACTCAAAGAAGGAAACTCCACCACACTCCTTGGCAGCAAATTCCACTGTCGAACAGCTCTTACTGTCAGGAAGTTCTTCCTAATGTTTAGGTGGAATCTTCTTTCTTGTAGCTTGAATCCATTGCTCCATGTCCGCTTCTCTGGAGCAGCAGAAAACAACCTTTCTCCCTCCTCTATATGACATCCTTTTATATATTTGAACATGGCTATCATATCACCCCTTAACCTTCTCTTCTCCAGGCTAAACATATCCAGCTCCCTAAGCCGTTCCTCATAGGGCATCGTTTCCAGGCCTTTGACCATTTTGGTTGCCCTCCTCTGGACACGTTCCAGCTTGTCAGTATCCTTCTTGAACTGTGGTGCCCAGAACTGGACAAAGTACTCCAGGTGAGGTTTGACCAGAGCAGAATACAGTGGTACTATTACTTCCCTTGATCTAGATACTATACTCCTATTGATGCAGCAGAGGCTTTTGTAGCTGCTGCATCACACTGTTGACTCATGTCAAGTTTATGGTCTACCAAGACTCCTAGATCCTTTTCACATGTACTGCTCTCAAGCCAGGTGTGCTTTTAATACCTCCCTTTTAACAAACTCCCAACCATCCTCCCTTGGGCTGCAGCTCCCTCCTTCCATCATTTATTCTGTTATCACCAGGTTGGGCACTGCTTTCCTTTTGGGTGAAGACAGAGGCAAAGTTGGTGTTGAGTAGTTCCGCCTTCTCTCTGTCACCCAATAGCATTTCTCCGTCTTCTCCACGCAGAGGACCTACTACTGCTTGTTCTTCCTCTTACTTCAGACATAGCCAAAGAAACCTTTTAAAATTGTTTTTAACCTCTCTTACAAGCCTGAGCTCATTCTGAGCTTTAGTCAGCCTGACCTTCCCCCCCTGCAGCTATTGCCTTCACGTGTATACTCCTCCTTTGCATTTCCCCCATTTCCCCCTTTCTTCCATTTCTTATACATGCCCTTCTTAACTCTCTCAGCTCATCTGTAAGCACCTTATGCAGCCACACCGGTTTCTTTAGGTGCCTCCCATTTTTCTTCCTTGTTGGAACTGTCTGCATTTGTGCCTTCAATATTTTCCCTTTAATTTTTCTTCAGTAATATTATCTCCTCCCTCCAGGGCCGTCTTAAGCGCCCCTGGAGCCGTGGTGCGTGGTGTTTCCCTGCGCGGCGGGCGGGCAGGCGCAGCGTGGGTGCCATGGGCGCAGCTGCGCAGCGGACCGGCTGGCCAGCGGGTGGGCTCAGCTCGCGGCGCCCTCCTGGTGGGCCGGCGCCGTGGTGCCCTGCGCCACCCAGCCTGCACGTAGGGCCGGCCCTGCCTCCCTCCTCCAGTCAGCTCCAAATAGTGTTTCTATGCCACACTTAGGCTGTGTACACACTACCGACTGGAATCCTGATATTCCTGAAGGAGCCTCCACGAGCTCCTTCAGACAGTCACAAGGGTGATGGGGATGACAGCTGGAGTGCTTGTCTCTGCACCCTCTCCCGCAGGTGTAATAGTTCTGGATTCATAGAATGCCTGAGGGCTGTTGTGTGCACAGGTTTGGCCATCCTCTAAGGGAGCATATGTGACAGGCAGGGCCTGTGTGACATAGCCTCCTGCTGCACAGCCTCTCCTGCGTGGGATGGCCTCATGGTGGGGCTTCCATGCTGCTAGTCATGTGCTGCAATTAGAAATAGGATAGCAAAGGACAACCTCTGCCTGGACACAGCACCCAAGTTATTTTGGCTCCTAGAATCATAGAATCGTAGAGTTGGAGGAGACCACAAGGGCTATCTAGTCCAACCCCCTGCCGAGCAGGAAACACCATCAAAGCATTCTTGACATATGCCTGTCAAGCCTCTGCTTAAAGACCTCCAAAGAAGGAGACTCCACCACACTCCTTGGTAGCAAATTCCACTGCCAAAGAGCTCTTACTGTCAGGAAGGTCTTCGTAATGTTTAGGTGGAATCTTCTTTCTTGTAGTTTGAATCCATTGCTCCGTGTCCGCTTCTCTGGAGCAGCAGAAAACAACCTTTCACCCTCCTCTATATGACATCCTTTGATATATTTTAACATAGCTATCATATCTCCCCTGAACCTTCTCTTCTCCAGGCTAAACATACCCAGCTCCCTAAGCCGTTCCTCATAAGGCATTGTTTCCAGGCCTTTGACCATTTTCGTTGCCCTCTTCTGGACACGTTCCAGCTTGTCAGTATCCTTCTTGAACTGTGGTGTCCAGAACTGGACACAGTACTCCAGGTGAGGTCTGACCAGAGCAGAATACAGTGGTATTCTGAGACAGAAAATCCCATGAGACTTCTCTGTGGGACTAATTTAAATAACTAACCATTTGCTGACCTTCGTGGCAAAGGACCCTAGCTAGGACTGGGTCCAGAATTATGCCAAACCCTGCTTTGTCATGGTGACAATGAGGGGAGATGGGGCAGTGGGTTTTCAGAACTGTTTCCCCCCTTGCTCCATTGAGCTCAGTGAGTGAAATGTGCATTTTGCCTGACCGGTGGTAGTGTGGTCAGGAGCTCAAGGGGAGTGTACATACATGCAGGCATCATTTTATTAGTGCGCCGCGTTCCCACAGTTAAAACCATGCTCAGGGCGGCTTTCAACAAGGAAAAAATGCATTTCAAAACACAACTGGTCATAAACAATAAATAAAACATTAAAAAGTGCACGACCAAACTGAAGAATTGCCACATAAATCATGATATACTAAAAAGTTATATCAATAACAGCAGCACCCCCTTCCTCAAACACACCCACCCCATCAGCAATACCCGAGCCCAAGAATCTGTTTAGTAACCTCAGCCTTTGTAGCTCGAGTCAGTCAGGGCAGCCCCTGCCCAAGCCAGCAAGGCAAGGAGGAGACCTTCCAGGACTCACAGCCAAGATGGGTGTAAGATCTGGGGCAAATCTCCTCCTCCTCTGCTCCATCCACATCTCTGGCCACCAGGTTAGTGCAGATGTGCTCCAGTGATCTTCAGTGGTGGAGGGGTCTCTCAAGTGCCACCCACACAATAGGAATTCTATATTCCCCCAGCCAGTTCATCTTTATAGGCATGCACTCTTAGGCTTCAATCCTAAATATATTACTGGGATGTAAATCCCATTGAAATCAGTTGGACTTATTTTTCAGGAAATGTTTCAGACTGGAGTGCCAGAGTCTATGCTTGTTTTTCCCATGAGCAAAGGGTTCTTGCTCAGTATTTTGCACTAGCTGCAGATTCACTCAGCTTCTAATACGGCAAGTAATGTAATGGAATTTCAATAAATAATTCAAGCTTATCTCCAGTTACATTTTCAGAGTTAACTTTCAGCACCTGACTGCCATTATTTTTTGCTAGCTGAATTTTGTGCTTAGAGGTATGGAAATTTGGCTGAGGGTCACCAACATTTATGAGGCTACAGGCATAACCAGATTACTGATCCCAGTCTATAGATTTTAAAGAGAAATTTGAATTCCAGATGTGGAAAGCTTTCTATTTTACATAAACTCAGTTGAAATTACCTTGCAGTAAGTTTTAGCTCATTGATATATTGGTATTATTAATGTTTTATGCACCTTGCTTTTCGTGTTTTTACTTGGCATTTTTTGCTGTTTTACTGTATTGTATTCACAATATTGCTGCAAGGGGCCTTGAGTCTATTTAACAAACAAACAACAAACAAACAAAAACAAATTCTAGCATCTCATTTCCAGAAACTTCTCTTAGATTTGTAGCTGTACTTCAATGAAAAATACTGTGCTCTTCTTATCATCTGACGATGTTAATTTGCTACATCTCCCATAACAGTGGTTTGATTTCCAAGCAACTGGGCAGGATTCAACTCAATTAATGTGCAAGCAAAACGACTTCTGCTTGTGCAGTGAGACTTCCCTTCCTTCTTACTGTGCTCACTTGGTACCATTTCCAAATCTGCTTGGGGGGGGGGGCAGGGAGAGAGGGGAAGTAAGTGTCCTCTTGCACAAATCAAAGTTGTTCCAATTGCACAAACTGCTACTTAACAGTGTTCAAGTGTTTAACCTTGGTTTTGAATTGGAAGCATTTAATCAGAAACAGTTGCTCAAATTTGTTTGTGGGTTGGTGGGAGGGCAGGGAAGGCCAGATCCCTGTGAAGAAGAGACTTAGGGAAAGCTATGGAGAAGATCTTGTCAAGATGAGAAACCTTTGTGGTGCTGATTTTCTTAAGGAGACACAAATGCATGTGTTTAAGAGTCCCGGGGGACTTCTGTAGCTTGGCCTGCACATCATGCAGAACCAAATTCACTTCACTGGCCTTGGTATACGTCTGGAGACTTGCCCAGGACTGCAGACTCAGCTGCCAAGCAACTGGCAAACCACGTCTGTGGCTGGTGGGCATAGCTGCCAAGTTATCCCCTTTTTAAAGGGATTTTCCCTTATGCTGAATAGGCTTCCTCGCGAGAAAAGGGAAAACTTGGCAGCTATGCTGGTGGGCGACCTTCACCTGGGAGGGTCACAAGTCGTGCAGGTTCTGCTGTAGCTCCCAACTGTGTAGGGAAGCCAAGGGAGGAAGCGCTGGAGCCCCAGACTCCCCAAACAATCTGCATTTGCAGAGGGAGAGTGAAAAGATAAGTCTCCCGCCCTTGTGTGTTGCCTTCCCAGTAAGAATCGCACCCGCCACAACCTGTAATTATTTAAAGAAAAAGAAGACACAAAGCTGCCGTGTCCAGTTTGGCCCTGAAAAAGAAAGTTACGAGAAGTCTGGGAACAAAGTGGAGCTGAGCTGCTAGGAGGTGGATGGAGATGGAATCAGCAGCTTGGAAGAACTTGATAAGGAATTTGGGTGGACTCAAACTGGTATTGTGATGTTTGCAGTGATAGGAAAAATACCTCCAGATAATTTTCTTCTCTATTTTTTCTTTCCTCTAGGCTGGTGTAGATGGTGAAAGCATTGGGAACTGCCCTTTTTCACAGCGTCTCTTCATGATACTTTGGCTCAAAGGGGTTGTGTTCAATGTCACCACAGTTGACCTGAAGAGGTAAAGGATCTTGATAGAAAATATTTGATGAGACACAATGGTGTTTGTGTTTTCTAATGTTTATTTATAAGAATTATAAACCTGCCTTTCACCAAATGGTTCTACACCTGGGTAAAATTGGATTTAAAGACAGTATGAACAGCTACAAAAACCTTGAACCATAAACCATAAAATTATCAGCATTTAAAGCCTGTTGAACCAGAACTGACTGGCAGACTATTGCTCTGCCAGCAAAAACTTAACAGCCCCACCTCAGAGGAGAGGTCATTCCAGGGAAGTTTGTAATGGTTGGTGTTTTATTGCATTTTAATAGTGGCTGGGTCAACCCAGTCAGATGGGTGGCATATAAAAAACAAAGTTATTACTACAGTGGAACCTCGGTTTACGAACACCTCGGTTTACGAATTTTCGGTTTACGAACGCCGCGGACCCATCTGGAACAGATTAATTCACTTTTCATTACTTTCAATAAGAAGGTTCGCTTCAGTTTATGAATGCTTCAATTTATGAACAGACTTCCGGAACCAATTGTGTTCATAAACCGAGGTACCACTGTATTGTTATTAAATGGGGCTTTGCCACCAGGAAAGCCCTCTCACCTGGTGGTGGCAGTAGCAGCAGAGCTCTCTCTTAATGCATGGGCAGGTCTGTGAGGGAGGAGATGTTCTTCAGAGAGTTGGACTCTTAAGTCGCTTACGGCTTTGTATGTTAACATCAAAACCTTGAATTGAGCTAGAGCATATTTGCAAACAGTGAAATTCTTTCAATACCAGTGTCATCCAATTGGCCATACCAGTTAACATTCTAGCCACTGCAATAAGTTCCAGCTGCAGTTTTCAAACCGTCTTCAAGAGCAGTCCCACGTAGAACGCATTACAGTCGTCTGATCTGGAGGTCACTAGAGCATGGGTTACTGTGACCACATTTATTTCTGACCACAAATGACAATAGCTGGTTAGAGCTGGAAACCAGCACTCATTGCCACTAAAGCCACCTGAGCTTCAAGTGTGGGAGGTGGATCTATGCGCCTGCTATGGGCCTGCTCCTTCAAGGTGAACGCAACCCCATCTAGAGCAGGACCTCTTTCTTCTCTCACCTCAGATGGAACAGAGAAGCAGAGTTGAATGTCACCCACATACGGATGACACCTCCCCTGAAAGCTCCTGGTGACTTCTCCCAACAACTTGATATTCCTTCTGATCACTTTCTTTGGATTTTCCGTTGGGAACTTTAATATTTCTCATACAGACAGTGAATCCTACTTTGCTTATTCTTCTGAACTCTTTAAGTACAGGCAAGTCCCCATTTGCACGCGAGCAACTGCTGATGCAGGCTCTGCGTTTGCCTCGGAGTACAACTCCTGCGTAAATGGAGAGTGGCCTATATATGCTATATAGCTTAAAAAGCAAGGGGCTAATTTTCCAAGTAGTACAAAACCAATGGGACTTCCATGACATATATTATTAGTGATTTCTTGAACTTTCTTTTTGTTTCCATAGAAAGCCAGCTGATTTACATAATTTAGCTCCTGGGAGCCACCCACCGTTCCTGACGTTCAATGGGGAAGTCAAGACAGATATCAACAAAATTGAAGAATTTTTGGAGGAAACGCTTTCACCTCCAAAGTAAAAAATAAAAGTATTTTAGAGTTCTGGCGTAGTTACCACGTGAAATGGGTAAAAGTAAAGGGCAAATTGATATCTGCTTTGTGTTACAATGAGCCTGCTTGTCTCTTAGCTAGTCAACCTAGAAAAATATATATTCCTAAAACTTCTCCTCCTCTGGTACTAATTTGAGCATCAGCTAAGGACTTTCAACCATGGGACCTGATTTCATGAACCCCCATTGTATAGCCCAGGGGTCAGCAACCTTTTTTCTGCCATGGGCGGGTCCACCATCCCTCAGACTATGTGGTGGGCCGGACTATACTTTTTTTTGGGGGGGGGGAAGTGAATGAATTCCTATGCCCCACAAATAACCCAGAGGTGCATTTTAAATAAAAGCATACATTCTGCTCATGTAAAAACACCAGGCAGGCCCCACAAATAACCCAGAGATGTATTTTAAATAAAAGCACACATTCTACTCATGTAAAAACACGTTGATTCCTGGACCGTCCGCGGGCCGGATTGAGAAGGGCTGCATCCGGCCCACGGGCCTTAGGTTGCCTACCCCTGGTATAGCCCATAATTTGTTCTTTCTTCTCTCCCCGTTTCCCATCCCACAAAGTATAACTTCTTAAATGCAGCACTTAAGTTGTGGTACTAAATTGGGCTTCCTCAACTTTGGCCCTCCAGATGTTTTGAGACTACATTTCCCATCACCCCTGACCACTGGCCCTGCTAGCTAGGGATCATGGGAGTTGTAGGCCAAAAACATCTGGAGGGCCGAGGTTGAGGAAGCCTGAACTAAATCCTTGTACCTGTAAATATAATTTGCATGACTCTGGGTTGCAGGACTCCTGCCTGCCCCGCTTTGTATGTAGTGTAACAAGAGGAGGGAATACTATGGGATGGCCTCACCTTCTGTAGCAGGTTTGCCCAACATGTGATCCGCTAAACTGAACCCAGCTGGCCAGCAGTGTCTTGAGGTTAGTCAGGTACTTGACGCCTCCCTCCTGGGGAGAACATGCAGAGGTTCTGATGGGCTGGCTAAAACGTCCCATAAAGGTGGGTGGAGGACAATGGATGTGTGGGGAGAACGTTCTGCTTGGGGGGTGGTTACAATTTGATGAGGGGGCTGGGTGGCCTTCCTCTCCCCCCCCCCATCGTGTGTGTGTGTGTGTGTGTGTGTGTGTGTGTGTGAAGACAAGGCACTGTGCTCTGCAGGTGGCTGCCAGTCACTTTTATAATTATTTTTAAAAAAAAAATAGCCAGGGGGGCAGCCATCTTCTTTTTGGTACAACACGCCTGAGAACCGTGCCATATAAATATAGCATCAATCGCAGCACCAACCTTAACGGCCTGACACTGTTGTTTAAAGTGAAAGAGGAGTGTGTCTGTGGGGAGACTCATCAAAGGGTAATGGTGCCGTGGTCTTTGTGGGCCCCTGATGCCAGGCCACAGAAGGTCTCCTTGCCCCATTGCTACAGGATGGAAGTGGTGGTAGCCGAGGGGGTTGTGCTCAGCCCTGGTGCTGAGGCTAGTAAGCAGCTTTTTGCTTCAGGGTCACGGGCTGCAACAGGCTGTTACACGGCTGTGGTGTTTCATTATTGCTGGAGAAAGGCATTCTGATTGGGCGGACCCTTTGAGGTCCCGACTTACAGAAACCTTTCCAAGAAGCACAATACACTTTTCAGCAGCCCGCACTGATTCATTGTTGCATTTCCGCTCCATATATACTCCTTTTTGTCAAGTACCTCTTTATAAGTGCCATTATATCCCGGAATGGTTTTCTCCAAAGGCCACCATTCACGCAGTGAAGAGCAGCAGCTGTTGCTGCCAAACGCCTCTGCATCCTTTGAAAACATATGACTAGTTCTGATTTAAGAATACTGTTTCTCGGTTCCTTTCACATTAAGCCCCGGTACAATTAACCTTGTCATAAAACCATCATTGTGTAACTTTTTGAAATTATTGGCTCCCCACAGTGGCAGCAGTATTCAGTTAGGGTCCTGTGAGGCTGACATGCTGAGATAAGAGACAGTTTTAAAAGCAGTACTTGATCTGCAAGAATTTTGCTTTGTGTTACGAACAGCACTTGAAGTGAGCAACATATGCCTTTTTGTGGTATTTGTGTGCAATTTCTTTGCCTTTAAATTTCCGCAGAGGCCTCCTTTTTAAAACCACTCTTCTGTTTTTGCAGGTATCCCAAGTTAGCTGCCAAGCACCGTGAATCAAATGCTGCAGGCATAGATATCTTCTCCAAATTCTCTGCGTTTATCAAAAACACAAAGCAGCAGGACAATGCGAGTAAGTTTGTGGGTGGTGAGGATACTCTTCCAGGACATCCCCATCCTTTGTGGGTGCTGGGAATGGGAGCCCTCTGCAGGGGAAAGGGTTAAAGACTGTCTCACCGAGTCCTCTGAGCAGAAGTGTAGCTGACCGAGGCTGCTTTAAAATTTTAAACAACTCTGACCATACCGGTAGACCACTTGAGTCAAGTCTGCAGATACGTTTGTTTGGGAGGATGGTTTTATTGCTCTCTGCTGGCCATTATGAAATGTACAGATCAGGGATGGGGGAGAACGTGGCCCCCAGGTGCTGCTGGGCTATGACAGTGCTACTCATGTCAGGAGTGATGGGATCTGGAGTCCAACCTTAGGCATTAAAGGAAATAGCCTGATAGGGAACTGCCTCAGAACACTGGTCCACCCAGCTCATTAATGCTTCTTGTTTTTTTAACTTAGAAAACACTTGTTTCCTCATTTTATTGCTCCTTACGAGGATGAGGATGCAGCTGCAGGCAGCCTGGCCGCTTCCAGGGAAAGGCCGCCCCCACCCCTCCTCTGGCCACAGGAGTGGAGCTGGCTAGGGCAGGAGCCAAGCTTTCCCCCTCCTGCCCCTGCAGCCAGAGGAGGCGTGGCATAATAGTCTGCAATATAGTGACTTTTATATCCACAAGGAAATGAAAACAATTTGTGGGATGCGCTTTATAGCGATATTTGCTTTATTGCGGTGCTCTAGAACCTGAAATATACAACCAAACTGACCTCACTCATCATTGCTGACACTCACTGGCCGCAGCACTCCAGGGTTTGGGTCAGGGGATATTTCCATCCCTACCTGGAGATACCTGAGATTGAACTTGGGACCTTCCACATGCACTGAGTTACAGCCCTTGCTCTCTATGTTCCTTTGTATTCTGTGCAGGAGATATTTACAGAGGGGTGTGTGTGGAGCAATTGTCAGTGGCAAATGTCTTTTGCTCACTTTACCTGGATAGTAATTTATATCATCATCCCCTGCGCTTTTGGTCCTTTTCTCCCATTTGTTTGGCTAGCTTTCCTGCCTTGAACATATGAAAGGTTTGCAGCAGGCTGGTTGGGGCTGTAAGCCCAGAAGCAAACACATTTCTTCCATATCAAAGTTCCACAACTTTTAAGCATCTTGAAAGAGAAGGAATTGATTCCAGATTCTCAGGATGTGGCAAGCTGTGTTTGAAGAAAGTGTGCATATTTATTATTTCATGCCAGTTCAATTACAGCCAACTTGATTCCTTCTACCCCCAACATCAGCCAAATCATTTTAATAACAGGCTTTCCTCGAGGCGTGATCTTCGCCACGTCCCATCTCAGCACGTAGCGTGACTCTACGCTTCAGCTTTTTCCTGCAAAGTCCTAGTACTGTGGTCGACATAGCTAGAATTTAATTTCCTCACATCTGATACAAGAAGAAAGAACACAGAGAAGATACAAATGAGTAGGATCTTGACATCCGTTTCCTAGAATCAGCTCTTTGAATTCCTATCTGATGGAGGCATATCTACACACAGACTAAAATTGACTTAATGGGCATTTCCTCTCCCCTGGGAACCATGGGAACTGTAGCTCTGTAAAGAAGGAAGGAGATTGCCAGCAGGTTTCTCAGACTTGGGATGCGTTACAGGAAGCCATGGGCAATACAAGCGGCATAAAACTGCTAATACATGTAATGAAACTGTGTCCATGTCACAGGAGTTATGCAGGCTTCTCTGCAGGTTCTGGGCTACTGAAGGAAGACTCTTTACTACATGACATGTGCCGAGACCAATCTAGTTCTCTGAGGGTGTGATGTCCTGGCCCATCACTTGCCAGCCCACAGAGAAAGAGGAGCATGGAGGGAGGGGCAACTCCGTGGTGGGGAGAAAGATTAGGGCCTTGGGCCATCTAACGCCTGCTTCTCCCTCAGAAAAGCAGCTTGTTAATCAGAAATTAGTGCCATTTGATGTCTTCAGTATACCTGATCCCCTAGTCCAAATTGGCAAATGCAAAGAGTCCAACTGATTTCTGACAATTGCACAGGAGATGCAGATAAAAGCAGGCATTTATGTGCTCTTGAAAGACCAATGATCAGTTGAAGCTCTTGGTACTCAGGTGCTCCCCCCTCCCCCCCCCGCTGTTTATTTGCTGCTGAAGGAGATGATGGTGTAGAGAGTAACTAGCTGTTTGCAGCTGACTAATCTTTCCTAAAATTGTACTCGCCTTGACTGAGAGAATGAGCCCTTTGATTTCACATGAGGGTTGTTTTTTAAATTTGTGCTGAATTGAATATTTAATGGTGCCCCGTGTGGGTGGCCACATTCATTAAGGTGTTCCAATGTTCTGCTCTTCGCTGAGCTGTGAGACCACCAGCATCGGTTTCATTCTGTGGAATTTCCAGCCGTCTGCCCAGAGGAATCCACTGGTCTGACCTGGATTCAGATCAAGGCCCTAAAAATAAAAGAACATTATATCATTAATTTACATATGATTACCCCTCCCCCCCATTGCTGCATCATGTGGTTAGGTAAGAGAGGTGAGAAATGCCTATCTGCTATATATAGCCAAGAGTATGCTGCCAGAAATCTGTTGGATATGAGTCCCAGGAATACCTACATCAGTTTGACTCTAGCTTAGCAATGCTGACGTTGGCACATTTGCAGGAAGGCAAGTGGTGATTTACAGTGCTTGTTGTGTGTGTTTTAAGTGTGCTTTTTCCTTTATCAAGCAACCATCAATTTCTGAAAGAATTTGTATTACTTGGAAAGTGGAGTTAACAGGTCTAGCTAGACCTGAAGAGGAAACCTTTGCATTGAAGAGTTACAGTGCACTGCATGGAGAATTCTCTGAAGTACAGCTTCTCCTGTCACTGTGATGGGAAGAACTGTGCAGCACAGGACAGAGTTTAGACATGGTAACCTTACTAAGAATCACTTAGAATCATAGAATCACAGAGTTGGAAGAGACCACAAGGGCCATCCAGTCCAACCCCCTGCCAAGCAGGAAACACCATCAAAGCATTCCTGACATATGCCTGTCAAGCCTCCGCTTAAAGACCTCCAAAGAAGGAGACTCCACCACACTCCTTGGCAACAAATTCCACTGTCAAACAGCTCTTACTGTCAGGAAATTCTTCCTGATGTTTAGGTGGAATCTTCTTTCTTGTAGTTTGAGTCCATTGCTCCGTGTCCGCTATCATATCACCGCTTAACCTTCTCTTCTCCAGGCTAAACATACCCAGCTCCCTAAGCCGTTCCTCATAAGGCATTGTTTCCAGGCCTTTGACCATTTTGGTTGCCCTCCTCTGGACACGTTCCAGCTTTTCAGTATCCTTCTTGAAGATGGTCAGAACCTGGTCATTTATTATTTAAGGAAAAGGTTTAAAGTTACAAGGGATTTGATTTCAGACTTTGCCAAAGGGAATTCTATTCGCTTTTCAAAAATGGGTAATTGAAATACAAACACATTTTTCTCAAATATTTTTCAGGGATTTTGTTGTTTCATGTCTCTGAGGATTCTGTGGGAAACTGAGGATTTATCCAGATGCAGAAGTTGTCGGTGTCTGTCAAGCATGGTAATTAATGCTGTGCCTGGAGGCTGCTAGTCAAATAAGGACTCGGCCAGCACTGATCCTGCCAAATCCAAGGTGAAGGGAATAGAGGAGAGAGGACAGGCAGGATTTTCCCAAAGAGGGACCACAGCGCTGCATCTCCATCACAGCTGCTACCTTTCCGTGGCTGTATCTCTCACCTTGCTTTGAAAGACATAAAGGATCAGTACTCTCTCTCTCTCCCCCCCCCCATTATATGGCTGAAAACAAGATATGAAGCAAAACTAATGACAAGAAAAGCAATAAGTGTTTCCAGTTGGATTGTCAGCTTAGCCCTGCCTCTAGGATTTTGAATACAGGCTGATGTGGAGAAATTTAGCAGAGGAAACCGCCCATCATGATGGGGCAAACTTTGAATGCAAAAAGTTTAGAATCAGAGCTCCCCCCCCTGCCCCGCCCCCATCGATGCCATCCACAAATCTTTGCCCCATTTCGATTTGGGTCTGGACTGCTTTGAGATTGTATCTGACTCAAGTGGGTCTAACCTTCCTCAGTCACCCTTTCTTTACCATTTTAGCCGGCTTGTCAGTCAGGAGAGAGACCTCCCAGGGCCTGTACTTAGGTGAAGCCATTTCTTCCGAATGGACAGAATTGAATTGGGAAGCAGGAAAAACTGGACAAGCCACAATCCCAAGATGGCAGTAACCTATATTGATGGGGCAGGCTCATGAATGTCATTTCTAAGGGCAGGTCCCACAGGACCTCTTGGGTGTCTTTCTAGCCCTCCCTGTTGCTGGCTACACACCTGCACAGGAAGGAGGTTTTGTTGCCTGGGAAGGAAAGGGACTGGAAAAGGTAGGCAGGCCATTTGGACTTCTTCACCATCCCTGCCAAATGCTCAAAACAGCCAAATGGTTTTTTGAGTGTGCCAGGGATGGAAGGTATGTTGGCCTTGTCTCCATGACAGATCTGCTTAATTTGTGTTTCAGGCTTCTGTTAAAAGACATAGAGAAAAAGGCAAAAAGGAAGAAAACGTGGCAGGCCTAGTTTCCAGAAATGTTGTACCGTGATATATATATTTAAGCTTTTAAAGTACAGTGGTGCTGCCTGCCCATCCCATACATTTTGTGCCCGTCTTTTGGTTTGTGGTCTGAGAGCTGATCCATACCTTCCCTCATCCCTCTGCTCTCCCGTGGGAAGAAAACTGTTCTTCGGTGCTCAGTTGGAGCAAACAGCAACACGGTTTTTCTGTGGACTACCCTTTGTTCCAATTGAGAGCTGAAGAGCGGGTTTTCCCTGAGAAAGGAGCCAGGCAAGGGGGAAACCACTTGGACCTGTACCTAGAAAGTGTGGGTCAAGCAGAAGTGGGGGTCAAGCCCTGACTATACTTGTGTGTAGATGAATGGAATGTATGCACCCTTCAGCACAGCATGGTTGAGGCCGACTGGTCATGACTCTCCAGGGGGCAATGGAGCGTTTTGGTTTGGGATCTCGCTCATGTATTATTATTTTTCTTCTGTTTTATTCCAGTACAAATCAAAAGCAATTTATAGAGATATCAGTGGTGGTTAAAAAAGTAAGTGATATGAAAAAAGAGAATCTTGTATTGTTATGAGGAATGTTAAGAAATACGTTCCTGTAACTGCTGAGTCTGTGTAAGACTTTGTACAGTACATACATTTGACTTTTGTTCTTTTTGCATTTGCATTCTTCTTCAGTGTGTACACAAAATGTCTCTTGTGTCTAGTAATGTGTCATCAAAAATCGTAAACTAGCGTGTGACATGAAACCAGTGACAGGACGCTCCCCACATGTCAAATGTGGTAGTTTTCTGGCATGGCGAATGCAGCAACAGCAAAGCCATCCTCTAAAATATGGAATTTCCTTTATCAGAAATGGATTCTTTATCCGTTTGTACATAAGCATAAAATAGAATATAAGAAGGTGAAACCTTCTTTTTGCAAATTGCAAATTGCAAATTGCAAATTGTTCTCTAGAACTCCAGGGGGCACTGCAGTTCAGGCCAAGCACACTAGAAGATATTCCCTTTTCCTGTGGCCATGGCCTAACACGTTTAGTAAAAATCTGAAATTACGTTGGGATGCCTGGTTTTCAAGGTATCTCCCGCTGCTCTTTGATCATTTAAATTGCACTGCACAGTCTGTGTAAACACACAGCAGCTTAATTTGGAATGCTGTAATGATCATCTTTCATTTATAAAATGTGGCTTTACATTTAGGTCTTGATTTTTCTCTCGGAGCATTAGCACTCGGTATGTGGTGTAAAGACATTTTTAAAGGAGGCAGATAAAGGGCCTTATCTACTAAGCACAGTTTCTTTCCAGAAAAGAAGCAGCAGCACTTACTGGGCCTGAGCATGTGGCTGCTAGAGTAATTCAAAGATTTGCACGAGATCCCCTCTGTTTCTGGCCCAGTTTATACTTAGTGGCATTCCTCACACAGACACAGTACAAGCTCCAGTGATTGCACAGGAAGGCACTGCTTGTTTGAAGTGGAGCCTCCATGAGGGGGCTGTGCTTGTGCAACTCGTGCAATCACAGCACCATGCAGACGTATCCTGCAAATCATGGCGCTCACACAGACAGCTGCCATTTTAGAGGCAGTGGTTCTCATGAACAGCAGCGGCATGGGAGCATTGCCCAGTGGCAAGTGTGTCGATGGCCCTGTGAACTTGCCAAGGTCCCCCTGGGCCTACCGTTGTTTATTAGGATTTTGAGACTTTGTGCAGAATGAAAGGTCTAAGTAGCATTATGAAAAAATGAATCATGCAAGGGCATCCAATCTATTTGTGTTAACTCAAGTCTGTCAAATCTTTTATAAGGTGTTCTGAAGGGATGTGTGAATGTGGGGTATAAAATCCTTTTCCACTTATGGTTTAGCCCCTCACTATTTGTTCCTCAGAGTCCTTTTTCTGCTTCAGATGAGCCAGTAGAGGAAGTGAGCCAGACTAGGGGAATGGATGGAGGTGGGGGTTTCTGCCTCAGACAGGTAAATAGTAGTGAGAGGGTTCAGCTTCCCTCACCTGTATGTGCTTTAGCTACCCTGTATACTAATGTACCTCCACCTGCTTTATATGTGGGTCAGCCAAACTAAGGTTAAACAAATAGGAACGTTATGTCAGTTTGGTCCTAAAAGTCTATAAATTGTATCCCAGATATTGCTTTACCCTGAACATTTTAGGATCTCAGTAATTTCACCCACAATTATATTACCTACATGGAAACTTTTTAAGAATTTGATAAATACCTCTAATGGAAGTATCTTTTCATGGCTTTTTTTTTCAGCTGGAACTGAGTTCTGGCTTCTTTCAGGTGGGTGCCATTGTCATTATAAGAGAACAAGGGAGGTGTTCATGGTGAGTTCTGGCACCTCTTTTTCTAGAAAAATATCACATGGTTTAATGTTATAAAATTATAATTATTTGATTCAATTCTACCTGCATGCAAGGAGGAAAATAAATTTCAGAGCGGTTTGTAAGGAGCAATTGTTATATTTTATTATTACTGTACAACTTTATTTATATGTTGCCTTATACTCAAAAGGCTCAGTGTGACTTACAAAGTTAAAAAAAAGGTTAAAAACTTACAGCAGCAATAACAATTAAAATAACCATTGAAAGTGATCACAATGAGCCTCCCTCCAGGTTTACTTTTCCTGGTTACCATTCTGAGGAGAGCTCTGGACTAGCTGGGTCTTAGATCCCAGTTATATTTATATGTACGGATTACTCCGTTGAGGAGTGGAAAGAGGGGAAGAAACCCCCAAGTAAATCAAGGTGTGCCTGTGCACATGTGCTTTCTGCTGGGTTCTGAAGTGCTTTCTGCTGGGTTCTGGTGCCAACTTAGTTCTCAAGCTGACTTCTCATGGTCTCCATTCGAGATCTGCATGGCTTCAGCACAGAGACTCCTGAAGTTGCCACCCAAAGCAAGATTAGCCAAGGGTACAAAACCTGCCCCATGGCAAAAACAACATCCAGGAAAGCAGCTTACTTGCTGAAGATGAATTTATAAAGAAAAATAAGGGGGTTGAAATTTGCATTAGGGTATTACTTGTCCAGATTATGTGAAGTTTAACAAAGATGTGGTCTTTAAATCAGACTGCCTAATGAAACGGAACGGTTTGATTTTGTTGTATTTTACCTTAATTTTCTGTTCCACAGTAGTGGGAACAAACCAGAATAATGCAATAGACCTCATGCAATATGCTATGAATCTGGAAGTGATCAAGGAAGGTGGTGTGTGTGTGTTTTAAGGAAAAATAAATCTCAGATTGTTTGTGTGAGACTGGATATTTATGTACAGTTTCCCCTTTTCACTCATTGCATATTTCATCCAATTCATTTGTGTGTGTTATGGGATAAATCTTGTGTGGGTAGAAAAGAGCAGTAAAAAGAAAAGGCATCAATCAGTGGTAAAAGGTAGCAGCAGTCACGATTCATTTTGTACACAGGTCATAGTTTGTTAAACATGCCTCCGCGTGACAATTAAGCAGCTTGCAGGTTTACAGAGGTCATTTTGGAGCGGCTTCATATTGCAGGCTGAAAGGAAGTCTGCTTGCCTTAGGAAAAAAGACAGCTCTGAAACGTTGTCAGGAAGGCTTCAGTCATTCCCATATGTGGCTGTATGAACCACTTTCCCTCATAACTAGTAAGGAGTTACATAACAGAGGCAGAAGAACTCACCCTCATTTGTTTGAAAATTGGCTTCTGTTCTCAAGATTTGTTGGGTCATTGCCCTGACATGTATACTTGTTGGTTCATTATGTTTCTATCAAATGGTTAACATGGAGGCCCAGATCCTCAAGGCAATGAGTAGCTTTGGGCCAGTTATTCTCTCACACCATGTCCTACCTCACAAGGTTATTGTGAAGATAAAATGAATTGTACGGGTAGATCTCCGTTGTGCACGCTGCCCTGAGGAAAGTGTGGGATAGAAAATAAAAGAACGGATCAGGCTCAAGGCCTGGGCTGCTTCTGGAAGGTCTTCGGGTTGAAAAGAGAGGCCTCCCTTAGCAAGGAGCTCTGGCCACAGAGAAGCCCTGAAGATCCTCAAACTGGGCTGGGCTCATATGATGGAATGCGGTCTTTCAGGGAACCTGGTCTCAAGCCATTTGGGGCTTTGTAGGTTATACCTAGTTATTTGGATTGTACCTAGGAAGCCTGCCGTGCTGGAGTCAGACGCTTCCTAAAACTGTCCCAGGCAGTTGAATGGTTGCAGCGTTCTGAAATTTCTGGACATTCTTCAGACATTCACACAGAGTGTGTTACAGTCCAAATAAGATGCAATTGAGTTGTATTGCCTCACCATAGCCAGATCAAACATCTCTACACCACTGCTCCCATACTGCCAGTTTATTTCATTCCTCTTCCTTGGTCCTTTTACATGCCTTTCTTCCTCCCATAACAGCATCCCTTTCTTACCCCATTCCTTTTTATATTTTCTCTCTCTCTCTGTGTGTGTGTCTAATGATGTTCCTCTTTTATGTCACTTTTATGTCCAATTTCCTTTAACGAGTCCTCCAGCCTCCCCCCTTCCCCCCCAACCAAAAGGCTATGGCAAAACTGGGGGGGGGGGGCAGGCAAGCAAGGGAGAGAGGCCCTGGGCACACCAAATTGTGAAAGAAAGACATTTTGAAAAAAGTTACTCGCCAACAGTATTTCTCTTCTGGATTTTGTATGCAATGCCTGAGCAGATCTGCCCCATAGCTTTAGAAACCTTGAGCGCTGGGTGGTTTCCTCTCTATTGTGGAGCCAGAGAACGGGTGAGGGCGAAGGAGTCAGACCTGCGTGGAGAAATTTGCACTTGTCAGGAGATCAGAGAGGCTCCCAAGAAGGCAGGTGCTGGCCATGCTTGTTCTAGGAGACAGAATACAAAGCCATGCTCTACATTTCCTCTCCACCACCTCCTCAAATGGGAAATAGGAAGCAGATGGGCAAATGCAGGCAAGCATATCTGAAGACAGCCACCACTGAAAAATAGATGGTTGAGCCAGGATTTCAAAAATCCAATTGAGTTAAATTAAGTAAATAACTTGATTTTGAATGGGACACTAAAACAATATTATTCTTTGCTTACTGTGCGAGGAAAACCTTTTATTCAACAGGTGTTAATAGGTTCAAAAAAGAAAAGGGGATTCTCCGTATTTCCAGGGCTGCCCTAATAATAGTGTTCTATGCACCCTGCCAATATTGCATGTGGAGACCCTTTAACCTAGGCCTAGAAATAAATTCAGATTTTTTGTTTGGTTTTTGGCAGAATTTAGGCCACAACTTTATTGATTGTAAATCAAGTGAGTGGTTGCATAGGCTCTGGTTCCAGAGCTGACTCTGGGCGCACCATGAGTCAGCATACAGGTTCACACCTGGGACAGGGTCCTGACTAGCGCCAGGCCTTGATTCCCCCATGTGTGCCCAGGACTCTGGAGAGGGCACAGCCCCTCTTGGGGGAATACCAACCAGAAGTCCCATGGAATCCTTTAAGAGGAATACCCGTGGATAGGGTGGTAAGGGCTCATTCCACCCCTATCAGCGTGAACCAGAGCCTATCCGCCACAAAGAGCGTGCACACACATGCTCCCGCCAACCACTCACTCCTGTAACCAATCCCTTAATCCCTTAGCTATGGAGGACAACCATAAATCATTCCCCTCATCAGACAGATGGACACCGTCCCGTCTGTACAGAGTTGCATTGCGTGGGATGATGTCTGGGTGTCAGATGACCATCCCACCCATTTGGCCACTGCGCTCTGGACGCGTCTTCTGGCCCGCTTGGTGGCAGCTGGGGAATGACTACCTCTCTAAATGTGTCGCGGGAGTAATTGCGAGCAAAATATCTTAATTCTGGGTAAGGCAAGCAGTTCGTATAAGTCCTCTTGTATGCGGGATCGCAGAAGTAAGCCCGGGGTACTTGGCATGTCGTTCTCACTGAGCTGGATCACCATTGCAGTGGGCTGGCCCATTGGGCTTTAGCCCGCAACATTGGGAGAAGCTCTCCCCAAAGCATGCCTCGCCTGGAGATCCAGAACAGCCACACAAGCCCAAGCCTCCGTCCCAGTCCAGACAGCACTGCCCTCTCGCTGGCCCAGTGGATGATGCCGTGACCCACAATCCAGAAATCCATTAGAGGCAGACCTAGAAGGCATGTTAGCAACTGCACCTCAGTGCCATTTCCAGACGTATCCCTTGTACGCTTTGGACCTCCAACGGCCCAGGTCCTTGATCATATCTACTGATAGGCCCATATGCGCCTATATGTTGTAGCTGCCCCAATGCGGAAAGAATGAGGTGCAAATATGAAAACAGGTAGGCCACAAGCGCCGATTGCTTTACACATTACTGCAGCAAATTGCTGGCAGCTCAAGCGTGACCCATCCTCGTGGATGAACAGGGAACCACCCCCAAGTGGGCAAATGGAAAGGTATTTCTTAACATCTTTAATGGGACAGGGACTGGGCTGAAAAGTGGCAGGCAGCCGCATCAGGGCTCCTCTGCCCAACTGATCTGTTTTCGAATTGCACACCATTAAAATCAGCTCGGATTCGGACAATTGGATGTCCTGCAATAACAAGCCCCTAGAAACCTCAGTTTGGGGGATTCCAATACCACCTCACCCACACGCAATCCACCAAAGTAAATGACAGAAAATGCTGTTGCAAAAAGACGTGTCTCGAAGGAGGACCAACAAATAAGCCTCAGCTGCTTACACATGGTGCAAAGCACCTCAAAGCACCATGCTGTACCTGGTGCCCTGGGAGGCTGCAGTCATCCCCAGCCCTCGAGGGCCTTTCATGCAACAAATTTGGCACAAGGGTCCTTTTCGTAAAGGGACTTACAGAAAAATGAAATCGCCAAAGCTTGAATTCGAAGGGACTTGATCGCCCACCCCAATGTGTGCAAATGAGCCAAATATCACAACGCTTGCTGTGTTGTGGGGCAATTAACTGCGGGGCCACCTGTAGGCTGGGCAATAAACGACAGTCAGTCAATCAATCAATCAATCAATCAATCAATCAAAATACTTTATTCGACCGATAGTCAGAAAGGGCAATAAAGGACAAAAAATCCACCCAGGCCTTCTTATAAGACTCAAGGTGGAAGGAGAAATAGATGCCACTACTCCCTGCATGACAATCATTTGCCAAGTTTCCAAAGATGAGGTGGGAAATATTCCGGACACTGCTTGGCAGCCGGGGCCAGCAATCTGAAGCGCTGCATCTGAAAATGGGATAGGGCATTGGCAATGTTATTATTGGCGCCCGGCACGAAACGGGCAGAAAAAACTATGTTGAATCTGAGGCAGCACAGCACAAATGTACTCAGCAGGCAGATTTAGAACAACGTTTCCTAGACTCCTACCCACTCAAACCTCTCTTGTACCTACGATACATTGACGATATTTTTATTATCTGGACACATGGACAACAGACCCTGGAAACCTTCCACCAGACATTCAATGACTTTCACCCCACCATCAACCTAACAATGAACCAATCTATGCAAGAAATACATTTTTTGGACACTACTATAAAAATACAGGATGGACGTATAGACACTACCTTATACAGAAAACCAACTGACCGACAAACATATCTACATGCTTCTAGCTACCATCCCAAACATACCAAACAATCCATCGTATACAGCCAGGCCCTACGTTACAACCGCATCTGTACAACTCTACAGACAGAGAATCTCACCTAAGAGATCTACAGCAAACCTTTTTAGAACTAAAATATCCACCTGATGAAGTTAAACAACAGATCAACAGAGCCAGACTGATACCTAGAGAAAACCTGCTGCAAGACAGACCCAAAAAAGAAAATAACAGAACACCACTAGTCATCACATACAGCTCCCAAGTTAAAACAGTACAACGCATCATCAGAGATCTACAGCCTCTCCTGGACAATGACAGCTCCCTTTCTCAAGCTCTGGGAGGAAGACCTTTCATTGCCTACAGACAGCCACCCAATCTTAAACAACTCCTCACCCACAATAAGACAACCACCAGACTTAACATGGACACTGGTACCAGAGCCTGCAATAAACCCAGATGCCAACTTTGCTGCCACATACACCCGGACAACATCATTACTGGCCCCAACAACATCCAACATACCATCTCAGGACTATTTAATTGCCCATCTTCTAACATTGTGTATACCATCAAATGCCAACAGTGCCCTTCGGCTCTCTATATTGGACAAACAGGCCAAACCCTACGCCAAAGGATAAATGGACATAAATCTGACATCAGGAACCATAAGACAGAGAAACCAGTAGGAGAACACTTCACATTCTATACAAGATCTCAAAGCAGCTGTTTTATTACAGAGAAATTTCAGGAACAGACTGGAAAGCGAAGTTGCTGAATTGGAACTCATTACCAAGCTTAAAACCATGGAGCCACCTGGGATGAATAAAGACATCGGATTCTTATCTCATTATGCATGATCAAGCTTTCTTTAGCGCCTCAGCCCTTGCTCCCCCCCCCCAGGACTAATTGCAGTCATCAGCAGTCGTTAACAGCCATCTACAGGTTTACCACTCCCCTCAGCCCATCACCCATTCCCACCCACACCTACCACCCTCTGGGTCTGAAAGGGTCTGAAACTTCTGTTTCAAGTGTATCTGAAGAAGTGTGCATGCACACAAAAGCTCATACCAAAATAAAAACTTAGTTGGTCTTTAAGGTGCTACTGACTAGCTTTTGTCTGTTAGTCAACTAAAGTTTCAGTTGTAACTGCAATGTGTTATACGTAGGGCTGTCTCTGAAGACAGTTTGGAAACTTCAGCTGGTGCAGAATTGGGCAGCCAGATTGCTCACCAGGAACATACGACACCCAGGGCAGTCTGGAGCAGGTCGGACGCCCTGGTGCTGAGGCGTGGAGATAGCTCCGGCGCCCCCGCCCTCGCAGCGTCCTGCCTGGTTTCCGCACAGCTTCGCTGCGCAGCACCCCACCTCCCGGCCCGGCGCCCTGGCGCACCGTGCCACTGGAACCTTACCTAGAGCCGGCCCTGATGACACCAATCCTGGCCTGACTGCACTGGCTGCCAATTCACCTGGTGCCTTCATTTTACATATTTACGCACAAGGCGAAAATGTTCCTCCTCAACCATGCTTTGGGCTGTTTAATATTCTGTAGCCTTTAAAATGTGCTTGTGAGAGGGGGGAATTTAAATTTGATATATCATCATCATTACCATCAAAATCTACTGAATACACACTGTGCAGCAAAATCCTAATTGCAATTACTCAGAAGTAAGTCCTATTGAGTGTAATGTGATTTATTCCTAGGTAAATGTGCATGGTATTGCAACATTAGCCCCCGTTTGTCTGTTGTTGACTCCCCATGACTTGATTTTGTTGTCAGATTACTTGTCTGGTATATTCTAAGATCCTGGTCATGCAAGGATGGGCAGTTCGGCATCACAGACCCCTCTCTGAATTATCTGAATGTCGTGAAGGCAAGGATACTGAACTGAGTTTTCAATACCTTTAAAAAATTTTTAAAGTGGCACAGAGATTTTTATAATTGCAATGTTTTAGAAGGAGAGAGAATGTCTGGAGCAGAGAGATGAAATTCATTCTGCATTTTGGAGAATGTCCAAAAATAATAGTGCAATGATGAAGTGCTGAGCCAACAGCAGGCTTGTGTATGAGACCAGAAGCCCAATGTAATTGTCCCAAGTATCCCAAAAATGCTCTAAGGTTTCCAGGGTGGTGTGTAAAAGATAGCATTTTGGACTTTCCTTTCCTTTTGTCTTCCTATAGTCTGTCCCACAGTCAGTCTTTATTAGCGAAGACTAGGATTCATCACCCCAACAGTACATAGGCCAGACACACAACTATCACAAGCTTTGCCAGCAGACTAGGTCCAAAGTTTTCTGCACATGGCCGTGAACTTTATTGGAAATTCTGTTTTATTTACTCTTCTCTTTATTTGCTTCTTGACACAGGCCTGGAAAGAGGTCTAACAAAGGCTTTGAAGGAACTGGATGACTACCTGAGAAATCCTCTACCTGAAGAGATAGATGCAAGTAGCACAGAGGTGGAGAAAGTGTCGAAACGCAAGTTCCTGGATGGGGATGAGCTAACTCTGGCCGACTGCAACCTTCTGCCCAAACTTCATGTTGTCAAGGTGAAAAGAATTTGTCTTTGGAACAGGCACCTATTTGCCCCCCATTCCCCTCATTGTTTTACATGCTTTGCATTTCCCTGAGCAGTGAGAAGCCTAGGAGAATGAGCACTACATAAATACAGTATTTGGATGGTGACTTGGCTTATTTACAAAAGTACTAGCAAAGCACACTGCAAACACAGCAGATTGTTATAGCTGGCAGCCGAACTGCTAAACCTGCATGAGATCCCCAGGTTCCCTGCCCAAGATCCACAGGTGGGGACCTCCAAGACATGCTAAGCTCACAGCTGATGCTGCTCAAATTCAGTAAGCAGCCTCCATGACTTCTGCCTACACAGGCAGACTCATAGCTGTCAAGTTCTCCCTTTTTTTAAAAAGGGAAATTCCCTTATGCTGAATAGGCTTCCTCGCGAGAAAAGGGAAAACTTGACAGCTATGGGCAGACTGCTCCCTGCAGGAAGATTTCCCCTTGATAAAAGATCTTAACCATTGAGCCCATTAAGGAATATCAGCTGATCACCCTTGATAATTAACAAGCAGTCAGGTTAGCAAAGGATGGTCAGCAGTTCCTTGGTGCTCTGACCACACTCATCTTTCAGTGTCTTACTACTCTGCAGTATCATTTCAATCAGCAGGATCAGTAGAAACCCAATACACTTCTGGTACTTGTTGTTGGGTCAAAATTGTGATGCCAGCAACATAAAAACCACAAGGGCACTTCTAACTGAATTAACATGGCATGCAGTCTAAACATACCCAGCTCCCTCAGAAGTCTTGGTTTCCAGACCCTGGATCATCTTGATCGCCCTCCTCTGCAAATGTTTCAGCTTGTCAATATCCTCCTCAAATTGTGGTGCCGAGAACTGGACATAGCATTCCAGGTGTGGTCTGGCCAAGGCAGAATAGAGTGGGACTATTACTTCCCTTGATTGAGACACTAGACTTCTATAGATGCAGCCTAGATTAGCATTAGCTTTTTCTTCTTCTTTTGCTGCATCACACTGTTGACTCATGTTAAGCTTCTGGTCCACCAAGACCCCGAGATCCTCTTCACATGGACTGCTAGTAAGCCAGCTGTCAGCCACATTAAGCCTTATATTTGTGCATCTAGTTCTTCATACCTAAGTGCATAACCTGGCATTTGTCCCCATTGAAATTCCTTTTTTTAGTTTGGGCCTAGTTCTGCAACCTATTAAGGTCATTTTGAATCCCGGTTCTGTCTTCTGCGGCATTAGTTGCTTCTCCTGGGTTGGTGTTGTCTGCAAATTTAATGAGCATCCCCTCAATTCCAAATCCACCTAACAGTTTCCTCATTCAACCAACATTTTGCCAGCTTCCTCACATGAAGGAACTTGCTTGTTCTTCCTCTTGCTTTCAACATAGCCAAAGAAAGCTTTAAAAAAAATATCTCTTGCAAGCCTGCGCTCGTTTTAAGCTTTGGCCCACCTGTGCTTCCCCCTCAACTGTTGGCTTCTCGTGTATACTCCTCCTTTCTTCCATTTCATATATACACCCTTCTTAAATCTAAGCTCATCCATAAACTCCTTATGCACCAACACTGGTTTCTTTTGATGCCTCCCACTTTTCTTTCTTGTTGGAATTATCTGCATTTAGGCCTTCAGTATTTCTCCTTTTAGAAACCCCCAGTCATCTTAGACGCCCTTCTCTTTGAGTATTTCTGACCATGGGATCTAACCCAGTAGCTCCTTAAGCTTTTCGAAATTGGCCTTCTTAAATTCTTTTCTCCTGCCTCTATATCATGAAACCCAGGAGGACATGATCACTTCCTCCCAAGTTTCCCAATACGTCCCACAGTTCCCTTATATAATAAACACACATGGACACGGATAATGTTGGTTAATGGGCTAAAATAGGCCACAACTTTATTGGTTACAGATGTGAGCGGTTTGACTTAGGCATTGGGTGACCAGGCTATATCCTGACTCCTGCCCACCTGCAAGGAGTCACACTAAGGGTAAACCACCAGTAGGGGGAACCCTATGACATATGTCAAATCGGGGTACCCCCAGGGTCCCCGATGGGTCGTGGCATGGCCCTAGCCCACAACCAGGCTTTGGACAGGATGCACACCCCTGGACCCTTTTAACAGGATACCCTTATTGAGGAGGGGCAGGTGGAGACTACAACCTCCCCTCCCATCACAAAGGCTTACCCAATGGCAATTGGTCAGCTGGGGGGCGTGACACAGCTGGGAGCCACAGTGATGTGGGCAACATCCCTCCACCCTCCCGCCTGGTCACTGGGAGGTCCCGGGTGCCCTCCTGCAACACCGCCCCCCCGGGGAAGGGGAGCAGACTTTTCCAATTAGTTCTTCCCTGTTTGTGAGGACCAGGTCCAAACTAAATGATCCCGTTGATGCTTCTTCCACCTTCTGGGAAATGAAATTGTCAGCAAGACAATGGAGGAATTTGTTGGACCTTTTATTCTTGGCCAAGTTTGCGTTCCAACAGATATTGGTTGAAGTCTCCCATAACTATTTTATCTTGTGGAGCCAGCCAAGATCTCCTGATCTCACAAGATCTTGGACAGCAGGGGGAGAGGAATTCCATGGGTCATTCAGTCTTTGCACAATTTTGCCTTTACACACACACACACACACACACACACACACACACCAAAATCATAACTCTCAGGTAAGTTGCAATTATACTGTACTAACAAACTCATTATATAATACTTTAATATTAGACCAGGGGTCCCCAGACTTACCCGCCTTCGGGCCGGTGCCCACTGCGCCGATCGCGCGGAGGGCGGGGGGAGTGCGCGTGCAGTGGGCCGGAGGGTGGGGGAGTGTGCACCAGTGCGCGTGCGCACACCAATTTACTGGCGCGGTGGCGCGCTTCCAGGCCGGAAAAATCGCCGAAAATTGTTTGTGCGCATGCGTATGGGCCTCCCCCGACCCGGAAGTGCACCAGAAATGACCTCTTCTGGGTCGGGAGAGGCCCATACGCATGCGCAGAAACGATTTTCGGCAATATTTTTCAGATCTGAAAGTGCGCCACCACGCAGTGCGCTGTAAGAGCAGGCGGCAGCAGCGGGCGGCGGGGGTCATCGCGGGCCGGATTGGGAGGCCAATTGGGCCGCATCCGGCCCGGGGGCCGTAGTCTGGGGAAAGTATTACTGTACTTACTTCTTCATGGTTTCCGCTATATTCTTAATTCCTTTTGTCCATATGTTACAAAACATATTAATAATATTCAAGTATTAAAAGCAGATTTTTTGGGGGTCTTCATTCTAGATTGTAACGAAGAAATATCGAAACTATGAGTTTCCAGCAGAAATGACGGGACTTTGGCGATACCTGAGAAATGCTTATGCTCGGGATGAATTCATCAACACTTGCGCTGCTGACAAAGAAATTGAAATAGCTTATGCTGATGTAGCCAAACGGATTTGATGTACCCAAATCCTAATCAAAATCTATTTCACTGGATGGCTGGAAATAAAGGTATCAGTTCCCCAGAAAAAATGGAAGGTGGCAATGCAGAAGAGGAAACGTTACTTCTGAAATGTGTACTGATTTGCTGGAACAAATTTTATCATTTATGACCAGTGTTTTGAAATCACCATGTTTGATTAAATAACCTCCCGCTAAGAGTACATTCTATAGCTAGAAATTTCAAAGTTAAGTAGAACATGAATGTAAAGAATAATTTGGGTTTGGAGTATTTCTACCTTTTTTCATGAACCCTTGATGTGTTCTATTCAAAAATACACCGTCAATAGCTTTGGAGGAAAAATAGGACTGACAGTAAGAAAGGGGATATTGTCATGCGGGAATTGGAAGCATCTTTAGAAGCGTGTCCTGCCCTCATAGATCAAGGAGACAGTTATAGGAGAAGTCTCATGCTTTGGGGGGAAGCCTGAGTGAATGCTGGTGCAGGTACGTAGATTTGCTCAGCAGAGGTCCCAGCAGTAGGGAAGTAGTGAATGCAATAATTTTCTGTACATTTATGATTCAAAGATATTTGGAGGAGCAATGTTAATACAAAAACAGCCTAGGTAATATTGAAAAGAAACTCAGTACTGCGATGGAATTTAGATATATATTGAATGGCTCTTCACAGCTAACTCACAAGGATCTACAGTATCCTTGCAAACATCTCAGCATGTTAAGAAAAAAAGGAGCATGCAACAGAAATCTGATTCCTCATATGAATGGATAAGAAATGGAGTTCATTCCAGGCACCCCCAAACTGCGGCCCTCCAGATGTTTTGGCCTACAACTCCCATGATCCCTAGCTAAGAGGACCAGTGGTCAGGGATGATGGGAATTGTAGTCCAAAACATCTGGAGGGCTGAAGTTTGGGGGTGCCTGGTATATTCCTAAGTCGTCATTTGGTCTAGAAATCCTGAAAACAGCAGTTTTGTTTTAAAAAGTAATTATTCCCCACTGCCAACACTAGGTTGAAGTTTGGCAGGTATATAACTGCTTCCGAGAGTTGGTAGGTTTCTTTGTGCTCACAGAGGGTAACATCCAACTGCAGCTTCCCACAGGGGCAGCAGATTCTGTGTCCACAAACAGGAATCCCCCTACGTTCTCTCCTACAGCTCCTTGCGGGCTCTTAAAAAACTATTGTGGGGCTTGAAGGACCCTCCAGAGCAGATTGGGGGAAATGGGGGGGGGAGTGGGGAGTAGCGGGGATCAGAGGAAGGGAAATTCTGCTGTGTCTGTTGACATGAAGTTGGACTTCACCTAAATAGATTTTATGAAATGGATTATTCTGTGCTCAATCTAGCTTTTGTATTAAGAGTTCTGTTTGAAGCCAATGGATATTTTCTTCCATAAATTACTTTAAAACTTTTATTTATTTGTGTTTTGAAATGTAGGTGTTTTAGCTCATAGTTTCTAATATTTTGGAAGGCAAAATGTTTGGCTCTGAATGCGTTGTTCTGCTTTTGTCTCCACTGCAGTTCCTTAAACTACACTTTTTTAAAAAAAGAAAGAAAAGAAGGACACCCAGGGCTCAAAGAGCAGGCAAATGTTACATTTTGTGATCAGGGTTCTTTAGCATTCCCTGGATCTCTTTTGCAGAAACTGTGTTGGCGTGGCAAGGTCCCAAACCCTTCCGAGATGTAAGAATAAAGACACATGAAACCAGTATTTAGGTTAATGGGCTAAAAAAAGGCCACAACTTTATTGGTTACAGAATGTGAGTGGTATTGGCTTAGGCAATGGAAGCGAACTGACTATATCTGACTCCTGCCCGTCTGCAGGGAGTCTCAGAAGGGTTAACCTCCAGAAGGATTAACCTCCAGTGCTGGAGTAACAGGGGCTGCCAGCACAGTAGCTAAGGCACCCATAGCTCCAGCCCCCTGTTACTCCAGCACTGTATATTATAATATACAGGGATGCAAGTGGCACTGTGATCTAAACCACTGAGCCTCATGAGCTTGCCAATCAGAAGGTTGGCAGTTCGAATCCCCATGACGGGATGAGCTCCCGTTGCTCTGTCCTAACTTCTGCCAACCTAGCAGTTGGAAAGCATGTCTGTGCACATAAAAAAATAGGTACCGTTGTGGTGGGGAGGCAAATGGCATTTCTGTGTGCTCTAGTTTCCGTCACAGTGCTCCATGCGCCAGAAGTGGTTTAGTCTTGCTGGCCACATGACCCGGAAGGCTGTCTGTAGACAAACACCGGGTTCCTGGGCCTGAGGCGAGATGAGCGCCACACCCCGTAGTCGCCTTTGACTGGACGGTTAAGTTCAGGGGTCCTTTACCATTATTATTATTATTATTATTATTATTATTATTATTATTATTATTTACTAGCTGGCCCGGCCACACGTTGCTATGGCTCATCCGTGATTCCCCCCACCCTGTCCCGACCCATGACGTATCACGCCCCCTCCTCCCCCCACCCCCGGCTCATCCCTGTGACTGGTCCCACCGTGCCCTGACCTATCCCGTCCCCTCCTCCCCCCAACCCCCACCCAGGCAAGTCAGTACCTCCATTTGGCCTGGTATGTAAACGGGAGCCGAGCTGCTGTTGAGAGGGAAGGTTCTATAGGTGCAGTACCAGTGTAGCTGCCGCTGGGGGCGCTGGTTTGCAACCTGGTTCTTTTCCCAGCATGCATTTTCGTCTGAGTGGTGTGTTTTGAAACACGGGGTTTGGTTTTTTTTACCTGGCACAGGTGTGACATCTGTCTTTGAAAATGGTACGGGGTCACTCTCATATTCGCATGTGACATTGTGTCAAAATTTGAACGCAATCGGTCAAGCGGTTTTGGTGAAAAGTGGATACTAACGGACATGGCCAGTTTTACATATTATTTTAAAATATAGCATATTTTGTGTCTTTGAAATGGAATAGGATATGATAACTTAATATTTTCAGGTTTTTCATGCTTTTAGATTGGAGCTAAGGTACTAAAAAGGGGAATAAACAGTTACTTCTGGTGGGGAGCTGGATTTCTTAAGAGTGACCTACTTAATTCAGTAGGCCTCTGAGGCTTGATAAATAATTGGGAAAATCCCTAATGTGTGCTTGTTGTCAACTTCAAATGGACTTCAGTCAGAATTTCTTTCTGTTCAATTCTGAATGTGAAGTAGTTTGTGTTAATCATGCTAAACATAGTTTATCTACTTTGGCAAAGTGATTTTTTTAAAAAAGAACTTAAATGACAAGACAGACAGTATGGATTAGTAATAACTTTGTTCATAAATTTCTCACAAGATGTAAAGAAAGAGGCAGATCAGAAGGAAAAGTAGCCAACAATGTGGATTTAATCATTGATGTTTCAGAAAATGCAGACCAAATGTCTGTAAAAATGTCCATTGTAGTCAAACATTTCTGAGATATTTGTTTCAAAGACACCAGTACTTCACTAAGTACTTCATTCCTATCTGAGATCCACATTGATTTCCCTCTTAATATTAATTTAGAAACTGCTAAAGGGCACCTTTTTCTAATAGAGTACTTGAGCTGTTGACAATCCGGCGTATCTGTAAAGCCAAGAAGTTACTAGGATTTTTTAATCTGAACCGTAGCAAACACCTCAAGGATTTCCAGAGGGGCAACTGCAGTAGACTGTCATAGCAAAAACAACAGATGCCTCTGATGAAGCAGAGACCACAGAATCAGAGAGCTGGAAGGGGCCCCGAGAATCATCTAGTCCAACCCCCTGCAATGCAGGATTGTGCAGCTGGCCCAAATGGGGATCGAACCTGAAGCCTTGGCGTTATCAGCACCAACTGAGCTATCACAGACTTATCAGAAACTCCATAGTACATCTGTAAAGTCTGTAAGGTGCCACATATTTGAAAAACTGCCAGGTCCACTTCTACTTCTCCATGGTGGCCCCTCTGAATTCTCATTTCACTGCCCCATTGCAGCCTCCCGTACTCCACCCCACTGGCACAGCTCTCCTCACTGCTCTGTGCCAGTGGCTTTCCAGAGAGAATATCTGCAGAGAATCTCTGAAGTAGACAACAGATATCAAGTAGACATTGCTTTGCTTTCTTGGATTTATTCAAAAAATGATGAAAGGAAAGTGTTATAAACTGATGACATATGTAGAGTGATTATGAAAATATGGGACAAATATTGATTATGACTTGTCCCTGAAATATCACCCATATGCTCTGTCCTGCTAAATTTAATATTGCAAGAAATGAAAAGTCTTTGGACTTTCACAAATGCTTAGGATAAGAGATTTACCGTAACTAAAAAACAGTACTGCGCAATACCAATGTGTAGTGAACATGCCTTCAAAATCTGGATTAATAAGACCCCCTTTCAGTACTTGCAAATTAGAATTCTTTTATTAGAATGGAATAGAAGTGAAAATGTTTATAGGGCACTGACAACTTTTGAAAACATATTTTCAGGCAAGATATCACAAAAAGGGTTACCATAGAAAATGTGTCATGAACTATAGTTATAAAAGAAAGCAGCAAGAAGAATCCAGTTGGAATTTATTTGGCAAAAACTTGTCAGAAATATGCACAAATACAACAAAGAAGTTGCTAGATGTTAGATCTATTGGAAATGCGATCTAACATGCACTTCAAAATGGTAATTTAAAAATACATGGTTTTAAGTTAGCTCAAGTTGTTGGCAATGTAAGGAACAGTATACAAGCATAACTCAGATATATTGCAGGTTCCACTCCAGACCACCACAATCAAAGTGAATATCACATTAAAGCCAGTCACACAATTCTTTTGGTTTCCCAGTGCATATAAAAGTTATGCAGTATATTAAGCCCCGCCCTGCCCCACCCCCACCCCCCCGGCTGCAGGCGTGGGAGGGGTAAAGCCCAGCTCCACCCCCGTGGCCAGAACAGGGGTGGCAGCGGCAGCAAGGGGGGGGCTTCCTTCCCCTGGAAGTGTCTTGGCTGCCTGCAGCTGCACCCGCCTCCTCGTGAGGAGCAATATCTGTGAAGCCCAATAAAGGAAAAAGCAATAAAACAGTGTTTGCCTATACTGCAGAGGCTTTGCACATATTTGGTGGTCATGTAAATATGTAATAGCTTTATGGAAACTTACTGTCATAACTATCAAACGGGTTATAGGGGAAATCATGTGTTTTAAACCTGGAGGGGGGAGAGCTCGGACTCTTTTAAAACTCTATTAAAAAACAGCAACATTGGTGTTTAGTAAACAATTTGTTAATCTGTATTATATCTTGAAAAAATGGACAAAACCAAATTACCTTCTGTGGACAATTGGCTTCAAAATGCTTTGCAAACTTTGGAGATAATAAAAGCTACTCATAAAAGACTTTGGGGGAACAGACATTGTAACTCACAGGCACATGGGAACCATTCCTGCACTTGGGAAAAAATAAATAAATCAATAAATACTAAATTGCCAAGAAATACCAAATATTGTGTGATAGGTTTTCTAGCTGGTAGAAGAGAAACCGCCTGAGTCGTTTGCACAAAGGGTCAGTGGCAGAGTACGCTTTTGGAGGGGTCTGCATTCATTGTTGTTGTTTTTAAAAAGATAATTTAGAAACCTCATTTTCCCTCCTATTAAGCACATAAGCACTGGAGTATTTTCTTTATTTGGCACCTGTGGGCACAGCTCTAATGTAGCCTGTCGTGCAATGCCAAACAGGCTGCCCCAGGTAAATTTCCAGCCCTCCTTATTGCCAACACATGTGCAACCTGGGCTACTGTAGAGCATTGTAAAAGCTTATTTAGAAGCAAAGTAGTGCAGACTGACTACCCATGAGTCAGACCCCATATGGCTGCAGCAGCACAGCCCCTAAATTGGCCTGACATCAGAAACCGCAGGGTGAGAACAGCAGCTCTGAAGGGATGTTTTTGTCACCAGTCATTTTCTATTTATAACAACAGCATAATCCCATTTTATAAGAACACAATAAAGCACAACAGGAGCAGGCATTGTTCTGCTCAAATCGCTTTTCTCATGCGGGTACATTTAAAGCACTTACCCTTTGGCCTCTTGTCTCACTGCACACACCCAACACAAGCAATTAAGGAGCAACAATGCACACCCTGTTGTGTCTGAATGCACAAAACTCACTTGAGGAACAATCTTCTACAAAACATTTTTAGAACATACTGAATTGCTGCTTTTGCCTGTGGTGGTCTGCACTCCACCTTTGCAATCCCTTTGCTAAATTCGCTTGATATTAAGAAAATGGGAGGGGGAATATTTTGGAGATTACTCAGTGGTCTCTCATGTCCCATTGTCACTTGGGGGAAAGGATGAGTGGCTATCTTCTTCTTCTTCTTCTTCTTCTTCTTCTTCTTCTTCTTCTTCTTCTTCTTCTTCTTCTTCTTCTTCTATCACTCGTAGCCGGGTAAGATTGTCTTCCATAAACACGGTTTTAACAATGGGTCCGTAAGTGACTGTGGAGGCCAATTCTGGATCCACAAATCTTTCCACAGTGGGGAGATTGGTTTCCAGGCGACAGTTGATCATGGTGTGGATTTGCCAAGCGTGCTTTCCTCTTAGCACGTTTCTCCCTTGCGTCCTGAGTTCAAGTGTCGCCAAAGCCCATGACACCTTTGGTAAAGGCTGTTCTCCAACTGGAGCACTCACAGGCCAGTGTTTTCCAGTTGTCAGTGTTTATACTACATTTTTAAAGATTTGCCTTGAGACAGTCTTTAAACCTCTTTTGTTGAACACCAGTATTACACTTTCCATTTTTAAGTTCGGAATAGAGTAGTTGCTTTGGAAGACGATCATCAGGCATCCGCACAACATGACCAGACCAACGAAGTTGATGTTGAAGAATCATTACTTCGACACTGGTGATCTTTGCCTCTTCCAGTACACTGATATTAGTTCACCTGTCTTCCCAAGTGATGTGTAAAAAAAATCAGAGACACTGTTGATGGAATCTTTCAAGGAGTTGGAGATGGCGTTTATAAGTGGTCCATGTTTCACAAGCATATAGTAAGGTTGGTAGTACAATAGCTTTGTAAACAAGCATTTTGGTTTCCCTGTGAATGTCCCAGTCCTGAAACACTTGACGCTTCAATTGGGAGAAAGCTGCGCTTGCAGAGCTCAAGCGATGCTGGATTTCGGCATCAATGTTGGCCCTTGTGGAAAGATAACTGCCTAGGTAGGAGAAGTGATCAACGTTTTCCAACGTTACACCATTGAGTTGGATTTGTGGCGCTGCAGAGGGGTTATTTTGTACTTGTTGGTACAGCACTTTGGTTTTTGGGATGTTGAGTGATAGGCCAAGCTTTTCGTAAGCTTCTGCAAAGATATTTAGGATGGTTTGGAGGTCATCCTCTGAGCATGCTCACACTACGTTGTCATCAGCATACTGAAGCTCTATGACGGAAGTTACACTAACCTTACTTTTTGCTTTCAGCCTGTTCAGATTGAAGAGCTTTCCATCTGTTCAATATATGATTTCTACTCCAGTGGGGAGTTTCCCTTCAACAAAGTGTAGGATCATGGCAATGAAAAAAATGAATAGAGTTGGGACAATAACACAACCCTGTTTAACACCTGATCCCACTGTGAATGGTTCACTTTGAGAGCCATTGTTATCTGCACTTGTTGCTGTCATATTGTCATGGAGGAGCCGAATGATGTTCACAAATTTATCTGAGCAGCTAACTTTCAGATAGACAGTCCACAGGGCATTACAATTTACAGTGTCGAAAGCCTTAGTCAGGTCAATAAACGCCATATACAGGGGTTGGTTTTGCACTCTGCATTTTTCTTGAAGTTGTCAAGCGGTGAAAATCATGTCCACTGTCTCCCTAGAAGGCCGAAAACCATTTTGGGATTCAGGAAAGTTCACCTTGGGTATTGTTACGAGACGGTTTGCGAAGATCCTTGCGAGAATTTTGCCGGCCGCAGCTAATAGAGAAATGTCTCGATAGTTTCCACAATCAGTTCTGTCACCTTTTTTAAAGAGATTGATAATTTTGGCATCCCTAAAGTCTGATGGGACTACTTCTCTTTCCCAGATTTTTTCGATGAGCTTGTGAAGTTGTGTAAATTCAATTCCACCCATTTTGAAGCTTTTGGCAGGTATTTGCCCATGTCCCATTGTCAATTTGGGGGGGGGGGAGAGGATGAGTGGCTATAGTATTTCTTAATTATTGTAAAGTATGTGCCTTTGATAAATAATTTTCTTAACGGCTTTAAGCTGGACTGTACGAGGACGTATCCTGAGAGATGCCATTCAAACCAGAAAAGAGAACCTTGAAGCCCAGCATGTTTGCTTCTGTAATAATTTCTTGTAGGCCCAGTATTTGGGTGTAAGAAATGTCCCTTTCAGTTAAGCATAGGGTTCTCTGCTTTTGTGGGCTACACATTTGAACAATGACCGCTCCACACATCAATGGGGCGACTTTTGCGTGGACGCGCGCAGCCCCCTGATCCCAGAGGCGACTCCCTGGTAGTTCAGGCCTCGCATCGCCTTCCCAGGTAGGATGCCAGGGGTCTCCTCCTACCCAAGCCCAGCATCCAATCCTGCCTGGGGAGGTGGTGCCAGGGGATGGCCAGGTAAGGGGAGGGACTGTCCAGCTCACACAGGAGAATTTGAATCTTACCTCCAAGCACCAGTCGGTTCCAGAGCTTCTCCCACCCTCCACACCCTCATTCATGATTTTTTGCAGGTTAACCTTTTCTCTACAGGTTCACAGGCCGCTGTTGAAGGGTCAGAAAGGAATTTTCCTGCATTGGCAGGTTTCGCCTTTCCCATAGCAATACGTCACAACTTTGGCGGTGTCAGGCCTTGGGCGGAATTCTTTGGCGATTTTCCTAGAGGGAGGGGTGTGAGGCAGAGACCTCACCCCCTTTGCGGCAACAAGAGCGGGGTATTTGGGGAAGCCTTGACCATGCCAATAGGCGTCATCACTTCCCCCTTCCAGCGGCGGCGAACAGGGGGCGGGCTCTCTCTACTTGAACATATGTTCTCCAGAGCCAGCCCCAACCCCCATACATGTAGATAACCCCGAAGCCTCCCAGAACCCCAGCTGGGGACTGGGAAGGATAACGCCCAATGCCTGAGCCAAGGTCTCCCTACATCTGAATCTTAATAAAGTTGTGGCCAATTTGAATCCCATAGCACGTTGTTATGTGCCTTGCTGGGGGGGTTGGGGGGGGTTGGGGGACTCCGCCTGTCCGCGCAAAAAGGCAATTTGCTGACATTTCAACTACTCAGAAGAGAAGTTCAAATTAATCAAAATGCAGTCTGAAAAGATAGTATTTATTTCATTGCTGCATCATAAAGATAAACAAAATAAGACGGGCACTTTTTGATTTGACCAGGATAACCTGCAGTGCAGGGAGCTCCGTGTATGGATTGGTCCCTGTGCTGCTACCTCCAAAGTCCAGCTCTGTGGTTCAATATTATATCTTCACCAGGTGGTAATATAACATCCCTTCAGGAAGAGGATGGTGCAGCTTTGAAACTTGCCCCAGAAGTGGGTAGATGTTCAGTTTGGAGCAGCATGTAAATAGTGAAACATTGAAATTGCAACCTACATTCAATGCTGTGCTTTTCAGAGAAACACATATGAATAAGGAATAATTTATTCATTTTATCTGTGGGTTTTGATCCTATTGGGCAATTCTGTCTTGTCAGGACAGTAAAGTCTTTGATTTTTAAGTGATGCAGTCACCTTTAAAATTAATACTACATATTTGTATTTTTGAACTCAGTGTAAGTGTATGACAATGGCAAATAGTCGAATAAAACAATACTATGATACCGGTACGTTTGAAAGACACAACAGAACTTTGCAAAGTTGAGATATTTTATAACACTTTCTCTTGTTCTTGAATAGCACCTGCTGATTTTAATAAAAAGGGGTTTATTTTCTCGTATTAACTAAACAACTGTCTGTCTTATTTAAGCTATTTTTTAAAGTCACGTGTAGCTTTCTTGTTCATTAAACCAGAGTAAAAAATGTCGTCCTGCTTTTGTGACAATGTTCATAGGCCATGAAGTGGGACACTTTTTTTTCCGGAGGTTGCAGAAACTGCATTTTAAGAATGGCTGTAGGAGGGGGAGCATTGTTTAAACAAACAAACAAACAAACAGCACCTTTCTTTAACTCAGTTTCTCCATTCACCATAACTGGCAATGGATCTTCGATTTTGCAGTATCTGGTGGGCTGCAAGTTTATTCCGAAATGAGGGTCTGTTGTAACCAAAGGAAGGAATAGTGACCTATTGACTGCTAATTATTAGAAAGTAAAAATAAAACAATTGTCTTAAAGGAAGTATTATTATTTTTGTAGACACTTTCCTAGTAAGTCACTTATTCCCTGAAAAGCTATTTCATTTTTATCCTGCAATCTCTTTCTTTTCAGCACACTACTGTTGCTTTTTCAGATACCTTTGACCTAGCTTTAAGATAAATGATTGTAGTTTGGAGTTCTTATCAGCAAATCTTTAAAAAGGGTACACTAAACTAAAGAATTCAGGAGTTAGATCATGCAGACTTTTAAAACAGACCATTCTGCCATTCTGCAGATGAGAGCCAGAGTTCTCATCTGCTTAGTGGACTTTGTCCTCTATGCTCCTGGGAAAGAGTTAGCCTAGTTCTACCAATCTTCTACAGCCACTTGGAAATTTGAGGTGGTTTCATGAGGCTTAATTATGGCCAGAGGCCCGAATGACCACCTTTCCGTGCAGTTCCATTTAACTACAAAGTAAAATGATGTGTTGCTACCTTGTGGCTTTCAGTCATCTGACTCCATCCTTGAAATGCAAATGTACTAGAGCAAATGGGATAGAAAGGGGCATACAATGTATAGTTCGTACTGACTTAGAGACAAAATATGACAACTCAGCGTCAGAAGTATATTGGAACCAAAGTTCTGGGCATAATCCACCCTTCCTATTTTGTGCATGCCTTTTCAGCAGATGCCTTTAATTGCTAGCTACTTCTGCAGGCTTTTTTTAAAAAAGGAGCCAGGGAACTTTGGAGTCCCTTTGGCGTACGATGAATCAAAGGGGCCCAGCACTGTTATGACACTTCTTGGCAGGGAACTCAGTTCTGGGAAGAAGAGAGTCCTACCTCCCTTTAGATAAGCACAGAAATCTTAAGCAGATGCTTGAGAGAGAGAAATGGATGCTCTGGCCCATGGAAGTTGTACACTTCTTCCCAAAACTTACATTTTGCACTTGATGCCTGGTGTTAATGCAGTAATAAAAGTCCACCTCTTCTATCACTACTTTCCAACTTCTAGACTCCTGAATGTGTCCTGCCTATTCACATCAGTCAGGGTTTGACTTCACCCACAGAGGTGCACTCCATTGTCACAAGAACAGCATGACAGTAGGAAAAGTGACTTTCAGGAAGGTATAAGCCTTTCTGAGGAACTGATGGTCCAAAGAGTAGGAACACCCTGAGCTGCTCTGCTGCTTTTTCCTCTTTCTCTTTTTGTCTAGAAAAACCTATTTCATAAGGAATCACATATATTTATTTGTTTCATTAAGGTTCTTTAAAACTTGTACTACCCATTTGTCATTGCAGCAGGGTGGGGTACAAATGGATATTAGAATACAAAGAAAGTAAAAATGTATATAACCTAACATAGGGGGGGGGGACTCTGACAAGCTCAGCCAATTGAAGTTCAGTAAATTCCTCAGCAAAAATATGTGTCTTCAACTGGCACTGAAAGCTCCTAAGGGTGCTCAGAGTTGCTAATAGATGTGGAGGGTAAGGCATGTTTGGGCACATCTGGGCCACCAAGTGGCTGCCCATTTCACACAAGGCTACCATTCTGCAGGAGCTGCTTGAGGTGAACCAGTACTCTGACCCTCCTCTGAAGCCCAACCAACACTTTCAGAGATGAGGCTGGAGAATGGGGTTTTCCAGTAGGGGCCCTCTGGCTTGTCCAGGATATTGGCCAAGCACCAAACTTTTCGACACTTTTTGCAAGCCTTTTCCCATACTGACTTTTGTATACTTCACTTGGTCCTCACAATGTTTTATTACTCTTCTTTTTAATATTTGTTTTAAACTTATACTGAGAATCCTAACAGATGAAGGAGCAGGGTCTAAAACAGGGATCAGCAACCTTTTTCAGCTGTGGGCCATTCCACCATCCCTCAGACCATGTGGCAGGCCGGACTATATTTTGGGGAAACAAATGAACGAATTCCTTTGCCCCACATATAACCCAGAGATGCATTTTAAATAAAAGGACACATTCTAATCATGTAAAAGCAAGCGGATTCCCGGACCATCCGTGGGCCGGATTGAGAAGCTGATTGAAGAAGAGTTTGGATTTGATATCCCGCTGTATCACTACCCAAAGGAGTCTCAAAGCGGCTAACAATCTCCTTTTCCCTTCCTCCCCCACAACAAACACTCGGTGAGGTGAGTGGGGCTGAGAGACTTCAGAGAAGTGTGACTAGCCCAAGGTCACCCAGCAGCTGCATGTGGAGGAGCGGGGAAGCGAACCCGGTTCACCAGATTAAGAGTCTACCGCTCTTAACCACTACACCATACTGGCACATGGGCCTTAGGTTGCCTACCCCGGTCTAAAATTATATAAATACAACAAATAGATAATCTGCCGAATCCCTTTAAAGCCCTGATTCAGCCAGGACAGCCTTTCCCCAAGCCCTTTCCTTAAGGAAAAGACCACCACCCAACTGCAATATTGCCAAACTCCAGTCCTGTTTGTTTCAATTCCTTCAGATTGCAATTTTTGTAGTAGCTTTACCTGGTTCCCCCCCCCCCATCCTCATGAACAGAGATCACAGGGGGCAAGTTCAACACTGTGCAATACTTATAGCAACTGAGTTTGAAAGGGCTGCAGCCTTGGCTTTTAATTTTCTGGGGATGTCTTCCAGGACCGCTTCCATTCATGGAACACTTCAGAACCTACTGCCACCATGCCTACGTTTAGCTTTTATTGCCTCCAGTTTGCAGGGGAGGCGGGGTCCTCATCTGAGTTAAGACATTGATAATTTTGGCATGTGAGAGTGCAGAGCTGTCATCCTGCAAAGGGGAGCATAGTTCAGAAGGAAAGTCGTATGTACATCACTTTTCCAAGTGTTAAGAAATCCTAGGGAGAGTGCGAAGGGAGTCAGCTTCCACTGAATGAAAGAACATGGAAGTTGGGGCTGGCTCCAGGATTGCATGAGTCTCCCCATGTCTGTTCCTTTCTCCACCATGCCATGGGCAATGGGTGACTCCAGGCCCTCTCTCTCATCTCCAACCCATTTGTCCTATGACAGTGGTGCTACCAGTGGAGGAGGGAGGTGGCAGAATGGACACAGGGCTAAGTTACCAGCACCTGACCAATCATGCCTCCTGGTGCTTCATTTATAAATACACAAGCAGATAATACATGGAGGAGTTAAACAGACATCAGATCATCAGAGGGAGGTGCTGGACTGCTTACCTCTGTCTCTACTGCAAACTGCTTTTTTTCACACACACAAAGCTGTCCCCTGCCCTTTGCTGTGTGTGATCTTCCCCAAGCTCTGCCTCCTTCAAAATCCTCAAGAAAGATATCCAGGAGGAATCAGGAGGACACCGCCTAACAATTACCTTTCCTCGGACAACCATTCTCAGCTGCTAATCCGCCATCTGCCCCATGAAGGGCACTGAAAGCCACAACGCTCTTCAGCGGCACAAATGACCGTGATGTCAGTCTGGAGCAGCTTTCATATTTGTCGCCTTTGGGTTCACATCTTTACAAACAAAGTTGAAGCTACAATGTCAGTTGCAACCACTGAATTATTCTGGAAGAGTAGAGGAGGAGATGCTGGGATGGGAAGAGAAGGATTTGTGGGAATATTACAGTGTTACAAACTTGCTGTTTCCACCACTTGCTGTCAGTTAGGTCTTTCTGTTAGTCACCTTTACCATTATGGATACATTTTAAGATCCAGACTTCCAACATACATAACTTTAAATCATTAACATCCTTCATAGCCTATGATTTGCTAGTTTCATATGTAGCTTTTTGGCTCATTCATCTGGCTCAGATTCAAGGCTTGTCCTGCCTTTGGTTTAGGGTTTTCCTTCTTTGATGAGGGAGAGAGAGAGAGAGAGAGAGAGAGATTCACAACAGTTTTTAACTCTGAGTTGTCACTGGTGTGTTATTTAGGATAATACTGACAACCCATTCTCCACTTCAAATCACATATAGTTATTCCTCAGGAATCCCCATGGCTCATCTTGGATCAAGGGCAGAACTTTGAACCTTTGGGGAAGATTTCTGCCTGTGACACGCACACGCACACACTTACACATGCAAATACACTCTCACACAAACCAGACTTGGCACATTTTTGTTGTCACCTTGGCTTTGAGGGCATCAGCCATTGTGTGTGTCAGCTTTGAGATAAACTAAACTACACAATGGCAACAGTAGCCAAATTCAAGTCTGAAGGCTGCTTTAAATACAAACTGCAGCCCATTGGAGAACCCCGGCCTGTGTCCATCTCTGACCTGACATGTCATTTTCATATGACTGTTCCCCCCTTTCCCCTCCCCCCTTTCCTTCGATGGCCTCTGTCCTCTAACTGCCCCCCTTAAGCTTTTCAGTATGTTTGTGTAGAGTCAGCTGTCTTAAATTTGAGTCTCTTTTGTGATTTACCAGGGTTGCTGGTGTGCACCCAGGTGATTTACTGCTGCAAAAATACCCAGGAATGCGAGGCAAGGCAATCTCTGCATTATTAATAACAATAATAATAAAACTAAATGTCCACTCTCAGAGCTTTCAGTGGACATGCCACTCAATTTAGCATTTTAACAGTGGCATGTGGCCTCTACATGGCACCTGATTAGAGCTGATGGATTTGAGCAGGCAAAGAAAAGGTTATTTGTCAAGCCTTCCTTGGCAACTATGTGCTGTTTGGAAAGCTCCAGGTCAGAGCAGCTCCAGCTGCATTCCTGTCCATGACACGGAACGAGGCTGAACTTTGTCACATTATTAAGCTGTCAGCGGGGCCGGGGTGTCAGCTAGATTTCTGGTGGGAACTCCCTGCATATGCTCAGGGACCTTGAGCAGAATTATATCAACGCTATTGTAAAACAGGCAGAAATGAACTGCGCCATAATTACCACCTTAAAATCTCCACCAGGAAGATGAGTGGAAATATCCGATAAACACCAATGTTAGGCATCTACCAGGATGTTTATGAGGCAATGCAGCCATGGACAAGAGTTTCAAAGGGAAAACAGCACTTCCTGGGTGACTTCACTTCCTGGGCTGGCCATTCTGAGTGAGGCAACCAACCTTCCTATTTTATCACTTTCTAATAAGAATTTTTGAGGGACACGGGTGGTGCTGTGGTCTAAACCACTGAGCCTATGGCTGGCCGATCGGAAGGTCGGCGGTTCGAATCCTTGTGATGGGGTGAGCTCCTGTCAACCTAGCAGTTTGAAAGCACATCAAAGTGCAAGTAGATAAATAGGTACCGCTCCGGCGGGAAGGTAAACGGTGTTTCTGTGCACTGCTCTGGTTCGCCAGAAGTGGCTTAGTCATGCTGGCCACATGACCTAGAAGCTGTCTGCGGACAAACGCCGGCTCCCTCGGCCTATAGAGCGAGATAAGTGCTGAAACCCCAGAGTCATTCGCGACTGGACCTAACGGTCAGGGGTACCTTTACCTTTAATAAGAATTTACATTTGTGCAGAGATATAAAATATTAAGCAAAGTTTTGGAAGAAGTTCATAGAATTATTCATGGAATGATTCATAGTATGCAAAAGCTGATAGAAGAACATTTTTCTCCCTCTGTCCTAATGCTAGAATTTGTAGACGTCCAATAAGGCTGAACGTTGGAAGATTCAAGATAGATAAAAGATAAAAGGACCCAGGTGGCGCTGTGGTTAAACCACTGAGCCTAGGGCTTGCCGATCAGAAGGTCGGCAGTTCGAATCCCTGTGACGGGGTGAGCTCCCGTTGCTTGGTCCCAGCTCCTGGCAACCTAGCAGTTCGAAAGCACGTCAAAGTGCAAGTAGATAAATAGGGACCGCTCCAGCGGGAAGGTAAACGGCGTTTCCATGTGCTGCTCTGGTTTGCCAGAAGCGGCTTTGTCATGCTGGCCACATGACCTGGAAGCTATACGCCGGCTCCCTCGGCCAATAATGCGAGATGAGCGCGCAACCCCAGAGTCGGTCACGACTGGACCTAATGGTCAGGGGTCCTTTTAAAAGAAATGACTTCTTCACACATTATTGCTAAACTAGGGAACTCCCTCCCACAGGAAGCATTGGTGGCCACTAATCTAGATGGCTTTGAAAGAGTTTTTGACAAATTCGGGGAGGAGGAGGAGGGAGAGGAGGAGAGGGCTATTGATGGTTAGTAGCTACAATAGCTATGTTCCACTGCCACTCCCAGAGCTGAACACCAGGGAGTTGCCGGGAATTGCAGGTGGGCAAAGTGCTGATCACCTCATCCGTCTCCTGAGAAATCTCTATGTGGGACAAGAAGCTACAGTTAAAACTGGACATGGAATAACTGATTGGTTCAAAATTGGGAAAGGAGTATGAGAAGGCTGTATATTGTCTCCCTGCTTATTTAACTTATATGCAGAATTCATCATGCGAAAGGCTGGACTAGATGAATCCCAAGCAGGAATTAAGATTGCCGGAAGAAATATCAACAACTCATTGGCTTTTGTGCACTTTTAAAAAGTTTGCTTTCGTTGTTTTTCTCCCTGCTTAATTAATTTGTGTGTATCTGGGTCTGTGTGGGGGGGTGTTTGTAGAACAATAGGATTAAGGTCTTTTTCTCAACTCTGTTCATGTTACAACATTTTTGCTGTGAAGAAGAGGCATGTGATCGCTGCTGAGTCAAATTCAGTTTTGAGAACTGTAATAGTAAACCAAGCATCTGTGATAATATCTTGTAGGCAGAGAAACTGCCCAATAATCTTACAAAAACCTCTGGAAGAGCATAACATTGTGAATGGATTAATAGAATTTATTTACCAAAAAAATTAAACATATACAGCCTTATTCTACATAATTAAAAAACTAATCTTTATTTCATGATGGAATAACCTTTGGATGGTAATATATTTTCCTCAAAAAGCATTTTATTTAAAAAAATCCAATTTAAATAAAAAAAATCTGATTTTTTTGATATATTATTTTTTAAAAAAATCATTGATTTTTATCCACCCTGCAATCAACAGTTCTTTCTAGTCTGGCCCTTGGTATTATTTAATCCGAATTGCTCCTGTTTTAAAGCTCACTCTGGCTGGCAGTAAGCAACAGAGAAAGATGGATTGCTTTTGCCTCCTCCAAAGTACAGTTAACATTTTCAGACACATCTCCCATTCCCACCCACCCCCTCCACCCTCTGTATATATATAGGGTCTGACACTTCTGTTTCTAGTGTATCTGAAGAAGTGTGCATGCACACGAAAGCTCATACCAAAATATAAACTTAGTTGGTCTTTAAGGTGCTACTGAAGGAATTTTTTTATTTTGCTTCGACTCAGACCAACACGGCTACCTTCCTGTAGCAGGCAAAAAGTAAGGGTACTAATTTCCAGAAACACTAGATGTTCCCTGGGTGTGCCAGCCTTGTCCTAGAATGTGTCTGGCTGCTATGTAAAATATCAGATGATCTATTGTTTGAAAAGCACCAAGTCCTCTCTCTAGGAAATCAGAATTCCCTCAATGCATTCTCCTGTATCCAAATTAGGCCAGACACATGCTTCTGGAGATCAGAATTTTACATTTCTTAGGAATGATGGTTACTTGCATCCAGAGTGTCTGCCTGTACTTGACGCTTCTTAACAGACAGAAATTCAACATGTAAAGATTTCCTCTTCACTACATGTTCACACTAGGGAAATGAAGTATCTGTGCTGAATATTCACCTGTTGCGCAGCTTTTAAAGGTACAGCACCCAAGCCAGAGTCCCACATCTTTTTGCACAAGATAGTGACCGCCAAGGACTCCTTATCCCTTTCCCTTCTCCCCTTTTCATTGCATGTCTCAGAATTATTATATATATACATATATATAGATGGTTTATATGATTTTATTGTTATATATATGCCAATAAAGGTGTTGAATTGAATTAAACTGACCAATCATGTCAATTCTGCTCCTCCCCCCCCAAAAATCCTGGCTACGCCCATGCTGGAAGGCCAGTAAATGCAGTCTAAAATTATCAAATTGTTTTTGGTACCTGAACACTTTAATAGCAACAAGTTATTTTTTTATATAAAAAAATCTATCCTACCTCTCACTCCAAAGATGCTCAGGCTGGCTATCGAACAGTAATATGCACAGAATATTATAGAGGTGTGTACAATGTCTTTCTCATATTTCCCCCCTCTAACATTTTAACAAATCAGTTTTGGTTATTGAGACGTTGGGAAGAAAAGGGGGGAAGAGGAGGGTGGGATGGGGAGATGGATGGGGCTGGTGTCCATTCTGAAGTTGGGAAAGATGATGGTGTGTAGCCTGGTGTGAATTAATTTGTAGCCTGGGGGGGGGGGATTACCTGCGATGTGGACTGTCCCTGAGAATCGTAGACTGTCCCCAGGCCAGGTGAGGGTGCTGATCCCTTATTTTCAAATCAACAGAATTTAGATGTGATTTGCTTACAAGAGACACACGTGATGAGAACCCATAGAAAATTTTTGCAGAACAAGAAGTTGGGCCAGGAATATATTTCTTCTGATAAAGAAAAAAAAGAGGAGTAGTAATTTATGTGAAAGATAAATTGGAATCAAAATTGATATTAAAGGATGAAGATGGGAGATATATAGCAGTTGAAGTGACAGCACAAGGTGAAAAAATATCTCTCTTTTTTGGAATCTATGCACCAAATGAAGCGAAGGCCGAATTCTTCAAAAAGATCCACGGTGTTCTTTTGGACTTTATGGACTATAAAATTGTAATGATGGGCGATTTGAACGGGGTAGTCTCCACTTTGATGGACAGATCTCAAAGACAGAAAATCTCGAATGACGGAAGACTACCAAAGACTTTTTTCGAGATGGACAATCTTGATATGGCAGATGCCTGGAGGACGAAAAATCCATTGGAAAAAGATAGTATTTTCTTTTCAGATTCTCAACAATTGTGGTCCCGCTTGGATTATATATGGATAACTAGAGAATTGGCTTCGAGAATGATTAAGGTACAAATTTGCCCAAGGACATGTTCTGATCATAATGCTGTGTGTTTAGAATTAAAGCTGTCCCTGCAGGGCTCTTTTAGATGGAGGATGAACGAAGCATTGATGAGAAATGAAGGCCCAAAAGACCCTAAAGGACTATTTTGAAATAAACTTGGGTACAGAGACAGATGAAAGGGTCATTTGGGATGCAAGTAAGGAAGTAATGAGAGGATTCTTGATACAACAGAATGTGATTAGTAAGAAACAACAAAATGAGAAAAAAGAAAATGTTCTGTCACAATTGAAAGAAAAAGAGAAGAAATTGAGACGTACCCCCCAAAATCAGCAGATCTGATGCTGCTGCATTTAGGATCATGTAGGAATCCCCCCAGGCCAGATTGGCTAAAGCCTGATGACCGGGATGGTGATGGGAGGAGACCCTGGGGCACTTGCTTCAGTTGTTCTCTGCTGATGGCACAAAGTTGATTGGTGGCAGGAAGAGGCACAGGTATGCTTTCACCTTTGATGATGGTAGGGCTGGACCTAAATAGTATTTTGGATAGATTTAAAAGTCAGCCAAGAGCTTAAGTGACAACATCTACCCTCTAAATAGGCTTGGTGTGAGGATTTTCCTTCTGTTCCCTCTCTTCTGTATAATTTCTTCATTTCTTACATTACTGGAGCAGTGCAGGTCGCACCCACAGGGAGGGAGCACTCAAACGCAAGCCGGTTTCCACCCCTCTATCCTCCCTGCCCATATGGGAGACGCAATGGAAGGTGCCCTTTTCTCATCAATACTGGAAGCAGAATTTTGCTTTCACGGTAAAAGCCAAACAATCCTAAAAAGGCATAGGAGGAAAATCCGGGTTACAGATGTCAAACAATATTTAACAACCTCTTGTAGCACTGCTGAAGAGAAGCCACAAACCCATGGTGTCGCGTGCAGACTTCTTTAGGAGAGGTTGTGGCTAACCTGGCTCCTTTGGATCTCAAATTGTTCAGTCCCAATTCACTGGCTACTGTTCTCTGCACTGAATTGTATTAGTTAGGTATCAATAAACAGCTGCAAAGTCAAATTAGTACTGTTTACTGTCAAATTAACATGGAAAGTGATATGTTGTGCTTTGTGTTTATAACTTCTGCACAGCCTGCTCCAGCAACAAAGTGACTAAATGAGAATGGACAACTTCCAGTGGTAGATGCTCTTTGAGATCAAACAGAAGGCAAATGTTGTTTGTCTTATAAAATAAACAGTATCTTTTCAGGTTCATGTGCTCAGAATAACAGCTATTATATTTCACCAGCTGTTCTTTATTTTCCAACTAATTGTATGTCTCGTTCTCCAGCCGACTTCCAGACCATTGTTTCCATTCTATTGCTGATTCAGGGAAAGAGAGAAGGAATGTATGCCTATGGGTGTAGAGGTACCACTCTGGGGTGGGAAAAATAGAGAGGCGCAAACTCATCTGTCTGCGGTATGCTGAGGGTCTGAGGACATACCTTGGCTTTTCAACTCTGTCTCTGGGGTGTGTGTGTGTTAATTTATGGAAGAAATTATCTACAGTTAGATTTCCAGTGCCTGCTTGGGTGTCAGGGACTGGCTGGATGACTAAGAGTGGGGAGAGACGCCTGCCCAAGAATCCCCCAGGGATGACACAGAGGAAAAAGACTTTGACCCAGGACAGTGGTGGTGGGACACTGATAATTGGTCTGCGGAAGAGGCAAGCTGGGAGGTGATTGAAGCAGGAGGTTTGCATGAATGTGGGGAGTCAGAAGAAGAAAACTAATTTGAATTCAGGAGGACCCATTCCACTTCTCTCCTAACTGGTCTATCAAGACTCCCATTGCTGCTGCTACAACAAACACAAACTATTCAGCCAAAACAATGTATCACAAAACAGCACACCTCATGGGATAACGCCACTGTTCAGACACTTGATCCCCTCCTCACATAACATATGGCATTTTGCCTATTTTGTCACAAATCTGAGATGGTGTGTTGACTGTGAAAACCACAAAGGGCCATGCTAAAGTGACATCTTTATGACCTCTGTAATATTCCATCTAAGGGTGAAAGTGCTTGGCTGTTTCTAGGAAACACAAGAAAATCTCCCTCCCAACACACTATTTGTTCTTATTACAATGACGTCCCCCCCCCCAGATATTCTACTGCCCCGCTAAGGCATCATGCACCTGCCAAATTTCAGAGAGAAATAGGTGCCCATTTTGTATGTATTTCTAAAATACCACACAGAGTAAGCTCTGCATGATAAAAAGAAATAGCACAGCTTTTTAGTCCTCTAGACACAATATGTCATCAGAGACACCTAAATAATGTTGGAAGTGTCAGTGTGCAATACAACTCACATTGCAGCTGCTGTATCTGCATGAGGAAGGGTGGTGGTAGAGAGAGGAACCTCCACATTTCCTAGACTGTCTTTCTTCTGCTGACATGTTGAACTTCCTTCAGGTTAGACTGATAATTTCCGGGTTGCTGACCCATGTCCTGTTCTCCTTCCTCCTCCTTCTCCAGGCTTCCCCAATGAGAGCAATGGCGCACCCCAATGGTGATCTTCCTCTTGAGAGGCAAGAGCAAGAGCAACTAACTGAATCTCCACCTTAGCCACCTTAGCCACCTTAACTATATCTTCTACCCTACTGGAATATGTGATATTAAAGCATCTCCAGAGCTCTCTGGTGTTCCTGATGCCACAGCTGCTAACTTTAGTGGCCTGTGGTGAGCCCAGGGGAAACAGCTCTTCTCTAGCTGAAGTAATTCCACCGACCGTATTCCCACCCTGTAAAGGCCACCATGTATGCCCTTTTCTCGGACAGTGTCCATGGCTCATAGCATCCTGAGCTTCAGCAATTCCCCAACCTGAAGAGAAAAAAGGTTGACTCTGAAAGTCAAAGGGAAAGTGTGGGAGCATGGAGGCTACGTTTTAGGTGAAGCTCTTGAACATTTACTATTTACAAGGCACAAAAGTTAAGGTGGGTGTCTTAAGTTACAATTTTCTTGCTTTTTGGTACATGAATGAGTTAGGAAGCACATTAACTCTTTTATTAAAGGAGGGCTCTTTAGTTCTAGAATTTCTTTTCATTTTGGATGGAGACAGCTTCAGTGACTCAGATTGTTCTTTGGCTCTGAGCATCCAGCTCAGTCCCTGATGTTGGAAAGCTCAAACCTGGTTTGGCTACATCTTCCTACTTTCACATTAGCTCAGAGCTATTAAATTTAGAGTGAATATTCAATGTTTTCAGCCTGCATTTTCTCCCCTGGACATTTAATGTTATAAAACTGCTGTGGGGGGTGGGGTGCTGATAAGCTTACATGAAGTCTTACTGAACTGTTTCATTAGGGCTGGGGGGGTAGGGTAATTATTTACTCTTTTGGGCAACTGAAAGTTTCATATACATTTCAAAAAGTATATCAGTAGTAAAAAAAAAAAGGTTGTTGAACATTTCCCATTTTTGTACAGTTTTTACACTTTTGTTTTTTAAACATTTTTCTTTGCTTCAGAATCCAAGTTGTAGTGTTTCCAGTACATCTGTGGGTTATACTATTCTAAAGACGTTTGCTATTCAGCTTTTGTGAGGCAGAGGCTTCCGTGAGCCAGTCCTGTTAAGATCCCCCAATCTCAAACTAATTGGAGCCATACTTCACTATTCGTGCTGACTTCAAAAAGGGCATAACGATACCAGCCAGAACTGTTTGCTCAGTGTCAGTCTGAATTTAACTCCACACTATTTTGTTTTGCTTTAATTTGACATTATTTTTGTGTTTATTTTACCTAATACGTGAATCATATAACTGTAAAAGACTCATTCTGGAAGGTTAAGGATGGATTTCAAGAATGGGTGAAACTTGGAATAACCACAGACCTACTCAATTATATTGCAGTACTGTGTGAACCATGATGTCACAGCAACAGACTAGTTGTGATAAATAGACCTGCCACTCTACTCTTGGTGGAACCAAAGTCTCCATTTTAGCCACTTCATGAGGAGTAAGAGTGAGAAAGTGTGTGATGGATTGAAGATTGTACTGATTCCATTTTCATTTTGTAAAGAAGATGTAAGATTTAAATCCCTATATAAAAACTGTTTAACAAGCTGTTACAAAATTTAAAATAGTCACATCCTATATGCTAAAAAGATCCATAAGATATTAGATGTTGAGAGGAATTTTCCCTGGGAGGTTTCAGCTAGGAATGGGGGGGAATTCAATTCAGTTCACATTTAAAAGTGAATTTAGATAATCTGCACTTTCTGAAACATACACAAACCAAAGCACAGCCATCTTTCAAAATTTCTGAATTTTGCATTGTTCTTCTCCAGCCAAGTAATGTATGCAAGAATGCATATACTGTAGAACTGTATATATTAGTGGAAATGCCTCATATTGTGGGAAAGTGTTTTGCAAATGTGTATCTTAAGGAGAATATACCAAAATATGTATGTTAAAAGAAATCTGCATAAAAATGCTGGTGGTTTTTTTTAAAAAAATTGCAAACAGCCGTAGAAATGTGAAGAACTGAAGACAGGAAAAATGAAAAACCAATTTGCACATCCCTATTTATAACATTTATAACATCCCTATTTATAACATCCCTATTTATAACCTCAGATATGCAGATGACACAACCTTGATGGCAGAAAGTGAGGAGGAATTAAAGAACCTTTTAATGAGGGTGAAAGAGAAGAGCGCAAAATATGGTCTGAAGCTCAACATCAAAAAAACCAAGATCATGGCCACTGGTCCCATCACCTCCTGGCAAATAGAAGGGGAAGAAATGGAGGCAGTGAGAGATTTTACTTTCTTGGGCTCCTTGATCACTGCAGATGGTGACAGCAGTCACGAAATTAAAAGACGCCTGCTTCTTGGGAGGAAATTAAAAATTAAAAGACGCCTGCTTCTTGGGAGAAAAGCAATGACAAACCTAGACAGCATCTTAAAAAGCAGAGACATCACCTTGCCTACAAAGGTCCGTATAGTTAAAGCTATGGTTTTCCCAGTAGTGATGTATGGAAGTGAGAGCTGGACCATAAAGAAGGCTGATCGCCGAAGAATTGAAGAAGGCTGATCGCCGAAGAATTGATGCTCTTGAATTATGGTGCTGGAGGAGACTCTTGAGAGTCCCATGGACTGCAAGAAGATCAAACCTATCCATTCTTAAGGAAATCAGCCCTGAGTGCTCACTGGAAGGACAGATCGTGAAGCTGAGGCTCCAAAACTTTGGCCACCTCATGAGAAGAGAAGAATCCTTGGAAAAGACCTTGATGTTGGGAAAGATGGAGGGCACTAGGAGAAGGGGACGACAGAGGACGAGATGGTTGGACAGTTTTCTCGAAGCTACGAACATGAGTTTGACCAAACTGCGGGAGGCAATGGAAGACAGGAGTGCCTGGCGTGCTATGGTCCATGGGGTCATGAAGAGTCGGACACGACTAAACGACTAAACAACAACAACAATTTATAACATTATCCCAAATTTAAGATGCCATTTAATAATAATAATAATAAAATAATAATAATAATAATAATAATAATAGCCAATTATAAACAACATGAATCTGCACGTCAAGAAGAAGTTGATTGAACAGAGGTCCATTTCTCTAATATGTACAAATATGCCTTCTCTGTGTAGAAAAGTTGAATGGGTGACTCATCCCCTTTTAAGATGACCTGTATTCAGTTAGATTTGTTTTTCACGTACTGACGTTGCCTTGAATTGTCAACAATGCTACACCACAGTAATCTGATTCACAGACATTTCAGAATTGGATATTGGCAGTCAGTCTCATAGTACATGGTGCAGTCCTAGACAATACTGAAAAATATATCTTTGTGGTTGTAGAAAGAACATATTACCACATGAAGTTTGAAGGAAGACATTTCTGTGGAGAAATGGACACGACTGTGGTAAACATAGTGAGTTCCTTTAACTCTGAAGACTAACATGCCTGTTAACAAATAATAATACCCACTTCCTTATGCCTTACTAAATTTGCTCATCGGGCTGTCTGGAGACCCAACAGATAAACCTCCTCACTGGAAGATTAGCAAGAGACATGCCACAAAATTGGATGTGCCAATATTTATACTTGCCTTTTGCGGGTATAAAGAAAATATGGCTCTTTATTTTTAAATTATATATATATATATATTCTAAATATTTTCTGGTAATTTGTTCACTGTGTATTCACTGTAAAGTTATTATAATGTGGGAAACCATCTTACATGGAATGAAGCCACTGGTTTGATGACCCTGTTTTTATATCATGGGCTGTATTCCCTCAGGGCAGATCTCATGGGAGCTACAAAAGTGGCCTGGGTCATTTTTATTCATGACTACATTTTGGGTTTGATGGCACACATTTAGTATTTAGAACATCACATATCTAACTACAGGTAGCACACATATAGGTATGTAAGAGCAGGTGGTGACAAAGAGGACCTAACTTGTGCCTGGTTTTATTTGTACTTGTAGCAATGATATCTGAGAATGCATAGAGAGGCTGGGAGTGCATAGAGGGCTGCAGGGGGGTGGAGAGCAAGGGGAAATTGATTGTGCAAATGGACTGACACCATTGGTCAGCACCCTGACAAATTCATTATGGAATAAATGTTCATGAACTGCACACATGCTCTTGGACAGAGCATGTGCCCAGAGTAATTTAGAGAAGCTGCCCAATAAACTACATTTGCTCTTCAGGATTAATCTGCTACCTTGATAGAAAATAAAATCCTTGTAACCAGGTTCCAAATTATCAGGGCCCTTCTACCAACCAACCACCAACTTCTTGTGTGTGTAATCCTAGGCCTCAGAGCAGAGGACACCAAAGGAAAATGGAAGGGGGGAAAGGGGGAGGGGAGAGAGAGAGAGAGAGAGAGAAGAAAATAAAAAAGAAAGGAAAGGAGGAAAGAAAAAGAAAAATAAATAAAAAGGACATTTACTCCTGGATGACATACTATTCTCTTTCCATGAAGTAGCATTTTTCCAATATTCAAACCCAAAGTCTGAAATTCATTCATTTTCCTTTTTGAACAGAAAGTCCAGAATGGATTCTTTATTATTATTATTATTATTATTATCATCATCATCAGTCAGCAATGGTTTTTCTCCAATCAAACATATCTATTTTGCCTCCATATTAAACAATAATAAGTCTTCTCACCTTTGTCCATATAATAGTCCCTATGCTGTGATTATATATTGAAATAGTATTCCATAATTCTTTTCTTGCTATGTATTCCTTAAGTTGCACCCAATTCTGTATCTTCCGTTTCCAGTTTCTGTTGTATTTACCATAGTTTTCCATTTTTTTCTTTTAAAAAAATATCCCTTCTGCCATTCTTTTCCCAAGAAAAGCACCAGAGATTTTATAGCTTTTTCCCGTGAGTTCACACCAAGTTGTAAACAGAGTTCTTTCTCTATCAGTGCCAGATCAGGATGTATCTCCATCTCTATATTCATTACTTCATTTCTCTCCTCCAGCATCATAGCTCCACCATTTGGGTGTTTCATTCCTTCAAACACCTGTGTGAAGGATTTTTCCATTTCACCATCTGTTTCATTCAGCTCTACCATTTCACTCTCCTGTTCTGGCAATCCTTTATTGATAATGGTTACAGGTAGGTAGCCGTGTTGGTCTGGATCGAAGTAAAATAAAAAAATTCCTTCAGTAGCACCTTAAAGACCAACTAAGTTTTTATTTTGGTATGAGCTTTCGGGTATCTGAAGAAGTGTGCATGCACACGAAAGCTCATACCAAAATAAAAACTTAGTTGGTCTTTAAGGTGCTACTGAAGGAATTTTTTTATTTTACTTTATTGATAATGTTCTTCAACACCTCTTTAATTCCATTTTCCATTTCATCCTTCTCTTTGGTCTGTTTTCAATCATCATTTCATCAATTTCAGCTCTAATCTCTTTTAATTGCTCATCCAATAATTGCTGTAAGATACCAGCAGTCAATGGACTGCCCAACAATGTATTTGCCATACTGAATGTTCTTGGTCTTATTAACTGTTCAATCTCCACCATAATGCAGTATCTATAAACATTAGGAAGAACTTCCTGACAGTAAGAGCTGTTCGGCAGTGGAATTTGCTGCCAAGGAGTGTGGTGGAGTCTCCTTCTTTGGAGGTCTTTAAGCAGAGGCTTGACAGCCATCTGTCAGGAATGCTTTGATGGTGTTTCCTGCTTGGCAGGGGGTTGGACTGGATGGCCCTTGTGGTCTCTTCCAACTCTATGATTCTATGATCTTCAATCTCCTGTCTCCACTTTATTGTTCCAAAACTAATTATGAAAGGGAGGTATTTTCAGTCTTACTGTCCATAATAGGACTACAGCATAGTTTGGGCAATATGATGTCCTCGACTTCTAGTTGCTTCAACTCACAAGACAATCCTTCAACCCCACAAGAAGCAACTTTCAAAGTAATAAGAGGTTAATCCTTTCATTTCAACTTCTTCTTTGAAGTGAAACTTGACAGTAAAACATATGTTTGGCTATCATCAAAGACTACGCTGCAATCTCCGTTGACAAGGAGCCAATAAAAGACCTTCAAACTGCCATGATTCCCTCCATACAAGTGGCCCTTCCTTTTACCAAGGAGTACTCCTAATGATAAGAAAGTCTTAGGGCCCCTGACATGTGATTCATACAGGCATGAGTAACGTACCAGTTAGCTTGCTCAGCAGGATGCAGCCGGTGTATATGAGAGTTGGAAGCCCTGTCACAGAGAACCCAGCATAGACCAGGAGAACCCAGGCTGGTGCTAGGTGTCATCCAGCTCTAGGTAGAAGGAGTTCATCTAAGGGTTCCCTGACATATGAAGTCGTCTGGAGCAGAGTATGCAGTGTGTGCTCAGTAGTCTGCCTTGCTTCACTTGATTAGGCTCTGGGTAGGCTGTGCAACCAATAAAACCCGTTGCCTTCACCCTTAGCTGTGCTTATTGTCTCTGACTCTACAAAGAATGGCTGCCCTGGGCATAACACTGTGGCCAGACCTTGGTGTGTGGCAGAGTCAATGATATTTCAGTCTGTCATCTTCATGTAGTAGACATTTCTTTCTTCAGAGTTTCTTCCTTTCACCTTTATTTGTAACTGATCCCTTTCTCCTTAGTACCTGCAGCAGCAGAAATTTCCTTAACAAATGAAATATGGATAATTAATCACACAATATAAACATAGGAAGCTTCCTCGCCCAGGGAGAGCATTGGTCTTCCTCACTCTGTCTGGTCTATGCTGGCTGGCCATGAATCTCCAGGGTTTTTGACAGAAGTCTTTCCCTCCTTTCCCCAGAGATGTCGGGGATTGAACTTGGGACGTTCTGCACACAGAGCAGATGCTCTTCTCCTGAGCTATTTCCCCTCCCCTTCCAAAGACCTCAAATTCATGTAGTGAGGTCATCAAAATGTGTTTTGGCATTGTGAGTTCATCCTGATCCCAGCTTGTTTGAGGCCAAAGCATCTTAAAGTTTTGTGAAAGTTTTAGACTTCCAGGCTGCAGATGAGCATTGCAGCCAAACACAACTATGTATTTTGGTAAGCATGATAATGACAGGATGCAGATATGAAGCAACCACGGCTGAAAGCACAAGCCATAGTTTTATGAGAATAGAAGACACATGTTTGGGGGTATTTTTATGAGAAATGAAGAGCTGAAGTGGGTCTTGCACTTTCTTGGTGCCAGCAATGACTTATTCCTTGTAAACTGTTTTGTTCAAGTGGGGCATCCAAATACTGCATAATTTTGTTTGGTATGAAAGCTAGCTGCATAGGGAAGTATTGCCTTAGCAAGGTTTAAGACGTTGTCAACCCAAACATGTGGCCAAGCATGAATTCCACAGCTCAAAATATATTTGAAGTGCTTAAAAACATCAAAATGTCAAGAGAAAAGATTATAGTCATTGCAAATCATGACTTAGAGACAGTGGATGGCAACAAGGGGCATCTCCAATACAAGCACAATGTGAAAACTGAAATGCCAGGAAGTCTTCTACTAAGGTAAAAAGGAAGTAACAAAATAGCTCTGTCCTTCAGAAGTAAAAGCTTGCCTTTGGCGATGAACCCTAGAAAAACACACTTTATGCACACCGGCCCCAATATGCAGCACAGCACATTGTTGTACCTGCCTCCTCTGCTGCTTTTTATTTGAGAAACAATATATAACAGCATAGTAATTTTTAATTTTTTAATTTTTTTTACAAATGAGAACTACCAATTACTTTTAAAGGAGAAAGTGAGTTTGCATGCATTACACAAAGACTGCTCTTAGCATACCTCAGATATTTTTCAAAGTACGAAAACATTTAACAATTGTGGAAGAAAGGGAATTGGCTCCAGAGAAATGTGTATTAACTGAAACATAAACTAATAATGTTGCTGTTTCAATTTTTAATCCGTTCCTCGGAAACTTGTAACATGCATAATTTGAAATTAGGTGGTTAATTTAGTGGGGTTACAGAAAAAACATTGAAATTACATATTTATTCCCTTATTGATATGTTGTTGTTGTTTAGTCGTTTAGTCGTGTCCGACTCTTCGTGACCCCATGGACCAGAGCACACCAGGCACTCCTGTCTTCCACTGCCTCCCGCAGTTTGGTCAGACTCATGTGGGAGACAGAATATAGGATTTTTCAGAAAGGCAAAATGGCTTATATTCCTGAAGTTATATACCTGAGAAGCATATGCCCATTTCATGTACCCATGGCCTATGCCCACTCACTTCATTTAAAACAACAATGTCGAACCTTTTCTGCCTGACAAACAGGCTTCCCAGAAAAGAAAAGAGAATTAACACAGACTAAGCAAAATATATAATAATTGCCTATATTGCTCTTGACTCTTCCTGATTGTTGAAACTGAAGAGCCCAGTCTGTTTTTTGACTTCTGCTCATCTGTGTGTACTCATAAATAATTATTATTTGATGTGTTATTCTCTATCAAGAATTATGTGAATTCTTACTTTTCCATCATTTGTTATTTTAGTATGTTGTTTTTGTTGTTATTTAGTCGTTTAGTCGTGTCCAACTCTTCGTGACCCCATGGACCAGAGCACGCCAGGCACTCCGGTCTTCCACTGCCTCCCGCAGTTTGGTCAAACCCATTTTCGTAGCTTTGAGAACACTGTCCAACCATCTCATCCTCTGTCATCCCCTTCTTCTTGTGCCCTCAGTCTTTCCCATCATCAGGGTTTTTTCCAGGGAGTCTTCTCTTCTCATGAGGTGGCCCAAGTATTGGAGCCTCAGCTTCGCTATCTGTCCTTCCAGTGAGCACTCAGGGCTGATTTCCTTCAGAATGGATAGGTTTGATCTTCTTGCAGTCCATGGGACTCTCAAGAGTCTCCTCCAGCACCATAATTCAAAAGCATCAATTCTTTGGTGATCAGCCTTCTTTATGGTCCAGCTCTCACTTCCATACATCACTACTGGGAAAACCATAGCTTTAACTATACGGACCTTTGTAGGCAAGGTGATGTCTCTGCTTTTTAAGATGCTGTCTAGATTTGTCATTGCTTTTCTCCCAAGAAGCAGGCGTCTTTTTATTTGGTGACTGCTGTCACCATCTGCAGTGATCATGGAACCCATGTTCTGGGCTGTGTTTCCCCTGCTGAATCATCTGCTCCATATTCTTCAGGTTGGGCATTGTTTTCTTTTTTGGAGAAGACTGAGGCAAATAAGGCATTGAGGAGTTCTGCCCTTTCTCTTCTCCTGTTTGCATTTCACCATCTTCTCCTCTAAGTGACCCCACTGTTTCCTTGTTCTTCCTTTTGCTACGGACATACCCATAAAAGCCCATTATGTTGCTTTTAACCTCTCTAGGAAGCCCGAGTTCATTCTGTGCTTTAGCTTTTCTGACTTTGTCTCTACACGTGCTGGCTATTTGTTTGAGTTCCTCTCTGGTGGTTTCCCCCTTTTTTAAATTTTTGTACATATCCCTTTTAAATCTTAACTCAGTTAAAAGTTCTTTAGATAGCCACCCTGGCTTCTTTAGGCACCTTCCATGTTTCTGTCTCATTGGTATTGCCTGAAGTTGTGCTTTTAATATCTCCCTTTTAACAAACTCCCAACCATCATGAACCCCCTCTTCCCTTTTAGTATTGGTGTCCATGGGATCTCACCCAGCGTTTCCCTAAGTTTTCTACAGTCGGCTTTCTTAAAGTCTAGAATTTGAGTCTTAGTATGCTTGGTTGCTCCTTTCCGCTGAACAATAAACTCCAGAAGAGCATGATCACTCCCACCTAATGATCCTGCCACTTCTACCCCACTAACCAGGTCATCACTATTGGTTAGGACCAGATCTAAAATGGCTGATCCTCTTGTTGCTTCTCTCACTTTCTGGACAATGAAGTTGTCTGCAAGGCTAGTGAGGAATCTGTTTGACCTTATGCTCTTGGCTGAGTTTGACATCCAACAAATATCAGGATAGTTGAAATCCCCCATTACTACTATTAGATGAGTGTGCCAGTTGTGTTTGCCTTACCATAACAGATGTAGGGAGGTTTGCAGTCCTTTTGTAACTATAGTCTTAACCTCCGTGTAAGAGGCACTTTATCCATTTAATATCAAATTGCTTTTAGAAGTTGCTAGCCTGTCAATTGTTTCTTTTAGATGTCACCAAGACCACCCCCCATTGTTTGTTTTTTCTTTTATTAAAGGTCCCCCCCCCCCATTTTGTACTTTTAAAAGACCGTGGTATACTGTATGGTTTATTTCTGGCCTTATTTCTGATCTGCTGTCTATAAGAAACTGATGATTATAATGATTTATTACAGTAAGTTTGCTTTTATGTCATTAACTTAATCTGTAGATTATCAGAACCCTATAAATCCCCCTTCAGTCTTTTTTTGTTTTTTCTCCCATCTCCATTTCCCTTTCCAGTTTCCACTCAGTCTCTTCAATTATTTTCTGCAATAGTGGAGAGCCTCTCTTCTCCCTTTCTCCATGTCAACAGCAGGTGGCAGCTTGAATATCTTTTGAACATATCAGCCCCCTTTCTTGCACTATGGGCTCAGTCGACTGTTTTATTTTCAACAACACTAGGACATTCTGCTTGCTCTAAAGCAAGGCTCTTAAATGTTTCCAGCCCAGGGAATTCTGAGAAAGTACCTTGAGCATTGTCACTAAATGGGTGTATGACCCATTTGAAAATTTAATACTGCAACAAAGCACCTATTTCACAGAAGGCAAACCAGTGACCCTTAGAGATAAGAAACTCACCTGGGAACAACCCCAAAGTGAGATTTGAGTCCCAATAAACAAAGATACTCCTTTTAAGCCACCGTTTTCTGTTCCAGCAGTACAATGATTTCACAGCAGGGAAGCAAAACAGTTTTCCTCAAATAACCTCTATATAAATTTCTCTAACATTAATTTATACCACCAAATAAACATGAGGTACACCTCCAAATCCATCCCTTCAGATTATTTACACACCTGTCTGCCCCAGACTTCCTCTTTAATTAAGTTTCAGCCCATTCATTTCCACTCTGCCATCTCCTCTAAATTCAGTCTCTCCACCATACAGCAATCCTGCCTCTATCTATCTATCTATCTATCTATCTATCTATCTATCTATCTATCTATCTAGTGGTTTCAGCTGTCATCAGCTGGCTGGTTAACATGAACAACTGAACTTATCTAGATGGTTGAAAGTTGAATCATACCATATGTACATTATATTTATTTATATTAATATTTCTAGGCCTCTTCTCTGCCCGTGGGCCTTCAAAGTAGAACACAAAGTTAAAATATAAGTAAGAAATGCAATGCCATGACAGTAAAGTAGAATAAAAACAACCCCAAAGCAGCAGAAAAACAAGCACACCAACAATCTAATATATATATACATATATATATATATATATATATATATATATATATATATATATATATATATAATGTATACTGGGCACGTGGGTTATTATCAACTTTTCTCCGAAACCGCTTCACCGATTGCATTCAAATTTGAACACAACGTCCAAAGCGAATGTCCGAAGGCTCTTATAAGGTTTTCAAAGACAGATGCCACACCTCCGCCAGGTGAAACCCCCCCCCCAAAAAAACCCTGTTCCAGAACACACCACTCAGCCAAAAGTGCATGCTGGGAAAAGAACCAGGTTGCAAACCAGTGCCCTCTAGTGGTGGCTACACTGGTACTACACCTATAGAACCTTCCCTCTCAACAGCACCTCAGCTGCCGTTTACATACCAGGCCAAAGCCTTTACAGACTAGGCTGAATGGAGGTACTGACTCACCTGGGTGGGGGTTGGGGGGAAGAGGAGACGGGATAGGTCAGGGCACGGTGGGGCCAGTCACAGGGATGACCCGGGGTGGGGGGAAGAGGGGGCGTTATACGTCATGGATGGGACAGGTTGGGGGGAATCACAGGGAAAACCTGGAGTGGGGGGGAGGAGGGGGCGGGATACATCATGGATCGACACAGGGTGGTGGCAGTCACAGGAATTAGCCACGGCAACGCGTGGCAGGGCCAGCTAGTACAAAATAAAACAGGGAGCCAGGAGAGTAATTCAGTCAAGTTCAAAGCCCTAATAAAATAAAGCAGGGCTCAATGAACAGCCCATAGCAGAGAGGGCAGATGAAGCCCCAAGGGGAGGGGTTTCTACAACCTCTGTGCCACTGCTGGGCAGGTCCTGTCCCATGACATTGCCAGCTGCACTTCTGATGGTGGCAGGCAGGGCACAAAGCAAGGCATTTCGCCAAAAGTTTATGCTTGGCCAGGTGAGATGGGGTATGTTCCAGCAGCTGTGCACAGGGGAAGCAGCAGGCAGAGGGCGGCACATTCCTGTTTTGGCTCAGGTGAGGTGACAAAACGGGATGGGCCACTCTGGTTCAAATCTTTCTATTTGAGAAACATAAATAAATTGAGGGATATAAGTGAAGCACATGAAATGAATTTGTGACCCGAAATGAGCAGCTCATATTGGCCCAGATATGGGCACCAGCATGAGATTATATGCCATTTATGACATCAGCAAACAGTGCTTTTGTAGCTTTGTCATAATTTGCATTCACCATCTTCATCTCAAGGCTCTTCCCACCTATAGCCCCTAATATATTTGGAAAGGGGTGACAGTACATCAAAATTCTTCTCTAAGCCTAGCACTGGCCTTGTGGTACAATTGAGGTAATCTTCCCTGGCTGCTTCTCTGCGCAGTTCAAATACAGCACAAGAGATTTCATCTGCCCCAGGCCTCTTGCAGGACCTCTGGGATCTCCTGTGGCTACTGCTTTGTCTCATTTTTGTTGTGGCAACTGCTCTTTGGCCTGCAGAGGTGCCACCATTTCATGTCTGCATGTTGGGGGCTCCAGCAGACTTATCCACAAGGAGACTCCACGAGGGGAAAACCATGAGCACAGAAAATTGTTGTGATGCAACTTACAGCTCATACTTTCTATGCATGCCTACAGAGAAGTAAGCCCCATTGAGTTCAATGGGACTGAGTCCTATGTACAAATGTATGGTCTCTAGCACCATAATGCAGAGCCATGGAGAAGCATTTTCACATGCCTGATAGTTCAAGAATTTAATTCCAGAACAACATTTCATACAGCTTGGACTATAGATAAAATGTGTTTGCATCACAGCCCCTTGGTAAAACCAAGTGTCTTACCACATAGTGTCTGTCAAATTTTGAGAGTGCAATTCAAAAACCATCTGGAGGCAGATTACTTTTTCACAAGTAACTTGTTTAATAAAAGTAAAAATTCTCCTACATTTCTGACACAAAACTATAATCATTCTACCCTAACATGCTTTGTCATACTCAACACGATGAAGTAAGAGGAAATTGTAGACATTTATCATGTCTGGGTTTCTCTGGATTGATTATGACTCACTGCTTTTATCTTCCAAACAGTCACTAAATCTAATTGCCTTTTTGTAATGGATTAACCTTTGCGGTTCTCAGTAGCGTTCATATTATGTTCAAAGAAAATGGCAAGAGACTTGAGAGATTTCGGAGCTCTGTGCTTTTATGGCTTACAATTGCTCCTATGGTACAATTCATCCAATTACAGAAAGCCAGCAGATGATCTAAGCAGAACTTCAAATAAAGGTTTAAGCAGAACATCCATGCGCTGTAGGCTCGGTGGCAGCTCTGCTCAGGCATTCTATATAGTTGTTAATGTTTCCAACTTTGGCTGGCAATACACTGGAGAACATTGCAGAACTCTTGGCTTTAAGGAGCAACTCAGGAACTTTTTGAACTTCCAGGAATATTACTGGTAGCAACCTGTGTCTTGAGAAAACAGTTCCCAACCGTCTGATTTCAAGCAATGAGATGGAAGAGGCCAATCTACACCATGCAGCCTGTAGTTTGGCTTGAAGGCTCTGGATGCTTCTACAAATATGCATCCAGGAACGTGCACCAAGTGGGCAGTTCTTTTGAGCAACCCTGGACTGAAACATGTGGTTCCTAGAATCTGAGGTGACATGTAAGAGTTGTTGAATCAACTGAAAAGTGCTATCAATTCCTATATGCCGAAGAAATCCAATAAAGTCACAGGAACATGCAAGTTGTTTTTGCCTCTGCATAATTGCCTCTTCCTTGCCACCACTGTCACAAACAAGTTTGTAAGCTTTTATTTGTGCTTGGTCAGATTGGCAACAAAATCTCAGATCACCGTCCCCTTGCCTGGCTGATGAGCTTGCCTTGGCTCACCTCAGTCGGACTCCAAAATGAAGCAAGTTACATTGAAAAAGCAGTAATGCTTTGCTTCATATTCCAAGCCTATCCAAAGCTACAAAGAAACAACCAAGCATGTTGCCCCTTAGCAGAGCAACACGGAGTTCTCTGCAGAGGCCAGCTTTGCCCCCAACACATTTTCCTTGGGGTAGGAGTTGCCAAGAGGGACAGAATGCTTCAGCCTGGAATTTTTCCTCCGTTTGGATCAAGATGGAGAAGAATGTGAGGACATCAGATGCCTACCTTGAGTTAGGAAATTTCTGAATCAATTGAATACCCCTCGCTTTAAGATGTAATATATAGCAATGTATATTACTTCTCATACAGTGGTACCTCGGGTTACAGACGCTTCAGGTTACAGACTCCGCTAACCCAGAAATAGTATCTCAGGTTAAGAACTTTGCTTCAGGATGAGAACAGAAATTGTGTGGTGGCGGCGCTGCGGCCATCGGAGGCCCCATTAGCTAAAGTGAAATTGGCTGAGATGACCGGAAGAATCCGCAACCAGGGAGAGGAAGCGATTGAAGAAGAATAGAAAGACTTTAAACTGTATTTAAAAATATATGCTAAAGTAACATATTAGATCAGAAATTAAGTTGTAAATAAACCGTGGAATTTAGGAACATGTGATATGAAAGGAAGAAAATAAGGTTAGGAAAGGTGATTAATATGATGTAGAAATTGCTAACTATAAATGTGTTAAAGAACCACAGGGAGGGAAACCCGAGGAGGTCCCATTATACCATGTGAAGTGAAATGAGAATTATTGTTGTAATGCTTTTTATTTTTATTTTTTTCTCTTATTTGTATCTTTTTTCTTTTTTCCTTTTATATTGTGGTTATTTTGTGAAAATTTTAATAAAAATATTATATATATATATATATATATATATATATATATATATATATATATTGATCCCTTTAAAAAAAAAAAAGCTAAAGTAGTGCCTCAGGCTAAGAACAGTTTCAGGTTAAGAACGGACCTCCAGAACAAATCAAGTTCTTAACCCGAGGTACCACTGTATTTGGAGTGGCTGCTCTGCTCACTCTGCTGAATGGGGTAGTTAATTTCTGCCCTCTAAGTCCTGCCATCATAACACCACTGCTCACATCTTTTTTTGGAGATGAGCAATAGTCAACTCCCAAAGCTTACTTCTGGGCCAGAGCCCAATGAATGTTGCCAACATTTCCTTTGAGAACAGAACACCAAGTCCACAGCATGTGTTCGGCCAATAATACATGGAGAGGAAGTGGCCCAGGGTCGTCATGATGGCCATAAAATTCCATACAAAGCAGCTTCAGCATAGATGTTCAGGTCTCCAGAACCACAGGGCTGGCAGCAACACTACCCTGTCAGTTCAGGCAGGAAGACCATTAGTTGGCAGGGTGGTCTGTATATTCACAGAATCTTTAATCGGTTTTGAATACTCAACATCAGGCACAGATGCTCAAAACTGTGGCTCAGCCAGGTAGGAACTCTGGGAGATGAGCACCCTAAAGACCACAGCAATTCACCACCAGCAAGACCATGTTGCTACATTGGGAAACCAGATGGACATCACTGAGACAGATATGTTATTCCCAATTTACCAAGACTTGATGATGCAAGCCAATTTGCTGAGCCAACCCAGGATCAAAACAGGATCGTGTGTTGTTGTTGTTGTTGTTGTTGTTGTTGTTGTTGTTGTTGTTGTTGTTGTTGACTTAAATGTCTCCCTAGTTTTGCTTCTCTGTATTTATGCTCATCCTCAGAACCTTCATTCTAATACTCTAATTACATACAAGACTTCACTCTGCATTCCCCTCTTGCATCCCTCTTTTTTTTTACAGCTCCCTACCAATGGAATGCCTTTTCACCCAACTTCTAGTCCTCTCTTGCTGTAATGTCCTCAAGACATGTATATCATCCCTGGCTTAAAATTTTGTTGTAATGGCAACAACAGCAATAATTAAAATGCAGATTATTATGGTAGACTCATGGGCTGCTAGCTGGTTAGCTATTGTTCATTTCAGATTATGAAGAGTAGGGAATTCTGTAGTCTTTAACAAGAGGAATGAAATATTTGGAAAGAATGGTCATCTTTCTACATTTGAGAATTGCCAAAGAACAATTCTGGCAGGCAGACCTATGCCCAATTGAATAAGTGCAGCTGCAGGAAATTAATTGGTTAGTAGAGGGAGGCAAACCACAGTGGTTCCAGTTTTTCCAGCTCACGAACTTTCTTACCCAGAATATAAGGAGAGAAGATGCACTTACTAACTGGCAGTTTGCAAAGCTGGTTGATTTGAGAATTTAACTGGGAGGATGTTATCTCAGATTTTTTTAAAAATATATATATAGATTAGATTATGAGTCTGTGATACACTTGAAGAATAAAGTGAAAGAATGACAAGGAATAGACCTTAATAACTAATGGTTCAGGAATTAGTCCTTAAGAACTAATAGGATGAGAAAACATCCTAGAGAATGGCACTGAATTAAAGTGATCCAAACCCCTGATAGAGACAAATTATCAGGCCAGATGAGCTAAACTAAACTGGAATAGCTAAGAATGTAAGACTTTTGGTGGAAGATTGTATGATTAGATTAACAGGAGCAGCGAAAAACCTTTTCTTTTTTCTTTAACAAGCTGAAACCAATCCACACTATTTCAAGGTCAAATTAGGAGATGGGAACATCAGACTTAGTGATATATAGACTTCATCTGTCACTAGCTCTACGACTTTTGTCCCTATATATAGTATTTTTAGGTTAATAGGGCTATATTGAGGGACATAATATGAATGTGGGTAGAACTAAAACATTTCTGTAATCAACAAAGTTATCTTATCTAGGACAGGCTTAACTGTACTCCTCACAATCAGCATTACAAAATAGTTTAAAAATTTGTATAGTGGGATGAAAACATTTAGACAGATATGCTCCAAGGCCCTCTGGATCACGCAAAGTCTGGGTTAGATAAGTTCACTACCTTTTAAGGGACATTTCCTGGTTCTCTGACATGTTGTGCTTTTCTCCAAAAATAAAGGAATGTCAAATGCTTTACGCCAGGCACCCCCAAACTTCGGCCCTCCAGATGTTTTGGACTACAATTCCCATCATCCCTGACCACTGGTCCTGTTAGCTAGGGATCATGGGAGTTGTAGGCCAAAACATCTGGAGGGCCACAGTTTGGGGATGCCTGCTTTACGCCTACGAACATCAATTTATATGTTTTCTCCTGCTCCAGAGGGTAGGATTTGAACAAATGGCTTCACGTTACAAGAAAGGAGATTCCAGCTCAACATCAGGAAGAATTTTCTGACTGTAAGAGCTGTTCAACAGGGAATGGTCTTCCTCAGGAGGTGGTGGACTCTCCTTCCTTGGAGGTTTTTGAGCAGAGGTTGGATGGCCAGCTGTCATGGATGCTTTAGCTGAGGTTGGAGTAGATGAGCCTCGTGGTCCCTTCCAACTCTACAGTGCTATGATTCTAGGAACCTATTGTATTTGTTCTTAGTTAAGCAGCTGGCTATTCATGCCATGGGATTCATCAGCAATTTGAACTTGGTTGCTTCAAAAATTATGATGCTTCTTTCCTACTCCCAATTTCCTACTGCAGTGGGTTGGACTAGATGACCCTTGGGGTCCTGTCCAACTTTACAATTCTTTGATTCTTAAAATATCCTTGTCTAAAGAATGTAGCTGCCGGGATTCATGTTTTGCTAGACTTGTAAGAGGATTAGCAGAGCCATCTGTGGGTGCACTCATTCCCTCACACCTCTGTAGTGTTCTCAGATTCCCTACCCCTCACTTGCTAGAGAAAAAAATGCTTCATGGATAGATTGATAGATGATAGATAGATAGATAGATAGATAGCATTACTTGTTCTAATTGAGATCTTTTTTTTAAAAAAACAACCCAATAAGGGTCGAAAAGATCCACATGGAAAACATAAAAAAGATTAAAAGGGGAAAGATGGAGGATTATTTAGCAGGGGTCAGCAATTTGAGGATGCAAGTAATTTGGATGTTACACTGAAACTTTTATAAACTGTACAAACATATATTTATACTGAGGTTATTGCAGTTGGAACTTATCTGGGATGTTTGATGCAGCAACCCCAAGGAGTAATTGATGTGTAGAAGATCACATGAATCAGATGACCATAAGGAATCAATACATTTCTAAAAATTCTTCAGATTTCATGGACACTTTTACGGGATTAAATGTAATTTTGTTTCTCAGCATTTATGCTTAAAGTTTTTGTTTCCTTTCCAAAACAGAGATGTTTCCCCAGATGCTTTCATCATTATTTTTAGCTGTCTCAGGTTTTTTATAGACTCAGACTATACTTATTATCAATAAAGCTGCTGCTTAGGAAACGTCTCAAATGTAAACTTTTTACTCAAATTTCTTTTTAAAAGCATGCCCCTAATCAGTTCAGTTTCCAGCTTTTAAAAACTGGAGTAAAACAGTTTATTTACCCTTTTCTCTTCTGAAATCATTTTTGCATTCAAAACAATGTACTCATGGTTCAGGCTTTGAGCCTTTCTTCTTAGTCTCTAGCAGTGCCCATAAGACTCATTAATGCTGCTTCACTATGGCAATAAAGTCTCATAAACGATATTTAATAATGTCTCTATGATAACTAATCTCACACTAATCTCTGGTATCTGAAGAAGTGTGCATGCACACAAAAGCTCATACCTATGACAAACTTAGTTGGTCTCTAAGGTGCTACTTGAAGGAAATTATTATTATTATTATTATTATTATTATTATTATTATTATTATTATTATTTGTAATCTCACACAGCCACTCTGTCATCTGACTAACAATTGTCAAATGGTAAACTATGGCAATGTCAATCAGCCCACTGATTCTCAGTTAACTTGGAGCCTTCAGGAAGAGTTTTTCTGGACTGCAGGTGAGATTCAGTACATGAGTCCCATCAGCAGAAGCCCATGTCAGGACTTCCACTTGTGCAATGGGGCTTTCCTCAAATTGGCTCAGGGGGTGTTGAGAGAACCCCCAGAACAGCATATAGCAGCAAGTCACAAAGCTAGGTTTTCCCACAATGACTACTATGAAAACTAATATTTCATGAAAACTAATATCAACCGTTGGTTAGTGATGATGGCGGCTGCTTCTGTGATCAGCAACTTTATGGGATGAACTAGTATGTCATACGAAGTCATGGAATAATTATCATCATCTTTTGTTCATAATTTTATTATGTAATCTGTTTACAGAGTTTTGTGAGAATGTTCTACTATTCTTTCTAAATATCAATCAGTCATATGATGGCATTTCTTTAACTCTATTTAATCTTAAGAAAAACGTCACTTGAACATGAATGTTTCACAGACACATTCTACCCTTAAAATGGAACTGGGTGCTGGACGCTTTCTTGGAGGAGAGCTGCATTTTAGTGGCTATTATGCACAGCTACAAAGGGAATCCTCTGATCCAGATACAGTCCTGTTTCACTGTCTGAAGCAAAACGGGAAGGTACTGCTCCACCAAGATCCCCCCACCTCCAAAGTCTCACTTACTCCCTGGTAAGCACCACAGCAGCTTCATTCAGGATCTTGCGGCACTCTCATAGAATGTCGGCAGAAGCTGCCGCCACCACTTCTCCTCACTTCTCTGGTGGCAGCAGCAGGGGTAAGCAGGCATTCTGCCACCCGAGGTGGCTGCCTCAGTCCACCTCATGGGTGGGCCAGCCCTGTTAAGCAGCAGCAGGAGATAGAGCATGAAAGCTAGCTTTGCCTGTCAGTTTCCCAAAAGTATTTGTCTTCTGAAAGCAGCAGGCCAGCCTGAATCAGCAAGGCAATTCCTATTTTTGCAGCTGTCACGGTCCGGTCGGCGGGCGGTTGAAGCCCTGGCTGAGGACGTCAGGACCAGAAGCAAGATGGTGGTGCAGAAGCAGGAACAGGCGCAGGGCCGAGGGTCCAGCAGCAGGCAGCCGCAGGGCCAAGGAGCAAGGCAGAGGCGAAGGTCCGGGAGCCAAGGAGCAAGGCATCAGCAAGGCAAAGGTCCAAGGGTCGAGGAACAAGGCGTCGGCAAAGCAAGGGTCCAAGGAGCAAGGATCAAGAGGCCAGATGCAACCAGGCAGGGACAGCATTGCTGTGGCAAAGAGCTGAAGGGAAATGCTGAGCTTTTATCCCTCCCAGCTCCTGCCACCAGGTGCAGTGAGGTATCAAGTGGCCTCACCTGAGTGGCCACTCCTTGCTTCTCCAGCACAAGCTGGGGCCTTCACCTGAGTGGGCCACTCCTTGATTCTCCAGCACAAGCTGAGGCAGGCCCCAGTCCTGCAAAGCACTACAGGCCCCAGAGCCTGACTCCTGCCCATACTCCTGACAGCAGCCTGTTCTTATGCATGTTTATTTACGAAGTCCCACTGTATTGAATAAGGGTTATTTCCAGGGAAGTGCACACGAGTATTGCAGCTTTAATCCGCTTGTTTCTTAGATATTTAGTATCCTGCCCTACAACAAAATGCCCAGGACAGTTAACAAATTTGGTAATAATAATAATAATAATAATAATAACCCCGCCCATTTGGCTGGGTTTCCCCAGCCACTCTGGGTGGCTCCCAACAGAATATTAAAAACACAATAAAACATCAAACATTAAAAACTTCCCTAAACAGGGAAAGTTAAACAAACAGTGCTTAATGTGAAAGTGTTCATGGTGAGATATGAAAGTAAATGTCAGAATACAAGAAAGTTCTACAACCATTAATCAATTGTAACAAGCAATTCTCCGTCCCAGAACTAAACAGCCTAAACTTTTCTAGAATTTCTCCTAACATTTGTTAGCCTGGTGGGTCCAGGAGCTGGACGGTGAATCTGTGGAAAGATGCCCCCTAGTCCAGCTGGAGCTGTGAACTGTATACACTCTGGACTTGTCAGTATCTTTTAATTAATAAAGTGCACATGTTACGGATTCCTCCGATCCTTCCTTCATTCTGTTCCAACACGTTTCATTCATTTGAAACCTGTGCCCTCTGCCAAACAGGCCTAAATTTGTGGAAGGGAAGGGAAGGCCTGTCAAAACTACAAACGACTCTCTGTTCTGCTTAATTCAGTTTGGTGGAATTTCAGTTTGTCAAATGACAAGATTCTGTATTTTGACAGTTGCCTATTTATGCTAAACTGGAGGCATAATAAAATCAGTTTGGCGTCTGGCTTGCTCTGTCTGTAGCTTTTACTTAGGAACGTGGTGCTCCTCTCAACAATTTGACTGACGTTGGCATTTCGGTTCTGCTTTTCATTTTTAACAAAACTCGGAGACTGGTAGTAGTTTTTGAGCTGCTCATTTCCAGCTGCATATATGAAGAATGAACATAAACATAAATGGCAGTCTTTTCTTCCTGTTTTATGATTAAAGTTTCATAAAGTGAAGAGCTGAAGACTGCTAAGAAAAGAAAGAAAGAAAGAAAGAAAGAAAGAACATTTCTCTAAGCAAAGCGCCAGTTACCTGGATTTCATCACACTCTAGAATTACCAAGAAATGGAATCCATGGTGGGACTGTGCAGAGGGCGGGTGGGGCATGCAGATTATAGCTTGCTCAGTTTCCAATGGTCCCCACTGAGAACTGATGCCAGGTATGCAAAAATCTCTTACCCACATATTTATTCTGTGCATATTTCTAGTCTGTGTCCCTTTCATGTATTTTTATCCATAATTCCATTCTGTTTCATTTCCACATTGATCCGTTAAGTATTTTAAAAACAAACATTCTTCTCAAAATGCATATTTAAATGGATATTTACTCTCTAAATAATAATTAAATGCATAACTAAGTAATTTTTAAACGGTCAAAAATTGCATCTCAGTGTTTGGTGAAGAGAGAGAGAGACTGATAGCTAAAATCCAATGTGCATATTCATGCAAGAAGCACAGAATAGGTCATTTTGTATCAGGATTCTCAAAGACTGAATTCTTTAAGGGTCACATTCAAACTGGTTTTCCAGCACCTATTTGTGTGCTGCTGACATCACGGAAGTAAGTGGCGCATTCTGAGCCCCGGATCCCTGGCCTCTTAATGTGTAGGGACCAGGTTCATTCATTCATTCAGTATGTTTATGCCCTATATCGGGGTAGTCAACCTTTTTATACCTACCACCCACTAATGCATCTTTCTTGATGGTAAAAAATTTCCTTACAGCCCACCAGTGCTCAATGGAAGGAGGATTCAGCTTGTGCCGTAGAACCCCCTACCGCCCACCTAGAATCCTGAAATGCCCACTAGCAGGCGGTAGGGACCAGGTGGACAACCCCTAGCCTATATCATCAAGAGACTTTTCAAGGTTGGTTCCAATAATAAACTAAATACAATGAAAGGTAAAAACAAGATACTATTAACAATGAAAACTAAACACTAAAGCAGCAACAAATTAAACAGTCCAGGATAGGGTACTAAAAATGACTGTGGTCGGCACCCAAGGAATGTCCCCCACAAAGTTCTGGGCAAAAACCAGATTTCCTGGAATAAAGGACCGTGGTGTGTTGGCACAGTCCAGCAGATCAGTCACAGCAAAGTCTGGGTGTAGTCAATTGAGCGGGGATCTGAGGTGGCGGCCCATAAGCAGTTCAGCAGGACTCCGACCAGTGGCCGCATGAGGGTGATGTGTTGCACAAGCAAATATTCAGCGACCCGCTCATGCCAGTCTCCCTGGTCCAGGTGCGCCAGTGCCTCTTTAGCCGAGCACACCATTCTCTCTGCCCGTTGCGGGATGGGTGAAATGGTGCCGTTAAGGAATGGCGGGTGCCCAGTCCCAAAAGGTACCGCTCAAAAGTGCCTGACGTGAACTGTGGTCCGTTGTTGGAGATGAGAACATTAGGACACCCATGCATTGCAAACAGGCCCCGCAGCACCCGGATGACGGCCTCGGTAGTGGTGGAGGGCATCAGGACTACCTCCAACCATTTGGAATAGGCATCCATCACTACCATAAAGGTCCGCCCGTGAAAGGGGCCAGCAAGATTGATGTGCACCCTTGACCAGGGTGTCTTGGGCGTCTCCCAGGTGTGTCCCTTAGCTGCCGGCAGTGTAGGCCTCGATTCTTGGCACGCTTGGCAGGTGGAAACCCAAGAAGTGATGGCATCATCCATATTAGGCCATCTTGACGATTCCCGGGTGGCCAATGTGCAGAGCCTCAAGGACGCGTTGACGGAGTCTTTGGGGAATCACGACATGGTCTCCCCACAGCAGACAGCCGCGATGAGCCGAGAGTTCGTGTTGTCTGGTTGCGAACGGCTGGAACTCTGACATGAAAGGCCCTTGTGGCCACCCCCTCCACACCCAGTTGAGCACACGCCTGATGGTGCAGTCCTGGGCAGATGGCACATTGGGCAGCTCATACTGGGCATTGGGCAGTCCTGGGCAGATGACAATCCTGGGCACATTGGCAGCTCATACTGGTGCTGCAGGAAGGTCCTCAATCAGGGGGAGTGGTGAAGCACTGGAAGAGGGCAATGGCTGGAAGAGGGCAATGGCTGAGGGCGTTGGCATGGCCCAGCAATTTTCCCGGGCAATGGATGAGCTGGCAGCCAAGAAAACAGTCCATCGCAGCATGCGTGGCGAGAGGACTGGTGGAGTTGGTCGATCACCAGCGAGGAGGCCCAGGAGCAGCCTGTGCTTGGTGATGAGGTCAAAAGTCCTGTGCTTGGTGATGAGGTCAAAAGTCCTGCTGTAGAGGTATTCATGGAACCTATTCGCTCCAGCCACATATGCCAGTGCCTCCTTGTCGAGCTGGCTCTAATTCCGTTCAGCTTGAGATAGTGTCCTGGAAAAGTAGTCGAGCGGTGCTTCCCTTCCATTTGGAAAACGGTGACTGAGGACGGCGCCAATGCCAAAAGGTGAGGCGTCGCAGGCAAGGACCAGCGGCCTGGCTTCACTGTACTGTACCAGCACACTGTCCGATGAAAGGAGAGCCTTGACCGCGTTGAAGGCCGTCGTCTCCCGATGACCCCAGGACCAAGGTGTCTTTGTGCTGAGGAGTTGGTGGAGAGGCTCAGCTACCGTCGCTTTGTGAGGCAGGAACATGTTATAAAAGTTCAGCAGTCCCAGGAATGCCTGCATCTCCATTTTGTTTTTTGGGATGGGGGCCTGCTGGATGACCCAGATCTTGGATGTCGTTGGGTGAAGGCCGGAGGCGTCGATATGGTAGCCCAGGAGGTCCACCTGTGGAAAGGTGATCTGGAACCTGGTCAGCATAGCGTGGAGGCGCTTGAACAGCTGCTGGTGTGAATCTGCGGACACTAAGACATCGTCGAAATTAGGCACCATGCCCGGAAGTCCTTGCAGGAGACGCTCCATAAGGCTTTGAAAGATGCCAGGAGTCACACTCACCCCAAACTGTAACTGACGGCACCGGAACGCCCCTCGGTGGGTGACGATCGTCTGAGCTTCAGCGGTGGCGGCGTCAACAGGCAGTTGTTGATAGGCTTGGGCAAGGTCCAGTTTAGCGAAGACCTTACCCTCACCCAGAGAATGCAGCAGGTGGTGGACAATGGGAACCGGGTACACGTGCTGCTGAAGGGCCTTGTTGATCGTGCACTTGTAGTCGACACAGATTCTCACCGACCCATCCAGCTTGACAGGCGTGACTATGGGGGTTTCCCACTTGGCGTGGTCAACCGGCTCTAAAACTTCTTGCATGATCAGCTTGTCAAGTTGTTCGTCCACCTTAGCTTTGAGGGCAAACGAAACCCAGTGTGGCTTTAGCTTGATGGGGGTGACTTGTGGATCAAGACTAAAGGAGATGGGCATACCTGTATATTGGCCCAAGGTGCCATCAAAAACTTCAGCAAAGTCTTTGATCAGACCGTCAGTCTCTGGTTACAGCTCATGGTTTATTTGGAAAGTGGCAAGCCACCATGAGCCTGGCTTTGGATGTAACACAGTAAAATAGTGTGGGTTGCTGGGACCCCCCTCCACCATGTTATTCTCACAGCAACTCTGTGAGGTAGGCTGAGATATAATGAACAGCCTGAAATCATCTAGTGAGGGACGTGGGGATGTGAACAGAGGTTTCCTTAGTCCTAGTCTGACACTCCCTTAATCATTACACTCCGCTGGAATTAGAATATGGGGCACTTAGGAACATTGCCATTGGCAAAAGACGGATGCTGCTGCTTGCTTCCTCCTTTTTACTGTACTTTTTACTATGCTTTCTGACTCAGCCATTTCTGCTAAGAATCACAGTAAGCATGACAAACCCCCCCCCCTCATTTCCCAGCCTTCAGTGTTGAGCCACTAGAGGGTTCCTAGAGCCATTCAGAAATCTCATCCTAGCTAGTCTTTACGAAGCACTGCCAGTTGTAGTTCGTCAACCCAGGTTGAGGGTTGGAGAGATTAACAGGGTGTTAAACTGGTATTTATTAAGGAAAGAGAGTTGCTCTGTCTAAACCCATTGAGTTCATAATTAGCTGAAACTGCACAGATAATAATAGAAACAAGGGTCTTTTCAGGCGCTTGTTTTTAAAAGAACTGGAAAGTGGTAAAAAGTTTGGTGTAGGGTGATTTTTAAAAAACAAATAACATTAGCTTAGCCATTCTTTATCCACACCTTTCCCTAACAATAGCAAATTTATAATGTTTTACAAGACAGTAATCTTAAAGTGTTAATGCTGAGAGAGCTTAGCCAGGCTAATGACATGTGCACAGTGAAGTCTCACTTTTCTGAAGCTATACTTGCACATAACACCAATCTTCTTTGCCAGCAGGTTGTCCATTGCCTTAGCACCTGCAGCACAAAAGGGGAACCTCAGTGAGGGCTGAGAGGGAGCCTTCAGGTTTGCACATTCAGACCCTACGACATTTCTCCGATGAAAATAGGGATGTCCCATTCCATAATGATAATTTTACTATTTATACCCCACACATCTTACTGGGTTGCTCCAGTGACTCAGGGCAGCTTCCAACATATATAAAAAGATAATAAAATATTAAACATAAAAAACCCTTCCTTATACAGAATTGCCTTCAGACGGCTCGGAGGTCATGTAACTCCATATGAAAATAGGGACGTCCAATGAAAATAGGGACGTCCTAAGGAAAAGCGGGACATTCTGGGATCAAATCAGAAACTGGGGCGGCTTCTCTAAATCAGGGACATCCCTGGAAAATAGGAACCCTTGGAGGGTCTGCACATTAATACCCCATATCTTCTTGGAGACCTTTAAAGCCCTAAACTGCCTCGGTCCAGTATACCTGAAGGAGCATCTCCACCCCATTGTTCTACTCGGACACTGAGGTCCAGCACCGAGGGTCTTCTGGCGGTTTCCTCGCTGCAAGAAGCCAAGTTACAGGAAACCAGGCAGAGGGCCTTCTTGGTAGTGGCACCCACCCTGTGGAATGCCCTCCCACCAGAGGTCAAAGAGAACAACAATTACCAGACCTTTAGAAGGCATCTTAAGGCAGCCCTGTTTAGGGAAGCTTTAAATGTTTGATGGATTTCTGTATTTTAATGTTTTGTTGGAAGCCGCTCAGAGTGGCTGGGGGCCAGATGGGGGGGGTATAAATAAATTATTATTATTATTATTATTATTATTATTATTATTATTATAGCCCTTATATGTACTCTGCCTCCAGACTCTGGACATAAACGCCCAGCAGCAAGTCCTGCTCCCTTCCTTCAACTGACTCGGGGCGCAAGATCAACTACTTCAGCCAAATGCTCATGTCGAGAAGGAATGGCTGGAGTGGATTTTTCCTGCATTTGCTCTGGCTGACGTATTGTGAACATTCTAATCTGGCTTTTTTGTTTTAAACTTGCAAAATCCTTTATTTTTAAAAACCTCCATTCCCTGATCATTTTCACCCCTATTTTACAAAGAGTTGCATTTTAAAGAAGGTGCTCTTTATTGGGATTTCTTGGTCCAGCTCCAAGTACTCTTAACTAGAGATCAGCAGCTGGAAGCCTCTTAGCCAAACCTGGCCCCCAAAAGGGTATCATCTAAAAGGGATGTGGAAAGAGAAGCAGCTGTAGCAACAGACCTTTGCTTATCATGCCCATATTTACACAGAAACAAGCCCCATTCTATTCAAGTGGACTTGCTCTCAAATCCAAGTTGAACACTAGTTGTGGATCAGGGCTCTAGCCACTACTACTGTACTGTATATCTTAACATTGTTCTATAGTAGGCATCAACACCATCATCATCTAGACATGAGCTCTTGGCCGAAGACTTACAGCAGAAAGACGAAATTGCAGCAAATCTATCACATTAAGTTTGCAAGAGGACTGAGGGGTGCTGTTGAGTTTCAAGCTACTGTATGAAAAGCCAGTTGACAAAAAATGTACATTGTATGCTGAATATATGGAAAGATAAGTTAACTCAAGTTCTCCAAGCTCAACCCCCCCCCCCAAAAAAAAAAGAGAAAGAGAAACGAGAAAGAATGGAAGCTATGGCCTCATTTATTCCCTTACTCAAGCCAGAATTAAAAAAAACCAGTCTTGACTCAAATATCAACAGTTTTCTTATCAGTCCAAAGAAAATTAGACATGAGAACCTGCTCCCGATAGTGTAAGGCACATGGAATTCTGATGATTAAATGCACACCAAGTTATAACTAAAAGCTTAAGGCATAAAACTCCTGAATTTAATGTACCAAGCTTGCTTTTCAAAGTTGTTTAGAAACAGTGGCAGCTGTTGATGAAAGCCAGACTTTAGGTAACCAAATGTAGAGGGAAAGCAACTTAGAATGACAGTTTTGTTGAGATCTTTTGTCTTTGAATAATTCAGCCTTGATCTCAGTCTCCTCTGCATCATATTCACGTTTGATTATTGTGTTCTTTGGCGAGGTGAAAAGGCCACCTCGATCTAATTCATTAGGTCTGTATAGCGCATAGCTGCCAAGTTTTCCCTTTTCTCGCGAGGAAGCCTATTCAGCATAATGGAATTTCCCTTTAAAAAAGGAAGAACTTGGCAGCTATGGTATAGCGTCAGACCTAATATTAACCATGTCCTGCAGAACAATCAAGTATGCCAAGCCATTGGGACTACTTTGTGAGAGATATAATTCAGACAAAAGGTTCACCAAGGTCCCAGGAAGTCGACCTTGGGGTCAGGAATCAAGCAGAGGTGCCAATTGGCGCCCTACATTGGGGGGGGGGTGTCGCACACACGTGACATTACACACATTCGTGCATCCTGAATTTGATAAATAAGCTGTGAGTGTCAGATGAAAAAGGAGGCTTCATCCAGACCAGTATCACAGAAAAAAATTTCTGACAAATTTCATAGGGTGCAGGGTGGGGATATCTTTTTTAAAAAGAGAATTTCAGTGGCTCCCAATTTCAACTTCTGGGAAGTTTGGGTGTAATAGTTTTGTTCGACATTAAGCAGACAGACATTTCTGAAAGAAAGTTTTCTGAGAAAAATCTGTTGGGAGAACTTCACCTCCCTGACAAAATAGTGGCCATTTTCATACCTCTTGTTTTATTAGCTGCTCTTCTGTGTCACTGGAGGGTTGTTGTGATGTCAGGCCAAAAGGTTAGGCATGTGCCAGCTCCCTTGGGCTCAGCCCAGCCAGAAGGAGTGAAAATTCCCCTGAGCAGGCAAAGCGTGCATTTTCTTACTACTGAATAGTCACAACTACAGTAGCCCCTGACAGCAGCACCTCGGGAGGGCTGGGAGAATTGATTCCAGATTAGAGGGTGCTGTTTTCAGATAGACTTGAGTCCCAGAATCTTGCCCCACTTGGTGCCTCTTATCCTTTTAACACTAAAGCTGTTTAATCAAACCATGTCCTTTCCTTAAACAAGAAAGAGTGTCAGTATATAATTGTTGTATGCAAATGAGCACAATGTAGATTTTAATTTGCCATGCAGCTGGGTGAGACCAAAGGCCTATCTGGGCAGCCACTGGTCAACCACAGGTCCCAATGGAAAGCGCATGGACAGGAGCGCTCAGGGACACACAGCCTCTGATCCTAGGGACAGGAGCCACGACCAGTAGCCATGCATGAAGTGATTGCGCAGGATTTGTTATCAAGTGCTCATTGCTGCTTTAAGAAGCCTTATCCCTTTCCACTCTGCTAACTCCTTTTGTTAACCAAAAATAGAGCCACATGATTTTATCTTCCAGCACCCAATAGGAAGCAGATGTAAAGCATCTTGATTTTAGAGTTCTTTCCAAGGCCTGTTATAAGTTTTGGCATGTATGTCAGCATGAGTCAACATGTTACTTTTTAGTGACAGGTTAGTTTGGTTTCCGATTTAGTAATGGTTGAAATTGAAATGCCGTAAATCTGTTTGGTCACAGAACACTGAATTCTTACAGAAAAATATTCTTTAAAAGTACGAGTGAAATTTTCCAATCCATTTTATGTGTCTTCTCCCAATTTCCTCAAAATTGCAGTGAAAAGGAATTTTGTGATCAAAGTGACTGAGAGTGGCAGGGCATGAATCAAGACCAAACAAATGAAGATCCCAATTTTAGTCTGTTTTGATTAAATCCACACATTGATTCTAATTACATTTTCTGTCTGTGAGCTGAAGCTGAACATATCTTTTCTCCTTTACTCAACAAAATGACAGTGGTACCTGTCCACTTAAGTTCTGGCAGGTCAGTGTTAATTGTAATAATATAAATAGTTTGACCCAGGACAGGTCTTATTTTCTCATTCAGAACTGAAGTCTTTGAGGGCAAAATCACTCTATTATTAAGCAGCAACTCTATGCACAGCTATACACATTTGACTCATTGAGACTTAAAATAAGTTGCTAGAAGGCCTTCTAGAAAAGGACAACAAATTCACAGCACAGCATTCTGGAACTCAGCTATCTTTTTCAAATATGCATTTCTCATTCAGAGAGATGGCATTTTCCCGCAATTGTCACCGCAATTGTGATACTGCTGAAGAACAGGCTTCTGCTCATTAATCCTTGACTGGATAAAAAGCACTTACACAAATGGGTGCTGGGTGAGAATCTCCCTTCGCAGACTAGGGGCCTGCCCACACTTCCCCTGGGAAAACCTGCTCTTTATTGCTGGGTCAGAGCAAATGTCAACTGGGTTTTCTGCAGATTGATGTTTGTTCCAATTCAGCAGTAAAGAGCAGGTTTTCCCAGGGGAAAGCGGCAGGACAAGTGGAAAACTGCTCAGACCTGTGCTTTCTATGCATGGGACGAGCGGAATTGTGGACAAGACCTACTTGGTGGTGGGGCTATGCATGCACAGTCCTGGTCAGAAAAGCTGCAGATGCAGTCATGCCAATTAGCTGTTCAGGATGAGGCATGGGCGTGGATTTGTTCCTGCTCCCTCTTCCCCACCAGTCAGCTGATTGGTGAGATTGATCCAGCTGCTGGACACTCTGCACTGGCACCATGGGTGGCTTATCATTCTTTTATGTTCGCACTGGGATCTGCAGGACTTTCCTGAAAAGGAAAAAAATGCACCTGGGGCATGTTTTGACTAAAGATGCTTTCATTGACATTCTATTAAGGAAAGCATTCAGCCTAAACAATGAAAAGCCAAATGTAGTTATTTTGACTTTCTTTCAATGATTCCTAAGGAGCCAGATCTAATTAACTTCAAAAACTATTTTCCTACTTTGAATGCATCCAGTGTGAAATGTATCTAGGCAGAGGCTCTGCAGAACAAAGATCTGGAACTTATTCCATTTCCTGGAGCCATTCTTCATAGCTTTTCAGGGTAGAATATTTTTATGACATTTCTCACTGTTTGCTCAAGAAGCTGTTTTTAAGAAATGTGATTGTTCACCTCTCAAGAACATAGGATGTTCGGTAAAGCTAGTGGTAATTCCAGGAGAGGCACCTTTTCTTTAAAAAAGGAAAAATAAAGGGAAAGACTCACTACCAGCAAAAACATTTTAGTCTACATGTACAGTTCAGACATTTTCATTCATCCAGATACATCAATCGGGGCATTATTTTATTATCTGTTAAGCATCATAACACACTGCTCCTTTGCCTAATAACCTTTCCATGCACACCAAAGAGAAGATTTGCTTTGGCAACAATAATAGCTGCATTTGTCCCTCAGTGCCATATAACTGTCTGCTTATTGGGAACTACAAGTAAGGCTCCAATCCTATGCATATTTACTTTGGAGTAAGTAAATTCAGCTGGACTTACCTCTGGGTAAGCACACATAGGATTGGGCTATAAATGTGTTTATAATCAGGATTTAAACTATTTCCCCCTAAGCTAATGCAAACATTAACATTCAATTTGAGCCAAATCCTAAATCACGGCCTTTCAAACAGGACACACCAATAGTTGTTTTTTTAACCAGCTGAAATTTAGTACAGCTTGATTGAAGCATGTGACTATCATGGTCTGAAATGTTTTTTTGAGAATCAGTTTTTAATTGGCCCCAGTTGGAAGCAAACCAGATACCATCAAAAGCTAACAAAATGGGACACTGTGCAATAGGGACTACCCTGCAGTGGGCAGGAGGAGAAATCTATGGAGATGGGAAGGCTGTGAAAAGGAAAAGATTGAGTATAAGTTAAACTGGTGCAAAATATAATCAGAAATTGGTTAAACAAGCTTTTGAGATGAAAAACAGAATATCTAAAGTCCTAATTTGGGGCTATTTTCTTTTCTTTTCTTTTTTTTTTTTTTTCCATATAATTTTTTATTAATTTTATATACAATAACAAATCACCTAAAAAGGAAGAAAAAGCAATACCATACCCAGAAGGAAAAGTAATCCACAGGTATCCCTTTACAGCTTACATCCCTCAAATAAAGTTATCATCTTATACAAATCGTCAACCTGGGTTTATATCTCAAATTGCAATATTTTCTTTCCTGATCCACATTTCCTTCTTCACCCCGTCTTCCCCCATTTGACTTCCCCCTCTCTCTCTTATGGTTTTATTTCCATCCGATTATTTTCGTCCCTATATGCTTTACCAGATACCCTTATCCATTTTATTCTTGGCTGTATATTTACGTCCTGGTTACATACCCTCTTGTTGCATTTTGTAATGGCCATTTACCGATTTTTTTTTTTCCTTCCCCATTTTGTTTTCTCCTTGGTCTTACTTTTGCTAAATCTTACAGTAGTCTTTCCTATAAATTATAAATTTTTCCCATTCTTTTTGAAACTTTTGTTGTTTTTGGTCTCTAATTCTCCCCGTTAACCTCGCTAGCTCTGAGTATTCTATCAACTTCTCTCTCCAGTCTTCTATTGTTGGCACCTCCATTGTTCTCCATTTTTGCGCTAGAATAACCCTTGCGGCCGTGGTGGCGTACATGAAAAGTTTGTGATCTCCTTTCTTTATGCTTCTGCTTAAAATTCCTAGTAGCATTTCTTCAGGTCTTTTTGGGAACGTGTATCTTAACAGTCTTTTAAGTTCATTGTATATTATTTTCTTTTCTTTTCTTTTTGGATGAGGAACTTCAAAAACCCATGTCAGAGTTTTGATTCCAACAGGGCCACTGTTCTGATCCAAATTAAGGCACAACTAGTACTATTTGCTAGAAATTTAAATAAATGGAAGATCTAGAGTTAGGAGTGAGCAGTGAGGGGCCAAGTTTGCTCATGGCACTAAATTGTCCAGAGGCATTAAAACAAAAAGTGATTACAAAGAGCTCCAAAATACCTCTCCAAACTGAACGAATGGGTAGTTAAGTGGCAAAAGCACACCAATGTTAACAAGTGTAAGGTAATGCATGTTGAAGCAAGCAAAAAACGAAAACCCTTACTTTCACGTACATGATCATGAGGTCTGCCAGTGTGCAGCAGTGGTGAGGGGGGGAGGAGTAAATTCCCTGCTAGGGATCATTAGGAAAGAAATTGAAAATAAAACTGCCAATATTCAAATTTATGGTGTGACCACATTTGCAGTACTGTACTTGTAAACAGTTTTCATCACTTCACCTCAAAAAGGGTATTTTAGAGTGGGAAAAGGTTCAGAAAAGGGCCACCAAACTGACCAAGGGGGTGGAGTGACACTCCTGTGATGAGAGCTGGCAGTGTTCAGAACTTTTTAGTTTAGAGGAAAGGTGAGAAAGATGTGGTGTGACAGAGGTTTATTAAATTATACATCACCTGGAGAAAGTGGATAGAGAAAATGAAAGTCCTTCTTCACAGGGTGCCTAGACAAACTGTGGAACTCCCTCCCCCAGGAGGCAGGGAAGGCCAACTTGGATGGCTTTCAAAGAGGATTAGGCATATTCATGGAGGAGGAGGAGGAGGGGGGGCATCCATGGCTACTGAGACCCTACCTGCCTGCAGACTGTCTATCAAGAGTGGTACATGCTCTAGTTATCTCTCACTTGGACTACTGCAATGCGCTCTACGTGGGGCTACCTTGGAAGGTGACTCGGAAAATACAACTAATCCATAATGCAGCAGCTAGACTGGTGACTGGGAGCGGCCGCCGAGACCACATAACACCGGTCTTGAAAGATCTACATTGGCTCCCAGTACGTTTCCGAGCACAATTCAAAGTGTTGGTGTTGACCTTTAAAGCCCTAAATGGCTTCGGTCCAGTATACCTGAAGGAGCGTCTCCACCTCCATCGTTCTGCCCGGACACTGAGGTCCAGCACCGAGGGCCTTCTGGCGGTTCCCTCGTTGCGAGATGCCAAGTTGCAGGGAACTAGGCAGAGGGCCTTCTCGGTGGTGGCGCCGGCCCTGTGGAACGCCCTCCCAACAGATGTCAAAGAGGAAAACAACTACCAGACTTTTAGAAGACATCTGAAGGCAGCCCTGTTTAGGGAGGCTTTTAATGTTTAATAGATCACTGTGTTTTATTTTTCTGTTGGAAGCCGCCCAGAGTGGCTGGGAAAACACAGCCAGATGGGCAGGGTATAAATAATAAAAAATTATTATTATTATTATTATTATTATTATTATTATTATTATTATTATTATTACCAGCCACAAAAGCTGTGCTCTGCCTGCACATCTGTAGGCAGCCATGCTTCTGAGTCCCAGTTGCTGGAAACCACAGGAGGAGAGAGTTGCTCTTGGGCTCACGTTCTGCTCCCTGGTTTCCCTGTGAAAACATGATGCTGGACTAGATGGGGCATTGGCCTGATCCAGCAGGCTACTCTTATATTCTTGTATGTTCTATGGCCCAGTGATGCATTTCCAATAGATCCATTCATTCATTCTTCTCCCCATATTAAGAGGGAATGGAGCCAATGGATCTTTTCCTCCTGTGCATCCAGGGCCCTCTTTACCCAAGGGTGCAAGGGGTGCGGGGCTGAAGCTGCCGAAGCTCTTAACTATCTACCTGTTGTGAAATAATAAATAATTTTGATCAAGCTAGAAAAACAAAATACATATATACCTAGGTATTACCGAAATGTCTACCTACTGTTTCACTAAAGGACTTTTGACTTTGTGCGTTCATTTACCAAAGATGCGCGGTGGCGCTTGTCATTCACAACGGTGCCGTGCATGCGAAATTAACTCTTACATCAAAATATTATGCTACGTATTGTATTGAGCTGCCACAGCTGCGCTTCTATGCGGCTGCAGGGTCAGCGGCGTAGTGGTGTTGTATACTTAAGTATAAGTGAATTGTAAATTATTGAGCAAATATTTTTTTTCCCTTTTTCCTCCCTTCTTTCGTAAACAAGAGATAAGGCGTAAGCGTGGTGTCTGACATAAGCATAATAAAAGTTAATTTGGGGGCTAAACTAAATTTGGGGGCGCTGGGCAGATCTTTGCACCCCAGCGGCGCATATGCTAAAGACTGCCCTGTGTGCATCTCTAGCTTCATTCCCACAGCCTTCGTCATGTTGGGGGCTGGATGACTCCACGGGGGGGGGGCGCTACCTGTGGAGCACCTGAAAACCAGGTGATTTCCGCCTCCCCCACCTGAAGCTGATGTCACTTTGGGGTGGCGGGAAGGTTGCCTGGCTTCCAAGCTTCCTGGCAGAGCAGCTTTGGGTGGGGCTGGGCAGATCCACTGACAGCTGGCGCAACCTGCAGTTTCAAAGTAGCCTTTCTACTCAGGCGTGAAGGTGGAACAGGTCTTCCTTGCCCAAGCAGTGAGACAAGAAAAGCTTTGGAAGTGCAGCAAATGCTGCAGGGCAGTCTCGAGCAGGTCGGGCGCCCTGGCGCTGAGGGGCGGAGATCGCTCCGGCGCCCCACCCTCGCAGCGCGCTACCGTCCCCTAGAGCCGGCCCTGAAGTACTGGACTATTCATTTTCCTGGAGATGGGGGCGGGGGGGGGCTCTTAACATTATGGGAGGAGGCAGCAAAGGGTTCCAGTTACTTTATTTTCATGAACTGAGAGCAGTGCCGGAGCTGCAACTAGTAGCCTCTTAACCGAGCAGACTCAACTCCTTCGGGACAGCGCAGTGGGAATGGTGCTATGTGATAACATTGCTTGCAACTGCTGGAGGGTGGGGAAGATGGCTGCCCACTTGAGGTGGTAGCAATGTGTCCCGTCCCCCCCCCAGTCAAAGAAAAGTAAGTGGAACCCTCTGACTTCACTTCTCTTTCTATCCTACACCACAGGGCTGTTGTGAGGATAAAATAGGGGTGGGGGGAGACGTTAATAAGCCACCACTGAGCTCCGCGGAGGAATGACAGAATGAAGCTATAATAAATAACAATTATTTTGGATTTCCTCTCTCCTTGAAATATGATATTGATTTAAGATTGTGATAACATTACCAGGCATATATGCTTGTAGCCGCTGCATGGAAGAAGATGCATGTGCAAAGAAAATAAATGCCCTGGGGAATCACAGTGAAGCAGCCATGGGTCTCTGGAGCTTGTCTTTATCCAGTTTCAAAACCTATACCTGATCTGGCTCTCTGGAGGTTGTCTTCATGCTGTTCATAGAATCATAGAGTTGGAAGAGACCACAAGTGCCATCCAGTCCAACCCCCTGCAATGCAGGAAGCATCATCAAAGCATTCTTGACATATGCCTGTCAAGCCTCCGCTTAAAGACCTCCAAAGAAGTAGACTCCACCCCACTCCTTGGTAGCAAATTCCACTGCCGAACAGCTCTTACTGTCAGTAAGTTCTTCCTAATGTTTAGGTGTAATCTTCTTTCTTGTAGTTTGAATCCATTGCTCCATGTCCGCTTCTCTGGAGCAGCAGAAAACAACCTTTCACCCTCCTCTAGATGACATCCTTTTATATATTTGAACATGGCTATCATATCTCCCCTTAACCTTCTCTTCTCCAGGCTAAACATACCCAGTTCCCTAAGCCATTCCTCATAAGGCATCGTTTCCAGGCCTTTGACCATTTTGGTTGCCCTCCTCTGGACACATTCCAGCTTTTCAGTATCCTTTTTGAACTGCGGTGCCCAGAACTGGACACAGTACTCCAGGTGAGGTCTGACCAGAGCAGAATACAGTGGTACTATTACTTCCCTTGATCTAGATGCTATACTCCCATTGATGCAGCCCAGAAATGCATTGGCTTTTTTAGCTGCTGCATCACACTGTTGACTCATGTCAAGTTTGTGGTCTACCAAGACTCCTAGATCCTTTTCACATGTACTGCTCTCAAGCCAGGTGTCTCCCATCCTGTATTTGTGCCTTTCATTTTTTTTTTTTTGCCCAAGTGTAGTACTTTACATTTCTCCCTGTTAAAATTCATCTTGTTTGCTTTGCCCCAGTTCTCTAATCTGTTAAGCTCATTCTGAAGTGTGATCCTGTCCTCCGGGGTATTAGCCACCCCTCCCAATTTGGTGTCGTCTGCAAACTTGCTCAGGATGCCCTTAAGCCCATCATCCAAGTCATTGATAAAGATGTTGAATAAGACTGGGCCCAAGACAGAACCCTGTGGCACCCCACTAGTCACTTCTCTCCAGGATGAAGGGCAGTGTTCACGAAGTGTTCATGTAGTGAAAAATAGACAAGGGTTTTCTTCAGATAGCACGGGGCACAATGACATTTTAAAATGTACCTGAAAATGCACCTCTAATCACAGAAATATGAAGTAACATAAAGGGTCCAGAGTTTCTGTTGCCAGACAAGTGCAAAAGGGCTTTAGCTGACTGAATCCTTAAATGAGAGTTGGGCTGCCTTTAGATTTTTCTTCCCCTATTATTTTCAAGGTCACGGTGGTTCAGGTAATTGAGTCATAATTTCTCAAACACAGCAGAAGCTTTCCCCTATGACCTTGGTTGCAGAAGGCGCAGGACTTTTTTTGTGAATTGAATTCAAGGCTCAATCATGTGCCAAGCCGAATCCCTCACACGGATCCCTTTTGGAGCCTCAGACATGAGCAGACGTTGAGGAAACAGAAAATTCATTGCTGCACTTTCAGCTGGCATCCCGTGATAGCTCCTGGCTGGAACTGGCAAGGTCCCCACAAGGGGAGCCTCGCAGGCGGGCTTGAAATGGGGATGCTTCGCAAAAGGCTGAGGTGGAAATGAGGCCACAGCCAAGGAGTGAGGAAGTGAGGATTAAAGTGTTTAATGCTTCTCACATGTATATTCATTACAGAGAAGGAAAATGTCAGGCACACAGAAGTCTAGCAGTAAAACACAGCTAATCAGATATAAGTTGTAAAAATCATTCAAGAGGTTTGCAGGAATAGCCTTGAAATATTAAAATATTAAAACCCATAGGTTCTTGGTAGGCTTTTGCACAGGCCCTATAAGGACATATACTTGTATTCATTGCAAGTATATGTAAGATCAGAAGGGAAGCAGCATATGAAGGCAGATAGATGCTATGCCAGCAAGTGTACTGTAGTTTGATAACACCCGAAAAGAAACTGGTCTACTTTGGGATGTAGCCCAGGACATATTGCTACTGCTACTGCCCTGCACACCCACCCCACCCTTTTCAGTGCTCTGATAAGTGGCTGGCATTTTATTTCCCCACAGTGCCTTGCAGCAAGCAATTAAATGACAGCACACGGTGACCCGTAATGGGCTGCCGCTCGCATACAGCGGCCCGTAATGGGCTGCTGCTCTCGCGTTCTGACTGCACATGGCAGCACCCCGGCGCGTGCACCACCCCGTATGGAGCGTGCACGCACAGGATGCTGCCCATGCACAGTCAGTATGTGCTGGCGCACAGCAGCCCCATGGGCCGCCGCTCGCACACAGCGGCCCATAATGGGCTGCCGCGCAAGAGCAGCAGCCGGTACCAGGGGGCCGCTCACTGGGCAGACCGCACAGACCGCCTATGTCCGTACGGCGCGTGCGTGCGGAGGCGAGGGGCGCCCCACGTGGAGCCCCCCCCCAGAGTGGAGCCCAGGGCGTCCCTCCCCCATCACTCCCCTTGCTACGGCCCTGGCACCATTGCATGTTATCTGCCAGGAGGCCTCATGTTATCCAAGCCACAGAACAAGGAGTCTCACTGCAGTGAGTTTCCATGCTTCAAATGTAAGAAACCTCCCCCCACCAATAAATCATCAGGCGTTCTGTATTGTGTAAAATGAACACAACATGATGAAAACTGCTGACCTGAGTTACTGAATCTGAAAGAGACACAACCTTTAGTTGCAAGTATAAATTAGAGAGCCCAACAAGCTTTTTGCCTGAAGCCAACTTACCGAATCGTAATTAATCCCTAATTCAAAGGGATATTATCAAATGTTAATGTGTGTATTTTTTTCCTTGGAGATTTTTTTCACTTTCCTTTCCAATCACCTCTTGCCCTTCTTTGGCTCATTTTGAAACTGTATTTCTGCCCAAGCAGTCAAAAATGCTGAGTGCCTGAAGCAAACTAGTCGAATGAGCCTGTTTCTCTCCTGTTCCCTGGCAGCCCTTCCAGCCCAAGCCCTGCTTTAAATTAAAGCACATGTGGCTTGAGTTTAGCATTATCATGAAAATGAAATTACCACTTTAGAAAAGTCAAGTTATTTTGGAAGTGAAAACTGCAGGTCAGAGCCCACCAAAATCCCCCCAAACTTGTTCGAGAAACATCTTGCTGAACGTTCAGGGCTGCTGAAGCAGATGCCACATCCCTTCTTCTGCACAGTGATTTATGAAGAGTGCCCCCCCCCCCCCGGTTTCCTACATTTGTAACATCTTTTAAGTTGGAGGGGGGGGATCTCCCTTTGAAAATCTCTGTTGCCACTCCAGCTCTAAAGAAAGGAGTTTAAAGATATCATTTGAATAGAGTGAGGCACAGTATTTTAGAAACTGGCCAGGGAGCAGTAACTGAAACAGTATCGTGGTTGAAGCCTTTATAAGAAGCAAACACATGTTGTTCTCAGTGTAATGGCTCCTTTGCGGTTGCTGTTTTAGCTAATACCCCTTTTGGGTTAAATATTGATTTACGCTATTATCAGTGCTTTTTTCCTGGGGGGGGGGAGGACACAGGGGGGCGCATACCCCTAAACATTTTGTGAATCTTTGTACTTTTGTCCATTTACTGTATTTATTTTTCCCAATTGAACTATAAAATGGTGGTTTTCTTGAGTCAAAATGGGAGTACCCCTAAACATTTGTTTAGAAAAAAAGCACAGGCTATTGTGGCTGCAGCATAAACAGCAAAGTGCATTTATTCTACAACATTCATTTCCTCTGTCATGTGACTCACTCATTTATGCGTAAAGTGGGTGGTGCTATGAAAAATGACTAGGGAATTATGGAGGGTAATTATGACAGGTGAAAATTGGAAGCTAGGAAGAACATAAGAACCTGCTAGCCCAGCTGGCCTCCTGGTCTCACAGTGGCCAACCAGACACTTGGAGGAAGCCGACCGGCAAAGACCTGAGAATAATGGCCCTCCCTCCACTTTGGCTCCCCTGTGAGGCAGACTGCCTTTTACAATAACATTTCTTTATTTAATTTCTATACCACCTTTCATCCAAGGATCACAGGGCAGTTGAGAATATAAAAACACAAAAATGCATAACATAATAAAAAACAACACACACAGTTTAAAAGGCCATCAACAGTTTAATCTGCCAACAGCCTGGGAGAAGACAACAACCTCAGATATGCTGATGACACAACCTTGATGGCATAATGTGAGGAGGGATTAAAGAACCTTTTAATGAGGGTGAAAGAGGAGAAAATATGGTCTGAAGTCTTAGAATTTTTAAGTGTCAGGCATAGCTCTAGTGGCTTTAGCCCAAACTTAGGAGAGTTTTCCTGCACAGCACAGAAGCTAGTTGAGGTGGAAATGACTAGTCGGCTAGATGCAGAATAACTATTTACAGGATTTATTAAAAGAAAATAAAACCAGCAGAGTTTCTGCATACAAAGCAAAGCAAAATAAATCCTTACTTTCTCTCTCTCTCCAACCATACGCAGCACTACTACTCCTAACACCCACGAGAAACAACTGTGCTAGCATTCCTAGAAAGCAGAGTTTAGTGCTGGTCATTAACCAATGAGAGAGTTGTTGCCAGGCCAGGCAGACCTTGGCCTTCTGCCAAGAGTAAATTGACACTGCCTTGAGTTAATTGTGTGAAGCAAGAATCAGTAAGTTTCCCATGAGAACCAATTATCAGAAACCGAACATGAAGCTCAACATAAAAAAAAACTAAGATCATGGCCACTGGTCCCATCACTTCCTGGCAAATAGAAGGGGAAGAAATGGAGGCAGTGAGAGATTTTACTTTCTTGGTTTTCATGATCACTGCAGATGGTGACAGCAGACACGAAATTAAAAGATGCCTGTTTCTTGGGAGAAAAGCAATGACAAACCTAGACAGCATCTTAAAAAGCAGAGACAGCATCTTAAAAAGCCGACAAAGGTCTGTATAGTTAAAGCTATGGTTTTCCCAGTAGTGATGTATGGAAGTGAGAGTTGGACCATAAAGAAGGCTGATCGCCGAAGAATTGATGCTTTTGAATTATGGTGCTGGAGGAGACTCTTGAGAGTCCCATGGACTGCAAGAAGATCAAAGCTATCCATTCTGAAGGAAATCGGCCCTGAGTGCTCACTGGAAGGACAGATCGTGAAGCTGAGGCTCCAATACTTTGGCCACCTCATGAGAAGAGAAGACTCTCTGGAAAAGACCCTGGTGTTGGGAAAGATGGAGGGCACAAGGAGAAGGGGATGACAGAGGACAAGATGGTTGGACAGTGTTCTCGAAGCTACGAACATGAGTTTGACCAAACTGCGGGAGACAGTGGAAGACAGAAGTGCCTGGCATGCTCTCGTCCATGGGGCCGGACATGACTAAACGACTAAATAACAACAAAAACAACATACTAAAATAACAAATGATGGAAAAGTAATAATTCACATAATTCTTGATAGAGAATAACACAACAAATAATTATTATTTATGAGTACACACAGATGAGCAGAAGTCAAAAAACAGACTGGGCTCTTCAGTTTCAACATCAATCAGGAAGAGTCAAGAGCAATATAGGCTATTATTATATATTTTGCTTAGTCTGTGTTAATTCTCTTTTCTTTTCTGGGAAGCCTGTTTGTCAGGCAGAAAAGGTTCGACATTGTTGTTTTAAATGAAGTACATGGGTACTTCATGGGTACATGAAATGGGCATATGCTTCTCAGGTATATAACTTCAGGAATATAAGCCATTTTGCCTTTCTGAAAAATCCTATATTCTGTCTCCCTTTGCCCAATGCTGACAGTCAGCATTGCCTATGTTTACATAAAGCCACCTGGTTATAGAATGTCCGGGACGTTTAGTCATAGGAATAGGCCAAGCTGAAATTGCCTTGGATGCCTGCCCTTCAGGAGAGGCAGGATCCAGGACAGAAGTAACTTAGTGGGTCACAGTAATCCCAGAGGTCCCAAATATGGTGGGGGATGAACTCTTCTAAGAAGGAGGAGATGAAATTCATAAATGGTAAACGGAATGGGCCTTACCTTCACTGATTGGTAGTTCTTTGTTCTAAATGAGCCAATCTGATTGATTGTTCTGTAATGTATGGCTACCCAAAGGTATAAATGTTTGAGACACCCATTGTTCTGGGCTCGGCTTTAGGAAGTATCCTCTGAGCCATTGCTTTACTTGCCTTTTCTCTATTGCTGTGTGGCAAAGTTTCTTCAGTCTGCGTGGCAACCCTACATAAATAACTTAATAAACAGAATATCTTCAAAAATCAATTGCATTTTTGTTTGAAATCTGTATTGTACTTCTGCACAAGATGCTCGGAAGTTGCTTGGGCCCCAGCTCCATGCCATTCTCATTTGGCCCATGGGAATCCACCTAGCTCTCGCATTCGTTGGAGGTGGTCTGCTAAACAATCTAAGTATATCTAGCAGTATTTTAATATGAATGGTTAAACAAGACATTTCCCCAAACTGCATACAGTACAGTAGTCTGAAATATTGTACAATGAGCTCTGGCTAGTTCTTGTCTTTACTTTACTCTGCTTTGGATTTGTAATTGTAAGAGAGAATCAGGCATTTATAGGCTCACTGGAGAAGGCCTGATATTTGGGGAATGCCCTGTAAGTAAGTATTTAAACAAGTCTTTGGTGGCCTTCCACATTGGGATTGGTTAAGCTGTTTAACACACTTTATTGCTCCTGTGATTTATTGTCTGATGAGGACACTCAAACAAGACTGAGAACCTCTCTGGAACTTACTGAGCTGGTACATATTTAATGCTGATTTCAAATAAATCAGTGTCTGCTGCAGCCTAAAAAACAGGAGTGTTGGAAAGAACATTGTGGAGAACTATTTCCGGAGCTTTGTGTTCTGCTTCACACAGAAAGCAAGAGAACTTCATTAGCCTGGAAGCATCTGCAGGGGGAACCTTTAAGCTCTTTATTAATCATTTTGGTGACTAATGCTGAGAGCCCTGTGATTCCCAAATGCTTCCTAAAAGAAGCCATAATATTTGTGCGATGTTTCCTCGAAGTAGTGACAAGCTTTTATTTAACAATCTCACTTCTTCACTGAATGGATACCCATTCTGCATGCGCGGGGAACCATATGAATTACCCAGTCAACACATTAGAGATATGTGAAACCCTGTTAAGGAGCAGCAGGGGTTGGGGGGGGTGCAGAGGGCAATTGTCACCCTCCACGTGTCTCGCCCCGCCTGCCGCGCCAGCACTCACTCGTTGGCAGTGGGGGAAGCGAGTGCTGGCCTTGTGGCATCCGCGGCAAGGGCTGGACCTGCCTGGGGCGCATGTGCACACACTTGCCTTGGGCTCTGATGAGCTGCGCTAGGCCCCTGACCTCAGCATCTGAAGTAGGCTGTTGCCTAGGAAAGCTCATGACCACTTATAATACAAATGCTTATTAAAAGATAGTCTCAAGGTGCCATTAAACACATTTCTATTTATTATAAAATAAGTCTGAGCCAAGGCAAAACTAGCTTTTGTTTACAAAGTCAGATTCTTTAATGAATAAATTTTATTTTTTTAATTATGTTTTAGAAGATAGGTCTTTTGACTAAGTAGCTTGGAGTGTGGGGCAGTTTATGGAATGTACTTTTTGAAGATATTATGGCCCTTTTCCATCATGGGTGATTTTGTTTGCTTTCCCCCCAAACACCCTCAATATGCTCGTAAAATGCCCAATACAATTTTGAAGGATTTAAAATTAAAAAATTCCTTCAGTAGCACCTTAAAGACCAACTAAGTTTATATTTTGGTATGAGCTTTCATGTGCGTGCACACTTTGTGCATGCACACGAAAGCTCATACCAAAATATAAACTTAGTTGGTCTTTAAGGTGCTACTGAAGGAATTTTTTTATTTTGCTTCAACTCAGACCAACACGGCTACCTACCTGTAACTTGAAGGATTTAGTTGGTTTCTCAGTACAGCAGAAAGAATATGAGATTTTATGTTCTGATGGCTTCCTGAGGGATGCTCCAGTGGTAGTACAGTATATGACTCTCTTCCTACAGCATTGCTTGAGAGAAACTGCCTGTCACTTCCACCGGAACTATTGTTCCCACCCAAACACAGGGAGGAAAACAAGACGGCTCTTTCATACAAAATAGCAGGATTTTGTGGTAACTGGCACTTTTAGGACCACTTAGGTGAGTAGCAAGCAGGGACAGAATATTGTGCTTTCAGCATGAATATATTTAGTTTGCAAAGGGTCTCAAGATGAAATGTAGCAATTATGATAGCCTAAGAATAGACTGGGCTACTAGAAAACACTTGAAACTGTGCCAACAGAAGATGCCTCCAATACGTAAAAACCCGAGTTTGTGTTTTGTTTTAGGACAAAATGTTCCCATTTAGAATCAGAATCCGTTTTCCTTTCCTTTGAGTTGCAAAACTGCAGGAGGACTTGGCCAACAACAAGGCAAACAAAATGAACAACACCATGGATTTAAAATATTTAATCAAGTTCTTGGTGATCACAAATCTTGCAACACATTCCAAAATGATGGAAAAGCATGCTGTACAGAAACCAGCTGAGCCAATATTTAAAGCACTTTTAATTTAACAGAACCCATTTTTACAGTATTCAGGATATGTTGTTGGCTTAACTGCCTGTCACATGATCTCCTGTCCAGATGTGCTGGTGTGTCTCTAGGAACGGAGGAGCCAAACCACAGCCCTTTCCCATTGCTTGTAGCTGACACCTCTCGGTTACAGAAGCACTACATGAATATGAGGTAGAACAATAATAATAATAATATAGGAGGTGGGTTAAGCTAACCATAATATTAGTTTGTTTCTAAAAATAAAAATGATAAATGAAACTGCCCAGCTCAGACAGATTAATTTGTCAGCCCAAGAAAACCCATCTGATATAAAAAACTCCCAAGTATGGTATGTATGCTTGCTTCAAAACTTCCACTCCTCCTCCTCAACCTGCAACTGAAACCCTCTGCTAAACAGTTTTGGTCAGCAAAGCTGCTAGCCCATTTGTTTAAATCTCAGGATTATAGTACAAAATCATAAAATGTCACTTTCAGAGACAATGTGTTTGGCTTCCTTTTTCACAGAAGGAAATGGACATTGCACTTCAGTTCCTATAATGAGCATCATTCTCATGTAAAGTGGTCTGTAACAGAAGACCAAATGCACATGTGTTGTTGTTTTTTAAAAAGCCCCCCCCCCTAAATTATAGAAGACCAGCTGGGATTCTTACAAACAAACAAACAAAGATAATTCACAAAGATAAGTGTTATACTTCATAATCCAAATGTATTCTGCAGGTTAGTGTGAGTGCAGGCACCCCGTCATAGAGAAGGGCTTTCCCAGCCATTTTCTGTCTAGGTCTTCAGGCAGCGATGGACTGGGAGCCAGTGGAAATATTTCAGTAGTGAGCAAGGCATGTTTTCAACAGCTGGTCCTAGTCAACAGTTTGGTGCCTGCATTTTGAACTAACTGAAGTTTCTAAACAGTCTTCAAGGGCAGCCCCATGTACAAATCATTTGTTGTTGTTTAGTCGTTTAGTCGTGTCCGACTCATCTCATCTGTCCTCTCAGTTGTAAGACATGGCCCAGGGAGAGAGAGGGAAAAATAGGGGAAGTGAACAACTGGCTTCACAAATGGTGCAAACAGGAACGGTTTGGATTCTTAGATCACGGTCTGCAGCTTCTTGAAGATGGACTTCTGGCAAGTGATGGGCTGCACCTCACAGGAATGTTTTTGCTATGAAACTCAAAAACCTCATCAGGAGGGCTTTAAACTGACTTATGTGGGGGAGGGAGACAGTGGTCCTGAAGGTAGGAGTCTATCAAGTGCTGAAGATGTTCATCTGAATGTCAAGGACCAAATGGAGGAAACAGCATGCAGACCTAGTGGTGGGAGGAAAATATCCTTAAATAAGAGACATGGGGGAATGATCAATGGTCTTCAATGTCTGTATACTAATGCACAGAGCATGGGAAATAAACAAGATGAACTTGAGCTCTTGGTACAGCAAACTAAATACGACATAATAGGCATCACTGAAACCTGGTGGGATGAGTCTCATGATTGGAATGTAGAAATAGAGGGATACAATCTATTTCAGAGAAATAGACCAAACAGGAAATGAGGAGGAGTAGCGTTATATGTCAGGGATGTGTATACCTGTGAAGAGATCCAGGATTTAAAACTTCAAAGCCAAGTTGAGAGTATCTGGGTCAAAATTAAGGGAGAGAAAAATAACAGTGATCTCATTGTGGGAGTTTACTATAGATCCCCAAGCCAAACTGAGGACTCAGATGAAGCCTTCCTGGAACAAATGACCAGGCATTCAAAAGGAGGTGAGATAGTAGTAATGGGGGATTTCAACTATCCTGATATTTGTTGGATGTCAAACTCAGCCAAGAGCATAAGGTCGAACAGATTCCTCACTGGCCTTGCAGACAATTTCATTGTCCAGAAAGTGGGAGAAGCAACAAGAGGATCAGCCATTTTAGATCTGATCCTAACCAATAGTGATGACCTGGTTAGTGGGGTAGAAGTGGCAGGATCATTAGGTGGGGGTGATCATGCTCTTCTGGAGTTTATGATACCGCGGAAAGGAGCAACCAAGCATATTAAGACTCAAATCCTAGACTTTAAGAAAGCCGACTTCAGAAAACATAGGGAAACGCTGGGTGAGATCCCATGGACAGAAATACTAAAAGGGAAGGGAGTTCATGATGGTTGGGAGTTTGTTAAAAGGGAGATATTAAAAGCACAACTTCAGGCAATACCAATGAGACGGAAACATGGAAGGTGCCTAAAGAAGCCAGGGTGGCTATCTAAAGAACTTTTAACTGAGTTAAGATTTAAAAGGGATATGTACAAAAATTGAAAAAAGGGGGAAATCACCAGAGAGGAATTCAAACATATAGCCAGCACATGTAGAGACAAAGTCAGAAAAGCTAAAGCACAGAATGAACTCGGGCTCACCAGAGAGGTTAAAAGCAACAAAAAGGGCTTTTATGGGTATGTCTGTAGCAAAAGGAAGAACAAGGAAACAGTGGGGTCACTTAGAAGAGAAGATGGTGAAATGCAAACAGGGGACAGAGAAAGGGCAGAACTCCTCAATGCCTTCTTTGCCTCAGTCTTCTCCAAAAAAGAAAACAATTCCTGACCTGAAGAATATGGAGCAGATGATTCAGCAGGGGAAACACAGCCCAGAATAAGTAAGGAGGTAGTACAAGAATACTTGGCTAGTTTAGATGTATTCAAGTCTCCAGGGCCAGATGAACTACATCCAAGAGTATTAAAAGAACTGGCAGAGGTGATTTCAGAACCACTGGCAGAAGTGATTTCAGAACCACTGGCAGTTATCTTTGAGAACTCCTGGAGAACAGGCGAAATTCCAGCAGACTGGAGGAGGGCAAATGTTGTCCCTATTTTCAAAAAGGGGAAAAGAGAGGACCCAAACAATTACCGCCCAGGCAGCCTGACATCAATACCAGGAAAGATTCTAGAGCAGATCATTAAGCAAACTGTGAGCACCTAGAAAGAAACTCTGATCACTAAACGTCAGCATGGGTTTCTGAAAAATAAGTCATGTCAGACTAATCTGATCTCATTTTTTGACAGAATTACAAGCCTGGTAGATGAAGGGAATGCTGTGGATGTAGCCTATCTTGATTTCAGCAAGGCCTTTGACAAGGTGCCCCATGATATTCTTGTAAAGAAGCTGGTAAAATGCGGGCTAGACAATGCTACCATTCAGTGGATTTGTAACTGGCTGACTGACCTAACCCAAAGAGTGCTCATCAATGGCTCCTCCTCATCCTGGAGAGTGGTGAGCAAGTTTTCAGATGACACCAAATTGGGAGGGGTGGCTAATACCCCGGAGGACAGGATCACACTTCAAAATGACCTTAACAGATTAGAGAACTGGGCCAAAGCAAACAAGATGAATTTTAACAGAGAGAAATGTAAAGTACTACACTTGGGCAAAAAAAAAATGAAAGGCACAAATACAGGATGGGTGACACCTGGCTTGAGAGCAGTACATGTGAAAGGGATCTAGGAGTCTTGGTAGACCACAAATTTGACATGAGTCAACAGTGTGATGCAGCAGCTAAAAAAGCCAATGTAATTCTCGGTTGCATCAATAGGAGTATAGCATCTAGATCAAGGGAAGTAATAGTACCACTGTATTCTGCTCTGGTCAGCCCTCACCTGGAGTACTGTGTCCAGTTCTGGGCACCACAGTTCAAGAAGGATACTGACAAGCTGGAACGTTTCCAGAGGAGGGCAACCAAAATGGTCAAAGAACTGGAAACGATGCCTTATGAGGAACGGCTTAGGGAGCTGGATATGTTTAGCCTGGAGAAGAGAAGGTTAAGGGATGATACGATAGCCATGTTCAAATATATAAAAGGATGTCATCTAGAGGAGGGTGAAAGGTTTTCTGCTGCTCCAGAGAAGCGGACATGGAGCAATGGATTCAAACTACAAGAAAGAAGATTCCACCTAAACATTAGGACGAACTTCCTGACAGTAAGAGCTGTTTGGCCGTGGAACTTGCTGCCAAGGAGTGTGGTGGAGTCTCCTTCTTTGGAGGTCTTTAAGCAGAGGCTTGACAGGCATATGCCAAGAATGCTTTGATGGTGTTTCCTGCTTGGCAGGGGGTTGGACTAGATGGCCCTTGTGGTCTCTTCCAACTCTATGATTCTATTAGGTGTGCTTGAATTTAATGATTGTTTGGTGTTGAAAGTGCTATATAAAATGTCACATGAGAGCTAAGTTAGATGTTATAAGGAAGAGCAGATGCAAATATTACATACCCTCTGGTAAAAATCCAAATCAATAACACAAAAAGCTTGTGTGTTTCTTGTCTTGCCTGTTGGATTCAGGCTCCACACAGGTGCTGGTAACTTAACTGATTTATTTACCAGGTTATATGTTACTCCCTGTCCAGTCTGCATCAAGATTTCTTCTAGTATATGTGAAGAAAGGGACTTTTGGGTGGGGTGGGGTGGGATCCTGGAGAAAAGATTGACCGTCCTTATGGGATGGTGCACATGCAATTCACTGTGCCTGAACACAACACTCTCCAGAGTTCATCTCAGGACAGTGAACAGCCAGCCTCTTCATTGATGCAGCAATAACTTCTTTTATGTAACAGACAGACGAAAAATAGGAAGTCCTTTTTATTCTCTCTCCCCCCCCTCTTTTTCCTCTACTATTTTTTGGTTTTCATTTGCTGTTTTCTTTCCTCTTTCTATGTTTTTGTTTTGATTTAAATTAGTTTCTTTTATCTTATTGCAGGGGTGTCAAACTCAAATTCATCGGGGGCCGCATCAGCAGTTTGGTCACCCTCAAAGGGCCGGTAGTATCTGTAGGACTATGTGTCCACTCTTTATTATCATAAATTATTGTCACTGCATTCAATTATTACTGTTTTTTTGTAATAATGTAAGTAATAACTAACATAGTCAGAATAATGGCAAGTAGATATTCAAATGTACAATTATTGTACAATTTATTGAAAAAATGATTTTTGGTAACTGCACTGGGTGGTGGAGGCTCGCTAGGGTTTCATGCAGGAGCTTTGCAGAGCTACTGGTACCTGGAGATGCTGGGGTCCTTCTGCATGCAGGACAGATGTTCTGCCAGTGAGCCACCACCCTTCACCAAAGGGACTGGCTGAGGTTGACTCACTGGAGCTGCTCTCCTGGTTCCAGGGTTTAAGGGCCAGAAGTATAAAGCAGCATCCTACCATGTTTCCCCTTTTTTAAGGTTCATTTGGACCTGAGTCTTTTTTTCTTCTTTTTTCTTCTTCTTTTTGGTACCAGGTGAAAACGTTGTATTACCCCAGACTTTTTGGTTTTATGACCATGTTACTGCTGATTTTTTTATAAAAAATGTGTTCTCCTTTAAAGTTGGTTTGAATGAGGCTCGGGGTGCTCTGCGTGCGCTGCTGGGTGTCGACCCAAGCCCCTGGGAGCCGGCAGGAGGCGGAGGAGGCTTGCTGGGTCGTCACCCAGCAGCGCGCAGAGCGCCCCGAGCCTCCGGCAGCCAGCAGCAGCAACGCTCCCAGAGACTCGGGACGCTCCGCGCGCGCTTCTGGGTGACGACCCGACAAGCCTCCTCCTCCTCCTGCCAGCTCCCAGAGGCTTGGGACGGCACCGAGCAGCACGCACAGAGCGCCCCGAAGCCTCTGGAAGCCGGCAGGAGGAGGAGGAGGAGGCTTGCCGGGTCGTCACCCAGCAGCGCACACAGAGCGCCCCGAAGCCTCTGGAAGCCGGCAGGAGGAGGAGGAGGCTTGCTGGGTCGTCACCCAGCAGCGCGCGCAGAGCACCCCTAGCCTCCGGCAGCCAGCAGCAGCAACGCTCCCAGAGACTCGGGGCGCTCCGCGCGCCCTGCTGGGTGACAACCCGACAAGCCTCCTCCTCCTGCCGGCTCCCAGAGGCTTGGGTCGGATTCAAAGTGCTACAGAGCACTGCTGCATCGCAGAGGCTCGGGACTCTCCGTGCGGCGCTGCTGGGCGCTGACCTGGCAAGCTGCCTCCTCCTCCTGCTGTAGCTCGGGGTGCTCCACGCAGCGCTGCTCCGGCCGCCTTTCTATCCCCCCAGGCCCCAGCTGTTTGTCGGCGCTTTGTCGGCGCGGCGCTTCAGCAGCAAGGTCCCGCTGCTGGGTCCCGCTGGCTGGGGCGCTCGGTGGGCCACATGACGAGGTCTGGCGGGCCGGACTTGGCCCGCGGGCCTTGTGCTTGACACCCGTGTCTTATTGTATTATGAAAAAGCTTTAATAAAATCTTGTTTTAAAAAGGAGTGAGAGAGAGAAATCCCTCATCTTGCCTGATAACTTGAAGCGTGGATCAGTGGACCTCAAGTTGCTCTCTACCTTCTCTTCCAGCAAGGCGTAGATTTGCTCGTTCTCAGGCACAAGATGTTGCAGGGTCACTGCAGCAGCTCCCTCACCGTCCATGTCTCTTTACAAGTCCTGGCCATGGGCTCCCAGAGGCTGCAAGCAGCTAAAAATAACTGCTGCTGGCTGCCATCTCCTCCCGCAAATCACATCCTCCTCCAGCCTGGCTTCCTCTCAGCAGTAGCCCCTTCCCCTCAAACCATGTGCAGAGGACGTGGCCCCATGCACATACCAACTCTCAGTCAAGCCTCCAAACAGCTCAGATAAGCAACCAGCCTTAATCCAAAACACACCGTCTCTTCAGTCTCCTCCGCCAATTCCTCGCTTTGCTTACAAGTCCCAATCACAAATCCTGGTCATTTACACCCTCTATTTATTGTACTTCTTGGGATAATCTTTGGACTGCGAGTAGATCTATTAACAAGGTTAAAACAAATTGGAAGTCTGTGTGTTGCAGAAAGAGAAACCCAGTATAGTTAATTATCATTGGCATGTCCCATTAACATTCATTAGAAAGTTGTGACTCTTCCCTGTGCTATGATCTTTCTTCAGCTGACTAATATTGCCTGCTTTTTCTGGGCAATACAGGCTAACCAACAATATCATGTCTCCTGCATAATTTGTGCTGTTAAGAGCACGGGCTGCGTGCCTCGGGTTGACTGCAGTGCATATCTCTGCATTTCAGAATGCTGATCACTAAATCTAGGTTAACATGTGTATATGGCAGATTTTGGAGAGACGTACCATTTGTTTGTGCCCATGGCAGCAGTGACTTTGTCCAGGGCAAGAAGGGGGAAATTGGAAATACACATGGAGCCAGTGCAGCATGGAGATGAGGGTGTCCAATTAGGAATAGGGAAGGCTAGCAATCAACTTCCCACTTAGTCATGAAGCCCATATAGCAGGGTGGATTTGATTTAAATCAAACTGATTTAAATCATGATTTAAATCACTACTCAGTATGGCTTGATTTAAATCATAGTTTTCTACATACTGTAAAGACTAATTCTTGCTGGTATAACTTTAATATGCAAGTAGATGAAGATTTTTACAATAACAACTTTTCATATTAGTTTTTTATCCCCAGTTTAATAGATTAATCATTCATATTTGGACAACTTTACTGTTGTACTTAGGAAGGAGAAAAATAATCATTACCTTAATAATAACAATTTAAATAGATTTATTCAACTGAAACAATAACATTACAGCATATGTTATTTGCTTAAACAAACACCCATGTTTGTTAACTAATTTGGCTAAACAAAAACAAAATATATATATTTTAAGAAACTTAGACTGTCAGCCCAGCCTACACATGAAAAACTTAAATACTGTCCACTCCAAACAATCAGAAAAATATTGTTTCTATTCTATTCACTGAACTTCTTGAAACTTAGCACTGAAGGGGTTGATTCTGTATTCATAGGTTTGTAGAACAATAGGATTAAGGTCTTTTTCTCAACTCTGTTCATGTTATAACATTTTTGCTGTGAAGAAGAGGCATGTGATCTCTGTTGAGTCAAATTCAGTTTTGAGAACTGCAAAAGTAAACCAAGCATCTGTGATAATATCTTGTAGGCAGAGAAACTGCCCAATAACCTTACAAAAACCTCTGGAAGAGCATGACATTGTGAATGGATTAATGGAATTTATTTACCCCCAAAATTAAACATATACAACCTTATTCTACATAATTAAAAAACTAATCTTTATTTCATGATGGAATAACCTTTGGATGGTAATATATTTTCCTCAAAAAGCATTTTATTTAAAAAAAATTCGATTTAAATAAAAAAAAATCCGTTGATTTTTATCCACCCTGCCATATAGTAAGTTGGAGCAAGTCAAATGTTTCTCAGCTGAACCTATATCACAAAATTGATGCAAGGGTAAAACAGCGAACAGGGAGATCTGTTTGTGCTGTCCTATGGAAGGGCAGGATAAGCATGTAATAATGATCCATCTTTAGCAGTAGCTCCCAGAAGGGAGCTCAGAAAAGACTGGATGTGACCCACAGGTCATACGTTTCAAGGTCCACTGTGATGCAAAACTGCTGGAACGTGATTAGGTGTTAGACTAGTACAGCTGAAATAAATTTGTCCAGCATATCTTTTGTAGGTAATGTTTGGTACCTTCCTCCAAAATGGTCATTTTGCAATATTAGAAGCCTATCTTTATTATGTTGCATCTTTAGAAGAGAATCCAGCAGAGGGAGGCATGACATGATGCATTTCAGCCAAAGGTGGCACTGTCTTGTGATTATAGTCAATAATCTGAGTTGAGTTCATAAATAAGTATGTCTTACTATCTTACTTTCTTAACATCTGGTCTGAGTAAGATTTCTGATATGAAAGAAAGCTAGCTATTTTCAATCTTTCTTTTACTGCTGCATTTATTCTAGTAAGACTTTTTTCTAGTACATAAATCTGAGGAACAGATCCAACCCCCACCCCCCACCCCCGCAAAAAGAAAGATTCCTCCTATAGCAAGAATCTCACTGTATTGGTCACATAGAGACTGTTGAAAGTACTGATAATCGCCCACCACTCTACTCCCAAAGATGACCAATCACATAGCTTTGAGAGCACATAGATTGCAGAAAACAACACACAGGACCCAAAGAGTACTCATTAATGGTTCCTTGTCATCCTGGAAAGAAGAGACCAGTGGGGGGCCTCGGGGTTCTGTCCTGGGCCAGTTGTTGCTCAATGTCTTCATAAACAACTTGGATGAAGGAATTGAGGGGATGCTCATCCAATTTGCTGATGACACCAAACTGGGAGGGGTAGCTAATGCCACAAAAGACAGAATCAGGAATCAATATGACCTTAACAGACTGAAGAACTGGGCACAAGCTAACAAAATGAATTTCAGTAGGGAGAAATGGAAGGTTCTGCACATAGACAGGAAGAACCAGATGCACAAATATGGTGTCAGGAATGTGGCCCCCTGGAGCGCAGGGGATGAGTTAGACCAGGGGTCCTCAAACTACGGTCTGAGGGCCACATCCGGCCCGCCAAGGTTCTGGATCCGGCCCACCCGTCAGTTGCAGAACCCACCACTGACTCCCTCCCTCGAAGTCTGAGGAAGGGCAACAAAGTGGGCAGGCAACTTCAGTACCACTTACTGAGCACGTTCGGCTGGACCTGCGCATGCTCAGCATCCCTTGGCCAGGGAGGAGAGTGGACCAGTGCTGCTCCAAGTTGCAACTCAGGCCAGCACCAGGCACTTCCTCCTCCCTCTCCTGCTGTGGCGTCAGCGGAGGCCCTGGCCCAGCCCGGCCACTCTTGGCTCCCAGGAGGACCGGGGTGGAGCTGCAAGGAGCAGCAACAGCTGCGCAATGCCCAGGCCAAGTCAGCATCAGCTGGAGACGAAGTGTGGCGGTGACAGCAGGTCAACGGGAGGGGGGGCAGACAGAGAGCCCCACGCTCTGCCTTCCTTCCTTCCCACTCATAAAGCCTGCAAATAACATTCTGGTAGGGGGGAAAGAAAGTTTGCAGGGGTGGAGAGGCAAGGAGGTCTCTCCTCCCCTATGATGGCAGCTGCCTCGCATGGCCTGGAGGGAGGCATCAGTCAGCCTAGCAGACCAGACCTCCTTCCACCTTCCCGAGGAGGAGGATCCGGGCCACGGCTCCACATCTCCTCAGCTCTCGCCGCCGCACATTCATTTGCCTCTGTGCAGCTGGGAGCCTGGAGGAGCCTAGCCAGGGGGAGGGGAGGCTGCTTTGCTGGGCTTAGTGCTGCTGCTGGGTGATCCAGCCTCCTTCCCGGCTGCGAGTGCGAGAGAGCCCTCCCCTCCCTCCCTCCCTCCCTCCCTCTCTCCCTCCGAGCTCCCCACCTTGCAGTAGCCAGATCCCCCCCACCGGCACTCCGGATCCTCTCCGCTCCTCTGTTCTTCCCATCCCTGGATCCGGACACATGGAACTGCTGTGCGTGGAGGGGGTAATCTGGGCCAAGCAGGATCCGCAGCTGCTAAGGGACCGCCGGATCCTGCAGAACCTCCTGAGTCAGGAAGAACACTATAGCTCCCGGGTCTCCTATTTCCAATGCGTGCAGAAGGAGATCCAGCCCTACATGTGGAAGATGTTGGCTTCTTGGATGTTACAGGTCTGTGCTGGGATCCCCCCTCCCCGTCATGCCCTGTGTTGTCCCTTCCGCTCACAGGATCAGATCCCTGCTTGCACAACACCCTGTCCCCCTCCCGCCTCTTCTTGCTCTTTTCCCCACCACCTGAGAACCCTTTCCCTATTTCTCCATCCTGAGTTTCTTCTCTCTCCCTTCCTCCTTCCTCTCTCCCTTCCTTTGCTTATTCAGGTCTGCTTTCTGTCTTGGGCTGTTCCCTCCTGTTGCTGACGCTGTTCATACGGGAACCCTGATTTACCTTAGTCAGATAAAGCTCAGAATACGACTTAAATATGAACAGCAACATAGGCTTTAGTTTGAGGAAGTTGTTAACAGGCGCAGCACTTTCCAGGATCACCTCCAAAAGTAACACATTAAAAGTAACCTCCAAAAGCATACGCTAGCCTGCTCTTTTTTATGTACATTACAAATAATATTTTGTAAAAATAATAAAAACAATTCTACACACTCTCTCTCACACACACAGTATGTTTGTGCATATGTATGTGTCATAATCTAAATGTGTCATTAATCAACATAAACTTATAAAAAATTGTTCATTTTAAAAATTGTATTGTTTTTCCTGTTTTTTGTGCACTACAAATAAAATATGTGCAGTGTGCATAGGAATTCGTTCATATTTTTTTTCTAACTATATTGTCCGGCCCCCGACAGTGTCTGAGGGACAGTGAACCGGCCCCCTGTTTAAAAAGTTTGGGGACCCCTGAGTTAGACTCAGAGAGTGAACTAGGGACCGGCTCTGCAGATGACAACTGCCTGTCAGAATCGAGAGAGGGCAGTTTGACCCCTATTTTTGGAGAAGACTCTATTAGCTCTCCAGGAGAGGAAGAACTGGAAGGCAACCAAAGCATTGCTAGGCAATCAGCACATAAGCAGTGGTCTGAGTCTGGGTTGAGTGAGAGTGAGGAGGCGGGGAGGTCAGTCTCTCAGTCCCAAATCCAAGTGTTTGGATAGAATCAAAAGGCAACACAAGGGCAGAAAAGGAAAGGCTGAAGTATGGCGTCCTTCCTGTTGTGGGAAAAGCGAAACTTCAAACTGACCAACAAACATTATTGCAAGCAGCCAAGATGCCAGGCTCTGGATGTGTCTTTTTGTAAATAAACCTGTATAAAAACTGCCAGAGAGCCAATTACTTCTTATTGGAGCTTGCTTGTCTGCTAGAGATCATTACTGTATTGGCCCGAATATAAGCCGCACCTGAATATAAACGGCACCTTTAAAATTCGGGGGGGGGGGAGAGAATACCTGAATAAATGTGTCCCTAAGTCGATCCTGAAATGTAGTTTCTCCCAAGGGGCGTTTCAGTAGTTTCCCTGTGGGCTTCTTGGATGCAGCACCAGAGGAAGCTGGTAAGAGACATCTTCCTCTTCCCTGCTCCTGTTTCCCCCAAATTAAGAGTGGCAGCAGCAGCAGCCAGACATGTGGGGCAGGAAAAAGGGGTTTGGAGGGTGGGAAGGAAGGAAGGAAGGAAGGAAGGAAGGAAGGAAGGAAGGAAGGAAGGAAGGAAGGGGGGGCACCCATCACTGCTTCACAACCTTAGGACACATTCACATTGAACAAACACAGATACCTGTGCCTTCAAAACATGAAAAACTGTTGTGCTTAAAATACTCATGTTGGCTTCAGGGCAAGTCCCATGGTCTGCAACTGCCCTGTGCTCGGGATAGCAGTGGGAGCGGCAGGCAGGCTGCGCACCATGGCTTGCACCTTAACTTTTCACTGTCAGAATTTTTGGGGAAAGTGTGGCTTATATTTGGGCCAATACGGTACATATAGGATGGGGGACACCTGGCTTATTTGTGGTACATGTGAAAAGGATTTAGGCATCTTGGTGCACCACAAGCTCTACATGAGTCAACATTGTGATGCAGCAAAAAATGCTAACACTATTTCAGTCTGCATCATGTCCCGATCAAGGGAAGTAATAGTCCCACTCTATTCTGCCTTGGTCAGACCAAACCTGGAGTCCTGTGTCCAGTTCTGGGCACCACAATTTAAGAAGGATGTTGACAAGCTGGAACATGTGCAGAAGAGGGCAACTAGGATGATCAAGGAGCCTAGCCTTATGAGGAACGGTTGAAGGAGCTGGGAAAAGAGGAGAGTGAGAGGAGATATGATAGCCATCTTCAAATATCCCATATGGAGGATGGAGCAAGCTTGTTTTCTCCTGCTCTGGAAGATAGGACTCAAACCAATGGCTTCAAGATGCAGGAAAGGAGATTTCAATGAAACATTAAAAAAAAAACTTTCTGACAATAAGAGCTGTTTGACACTGGAACAGACTCCCACACGAGGTTGTGGGTTCTCCTTCTTTGGAGGTTTCCAGCAGAGGTTGGGTGGCCATCTGCCATCGATGCTTTAGCTGAGATTCCTGCATTGCAGGGGGTTGGACTAGATTGGGGTCCCTTCCAGCTCCAAGATTCTATGACCCATAAGGTCCCCCACATTCAAAACATAGCCCTTCAAAGCATCCCTCCACCCAGCCATTTCCAGCCCCATAACCAGGCATGTAACGAAGCCCTTTGCAAGGTGGGCACTGGACCTTGCAGCAAGAAAGCCCCATAGATGATTACGGCTAAGTATACGTACACCAATGGCATATGTTTGATCCTTCCACTTCCATTAGGAAGCATTATGCACAGTGACAAAAGTGAGTCTACATTTCTACATTGTATTTGCATTCCCAGGGTCGAATCCTGGCCTCCATCACATTAAAGGCAAGGCCACAAAACCAGCTTCTCATGTGTTGTGTTTCACACAAAATAACAGAACTGGTAGGGACGGGGAAGACATTTAAATGTGAACCTACTTAATTCACATTGGAACAAACTCCCTTGCGAGGTTGTGGACTCTTCTTCCTTGAAGGTTTTTTAAGGTTGGATGGCATTCTGTCATGGATTCTTTCACTGAGTTTCCTGCATTGCAGGGGGTTGGACTAGATGACTCTCAGGGTTCCTTTCCAACAGAATGAATTGATGATTCTATGAAATTCTCACATCTCCAAATTTACAATGCAATCCTCTAGGAGAGTAATGCACGCACTAGTATAAGGTGTGCATAATAATGCATTTATTGATTAAAATAACACAAAAAATTGATTATGTTTGGGAAAACTGATTTGCAAAAATGTAACTATTGGGCAAAACTGCATACATATAGTTTAGGAGAGATTCACACTGAAATGCTGAGGAATTTTCATGAAGAACTTTTTTAATTTAAAAAAAATAACAAACTCGTTGAAAATATGGAGAACCAAACTTACTGGTAACAGTGGAAAATTGAGAAACTGAAATGGGCAGATTCACCAGCAGCACGTTTTAGGGGGAACTCACTGGAACTCAGTACTGGCACCTCCCAGGTGGGTGCCATTGTCATTCTAAGAAGAAAAGGGAGGCATTCTTGGTGAGTTCCAGCACCTCTTTTTCTAGAAAAATAGCACTGTTCACCATTCCCTAGGAATTGGGATCTTAAATCTCAGCATGCAATGTAGACCAACTCATCTGGGACACCACAGAATTGCAAAAGGATTTTATTTTGTTTTATTTATTTTATTTTATCGGGATGAGGGGCAGATAAATTATCTACTCGCCTTTGCTTGGATCTGATCTCTTCAGGAACTCTTTGCCTCTTCTGTTATATAAAGATAAGAGTTGAAGTTTGGCCCTGAGGATGCAGAGACTGCAATACTCTCGTGTGGGTGGTCTAACCACTTGTCAGACCTCTGAAACTTGAGAGACAAGAAGAAGAAGAAGAAGAAGAAGGAGAAGGAGAAGAAGAAGAAGAAGAAGAAGAAGAAGAAGAAGAAGAAGAAGAAGAAGAAGAAGAAGAAGAAGAAGAAGAAGAAGAGGAGGAGGAGTTTGGATTTGATATCCCGCGAAGGAGTCTCAAAGTGGCTAACATTCTCCTTTCCCTTCCTCCCCCACAACAAACACTCTGTGAGGTGAGTGGGGCTGAGAGACTTCAGAGAAGTGTGACTAACCCAAGGTCACCCAGCAGCTGCTTGTGGAGGAGCGGGGAAGCGAACCCAGTTCACCAGGTTACAAGTCCACCGCTCTTAACCACTACACCACACTTGGCCTGGGTTCTGATGAAGGCATGCAAGACATATGACTTTGTGGGCTGAGGGAAGACTTGACAGGCACACCTGCAGGCTCTATCTGCACTAACAAATGAAAACACACTGCAGAGCCCCTTAGCCCAAGTAAGGAACCTGCTTCCTGGCTTCATGCGCTGCTAGTTTCCAGCAATGCTAATGCTAGAGGAAAGTGTCCCCAGGCAACGGATTCTGTTGATTGTAAACCTGTGATTCTTTTGTCACCTTCTTGAGTTGCAGTCAACTGTACCATATATAGGCCTCTTGTCACCTAAGCTGTTATGGGTAGTTGAGTGGCACATTAAGCAAAGGCATCGTAAATTTTAATGTTTTCAGAAACTAAGGCTGAGCAAGAAAGGAAAGGCACATAAACTCTACCCGTCTTTAGTGGTTTTATATGATTCTTTACATTTTCTTCCAAGGCAGCATGCTTAGGACTGCAAGGTTTGGGCATAGCCTCTCAGTGCTGATTTCAGAGTTCAAATGTGCTTGTGAAACTCCTCCAGTCTCTGATGTCCACCTGTGCCTGGCATGGGCTTCTGTTTACACTAATTATTGCATAATATTAGTATTCCCATCCTCCAAGTTGCTCAGAGTTTTGTGCATTTTCACCCATCCTGGGAGATAGAGCTTCAGGTCAAGGACATGGTGCAGCAGAGATTTCTCCGCTCTGCTGTACAAGCTCAGAACAGGAATAGAGGACTACATTCTCAGAAGCAACATGTGTGCTCCTGATGGCTTGGATTCATTTCTGCCATTTGGTTTTGCTGACAATGGGGACTTGAGCTGGTATGTGAAACTCAAAGCAACGTTCCTTCTGTTTGCTTTGCAGAGGGCAGTTGAGGGAGGACTGGTCGCTCCCTTTCCCAAGAACATGCCCCATCCTTCAGCAAATTAAGCTGCAGATAAAGTCAGAACAGGAGGTCAGGCTGCTTTTTCTGATCAGTTGTCATTTCTGTTAATGCCTTAAACTCCTGGGTGTGGGGGAGGAATTTTCCCATATTAATTGCACAATGGTTTACATAGCAGTTTCCTGTTTGTTTGTTTGTTTGTTTGTTTGTTTGTTTGTTTGTTTGTTTTCTTCTTAACCCACCGGCTTGCGTTACTCCTTCTTCAACCCCCCCCCTTTATGATGCAGTTTCCCATTGTGGGTCTACCGCCTTTTTTGTCCCCAAAAAACCTGTGTGACTTTGGCAGAAAATCAGTAATTCCAGCTTTTCTTTACTTGGGGATGTAATAAAGGAAAAAGCTTAAAGTGCAGGAGAAATGGTGGAAACTCTAACAGCCTGTCAGTACAAACTTACGACAGGATAAAATGTCCGTACCAAACAACCAAAAGCAGGTCACCTCACAATTCAGAACTATGTGAATGTTGACTAATTTTTGACTATTGCTAAAATAGAACATGAGTTTGACCAAACTGCGGGAGGCAGTGCAAGACAGGAGTGCCTGGCGTGCTATGGTCCATGGGGTCACGAAGAGTCAGACACGACTAAACAACTAAACAACAACAAAATAGAGAGACTGGGGTTGAGGGTTCCCAGGTTGAAGAATTGGGGTTTTTGCCTGCTTTTGATGGCCTTGCCTTCCTTCTGAAGGAGCAGGCTCTCATTCTGGGTCCCAGGTAGCTTTCATGGCAAAGAGCTTTGCACCCTTTTCTGGACTTGGCCAATGAGATTCATGTGCTAGTAATCTCCATTTATACTTAAATACTTATTTAAAAACCTATCTTAGCCCAAGATACTACTAGGGCTGCCACAAGTCTGGAACCTCCCGGACATAGCCAGAATCTGACAGTCGTAAACAGTGACCAGGTGAAAATTGCTGAAATGTCTGAGAAAGTGGACAGAACTAGAAAAGCTCAACAACTTTTGTGTCTGGATATTCACTTTTGAAATATGACAACCCTAACTACTACATATTTATAAATGTAGGTTGAACTGAAATGTGTATTAGCTTACTCCTTTTGGTAGTTCTTTTGAGCCAAGAACTGTATTGGAAAATTTGGAGAAGTGGGCAATCTGTATTAGTCCAGGAGATGTGGCTTCACTCTGTTCTCTTCTTCCCCCTCTCTCTCCACCATCCCCTGGGTCAGATGTGTCTTGCAGGTCACAGAGCCAAGTGGGATATACCCTTTCTTTATTTGCTTGGGATTGGGGAACTTTATTTGCTAAGTTTCCATTCTTTCTTTCATTGGCAAGCCTGCCATACTCACACACACACACACACAAAACACCTCTCTGCTAACCAATGATTGAAGGAATTTTCACTCCTGTGGGAAGATCAAAATAGACTCCGCGAGCTGAAATAGAGGGAAAACTTCCTTTTCGTCTGGAGAGAGTTTCCAGCTGGCATTTGTAACTGTGGAATGAACTTCCTGTTTCTTCGTGGCTTCTTTGTTCTGAGAGAACATATGGCTGACTCTAGTTTTGAAATATGGTTATCAAAGGACTGCTGGATTTCACGTAAGGCTATAGCACCCTGCAAGCCATAAACCATCTAAGGCCACGCTGGGAGATTGGGAACTTTGCCAAATTAAACTTTAGTTCTACAAGTTTTATGCTTTTGTCGTTATTGGTTTCTGCCCTTTTCTTTTAAATGCCATGTACTGCAAACTCTTATTTTCTTACGCGAATGACTTTTTGCTGTTAAACTGCATGCTGTTCCTTGTAGGTTCTGACTCTACCTTCTTACTCACTGGAGAGTTAAGGAGTTCTTCTGACTCTTTTAAAATATGGGAATAGTAAGGCATCATCAATGGGCTGTGGGAATAAAAATGGAATGATGCCACCAAGCTCAAAAGGTTGCCCATCACTGTTCTACAATCTCAGGTTTGTAAGGGGGGAATAGGCACTTTTAGAATAGGCACTTGCAATACAGTGTTGCTACTAGATGGGGGGGAGCACAAACTAATGAGGAAATGTGGAGAAGTAAACTTTATACTATGGTACCTCGACATCCGAATGACTCGACTTCCGAAGGTTTCGACTGTGCAGCGTTCTGTGTGCGCGTTCTGCGCCTGCGCAGAAACGGCGTGTGCAGTCTGCGCCTGCGCAGAACAGGTGCTTCGACAACCGAAGACTTTGACTTACGAAGAGCGTCGTGGAACGGATCATCTTCATAAGTCAAGGTACCACTGTACTGGAAAAACGAGGAACCAAATGACAGATTCATCCATCCCTAATCCTGACAAATGTAAATTTGTAAAATTTAAATGTTGCATACTAATTTTAACAGCCTCTTTGTGTGTTCATTTATCATTCCTTTTCATTTTAAAAACAAAAGAAATATTCATTCTGAGATCCTTCTGCTGCTTGAGGCTCTTCATGTGACCTGCTTCCCAATTAATATTTGATTTGCCAGCCTGTTCACACAGGGGCTTCTGGGGACGCCATGAGGTGGCCTGTGGCAGCTGCCTCAGGCGGTAGGATCCTACTGGGGTCCAGAGGTGACATGTCCTGTCACCGCACCCACTGCTGAAGACGCAGGCTTGGGGGTGAACTGGTCACCGAGACCCCCTGCAAAATGGCTCTTGATGAAGTGCCCATTGAGAGTGGCAGCACTTTGATAGGAGCCCACAGGCCTTGCCACCATTTTGGAGGGGGCCTCAGCAGCCACTTCCTTGCCAAACCACATGCTGGCCATGAGAGGTTGGGTGAGCCAAGTAAAAGCTGTGTGTGGTTATGGGGCTGGGGGAGGGAATATGCCAATTGCTCTTTTTAGCAACCAAAGGTAAGCAGCGCAATGAACTGAGCTGCAGAGACGTACTTGGGCTCACTGTTGCTGCACCACCAGCTGAAGCCTCAAGGCCCCACTGGGGAGGGAAGTGAAGGCTTGTGTCCAAGAAAGTTATACGCCATCACAGCAGACCCATTAAAGTTAATGAACCTAAGCTAGTAATGTGCGTTAATTTCTGTAGCTCTGCTCTGAGTTAATTCATAGAATCATAGAGTTGGAAGAGACCACAAAGGCCACCCAGTCCAACCCCCTGCCAAGCAGGAAACACCATCAAAGCATTCCTGACAGATGGCCGCCAAGCCTCCGCTTAAAGACCTCCAAAGAAGGAGACTCCACCACACTCCTTGGCAGCAAATTCCACTGTCGAACAGCTCTTACTGTCAGGAAGTTCTTCCTAATGTTTAGGTGGAAGCTTCTTTCTTGTACAGTAGTTTGAATCCATTGCTCCATGTCCGCTTCTCTGGAGCAGCAGTAAACAACCTTTCTCCCTCCTCCATATCACATCCTTTAATATATTTGAACATGGCTTTCATATCACCCCTTAACCTTCTCTTCCCCAGGCTAAACATACCCAGCTCCCTAAGCCGTCCCTCATAAGGCATCGTTTCCAGGCCTTTGACCATTTTGGATGCCCTCTTCTGGACACGTTCCAGCTTGTCAGTATCTTTCTTGAACTGTGGTGCCCAGAACTGGACACAGTACTCCAGGTGAGGTCTGACCAGAGCAGAATACAGTGGTACTATTACTTCCCTTGATCTAGATGCTATACTCCCAGGGCCGTCTTAAGCACATCCAGTGCCGTGACGCAAAGATCCCTCTGGCATCCCCAGGCCCAGCTGTAGGGGTAGTCTTGGTGGTGTGGGGCGCCAGGGCACCGGGCCGGCAGGTGGGCGCTGCGCGGCAAAGCCGCTCAGAAGCCATGCTGTGCACTGCACCTGCCCACCAGGGCGGGGGCGCCGGAGCGATCTCCGTGCCACGGCGCCACGGCGCCCGACCTGCTTGAGACGGCTCTGCCTGTCCTCTGGGGTATTAGCCACCCCTCCCAATTTGGTGTCATCTGCAAACTTGCTCAGGATGCCCTCAAGGCCATCATCCAACTCACTGATAAAGATGTTGAATAAGACTGGGCCCAAGACAGAACCCTGTGGCACCCCACTAGTCACTTCTCTCCAGGATGAAGAGGAGCCATTGATGAGCACCCTTTGGGTTCGGTCAGTCATCCAGTTACAAATCCATTGAATGGTAGCATTGTTTAGCCCGCATTTTACCAGGCGTTCCTTTCTAGGTGCTCACAGACCGTTTACTTAATGATCTGCTCTAGAATCTTTCCTGGTAGAATATAGGGACAACATTTGCCCTCTTCCAGTCTGCTGGAACTTCGCCTGTTCTCCAGGAATTCTCAAAGATTACTGCCAGTGGTTCGGAAATCACCTCTGCCAGTTCTTTTAATACTCTTGGGTGTAGTTCATCTGGTACTACCTTCTTACTTGTTCTGGGCTGTGTTTCCCCTGCTGAATCATCTGCTCCATATTCTTCAGGTCGGGCATTGTTTTCTTTTTTGGAGAAGACTGAGGCAAAGAAGGCATTGAGGAGTTCTGCCCTTTCTCTGTCCCCTGTTCGCATTTCACCATCTTCTCCTCTAAGTGACCCCACTGTTTCCTTGTTCTTCCTTTTGCTACGGACATACTCATAAAAGCCCTTTTTGTTGCTTTTAACCTCTCTAGTAATTCATGCTAGACGCACCTAGGGGTGGGGGAGAAATTTGGTTAGGTACACTAGTAGAAACAAACCTACCAGATCCACACTTTCTGAAGCCATACATGAACTGAAAGACAGCCATCATTTGAAATGTGCCCACCTCTGAATTTTACAGCACAATTCCCAAACCAAGTAATGTATACCCCCCCAAAAAAGTACACCTGGAGGTGAAATGTACATTAAAATGCTTATTTATGTGAAAATAACATCACGAGTTCTAATAGGGGAAACTGGTTTGCAAAAATGTGTATATTAGACAAAATTGCATGCAAGCATGTGTTCCTTGACTATGAGAGCCACTACATTTCTTCTACGGGATTCTTGCCCACAGTAGTAGATATGATGGTCATCCGAACATACTTTGGCCACCTCATGAGAAGACTCCCTGGAAAAGACCCTGATGCTGTGAAAGTTGGAGGGCACTAGGAGAAGGGGACAACAGAGGACGAGATGGTTGGACAGTGTTCTGGAAGCTATGAACATGAGTTTGACCAAACTGCGGGAGGCAGTGCAAGACAGGAGTGCCTGGCGTGCTCTGGTCCATGGGGTTACGAAGAGTCGGACATGACAAAACGACTAAACAACAACAACATGTGTTCCTTAGGATACACTCAAATGCTGATGGATTTTTATGGGGACCTTAAAAACCCCTCAAACGAATGTGGAGACTAGAAAACTGAGAAACAGAGAAAAACTGAAGTTGACAGATTGGACTTTCCTTAGTTGTTGGTTATGCTAGCCTCCATTATGTTTCCCCAGGTTTTATTCTCTGGGAAAAGCTGCTTTTCACAAAACTGGGTTTGCTACCCATTCATATATTCTTCTGTTAAGATTCCTGTATGTTTATGTTTGTATATGGCAGAACATCAAGTGTCCCTTGGTGAACTTAAACGTGGCGCTGCCTCCCTTTTAGCCTCATGCCACTGTAACGTTTAGCAAATATGTAACCCCATGGAAAAAGCACACCAGTTTATTTTGGGTGCCCACCAAGCCATTTGGACAAACTGAGCTGTGTTATAATTTAGAATTAGAAGATACCGTAAAGATACTTTCAACGTTACTACATAATGTTGTCCATAAATTTCAGCCAGTACCTACAGACATCTAAATACACTTTTTATTGGGTTTATTTAAAAATAGGGTGCACTCATTCAGTGTAGCCAATCCCAGTAGCTTTGGGTCTGGGTCTTCAGCCTTTTCTGGTTCTATGTCCATGACTGAAGGGGCTGTTGTCAACGTGGTCAGGGAATCTTTTACAACCGTTGGCTAACTCCACAAAGACCATTAGAAGGACTCTTCCTGTATTTCAGTGTAAGCCCTGAAGAGTGCGATCAAGAGCTGTAATATGGATATTAATGGCACTACACAAGTTACGGATAAATAATAAAAAATTAACTCATTGAAGTGCAATACCTTCACACCTACATTCACTGTGAGCAGTGGGGTGAGCAGTTTTAACTGTGAGAGGACCCCTTTGCAACCAGCCATGGGGTCTGGGGAAACACTGTTCTCTTCCTCAGTGGGGTTCTTTCACAACAGACCGCTACACCTTTGCAACATCTGTGCTACTGACTCACAAACTTGGGAATTGTTGAAATATAATTTATATACCGACTTCCCAACCTAACCTTCTATGGCGTTCTTAGTAGTCCTAGCTAAGCTCCATGTTAGTTTATTAACCCACCCTACTGTTCTCCTTGTTGTCCCACCTTGTAACACCCTTGAACTGTGATTGCAGAGAAAACCTTCTATATCCATAAGTCTCCTTCACTGGACTGGAATTTACACCATCACCTTTTCTTGTGGACAAGTAACAAAAACCCACCCCTAGAGGAGTCCACTTAAGCTAGTGGGGCATGTTCAATCTGAACAAACTCTTCATAGTGAATGCTTTGGGGTTTTGCTTTTGTAAAGATGGAAAGAAAGAGAAATACTACAAGTAACAGATACAGACTTTATAGATGTTGATACAGTTTTCACATCTGCATTCCAACAGAAGTGAGAAAAGAAGTTGAGGAAGCAAGGACGTCACCATGACCATTACATCTCTTTCAAACTCTCTCACACATATATTATTTGCTTTCCCAATTAAAGTATGTGGCAGACTGTCCAAGGAAAAGGCCTGGAAGAGTTCCTCTCTCACAAGCCTGGCGTATTGGTAGACTCCTGCTGGGATGCTAAGGCTGAGGCAAGCTGGCTAAGAGCCCTTGCAATGACAGAAAGGTGGTTGTTCATGGTCTTCAGCTGTGCCAGGATCTCCCCTAGAGTTGCAGGGGCCTGTTCAGAAGGCAGGGGAATGGCCGGAAAGGACAGTGGCGGTGAGAAAACGGATTCAGGAGGCTGCTGCTTGATGAACCCTGCCTGGCCATTTCCTCCTTCGCTAAGGGCAGGCAGATAGGTGCTTCCACTCCTCTTCATAGGCTCCGTCCCTGTGGGTGGCTGCTCTTCCTCCTTCCCCCGCTTTGTGCTGGTCATCACTGAAGCGAGGTATGGAAGCCAGTCAATAAGGTGAGGACCAGGGCTAGGTGGGGAGCAAAGGCTCGCTTGCAGAGCTGAAGCAGAGGCAGCTGGTGGCGCAGTGCAATGAAGCCCGGGATTCGGGGAGGAGGTGGAAGCAGAGGCTGGGTTCAGCGTGGCAGAAGCTGTTGTTCGCAGTGGCATTTCAGAATTCAGGGCCATGGTGCAGGTGGACAGTGGGGGTGAAAACATGGAGGCCTCGCAGCCATAGGGAGGGGATGGTGAGGGAGGAGCTGTGAGAGTTGCAGGATCTCCAGAAGATGATGGTGAGGCAGTGGCAGAGGGGGTCTCGGGGGTGCAAGGTTCTGAGTCTGTAAGAGAAACAACAATAACCATGCAGGAAAAACCAATAATGACCATGCAGTATAAACAGAGGTGGGGGGGGTGCCATTGGCTGGATGGAAATAGAAAATCTGTGGTGTATGTTCCTAATATCCTAGCCTATATCTTTCTAGTTCCATTCCCCTTCCCTTAAATGCCCTTCTTGCTAAATTCCTTGTTGCTAAAAAGGACTGCAACAGCTTATCAGAACTAGGAATAGATGGGCGAGTCTATATATGGTCTGTTTCAGTCTTGCATGTTTTCATTCTATCCCATTTATGCATTAATATAAGATTTATTAAAATAAATTATGTGTCTGCAATTTAAAACACACTTTATTTTAAAATACTAATTTTATGTTGTTGTTTTTACTTTTTAGGGTCAAGAACCAAATTCTAAAATGTGTACAAAATTGAAAGGATAATTATATTCTGATCCATAGGAAGGTGTGAATTTAGTCACTTCACTTAAAAATTGTCCCTCTCCCAGCAGGTGGAAGGCTCTTCCTCACCTCTACCCTCATTAAATGCTGATTAGAAAGTTGAACGTCACACCTTTAGGTGGAGAGGAATGAAAAGAAGAGGGTGCCACTGTGAGGGGACGTGGTGTGACCAGAATGAAGAAATCCTGCACTTCTGAATTTGCCGTTACTCTACTGTGTAAAGCAAATACTGTATAAGGAAAGCACATAGCCCCAAGGAATCCTTACCTCACATTTTCAAATATAACCCTACAAGTTTCTAGCTATGCAAAACCCTCCTAGGATTCAGGTTCACTGACTTTTCCTTGTTTTGTGCCCCATCTATGGTTTGGAACCTGGTGGTTGAAATATAGAAATTTTACTATTTCTCTTCCTTTGCATATTCTTTTTCAAGGCCTGGCATTGCTGTGAACACCATTAATCCATTGCACAATGAAGCAGATAAGCTGGACTTGTTTGGACCAGGCTAGGCCATCAGCTTCCATTTGACTAATCCAACCATTCTGGGCACAGGCAATATGCAAAAGTGTCCAGTAGAAATTGGCAAAAAGTGGATAAAGGGTAGAAATCAAAAGAAAAAAGAGAGCAAGGGGCAGAATTGAGAAGAAGGGGCAGGACAAGCCACTTAAAAATAATAACTGATTTAACCAAACTGTAATTTGAAGAATGATAGGAAGAGCAACAAGTCCCTTATGCTGAAAGGGTTAATTTGTTGTGTGCTGTTCTTAACTTATCCTGATAGGTTGAAAAGCTGGTCCTTTGCACTCCAAACCAGCACAGAGGCAGGAATCCCAGTTCCAACAAAGGCATAGTGAACCACACACTATTGGATTTAGTTCATCCATCTCTAAAAGCAGCCTTCTGCCTGAATTTTAACTCTTGATCTGTTGGGAGTTAATGTTTTGGTCTGCCTGCTTTCATTGCATCATTAATTTTATCTAGCCTGAAGTGAAATCACCTACAGCTGTAGTCTGTGCATATCCACGAATGAGCTCTGGCAGAAAGAGGCCCTTGCATAAAATGTTGGGAGCTGGGACCTACTGTGGACTTGCCATATTGACAGTAGCAATGCACAAATACAGGAATAGAGGTTTTTTCGTTATTGTGGCTCATTTCTAATACAACGCAATCATTTTGGAACACACACACACACACACAAATACGTACATTAATTTGCATATCTTACTGTATGGTTAGTAAGAATCATCAAACAAATGTGCCTGCAAGCATTAAACTGAGTAACTCTGCTCACTCTACAAAGCTTATTGCACACAAAGTAGGAGGTGCTCACAAACAGGTGTCTGATGCTTCTTCTTCTTCTTCTTAAGTTCAAAGCTCAAGGTCACTGTTCTAAAACTGTCATGACAGCTACCAGGAAACTGTGTTGGCCTGAGAGAAATAAGCAAAGACTATCATCTATTTTCAGTACCCCTTTCTAACTGCTGCAACTGAAGGTACCACTGCGGACTGCAAAAGGGGTAGTAGAGGCCCAGGCAGAGGGTTCCCAATTCATGTCCAGTTCTGCAGACACAGGAGACAGTGATTGCTGCAGAGAAGCCATATAGGAACTTATGTTCTTTTTCTATGCTACTAGCAGCAAAGTCCAGTAGAAGCCTGTCACAGTGACACAGTTACCCTTTTGGGTGAGAGGCATTGCCCTGCAGCCAGGGGCTCTTCAGCTTATCCTTCCGCTTTCCCCTGGAGAAACCTGTTGTTCACCACTGAATCAGAACAAATGTCAGTAGACCTTTTGGAGGTGTGATTTCTAGGTGGCAGTTGTAGACGAGCCCTGAGTCTTGATGAAGCATTATTCCTAGTGAGCCCTTGTGGAAGGACTGCCATCAGTTGTTAAACTAACTAACTAAATAAAAATTTCTCCAACAGCCACTGTGGCTGCTCCACTTGTCCAGGTAAGTTCCCCCACGCACCAAAAAAACCTCCTCAACATTTCCCCCCATCCCTGCCCCCCAACTATGGCGGACACATAACAAAAACTACTGTAGAGATATCAACCTTTTCATAAGTGGGGGTCCATGGCTTGACTTTTGAAAAATCAGTGTCATCCAGGAACAGTTTGCTGTGCTGCCACCCTGTCTGCTGCCTTACCCCCCCCCCCAAAGGGTATTGGGCAAATGGCCACTGTTATTGGGTCCGGCGGGGGACTTTTTTAAAGAGTAGCTTCACCACCTGCTCTTTAAGGGCAGTTGGCACCACCCCATCATGCAGTGATGTGCACAAAACACCCTCTCCCCCCCCCCAGCTGGGGAAGGCTGGGGAAGACAAACCAACTTATGTAGCCAGGAAGGGAAAGGGATGAATGGATGAGATTTCTTCCATATGCAAGAGATTTCTTCCATATGCAAAAAGATGGATCAAAAACCATCCGGCACACCCAGGAGAGTGTTTTCTTGGTCTGCTGGCACAAATTCCCCCCTCCTCACCATTCTGCCAATAGTTATGGCAAACTCCAGTCAGTGCCACCATTTCAGATTCCAGAACGAGAAGTTAACAGATTTAAGGAACCAGTCGATGGGGGAGCTTATGAACCCACCTGTCACTCAATAAGTTTGGCCTCCAAGTGCTTCTACCCCCTGCATTGATACTGAAAGCAAAATATAAGCTTGTGAACCCCATGCTGCCCTTTTAGGGGTCAAAATGTCTCCCAAATTGTGCAAGGATTAAGTGTTATCCACAAGAATGCTGTTTGCTGTTGAACATCTATTCTATCCATATGATTGATTTCCTTCACCACTGTCTAGTCTGGCTGAAGGTGATTCCTTCTAAATGAAGATACCCAAGTCCACTAAAAACACAATCTTTTTCAGATTACCTTGAGCAAGGTGACCGGCTGTTGTTTTATGGAAAGTGTATTGCAGCTCAAGACTACATCCCACCTAACAATCCTGTCTGAATTATACCCTTAGGCATATACGAGGCCACCACAGAGAATTTCTGCATGATCTTAGGAAATATTTCTAGGGGGAGAGAGTAAAAATCAAGTTGCTTAAAATAAGAATCAGAATATGAGCTCAGGTATCCTATGGAGTAAGAAGGAAAAAGACAACTCCATTTTAGTGACCACCATTATTGAAGCAGCAGCCAAACCCCTGATTCAATTTATTATTATTTTTATTTATTTATTTATTTATTTATTTATTTGTACCCCACTCATCTGGCTGGGTTTCCCCAGCCACTCTGGGCGGCTTCCAACAAAAATTTAAAATACATTAAAATATCACACATTAAAAATTTCCCTGAACAGAAAATCTGAAAGAAAAAGCAATGACTCAACATGGAAATGTTTTCTGCTAACTAATTCTATGAAAGACATTTTATAAAGTGATGTATAAGAGAGATCCATAGAGCTGAGGTCAAGCTGGGCAAATTTTATTTTATTTTTATTTAAAATAAGAATGTACAGAACATGTTGCCTAAAGTGTGTTATGTGGAACATGAGGTGAGACTAGGATTGCTCATCAAGTCCGTCTAGGATTGAGTTTGCTTTTAGGTTTGCTGCAAACAAATTACTTGCCTCTGCCGCTTGAACTCTTAGTCACATATCAGCCGACTAACCAGCTATTCACATTTCATTACAATGTTGTGCCTAAACAAATAAGACATGAGATCAAATTTAAAAAATGACAAGCTCCGATATGTGCTCAGAGTTTGCACACAACATTCAGGCTGGTTTCTGGTTTGGATGCATCTCTAAAAGAACTTCCTATTTATCAAAGAAAGGCAAACACCTTGCGAGGCCTGGCTCTAATAGAAGTTTCTCCATTTTCATTGCTTTACCACACTGCCTGAAGAGTAGCAGGGAAGAGTCCTTTTGACAGTTGGAGAGGAATATTTAACTGCCTCAGGGTCACCTATCTTGAAAAAGGATGGCTGCCTGATTAAATCTATGAAATGATACAGCTGTAATAAGGTATCATTCTGCCTTTAACAAGGCCTGGGAGTCAGGAGCTTGGCCAGCTGGGCACTCTTTCAAACTCCCAAGGTCAGAAAAAGTTGGGACACCACCAGGAATGTGAGGAGAGACAGTCTGGCGATGGGGAAGAACTGAGGTGCAACTTTCTATTCCCATAAATGAGTCAACAGATAGATGAGGTCAGCACTGGGTTTACATTAGAGAATAGGATTGCCAGACTCAATAGAGGACAGGACTTCTGTGCCTTTAATTGCCCTGCTCTCTTTTGAGTCTGGAAACCTTAAACAAAATTAAACAAAGGGTCTGCTGGTTTCTCTTTAAGGTTTCCAGGCTCAAAAGAGAGCAGGGCAATTAAAGGCACAGAAGTCCTGTCCTCTATTGAGTCTGGCAACCCTATTAGAGAAGGCAAGAAATAATGGATATTGCCCTGTATCTGATTATATATAGATATACAGTTGTACCCTGGTTTTCAAACAGATTGCATTCCGGGAGTCAAAGGAACCATTCAAAAGCCAAAGCGCAGCTTCTGATTGGCTGCAGGAGCGTCCTGCAGCCAATAGGAAGCCGCAGAAGCCGTGCTGGACATTCGGCTTTCGAAAATCGTTCGAAAACTGGAACATTTGGGAGCCGATTTGTTTGGGAGCCAAGGTGTTCAGCGTTTGGCTTCCCAGGTACCAGTGTGTGTGTGTGTGCGTGTGTGTGTGTGCGTGTGTGCATGTGTGTGTACAGTGGTACCTCGGTTTAAGTACACAATTGGTTCCGGAAGTCCGTACTTAACCTGAAGCGTACTTAACCTGAAGCGAACTTTCCCATTGAAAGTAATGGAAAGTGGATTAATCCGTTCCAGGCGGGTCTGCGGAGTACTTGAACTGAAAGTACTCAAACCGAAGCGTACTTAAACCGAGGTATGACTGTGTGTGTGTATATATATATATATATATATATATATATATATATATATATATATGATATTCTTGTAAATTAAAGAATATAAGATTCCATGATATTCTTGTAAAGAAGCTGGTAAAATGCGAGCTAAAAAATGCTACCATTCAGTGAATTTGTAACTGGCTGACTGACCGAACCCAAAGGGTGCTCATCAATGGCTCCTCCTCATCCTGGAGAGTAGTGACTAGTGGGGTGCCACAGGGTTCTGCTTTGGGCCCAGTCTTATTCAACATCTTCATCAATGACTTGGATGATGGGCTTGAGGGCATCCTGAGCAAGTTTGCAGATGACACCAAATTGGGAGGGGTGGCTAATACCCCAGAGGACAGGATCACACTTCAAAATGACCTTAACAGATTAGAGAACTGGGCCAAAGCAAACAAGATGAATTTTAACAAGGAGAAATGTAAAGTACTACACTTGGGCAAAAAAAAAAAAAATGAAAGGCACAAATACAGGATGGGGGACACCTGGCTTGAGAGCAGTACATGTGAAAAGGATCTAGGAGTCTTGGTAGACCACAAACTTGACATGAGTCAGCAGTGTGATGCAGCAGCTAAAAAAGCCAATGCAATTCTGGGCTGTATCAATAGGAGTATAGCATCTAGATCAAGGGAAGTAATAGTACCACAGTATTCTGCTCTGGTCAGACCTCACCTGGAGTACTGTGTCCAGTTCTGGGCACCGCAGTTCAAGAAGGATACTGACAAGCTGGAACGTGTCCAGAAGAGGGCAACCAAAATGGTCAAAGGCCTGGAAACGATGCCTTATGAGGAACAGCTTAGGGAGCTGGATATGTTTAGCCTGGAGAAGAGAAGTTAAGGGGTGATATGATAGCCATGTTCAAATATATAAAAGGATGCCATATAGAGGAGGGTGAAAGGTTGTTTTCTGCTGCTCCAGAGAAGCGGACACGGAGCAATGGATTCAAACTACAAGAAAGAAGATTCCACCTAAACATTAGGAAGAACTTCCTGACAGTAAGAGCTGTTCGGCAGTGGAATTTGCTACCAATGAGTGTGGTGGAGTCTCCTTCTTTGGAGGTCTTTAAGCAGAGGCTTGACAGGCATATGTCAAGAATGCTTTGATGGTGTTTCCTGCTTGGCAGGGGGTTGGACTGGATGGCCCTTGTGGTCTCTTCCAACTCTATGATTCTATATACTATACACATACACACATATACATACACTTACATATATACATACATACAGAGAGAGAGAGAGAGAGAGAGAGAGAGAGAGAGAGAGAATTGAATATATATGTATGATTTTCACTGTACACTATCAGTCACCCAGGGGACTTTAGGAATTAACAAACATTCCCTACATTCCCAAGGATGCAGGAACAGTGGTAAATAGATGGGCAAATAAAGGGGCAGGCAAAGGGGCTGACTCAAAACACTTGAGTCAGGGGGGCAGCTCCACCCCACCCCACATGCTGCCCCTTCCCTCTCAAGGACACAGAATAGAAAACAGCACAGCTGAACTGGTGAATTTTGAAGGATAAACTGCATGCAGGCTGACCGAATCTGAGGGCCTTGAGTGCTCATGCAGACTCGCCCCAAGCTTGAAGCCTGCCAGCAGCATTCAGGCACAAGTATTGTTTGGTACAACTACCCCCTTCATGTGGGAACTGTATACAGTGCACAGTGATGGTAGCAGCTTAAGAAAATGATCTGCTACATCCACAGAAATTGTGGGGACCCTTTGCCAAGTCCCAGGTGGAATATATAAAAAAAATAATAATAAATTGTCCAGCAGCACCTTAGAGACCAACTATTTCAACTGCATCAGACCAACACGGCTGCCTACCTGAATCTAGATCCCAGGTGGAAGCTGCTCTGTGAGTGCTGCCTGACTTTGAGCCCACACTAGTCCCTGCCCATGCCCAATGGGTTTGTAGAAAGGCTGTAGCAATTGTCAAAGGATCCTGTAATATTATTTGCAATAATGCAATGAACTAACAGCACAGCCTGAATGGACTTGGGAAAATGATATCATGCTAACTAACACTTGAGGCACACATTTAAAGGTAAAGGTAAAGGTAAAGGGACCCGACCATTAGGTCCAGTTGCGGACGACTCTGGGGTTGCGACGCTCATCTCACTTTACTGGCCGAGGGAGCCGGCGTACAGCTTCCAGGTCATGTGGCCAGCATGACAAAGCTGCTTCTGGCGAACCAGAGCAGCACACAGAAACGCCGTTTACCTTCCCGTCGGAGTGGTACCTGTTTATCTACTTGCACTTTGACATGCTTTCAAACTGCTAGGTTGGCAGCAGCAGGGACCAAGCAAAGGGAGCTCACCCCATCGTGGGGATTTGAACTGCCGACCTTCCGATCGGCAAGCCCTAGGCTCTGTGGTTTTACTGTGGGGCTTTCCACACAAAACAGTTTCTTTTAAATGATATGAGAAAACTGATAAAATAGATTTATATCTATCCACAAATCTGCCACATGCTCACCTAGATTATTCTATCAAAAACCTTTTCCTAACAAGCCCTTTGTGGAGATTGGTTTTTTTAAAGCTATTGCCCAATGAAACTATTTTTAGAAGAAATAATGTCTTCCAAGTTTTAAAAACAAAGTTTTGCCGGAAATTTACTGATCCATCCCCCTAATTATGATGGCTCTAAAGGAGGCCAGAGGGTATTCTGTTGCTATTAAAATAAACAAAAACCTCAAAGGAAAAACCCACAATAAAATTATTTTATAAAATATAGCATAAAGCTGCAACACAAGACAACATAATCTAGGATTTTTTTAGATGAAAGTAGGATCCTCACATTGTCCCTTCCCAATGAGCCCTCTTTTTTATTACATTTCCCTACTTGTGCTTTAAAAATTCATGCAAGCAAAGTGGTCAAAAAATAGCTGATGTTCCAAGTCTCTATAATGGAAGCAGAGGGAAACATGAAACCCATATCAAGCAATTTTATTTGGTCTTCTCTAGAGTTCATGTGACATCTCTTCTGGTTTTTCTGATGTTCTGATACATTTTCTAGCTGCACTTAAAAATGTAGAGAGTGAAAAAAAGGCTCCACAGAGCACCAGATGTCTCACGAGTAGCATCCACCAATCTTGTAACATCCCAACTGTTATGTACTGAACTAGGATCCTAGAACAATGGGCACGTAGGATCCTGGAACGCAACAACCGGATTGGCCTGCAGGTGCAGCCCAATCAGGTCCCAGGAGGAAGTTAATCAGCCTGTTAGGTCGGGAGGATCCTGGAATGCAACAACTGATTGGCCTGCAGGGGCAGCCGAATCAGGCTCCAGAAAGGAAGCAGAGTCAGCCAATCACATGGGCATAGCTGCCAAGTTTTCCCTTTTCTTGTGAGGAAGCCTATTCAGCATAAGGGAATTTCCCTTAAAAAGGGGGAGAACTTGGCAGCTATGCACATGGGACCCATTGTATAAATAATGTATATAAAGCCTGAGGTTCTGGGGAGGGGGGATTCAATTCACTGTTTACAAGCTGCAATAAAAAGCATGAAATCACTATGTGACTCCAAGTATAATTCACCAACACAAGTGAGCATCGCCACAGGCACTTCTGTGATGATGTTCATATTTCCACAGTAAAAAAGGAAGGAGATACAGAGAAAGAGACCACATCTTGGACCCTCAGGAAATTCTGCCTAAGAGTAGATTATTAACTAGCTTGTGGAAGTGGAGCTGTTGTTGGATTACGTTGCCACCCTAGGATTTCATTTACTTTGTGCCGTCCCACAGAAGTGCAGACACCTGCCCGTGGGGCTGATGTTTCCAAACACATTTCCTCAACAGGCCACTCAACAGCCACCATAAACCAATGCCTTTCACCACTGTTGACCTGAGGTACATTCAGACTGTTGACATGGAGTCTGCAAGATCCTTTGATTTTTTCAAAAATGTTATCCTATGTGCCATTTAAATAAAAAACCAAATATGGTAGCTTAACTGCTTTCAACTGCAAGGGGGAGATACATAAAACATGCCTTGCTTATATTGCTCTTCCATGCTTATCCCAGGCAGGCAAAAACATCTGACCTGGGCTGTTCCAGCCACAATATCAACCACATGCCTTAGAGGTGGCTGCAGTTAGGTGGATACACATCAATCAGACCGATCCATGTTTGCAAAGTGCTTTTATATCCTGAGCTGAAAAGGCCATGTGTAAAAGCCATCCCTTATTAAGGCTACTACTGCCCACAGGTTCAGAAAGGGGGATTCCTTTTTTACTGAAAAACCACATAAAGAATTCTCTATTTCTCTTTTTCATCTAATATCAAGGACGTTGTTAGGATTCTGAACTGGTGCCTGAAGGGCTGGGTGGACGCAAGTAAACTGAAGCTCAATCCAAATGAGGCAGATGTGCTCCAGGCCAGGAGGGAGAGGACTTCCTTCGTTGGGTAACAACTGAAAAGTGACCGCAGGCTAGTTTCTCACAAAGCAAATGGGGAGAAAAGTTCCTGCCCATTTTGTCTCATATCTCATGTTATGTTCACGAGAACTGAAAAGTGTTAAGTCAACACTCCTTGCTTGACTGTGGAAGTTTGAGCTCCTGAACAGAAGGGGCCTCACACAACAGGCACCGCAAAATGTTCTTTCAGTCCCAGCATATATTAGAGGAGGATGTAAAAGACCAGCAATCTCAGATTATTACATCTGTGGAAAATAGAATTTGATTCTATCCTGCACAACACATTAGATACTCCAGAAATTGATAACACCGAGGTGTCCGCTCACCACCCATTCCCATCAGAAATATTGCCACTAGCTTTTACTTTAAGTGCACAGCATGTCGTTACACATGTATAGCTGGTAAGAGAAACGCAGCAGCAACTAACTAGCAAACCAACACAACAATCCTCCACTAAATGTCGAAACCAATAGCTTCAGCTCAATCAGTCCTGTGGTACAAAGACACTTGTCCCCCTGAGGAGTAGATGCAGAAAAGAGTCATACATGGGGATGTCACTCGCATTACTTAGAGCACAGTTGGAAGAGCATTCATTTCTCATGATAGACCATGAAGAACCGGACTAAAACAGAATGGCTGCTCTGCTTCATCTACTGTACTAGCTGGCCCTGCCACGCATTGCTGTGGCTCAGTCCCCCTTGAGAGTGTCCTAAGTTTCCCCCCTCCATTTTGTTTGAGATATTATGTCCCCTCCTCCCCGCATCCCCAGGTCGAGTGTCCCCATCCTGTCCTGACGTATGAGGTATTGCGTTCCCTCCTGACCCCGTTCCCCGGTACATCCCTGTGACCGGCCCCACCCCATTCCCTGCACTACCCCCTCCTCCCTCCACCCCTCAGCTCATCCCTGTGAGTTCCCACACACCCCTCTGGCCGTGGGGGCTGGGCTGACTTGCTTGGTTTTCGAAGCAGCGGTGAGGTGAGGTTTGTGGCGGGGTCGGCGGCGGTGGGTGGTTGGGGGTGTTGTGTTGTGGGTGGGGAGTGGGCTGCGGTGGCAGCAGTGGCAGCAGCAGCAGCGGGTGTTGTTTTATTGGTGGCGGGGTCCAGTTTGGGGGGGGCAGAAAGGGGATGGGTTGGCTCGTGGGGTGGGTGCGGTGGCAGCGGGGTTTGGGGTGTCTCCTATGAGGGGTATTGGCTGTTGTGGCGGTTTTGGCGGGTATAGCATGTCTAAGGGTGACGTCATGATTAGGCCCTGCCCTCGGAGACGGACCTTCTGAGTTCCCCCCCCCAGCATGCACTTTAGGGTGAGTTCTGTGTTCTGGAACATGGGGTTTGGTTTTTTTTTACATGGGCCAGGTGTGACATGTGTCTACACAAATAGTATGTTGTCACTCTCATATTCATTTGGAATGTTGTGTCAAAATTTGAATGCAATCGGTCAAGCAGTTTCTGAGAAAAGTCGAAAGTTGCAAACATGGACCCTTTACATTTTTATAAATATAGATATTTAAGTGCTTTGGCATTTATCCTTTATATTTCCAAATAGCTTGTAAAACTTTTTTGTAGATCATAATGATTATAAAGAAATTTCAAGTGAATGGAGATCAGGCTGCCTTTGAAAATAAAAAATAAACTGACTTTTTTTAATGCACATGTGACCAGAATACTTAACTGACAATAATAATCATTCACAGGTCCCAATGTTATTTCAAAACAGATGATACAGAAAGGCAGACTAAACTTCTATGCACCTAACAGAGGAAATCAAAACTATGATAATTAAAGGCAAATACGCCTAGAGCAAAAATGCCCAGTCTCTGTAAGATAAGAGAAAATATATTTCTGTCATCTATACTTCATTTGTTTTTCTTGAAGACATTTAATTTATTTTTAAGCTAATAGATTAAACATTCTTAAATATGTGAGGAATACCCACCAAGCTAGGACCACCAGCAATTTTTTATGATTTCTTTACACTACAAATATTTGGCAGAACTCAAATCACCCAATAAAATAAACCTGTGGATTCATTTGCAGTTTTAGCTCCCAAGTATTTTTGGGCTTCTTCCCAAAATAACTGATGCCCATCATAGTCCAATATCAAAAGAAAATACAGTTTTTATTTCATGGCCACCATCTGTTATTCAAAAATCAGAGTACACACCATCACTGTCAAGGTGAATTGAAAGCATCTTATACTGAGTCAATAATCCAGTTTGGCCCAAAAGACCCTAAAGGATTATTTTGAAATAAACTTGAGTACAGAGTAAAAGGGTCATTTGGGATGCAAGTAAGACAGTAATGAGAGGATTTCTGATACAACAGAATGTGATTAGTAAGAAACAACAAAATGAGAAAAAAGAAAATGTTCTGTTGCAATTGAAAGAATAAGATAAAAAAAAATTGAGATGTAATCCAAAAAATCGGCAGATCCAAAAAGAAATCAAGTTGCTCCAGGTACAGTATTCACAATTAATAAATCAGGAACTGGAGTGGAAGTTCAAAATAATGAATCAAAGGACATTTGAATCTGCTAACAAATGTGGAAAATTATTAGCAAGGCAATTGAAAAAGAGACAGAAACAAAGCATGATAACAAATATTAAGATGGAAGAGAAGATAATTGAGAACCCGACAGAGATAAGGAAATGTTTTCAGAAGTATTATAAACAGCTCTACAAAAAAAGATAAAGAGCTAATGAACAAAATAGAACAATTCCTGGGCAAAAATGGACTGCAAAAGATTCCCCTTGATAAGAGATCAACTCTCAACTATAGAATTACAAAGCAGGAAGTAGAATATGCCATAAACCAATTGAAAATCAGCAAAGCACCAGGACCAGATGGATTGACATCAAAATATTATAAGACCTTGAAAGACTGGTAAATAGAACCATTGGTGGATGTCTGTAACAAGATTCTTGGAGGGGACAAAGCACCCGAGACCTGGTGAGAAGCATATGTAACTCTGATTCCAAAACCAGATGTCGATAGAACACAGATGAAGAATTATTGCCCAATCTCCCTTCCAAATGTGAATTACAAAATTTTTGCAAGTATTCTGGCCTCAAGATTGAAAATGATCAAATACATCAAGATCAGGCGGGTTTTTTTACCCACTGGACATATGAAGGATAATATTAGAAATATTATAGATGTGTTAGAAAGGCTGGAAGAAAAAAAGAATACCAAAGCTCTATTAATCTTTATAGATGTGGAGAAGGCTTTTGATAATGTTTCTTGGAATTTTATGATAAATAATTTGAAATATATGGAGGTTGGGCAAGTTTTCATTAATGGTATTAGTGCAATCTATTCAGAACAAAAAGCGAAAATCATTGTGAATAATGTGGTATCAGAGGAAATTAGAATTGAAAAAGGCACCAGGCAAGGGTGCCCACTTTCCCCTCTACTTTTTATAACTGTTCTGGAGGTCTTGCTGAACGTGATAAGGAAAGATAAAGAGGTGAAAGGTATAGGAGTGGGATCAAAACAGTATAAGCTAAAAGCCTTCGCTGGTGACTTAGTATTAACTTTACAAGAGCCAGAGACCAGTGCAATTAAAGCACTGGAAATAATTCAGGAGTTCGGACAGCTTGCAGGGTTTAAATTGAACAAAGCAAAAACCAAAGTATTGGGTAAGAATCTAACACCAGAAGAAATAAACAGTTTTCAGGATACCACTGGTTTGACTTTTGTTAAAAAGGTGAAATTTGTTGTTGTTGTTGTTTAGTCGTTTAGTCGTGTCCGACTCTTCGTGACCCGATGGACCATAGCACGCCAGACACTCCTGTCTTGCACTGCCTCCTGCAGTTTGGTCAAACTCATGTTCGTAGCTTCGAGAACACTGTCCAACCATCTCGTCCTCTGTCGTCCCCTTCTCCTAGTGCCCTCAATCTTTCCCAACATCAGGGTCTTTTCCAAGGATTCTTCTCTTCTCATGAGGTGGCCATGAGCCTCAGCTTCACGATCTGTCCTTCCAGTGAGCACTCAGGGCTGATTTCCTTCAGAATGGATAGGTTTGATCTTCTTGCAGTCCATGGGACTCTCAAGAGTCTCCTCCAGCACCATAATTCAAAAGCATCAGTTCTTCGGCGATCAGCCTTCTTTATGGTCCAGCTCTCACTTCCATACATCACTACTACTGGGAAAACCATAGCTTTAACTATACGGACCTTTGTTGGCAAAGTGATGTCTCTGCTTTTTAAGATGCTGTCTAGGTTTGTCATTGCTTTTCTCCCATACAGTAGTACCTCGGGTTACGAACGCGATCCGTTCCGGGTCGCAGTTCGTAACCCGAAAAGGTTGCAAGCCGAGTGCCGCTTCTGCGCATGCGCAAAGCGCGTGCCGCTTCTGCGCATGTGTGGGACGCGCGCACGCCGAAAAAACTTCTGGGTTTGCAGAGTTCGTAACCCGAACTGTTCGCAACCCGAGCGGTTCGTAAACCGAGGTACGACTGTATTGGAAAAGTCATTGGACTCGCATTAGGAAAATGTTGATTCAGGAGAGTAGCACAATAATGCCAAACAACTTTATTAAAGTTACCGTCTAGGCATTTGGGAAAGGGTTAGGCATAGATATATTGAGTGGAATCTGTAATTTTTTAAAGCCCTGTGCTCTTGTATTTTAACTGCAATCAGTATGCTGAGTGCAACATTGATTGCCATTAACTCCCTAAAATGTGTCTCTAAACTGTCCAGTCTGGGATGAAACATTGGCATCATATAATGCATCTGTGGCCTGGTTCAGCACTCACTGGAACCAAAGAGTTTTTTCCACTGATTTCAATGAGCTGCCTTTGAATTAAAGTCTTTGCACTTCAGCTCCACAGTTGTGCAGGATTTTCCAGCATAGAAAGCCACATAAAGGTCAACAGTAAAAATGCTTCTCCTCCTCTGATGACTTTATTTCTAAAACTAGCTGAAACCTGTGGGGAAGGGCTCTCTTAACACCACCTTTGACAATCAGGACTGGCTTTTCTTTCTGTCATTGCCCAGTCAAATCAGATTAGAAAGTTCTCCATGAATTAGAACTTGACTGAGATCAAGCCAGAAGTTTCAGGATTCACAAAAGCCTTTCCTTTTTTAATTTTTTTAATACACTTCATTAGAATTCAAATTAAAATACACTCACAAACAAACCAAACCAACAAACAATAATAATATAGAAATAATAATATACAAAATCATATAAAAAAGCAAAAATCATACATTCATACATTCTTACCCAAAATCAAAATAATCAAAACACATTTAAGCATATAAATTTAACCTGTAAGTGAACCTACAATTATCAACTACGGTATGTTCCTAATTTTCCTTCAATTCATACCCATTTATTTCTTCCCCTGTATCTCCTCCTCCCATAGTAGACTTCCACTTATCTCCATCTCAGGTTCTTTAGTTAATATATTCCGGTACTGCTTCCCCTCAATCATATCTATATATTCCAAAGATGAATATCTTATAGTTCTTATATAATATCTTAACTCAAGATAAATAAACTTTTATCAACTTAAATCATATCAATACAAGGCGTTGGAAGTAGACCCAAGACTTCACTGTGGGGCACTGTCCTTTCATGTACTCTCCAAATTTTCCCCAACTCTGTTGAAATTTCTTATTGGTATACCCTCTAATTGAATTGGTCAGATTAGCCAAATCTAAATAATTGAGTAGCTTCTCCTGCCACTCCAGAATATTGGGTACTTCTTGCTTTTTCCAATAGGATGCAATCAAAGTTCTTGCAGCCGCCATGGCGTACAAAAATAATGCCGCATCCTGTTTTTTCATTGTATTATCCATTATACCCACTAGAAAAGATTCAGGGCTTTTCTTTATGTTATATTTAAATATTTATTTTGAGTTCCTTGAATACTTGATTCCAGAAATTCCCTATTTCCCCGCAGTGGCACCATGCATGCATAAATGTCCCCGCCTCCTTCTGGCATTTCCAACATAAATTGTCCTTGGCTTTGTATATTTTATGAATTTTTACAGGGGTTAAGTACTATCTATAAAACATTTTAATCACGTTCTCCCTAATTCCCTCCGAGGCTGTAAATTTCCAAGTTTCTTTCCATAGTCATTCCCACTGCTCCATTTGTATATTCCCCCCCACTTCTATGGCTCATTTTGTCATCGTCTCCTTCACCATCTCATCTTTGGTCTCCCATTCAAGTAACAGCTGAGGCTGGATCTACATTGATCTTCTAAATGTTATTGAATGCCCTATAAGTTTCAATGGCAGTTTCCCATTGTCTGTGGCTCGTAGTGCCATCTGGGGTCACATTTTAATACCACATTTTAACATTATAAATGACAAGTGTAGATCCATCCTGTGATTGTCTTATACCATATTTAGGCAAGACTGAAGACCCCAATGAAGAGAAGAATAAGAGGAGTTTGGATTTTATATTCCACTTTATCACTACCCTAAAGAGTCTCAAAGTGGCTAACAATCTCCTTTCCCCTCCTCCCCCACAACAAACACTCCGTGAGGTGAGTGAGGCTGAGAGACTTCAGAGAAGTGTGACTAATGGAAACACTGGATGAGCCAAAGAGCTTAGCTAATCTGACCATTTTAAACCCATGCAATAAACAGTAGCCACCCCTGCTGCTGACTGCTGTGTTGGGTGTGTGTGACAACAATATTGCCTATATCATTAACTGTCAAGATGTGGTTGTAGAGGAAGCAGGTGTCTCAGCACCATGCAAAAGCATCTGATGTTAGTCTCCTGGTGATGCAGTAAAAATTGGAGTTCTTGGGAAAGTCCAGAAATAAACGATAAATTGCAAGAACTCAGGCCAAAAGAAGATGGATTTCAAATAAATCTTCACAAGGTTTTATTGATGTGATGCGGAGTTTAAATGGGAATCAATCCCAATGTTGAAGGCAAATAAAGGTAAATTCCAGTAAAAATCAGGACAAGGCCCTGTTTCGACTATTCTTCGTCAGCAAAGATTCACAGGTCAAAGTGTACCAAATGTGTTTGCCTTAAGTGGCGGGGGTGGACCATCGAATTGGTCCCACCTCCCTGCAGAGGGAAAGGGTCGTAGAGAAGTCCAGTTGCAGGGTTAGAGAAGTGGAGCTGGATGAGAAGCATAAGTAGAAGCACCAGGTTTAATTTAATTTTGATTTTTTTAGTGGTATCAACTGCTACTAAAGGAGATAATCAGCTTTTTCCTGAATTGGCTTAAGATGGCACAACAGTCGGTATAAAGACAATTCTGCCAGTGAACACTTTATTTATGTGCCATTAAATCTGAGCTCTGGGCACAACTAGAATGACAGCAGTCTCATCTACTCTTAACAAGGAAGCATTTAAACTCCTAACTGGAGAGTGTGCACAGCCATTATGGACATGCAAGACTGTTTACATGCTGCAGAGCACAGAAGGAAACCAAGCCAACTGCTGTGTAGGTCGAGATGCTACTGAGTTAAGCACATTGCCCCTGGCCACACAGGGAGTTTGCGGCTATGATAGGAGCTCATATATTCCTGGCTCATGGTTCTAATAACCATTCTGCCACTCCTAAAAATACAGTGGACTGGAACCATTTCATCAGAATTTGATCAACTTTTGAAGTAAAGTGTGATTTCCCCTTCTTCTCACCTTAAAACAGCAGCAGCAGCAACAACTGGATCAACATTAGAGGTATCTATTTGCAAACTAATTTTTATTCAGGTTTTTTTTGTATGCATTCATAAATATCTTGCTTTGAAAAGAAAAATCTTCCTACCAGAGTCAATATAAATGCCAAGTTTTAGCCCATAACGTTTTGTATTTTCCCCTATTCCCTGCTTTCTTGGCAATGTTTTTAACCCCCGAAAATAGAGGCTTATTGTGGAAATGCTGACAGCTTGTTAAGCAGAGCATCACATTTGCAACACTATAATTAGGTCTCCTTCCAACCAATCAAAAGAAAACATGAATTTCTTGTTCAAACAAATCTTTGAATGGTTTTAGCCCCAGATTTAAATCATTTGGACCAAAAGGACGACCTCATCCTGTATTCTAAACCAGCTCTGTAGTGGGGAGATGTGCAAGAAGATAAATGGAGACTGACTTGACTATTTTTGTGTAACTGGAGCCATGTCTCTGTCTCAGCTGGAGAAGTAAAAGCCAGATTAGAATCATGATGATTCTTCCACGTATACTTTAGAACTGATTGAGAAGCTTCATATGAAAGCATGTGCAGTTGTCTTTCTGCTCCCCACCACCTTATCCAAACACATCAGCCTACTCCACCCTGTAAATCAAATATTAGTTTAATGTTAATTATCATGTAGTTCTTTATGAATAAAAATTTCCACCTTGATTATATGTCTGCATGTTGCATTTTTTCCTTACAGAAAACTCACTCGTCGGGTTTTCCACGGCCTTGGAGATGGTTATGGTAAATGCTCAGGGCACGAGGGATTGGACTTGCAGAGTAATTATTATTACAGGGTATGTTTCCTGTAAAAATGTTTTCCTATGAGAAAGATTTCCTGGTGCAAATAAAATGTAAAAATGTAACCTAACGCATGAGTTACATTCTGCAAAGACTCCTGGTCGCACGAAACAACCCTGAAGAAGTAATTTTCTTACCTTTGCACTCTGCATTCCCATTTCCCAATCTCTTAAGAGGGGTTAAAAAAAGCAGGATTCACTCTCTGTTTCTCCAGCATTTGGGTACAAAAGACATGAGAAGAATTTGTGCAGATTAGACTCATTGTTTTACATTAACGTGCAACAAATATTGGGAAATGCAGTCTTTTTATGGCTGCTTTATTCACTACTTAATGTGATTCAAATCCACCAAGGCATAATTAAATCCCGTGAAGGGTCATCTGGTGGTTCCCTCAGTGTGAGAAGCGAAATTACAGGGAACTGGCCAGAGGGCCTTCTCAGTAGTGGCGCCCACCCTGTGGAACGCCCGCCCTTCAGATGTCAAGGAGATAAAGAACTACGTAACTTTTAGAAGACATCTGAAGGTAGCCCTGTATCGGGAAGTTTTTAATGTTTGATGTTTTGCTATGTTTTATATATGCTGTAGGCTACCCAGAGTGGCTAGGGAAACCCAAACAGATGGGCAGGGTATAAATAAAATAATAATAATAATAATAATAATAATAATAATAATAATAATAATAATAATAATTCCATTTTACAGCCCACACCTTTGTTTTTTCACTCCTCTTCTGATTTCAACAGAAAAAAGTGAGAGTGTGAAGTCTATGCTTCAAACTCTCAGACATCCAGATAAATAGCACACATGCACACACACACACATTCGTTTGTGGGGTGCAGTGGGGGGCGTAGCTCAGGAGTAGAGCACCAAACTTGCATGCAGAAGGTTGCTGGTTCGATTTCTGGCATCCTGGACATTCTGTGTCTGCAGCCAGCCAGGGTTGGCAGCCCTGACTTGTCAGGCGGGTGCTGTGTGGTTCAGTATAAGGGAGCTTCCTGTGTCTCCTTTTTAAGGGAATATCCCATGGAACATTCTTGATGTAACTCAGAATGCCATGGCAGATGGCAGTGATTTTTTAAAAAAATGAAACAAAACATGAAAATAGTAAAACAGCATTTGTTAAAAAAAAGTAGTAAACCTGATTTTTAAAACTCCAAACTAATCCACACTTCCTCAGCCCGGTGCCCTCCAGATGTTGTTGGACTCCAACTTCCATGAGCCCCACCCAGCAGGGCCCAAAGGTCAGGGGGTGATGGGAGTTGTAGTCCAGCATCTGGAGGGACCCAGGCTGGGGAAGGTGGCAGTGAGCTGCACCATTGCCTTAGAAGCAAAGAGTCACAAATGCTGTTATGTGTGTTGCTTTTAAGAAAAGTGCAAAATGGGCCAAAACCTTCTCCTTCAAGTCTAAGCCCTGAGATCTACGGATGAAGGGTGGTATACAAATTTAATTAATTAATATCCTAATTATAATCAGGATGTACCAGGAGCTGCTGACAGTGTGTACTTAATTATATCTACTTAGTTCTGCTGTCCAATTTGCTAATAGCAGAAGGGGTTTATTAATAACATTCAAAGTTAACATATTACCACCGATAATGTTACCAACAGCCTATTGTACATCACTTAAGCAATATTCTTTCTCTTGGCCTGCATCATTTCACAAGGTAGAGCAAAGCGGTAGTCCAGTTGACTGTGGACACCAAAATTGTCCATTCTGAAATATTTCTTGACTACATACCAATATTCCTCCCTGGAATCTCTGAAAATAAGCAACTAAACACTAAGTAAACCAAAGCAGCAAATTCTCACAGCAAAGCTGCCAAAGAGCAAGATTTATTTCTGTCTCATGAATTGGTGGTTGTTCAGTCATTTCAATCATAAATTAAAGGGGAAGGGCAAAAAGAATAGAAAAAATAAGCATGAGGCAGAGCAGCCTTCATGAAGTCAAACATAGCATTCTGGTGTATTGTCTAATTCTAGTTACATTTTTGCACAGATAAATCATTTTGGATGCTAGTGGGAATTAGAGCATGGAGAGGCACTATAGCATGATGTAAGTAAAACTGAACAGTTGTACAAGTGCAAAACAACTTACAAACCTCAGGTAAATTATGGAGTACCATTAGAAGGCAACTCCCTTGTATTGTGTCAGATGCTCCTCTGGCCTGGCCAGTGTGGTGTAGTGACCTTTCCAGATGAGATCCCTTTCTCACATAAAAAGAGAGGTCCCAAACAAAGGGTGTTGCAGTGTTAAACAAAAAACAAACATTAAGCACCCAAATAAATCATGAAATAATATCATTTTGTAGTGCAACGCCTCCTGGGGGCTCTGCATGGAGGAATGTTAAATGAGCCGAAGGCTTTTATTAACTAGGGGAGGCAAGAAGATATCCAAAGAAATAAAGAGAAAAGAGGGAGAATTATAAAGAAAGGAACCCTCGGTCTGATAACTCTGTCCCTCCCTGCCTGCACCTTCTGGTGTTTGTAGGTGGTCTGCAGGACTTCCCTGTAGCTCATGGAAGGCCAGCCCAAATCCTCTTCCTGGATCTGCAGCTGCTGCTGCTGCAACTCTGCTTCCCCCTGAGTGCTGCTCCACCAGGAAGAGAGGAAAAGGTGTGCTGATGCTTAAAGGGCCCAACACTTTCCCCCTTCCAGACCTCTTGGGCCACTGTAGCCACGTTTCAAGGAACAACAGTGGATGGTGAGAGGTGAGACACTCCCAAAGAGTGCTTAGCTCTGCTGTTGTATCCAACCCATCATGGATTCAGAAGTGGAAGCAACCAAAACGTCATCTAGCTCCATCTCCCTGGTGTGGAATCTTCTCAGGCAGATTGACCCAAGGAGCCCAAACAGCCTGTTGCCACAAGGAAAGAGTAGCTATGCTATGCAACAGAATAAAAATAGGAACAACAAAACACACACACACCCAAATCCCCAACAAAAATGTCAGCCAAGCCAGCCAAGTTATATGTTTTTTTATTTTATTACACAAAAAATAATACAAACATACACATACATACATTTAATATTCATAATATTCAAATTCCATTTCAATATCCTTATCTGAATTGAAATCCAAAAAAAACAAATATATGGGAAATTCAGTAAGAAAAGAGAAAGACGAAGTACAAAATTAAACAATTCATTGATCTTGAAAAAGAAAAAAAATAGAAAAAGGAAAAAATAGGGGGGAAGGGGGGGAAAGAGGAGGAGCGGAGAAAAGAAAAGAAAAATAAGAAGAATGACTGACTCGCTTGATCTCTTTCAATTATTCTATTTAATACATTTTTCATTTGATTCGCTAATATCCCAGTAAATATTTTATAATCTATATTTAATAAAGATATTGGCCTGTAGTTCTTAATTAACTTCATGTTAGAATCTCCTTTTGGTATCAATGTTATTAGGGCTTCCTGCCAAGACCTTGTGTTAATCCTTTTTCTAATATTTCATTCATTATTTCTTTTAATCTTGGAGTTAACAAATCTTCTAATATCTTATAATCTTTGACCGAAATTCCACCAGGCCCAGGTAACTTCCCTTCTTTCATTTTCCTTATCACTTTTTTTATTTCCTCCTCTTGAATTTCCGCATTTAGATGTTGATATTCTAATTCATTAATTTCTGGTATTTTATTTTTTGTCAAATAATTTTGGATTTCTTTCTCTTCCTTCCCTTCCTCTTTGTAAAGCTTTTTGTAATAATTTATGAATTTTCTTTAATTTGTTGTGAATCCGTAATTTCTTATTTTATTTATTGTTCTATCACTTTGTTTTTCTTTAATTAACCATGCTAACATTCTCCCAGGTTTATTGGCTTGTTCAAAGTACCTTTGTTTTGTCCACAAAATTTTATTTTTAACTTCATTATTTATTATCTCCGATAAATGTTTTTGTAATCTTTTAATATGTTGTCTTAAATCTTCATTCCTTGGGTTTTTTATTAAATCTTTTTCTTTCTCTCTTATTTGTTTATTCATTTCCATTATATTTTTCTCTTTCTCTTTTTTTTTATCCTTTTCATTTGTTGAATACTAAAACCTCTCATATAGGCTTTGCTTGACTCCCATATTATTTTCTTGTCAGTATCCTATCTTTCATTTATTTCGAAGAATTCTTTCAAAACTTCTTTTGCTTTTATTACTCTCTGATCATCCCTCCATATCTCATCATTTAACCTCCACCTTCCTTTCATGTTATTACCAAACCTCAGTTGAATCGATACCGGATTGTGGTCTGAAATAGATCTATTTTGTATCTCTGCTTTTTCTAGGTTTAGCATTAATCTTTGTATCTTTGTATTCATCAGTGTATCTGATGAAGTGTGCATGCACACGAAAGCTCATACCAAAATAAAAACTTAGTTGGTCTTTAAGGTGCTACTGAAGGAATTTTTTTATTTTGTTTCGACTCGGACCAACACGGCTACCTACCTGTAATTAATCTTTTGGTTAGCCATATTGAATCTATTCTTCCCCCAGATTTCTTAGCATCAGAGTAGTGCGTGATATCTTTTGCCATAGGATTTTTAGTTCTCCAGGTGTCATATAATTCAAAATTCTCAGATAATTGAAAAAATGAAAGTGGCAATTTACCTGAGTTATTAATTCTATCTCGTTGTGTTCTATTCATTTCCATAGAAATCACACCATTCATGTCGTTGTTGTTAAGTCGTTTAGTCGTGTCCGACTCTTCGTGACCCCATGGACCATAGCACGCCAGGCACTCCTGTCTTCCACTGCCTCCCGCAGTTTGGTCAAACTCATGTTCGTAGCTTCGAGAACACTGTCCAACCATCTTGTCCTCTGTCGTCCCCTTCTCCTAGTGCCCTCAATCTTTCCCAACATCAGGGTCTTTTCCAAGGATTCTTCTCTTCTCATGAGGTGGCCAAAGTATTGGAGCCTCAGCTTCACAATCTGTCCTTCCAGGGAGCACTCAGGGCTGATTTCCTTCAGAATGGATAGGTTTGATCTTCTAGCAGTCCATGGGACTCTCAAGTGTCTCCTCCAGCACCATAATTCAAAAGCATCAATTCTTCGGCGATCAGCCTTCTTTATGGTCCAGCTCTCACTTCCATACATCACTACTGGGAAAACCATAGCTTTAACTATACGGACCTTTGTCAGCAAGGTGATGTCTCGGCTTTTTAAGATGCTGTCTAGGTTTGTCATTGCTTTCCTCCCAAGAAGCAGGCATCTTTTAATTTCGTGACTGCTGTCACCATCTGCAGTGATCAAGGAGCCCAAGAAAGTAAAATCTCTCACTGCCTCCATTTCTTCCCCTTCTATTTGCCAGGAGGTGATGGGACCGGTGGCCATGATCTTGGTTTTTTTGATGTTGAGCTTCAGACCATATTTTGCGCTCTCCTCTTTCACCCTCATTAAAAGGTTCTTTAATTCCTCCTCGCTTTCTGCCATCAAGGTTGTGTCATCTGCATATCTGAGGTTGTTGATATTTCTTCCGGCAATCTTAATTCCGGCTTGGGATTCATCTAGTCCAGCCTTTCGCATGATGAATTCTGCATATAAGTTAAATAAGCAGGGAGACAATATACAACCTTGTCGTACTCCTTTCCCAATTTTGAACCAATCAGTTGTTCCATATCCAGTTCTAACTGTAGCTTCTTGTCCCACATAGAGATTTCTCAGGAGACAGATGAGGTGATCAGGCACTCCCATTTCTTTAAGAACTTGCCATAGTTTGCTGTGGTCGACACAGTCAAAGGCTTTTGCATAATCAATGAAGCAGAAGTAGACATTTTTCTGGAACTCTCTAGCTTTCTCCATAATCCAGCGCATGTTTGCTATTTGGTCTCTGGTTCCTCTGCCCCTTCGAAATCCAGCTTGCACTTCTAGGAGTTCTCGGTCCACATACTGCCTAAGCCTGCCTTGTAGAATTTTGAGCATAACCTTGCTAGCGTGTGAAATGAGCGCAATTGTGCGGTAGTTGGAGCATTCTTTGGCACTGCCCTTCTTTGGAATTGGGATGTAGACTGATCTTCTCCAATCCTCTGGCCATTGCTGAGTTTTCCAAACTTGCTGGCATATTGGGTGTAGCACCTCAACAGCATCATCTTTTAAAATTTTAAATAGTTCAGCTGGAATATCATCACTTCCACTGGCCTTGTTATTAGTAGTGCTTTCTAAGGCCCATTTGACTTCACTCTCCAAGATGTCTGGCTCAAGGTCAGCAACCACACTACCTGGGGTGTACGAGACCTCCATATCTTTCTGGTATAATTCCTCTGTGTATTCTTGCCACCTCTTCTTGATGTCTTCTGCTTCTGTTAGGTCCTTACCACTTTTGTCCTTGATTATGGTAATCTTTGTACGAAATGTTCCTTTCATATCTCCAATTTTCTTGAACAGATCTCTGGTTTTCCCCATTCTATTGTTTTCCGCTATTTCTTTGCATTGCTCATTTAAGAAGACCCTCTTGTCTCTCCTTGCTGCTTTTTGGAAATCTGCATTCAGTTTCATGTATCTTTCCCTATCTCCCTTGCATTTTGCTTGCCTCCTCTCCTCCGCTATTTGTAAGGCCTCGTTGGACAGCCATTTTGCTTTCTTGCATTTCCTTTTCCTTGGGATGGTTTTCGTTGCTGCCTCCTGTATAATGTTACGAGCCTCCATCCATAGTTCTTCAGGCACTCTGTCCACCAAATCTAAATCCTTAAACCTGTTCCTCACTTCCACTGTGTATTCATAAGGGATTTGATTCAGATTGTATCTTACTGGCCCAGTGGTTTTTCCTACTTTCTTCAGTTTAAGCTGGAATTTTGCTATAAGAAGCTGATGATCTGAGTTACAGTCAGCTCCAGGTCTTGTTTTTGCTGACTGTATAGAGCTTCTCCATCTTTGGCTGCAGAGAATATAATCAATCTGATTTCGATGCTGCCCATTTGGTGATATCCATGTGTAGAGTCGTCTCTTGTGTTGTTGGAAGAGAGTGTTTGTGATGACCAGCTTGTTCTCTTGACAGAACTCTATTAGCCTTTGCCCTGCTTCATTTTGAACTCCAAGGCCAAACTTGCCAGTTATTCCTTTTATCTCTTGATTCCCTACTTTAGCATTCCAATCCCCTGTAATGAGAAGAACATCCTTCTTTGGTGTCATTTCTAGAAGGTGTTGTAGGTCTTCATAGAATTGGTCAATTTCACTTTCTTCAGCACCGGTAGTTGGTGCATAAACTTGGATTACTGTGATGTTAAAAGGTCTGCCTTGGATTCGTATCGAGATCATTCTGTCATTTTTGAGATTGCATCCCATTACAGCTTTTGCCACTCTTTTGTTGACTATGAGGGCCACTCCATTTCTTCTACAGGATTCTTGCCCACAGTAGTAGATATGATACCCGGTAGTCACCCGAACTGAATTCGCCCATTCCCTTCCATTTTAGTTCACTGATGCCCAGGATGTCGATATTTATTCTTGTCATCTCATTTTTGACCACATCCAGCTTACCTCCATCCATGGTTCTTACATTCCAGGTTCCTATGCAATATTTTTCTTTACAGCATCGGACTTTCCTTTCGCTTCCAGGCATATCCGCAACTGAGCGTCCTTTCGGCTTTGGCCCAGCTGCTTCATCAGCTCTGAATCTACTTGTACTTGTCCTCCGCTCTTCCTCAGTAGCATGTTGGACGCCTTCCGACCTGAGGGGCTCATCTTCCAGCGTCATAACTTTTATATGCCTGTTGTCTTTGTCCATGGAGTTTTCTTGGCAGGGATACTGGAGTGGCTTGCCAGTTCCTTCTCCAGGTGGATCACGTTTAGTCAAAACTCTCCACTATGACCTGTCCATCTTGGGTGGCCCTGCATGGCATAGCTCATAGCTTCTCCGAGTTATTCAAGCCCCTTCGCCACGACAAGGCATTGATCCATGAAGGGGACCATTCATGTCACCCATCATTATTATATTTTCTCCCATGTAGTCCCATAACATCTCTTCTACACCTTAAAAAAATTCATCTTTCCTATTGTTAGGGGCATAAATCCCTATTACAATCACTCTCCCCACCTTTGTAAAAATTTCCACTCCTAACTAATATTCTCCCTTCTTCATCTTTGAATAACATCTGTGGTTTCAGCCAAGTTATATGTTGAAGAGGGTGCCACTCATGTGATACCACAGTTCCTGTTTAAAAAAGATGGTTTACTTAATATTTGTACCACCGTATTCCCTCTGTGCAGGATCAAAAGGTGAGTGTAAATACTGAGGTTTGGGTTGGAAAATCTATACATTCCGTCATCCCCACCCCCTTATTCAGCTCCTAAAGACACAGCATAAATCTGACCAGCATTATTTATGTGGCAAAGGGCATGCACAACCTCACTGACCCTCACGGACTGCCAGTCCAGACCCTCATTGGAAGCTGACAGAGTTTCCCATAAGCCACTGCAGCTAAAGCAGCACAACATACACAGAAACACCTTTAGGGAGCAGTATAAGACCGTTGTATATATTGTTTGGGCTGCTTGCATTGTAATGATTTACTTAAACCATGAATTGTTAGTATACATGAATGCAAAGTCAATCAAGGTTTCTAAGGCAACTTGACACTGCTTGAAAATTTTAGCCATCATGAAATAAAATAAAATATTCTATGTAAATTCAATAACCATTTCAGTGGGGCGAGTCTGCAGCAGGACTTCATGCCAAGAGCAATTCTGTTACCAGCTCAAGGGGCCGTACGCTTTTAATTATCACTGGATTCATCTTTCCTCTCACTATAACAGAACTGTTTCAAGAAATATTTTTAGAGCGGTTCATTTGCTTTATTAGCATGCCTTGGCATTGTGAATGCTCTTGTCTGTACTACCACCACCGACGCCTCCTTCTGGAGTTCTCTTATCTGCCTAGTAAGTTGTCAAGATTGGTTTCCCCTTGTGATCACACGGGATGCTATTTTGCAAGAAGCACAATTAGAGTGGGAGTTGTTTCCCAATTAAATAAGGTCAAAGTAGCAGGACCCCCAAAGCAAACACCTGGAAAAGGAACAAAGGAGGCAACAGCAACAGAGGAATAAAAGGATCCGTCCAAGATGCATGAATCAGGTGGGAATTATCCTCCCGCAGTAATTTCTTCAGCTGTGCTGAATGAGTGAAAGACTTTTGAAGTGGATGTCAGAATTAGAGAATGTTTGGTACACCTCTAGTATTGAGTCTTTAAATGTGTTCCTGAAAGGCTGAACATAAATCATATCATCAGAAGTCAAGCTCACCAGGGGTGCCAGGGCTGAGGGAAATTTTCAAGGAGGGGGCCTGGCCCACTCAATGTCCCATGGCCAGGGGCGAAGCAAGGGGGCACATTGGGGCAGGTTGCCCCGGGTGCCACCCTGGAGGGGGTGACACTCAGCGCCCCCTCCCCACGACTCCCAAGCTGAACCCCACTGCCTGGTAAAAAGCCTCGCTCAGCGCAACGGCGGCAGCTGCACATGCACTCTACATAGCAATGCCTCGCCCCCAGGTGCGCGTCATGTTTGCCACTCCGGGTGCCCAAGCAGTTTCCTACGCCAGTGCCCATGGCAACATGTGCATGCCATGCACACATGCTGCATGATGTGCCCATGTCAGGTGCGCATGCTGCGTGGTTTGTGCGCATGACATGAGCACGTTGCATGGCACTGGCTCCATAAATCACAAGGACAAACCAGTGTACCTGAAGGTCTCTGACATATTGCAGAAGAAGCGACCTAATCCTTTCCACACTCTACAAAAGATCAAGGCTAGGTAAATTCTTTCATTCTCTGTCATTGTTTGTTTGTTTGTTTACATATTTCTTTACATTTATAGAAATATTTATAGACCGGTATTTCATAAACAATGACAAAGCAGTTTACAACAAATATACATTAAACCATATAGTAAATGCATGTAAAAAGGTTAGAAACAGACATCAATGAAAGATTGTGCAAAGACACATCCTTGCTTTGCCCCTTAGGGCTGGTGGAATAAAGAAGTTGCCCGCTGAGTAATTCCTGGGGGCACCTTCTGTGCAAAAAGCTGCTCATGTTTCTTCTGGTGACAGTCCAAACAGAGGTGGCACATCACTGAAAAACTAGAGCAGATGACATGTCCCAAGGCTGGTTTGCCAGGAAGCTCTTAAGAAGCAGGGATTCTTTAGCTGTGATTCCTGCCTTGCAGGGGGTGGACTAGAGGACCCTTAGGACCAGGGCTGGCCCTAAGGGAAGGCTGGGTGGTGCAATGTGCCAGGGCGTCGGGCCGCCGCGCTGCGCCCACCAGACAGCCACGCTGGAAAACGGGGGGGGGGGGTGCCGGAGGGATCTTCGCGCCACAGCGCCACGGTGCCAGATATGCTTAAGATGACCCTGCTTAGGACCCCTTCCAACTCTACCATTTAATGATTTTGTGATCCAACGTATGGGGGAAATTTAGGGAGATGTCAAAATGGGTGGGAGGTTGTTTTAGGAAGGTGGATATTATAAGCTGCAGTGCCCCACCTCTGCCACTGAACACCACCAGCCTTTGCTCTGTGGGAGTCCCAGAGGCCTCTGCAGGGAAAACTGAGGAGCGGGAAGGACTTGGCTCTTCTGCAACTTCTGTGGAACCCAAATAGGCATTTGGAAAGAGTTTGGCTTCCTTTACTGAGCATGGTGGTAAGTTCTTGCTGGTGGAAGTGAGGCTTTCCTTTGGAACATTCTCAACAGCATGCTTTTGCTAAGGATGAAATGCCAAAGCAGACCGCAGGGAATACAATGCCAAAGATGAATTAAAGAAAAACCCCATGAATCTGATATATATCCTCTCAGTATAAAGGCTTTCATATCTAGGAATCCTATAATGGTATGGAGCAGCCATGGTTGCCAATTTAACTTTTCTCATCTTTCAGTGGTTGTTTTGTTTTTTGACTCAAGGAGGGTGAAGTGAATTTGTGGTTACTACCTCTGACGCGGATGCTGTAACTGTATGGTGACTGTAACAAAAGAAATGGAAAAAGTGCACGGTGCATTAAAATATTCCATTATTATAAAATATTCCATTAATATTAATAATATACATTGTTTTGAAGATGAGTTTAAAATGAACTGCTCAGAACCTTCATCTGACTAACAACGAGCATGCTTTAAACATCTACCTCTTTCTTTAGCCACAAGTGGAAAGTTCTCCTGTCTGAAAAAGCTGCTTGATATTCACATTGCTTAATGTTAAACACCATGACACAACTTGTAGGAAGATGTTTGCGTCCTCAAACAAAGGTTGTCTGTATCATGTATGCTGTACACCAGAAGTTGCTTGGGTATTTTCAGTGTTATTCAGTAGATCATGCTACTTCTCAAATCATACATTTAAAACACATTAAAGCACATGACACCCCCCAAAGAATCCTGGGAATTGTAGTTTGTTAAGGGTGCTGGGGATTGTAGCTCTGCAAGGGTGAAACTTCAGTTCCCAGGATTCTTTGCAGGAAAGTCAAGCACCCTAAAAGTATGTTCATTGGCACAACAAGGGAAAATTCACGAGAACCTCCCACCACTTCCTTAACATGACCACACTGGAGGAAACCAAGCAGGTAAGACAGGAATAAAGAAATCGAATTTGGTTAAACACCAGAAATATGAAGTACTTAAGGATGATCTGTGGGCCTGACAAGACATCTCGAGAGGTGTGCTGTCTCCCCAGGACCAAGATGTAACAGAATGGCTGCAAGGAATCATAAAACCCACTGACAAATACCGCTTCCTTTTGGTCCATGTGGGAACCGATGACACTGCAAGCCATAGCCTTCAGAAGATCAAAAGTGATTATGAGGCTCTGGGCAGGAAGTTGAAGCAATTAAATGCACAAATTGTCATCTCATCTGTCCTCCCAGTTGAACGACGTGGCACAGGGAAAGAGGGAAAAATAAGGGAAGTGAACAACTGGCTTCGCAAATGGTGCAAACAGGAACGGTTTGGATTCTTAGATCACGGTCTGCAGTTTCTTGAAAATGGACTTCTGGAAAGTGATGGGCTGCACCTCACAAGGGTTAGGAGGAATGTTTTTGCCATGAATCTCAAAAACCTCATCAGGAGGGCTTTAAACTGACTTATGTGGTCCTGTGGGAGGGAGACAGTGGTCCTGAAGGTAGGAGTCTATCAAGTGCTGAAGATGATTATCCAAATGTCAGGGACCAAATGGAGCAAACTGCACACAATCCTAGTGGTGGGAGGAAAAAATCCTTAAATAAGAGGCTGGGGGTGATCAATGGTCTTCAATGTCTGTATACTAATGCACAGAGCATGGGAAATAAACAAGATGAACTTGAGCTCTTGGTACAGCAAACTAAATACGACATAAGAGGCATCACTGAAACCTGGTGGGATGAGTCTCATGATTGGAATGTAGTACTAGAGGGATACAATCTATTTCTGAGAAATAGACCAAACAGGAAAGGAGGAGGAGTGGCGTTATATGTCAGGGATGTGTATACCTGTGAAGAGATCCAGGATTTAAAACTTCATAGCCATATGGAGAGTATCTGGGTCAAAATTAAAGGGGAGAGAAATAACAGTGATCTCATTGTGGGAGTTTACTATAGATCCCCAAGCCAAACTGAGGACACAGATGATGCCTTCCTGGAACTGATGGCCAAGCATTCAAAAGGAAGTGAGATAGTAGTAATGGGGGATTTCAACTATCCTGATATTTGTGGGATGTCAAACTCAGCCAAGAGCATAAGGCAGCCTGACAACAATACCAGGAACGATTCTAGAGCAGATCATTAAGCAAACGGTCTGTGAGCACCTAGAAAGAAACTCTGTGATCACTAAAAGTCAGCATGGGTTTATGAAAAATAGGTCATGTCAGACTAATCTGATCTCATTTTTTGACAGAATTACAAGCCTGGTAGATGAAGGGAATGCTGTGGATGTAGCCTATCTTGATTTCAGCAAGGCCTTTGACAAGGTGCCCCATGATATTCTTGTAAAGAAGCTGGTAAAATGTGGGCTAGACAATGCTACCATTCAGTGGATTTGTAGCTGGCTTACTGACCGAACCCAAAGGGTGCTCATCAATGGCTCCTCTTCATCCTGGAGAGAAGTGACTAGTGGGGTGCCACAGGGTTCTGTCTTGGGCCCAGTCTTATTCAACATCTTTATCAGTGAGTTGGATGATGGCCTTGAGGGCATCCTGATCAAGTTTGCAGATGACACCAAATTGGGAGGGGTGGCTAATACCCCAGAGGACAGGATCACACTTCAAAATGACCTTAACAGATTAGAGAACTGGGCCAAAGCAAACAAGATGAATTTTAACAGGGAGAAATGTAAAGTACTACACTTGGGCAAATAAAAAATAAAAAATGAAAGGCACAAATACAGGATGGGGGACACCTGGCTTGAGAGCAGTACATGTGAAAAGGATCTAGGAGTCTTGGTAGACCACAAACTTGACATGAGTCAACAGTGTGATGCAGCAGCTTAAAAAAGCCAATGTAATTCTGGGCTGCATCAATAGGAGTATAGCATCTAGATCAAGGGAAGTAATAGTACCACTGTATTCCACTCTGGTCAGACCTCATCTGGAGTACTGTCAGGGCCGGCCCTACGGCCAGTCTGGGTCACGCAGGGCGCCACGGCGGCACCTGCCCAGCCGCCTGTCGTGCAGCTGAGCCCGCCCGCCCGCCCGTCGCGCTGGAAAACGGGGCACCAGAGGTGCTTAAGACGGCCCTGAGTACTGTATCCAGTTCTGGGCACCACAGTTCAAGAAGGATACTGACAAGCTGGAATGTGTCCAGAGGACGGCAACCAAAATGGTCAAAGGTCTGGAAACGATGCCTTATGAGAAACGGCTTAGGGAGCTGGGTATGTTTAGCCTGGAGAAGAGAAGGTTAAGGGGCGATATGATATCCATGTTCAAATATATAAAAGGATGTCATATAGAGGAGCGTGAAAGGTTGTTTTCTGCTGCTCCAGAGAAGCGGACACGGAGCAATGGATTCAAACTACAAGAAAGAAGCTTCCACCTACACATTAGGAAGAACTTCCTGATAGTAAGAGCTGTTCGACAGTGGAATTTGCTTCCAAGAAGTGTGGTGGAGTCTCCTTCTTTGGAGTCTTTAAGCAGAGGCTTGACAGCCATATGTCAATAATGCTTTGATGGTGTTTCCTGCTTGGCAGGGGGTTGGACTGGATGGCCCTTGTGTTCTCTTCCAACTCTTTGATTCTATGAAGCTAGCAAATCCAGAGGTGCAATATTTAAAAAGAGAGAGAGATAAATATGGACAGATACCATTTGGGGAAGAGTCAGGATGGGGCTAACTTCAATGAAAATGTGGTTAGAATTAGAGTGTTAAGAATGCAAAGAACATGTCATTGTTCTTTTTATTTCTTTGTTTCACATTTTTACAACATTTTCCAGGGGCCTGTGAACAGCAGGAGATATTCGCCAGCTTTACTTGCTGACTAGTAACATAAATCAGACTTACAACTCTTCCCTGCCTCCCACTTTGTCAATGAGGTGGCACACTAGAGAGTTACATCTCATGGAACACAGCGCGTCCTCTCCTAATGCAAAATGTACCTGAAGCGTCAGTGAGTCGTGCTTTTCTCTGTGTCTGTGTGAACACACACAGCTAATCTTTAACATGTGTTAAACATTGACTATGTGGGCTCACTGACAAATTATAAATTGCTCAGGTATATTTTAAACGTATGAATTAGTGCGGGAAGCAATATTCAGTTTGGAAGGGAAAAAAGATTATAGCTAACGTACTACACACATACTGGGGATTAATATTAATTTCCCTTAAAGAAACGAAACCGAAGCAGCCACGTGTTTCACCTGGCAAACATTCTGAAATCATGGGGCTTGTTCTAAGAACATTCTGAATAATCCTTGCCTCCCTTTTCACCTCTAGGAATTTTCCTTTAAATGGAAATGAAAAAAAGAAGCAACCCTCTTCCTTCCCTGCCTGCCCCTTTCAAGGCTGTGGTGATGTGGAAAAGAAGCAGCAGCCTGGAAGAAGTGGTGGCTTCTCCAGACTGGAAGCAGAAAACCTTGTCATAAAAAGGCAGGCTCCCCTTTCGCCTGCATGCCCCCCCCCCCCCCGGCAGATGGGCTTTTTAAATGATGGGCTTAACCAGCTTCCTTTCCCCCCATTGTTGCTTTTAATTTCTTGCCACTGCTTTGGGGTGACATCTCTACAGGGAAGAGATTACAGAGCTGAAACGGAGGGGGGGGAATAAGTAAATAATGAACAACAACAACTAAATCTTTTTCTTCTCAATGTAATGGTGAATGTATGGGAAGCTTTAAACTGCAGCAGCATTTTGACACTGTGGATAGAACTCCCCCCCCCCCCATATATTCCTTTGAGGTTCATCTTTCAGACCACAGGTCTGTTCTGCTGCCAACTCCTTGGAAGTGTTTAGTGACTGTGGAACTGTTGCCTGCTCTCTTCAGAACTTCACACTTCATTTTTCCCGGTTCCTGCAAGCAGCAGCAAATATTTCACCATTCTGGTTTGCTGGCTACTGCCATTAATCAGACTTAGAAACCCCCTCCAAAACAATCCAGTCCTGACAGGGCATTAAGCTTTTCTTTTCGGGTTGGATCCAGTAGTCAATGGGGGCTTGTATTCCCCTCCCCTGTAAAACTGCAAAAAGGTTTTTTAAGGATTGACAGCATTTGGGTGATGCAATGCAAAGCGTAACAGGGTAGAAAAGATTTGAAGAAGTCTTAAGCATGAAAAATGTTAGTTCTTCCCAATGTTTCACAATGCAGTGGGAAGCTGCACTTAATTTCCACAAAGAATATGGTAGGAGCATCATGTGTTGGTCCCAAAGACTCACCTAGTTAGAAAGATGATCCTTTATGCTGGACTAAAACAAATTGGTCCAATTAAGCACACACAATCCTCTTATCCCAAACCCAGTTAAGGGACTTTTATCCTTTAACTTTTATCTGATGGTGGAAGTCAGAGGTCAAAGCTTGTCTGGTCCATCTGTATGTAGCAGGTGGAGGTGATGATGATGATGATGATTTATTACTTATACCCCGCCCATCTGGATGGGTTCCCCCAGCCACTCTGGGCGGCATCCAACAGGAGATTAAAAGTGCATTAAAACATCAGTCATTAAAAACTTTCCTAAACAGGGCGGCCTTCAGATGCCTTCTAAACGTCAGATAGTTGTTTTTCTCTTTGACATCTGATGGGAGGGCGTTCCAGAGGGCGGGAGCCACTACCAAGAAGGCCCTCTGCCTGGTTCCCTGTAATCTCACTTTCCGCAGTGAGGGACCTGCCAGAAGGCCCTTGGAGCTGGACCTCAGTGTCCAGGCTGAATGATGGGGGTGGAGACGCTCCTTCAGGTATACTGGACTGAGGCCATTTAGGGCTTTAAAGGTCAGCACCAACACTTTGAATTGTGCTCAGAAACATACTGGGAGCCAATGTAGGTCTTTAAGGACCAGTGTTATGTGGTCTCGGCAGCCGCTCCCAGTCACCAGTCTAGCTGCCGTATTCAGGATTAGTTGTAGTTTCCGGATCACCTTCAAAGGTAGCCCCACATAGAGTGCATTGCAGTAGTCCAAGTGAGAGATAACTAGAGCATGCACCACTCTGGTGAGACAGTCTGCGGACAGGTAGGGTCTCAGCCTGAGTACCAGATGGAGCTGATAGACAGCTGCCCTGGACACAGAATTGACCTGTGCCTCCATGAACAGCTGTGAGTCAAAAATGACTCCCAGGCTGCGCATCTGGTCCTTCAGGGGAACAGTTATCCCATTCAGGACCAGGGAGTCCTCCACACCTGCCCGCCTCCTGTCCCCCACAAACAGTACTTCTGTCTTGTCAGGATTCAACATCAATCTGTTAGCCACCATCCATCTTCCAACCGCCTCCAGGCACTCACACAGGACTTCACCACCTTCACTGGTTCTGATTTAAAAGGGTGATAGAGCTGGGTATCATCCGCATACTGATGAACACATACCTGATGATCTCTCCCAGAGGCTGCATGTAAATGTTAAAAAGCATGGGGGAGAGGACAGAACCCTGAGGCACCCCACAAGTGAGGGCCCAGGGGTCTGAAGACTCATACCCCCCACCACTTTCTGGACGTGACCCAGGAGGAAGGAGCGGAACCACTGTATGACCGTGCCCCCTGCTCCTAGCTCCTCTAGACAATGGACTTTGTGATCCTTTTGTAAAGCTGTGGTATTACACACAGATAGATGATACCTGTCACTACATCTATTTTGGATTTTGCAAAACAGGGTGATCAATAAGTGAAATGCTAGAAAAGAGTTTTGCCATTTATTCCAGCCACTGTAAAACAATTTTCATCATTCTTCCATACACGGACGATGCAACAGCAAAAATCGTTCAGATGAATTTCTAGTTATGGTTCTGGGTTGACATCGAGGTGAGAGTTAATAGTATTTCTACTCCCAACATTTGAATAGAGATGTTTCTGAGAGTTTGTTATACTCTGGAGGTGGGGAGAAGAATATGTTTGCCTCAGGAATTGGCTTATACCTTATTGTGAAAGCTAGCAAATTTCTCTAGTTACCTAGGTAGAACAGGAAGACGTACATTGCAGGGTAAATAATGCTTCATATTGTGAATTTTGGCTATCAGCACAAAGTGAATGCAAAAGATGTGTCTAAAGTGTTACTAAATCACTCCACCCCTTGGTTGGTAAACAACACATAGGGCAGTTTGTATTTTGTCACGCATTGCTGCAAGAGGCTATTTTAATGAAAAAAAGTAACTATAAAAAGCACCCGCCATTTCATTGAGCGCATTCAGAATACTTTTCAACTCTGATTAAGGCTGTGTTTATTTAAAGCACAAGTCTTGCCCCAGAGAATCCTGGGAACTCCTAGAGATGTAACTCCCAGGATTCTTTGAGGGCAATTGTGTGCTTTGAACATACACGGTGTGTGCAGCATGGCAGAGAAGGAGCATTGTGGCAGTGACTGTCAGAGTCTTCCTTCAGAGTGGGAGAGGTATTAAAGCGAGTGGTTTTTTTGGGTCATGTGGTGGAGAGAAGCACCTTGCTTGTTGCACTCCAGATGTGCACCATATTCCATTTTTCACCCCATCTTTTATTTTTCCTGTTCTCTCCATCCCACCCATCCCTTCTCTTTTTAAAAATAATCATTCAAGTGAGGAGGCAACTGAGCAGCAATATATATGCTCTCATTACAAACAACAGGTGAAAGAAAATGGTAATAAAGAAATTGGGGGAAAAGGATTGTCATAATTTTCTGTAGAATTAGTTATGCAGTAAACAACTACTCTCCCCTCACTGCCTCATTCTTACTAAACATTTAATTGATTTATTTACTTGCAATATTTAGAGACTCCCTGTCATCTGAAGGTCCAAAGCAAACTAATAAAATTAAAACCAAAATTAAACACTAATATTAAAACAAGTTAACATAAATCCCATACAAATAAAACAGCAGCAGCAATAACAACCCAAATGTTCCTGACTGTATGCGATAAAAAGCTCACCTAAAAACAAGGGCACCCTTTTGCACTGTCAAGTCTTGGAATCTCCACTCTTCTGAAATAATTTCTCCTCTCCTAAAACAGGAGAGCAAATTACAATGGGAATTAAATGTTTCTGAATTCCCCTTGCTATTCTGTACCCATCCTGCTTGAGTGGGAGAGTAAACAGAATTGTGTGCACTGAGAAGTGTGTAGAGAGAACTGCACCCGTTATGGACCTGCTTACGTGAAAGGATAGCACTGAGGTGATGGGAAATGGCCAAGAGAGAATCCGGTGGGCTCTTTTTCTTTCTTTTTTTGCTCCTTGGCATTTAAAGGCAATCCAGATAAGACTTAAGAGGGGTACCACAGACAGCACCCAGGGCAGGGACTGAAGCATTTCAGTAGATCCTGGGTGAGAACAAAGACTAGTGTGGATCAAAAACAGAAAACTTGACAGAATATGCATGCATTTAGAAAAATGCAGGGCTTTTCTTTAGAAAGAAATTTCTATGAACTGATTTGAATGTAGTAACTTCAGCACAACTCCTATTACACCATAACTATAAATTCTGGAAGCTTCCTGGAACACATTCACAGATACCTGCATGCCTTGTCTATATTAGACACAGTACAATACATCCTGCCATTCATGCATAATAACTTCTCCAATTCCATCCGGAATTCATGCAGCAACATGGTTTCAAAGAATGACAATGGCGTGAAGAATGTACACTTCAGAGAAAATGAAGATGCTGTCCTGTGAGACACTGTCACCCACGCAAGACTTTCACAGGTTAATCATCTGATAAACCCAGAGGCAACTTCTACAAAGTCAACCTAACTACGTAAGTGCTATGGGGAATGTGCCAAAGTGGCAGGTGGCAAAGTTGATGGAAGAGAGGGAGAAACTTCAATACAGGGCGCTTTGGCGGAAAAACAAGTAAAAACAACCACTACCGTACACATTTTATTGTTAAAGGAGTTCTGTACAAAGTCAAGGAAAGGCACAGCCTGAAACCATCCTGATTGACGGTGGATGTATGTACAGTGAGGTGCAATAAATCATTCCAGGATGTAGCTCAGAATAACACCCGTTTCCCATCCCAAATACTTCCGGAATGATACACCATTGTTGCAACTGTGAAACCAGTTCAGGATGCTGAATAACTGGGACAGAACATTAATGAGTACAAAGGCAGATTTATTGTAAGAAATGTGCATTTCAAGCTGCAGCCAGCTCTCCATTGAAGCAAAATTAAAATCCAAAAGCAAGCTAAGTTTGAAATACAGTGGTACATTGGTTCTCAAACTTAGTCCGTTCTGGAAGTCTGTTCCTAAACCAAAGAGTTCCAAAACCAAGGCAGGCTTTCCCATAGAAAGTAATGCAAAATGGATTAATCCATTCCAGACTTTTAAAAACCCTAAAACAGCAATTTAACATGAATTTTACTATCTAATGAGACCATTGATCTATAAAATGAAAGCAATAAACAATGTACCGCAGTCACACAATCAATCAATCAATCAATCAATCAACCAGTAGCCAAACTGGGTTCCACACAGTCACAAAAACAAAACAAAAAAGCTGCAAAAACAGAAACACAAAATAAATAGCAAAAACAGACAGACAAAATGGAAGTGTGGCACTCAAAACGGAGCATGTTCAGCTTCTGAAAAAAGTTCGCAATCTGGTGATTGGGTTCCAAGTTGTTTGAGTACCAAGGCACTCTGTAGTTCTGTTAAATAAACTTCAGAATTCCTTCTAGGAAACTTCTGCTTTGCGTTTGTGGAATTCAATACTACATGTGATTAGACAAGCCTTGTCCCCACAAGGTTTTAAGTGGTCTTTGAAGACTCATCTCTTCTCTGCAGCCTGTATTGGCTCCACTGTGGACCTGTCAGGATCTGACTCTACCTATTATCTTGACCAGCAAGCTAGTTTCTTTTTTAAACAAAATTAGCAGCCTTCTGCAAAATCTAAAATGTGACACAAAACTGGTTTCAAATATCCTTCATAAGACACTGCTTTCTCATTATTATAAGAGCTGCTTCAAACTCCAGTACATTCTGTTAGTGTGGATGGTAGAAACCAGATAGGTGCAATTTCCACCTGACTTTGAATTTTTGCTGTAAGAACATGTTGATCCAAAAAGTTCACTTTCAACAGGGTACAAGGACAATTCAACAGGCAGACACCAGTGAAAAATAAGAAGATTCTCATGAGATGGCAGGCAACCACCAGAGAGAAGCAAGTCTGGCTTCCCTAGGCAGGGACTTCCACAGAGAAAGCCCTCTCCTGAGTTCCATCCAATTGCAGCTCAGATGCTGGTCCTCTTCGCATTCCTCCTCCTTGCTCACTTTTGCCACACAACATACTAAAATCCTTCTTCTCCGGGAGAATATGCTTGCTTTGTTGCTTGTGATTGCTTGGAGAACATACTATGGCAAAGCTCTCGCTCCTGTTCTTACATGAGAGTAAATCATTTTGAAAAAAGTGGCTCTTTTTCTGAGTACACACTGTGCTCATATTTAAAGAAGTATTTGAACTGAAAATTACATTTTAATTAACACGGACTACCACTTATTCTCTGCAATTTAGATGACAACCCTCCATTGAAATCAGTGCATTCTTTTTTGTAAATAATTCTGTATATTCATAAATGCTCTGCACACTATGGTTAGTAAAAGAGAAGTGAAATGTCAAGTAAATTCTGTTCAGTTGTAGGGGTAAATTCAGTTCCTAGCAAATAGAGAATCAAAGTGTTGCATGAGAACAGCGTTAGTGATGTTCAGGGTTTTGTTCTGTTTTTTAAAAATAGAATAAATGCCAAGGGGGTTCTTTTGCAGAGCAGATGGCATGTCTGTGAGGAAGCTACATAATTTAAGAATTCTTTACATGGTATGAAAGTAAAAGAGGTCATTTGCTGGATTCACTAACTTTATTGCATAAGCCGGTGAAAGGGAGTAGTAACTACGTATAGTCATTATCAGATCTCTTTTATTAAGCTGGTGGCACTGTCCGTTAGAGATCCACTTTCAGACTCCATTTTGTGATTTCAGTCAGCACAAAATACTCCTAGAAGACTATTTCCTCCCTTTTGCCTGTTCTATGTGAACACATCCCTTTTACAGTACCATCCTTTTACATCTGCCCATATTCCGCACTGTTTCATAGAATGATAGAACTGTAGAATGGGGGGGGGGGACCTCAGAGAATCATCATCCCAGGAATCTCCACTAAAGCACCCATTTCCTTATTCCTTTGCTCCTTGCAAAAATTTCCACCTCTTCTGACCCTTTTCAAAAGTGCATCTCGTGTGTTCTACAGTAGGCTCTGAAAAAATAATTTACCAAATTATAGCTAACTTAGCAAGCATTCATGAAAGACGGGAAGCAATGTTCACTGATTCCTCCCCCCACCCCCCAGTTCTCTGCACCACTTCACAAGCTGCTCTAGATGGTCCCCCAACCCCCAGGGCAATTTTTTTTTGGGGGGGAGGTGCAAGAGGCCACAGGGGAAAAGGAAACCACTGGAAATGCCAGCCCCTCTTTCCATTGGTGGAAAACTCTTCCCATAAGCAAAACTCTGTTCACAATAGGTGTGTGTGTGTGTGTGTAGTCGTTTAGTCATTTAGTAATTTCCGACTCTTCGTGACCCCATGGACCAGAGCACGCCAGCCACTCCTGTCTTCCCCTGCCTCCCACAGTTTGATCAGACTCAGGTTGGTAGCTTCGAGAACACTGTCCAACCATCTCGTCCTCTGTCGTCCGCTTCTCCTTCTGCCCTCCATCTTTCCCAACATCAGTGTCTTTTCCAAGGGTTCTTCTCTTCTCATGAGGTGGCCAAAGTATTGGAGCCTCAGCTTCACGATCTGTCCTTCCAGGGAGCACTCAGGGCTGATTTCCTTCAGAATGGATAGGTTTGATCTTCTTGCAGTCCATGGGACTCTCAAGAGTCTCCTCCAGCACCATAGTTCAAAAGCATCAATTCTTCGGTGATCAGCCTTCTTCATGGCCCAGCTCTCACTTCCATACATCACTACTGGGGGATGATAGATAGATAGATAGATAGATAGATAGATAGATAGATAGAGAGATAGATATAATATATAGATATAATAGATAGATATAATAGATAGATGATAGACAGATAGACAGATATCCAGTTCCTATTTAAGCAAATGCAAAGATGCAGCCTATCAGAATTTCAGTTTCATTCACTGGTGTGCTTTTTTCATACATTGATTTAATGTCTCATTTGGTTGGTTCACTTGGTTGATGACTGAAACTACAATCTAACACAGATGTGTCTCTCTATCCAACACAGTTAAGCAGTGCGGTGAAACATGCTTATTACTGTGTTGGATTGTGGGCATAATGTCTTGTGGGTGATGAACACTTCCTTGACATTCTCAAGAAATGCTTTCAGCGATGGCGATACTTTTCAGATTGCAAAACACAAGAGCTGGTGAATGGGTCTTAAGCAAAATGAGACTAGACGAATGGCATTTTTTCTATTATAGAATTATTCAGTGAGTCCCAAACTTACCAGTACAGTGGTGCCTTGCTAGATGAATTTAATTTGTTCCACAGGTCAATTTGTATAACAAAAAATTCGTCTAGCGAATCCCATAGGAATGCATTGAAATTTGGGGGGGGGGGTTTGTTTTTTTGCCCATAGGAAGGCATTAATTGAATTTCAATGCATTCCTATGGGAAATCGCGATTCGCTAGATGATTTTTTCGCAAAACGTATTCGTCTTGCGAGGCAACTCCACTAGAAAAATCTCTTCGTTAAGCGAAAAATTCGTCTTACAGGGCATTCGTCTAGCGAGGCACCACTGTAATTAATCCACAACGTAGCAGTTAAGAATGAAATCTGTGAGCCAGGAAACCACGAACTTACAAAGTAGCCCCAGGTGAGCCGCTCACTCTCAGGACACCCCTGAGGAGGATAATTCTGTAAGGGATATTGAAATACTGAATAGAGAAGCAGGGATAACTGCAGTATCAATAACCGCATGGTAGAAGTCACTGCTGAGCTCAGCCCCCTCTGGCAGCTCACTGTGTTCTTTCTTTCCAGTCCTGCATGCGCTAGGGGCAAATGTGCGCATCTACCTAACCAGGGTTCTACGTTGTGCGGGGATCATGCCCCATCACCCCACTCATGGAGGGCTGGCAGCTAGTGGTGTGCCTGAGGGAGCAGGGCTTGGCACCTTCCTCCACATTCCTGCTCTCCTTCACATGACTGTTTTTGCACCTACAAATAGAGCAGAGCCCTCACAACACAGGAAACGGGCTATATGAATTCTATTACAGTAGTTCACATCCCCTTTCAGTTTAATCTGAAATACTTGATCTGTTTCTATTCCTCTTATTTCTTCTTTAGGACAAGAAGTCTCTGCATTCAATAAGCCTGTCTCTACAGCTTGGCTTTTAATAATTTGCGTAATTTATGATGCCTCACTTTGTACGCTTTCCTTCCACTGAATCTCAGCTGTCCAGGTATCATCACTCAATAAGCATACTGTGACTGCAATGCTTCTCACATGGATTGAATTGGATTTTATTGATGGCAAATGCTGTTTAATGTGCTTTCATGTAAAGAAGAAAATAAGAAAAAGAAGCTTTTTTACTGTGCGCTCCCTGTGAAGTCCTTGCACTGCATTACACTGTGTAATGTTTACACTCGTATGAAGCAGGGCCAGCATTTACAGATATGGGTCAGGGGTAGGAGCCACAAAGGGGTCTTTACCATCTCTAATTTTGATGATAAATTCTAATTATCTTGTTGGAATCAAAAGTCCACCACCCTTTCCCAAGAGAGTAATTCCCTAGTGTAAGAATATGCTCCCAGGTGGATGATTCAATGGCATTTGATGAGGAGATGCTCTCTCAGTTTATGTCTTTGCACAGACATCATTGCAGAGGTGGGGAGGGGGAAAACCAGTGACATTTTCATTTGGACAAGGTGGATTTTTTGCAGGTGTGTGTGTGTGTGTGCTGTCACTAAAGACATTCTAACCTTAACACCTTCCTTCCTTCCTTCCTTTACATGTACCATTCCTGGCATTATTGCAACTGCCTCCATTTGGCTTTAAGTTGAGTTTGGCCTCCTGCTGGTATGCTAGCAAACCTTGCAAAATGATTGGTGTCTCAAGTAAGGACCTCTCATAAGGTGTCACTTACGTGGTTTGTAAGTGAAGCTGAACCACATTGGCAGAAGTCTTTGCTTGTATCAGCATGGATATTGATAAGGTGAATAATACTAAAACTCAACTAATGATTACTCAAAGAAACATAATAGGTTTAAATTTCCCAAAATAAACTAGGATATAGAAAAGACATGAATATCTCAAAATAACCTCTAAATAAAGTAAACCTTGACGAGGTGCCGGCTAAGTGACTCGCTTCACTGGAAAATCTCTATCTGTTTCCTCAGAAGGAAAATGTTAAGGGGCTGAGGTTTCCTTATAATCAAAACTAAACAGGAGCTGTAAGCTCTGAAAAGAATTGAAAATTAGATACGGGTAGCAGTCAGGGATAAACTTCCTCAAGATAAGACTATAGTTGTTTAAACCAAAGATTAGCTAACCTATGGGACAATTCAACTAATGAATATCATTGCTCTTAGAAAAGATTCAGTAAAGGGCTGTAAAAGCTCTCCTAGTTGTGATGGTGTGACTCCATTGTTCAGACTGCTAGAGGGTGTTTCTGATTCTTGGCTTATATACCGAGTGGAGCTCCATTTCTTAAAGGGCTAGGAACAATTAATTGTCTTAGGGCGTGTCAAAGGACACTTTCAATAGTAAAATGCAACAAACTTACATAATGCTGGTTCTAAAATGCTCTTAACATAGAGAGACTTATAGAGGAATAATAGTAATGAGGATGGGGGACAGAAGGCGGGCAGGTGTGGAGGACTCTCTGGTCCTGAATGGGGTAACTGTGCCCCTGAAGGACCAGGTGTGCAGCCTGGGAGTCATTTTTGACTCACAGCTGTCCATAGAGGTGCAGGTCAATTCTGTGTCCAGGGCAGCTGTTTATCAGCTCCATCTGGTACGCAGACTGAGACCCTCCCTGCCTGCAGACTGTCTCACCAGAGTGGTGCATGCTCTAGTTATCTCTCGCTTGGACTACTGCAATGCGCTTTATGTGAGGCTACCTTTGAAGGTGATCTGGAAACTACAACTAATCCCGAATGCGGCAGCTAGACTGGTGAGTGGGAGTGGCCGCCGAGACCACATAACACCTAAATTGGCTCCCAGTACGTTTCCGAGCACAATTCAAAGTGTTGGTGCTGACCTTTAAAGCTCTAAACAGCTTCAGCCCAGTATACCTGAAGGAGCATCTCCACCCCCATCGTTCTGCCTGGACACTGAGGTCCAGCTCCGAGGGCCTTCTGGCGGTTCCCTCATTGCGAGAAGCCAAGTTGCAGGCAGAGGTCCTTCTCGGCAGTGGCACCCGCCCTGTGGAACAGCTACCAGATTTTTAGAAGACATCTGAAGGCAGCCCTGTTTAGGGAGGCTTTTAATGTTTAATAGAGGCTCCAATACTTTGGCCACCTCATGAGAAGAGAAGACTCCCTGGAAAAGACCCTGATGCTGGGAAAGACTGAGGGCACAAGGAGAAGGGGACGACAGAGGACGAGATGGTTGGACAGTGTTCTCGAAGCTACGAACGTGAGTCTGACCAAACTGCGGGAGGCAGTGCAAGGCAGGAGTGTCTCGCGTGCTATGGTCCATGGGGTCACGAAGAGTCGGACACGACTAAACAACAACATTATGTTAATTTATTTTTCTGCTAGGAGCCGCCCAGAGTGGCTGGGGAAACGCAGTCAGGTGGGCAGGGTATAAATAATAAATTATTATTATTATTATTATTATTATTAATCGAATCATTGTTGCATTTACATAAGGTTGGAATTTACAGACAGTTCAGCTAGCTTTGTCATTTTGCAATGATCATTGCTGACCTGTTTTCACCTAAAAGGAGCGTGCTTCCAGTATGCCATCTTATTTTTGTATGCCATCCCGGGTCTCATTCCCGGGAACTCCATCCCATTTCCCTTATCTCTGAAAAGTAGCTGGAGGTCACATATTTCACCAAGAGAGACTGGTTTGTAATCAAAATCTGCAGTGTAGTCAGTTGCTATTTAACAACCAAATGCAATTCTTAGATTACAGTCTTGGACAGCTGACTTGGAACTGTGAGGATATACTGAGTGAAACCAATTAACAACTACCGTGTTTCTCATATTATAAGACACGTCTTATATTTATTTTTTCCTCAAAAAAACACACTATGGCTTATTTTCAAGGGATGTCTTATTTTTTTTCCTCCTCCTCCTGCCGCGGCCGGCATTGCTGCTGCCCCTATCACTATGTCTTATTTTCGGGGTATGGCTTATATTCCTTGAATGCTTAAAAATCCTGCTATGGCTTATTTTATGGGCATGTCTTAAAATATGAGAAACAGGGTATCAGTATCTCAATGAGGTCTTATGGCTGTGTGATATGCATGTACTTACATGATGGATATATTTGCAAACACATTTTACCTTTTTATGCATAAGGCTATGTCAAAATATCACATTTGTATGCCCAAAATTGGATAGAGCAATGTGTCGTCAAGAGACCACGTGTTCTGCATGCACAAATGCCAGATTGTTCTGAAGGCACCAGGAGGACACCACTTGCCAAAACTCAGCCAGACTGGGTTGGGTCCGTGTTGGGATGGGCAACTGCCTGCATTGGGTTCCATGACATATGAAAGGTGTAAAAAATAAAACGACACCCTGATTTAGCTCACAGAAAAAGGCAACTACCTCAAGGTAAAAATTTTCCCTTTAAAGTTCCAGTGGATGAGAACATTTTCAGTTCAGAAATGCCAGACTGGTACTTTTTCACAGTTTGAACTACTGAGACAGATTCTTGCACCCTGTCACCGTGTTTGAAGTTGGTATTTTATGTTACGTGATAAGTTGGTGATCTGTCCCTGGCCAGGAGCCCACAATCAGCAAAGTGCAAGGCTTAACTGGGATATCCTGCAAAAAAAAAACCTCTTTCATAGAGAAATATATTGCCTTAAAAACTGAATGTACCCTGTTAACTAATCTTGTAAAATGTGCTAATAATTGGAAACATATGTAGATGTTCAAATTTTGACTGAAAGGCACCTTAAGAAATGTCCTGGCAAAAAAAAAATAAGTACACCTACTGTGTTTTGTGAACATTAATGGTAATTTATATTCAGGAAGATGTTTATATTTGTAACTACCTCAAATGTTCTAAAATGGTGTCTGTTATGTATTCAGTGGTCTGTGTTTGCCTGAGCTTGAGTCTGGACTAAGGATTCGGAGCTCCTATGTTCTGATATCCAAACACAGAACATTTCAGGATTTGGGCCTCTGCCATTGGTCCTTCAAGTCTGAGTCATGATTTGAAGCCTGGAAGTTTAGACAGCCAATCACGTTGGGAGTGGGAGTGGCCCAGGCATTCAGAAATGTATATAAGCAGTTGCTTTGTCCCTGTTGTCCAGTTCTCCAATAAAGGTTATTGCTGTTATCACTGCGTTTTGCCTGTGAGAACCCACCAACACTTCAGTGTCTCTTAGATACACCTTAGCTAAGACTCCTACTCTAAGTGAAAGAAGGGCCAAGCACGGGGAGATCCATAAGAAGATCTCCCATATGGGGACTGGGTTTCCCCCCTCATGGCATCTTCCTGACCTATGTCTCTCACTTCTTTTTCTCTCAAACGCAAACCAAAGAAGCGCTTTTCATTTGCTTAACAAACTTTAAGCAGTTCCCTCCTATCAAGTGAGCTGCTTCCCGTGCCGCCCGATGTGTGCGATGGAAGTCAGGAAGCCACGTCACGTGCTGACGTCAGCTGGGTTCACTACACAATGTGCTGACATGTTGCATGCACACTGCATGGCATGTGCAAGTGAGGTGAAGCACAGTGACTGCAGAATTCTGAGGGGGCTTGGCCCCCGCCTTGAAACTTTTATTGGCGGGCTCGGTCCCTCAGCCCTCCCTAGATGGCACTCCTACTTCCCATTGAGGGAAACATACAAATAAAAACGGGCAATTTCTATTGGGATTTTGACACTGGCTCTAAGACCTGAGAAGACCTGTTGTGCCCGTCTCATGGACGTGGACTTGAACCATGCAAGACCAGGGTGCCTGCAGTTCTTGTGCACGCCCCACAGAAATGTGCTAATGAAACAAGCTGGCTCATTTTTAAAAGCCATGTGCTTCAGAACAAGGCAAAATAAGCCGAATGTCACTTGTAGGAATGCTCAGGTGTTAGTCAGATGTGACACACAAGCAAGATCTATCCACTGAGTCGCCACAAAATGAATTATTATTGCATGTAAAAAGGTAAAGGGACCCCTGCCCATTAGGTCCAGTCGCGGACGACTCTGGGGTTGCGGCACTCATCTTGCTCTATAGGCCGAGGGAGCTGGCCTTTGTCCACAGACAACTTCCGGGTCATGTGGCCAGCATGACAAAGCTGCTTCTGGTGAACCAGAGCAGCGCATGGAAATGCAGTTTACCTTCCAGCCGGAGCAGTACCTATTTATCTACTTGTACTTTGATGTGCTTTCAAACTGCTAGGTTGGCAGGAGCTGGCACAGAGCAATGGGAGCTCACCCCGTCACGGGGATTCAAACCGCCGACCTTCTGATCAGCAAGCCCTAGGCTTTGTGGTTTAGACCACAGTGCCACCCGCGTTCCTATGTTATTGCATGTAATGCCATAATAATCAACATCCTATCACCAGGAATGCCATTTAAGGAGAGGTTTGGGCATTTCCCATCCCCCACCCCGTTTCATGCCACAAACGAGTATTTCTCAGGAACAGCAACACCTTTCTGTCCAACATCCTGGCCAGACACTGCAAACTTGTTCCTGCAGAGTGTGTGCAATGTAGTCTAAAGCAAGATGAACTACTCTAATCTGAGGAGATGCGCACCTCGCCAACAGCACCTCCAGGGACTGAACTTCAGTTCTGCCAGTAGCTTCTGTGGCATAGCAGCTGAAACACAACTTTTCCTGCTGCTCCTGCCACCACTCTACCTTGCCAGAGGTACTCTGGGAATAGCATTCTGCTATTATGTCCACGATAGCAGACTGACCCCAGTATGGAGATACAAGCAGCACTCTCAAGAGTGTCTCCATGAAAGTAGGAGGGCAATTGCCTCAGTTCCACTCAGTGCCACTAGCAGAGCCTGTGGCTTCAAAACTGTAAAATGAAGGGAGGGAGGGAATGAAGAAGCCCGCCACCTCTAATATTGGGAGCCCACTCCCCTAATTGTGTTCCCCTCCCTCCCTCCCTCCCTTCTTCCCTCCCTCCCTTCTTCTTTGAGGAATCATCTCCACATCCATTTGTCTACTGAAGGACCCATAAATCTCAGCTACAGAATTTCTGTGAAGATTAATCGCTGGCTATGTTCTCCCACACCTAAGAGCTAGAAACACAGACCCTCAGTTGCATATTGCCAGGAAAGACTGCTGTTGTTATCTGCCAATGGTATCTTCTACTGCCTCTTCCAGTTGTGAGGAAGTGGGAGGTGAGGTGGCCTTCTCAAGGGAAATACAACAAACCAGATGGAGAGGAATTGAGAGTGATCTGGACACCTCAACTTTTGTAGAAGATGTTCACAATTTTTAGAAAAAACGGAGAGCATCAGTCATTCAAGACTTGGAAGGTTTTTTTCAAAAATATCTTACAGGTCATTAGTAAGTTATTGGAAATAGTGTTCCAAAGAAACAGAAACCTCTGCATTCAATTTTTTTATAGCTGATTATTTTCAAGGATGGTTTATTAAAATGTATATTTTAAAGCTAACCTGATCTCACATTGGTGCAAATAGTGCATTTACACAAGTCTGTAGTAGAGCCAAGAAAAAACAACATTCCTCTGCTGAAATTCTACCTTCCATAATAAAAAAACAACAACCCAATTTTAGACATTTGATTTCACTCAAAACAGAAGGCAAACCAAAGGAGCGGAAAGAAAAGGTAAAAGTGGCTATTTTAAGAAGAGCTGGGTCAGACCCAAAGGGCTTTTCCGCATGCAGAAGGTGTCTTCTGCTCATGAAAGGTTGTTTTACGCCAAACACTAACTTTGTTTGAAGATGAGTGAAAGGAAACCTAATGTTTTCAACTTGTGCAAGTGCTTCCATTGCCTCACACACAAGTGGAAAAAGGAATGCTGCTCAATAATGTACCTGTTGTGTAATGCTCTGTGAATTCTTCTGGAAGCTCTTGTGCAAGCATTTGTGAAATGTGCCAGGGCTGCTAATCTTTTGCTCAGAGTTCTTTGGCTCTTGTGGGCTTTAATGTTTGTACAGTCAGCATGTGACTTGTGAAGTGATGCTTTTAATCATACAGATTCACAAAACCTACACGTCAAGGGCAGAAACCATAAAGGAAAATAATGAGGCTAAGAATTGTGTGGACTACGTGGGGGATGGATGGGGGCAGGGGCACTTGGAAAGCCAAGGTCCTACACTCAACAACTAGTTCAAGCAGGGATAGGAGCAGCAATGCTGTGCGCTAGGTTTTGCATCTTGTTGCTCTGATCTTGCTGCCAAACAGGAGTTTATAAAGCACAGGCCTCTGGAGATTTCTCATACTTTCTGGCTTATTCTCTTGGTGTTCATCTTAACTGAAGTCAGCTGTTCCCCTTTCTCACTTATCCAGGGTTTAGCAGTGAAGTGTTTAGCATCTGGTCTGGCTATTATTATAAAGAGAGAACATCCTGCTCTGTTGGGAGAACACCATCATTGGCAGTAAAAGTACACAGACCCTTTGCAGCCGCCAGGATTCCCAAGACTGGCCTGCATTTAGGTCTGCCACTGGCTTCCCCTCAGCAGACCAAAGAGGCACACCACTCTTGCCTTAACTGACGAGAATTTCTTTTTACTTGCGTTATGCCCTTTACTCAGATCTCAGACAAGGACCATGCAATAAACTCCACGAAAACGTGTAGTTAACATTCATTTGCTACAGTATGGGGAAATCAAGCAAACCAAGGACAGTAGAAGTTTGTTTTCTGTTTTTGTTTCTGACCACTGCGGAAATGAAAAAGTAAACAAAGCTCATGCCTGCATCAGCGTCTGGCCTCTCTTTAAAAACAACCACCACAACCAAGGCTAGATTAAGAATGAGGACACCAACAGGCAGCGGGTGCAAGTCCCACTGAACTTTATGGCGCTTAGCATCTGTGCAGGGTTGCCAACTTGAATATGGGGGGGGGCAGGTAAGCTCTGCCCCACAGAATCAATCACATGACATAGCATACCATTTGACTGCCCATCACTTTTATTGGGGGACCAAAAGGACCTTGTTGGCTCCTATGCATCTGGGAAGACATATGTACGCTTGCACTACAAAAGTGGTGTCGACTTTTCACCTTAAAGACCTCATAGAATCAAAGTAAAAGTAGTCAAAACAGAAACAACAACTTTGTTTATGCTTTTATTAAAATCTGATGATTTTGAAACCATTTCCACCTTTTAAAGGAAATGTCCTTAAAATATCATTTTTTGCTTTGCCTTATACTTTCATCACAATGATGAAATTAGCTTTCCCTTTGTATTATAACCTGGTTCCATGCACATTTACAGAGAAAAAAGTCCACCAGCTGAACTATATCCCTAATCTAAGTGTTCATAAGATTGTAACCTAAGGAACTGAACGTTGCTTTAAGGAAAAATAAGGGTTTCTACCCTCAGTTGTAGGACTGTTACTTCCCCCTTATTCCTTCTCAGCACAGAAGGATTAAGAAGGATTGCCTCTCCAGTTTAATTCCGTCCTTTTATATAAGCAAGCACCCAATATTTGGACAGCAGTTTGGGCCCTTGAAGCTACATGAGATGTGGACCATGCATCAGGATTAGTAGGGGTTTCATGCAACTGTTAAAATTTTGGCAATCCTTTTTAAAATAGTAGCTTCTATCCTTCAAAGGGAGAAGGAACTCTCAGCCAAAGCATGGCATGACATTTCAGAGCACACTGGCTCCAGTCAGCTCCACTCTATTTACAAATATGAACTAGATAATTACGGAGATGTGGCAGAAGACAAAGAAGCAGGGAACAACATTAACAAAAAAGCCATTTTATTGAAAATGATATTCAAACCTCAAAATTAATATTACAATCATGAGAGAATGCCAAACAAATTCAATTTACAGTTGCAACATACAATACAAATAATCCCTTTGAAGATAAAGTAAACCCTTCCACAATCGCTGTCTGCCGCACAAAGAATGTGTTTGTACAATATGTGCATAAAAAGCAAATCTTGGGCAACAGCAATTGGAGAAAAAATGAAAGAAATTAAAGCTTGTATTTACAGGAAATGCTACAAATATCATTTTGTTCCAGCAGAAATTCAAGACTGGTAAAACATATTTAAGTAAAAAATAATGTGGAAAGTTGCTTAGAGTACCTATGAAACAAAAATTACTGTAAAGATATGGTCTCTGGCTGTTCTGTTTAAAAGAATTGCAACAAAAATAAAGCAAGTAAATAAATGTAAACAGGCAAAATGTCAGGTAGAACATGCTGAAATGAAATGTATCTCAGACTTTTAAGATATTAGAAAACTTGGTTTTCTTTTATCTTTCCTCATTACTTATATAGGTTTAAATTATTGCTTTTGTTCATGGCTTTTCTGTGATTCCTGATCAATGACTTCACCAGGACTCAAATGGCAGGCCCCAGCAAAAAGATGGAGCAGTATTCCGGTAAACTAGACAGTGCAAAAGATTCCCCTCTGGAACAAAGCGTGGGGAGGCAGAGCGGGAGATGAGGACCAGTAAATCCATGCTCAGGGCGGCTGCCTCTGGGCAGTGCAGAAATAAACGGGGCACCTGCACCATTTTTAAGGGCTCTAAGGTGCTGGTGCCCAAGTAATTTTGGTTGTAATCGGACACACACTTACACTGAAGTAAATCCAACTTCACTCAATGGAAATTATGAGATCTAATCCCAATCCTTTAATCAGCCTCATCTAAGGAAGGAGTTTGGAATTAAATTCTTTATTTATCTTTGGTATACTCTTTGAAAAAGCTTTGTACAAGCAGTTTAATACAATGGACTCCACAAACTGGACCAGCATTTCTTCTTCTCAAAGAAGTAACTCCCATCCTTGAGATACTAAACACAGCCCATAGGATCCCATGTTATGAATCGTCACACATTTTCCCATCCTGAATCACAAGAAAATGCAATTTGCAGGAGGGGTTTTTGGGGGTGGGTGGGTGAGATATTAAAACGTGTGATATACATGAATAATTGCCAGTTCAAAACAAATGCAAAGTTAGGAGCAAAAATCATTTTGAACTTATTTGTTTGTTTTCTTATTTATATTGTGTCATCAAGGAATCAGGTACCATCCAAGACTGAATACGAAGTTCCCTGCTGAGAGCTTAGGTCGAAAAAAAGGAAAGCATACTAAATTAAAATGTGAGAGACCACAGAGAAGGGCCTTGTGCTTATCAAAGGTGCTTGTGAATATTCTCCACTGCCACCCCTTCAATTATAATTAATTCAGACTTGTAAAATGAACCATTTTTTCTGTGCAGTCATAATCACAGGGCATGAAATGGGCATATTTTGGGGCAAACATAACTGCACACCTGAGTGACTTAGAGTTTCAATCCCAAATGATCCAGTTTTAAAACGTGATGATACAGAAAGATTACTGTAGGTACAGAACAAAGCAGGGAAATGATCTATGCTGGATTAAATCCAGGAATATAAACCAGTATTTTAATTGTACAAGAACATCTTTCTTGCTTTCAAAATGTCTTTGGGTTGCTGCCTGCAGCCCCTGTAACAACACAAAAATATCCCTACAAAATTACTTAAGATGCATATAGTAAATCTTTAAAAAGCCCCCTTTCAGCAATAAAAATAATGTACAAATATAGTACCTTTATTAAATATACAACAGCTTTTGCACTGGAAGTTCATTTTCTTTTCTTTTTCTGGCTTAATAAACGACAACAAGAAACCCACAAAACTTGAAATGTGTAACCAGACACTGGCTCTTTTAAGTGCTGCTGAAATGAACAAACTTATCTTACAGATACAAATAAATTGACAAGGGTATGCTTCAAGCTACCACAAATAATAAATAGGATCAATAATAGCTCCCATCTTTGAAGGAAAAGCACACATCAGGAAAGTGTCTCTAACTGACAAAAAGGGTACTTGATATACCGGGTATAACCTTTAGAAGGTAAGTATTTTTTTCCCTAAAGAGCAAATGATTCATACCAAATTTTCAGGAATAATCCAGGGGAATATGGAGTCTCTCTAATGGCCTGCCTTAGCAATCAGCAGGTGATGAGTCTGATACTGGCCAGTTATATTACAACCTTGCATAAGTATTTCACCATTTGTTATTGTTGGGTTGGCCAAAACGTAGCCCATACTTATCATTAGCTTCGGCAGCACTGCAGTCCAAAGAAAATTATGTTTGCTGAATGCAACTGAGGCTAAAAGCAGTGCAAATGAGAACATGGAAAAGGCTAGAAAGACAATGCATTCTGGAAAGCTGGCACTTCCTTTTAAAGGAGTCAAGATGCAAATGGCTCTACTTCATCCACAGTCCCACATCCTGCTTCAGTTAAGCATGTGCATAAATCGGTTTCTGGAATTGAGTCTAAGGTGCCCAATGAGCTTACTGTCCTCTGAAGTTTAAAGAAGATTTCTCCAAACACTTCAGAATGTTTTGGATCTCAGGCACTTGTCAAGTAGCTAATCCTGCTTGTCATTCTGCCACAAAAGGTGGTGGATGGATGGATGATAAGTCCCAGATGTAAATGGGAACACGGCCTTAAGAGGACTTTCATTATCCATATTCACGTTTGAACAATCAAATATTGATGCAAGCTAGTCCTGCTGAATTTAGAACTGCTTTGCAGTGGTTCATTTGTGCTTATTCTTTTGTAACCTGATGGTTAAAATATCAATTGAAAAAAGGCCAGGGATATACACTATATGCATCATGACTAGTATTTCATACTAGATAAGACCTATAAGATTGGTCATTAATTTTGCTGGCATTTCATTTGGGATTTTATCCAGAATGCGTTGCCTGGGATCTAAGCATGGAGTACAGGAGTAAGACATCTGGCAACAGCCCTCACAAAGCGACCCCCAGCCTGGGGGGGGGGCTGCAGCAGGGAGAGTGGAGACCAAGATCTTGCACGTGAGAGAGAGGACTTTGGTCCCCACCCATTCAATTTTGAAAAACTTCCATTTAAAAATAGCATCCAAAATGCTTTTCACTCATTCTGCTGCTCTTTCCAGTTCATTTCTGGCAGATTAAAAAGGCAACCAAATACATTTAAAACAGTATTTCCTTCATAAATTAAAACAATGTCCTATATCAAAGTTTATTTGAGATGGAAGCATTACATATATATATATATATATATATATATATATATATATATATATATATATATATATATGCAGCTGGTTTATATTGGAACTGCCTTTCAGAGTTCAGGCATAGCCTTGAGATTTTGTACCGCTAGAAGTCTGTCAGTATTTTTTTAAAAAAACAAACATTTTTAGAGACCTAAGTCATCATATCATTACATTAAGAAAACTTTAAAGGGACCAAATATCATTAAATAATTATAAATATTTCTTTAAAATTATATGACAATTCATTTTTTGCAAATAACCTCAATTTGTACATATTTATAACTTAATAAAATATAACAAGATAGCCAGACACACATACTACCTAAACTGTTTTGGTTTGAGTAAGATATATTGCCATTATCTTTTGCTTCTTGCATAAGAAATTAGATTTCATTTTATTTTAGGGGGTCTCCCCCAATATATATATTTTGGTTAACTGATCTAAGGCAAAAAAAATCACATTAATGAATAACACAAAGTAAACAAGGCTGCCTTAGTGCCTTGGCAGGCTGCTCTTTCAGTACAAAATAAGCCGTGCATCTTAAAAGTTCTTTCATCTGCTGCAAGGCTTTGATAATATGGTTGAAGAGCTACTGTAATCAGAAGATATTTTGGTATAAATAGGAGCACAATCAAAAGTAGTGATAAGCACTGTGCATGCATAGGGGCCCTGCATATTGTATTGTTGCAACTGTACCTGAATTGTTTTTGTTTGTTCCAAAAAAAAGGCAAAAAAGCATGGGCTTTGTCTTGAAAATTGGCAGGAGTCCATTTCTTCCCTCTTGGCAAAATAACTCACTAATTATTATTTTTTTAAATGTTTTACAAGAGTCTAGACATGGGCATCTTTCTGCACTGGAGTCAATATTTTTAAATATATAAAACTCAGACAAATGTTTCCAAGAGGACAGTAAAATGTGCTTTGATCTACATTTATTGGAACTATGATGCTGGAAAGTCATTCTAACGTTGTATGCGTGTACTTAGCTGTTATAAAATCCCAGCTACACAGTTGTACATATTGAGAGAATCTATTCAAAGGAAAAGAAAAAAAACAGGCACTTTATAATTAGCTGACTCTCTTTCTTTCTCTTTCTTTCTTTCTTTCTTTCTTTCTTTTTGGCTCACTGACTTTAGGCCATGCAATAAACTTTCAGTATGGCCTCCAAACGGATTCATCCATTCTGCCACTAGAATTCAAGACTGTTGGGGAACTGCTGTGGCTTCCATCAGCCTCCACACCCTCATTCTGGTTAGGCAAGTTAGGGTTTAAGAGTGCGCTGCCGCCATTGGAGGTGGTGGTACAGGGAGGCAGCATTCTGGAGGGGGAGCGATCTCCTCCTGGCACCATGGGGAACTGGTATGATCCTGACGATGTGCCGTAGTAGAGATAGGGAGTGCTGCTGGTCTGGAATGGTCCACTTTGGTTTTGGGAGGAGCCTGGGTAAGGTGGCGGTAAGTAGGTGTGGTAATGAGTTGTGGATGACATACCCAATGACATGCCTGAGGTGACGGGCGGCGCATAAGTGAAGGTGCCTGGATAGTGCATTCGCGGGTTGGAGAACCGGCTCTCAGTGAGGGATGAAAGGCTGGCAAACTGCCTGGGATCTGAAAATGGGCCCAGCTCTGAAGCACCTAAAAAAATTATAACAAGACATGGGGGAAAGAAGGCTGTAAATATCCAATTTCTTTTTTTTCCCTCTGAAAAGTGATGATATAACTTTTTTAAAAGAAAGAAAGAAAGAAAGAAACCCATTTCTATTCTTGTTCCCCACAAGAATAGCAAATCATTCTATAGAAACACTACAAGGAACACTAGTGCCTTTTATTTCCAATCTGTGGTCATGCATGAGAGTCCACTGTGACCAAATAGAGGTGCTCTCTGTGGACAGATTTTTAATATTTATCAATGTAGTAAATTTCCTTCCAAATAAATCCACTACACTTCTGGTCAAAATCCACACAAACCTCAGCAGTTATCCATGAGAAATCTTGCAAATACTGACTTGGTACCTCCCGCTGCCCGTGGCACTCCCAGCCTTCCCCTGCTATAGACCTCGACTGCCCCAAAGTATTTTTATAAACAGAGTGTGATGTGCAAGTCCATGTTATCCTTATATCTTAGCATTTATTATAGAGGGTACATGCAGTTTTGTTTGTGTGATGGAAACTGAGCATGAGTAAAGGAATTTGGGGCTCATTTGAAATGGAAGGGTAAGTGCAACAGATATGGATTCCAGTTAGGAAACTGTCAGCGGCAGTTAACAGGGAAATACATTGAGTGAAAAACCACCATGGGTCATTTTATGTGATACAACGTACTGAAATAATATGCCGATGTGATGCTTCTCATCCCTTAACCATAGTTAAAGGGTCAGAAAAGAGTCACGAGGCACGTTCATGCAGATTTTCTCCTTTATTGTAGTTTGCTATTATGTGTGTCATCAACATTAACTATGGTTAACACCAACCAAGGTTTGAATCTCGTTGTGAAGTAAGAAGCACCTTGGTTTAGTCATGGTCAACAATGTGCAGACATCCCAATAATAAACTGTGCTTAAGAGGGTGAAGGCTGGAAAGTTATACAGCAAGAGGGAGAATGTAGGGAGAAGGAACATAAGCTTATTGGCCCTCACACAGTGGAAGGGGAGAGTTTTATTTCTGTACTAGCCCACCATAGGAAAAAACAAGGCTGAAAGTGTAAGAGGGCAAGTGTTTCATGAAAAACTATCAATATAGGTACATAAATTACGTAGAAAATCACTAGCTAGTATCAATATCAAGAAGCTAGAAGAAGATTAAGAGAAAAATAAACTCAAATAGGCCATCTTTAAACTCTTGGTAAAAAAAAGTATTTTTCAGGATACTTCAGGGTTATTTTCCCACCATCAAAATAAAAAGGCAATGCAATATTTCTGATTGACCAACTCAGACACAAGTGTCCAACTTTGCAGCTAGGAAGGTTGAACTTTCAATTAGTCAAAGAATACAACGTCAATTATTCTTGGCTTCATGGAATAATTTACTGTGGTCAAATAAGAAGCAGTCATTCAGTCAATCATTTTATCGGTTAACTGACTGCTATCCCAGCTGTGGTAGGTTTCTCACTCAGGAGAATCTGGGGTATCCAAAACTAGTGCCGTTGAGTGAAAAGCATTTGCAAGGTTCACTCCTTTGTCTGCCACTGTGGTGGAAGCTGGGACATTGGAATGGCTTGTTAGGTAGAGCTGTCATGGAGAGTGAAGAGAGGCTAGGCTACCAGACTAACCAAATGGCTGCCCACTTTGCCTGCGCCTTAAACCTGGAGGCAGGAAGACAGAGGATCAGAACATATAGAAATGGTTTTCTTCAGGGGACAGGGGGAAATGGGTATTGAGGGTTAATCAATTACAGGGGAATTCAAGTGAGGAATGCAGATGGGAAAATGGAACCCATATAGTGAAATCAGCTTGGTAGAATCTGGATCGAAAATTACAGTGGTACCTCGGGTTACAGACGCTTCAGGTTACAGACTCCGCTAACCCAGAAATAGTACCTCAGGTTAAGAACTTTACCTCAGGATGAGAACAGAAATCATGCTCCAGTGGCACAGTGGCAGCAGGAGGCCCCATTAGTTAAAGTGGTACCTCAGGTTAAGAACAGACCTCTAGCATGAATTAAGTTCTTAACCCGAGGTACCACTGTACACTGGTTTGAGATCTGGGAGGAAAACTAGTATTTGACGATAAATTAACTTAAGCGGAATGGTTTAGGGTTTGAAGCTCGAATCTCAGCTCTGCATCATCCTTGTTGCCTTGCGTGGGTCATTTGTCATTCTGCCTGTTAAAATGCATGTTGCAGCAGCAAATGTGTGGTCAGATAAGGGTTTTTGTGTTTGTGGCTATGATTCCACATCCTTCTTGCACATGTATCCACGTAATTCAACATCCTACTGCCAACAGGGGCCAAAGAATGTTACAAGCAGGACAAAAAGGCAACAGCCCTGTCCGTTTGCAGATTCTGGTGTTCAGAAGTAGGGTACAATCCTCTGAAAGATGGAAGTTCCAATCTGATTGAAGGGGTTTTCCTAGGCAGAGGTGAGAAGGGATGGTTGGACAGGCAAGGAAGAGCTTTAGGTGGGTGGAGGCAAGGGAAAGGAAAATAAGAGCGGCTTGGCAGAGTACTGCCCCACTTTTTACAGATTTGAGCCATCTTTGCTACCTGGCTACTTGCAATGTGGGAGAAACACCTAGCTCATAAACAGGTATTGTTTAAGGCAGAAAACAGCACCCAGTTCACTTGAGGGTTTTGTGACTGTTCTTCCCAACAGCCTTGCATCACCGTGGCATTACCAAGAGATACTGCCCTGAGAGAGGCAGCAGAGGGTACATAGAGAACTATATTGTGGGACAATAATTAAAAATAAATAAGTAATATTCTGATGCCTGCTGAAATAACTTTGCTATCAGACTTCCTTTAAATGCCAATCCAAATGTGAAACCTACACTGCTTTCAATGTCTAATGATATCTCTCCATATTCTCTATTCTCTTTCACATCACCAGGATCCACATGAGACAGGAAAGCAGAGTCTCAAATCCTGATCCCAGTGACACACATGAAAAGTGCCCCCCCTCCTGTGACTTCTAAGCTAGGTGGTTTGCTTGGTTCTATAACATCCTGGATATTCTGGTTTGGCCCAGCAAATGCTTTAAGGCACTTAACCTTTTAGCAGACAAGAAGTAGGACTTCAACAGGCAAAAAGGAAAATATATGTAGTTATGTAGCTACAGTGCATTTAGGCATAAGAAAATGGGCATCATCCAGTCTGAATCTGAAAATGCAGAGCCTGACCATGACTTGAAACAACTTGTTCTGAAATTGATGTAAGATTCTAGGTTTTTCCTCCTTGTATCTGGTCCTAATCTCTCCTCTATCCCTTCTGTGGCAAACCCTCTTCTGAGAAGGGCTTTCCCCCTTCATCTCTGCCTGCTGAGCAACAGCCAGAGGCAATACCACCCAGAAACAAAGTTGTTATTTTAAAAGCAAAGCACATTGCTTCCTCCTTCATACTATGAAAAGGAAGTAATATTTATTGGGAAATTTAACGTTAGTGTATAAATTCCACAGATAGTGAAAAGATTAATAGTGATCCTTTTCTGCTTACATTACTGTTAAATTAATAAGGTAAGCAGAACACGAATCACAATTTTCTCTTTTCTGCATCTGGTGAAATTATACAGTAACTATAGCTCATAGGTAGAGCATATGCTTTGCATGAAAGAGGCAAAAGTAAGTCTATAAAAGTTAGAAAGCAAAACACAGAGGCAGCATTATAAGGCTTACTGGAAGAAGATATGAAGAAGACACTTAACCACAGTTGCTAAGCCATCAGGATAGGGATTGCTGACCACCACCACCCCACCCCACGTGGCACTCAGAAGGCTGTGGAGGGGTCTCCTAAAGTAGCAGGAAAAAACTGGAGCAGCTCGTTGTGGTTGCCGTTAGCCTGGCGCTGGCTGGAGGAGTGTAGTTGGCCTGTGAACTGGGGTATATTTGTTTCAGTAATTTTATCCATCTCCACATTATTTTATTTAATCCCCAAGTGTGCTGTCTTTAGCATAAAGTACAGTTGGCTAGCTTTGGTATGGTAAAAAGGTAAAGGACCCCTGGACTGTTAATTCCATGGGGTGCGGTGCTCATCTCCGCTTTCAGGCTGAGGGAGCCGGCGTTTGTCCACAGCTAGCTTTCCGGGTCACGTGGCCAGCAGGATTAAACCACAATGGAACACCATGACAGAAGCCAGGGGGCACAGAAATCCCGTTTACCTTCCCACCACAGCAGTACCTATTGATCTACTCGCACTGGTAAGTTGACAGGAGCTGAGACAAAGCAACAGGGGCTCCCCTCGTTGCACGGATTCGATATGCTGACCTTGCAATCAGCACCCCCAAGGGGCTTGGCGGTTTCGACCACAGTGCCACCTGCGTCCCAGCAGGTATATTTTACTTGGAAGCAACTCATTTGAAATAAATGGGGCTTCCTTCATACTGAGAAAATACAGTAATTTGCAATGCCCTCCACCTCAATTTTCCACATCCACCAAGCAGCCAGTACTAGCCTGCATTTAATCATTGAGCTGGTGAGCAATTAGTGAGAAAAAACTGTGGCTCCAATCCAATGCACACCTACCTGCGTCTAAGCCTCACTGAACTTAATAGGGGTGGGAGGCTGTAGAAAGCAGAATGGTCTGCTTTCATTTGTAAAACCATTTATTTACATAAGCACTTATTTTTGCCATGCTGGCCCATAATTTTCAGTTGATTCCCAACAGTAATATGCTATGTACAGATTAACTCCTGAGAATAACACACAAAGGTCACCCTTTAAGGAGATCACAAGACAATCTTAAAACTTTCAACCACTATAGCCAAGATTTGTCTTATTTTTTGTTAACGGGATAAATAAGCCCTCACGCCTTTTCTTGATGGTTTCTTAAACCAAGTTTTACCCATGTAATATTGATAAAAGTTAATCTTTTGCAGTTTCTCTGACATTCTGAAAAAAATGGTGCATTGTTAATTAGCTGGGGAGGGAGCTGATTCGTTTTAGGTGCACTATAAGTCTTTAAGACCTAGACACTCAAGAGGAAAGAAAAGCAGGATATGGACTCAAAAAACCTAGATAAATGAGAAACACAATTTCCCAGAACTGTGTGTGTTACACATGTGAGCAAACTCTCACAAAAACAGCCTAATGAGGATTTGCCATGAAATGTTGAAAATCATTTGAAAAAGCTATAAAAAAACTGGAAGAGAAAATAAAATGGAGTAACCTAGAAAAGGAGAGAGCAAGGGACCCTGAAAAGCAGCACCCCTTTTAGATGGCGAGGGCATGCTGCAATATTTTGTTGCAGTTCCCACTTTTGTGAAATTACTATGGGTTACTCCAGAGCTGGCTGTAGAGCCACATTTATCCTCAACCAGTAGCAAAACACTCTGGGTCAGGACAGGAGAAGGGAAAAAAAATATTCCAGCCACTGAATTAATAGAACTTTAAACTTGCATCACCAAACTGTTCTTGTTCGGCTTATGCCCATCAATGTAATACTTCAGGACTAGGAAAAGAAATATAATAAGCATAGGTAAAATGATTCCAGACTTCTGATGAGCTTGAAGATCCATTTTTATTTTAATCTCAGAGACCTTATGTGCATAACGTGTTTTTGGTACAAAAAAAGAAGTGAAGGATAACTTAATTTTACTAGAACCCAACAACATATGTTATCTTATTGGGTCTTCACCACTTATATGTGTAAATTTATATGGCACTGGAAGCAAAATAAAAAAAGTGTTTGATTATTTAATTTCTCAAAAGGTAAAAAGGTAAACTCCTATGATCCCTAGCTAACAGGACCAGTGGTTGGTGAAGATGGGAATTGTAGTCCAAAACATCTGGAGGGCCAAAGTTTGGGGATGCCTGCTCTAGACTTGCTTCCTGAGGCTTCCTTCGGCTGCTTCCCATTCACACCTAGTTCTAGGTGCCGCAGGTTGCTTGACTTTCCCAGGGGTTCCAGAGGATGGGGAAAGGGTCCCCCTCCACTCACAGCACTTTCTCTCTCCCCCCCCCCTGGCCCTCTCCTCCTCCTCCTCCTCCAGCTGCTTACAGCTATTGGTCAGGATGGGGGGACTTTTATATTTCTACTCTTTAGACTCTGCTGGCAATAGGAAACATATTTTAGTTCAATTTTGTCAAAGTTTTTTTCTTTTACTTTTTGTAGGGATATATGAATACTAAGGAAAACATGCAATAATTTTCTTGAATAATATTTTTGTCAGAATTACATTAGGATTTAGAAGGCAGTTTAGAAACATATTTTGCCTACAAACTTATTCCTCAGAGCTGCAGACATCTTGTACTCAAGCAAAATGTGAAGAATCACGGGAAGGCTGTCATACCCTGGGGACTGGAAGGCTACTTTGTTTTATTTTAGCAGAAAAGACACACAGGCCTGCCAATTTCTGCCCTGCTTTCCAGTGTTATAAATTGTACTTGTAATATTTGCCAGTGCAATCAAATACTATTCTGTCCCCACAAACTGGAGAATCAACTATTCCTTTCGAGTACCATTCAAATAATACACTTCTACTCCCTCCACCCACTTCCCCCTTTTTTGGGGGGGGGAGAAAGAAACCTCCTCGCTGTTAAAGGGCTTTATTAAAAACTTTTAAGCAAAGGGAAGGAAGATGCTCTTTGAAACTGAATCTGCTGTAGGACACAAGCCAACCCAAAAGGCCACCCACAGCGCATGGGGGCCATGTGACTTCTCTGTCACATCCTGAAGCCATTTCCAGCCTGCGCACAAGTTTGTGCTCCCATTTAGAAGAAGCCGGGATATATTGGGAACACACATATGGAAACACTTTCCTAGAATCCGTTTCCATGAAATCCATAAGGCGCCAAGTAGCTTCAGATGTGGTGGTGTGCCTCAGATTAGCCAAAGGGTGGCAGAGGAAAGGCAGAAATCTACCCTCGCAGCACTTATTTCAGTTCCATTAAACACACACACACACGACTTGGGGCTACCAAAAAAATACTGGAGCCATAAATAAATAAATAAATAGCTGCTCTTCTGTTCTAAAAAAAGCAGCATGAATATTCAATATTCTTATCATAAATCAGGGAGGGCCATTAATGTCACAACAGCTGCCTGCAGTGTTTTAATTAGCTCCCCCCCACGCACCCCCGCTCCGAGATCTATGGAGAAGGAATATGTGCTGCATGGGTGTAGGTTAAGAGACAGGAAAAAAAACTCTTTATTCAACATGTGTGGCCAGAATCATTTTCCAAATTGCACACAAAAATATTAACTGATGGTCATGTGAAGCTTACAGACACTCCCTTCAGATGGTAGGCCTTCCTTCAGCCCGTCTGTTGCAGTTGTGACACATCAAAACCAGAGATTGCAAACCGGATAATATCCAGCACACTGCTTTGAGATGGCTGAAAGGCCTCTCTCAGTGCCATAGCCTGCTTTGGCCAGGAGACCTCAGGTTCAAACCCAACAGGGCCGGCCCTACGGCATGGCTGGGTGGCACAGGGTACCGGGCCGCCAGGGGGGCGCCGTGATGCTGTGCCTGTGGCAGCCGCACAACAGGCGCTGGGAAACGGGGTGGGGGGCACCGGAGGGATCTTCGCACCAGGACGCCAGATATGCTTAAGACGGTCCTGAAACCCAAACCCACTTCCTTCCTTCCTTCCTTCCATCAACAAGATGCTACTTTAGAAGCAGAGGCATAGCAGAGATTATAATATTTCCCCCCAGAAGGGACAGTTTCAACAATAATTTATAAACAAAAAACCAAGAAAGTGTTAAGTTGCCTCTTCCAACTTCAGATTGCAGTCTTGGGAGAAACAAAAGGCAACCTTGGGGAAAACATTCATGGCGTTGAGCTCTATGTGCACCTGCCCCCACTCTGAGAGGATGCCACTTGCTGGAAACTGCAGAAGGGGATAGAACAAGGGGGTTATGACCACACCCTGCTTCCAGGATTCCCACAAGCATCTGGTTGGCCAGGTGAGGATGCTGGACTAGATGGGCCTTTGTCCTGAACCACCAGGTGAAGGAGTCCCCTGAGTTCCTAATACGACAAAGTGTATTAATGAAGACTTCTGCCCCAGTCTTCACCCCATCCATCCATTCATCCATCCATCCATCCATCCTTCAGTGCCTTAATATTCCACTTTTTCTTCTGCATATTATGATGTCTCCCAAATCTCACTCTGTATCAAGGTAAATGAAAGTAAACTCTTTTTGGAGACAAGAGCTATGCAGAAGACGGCAAAGCTTAAATAGTAGCTCCTGTTCCTCCAACTGCAGATTTTAACATAAAAGGTGATTTTGGATGGGGTGTGGGGGAGAGAAGTATTGTCATCCTCAGAGTTCAGTACAGAAACAATAAATATACAGCTGTTATTCAGTTGTTATCGCCATCTGCAGTCCACCATCCCACCTTATTGGCGCATTCGTTTCTGGTGCAGTGAAAACGCGGTTGGGTGTGGAAACTGTGTCAGATACATGAGATACAAAACTTATCTTCTTCATGCCCAAAATTTATTTTGTGACTCTTCTTATTATTATTTACTTAGTTCAAAAGCCTTTTTAGTTCTGTTTGTATAAATGTCACCTGACATTGGAGGGGCTCTCCCTCCCTCTAGCAGCTACAGATTACCATTCACACAAGTTTTGTACTTCGGACGTTATATAGGAAGCACAAGCAGAGTAGAAGCATAAATCACTTGCACTTTCTCCGTCTCTGTACAGTATTTGTAATGAGCAAAGACACAGCTGAGCCATTACTAGGAGACATCAATGGGTCAGTGTCATGTGGAAGGCACTGTACTTATATATACAACAAATGTAGGTCCGTACATTTATGCAAGACAGTTATGATACAGTTGTGTCAGGGAAGGAGCAGAGGAGCAGCCAGATCAGTGATTGTTTTATCTAATATTGCAGCAGGACAACGTGCACAGAAAATATCTTTTTAAAATGTCGGCCCATGACAATAGGCTCTCGCAACGTCAGCCAGCCATACTGGATAGAATTCAATCCAGCACAGCAAACCATCATGGCAAAGCACCAAGCATATATAAACCACAGCAGAACTCAATTCACACACCCAAAAGTGCTGTGACACTCGACTCCCATGCCTACAAACCTATGAGAATACAAGGGCACAGCTGGGAAAGGAGGTATTACTGGGAAACAATGGTGAAATGGCCCTTAGCTCAAAGGAGAATACACTTGTGAAACAAAAAAACACCCAGTAGCCAAAGATAATAAGGGTTCATATAAACAAAGTACACCTGCCTTCTCATAAGCCCTTTTCATATGTTCCGCAGATGCACACAGTTCTGACCCTGCTGCACACCTGGGCTTTGGCATGTCTGCGTTGTGCCTACAGATGTAGACGATTCTCCAGGCAATCAGAAATCCTACAGAAGATTAGTTTTCTAAAGAATGCAGCACTCTCTGCATGTTGGCAATCCTGCAATAGATACTGTTTCAGAGACTATCTTCCTTAGCTTTTAAAAAATGTTTTGATCGAGTTTCTAAGCAGTAAGGAAATTTCTTTATTTTCCACATACAAAAAAAAGGAAGTGGATGGAGTGGAAACTGTATTCCCGTTTGTGGGGATTGGATGGTATTTGATTTCACTGGCAAATACCACAGTGTAATTTATAATACTGGAAACCAGTACAGAAATGACAATGACTTTTTTCATGCAATGAAATAAAATAGACTTCTCTCATTTGTTTATTATTTCCATTTATAGACAGTTAACTATCAGGAGATCCCAAGCCACAGTGAATATTTATTTATTTTTTATTAAATTTATATCCAGCCCTTCCTCCCAAAGCTATGATACTGTTCATCGTATTCTGGCCGCGCACAGAACACTTGCACTGCATGTCTGTAATATATGTTCACAGTAGGATGCAAAGGCAGGATTCCTTCTCATCCCTATGCCTGTACAAGCATGTGCATGTAGGCACATTACAGATGTGTAAAAGTGTGTGTGTGTGTGTGTGTGTGTGCAGAACCATTACCCTGATCCTGCCCACTGTGTGCTCACTGAATGAACACAGCACTGCTGGACCATGGTGAAGAGGCCAAAAGGGAACAGGCATTGGGAAGCTGGTTTTGCCAGGCTTTCCTTCAACCACGTTTCCCTCTGTTTCCTTTTCCTTGTAGCTGCTTGCTGACACAATTAGAAGCAAAGACTTTGCAAAACAGCCAGAGGAGGAGTGTAAACCCAACACATACCTGATGCTTGAAGAAAATACAATCTGAATAAAAATGACAGACAAGGAAAGAGAACAAGCATCTCTTCCATATACATCAGAGGAAATACATTTCACATACCACAAAAAATCCTGTGAACTTCCCCCCTTTTCAGTTTGCACATGCTGTAGAAAAATGACAAATTATCCCCTCCAAACCAAGCCCCTTTTCTTTTTGTTTTATGGGGAGGGTTGTGTGTGTGGACAGATTATCATTCTGATGCTGTCTTCCTGCATGAGGGAGGAAGACGACAGAGAAAGACAAAAACAAAGGGAAACACGGAAACACACACACACAGAGGGGCATACAGCTGCAATTAAAACACTTTCAGTGTGTTATAATGTGCAATATACAGATGTGACACTAGATGGCGACAGTGAGCTATGCAAAAGTCAATGTATTTTTCAAAACTTTTTTTAAAAAACATTTTCACGGTGTGTGTTTTTATATTTGTGTAGATTCCACCACAGACAGACAGACAGACAAAGACATGTGTGTATGGGTCTCCCTCTGAGGCAGAACTTTAAAATCCTTTCCATAGACTTGCATAGCTGCCAAGTTATCCCTTTTTTTAAGGGATTTTCCCTTATGCTGAATAGGCTTCCTCGCGAGAAAAGGGAAAACTTGGCAGCTATGGACTTGCATTGGGGGGGGGAGAGAAAACACTATTACAGTATCAGTGGCTGGAGGAGACGAGGAAGAATGTGAACACAAAGGAGAAGAAGGGGAGGATGGGTGGAAAGCTTAGATGGATGTAAGACGGGGAAAGTGAAGGATGAAGGAGAAGGGGGAAAGGGGCAAATGATGTAGGCAAAAAAGGAATAGTGTAAAGATAAAAAGGAAGGTTGGAGTGAAGGGGGAAATTACAGGAATGAGTGGAAGGAGAAGGAGGAGGTGGAGGAAGAAAGGAAATCAGCTAATGGAAGGGAGGGAGGAAAGAAGGGGAGGGGAGGGAGAGAGAAAGGAGCAGGGGACATGGAAGGCAACCAGAGGATGGATAAAAGGGATGGAGAATGAAGAGAAAGGCAGGAGGAGGAGGCTGCGCTCTAGCAAGCCCAGAAATTGTTTCTCTTGCATTGCTTTGCTCTCTGCTTCTTTTTCTTCACAAAAGGAGGAACTATTTACTGCTGCAGAATCATTCCTCATAATTGTTTTTTCTCTCTCTTCTCCATCTCTGGGGCCTGTTGTGGGGGAGGGGTGTTAGTGGGGGAGGCAGGAGGCGGAGGGGAGGGAGGCAAGAGACGCCACACTGCAAACTACCTCACCGCAAATAATTGTGCACTCAAGAGAATAGTCTGAGATTATTTGCCATCAAAACTCAGAGGTGAACTTTAAGAATCAAATTCATCTCATCTCTAAATTTTATACAGAATTATTCAAGTGATTTGTGTTTATTGATGAACAAATTATTTCATATGCCAAAAATGTGGAGTAATAAATAAACAAATAAGGGTGTAAGTCTCAGTCTGCCAGCAGAAGGTGAGATGGCCCTTAACTTTTTGTTAAGTTTAATCCCGATCTGAATTTTATTTGACTAAAGAACTCTAGCTGAAAAAGAGAGCTGCTCGGTTCTGCTTTATTACTTTTTTATTTTATTACTTTATCAGACTTTTTAAATACAGTTGGTTCTCAAACTTAATCCGTTCCGGAAGTCCGTTCCAAAACCAAAGCGTTCCAAAACCAAGGCACACTTTCCCATAGAAAGTAATGCAAAATGGATTAATCTGTTCCAGAATTTTAAGAACAACCCCCAAAACAGCAATTTAACATGAATTTTCCTATCTAACGAGACCACTGATCCATAAAATGAAAGCAATAAACAATGTACTGCAGTCACACAATCAGCCAGTAGCTGAACCACACAGTCACACACCAAGAAAAAGAGCCACAAAAACACAAAATAAATAGCAAAACATACAGACCTCAGCCTAACACTCCAAACAGAAGTGTGGCACTCAAATCAGAAGCATAACGCTCAAAACAGAGCACGTTTGACTCCCCAAAAAAGTTTGCAAACCGGAACACTTACTTCCAAGTTTGCAGTGTTTGGGTTCCAAGTTGTTTGAGAACCAAGGTACCGCTGTATATAAAAAGACTTCTCAGATATTCTGTCCACTTTACTGTTCCTCCTAGATAAAAAAATGGAACAGAGCCCCAACGTTGTAGCCTCCCATGTTGAACAACCGGTTGAATTTAGTTTTTGAATTTAGGGTGGTATGATGTGTTCCTTTTCGATGTCTGGAATAAGACATTTTGTTGTCCCCCATTAAGAATTAGCATATTGTTTACACAAAAGCCAAAAAGGCCACTAAGAAATAAATCATTACAAAAGCAGCTCAGGCTGCAAGGCATTATTCCAGTTTAAGTTAATATCATTTTAATGAGCACTTCAGAAAAGGGATATGGTGCTTATGGAAAATGTCCCTAATTAATATCAGACCTTAAATTAGGAATAACAAAAAAGGCAGTATCATTTGGTCTCAAGCTGGAACTCAAGTATATTTTGGCATCATTACTAACTGTTAGCAGCAAGTTCTGAAAGCAGATGCAAATCCTGATATGTGCCCTAAATATAAAACACATTGCACAAAAAAGCTCAGATAAAACATATATCTATGCACTCACACATTGATTGTAGTGTGCTATTTCCTGTACTAGCAACAAATATATTCCATTTAAGAAAGTTCCAGCACTTTATTTTCTTCTGCTAATAGTTTTTAAACCTAAACTGCTAAAAGCATATGAGTTCTCTTGTCTTTTTCTGTCACAGATTTCTTCTGGTCCACCTTTGTCAAAAATATTTTTTACAGATGGAAGTGATTATAACATAATATTGAAATAGTCAACAACAGCAACAACAACAACAAGATATTCATGTTGTCTATTTGGGGGCTTGAATCTGGTTGTTAGAGGCAAAATCTATCCAAAAACCATGACCACAATTATTGAGGCTAGAAAGCAATCATAGAATTGTAGAACTGGAAGGTACCATGGGGGTCATCTAGTCCAACCCCTGCAATGCAGGAAACTCAACTAAAGTATCCATATTCAAGCGCCCCTTTTTATCTTGGGAGCTTTCCCCACAAAAACCTGCTCTTTAAAGCTCAACCAGAGCAAACATCAATCTGCAGGAAACCCAAATTGACATTTGAGCACTAAAAGAGGGGGGGGGTTGTGGGGAAAGTTCCGGAGGGGGGTGGGATCCTGGACACAGAGCTTTTAAGCACAGACTTGTGCCTGGAAAGAGCAGAGCAAAAATTAAGTGTGGATAAGGGACGCAGGTGGCGCTGTGGGTTAAACCACAGAGCCTAGGGCTTGCTGATCAGAAGGTCGGGGGTTCGAATCCCTGCGACAGGGTGAGCTCCTGTTGCTCAGTCCCAGCTCCTACCAACCTAGCAGTTCAAAAGCACGTCAAAATGCAAGTAGATAAATAGGAACCGCTACAGCGGGAAGGTAAACGGCGTTTCCGTGTGCTGCTCTGGTTCGCCAGAAGCGGCTTTGTCATGCTGACCACATGACCTGGAAGCTCCCTCGGCCAATAATGTGAGATGAGCGCGCAACCCCAGAGTCGGTCACGACTGGACCTAATGGTCAGGGGTCCCTTTACCTTTTAAGCCCCCTTTTTAAACTTCTGAAATGTATAAACTGGACTCATTTTAAATATGCATTCTAATCAGCCAAATTATATGATTCAAGCAGCAATCTGATAAAATCCTGCTGACTAGTCCCGTTGGTTTTCAACAAGTTCCTTCCTAGCATATTAACACTATTTTTACTTTCCAAAGTGCTTTATAGTCTTCATCGCATTTGCTTTCACAGCCATCCTGTATTGATTTGCCAGTCCACTAAATTACAATGCACCAGTGATGTCATGAGAGATAAAAGACTAAGGAAGCCTATTTTCTTTTTGAAAAGTGTATTGTGTAATCATAACAAAAATATGGTTGAAAATCCCCAGATAAAAGGTCAATTGAAATATTAATAAAAATCCTTGAAGTTTGGTTAAGTTAATGTTAAAATGTGACAAGTTCAGGTGTATTCTCATCACCTACCTATTTTATTAAAAAATCTCTTCAGACATGTACAGTTTTAACACTTGTTTTTATTGGTCCATAATAGGAAGGATTAAACAACAATTAAAATCCAGTCACATTTAACAGCCCAACTGTGGCTAACTTGTACATTACTGACTACTAAGGACAAACTTTGGATGACATTCTGGCTCCACTGAAATCAACTGCAGAACTTTTCTTTATTTCACTGGGGCCAAAATTCGCCCCTTTACCGGTACTTTAGTTTTTACTGGACTGGATTCTATTAGCTTTCCTCTACTTCCTCCCTAACAAATGTACAAGGACTCTAATTGTTCACATGCATCTGTAAGTTCATAGTTTGTTCACATACGAGCACACAAACACCATAACATTTTTCCAAACTATATATACACACACTGTCGCAACCAGATGTATCATTTTAAAGATTCTTGCTTTATTCTGGAGCTTCACAGTTCAACAAAATAAAATTGATCAATCTTATGTTGCAACACTATGGGCTTTCCAGGTTACTATAGCTCTGATTGAACCTTTTAGTTTTCACTAAACCAGCAGCACATTGTTTTATGTTATGCATACACAGTGCTATTTTTTCTAGAAAAAGAGGTGGCGGAACTCACCATGAGCCCCCCTCTGGTTCTCTTAGAATGGCAATGGTGCCCACCTGAGAGAGACCATGCTAACAGAAACAACGTAGGCCAGGATTGTGCAAGAGTCTGCATATAAGAGAGTTTCTTTTCCCTTCTCAGTATAGCTCTGAAGTGCTTGTACTGATGGAAAATCACAGGGAGAATGAAGGACAGGGATCAAGCAAATAACACAAGCTACTGGATGAGTAGGTAGAGCAGGTTAGTTCAACAATTGGGACTGAATATGAAGTTGCTGAGCACCAAGGAAGGTGGCCAACACAGTGTCAGGAGCGGGAAAGACCTCAAGGAGACCCCCAGAAGAGCTGCTTCGCAGTGGAAGCTTCTTGGCATGTCCCCTGGGGAGCTGTGGTGGGAAGGTATTGTGAGACTTAATACGGAGAATAGCCTAAGCTCTTGTTTTATTTGAAATGAATTTAAAAACAGCAACCCAATATTGATATGAATATACCTAAGTTTTCCAATAAATATTGTAATCACTACCAGGAATAGGAGTAAACCTGAACAAGGCTTAGAGCCTCTTCTAACACTGCTATAGTGGAATAGGATTTACTAGTCCTGGTGCTTTTCCCCTCACCAGTGTTAACGTCCGAAATTGACATTAGCAGTCAGGCGCGACGGGTTCCATCCCACTTTGGGGCTGCCCAGTGAGCATGTGTGATGTCATGCCCGTTGCATATGTGACGTCACCTGGGGGCGCAGCATGTGATGTCATACATGTGACATGTTGAGTCGCCCGGCCGGGCACCAACAGTGAACCTTTAGTGGTGCCTCAGCACCCAGAACCCCCCAGAGATGGCGCCAATGTTAGCAGTACAAACCACAAATGACACAAGTGTTTCCATAGTAGTTAATAAATGTGAAAACCTACCTGTGCAACATCTGAATAGCTAAGGAATATCTGAATGGCTGCTTCTTTCTGGCCTTGTTCCTTATTTATATTGGTTGCTTTCTCTCTGTTCTCCTGTGTCTAACAACCATTAACATGCTTATTAAACTTTGTGGTTTTTTTCTCATCTCCATGTTTCTTTGTGTGTTTTATTTTTCTGTTGGAAGCCACCCAGAGTGGCTGGGGAAACACAGCCAGATGGGTGGGGTATAAATAATAAATTTTTTATTATTATTATTATTATTATTATTATTATTATTATTATTATTATTTCTTATGGCTCCTTATATGCAGAAATTCCTATTTTTAAAATATTCAGCTGGCCTCTTCTTTGTTTCACTTTAAGAAATTATCAAAATGTCATCTTTCTTCTTGCACTTCTGTCACAGGCACGGTAGCGGCTACTCTAGAGTAACGACTCCTCACGACGTTGCATTTTCATGCTTTTATTAAGTGCACATTATTTACAGTGTAGAGTCAGTACTATGTACATGTTGTCAGTCTGGGTCAGAACCTCCGAATGGAGATTCGCGCGTCTTTTTCCAGCAAAGTAGTCTGGGAATACTGAATCTCCGCCCCCGTTGCTTCTTGCGCAATTCTGGGACCGGCGGGCTCGGTCTTCTTGCCGCGCTTTCCCTGCTTCCCCCTTCCTTTCCTAAGCGGAGCAGTAGCTCTGCTACCCTGCCTGAGCCATGGCCTCTACTTCCCGCTTCCCCGCTGGAGTCATCCCCCTCCCCACTCCCACTGGCGCTGGGAGAAGATCTTGTGCTCAAGATGGGAGGAGGCTGTCTGTAGCTTCTGTCCCTCACAACTTCATTTATAGTTCCCTCTTTTCCTCCAGCTTCTCTCTCATTTTGTCTCCTGATTTTGCATCCCCTCTTCCATATTTGGCACTTTTAAATAATAAATGCTGGCATTAAAAAAAGATGGAAGTGGAGTGAAATACTAAGCCTTCCTCTCCCCGCCCCCCTTTGTTAACTCTGCTTATCTACTCTGGAATTTGTATCATTTCAGATTTTACAAATACCTGTTCTAATCTCCATTTTTTAAAAGTGACTCCTGACTTGCTTTTGGCGTAGTTCTGTGATGCCCCCTGTTCCATGAAACTCACAACCCTGTTTCCTGAACTATGCATTCTCTCTCTCTCTCTCTCTCTCTCTCTCTCTCTCTCTCTCTCTCACACACACACACACACACACACACACACACACACACCATTTTTTGGAAAGGGGAAAATATATGGAGAAGAATCAACTCCCCCCCCCCAAGGTATCGGTCGGACAAGGGAGAGAGCTTCCTTGCTTCTTGCTTGCTCTGCTTTGATGGTAGGACTTCTAAGCCCTCTGGATCTTCCGCATGTTAGGCACTCAGGTCTGAATGCATCCTGACAAGCAAGGGCTGCAGGGCAAGAAGCTCCCACAGCTGCTGCAGCCCCAGCCAAGCCATGCCCCGCAGGTATTGCCAGTGGCGACGCTGCAAAAATAACTGATTTGACAGCCCAGCCCTATGGCTACCAGGAGACATGAACTAAATGAATATGGTCAAAAGCTTAAACCAATCATTTGGGGTTCAGTTCAAACAAAAACACGTTTCACACTTAGAAGACAGAAATGGCTGGCTGGCGTTTCCAGAAGTCATGAATTCAAATCTGTCTATTTTGGACATGTATCCTAATGTTTGATGGAACACTAAATAGCTAAGATGAAAAGGATGGGCTGTTTTTGCGCGCAGGGGTGTGTGTATGTGGATTATCTACCCCTAAGATAAAAGAAATGAAAGAAACCAAGCTAATCAAATTGTATAGGCATCTTGGCTGGTGTTCAGCCTGTCAGAGATTCAGTGAAGTGAACATTTTTTTATAGCATTGAGCTTTTTAGAGAAGGGGAAAACAAGCAAGGTGTTCACTTAGCTGGCAGGGAGTCAAACAGGTGTAGGAGACGAGAGGGTGAGAGACAATCACTGAGCCTTGCAAACCTGATGCAGGATAAGGAGAGTCTTCATTCTGCACACTTTAATAATGAATCACAGTGTTCCCCTTATGTTACACATAGTTCAGGCAGATGAGCTACAACTCTGTTTCCACAACTGTCTCTTAGAGCTTCAGGGGAGCAGGATTGACACCCTTTGTTTAGGTTCACAACATATGATAAAATGGAGTAGATGATGATATGCCATGGTATGTTGCATTATAATACAGCATGAAGATTGTTTTACCTAGAGATGGATCACAGAGTGCATAAACTACTACTACTACTACTACTACTACTCATAATAATAACAGTCCCCTGCCCCAGTCACTCTGGGCAGGTTCCAACATAATAAACGCACAAAAAAACACCCAACACTAAAAACTTCCCAATACAGGACTGCCTTCAGATGCCTTTGTAAAGTTGTATAGTTGTTTATCTCCTTGACATCTGATGGGAGGGCTTTCCACAGGGCGGACACGGCCACCGAGAAGGCCCTCTGCCTCGTTCTCCGTAACGTCACTCCTCGCAGGTCAATTGTAATTCGATTGCAATTCGATACTGACTTACCTGGGAGTAAACCACACTGAACTCAATGTGATTTACTCCTCAGGAAGCATGTACAGGACTGTGTTGTGTATTTCCACCAATATTTTGCTTCCTTTTTCATGAGACAATTTGTCTAATCCATTCTATAACTGCATTCCACCCCTAAATAATGCAGGTGCTGAAATGGAACTGAAGTGCACAATAACTAAGCTAAGCAGCTTTCTCAAACTATTGCCGTTAGAGGAAAACGAATGTGAGCCTTGGACCAAGCTATTCCTTCCAGTTATGGAGACTTTTGGCTGTGAACAAACTAATTTATGAGAGTGAAGCAAGGCTTTCATCAAAAGAAAGAAAATGTAAAGCTATTTAGGTAACCCACACAGGGCAAAAAATCCCCTGCTGAATATAGTGTGAAGCAGATCCATGAGATATTGTGTCTTCAAGGGATCATCAGACATTCAAACCACAAGGCCAAAGGAAGACAGGGTTTTTTAAATGGGGGGAGCTCATACAGCGAACCCCAACAGTTTTTGCTAACCTACAAATGAGAGCACAAACACTGCAACAGGTTTGTACCTTTTAAGCAGCCTTAGCCTTCCCTGCTTCCACCTAAGACAACTAGTGGAGTTCAAACATGGTCTTTACCTGAGAGCCGCCTGGGCACATCGGTGATGGCTGGAAGCCCCGTGCCTCTTGTGGAGGACAGGGGGGTTGTGGAATGAATGGAGGGTGAAGTCATCTGGCTCAAGTAGGAAGGGTAAGACTGGTCATAGGACCATGGAGGGGATGACTGTGCTTGTCTGGGGTCTAAAAACAAAACAAAAGAGAAAATAATTTAAAATGAAAGACTTGTAAAGAGGAGCAGCTGGTGAAATTAGAAAGCCTACGCACCGTTTTCTCACAAAGAATGAGAATGAGCAAGTAAAAACTCCAAACATTTGAGTTGTTTTTTCTTAACATCTCCATGGCCTATGTCATGCTGTTTGGAAGTGGCAGAACTAGTGAGTCTTCCAAGGCATGAAAGCAACAGTGTGATCCTACCCTGAGTACGTCCCCCTGAGTTCAGTTACACGTACTCCCAGATGAGTATGTATACAATTGCAACTGAAGACATTGAGATTGGATTGTCAAAGCAATAGCTCCAACAGGGGCGCTCACCTCTCCTAGATCAGATCTGGGTAAGAGAATAAGGATGTTCCATAGGGGTGTTCATTTAGCCAAGATTTCAATTAGATATTCATTGAGAAAGGATGTGCAAGGAGATGATGGAAAGTGCAAGTAATTGTGGAGAGTTGGGGAAACTGATGTGAACGTCTTCAGGACCACAGGGAAACTGAGAGAAGAGATTTCAGAGTTAGGTTCAGTCACTGTTGCAGAAGTGTTTGATATCTTGAATCTTCTGATAGACCTATTGCTGCAACTCGCAACAAGGATACTGAAGATCTCCCAATGGAATAACACTTTTATCCGAAAGAACTAACTTGTATCTTGGCAGAATAATTTATATTAGAAGAACTGCAGGTGTGGAGATAAGAGAGTCAAAAGTCTAGGCTTCCCACTTAAGACAACCCTCTGGGGGGAAATATCTTAACTTCTTAGAAACCTATCTTTAGCCAGGATTCCTGGGGAAAGCTACAATGCAAAATCAAACTAGTAGCAATGTTTTGGAAATGAATGCTCCGTCCAAAAGCTGAATCATGTGGCAAAATAAGATAAAAGCAAAAAAACATTCTAGATCATGCAAAAACATACTTTAACTTATATTGCTCGTAATTCAAACTGTATAATGTTTTTTGCTTTTTGCTACATATTGTTATTAATCAAATATTTTCTTTAAGAAAGCATATGCCCAAACATAAACAGATTTGAAGTTTCTGCCACAGCAAATTGTCTTTCCACTAAAAATGTGGCTTGCCTCTTCAAGCAGTTTAAGGAACTGTGAAAAATTAAGCAAAACACGAGGCTGAGCAAGTTCTCCAAGAAGCATATATACAGTATGGTAAGAATGCGGGCACTATTACAGTTTAACCATCCACATTTTATTTTGCTCTTCTACTGCTAGCTGAAAGCTCTCTTAGCACGGTATCAGTATTATCTTGCGTTATTTCCTTTGAGGGTGGAAGATGGTGGGGAAGTTATCAACATAATACAAAAGGCCTTCCCACGTAGCAGGAAGTGTTTCAACAGAGTCCTCTCACTCAGTCTTGCCTATCAAGGCTGACTAGTGGCACATCTCCAGGGATTCAGACAAGGGTCTGTTCAGTCCCCCCTGGAGATACTGGGAATTGAGTCTGGGACCTTCTGCAAGCAAAGCAGGTGATCTGCCACTGATCCTACAAAAGTGATTCAGATATGAATGTGCCATTAATTCCTTTAGTTATTTGACTGGGGGGGGGGGAGTCATTTATGGATGTAAGCTCCATTACCTATAACTCAGCATAAGTCTGATATACACCACCCTGGTTTCCACTAAGAACTCCAAAGGCGATTCCCCCTGGCAATACTGGCAATACCCGTTGAATAAAGGTAAAGGTAGAGGTAAAGGACCCCTGGACAGTTAAGTCCAGTCAAAGGCAACTCTGGGGTTGTGGTGCTCATCTCGCTTTCAGGCAGAGGGAGCCAGTGTTTGTCCACAGACAGCTTTCTAGGTCATGTGGCCATCATGACTAAACCGCTTCTGGTGCAACGGGACACCGTGACGGAAACCAGAGCGCACGGAAACACCATTTACCTTCCTGCTGCAGCAGCAGGGCCGTCTTGAGTATATTTGGCGCCCTGGCGCGACGGATCCCTCCAGTGCCCCTGCCCCACCCTGTTTCCCAGTGCGGCGGGCGGGCGGAACTGCGCGGGCGGAGCTGCGCGACTGGGCGGGCAGGCGGGCAGGCGCAGTGCACAGCGCGGCTGCCGGGGGTGCAGCTCCGCAGTGGGTGGGGGGCGCAGCTGTGCAGTGCCCCCCTGGTGGGCAGGCGCCCTGGCACCCTGCGCCACCCAGCCTGGCCGTAGGGCTGGCCCTGTGCAGCAGTACCTATTTATCTACTTGCCCTGGAATGCTTTCAAACTGCTAGGTTGGCAGGAGCTGGGGCACAGCAACAGGAGCTCACCCCATCGTGGGCATTTGAACACCGACCTTCTGATTGGCGAGCCCAAGAGGGTCAGTAGTTTAGACCACAGCGCCACCCACTGAATACCCTGCTTTGAACTGAATGATTCTTAATATGGTATGTATTTTCCACATAGATATATATTCATCTGGGTTGCAGTGGGTAAGAGAAGGAAGAATACAATGAAGTTGGCAAACATGTTCTTTTTCAAGGTTATCTAGTGGTTTACTGATGAAAACAGGGTTTCCTCTTCAACATTTATGTTGTTTTCTTCATATTGCTTACAAATCAAAAATATATCCTACTTTAAGAGAAATTGCTTTCTCTTATCTGTGCCTCTGGAGTCTTATGGGCATAGTAAACACGTATCGGTCTAGATACTCGTAGTTTTTACACTTTGTAAAGCAGCAAACCAATTCTGGCTTTTATTCAAGTCTTAACTGTATCTTTGCATAGTTTCCAGCCTCTGTTTTGTAAAATAGTAATATGATAACTAGATGGCAGAAGAAACAAACCCTTGTCAGGAAATTCATATAATTATAACAAAATCCTCTTTCTCCCCTTCTGTATAGAAAAACCTTGAAGTTTCTGCCACCCCCACCCCCTGTTCAGACATGATTTGTTTGAAGAGATGTCTGGAACGCTGATACTTCCCAAAGCAAAAAATAACTGTATATCAGATATATGAAGGAGGCAGGGAAGCCTTTCATTTTAATTTTGTAAGGATTTAATTTACAGTAGGGCTATCTCACATAAATGCTTGACCAAGAAAAAACACCACTCCAAAGTCAAAAGGGTGCTTTCTAAATGCAGTGAACTTCTTCAAGTGTGTAAGGACTGCCATTACATCTACTCTAACTACATATTATTTTACAGCACAGCAGTAACACAACAAACTATTTAGAGAAATGTACATAATTTTACATTATTATTTTTTAACAGATGTTCCTCTGATTTGGCAGAGAATTATTCTGGGTAACGAAAGCAAGCTCACAAATTAGGAATGGGCCGCAACAAACATTTAAAGGGATTTTAGGGACCCACAAGACACTGAGGTCCAAACTGTGTATTCTCATTATGACTTCAAGTCAAATAAAGACCATATAGGAATTTAAATTGCACCACAGGATGTTAAGTATAGTGATTTATTTTACTGAAATTGGGAATGCTTAAATGCATCGCTGTGCATTTAATTCTGGAATGTTACCCAGTAACTCGTGTGATTGGTTAACTCTGGTCGCTTGGGAGGTATCTGACTACATTTTCCACTTTGTTTTCTGTGTGAGTGACTGGACTGTATTGGCTGCATTTCCATGAACACTAAAGAGGAGACCGTGTTAAATCTCTCTCTCTCTCTCTCTCTCTCTCTCTCTCTCTCTCTCTCTCTCTCTCTCTCTCTCTCTCTCTCTCTCTCTCTGCAACAGAGAGGAGTGCTGATGTTTCTGTGTGAATGCATGTGGCAGAAAGAAGGACAGAAGTTGATGTTCTCCCTCCCAAAGAAGCAGGGAGGAGAAGTCCTTGTTGTTAAAAAATGTGACACTCACTGTAACCACTTCATGGTGAGTACGGACACCTATTTTTCTAGGGGGGAAGCATTTCCTCTCAGAAGGCTGGGGCATTTACCAAAGGCTGGGCGCAAGCACTGGAAAGAGAGAACGGCACAGCAGACACAAGTTTATTCATGAAGAATGAGTGTGAAGGAGAGAATGACAAAGGGGAGCCGACCTCACCTCAAGCAAAATGTCAGCCCAGTGTGTGCAAAAGCCCTGCAATGTGAACAACCCTTAGCAATGGAGAGATAGCTTCCGTCCCCTGATGGCTGCAGTCATGGCAGTTAACAGACAGCCATCATAGCCCTTCTGACAACAGATGGATGCTACTGTCTCCAGACTGTTACCTTGCTGCACATTTGATTCTTCAGAGACAAGGGAAATGTCTGATGATTTCCAGTGCAAAGCTTCAGGGGTGGACTTCTTCATTCATTCTTCATGGGGACATCCAGCATAAATTACGGGTCAAATCTGTTTTCAGTATGATATGTGTCATCTGTATACCAGGAATGGATTGGGGGGGGGAGCATGTGCTCCATGTGACAGGTTGCTGGGGGGAGGGCACCGAAATTTCCAACTAGCTGGGAAGCAGTAAGAAGCTTTCCCCAATAGAATAGCTCCTTCCAAGGGTAGAGAGCTGCTTCTCCTCATCCTCCCAACCTGAAGCAGGTCAATGGTTGTTGTTGCTCAGCAACTGGGATACAGGAATGGCAGAGCTGAGCAGGGCAAACATGCCAAAGGGAGGGAAACTAAACTGGTTTAGACTTTGTGGGGATTCTGCTTTGATTTGTTATTGTTCATAATTACATTTTTTTCCTACTACACTACTGTTAGTATATACGTACAGTACCTGTTTTTCTAGCTTCCATACTTATTATTTATTTCAGATTTTTAAACATACAAAGTGCTTCACATGCCTTATCTAGCTGCAGTCCTTACAACAACCCTGTTAGGCAGGAATGAAGAACCTCTGGGATGGTTGGGGCTGAGGGGAGTGCACAACTCAGAGGTCCCCTAGTCCTGTTGTAAGGCAAGTCAGTATCACACACCCACACCATAATGCAGGTTGGTGATTGTGCTGGGGGCTGAAGCTGACAGAGAGCATCTTGCCTAAGGCCTCTGAATGAAATCATGGCAGATCCCAAATGTGAACTGTGGGCATCTTGATTTATAGCATGGTCTCTTAAAGGTAAAGGGACCCCTGACCATTAGGTCCAGTCGTGACTGACTCTGGGGTTGCAGCATGACAAAGCCGCTTCTGGCGAACCAGAGCAGCGCACGGAAACGCCGTTTACCTTCCTGCTGTAGCGGTACCTATTTATCTACTTGCACTTTGACGTGCTTTCGAACTGCTAGGTTGGCAGGAGCAGAGACCAAGCAACGGGAGCTCACCCCGTCACGGGGATTCGAACCGCCAACCTTCTGATCAGAAAGCCCTAGACTCTGTGGTTTAGACCAAAGCGCCACCTGCGTCCCTAGCTGGTCTCTTATTAGCACAAAAATTCATAACTCTGGCCACTTCTGACCTCCTGCAATGGAGTGTTCATCCCCACCCTATTTGTTAAAGTCATAAAGAAAAGTCAGCACCACCCTATTCAACTATTTTGTTAAATCTTCATTTTTAATTGCTTTGCATTCTTTAGAATCTGTGCTCTCTCCCATCTGGAGCACACATCTATCGGTATCTAAAAAATTAAATATGTGCATGAATAGCAAAGAAGACTCTTACCCCTATTCCTCAAACCATTGTTGTGGGGCACGGGAACTGTGGCCCTCCAAATGATCTGGGAGCTGTGTGGTCCTTAGAGATAAATATGGTACTGGGTTGTGCCTGAAGAATGGAAGTGTTGCCATATGGCAGCATTGAAGATGGGACACACCTGTTTGAGACTGTGTGGCCAGGCTCCTGATGATGTGTAGATGTTAGGGTTCAATATAGCTGTTTAGAATCGAACCAAACAGAACCACTCAAGGTTTATAGATAGACTGAGAGATCCATGTAACTTACGTCTCTAGATATCTGCCAATTAACTGATATAAATGTACTGTGTGAAGTGGTTCTAAAAGAAGAGCATTGTACAGCAAGTTTTGCAGGCATTGCATTTTGCATGCATGTCTACTTCGCTTGGATGTCTACTTCGCCAAAGACACACATTTATTTAGCTGTGTAATATAAAGAGAGTAATGGCCACTGAGGAATTGTTCTGGTGGTTTTTCCTGCCCCTATTCTCTTGCTATTTCAAGTGGTGTGTCTGTGAGACCCAGTCGCGTGTGGGTCTCTGTGGGCCAGAAGCTCCAAGCTCACTCACAAATCATCATGAGTTCTGACAAGCACAGCATGCTTTCCCACTTGTTAAAGGCAAAGAAAATGCAAGAACCCCCAGAGCTGTTTAATCAGAAAGAGACTGGTTTTGTCCAGAGGAACGCTCAGTCCCGACATGGGAGGAGGGGAAAGCACATAAAGATGCTAGAGGAGCAAGAAAAATAGCCTGTGACTCACCCATCCTTCCTCAGTCCTATATAGCAGGTAGTCAAAAGCAGACTAACCGGCAGAGAAAACTATTACGGTAGTTTCTGAATAGCAAAACAGGGCCATTAAAAATACCTGGGGGTGATTACTAACAGCAGCCTTCCTTCTGTAAACATTTCTGCTCCCCCTGCATGGCATAGACAAAAACTGCTGCCTTCATAACAGGTTATTTATAGGGAGGCATGTTGCTCACTTCATTGCTTAACTTCATGCATAGCTTGGCTGCAACAAGTAGCTAAAGGGGTGAAGCCTTGAATAATATGCAAACTGCAAATTCTCTACCATGTAGGTTCTATTAGAACAGGAAATGTCAAACATTGCTTATTCCTTCCTTCCATGCGTTTACTGATACACTGACTGTTATTACAGGCTTGCAAGTTAGTTGACCATTTTCTTCCCTGTTCTATTCAAAGAGGCTCCATCAACATGCAGGCCAGGGTGGGAGTAACTGCTGTTGCACAAAAGTCACAATCTCTTTAGTGTTTCACATAAGCAGACACAAATTCAAGTTGCACTCATAATAGTCTTTCTAGTGTCCCTTCAACTAATTTTTAAACCGTTTGTTGCCTCTCTGCCTACCTGCAGCACTTTCACAGGTGTGGTCAAGCTGCTGAGATGTCATGAAATGGTCACCAACATACTAACTTCTGAGAGGTGACACAATGGAATATTTCGAAACAGCAGTTTCCATGAGGGAAAGTGTGAGTGCAAATTTAGAAATATTTTCTATATAATTTAAACAGAAATGCAATACATCTCATCATAGTTGGGAAAGCACCAGCTGACTAGTATGCCTGCTCAGTCTGCTAACCAAGCACTGCTAACTGTTGGTGGGCAAATTGAGGGCTCCTGATCTCCCTTTTTATGGTTGTTTATCTTTAAACCAGACTTGGACCAGATAGCCTCGAGCAGAGCACACCTCTGAGAGCTTTAAAACAGTCCTCTGTAAAGTAAAAACAGACACCTGACCATTCTGTCACACAGGTCCATACAAAGGCACAAAGGAGACAGGTGAACAGGTAAGAAGGATGAGATGTCCTGAGGGAATCTTTGCAGAGTGGATGAAAGAAAGAGGACAGAGTATGCTGTGTACTTTGAACCAGCAACTGGAAGAATGATTATATATAAGAATCATAGAGTTGGAAGGGATCCCAGGGGTCATCTAGTCCAACCCCCCACAATGCAGGAATCTCAGCTAAAGCATCCATGACAGATGGTCATCCAACCTCTGCTTAAAAGTCTCCAAGGAAGGAGAAAGCCTCCCAAGGAGACCATGCAGAGGAAGCAAAACCTTTAGTAACAAGATAGCAGACTATAGGATCATAAGGATCTGATCTCTTGCAAGCCCTCTTGCCAGATTTGGAGGATTTCTGCCCCATCCTGCAATCAGTTTCCTGGGTGTGAGGGGGAAAGAGTACAGAACCCCCCCCCATCCTGAGGAGTAGCTCCTCTACCAGCAGCGGAGCCAGCGGGGAGGGGGAAGAGTCCAGTGGAGAAGGAGGAAGTAGGGAACAGGGCTCTGGCAGGATAGCAGAGCCGCTGCTACACGTGGGAGAGGAAGAGAGAGCGGGGGAAAAGGGGAGAAGGAAAACATGGAAAGGAGACCCTTTTTCCCTCTGGTTCCGGAATTACGCAGGAGGAAACGCGGAAGGAGATTTGGGGTGCCCAGGCTCTTATGTTGGAAGAAAACGCGGGAAACGCCATTCCAGGGTTCTGGGTCAAACTGAGAACATGTACCCTGTACAGCTCTAGCACTGTAAATAGCCTGCACACAATAAAAGCATGAAAAGGCAACGGTCTGGAGAGTCGTTACTTTAGAGTAGTCGCAGCGCACCATCTGTGACACTGGGCTACTTACAAACTCTCATAATCAGAAAACACAGGACGCAAAGGAGAAACTTGCTAAGAGGAAGGCACACTTGGCAAATCCACACCATGATCAACTCCCGCCCGGAAAACATTGCCCCCACTGTGGAAGGACGTGTGGATCCAGAATTGGCCTCCACAGTCACTTATGCACCCATTGTTAAAACCGTGTTTATGGAAGACAATCTTACTTGGCTATGAGTGATCGCCAAAGAGAGAAAGATATATATACTGTATATAAAACCAAAGAAGCCCATTAAAATATTAAAAAGTAATCATCCATTATTAAAAGTGGTGATAAAATTCCATTAGATAAGCACAGCAATTAAAGCAGTAATTAGGGTCAAAAGGTCAAGGGAATGTCTGTGTAAACAGGTGCATCTTTAAATACTGTAATAGATTAAGAGTGTTTGCCTGACATTGAAGCAAAATCAGGGTAGGTGCCAGGCAAGTCTCCATGGGGAGTGAACCATACTTGGGGCATAATTACAGTTGTGTTGCTCTTTACAACTGACTTGCTTTCTCCCACAAAGATCAGCAGAGGCGTGTGACATAAAGCAAGTTGGCTCCTCCAGTTGACAAGCAGAGCGCAAGCTTACCCCAACCTTTGCTGCCTCTTTCTCCCGTGTCTCTCCCTGTGAAAATCTAACAAGTGGTTATATCAGTATGCAAGCCAGGTTGACAGGCCAAGGCGCGGGGGGGGGGGGGGCTAATTTGTGGCCCTCCAGATGCTCCTCTCAGCCAAAGCCAGTTTGGCCAGCAGCCAGCAATGATGGGCATTGTAGCCCAACAACATCTGCAGAGCAACAGGTTAGTTGCCCCAGAGCTGAAAGCTAGGGCATATGGACTGCTCTCATGCAGAATGAAAACTACAGAATCAATATTTTCCAAGCTTGTGAAAAGAAATAATTGACTGCTAGCCTTAAGAACAAAACAAACAATGGGAAGAATTTTAGTGGCAAGCCACCAGAACCTTTGTTCCCAAAGGGTCACAATGGACAGTTGCCGACAACCCAAGACTGTCATGTATTTGCATTTAAAAAGAGCACTTTGAAGCTCCCTTTGTTTCTCTACCCCAGAGAGAGCACAGTCTTGAGAAAGTACTTTATTCCTCTCCTCTGGACAGTCTGCTTATAGATCCCAACATCTATAAGCAACTGCTCTGTATAACGCTGCAACACAGCTACTGACTACAATACTCCGTGCAAACGGTTGAAACCTACAAAAACCTAAGAAGAATGTTTTGGAGAGGGTGGGGAAAGTGGTGGGACTACAAATCAGCCCAGTGCCATGAGACCCATGGAAGTGGCTAAGGCCTATACAGCACTTGTGTCAGTTACAGGGTCAGAGAAAAAAGGCAACTACAGGAATCCATAAAGCACTCTATAGATTCCGGTGGCGTTTCATAGGGCTGGTGGAGTAGCAAACACACTAATATATAATTTCACAGTTGCATAGAGTACTCCAGGGACAGGTAGACAGAAGGCAACACCTAACTTCCTAAATGGACAAATATGAATTTCCCTCGTTTTCTTCAGAATGTATATTCAAACCTCCTTAAAACAATAAAATATACACACAATAAAACCCATTAAACAACCATCACAAAAATACCAACATCTTCAAAACAAAACAATCTAAATGCCAACAAGAAAAGCCCAGCAGCTCCTCTTTAGCTCCAGCCAACATGACCAACAGCCCCTCAAGTCTCAGTGTCTTAACGCAAATTAGAATATTTGCATTAAACACACCAAAGTCTTTGGAAATAACGTTTCTCCCATTTGTTAATTTCCCCTGCTGCCGTCACAGAATTCATGTGGTTTCATGGTTTCGCTCATAACACTGTCAAAACAACTTGAACTGACAATAGCACACACTCCACACCAAGAAGCAGGAACAGACTTTTCAGAGAGCAAAATATAGATCTGGTCCTAAATACACCAGCCAAACATCTTTTAAACCCAAGCATAATGAATTAATAGGATATTTCCCCAAGCCTGAGAAATGAAAACTGTGTGCTGCTGGGGTTTAAAAAACTGTTTCTCATGGTTCAGACCACTTGACTTTGCATGCTGTTATTTCGGTTACTGAAGTCACAGATTGCCTATAGATCATATGTTGGCACAGTGGTGATGGAGCATGAAACCTCACTTAACTCTCGCTTACACTTCCTACTACAACTCCTCCACTGAAATTCCACCAGGCACACTGACCACATTCTTACCACCATGCACTTGGCTTTTCCTGTCTCATATAGAATAATCCTGGCCAGCTGTATTTTAGAAGGAAAAAAAAATCAAAAATATATGACAGAGGTGTCACATATGCAGACATGTTTTGTGAGTGTGGGGCTGGTGGAGTAGCAAACATACCCGCATAAAATTTGGACTTGAGAAGAGTTTCATTTGGGTCTGTACTTCCTCAGGAAACATCAAACCTTATTTGAGAGTTTGTATTTAATGGCCTTTCGGTGTTGCTTCTGCAGTGCACTAGGTAAAACGCCTTGCTCAGTAAAAATCACCTTCTACCAATCCATGCCTGCATTGCCAGAATCTGCATGTTTTACAGAGGGTTTTAAATCATTATCAATAAATACAGTGTGTGTGAGAGAGAGAACTAAATGTGTATACTCTATAGATGCGTACACATCTAAATACAGTACAAATGCATGCTGAAAAGGATTCAATAGGGACTAAAATATGGAACATGGAAAGAAAATGAAATGTAACATCCACTTCAAGATCAACATCTACTTCATCATTATTCAGAAGGGATTTGATAGAGAAACTAAAGGCTATCTATCGTAAATCATGCATTACTTGTGGAAGAGCATGCCTGGAATAAAGTAAGCAATTTAACTGAATAATCAGAAATGAAGCGAATGTGTTTATGTTTGCTTTGTAGAAACTGATGCATTTCATAGAATCATAGAATCATAGAGTTGGAAGAGACCACAAGGGCCATCCAGTCCAACCCCCTGCCAAGCAAGAAACACCAGCAAGGCATTCCTGGCAGATGGCTGTCAAGCCTCCGCTTAAAGACCTCCAAAGAAGGAGACTCCACCACACTCCTTGGCAGCAAATTCCACTGTCGAACAGCTCTTACTGTCAGGAAGTTCTTCCTAAGGTTTAGGTGGAATCTTCTTTCTTGTAGTTTGAATCCATTGCTCCGTGTCCGCTTCTCTGGAGCAGCAGAAAACAACCTTTCTCCCTCCTCTATACGACATCCTTTTATATATTTGAACATGGCTATCACATCATTTCTTGTCTTAATTATTCCAAATAAAAAGGTAAAGGGGCCCCTGACCATCAGGTCCAGTCGTGTCCGACTCTGGGGTTGCGGCGCTCATCTCGCTCTATAGGCCAAGGGAGCCGGCGTTTGTCCGCAGACAGCTTCCGGGTCATGTAGCCAGCATGACAAAGCTGCTTCTGGTGAACCAGAGCAGCACACGGAAACGCCGTTTACCTTCCTGCCGGAGCGGTCCCTATTTATTTACTTGCACTTTGATGTGCTTTCGAACTGCTAGGTGGGCAGGAGCTGGGACCGAGCAACGGGAGCTCACCCCGTTGCAGGGATTCGAACCACCGACCTTCTGATCAGCAAGCCCTAGGCTCTGTGGTTTAACCCACAGTGCCACCTGGGTCCCTATTATTCCAAATACCCTACTGTAATTAAGCCAAAGTACCCACAGTTGAAGTAATCAAATATTTACCCCCTGCCTCAATTTCTCTCTCCATGTGTTGTTTCCTTGTGTCTGTTTTAGCAAGGAAGCCCCCAGGAGGAGTCATTAACCGCCCTGCTGGGCAACAACTAAGTGGGAAGGAGCCAGAGGATGAACTCCAACCACATAATTCAGATCTTCAGACGTGGACCACAACAATTTAGGATCACATCACTTTTTTCTAATTTAAAAAACTTATCTCCCTATTGCCTGCCTGCCTCGCTGCATTTCCAGTGCCTTTGCATCATTCAGTGTGGCTTGAAGCAGTTAAAAACTCATGTCACTAGTAGTATGTGTAAATGGGCCTGAACTAAAGAAATGCCTGTGTAGACTCAGCCTTCTTCCTGACAGTAAGAGCTGTTCGACAGTGGAATTTGCTGCCAAGAAGTGTGGTGGAGTCTCCTTCTTTGGAGGTCTTTAAGCAGAGGCTTGACAGGCATATGTCAAGAATGCTTTGAGGGTGTTTCCTGCTTGGCAGGGGGTTGGACTGGATGGCCCTTGTGGTCTCTTCCAACTCTATGATTCTATGATTCTTCTTCTTCTTCTTTAGGATAAAACAAAATTGGGGCTTGCACTAAAAAAAGGGCTGCATTTCATTAACATTTCCCACTCCCCACCCACAAAATGGCTTTCCACTTTTTATTGGGATCTTTAGAATAAAATTGTATATAAACAAAGAGAAGTTCACCCAAGTGTGTGGGGGGGGTAACAATTGGCCTAGGTTTGCTGCTGCATCTTTTTATATGGACCTCAGCGCTTTAGATTTTCTCTGCTTTCCCTACACACATTCTGTTTTGAATAGTGAAAGCAGTCTCTTGGCTTGAAAATAAAATGTATGCATCTCTCATTGTGGTCTGGTTCATAGTTTACTGAAACAGTGATGCATAGCTATGGGTGCTAGAGAGAAGCCACATGTATAGCTGGAAAATTTACATATTTTTATTTATGCATGTAGACCAATTCCATGAATGAGACCTGGAAGATGAGAATTTCCTCCCCATTTCATCCCACCCCCAATTTTGACTGCAAACAAGAAAGAAGACCAAATTATTTTGTCATGAACGCTACAGAAAAATCTATTCCCAACTAGTTTACATGTGTTTATATCTTTCACTTTGCAACAGTTATTTTTCTACATTTTGAAACAATAAAAGGCCTACTATAATCAATTATTACCATGGCCCATTCAAGTCCATGGTTCTGTCTCTTACCTGTAATCTGACTCTGTCCTTGTGGATTAAAAGGGCTTGGTGCAGAGTTCAGAGAGGGCCGTGGGCTCTGAGTCGGGACCCCTACTCTCATACTGGGATGAGGAATGCGCCCTAAATCACTGAGGCGCTCAGAGAACAAACTAGGTTTAGAGTCATCAAGCTTCTGTCTGTGCCCTGGAAACAGCAAATCATAAAATAAAAGTGTTGTTAGCATGACTGGAAAATGTAGTATTTATTTTATTTTACTTTATTTTATTTTATTGCAAGGACCAAAGAACTTTTATCTTTAACCTGGAACTGGTGCAAGGAGTGAACTACAGACTCTTCTCTTTCACCCATCACAATAACCCTACATGGAAGATACTTGTGTCATTTTCCTTATACATAAGTAAATCGCTTACATGAGTACAAGAATGTTGCATGGGAACGTAAGAACTCTGCTGGATCAAGCCAAAGGCATGTCTAATCCAGGATCCTGTTCTTACAGTGGCCAACTAGATTCCTATGGGAAATCCACAAGCAGGAACAGGGTGAGAAGACACTCTCCTAGCTTGGGAGGCCCAACAACTGATATTCAAAGAAATATTGCCTCTGATAGTTGAGCATCATGACTAGAAGGCATTCATAGCCTCATCCTCCAGGAACTTGTTTCATCTTCCTCCAAAGTCATGCAGGCTGGTGATCAGGTTGGTTGCAGGAGGAAATTTCATAATTCTTATTTATTTACAGTACTTATACTTTATGCACTGTTTACTTTCTCTAATCCTGAATCTTCCAACTTTCAGCGTCATTGGATGGACCTGGGTTGTAGTATTATGAGAGAGAGAGAGAGAGAGAGAGAGAGAGAGAGAGAGAGAGAGAGAGAGAGAGAGAGAGAGAGAGAGAAATGGTCCCTGTCGACGTTTTCCATACATAACAATGCATAATTTTATAGACCTTGAGCTTGTCCCTCATTTACTCACTTTTTTTCCTAACTAGAAAGACCCAAATGTTTGAGGGGAGGCAAGCAGCACTTCACACAGTATTCCAAGTGTGGTCCCACCACAGATTAGTGTAATGCCATCATAACATTGGCAGTTTAATTTTCAATTGCTTTTGTAATAATCCCTAACATGGAACTCTCCATTTCTGCAGCAGGATCAACATCTTCATCAAGCTATATCCACTACAACCTAAAGTTCTTGTTCCTGGTCAGTCACTGCCAGTTGAGATCCCCGGAGGGTATAAGTGAAATCAGGATCACTTTACACTTGCTTACATGGGTTTGCATTTTCCATTTTAAAGCCCACACACCCAGTTTGGGGAGACCCTTTTAGACCTTCTAATAAGTGCTTTTTCTTTAACCACCTTTAACAATTTGGTGTCATCAGCAAGCTTGGACACCTCACTTTTCACCCCTAACTGTAGACAATTAATGAACAAGTTAATAATCGTCTGATGCCATGACTGCTAAGCTTACTCTGAGTCTTTCGTGAGGTATTTTGTCAAAAGACCAAGTATTTAATCATGCTTCTCACTGGTTTTCCTGGAACAGATATTAAGCTAACCAGACTGTAATTTCCTAGATCCCATCTGACGTCCTTGTAAAAAAATTGCCTTACATTGGTTACTTTTTAGTACTCATATATATAGGCTGATCTTATGGATAAGTTCCTTTTTTGTTAGAAGATAGGCAATTTAACATAGCTTTCTTTAGTGGGTGCCATCTGGACGCAGTGATTGTCTGTTTGCAATTACAGTAGCCCATAAGGCCACTAACTTCATCTCTTATCACCACTACTTGCCTCAGTTCCTCAGGTGCAGGGACCTGCCCTATTGTGAAGATGGATGTAAAAAATTCCATCAGCTCCTTTGCAACCTCCTTTTCATCCTCTAAAAAGGTAAAGGATTCCTGACAGTTAAGTGCAGTCACGGATGACTCTGGGGTTGCGGCGCTCATCTCACTTTCCTCCTTTAGCACACCTTTGACTCCCTTTCTCATCCAAAGATCCAACCACCTCTCTTGCTTGGCTTTGGTTGGTTGGTTTTCAAACCCCTTATTGCTGATTGTGTTTCTTTTGCCAAAGTTAGTGTTTTTTTTGGGACAAGACTTCCATATTATCAAATAAGACTTCTTGCCTCCAACAGCTCCTTTGACTGTACTCATTCATCAAGCTGGCATCCTCTTGGTCCTTGCAGCACCTTTCTTGATCTGCAATATACATGCTAGCTGAACTTCTTTTATTGTGGTTTTGGACAATCTCTATCAAAGAGATATGACTCTCTTCACTTTCCTCTTTAGAAGTCAAATATGACTGTTGGATTTTCTTGGCAATTGTCTTCTTGTGTATATCTTGGATTTCATAGCATTATGTTCATTGTTCTCAATCAGTTCAACATTTACATCTTGCACCAGGTCCTGGGTGACACTTAAGATTAAATCCAATTGTTCCAGAGCACAGTCACACAAGGTATTTAGACATTTTGCTTCGTTGAGACTGAAACACACCAGTATATGGGACAGCCATTGAAGTCACTCATTATTGCACCACTTCATCTTTTGGCTGCGTCCTTGATTTCATTCCCCATTTCACCCTGGACATTTTTGTCAGAAGGATGAGACAGTATGTTGTCCATACTAAACTACTTCTGTGGTCCACTATCACCACCCACATCAAGTCTGTGGATGAGAAAGGACCCTTCTGTATTCTATATCCTCCAGTAGGCCCTTCCCTGCCCTTCCTAGGGAGCTTTTATCTGGAGATAACCATGACTCACTGGTTCTCTCCATCCCAGTATATGCCCTCTATATCTATTCCATCTTTTAAAGCCAAGCACTCCAGTTCACACAAATTGGATCAGAGGCTTCTAGGATCAGTTTATAAACATTTCTATATGGTGTCTCTCTCCAAATGTCTTTGATGTATGTGCTTCACCCAACGGTGCTTCAGCCTTCCTGAACTGATATCATGTCCCGTCCCCCCCATTTGAACAAGCACAAACATTTTCACCCTCATCCCTAGAGATGATTTGTTCATGCTCTGTAGGGTAGGACCCAAACCAATTTTATTTTTAAAAATATAAATTTTATTTATACCCCGCCCTCCCCAGTCAAAACCGGGCTCAGGGCAGCTAACACCGGATATAAAACAATTGATTAAAATACATCTTAAAAACAAGATTAAATACAACATTAAAATGCAGCCTCATTTCAACAGAAACTCAAATCAAAAACTGTTAGGGGAAGAAAATGTCAAATCTTCACCAAGGCCGACTATCCAGACTGGTCCTACATGGGCCAGAAAAAGCCAGGGGAGTCCCCAAATATGAGTTCCATCACAGAAGGAAAGGAAAAAGGAAAGAGGGGGAGGGGGAGGGGATCAAGTTGATTCCAGGCCAAAGGCCAGGTGGGACAACTCTGTTTTACAGGCCCTGCAGAAAGAAATCAATTCCCAAATCCTGCTGTGTCCACCTTCCTTCAGATCCCCAAAACTCTTCACAAAACATGAAGCAAACAAAGCTACCCTGCCATTGCCCTCACTGCCCTTCCCTCTTTCCCTACACCTTTACTCCAAACCTTGGCATTAAATTGTTTAATGATATGTTGCCATTACCATAATGAATCCATAACTCTCAAAATTACCATGTTGCTTCCAAAATTCTCCTGCACTAAAGAACTGGGTATAGAACTTTAGAGAGAGGGGGAGATAAACAAGAGATCTCAGAGGAACAACAGTGGTGCCCAGCAACTGAATTCTTAGTATTCATAAGAGGACCAGCAGCCCAGTTTCATCCTTATATAATATGATAAAAACTGTTTGCCAGTTGCCATTGGATCAGCTACTGGGATGTTACAGAATCATAGAATCATAGAGTTGGAAGAGACCACAAGGGCCATCCAGTCCAACCCCCTGCCAAGCACAAAACACCATCAAAGCATTCCTAACTGATGGCTGTCAAGCCTCCGCTTAAAGACCTCCAAAGAAGGAGACCCCACCACACTCCTTGGCAGCAAATTCCACTGCCGAACAGCTCTTACTGTCAGGAAGTTCTTCCTAATGTTTAGGTGGAATCTTCTTTCTTGTAGTTTGAATCCATTGCTCCGTGTCCGCTTCTCTGGAGCAGCAGAAAACAACCTTTCTCCCTCCTCTATATGACATCCTTTGATATATTTGAACATGGCTATCATATCACCCCTTAACCTTCTCTTCTCCAGGCTAAACATACCCAGCTCTCTAAGCCGTTCCTCATAAGGCATCATTTCCAGGCCTTTGAATGTCCACAGCTATTCAAACAGATAAGGTTAGACAACCCCCCCCACCACACACACACACACCATTAATGATTATATAAAAATGTGGCCACAGGTCATGAAAATGCTCACTTTCACTACCTGTAGGCAGGGTATCATTGGAAGATCTTCCCAAACTGACATGGTTCATTCCTCCCCAACTGCCAGCCTCCTAATACCCTCTGTCTTGGCCCAAGCCTCTTAAAACAGAAGTTACAGAACCTCTATGTATGTGTGAAAGGAGAAGTCCGCCTCCTGTACAAATGGGGGGAACAGAGAGAATTTGAGGTCAGGCTGTGCTAAGAAAGACACAAGAAGCTCCATCTCTTGGTGATACAAAACAGGGATGAGTTGTAGAAACTGCTGTAATTCCCCTGGAGAAGATGACTTGGACTTCACATATTAACTCTTCTTGCTTTGGTGCCTCTCCCTACGAAAAATTGTTGCCCTAATGACATGATGTGTGTAGGAAATGGTAAGTCAGTTTGACTGAGTGAAAACACTTTGCAAATAAGGCGGATTCTGTGTACATGGAGTCACTTCTGAGGAAGCTTGAGAGCAAAGGGCTATGATGCCAGGATTCACCTGGACACAAGCGGAAAGAGCAGAGAACTTTGAGAAGGATATCCATATATAGCAGGGTAGTGATTGCAGCATGCCGTCCTAATAAAGGAATTGTCTACACCAAAATTCACAATGGATAATCAAGTGCGGAGTTGAATCTGATTTACATCACAATCCTAACCATTTTTATTTATGTAGATGCAGGTCCCTCTAAGTTCAATGGGAACTGTTCTCTATATTAAGCATGTTTAGGATTTCACCCTTAGTTCACAGCTGTCCAGAATCAAGTAATATCTTGAAGTGATGTAGGATCCATTGGTTTTTGATCAATTTTCACTACTTGGAAGAAGAGCAATGTTTATATTGAAACTTGACATGATACAAAAACACTCAATAAAATCAAGATAATTATGTGGTCACAATCATTTCGTCTGCTTTTCATGTTTCTAATTCAATTTCCAAAGAGCGAAGTCACACATTTCGCTTGCAGTGACAAGTCTTGGCACAAAGGCAGGAACACCTCCTACATCTTGCCAGACTGGAAATGCATGACTTCTCCTTTTGCAGGGTCAGCTGGCAGTGTTAAAAATAGGTGTGCAACCCATTTTTACTTCTGCTTTCTTTATGATGAGGATGGGGAACCTGTAGTCCTCCAGACTACAACTCCCATTATCCATGGCCATTGGCCAAGCTGGTTGGGGCTAAGAGGAACTGGAGTCCAACATCATCTGGTGGGCCATAGGTTAGACACGAAATCTAATTCCCTCCAGCTTCAACCCTAAGCCACTCTCCTTTCCATTTTACCAGGCAACCAAAGTAGCAAAAAACATTTTTACAGGGTTAACATATGTGTTCATGTTTTCCTGCTTGCACAACAGCACAAAGCTCCAGCATTAGTGAGAATGCGCAGTTGCAAACTTTTCTCCAGGATTGAGAAATAAAAATACTTTTTTAAAAAAGATGACCTATGAGGGTGGCAGGCAAAGGAAAAAAAAATCATTAGAATAGGGATGAAAACCATACCAAAAAAGCCTGGAGGCAGCTTTTGGGGTTTTGGCAAGGAATGTTGCACTGCTGTGTAATACACATGCAAAACACATGGTTCAAATATCATTTGGCAGCAGTTAAAGGAGCAGACAGGGAGATGCAATGGTAGAGCCAGCCTGCAAAGCTACCATTGCACAAGTCTAAAAAGCTATAGGCTGCAGTGAAGACAAGCCCTAGGTTATATTTTTATCAGGAAATTATTGCAGGTGATAGATTCATAAGTAAATTTACAGGGCCGGCTCTAAGGCCCACCCCTGGTGGCACGGGGCGCCAGGGCGCCAGGGGCGCCGCTGCACCCACTGAGAGGTGCGGCTGAGGCTGCCCCAGGCACACCTCCGCTGTTCAGCAGCTTCAGGCTGCTCTCCGGTGGTGTGCGGGCCTGGGGCTGCCTCCGCCGCGCGCAGGGGTGTCGCAACAGGGGGCGGGCAGTGCCCCCTGGCCCAGGGGGGCCCAGGGCCGGCCCTACGGCAGCCCTACGGCAGCCGCACTGGGAAACGGGGCGGGGCGCCGGAGGGATCCGTCACACCATGGCGCCAGGGCGCCGGGCATGCTTAAGACGGCCCTGTAAATATACCATACATCGGGGTGGTGTGGTGATGGAAATACAAATGCTTTATCTGAAGAAATATCATCCTAGCTCATGTAAAAGGTGTAGGTGTATTTTAAGTTCCTAATCTAGCACCTTTACAATATGCAGAGAAAGTGGTTAGAGAGAAGCATTTCTTTCACTAGAAAAAACCTTTTCTCTCACAATACAAGAATCCAGCATTATCCAATGGAGCTAAATGGTAAAAGACTTGGGTCAGACAGAGCATGAACTTCTTTACACAGCACATAGTTAAACTATATGCTATATGTCCTGATTTTCCCGGACATTACCAGGAAATTACCAGGTGAGAGTGACGTCTGGGGAAAATTTCCAGAAGGCAGTGGTTTGTCCTGGATCTTTGGCAAGTAAACCAAATAATCTCATTTTGGGGGCATTTTTTTTTTAAGGGGGAAAGCTAAACAACTTTCAGGTTTTCCTAATTATGCAAGGACATGGGGAAGATGGCTCCTAGTCATGATCACTGCATTCTCTCTCCAGGATCCAAGGTGCACCACACCTTTGAGTACCGATCACTGGGGTACAACAGGTAGCAGAGTGCCCCATGTGCTCCGTCTGGCTTGTGGGCTTCCCATCGTTCTCTGGCTGGCCCTTGTGGGAAGGGGGGTGCTGGATTAAAGAGAGCTAATCCCCAGCGCTTTTCTTAGGTTACAAAAATAACCATAAAGAATTGTTATCAAGTACAAATGGGAAATATAGGTGAGCTTTTATCTTCTATGTTGCAGATAAAAAAAAATACCCTCAAAGCAATTGTCCTGCCCTACTAAAACATGACACTGAAGGCCAACCTTGCCAAGAAGTTGCAAAGGAAATTATTAAGTATGGAGAGGAGCAGGGGGAGTGAGGCATATTCCTGTGTGCGTTGCCCACATATTACTACGGCCCTGACCAGCCAAACTACTAACTGTGGGCCCTCCTGATAGCAAGAATTCGCAGTGACTAAACTTGCTTTCCCTTTCAGGTCTCGTGAGGGTGGTTCACTCAGTCACTCATTTGTGATGTACAAAAGTAAAAGGTCCACTTCGTAAAGGTGCAAAATGCAACTAAATTTGAAACATCTTTGGATTTTGCCTTTGACTCAAGAAGGGCAGCCTGCAAAGGATCTCCAAAGAGTTTGCCACCAGGAAAGGGGGAAATAGCTCCATATGACTGAGAGCTCCTCAGGTTCTCGACCAATTCCTCTTTGCAGTTCCCCTGAATATCACAATACATGCTCCCAGGAGGACTGTATCAATAAAACATCAGACAACAGGACTGCTGTAAACAAAATCTCCAACTGGTGTGGGAACACTGGACTCCAGTATCAATAGATCTTCCACATTAAGTGGTAGATGCCACAGTTAGCCCTTGAAGAAGGTGTGTGAATTATCTGGCCCCTTTCACCAACAATTCCCTCCCCCCTTGCTTATTTTCAGAAAGCACTGGAGTACAACAATTTTGGCCAAAGATTTGAGGAAGGCATCTACAGTATTGGAAACAGCCTATTGTCCCTGATGCCTGAATGGGCTTCTCTTTCTTTCCCTGAAAACTATTCTGTTTTACAGCTAGACTCTAGGTTCAGGTAGGTAGCCATGTTGGTCTGAGTCGAAACAAAATAAAAAAATTCCTTCAGTATCTGACGAAGTGTGCATGCACATGAAAGCACATACCAAAATAAAAACTTAGTTGGTCTTTAAGGTGCTACTGAAGGAATTTTTTTTATTTAGCTAGACTCTAGGGTCACCTTGCACAAAGGATCTGCACCTCTGCCCTGCCCCACTCCACTCCCTGCAATCCTGAGCTGAAAGCAACTGACTAAGCTTCTCAGGACAGACTATCAGCAGATGGGGTGAGCTAGGTCTGCTCAATGCCATCTGCAATTCACCTATATGCCAAACTAAAATAAGGATCTACACCCAGAAAGGGGTGGGTAAAGGAAAGCTGCAACTGAGAGATAACTTAGTGTCTACTGCACAGCAAACAGTGGCTCTAGAACCCAGACCAGAACTTATAATTTGCTTGCATTTCTCCTTTGCCCATCTTTCATCAATGTCACGGGTGTCAAACACAAGGCCCGCGGGCCAAATCCGGCCCGCCAGACCTCGTCATGTGGCCTGCCGAGTGCCCCAGCCAGCGGGACCTTGCTGCTGAAGCGCCACGCCGACAAACAGCTGGGGCCTGGGGGGAGGGGTAGAAAGGCGGCCGGAGCAGCGCTGCGTGGAGCACCCCGAGCCACAGCAGGAGAAGGAGGAGGCAGCTTGCCAGGTCAGCGCCCAGCAGCGCCGCACGGAGAGTCCCAAGCCTCTGCGACGCAGCAGTGGTCTGTAGCACTTTGAATCCTCCTCCTCCTGCTGCCACGGCTCGGCACCTGGAAACGGCTGCTGCTGCTGCTGAAGCACAGACAAAGCACCCAGCAGCGCCGCGTGGAGGAGGAGGATTCAAAGTGCTACAGTGCACTGCTGCGTCCCAGAGGCTCAGGACTTTCCGTACGGTGCTGCCGGGCACCGACTCGGCAAGCCGCCGCCTTCTCCTCCTCTTGCCTCACCTCCTCCTCCTCCTGCCGCGGGTCAGCCTCATGAACGTGAGCTCACCAGCGGCTCAGCCTCACGAACGTGCAACTCTGAGGCTTTACGCACGTCTCCTAAAACGGACACCCGCTACCTCACGCTGCATGGGAAATGCCTTTTGCCCCTGGGTCCCTTCGCACTCTTTTCTGGCGCTGAATCAAGGCGGCGACACCCCCCTTCCCTTCCCATCTTTCTCCCTCATTCTTATTCTTTCTTTCCCTCTCCTTCCTTCCTTCTTTATCTCTGTCTTCTCTCCCTCTTTCTTTTCCTTTCCTTCTTTATTCCCTTCCTTATTTCCTACTCTTCTTTCTCTCCCCTCTTTCCTTCCTTCCTCCCTCCCTCCCCCTCCCCTCCCTCTCCTCAGAAACATAGGATGCTGCTTTATACTTCTGGCCCTTAAACCCTGGAACCAGGAGAGCAGCTCCAGTGAGTCAACCTCAGCCAGTCCCTTTGGTGAAGGGTGGTGGCTCACTGGCAGAACATCTGTCCTGCATGCAGAAGGACCCCAGCATCTCCAGGTACCAGTAGCTCTGCAAAGCTCCTGCATGAAACCCTAGCGAGCCTCCACCACCCAGTGCAGTTACCAAAAATCATTTTTCAATAAATTGTACAATAATTGTACATTTGAATATCTATTTGCCATTATTCTGACTATGTTAGTTATTACTTACATTATTACAAAAAACAGTAATAATTGAATGCAGTGACAATAATTTATGATAATAAAGAGTGGACACATAGTCCTACAGATACAACCGGCCCTTTGAGGGTGACCAAACTGCTGATGAGGCCCCCGATGAATTTGAGTTTGACACCCCTTATCTATGTTATCAGTGCAACCTTTCCCTAATGACATAATTAGCTCTAAGGGGGGGAGGGGACGACTGTGATGCGCCTGTTGCAGAAGTGCTGCCTAAACAATGGCTCATAACTCACCTGCTCCCAGTCACACAGGGGGCAGCACACAGTGCAATCTGTAATGCAGAACTGCCTGTTTTCCCTCTACCTAGCCATGATCCCACACTTTGGGTTTTCCCGAAGTTCTGGACTTAGTGGAATGAAGGCATCTGAACATGCTTGAAATCTCCACTGCCAACAAGAACTCTGCACACTGGTTTTTACTTTTTGTTTCTCTTTGGCTGCTTCCACACTGGGTATAACAGGCATGCTTTATTCACTCACATTTCACAAGACATCTGTATGACATTGTAAACAAAATAGTTTTCCCCCCCCCACCATAGCTGCCAAGTTATCCCTTTTTTACAGGGATTTTCCCTTATGCTGAATAGGCTTCCTCGCGAGAAAAGCGAAAACTTGGCAGCTATGCCCCCACACCCCATCCCTACATCAGAAAATCCAACTTTTAAAACTCAATGGAAGAGTTGCACAATTTCCCTGATTGTAAATGGTCTGTGGTGCTACTATTCTCATGAGTTATGGCTCAAGGGTGGGGAACCCTTGGCCCTCCAAATGTTGCTGGACCACAACTCCCATAACCCTTGGCCATTGGCCATCATAGCTGCCAAGTTATCCCTTTTTTTCAGGGATTTTCCATTATGCTGAATAGGCTTCCTCGCGAGAAAAGGGAAAACTTGGCAGCTATGTTGGCCATAGTGGCTGGGGCTGATGGCAGTTAGAGACCAGCAACATCCTGAGAGCTAGTTTTTCCCCATCCCTGCTCTAGCCATTTTCTTCTCTATGGTCTGTCTTTCCCTTCTAGTAATTAGCTCTATCACTTTAACCCTTCCCTTTCCTAAAAGGATTGCCTTATTATCCATTTTTCCCTCCCTCCTCTCTTCCTTTTTAAAGGAAGTCTTTGGAGAACTACACCTACGGTATTTGCAGTGGCAGTTTGTTGCAATGCCAGTAAGTGGTGTTAGGCAATTCATCTTTCGCTCTTGAATTTCATGCAATGCATCATATCAGAAGGATTCTGCTCCAAATCAACCACCTAGCTTAATTTCAAAGGGAAAAATAAGTGTGTCATAAATCAACTGCAATCAACGAAGAGTAAGTTAGTGCTTCCCTAACAGGGTTCCAGAAACAAGGCAGAAAGAAGAGCTACTGTTTATTAAACCCATACTAATATAAATGTTTATTTATGATAAACTGTTGCTCTCCTTGTTAGTTTCCCTATGGAACCCTCTTGGTGAGCCAGACTATTCAAGGTTGCTGTTTTTATTTTAAAGTCAACAAAACATAGCCAAACCATTTTTATCACAGAAAACAGAAATCTTGGAGTCCTTCCAGTCTATTGGGTAGACATAATTATGAGAAGAAATATATAATCTACCCAAGAGACATAATTACATAAATAAGCCCTAGGCTCTATGTAAGAAAAGTTCTTACAATTCTCCAAACAAGGCACTGCATAGTCCTCATAGCTTTTACTCACTTGTTGAAATAAGGGGAAATACATTGGTTTTTAAATAGCCCAGAGCAGAGCAGAGTTTCTGCTACAGATGGCATCATTCTAGTAGGAGAGGGGAGGACATTTCCCTATATAATTGGGGCAGGAGAGGAGAGGGAGGTGAACTGGCAGCAACCAACCCCAAACTGGGGGGGGCTAAATTAATTGCCCTTTTTTATATATTAGTCATTTAGTCGTGTCCGACTCTTCGTGACCCCATGGACCAGAGCATGCCAGGCACTCCTGTCTTCCACTGCCTCCCGCAGTTTGGTCAAACTCATGTTCGTAGCTTCGAGAACACTGTCCAACCATCTCGTCCTCTGTCGTCCCCTTCTCCTATTTCCCTCAATCTTTCCCAACATCAGGGTCTTTTCCAGGGAGTCTTCTCTTCTCATGAGGTGGCCAAAGTATTGGAGCCTCAGCTTCACAATCTGTCCTTCCAGTGAGCACTCAGGGCTGATTTCCTTCAGAATGGATAGGTTTGATCTTCTTGCAGTCCATGGGACTCTCAAGAGTCTCCTCCAGCACCATAGTTCAAAAGCATCAATTCTTCGGCGATCAGCCTTCTTTATGGTCCAGCTCTCACTTCCATACATCACTGCTGGGAAAACCAAAGCTTTAACTATACGGACCTTTGTCGGCAAGGTGAGCATTCTGTCATTTTTGAGATTGCATCCCAGTACAGCTTTTGCCACTCTTTTGTTGACTATGAGGGCCACTCCATTTCTTCTACAGGATTCTTGCCCACAGTAGTAGATATGATAGTCATCCGAACTGAATTTGCCCATTCCCTTCCATTTTACCGTAGTTCACTGATGCCCAGGATGTCAATATTTATTCTTGCCATCTCATTTCTGACCACATCCAGCTTACCTTCATCCATGGTTCTTACATTCCAGGTTCCTATGCAATATTTTTCTTTACAGCATTGGGTTTTCCTTTCGCTTCCAGGCATATCCGCAACTGAGCGACCTTCCGGCTTTGGCCAGCCACTTCATAAGCTCTGAATCTACTTGTACTTGTCCTCCGCTCTTCATGACCATGCATTGTTCTGTACTTTTATTTTGATGCTGTTAATCCAACATAGGTCCAAGCTAGCAGAATCCCAACCTAAGGGATCCAACAAATGAGTTTCACTCATTTGTTTCTGAACTGAAAAGAAGAAAGGAAACAGAGGGGGGGAAGGCAGAAGGAAGGGTGGTTTGGGGGGGGGAAACTTACTGGAGATGTCTTTCCATTTGCAAGTTTGTTTCTCCTTCATTGCTTCTTTTCTACCTGTAAGACTTCATTGACGTCTGTTCTCAGTGACATTTTCCTTCACTTTCTTTGTTGCTCAAGTCCAGGCCCAGCAGCAGCCTTCATGAAGCTGCTGCTCCAAACAGGGTCAGCCAGTGCTGAAACATGCTGTGGATTGAGCCCACCCTTCTCCTCTGGCTCAGTTTTCCTTGCAGTGCATGAATGTAAGCCACCTGACATTTTACATTGTCCCCAAATACATAGGGGCATTCTGGAGACTGAAAATAGGAGGCAGCTTGCAGCCTCCTACCATAGGGCACAGCCATGGTGCTAAGTTTGCTGAGTGCCCATGTTGATGTCAGGGAGTACAGTAGTACAGTAGATATAAGCAAGCTCACCAAAATTGTACTTTGTTTTGGCCACACACACACACACACACACACACACCCATGTAATGCTACCTGTAATTTCAGCTGTTTCTGGAAGACAGAGGTTGGCTGCCTAATGATGTCAGTGAAATAGGCAAAGTGGGTGGCATCACTTTACACAATAACTTCGTTATCCCTTAGCATTTATTACTAAGTAGGAAAAAGTGTGTTCACCATCATGTGCAAAAAGAATGCACATGCACCCATCTCACTGGGCATACCTACAGCAGTGGGTAGTCACAATTTGCATCATATTATTCCTTTTATTTAATTGATCTGCAAACTGCATTGGGTCTTTGTTTTAGAGAAGAGTGGGTAAGAAATATTTTAAATGTATAATTTACCGGAGAAGGCAGTCAACCTGAACTTCAAAGCCAGAGAGAAGACTTTTGGGAAGTTATTTCTTTCCACTTCAATAGGCCTATTTAATAGAACAACATTATTTTAAAAGATGATGCTGTTAAGGTGCTACACCCAATATGCTAGCAAGTTTGGAAAACTCAGCAATGGCCAGAGGATTGGAGAAGATCAGTCTACATCCCAATTCCAAAGAAGGGCAGTGCCAAAGAATGCTCCAACTGCCGCACAATTGCGCTCATTTCACACGCTAGCAAGGTTATGCTTAAAATTCTACAAGGCAGGCTTAGGCAGTATGTGGACCAAGAACTCCCAGAAGTGCAAGCTGGATTTCGAAAGGGCAGAGGAACCAGAGACCAAATAGCAAACATGCGCTGGATTATGGAGAAAGCTAGAGAGTTCCAGAAAAACGTCTACTTCTGCTTCATTGACTATGCAAAAGCCTTTGACTGTGTCAACCACAGCAAACTATGGCAAGTTCTTAAAGAAATGGGAGTGCCTGATCACCTCATCTGTCTCCTGAGAAATCTCTATGTGGGACAAGAAGCTACAGTTAGAACTGGATATGGAACAACTGATTGGTTCAAAATTGGGAAAGGAGTACGACAAGGTTGTATATTGTCTCCCTGCTTATTTAACTTATATGCAGAATTCATCATGTGAAAGGCTGGACTAGATGAATCCCAAGCCAGAATTAAGATTGCCGGAAGAAATATCAACAACCTCAGATATGCAGATGACAGAAAGCGAGGAGGAATTAAATGGCAGAAAGCGAGGAGGCAGAAAGCGAGGAGGAATTAAAGAACCTTTTAATGAGGGTGAAAGAGGAGAGCGCAAAATATGGTCTGAAGCTCAACATCAAAAAAACCAAGATCATGGCCACTGGTCCCATCACCTCCTGGCAAATAGAAGGGGAAGAAATGGAGGCAGTGAGAGATTTTACTTTCTTGGGCTCCTTGATCACTGCAGATGGTGACAGCAGTCACGAAATTAAAAGACGCCTGCTTTTTGGGAGAAAAGCAATGACAAACCTAGACAGCATCTTAAAAAGCAGAGACATCACCTTGCCGACAAAGGTCCGTATAGTTAAAGCTATGGTTTTCCCAGTAGTGATGTATGGAAGTGAGAGCTGGACCATAAAGAAGGCTGATCGCCGAAGAATTGATGCTTTTGAATTATGGTGCTGGAGGAGACTCTTGAGAGTCCCATGGACTGCTAGAAGATCAAACCTATCCATTCTGAAGGAAATCAGCCCTGAGTGCTCCCTGGAAGGACAGATTGTGAAGCTGAGGCTCCAATACTTTGGCCACCTCATGAGAAGAGAAGAATCCTTGGAAAAGACCCTGATGTTGGGAAAGATTGAGGGCACTAGGAGAAGGGGATGACAGAGGACAAGATGGTTGGACAGTGTTCTCGAAGCTACGAACATGAGTTTGACCAAACTGCGGGAGGCAGTGCAAGACAGGAGTGCCTGGCGTGCTATGGTCCATGGGGTCACGAAGAGTCGGACACGACTAAACGACTAAACAACAACAACAACATTCTCACAAGAATGCTTGCGTTTTCTCTCTTGCGTACACAGTTACTATTTTTATTTACCTTGATCTCTCTTTTTTCCCTTTAAATGAAAGTACCACTGTGAGTTTACAAAAAAGCACAATCAAGACAACTATTTGCTATTGATAAAAAGCTAAAGAAACAACTTATACAACATCATGCAACTCCCAGTTTCTAGCTTAATTCGTTTGATATTTTGTAGTATCTAAGCAACTCCCTTCCTTAAGCCCCTTCTTCTTGCCACTAAAAGTTTAGCGAAGTGAGGTTATAGAAAATGAGGTTTTCATTATGGCTGCATCAATTTATTATCATCATGCAATCGATCTAAAAGATGGCAGTCCTTTAAAAAAAGAAAAACCTGCAGTGACCACATCAATCTCTTTAGCCTAGTCTTGCTACGCTGTGTTGCAAAACATACATATCAGAGGGTGGGGAGAGGGATGACTGGAAGAGGGGGAGTCGGGTAGGCAAGTGAAGAAAATCTCTTGCTTAAACTGGAATACCTCCAATTCCTTTTAGAATGAGACAGTTCTCTTAACGCTTGCGAAACATGATAACTTTGAAGGAATGAAGAGAGAGCGAGAAATGTAAACACAACCATTATAACAGATTTGAGATGCTTATTTTTAATCCAGTCTAAGACCCTTCCAATTGTATACTGCTTTGGAATCCTTTTATTGTCAAACATCAATAAGGTGCATTTTAATTTCTTTCCAAAATCACTGTGGTTAAACTAGAGGCACTGAAGAAACAACAGGCGGGGGGGGGGGGTGCATCTGCATTGCCTATTTCAGCAGGCAGCTTTCCTGAATGTGCTCCTAACCATGAGATAGATTTTCAGCCATTTTAAACTCTTAAGCAAGCTATGGTTCTAAAACACTCATAATCACTAAAAATATTCAGGCAGTAAAGAAAGCTGGAAACAAAAAAGAGAAGGAAAAAATGCAATTTCCTTCAGTTTTGATGTGCTTGGAAACAATACAGAAAATAAAGTGGTTATTCTGAAGATTCTGAAGGTTCAGCTCAGGAATCAGGACCTCGACAGCAGAACAGCCGTTTACCCACATAATCCCAGAGTTTAAAGCTGCTGCACAATTTACTATAGGCTTTATAGAAGGATAATTGCTGTATCCACCCATGAGTAATGAATGGAATCTACCATGTTAATTCTTATTGTTTGTATTCTTATTGTTTGTAAATACCAGAACTTAAGAACCCTTCCCTTTCATTCCAAGGAGGAATTATTCACACTCAAACCTGCAAAGCTAATAGATAGCAACTGCAATCCAGCCCAGAGATGAGTGTCAGCTGATGTGAACAGAATTGTGTTATTGTTATATAAAGAGTACCTAGTATTAGACCAACAGCACGAGATTAGTGGGTCTTACTCCCAAGAAAGGGGGGGGTTGCAGCCAGAGTTTGGGTAGTAGGCAGAAGGGCAGCCACAGTGTTTAAAAGAAAAGAAAATCAAGCAAAGCTTGTTTTAGGATCAGTCCCATAGGCCAGACAGACTATTATTTGTTCTCAGTTATAAGGCAGAAACTAATTAATTTGAGCTTTAAGAAAGGACCTCTAGCAAGCTAGAAGAATAAAACACCTTTTAGCCATTGCCTATTAGAGTTTTCTACAAAAATCTATAAAACCCTTAAAAAGAAAGAAAAAAAGAGTCAAGACCAGGCATAGCTTTTAAAAGGTTTACAGATTCCTGACAGCTCCACAGGGTGAGGTTTGTGACATCTAATCTGCAATGACAGCTTGATGGATGGCTCTCTCTCTTCCTTTTGAAAGGTATAAAGAATTGCTGGTTTCCTCAGTAAAAATTATGCTTAACACACTTCTTGCTTTTACACTTCCCATAGTCTGATTAAAAGGCTAGAATGAGATGAAAGCCTTGTGCTCCTGGTAATATATGGGTTTAATAGGGCAGCAGGTATGTCATAGATTCCACTCATAAGTTGCTTTGGATAAAATTCGCCCTGGGAAAAGCCCACTTATGGCAACAAATGCAGGGCCTTTCTCTCGTGGTGACACTAGCCTTCAGATCTTCCATTCTAAAGCAAAACCTCCCCAAGCGAGGCGCATTGTTTATTTGGATCTTCCATTTAGGCAACTTCTATTCTCATTCTATCCTGGCCAGGGACTCTCTGTTGACTTATTAAGGTGCATCTTCAAGATCAGAAGGTATTTCTAACATTGAACCATGGTTTATATTATTCTGGGTATATTTCCTTAACCAAATTACTGTAGTGGAAGCATACAGGCAAATCAGTTTTCCATTTGCTTAGTGAAAAGCTGCTGCTGCTGCTGCTGCTGCTGCTGCTGCTGCTGCTGCTACTGCTGCTGCTGCTGCTTCATCCATGATCCCAGTCCATCCCATTGCACACACTATGGCTTGCTAAATAAGGTTAATAAACCTTTATTGGAGGTGAATTATGATTGAGTAAACTAGGGTAAACAACATCTGGGCATTGAGAGCCCAGTTACAAGGTAAACGGAATCTCAACTAAAGCATCCCTGACAGATGGCCATGATCCAACCTCTTCTGAAAACCCTCCAAGTAAGGAGAGTCCACCTCCTCCCAAGGAAGACCATTCCACAGGTATGTATATCTGCTGAAGCTGATAAAAGTGTTGCCTTGTTCAGGGGGCGGGGATGCATATAATATGTGGCTGCCATTAAGTGGTGACTAAGGGAGGGTGACAGACCCTTACCTGCAGTTGCGTGTTTGTTTTATTATTTAATACTTTGGTATACTGCTTTTCATCATAAGTGACTCCAAGGCAGCTTCCCTACAAGAGCAGAAGATGACTCTCTCGGTCTCGTCCAACTGTACAGTTCTATAACTCTGTGCTTCTATGGTGCAGCCCTGCCTCAGAATACCCTAGTCAGGCTGTGAGCTGCCACCACCCCACCTCCCTCTTGGTTGTTGTTGTTGTTGTTGCCATATATTAAATTTGCATACCACCTTATACTCACAGGTCTGAGGGCAGTTCACAAGATAGCAGCCACATACACACAGTGTTTAGTTGTTCTGAACAAGATGCCATAGCTCTTGTGAACCTGAGATTCTATGTCACCTGTTGATGCTGGTGAACCACTCAGAAAATGGCAGTATTGAAGGTTCTGTCTTCTGTGCCAGGCACATAACTTAAATTGAATTCATCAAAGCCAATTGTAAAAAAAACCCATAAATCACCTCAGAAGAATACACACAAACACAAACACACAACAAGAAAGAAATGCCATGGAAAGCACAAGTTGCTGAGAAACTTTAGAAAGAAATCAGTGACAGCGGACCACATAACTTCCCCCAACAAAAGAAACATAAAGGGGGGCTCATTTTCTCCCTCATCCTTTCCCATCAGCTGATTAGTATCTCTGTCCCTCTCTTGCCCCCTCCCCTCTACTTTTGCCTTGCAAAGTGGTGCTGCCGCCACGACATTTTTCCTTTTACCTCTTATGGAACTTGCTCATAGAGGGTAAGGTCCAAAACTAAGTCTTTGAAAATTAGGGGTGAGTAACTGCTAAGCAATTAATAATCTTTGGGCTTTAGCAGGATGCTGATCTTGGCATAAGGCTTGACGCTTTTTGCTGACTAGTTGTGAAGTTTGTTTAGTAACAGGGAGCTTCCTGTGAACTTAAAAACTATGCGCTTGGCTACAGTAGGTAACATACTCTGAAGAATCTGCAGAAGAGGGAAAGAGATAGGCCTAGCATAATCAGAGAGATCATAGAATCACAGAATCATAGAGGTGGAAGAGACCACAAGGGCCATCCAGTCCAACCCCCTGCCAAGCAGGAAACACCATCAAAGCATTCCTGACAGATGGCCGTCAAGCCTCCGCTTAAAGACCTCCAAAGAAGGAGACTCCACCACACTCCTTGGCAGCAAATTCCATTGTTAAACAGCTCTTACTGTCAGGAAGTTCTTCTTAATGTTTAGGTGGAATCGTCTTTCTTGTAGTTTGAATCCATTGCTCCGTGTCCGCTTCTCTGGAGCAGCAGAAAACAACCTTTCTCCCTCTTCTATATGACATCCTTTTATATATTTGAACATGGCTATCATATCACCCCTTAACCTTCTCTTCTCCAGGCTAAACATACCCAGCTCCCTAAGCCGTTCCTCATAAGGCATTGTTTCCAAGCCTTTGACCATTTTGGTTGCCCTCCTCTGGACACGTTCCAGCTTGTCAGTATCCTTCTTGAACTGTGGTGCCCAGAACTGCACACAGTATTCCAGGTGAGGTCTGACCAGGTACTATTACTTTCCTTGATCTAGATGCTATACTCCTATTGATGCAGCCCAGAATTGCATTGGCTTTTTTAAGCTGCTGCATCACACTGTTGACTCATGTCAAGTTTGTGGTCTACCAAGACTCCTAGATCCTTTTCACATGTACTGCTCTCAAGCCAGGTGTCACCCATCCTGTATTTGTGCCTTTCAATTTTTTTGCCCAAGTGTAGTACTTTACAATTCTCCCTGTTAAAATTCATCTTGTTTGCTTTGGCCCAGTTCTCTAATTTGTTAAGGTCATTTTGAAGTCTGATCCTGTCCTCTGGGGTATTAGCCACCCCTCCCAATTTGGTGTCATCTGCAAACTTGATCAGGATGCCCTCAAGCCCATCATCCAAGTCATTGATAAAGATGTTGAATAAGACTGGGCCCAAGACAGAACCCTGTGGCACCCCACTAGTCACTTCTCTCCAAGATGAAGAGGAGCTCATCTCTTGTGCTCTCTCTGTAGTGTGTGTGTGTGTGTAACTCAACTGACACAGAGAGCTATAAAATGACACAAGGCCATTGCAAGACGCGATTGAGAACTTTCCTTCTTCACCAAAAAGGTATGTGTCTCTCGGATAGCCAACATGCATTTGCAGAGATAAACAAATGCAGCTGCTTTATTCTATTCTACCTCCACATTTCCTGCTTTAATAAATAAAGCAAAAAAGGAATGTAGATTATCATGGCTTTTACAAATTCTGTTCTGCATTCTGATTAATCAGTTTTGTTTGCTGGAAATTTAGTTAATCCCTCATCAATCCTACTTGGTTAGATATCTGCCCTAGGCTCTGATCTTGATACATTTCAGCATTGGTGTACTAAGTGAAACATTCACAGTTCATTATGAAACTACCAATTTATTACTCATAAGCTTTCCAACATAACCCACTTGAACATGCATGTAAACTAAAGCCGGTGTGTTCCCAGGAATAAGCACCTCTGCATCTCAAGCCTTCAATAGTGGTTCAAGCCTATTTTTTAGGAGGCAAATGAACATGTGTGTGTTGTGTGGCAAGCCGTGTGTGCGTGTGAATGGGTGTAGTAGGTACGTGGCTTTGGTACATGCATGGTGCTCACAACAGTCTCTGATTTGGCAATGCACCCATGTGTCCCAAAAGGTTGCTTTGTAACCACTGAAACTGGCAGAAACAGCAGTAACTCACTTGCAGACCAATCCTATGCGCATTTGCACAGAAATAAGCCTTGCAGTTTATGCTTATTCCAAAGTAAATCCCACTCTATTAATAAAGGTTTACTCCTTAGTAAATAACTTTAGTATTTATTGCAGCCTAAATTACTGACGCGGATGGTGCTGTGGTCTAAAGCACAGAGTCTAGGGCTCCCATTGTTCGGTCCCAGCTCCTGCCCATCTAGCACATCGAAATCACATCAAGTGCAAGTAGAAAAATAGGTACCGCTTTGGCGGGACGGGAAGGTAAATGGTGTTTCCATGTGCTGGTTTGCCAGAAGCGGCTTAGTCATGCTGGCCACATGACCCCGAAACTGTCTGCGGACAAACGCTGGCTCCCTCGGCCTATAGAGCGAGATGAGCGCCGCAACCCCAGAGTCATCCACGACTGGACCTAACGGTCAGGGGTATCTTTACCTTTTAAATTACTGAAATGTTAAATTTGTGCTGCTGCCACTACAAAAAGCAACAACTCAAAACAAGATTATGTTTTTCTTTTCTTTGACATGAGGTCCTATTTTGATTCACATAGAAAACAAATATTGGACTGGCAGGACTAGCTTGTTAGAGAATTCTGATGGAAGCAGGAGTGAAAATTGCCAGCGTTCATTCATTTGCCCCATAACATAATTATACTGAAGTTAATTACATAATTATGCAAAAAAATAAAAATATCCCCACAGAGATAGGGAGAGAAATAACATCATTTTTGTCAGAAGCTGAACTGTTGTGGAATAAAAATGGTGCTGCATGCAACTACCATGGGTCAGAACTCAGAACAGAAAGAGATGCCTCCTTGCATCCCTACTTGAGGCCCCATTCTTGCTCTTACATACCTTTCACTACAACATACTTAGTTGGTCTTTAAGGTGCTACTGGAACACCTTTCAATAAAAAAATTTTTAAAATCTTTCATCATTGTTATTTATAACGACAGACCAACATGGCTACATTACCTGAACCTTTCACTTCAATTGGGGACATGCCTACTTCTATTGAACAGAGCCCAGGACTCCGATCTTCCCTGCTGGACCAAATTAATACATTCTGACAGCAACTGTCTTGGAAAGGAAGAGGAGCACTGAGAAAGGAGAAGCTCCTCTCCCTAAGAACAGTCAAAGCTGCCGTTGCGGGACAACTTTTTGAAATTTTTGAACAAACCTGGTTCAACTTTTTGAACAAACCTGGTTCATAAGGAGACAATGGAAAATTTCTTAGAGTGAATTCCTATTCACTGAAACTCCTCCTAGAAGGCAGGCTTTAAACCAGGGCCCCCAAACTAAGGCCCGTGGGCCGGATGCGGCCCAATCGCTTTTTAAATCCGGCCCGCGGACGGTCCGGGAATCAGCATGTTTTTACATGAGTAGAATGTGTCCTTTTATTTAAAATGCATCTTTGGGTTATTGTGGGGCATAGGAATTTGTTCATATTTTTTTCCAAAATATAGTCCGCCCCCCCCCCCCAAGGTTTGAGGGACAGTGGACCGGCCCCCTGCTGAAAAAGTTTGCTTTAAACCTTAGGGTTTCACTTCAGGGCCTCCTAGGATGCTTTCTGTTGATCTCCGCCTTCCATGCTTTTTTTCTTTCTGGAAGGTATAGCTGTACTCAATACATTAATTGAGCAATGGATTCAAACTACAAGAAAGAAAATTCCACCTAAACATTAGGAAGAACTTCCTGACAGTAAGAGCTGTTCGGCAGTGGAACTTGCTGCCAAGGAGTGTGGTGGAGTCTCCTTCTTTGGAGGTCTTTAAGCAGAGGCTTGACAAGCATATGTCAAGAATGCTTTGATGGTGTTTCCTGCTTGGCAGGGGGATGGACTGGATGGCCCTTGTGGTCTCTTCCAACTCTATGATTCTATGATCTGTAACTACTTTTCTTCAGAGAATAATGCCATATGTTTAAACAGCATTTTCTTACCTGAAGCAAGGGAAGACTTCTCAATCCAACCAAAATAATTATGCAAACAATTTCACTAGTCCCTTCAGTAGAACCCTATCTGTGTGGTCTTTTCATGCTCGAAGACACCTTTATAGAGACATTTAGGGCATTGTTACATACAGTTCACTTAATGTGAGGGATGTTGGGTGAATTTCCTGCAAGATTAGCACTTGTCACATTGTATAAGGCTTGCCGCTAATTCCCCTGAGCTAGCAGAGAGCAAAAGCTAAGAATGCAAATGGTACAACAGAAAACAGACACATTTGGAATGGACTTCTGAGTTTAGGTTAACAGGAATTTATGAGGAAAAGCTTTAATCTCATGTACAGGGTACACATATATGGCTATTTGGGGAGTAGTCATGAAACTAGCACTTCATCTCATCACAGCAAGCTTTTCATGATGGAACTCTTCCATGTGTGGTATACACACTGCAAGAAACAGATCCCAGGGAATTGTTGTGTTTTAGCAGCAGGAAAAAGAAATAATCTACAGCAAAGGGTTTCTTAGATGTAGCACTACTGCTGGTACACTTGAACATTCCCAATACGATCTTCTGGTTGGGGGCTGTGTGGATGCAGTAGTGGAAGCAGCAGGTTGGTTCTGCTGGTGTCAGTGGCGGAGCTTCATGCTCCGGCACCGGGGGGGGGGAGGGACAGAGAGCAGGCGGGGGCGGGACTGGCACATGTCCTGGGGGCGTGGCACACTGTCTGTGGAGGTGTGGCACCCAGTGCAGGGGGGCAGCCATGATGGCACCCCACCTGGATCACGCTGCTGGGGGCGGTGAGCTCTCCCCGCACGCCTCTTCCTCCGCCAGTGGCTGGTGTGTCTGTGCTCTGCCGCCCTCACCACTGCTTCCCTCTTCTCTCTATGTATATAAGGAAGTGATCCTACTGCCTGCAGGTTATTGCTGCAGCAATTGTTCATATTTTCCAAAATAAATTAACTTGTTTAATTTATTAGACCAAAACAAAATAAGAGCCAAGTTTAAAAGAAAATGAATTTCTGTCTTTGACGCAACCTTTCATTTGGTGAGGGGGAAATCTGCTTCCCAATCACAGGTAAACTGGAAAAAATCCAGAGTTTCCCATTATTAATTAACCCACTGCATATTACATGCAGGTGCATACATCTTTCCTTCTATGACAGTCCTCATTATCTTTCCAGGAGATTTAAAAAATCAAGGAATTTCTGTCCCTAGACAACTGAATTGTAACTCCTGTCATTGTTTATGTTATATTGATTTATTCTTATTTAATTAATTAAGACCCAGGTGGCGCTGGACCCAGGTGGCGCTGTGGTTAAACCACTGAGCCTAGGGCTTGCTGATCAGAAGGTCGGCGGTTTGAATCCCTGTGACGGGGTGAGCTCCCGTTGCTTGGTCCCAGCTCCTGCTAACCTAGCAGTTCGAAAGCATGTCAAAATGCAAGTAGATAAATAGGAACCGCTACAGCGGGAAGGTAAATGGTGTTTCCATGTGCTGCTCTGGTTTGCCAGAAGCGGCTTTGTCGTGCTGGCGACATGACCTGGAAGCTATACGCCGGCTCCCTCGGCCAATAATGCAAGATGAGCGCGCAACCCCAGAGTCGGTCACGACTGGACCTAATGGTCAGGGGTCCCTTTACCTTTACCTAATTAATTAAGACTAATGAATTGCTTCCCATGATACAATCTGAAGCAATTTAGCAATAAAAACCCGTATCAAACAATTCTAAATCCAGTATAAACAAATCACTTAAAAGCCTTGTTTGAAAAGGAAGGTCTTCAATAGTAAACAGTCAATATCATGCCTGTCCGATATGTAACGGGAGGGAGCTTCAGGTGGCATGAGGCACCTCGCTAAAGGCCTCATTTCAATATTGTGTGGATGGGCTTCCTGGTAAGATGGTCCACATCATCAGACCACATCAACTGAAACTGATCTCATGATGCCACAAGCAGACATTGTGCTGAGCATCTCACTGGTAACTGTAACAAATGTGGTGCCAACAGAAATGAGTGACTTTTTTCTCCAAGTGCCTTGCAGTTAAATCACAGTGGGCTTCCAAAGGGCATAGAACTCCATTCCATGCAGCAGATACAGACAATACAATAAAGCTCTACTGGATGCCTAGTGATGATGTGATCCTGAGCTGGAACTAGAGGCAGCCTCAATATGGATAATGAAATAATACCTCTGGTGTTCCTTCTGGAGTAGTTGGTACACCTTTGGTCCCTATCCTGCACTCAGTCCTCACCTCTGGCTCCCAGAAGCTGTCAGTATGAGACAGCGGCCACACCCTGGGAAACAGCTTCAACTGGCCAGCTAAACCAGCTGAGGGTAGCTGGTGGGTCTCTAACCTTTTGTAAGCTAGGGACTTCCCCTGCATGCAAAGACAGGCTCTGGCAGATTGAGTGGATGAGGTCAATTGTGGATCCAAAGGTCACTAAGGCAGTTTTTGTACATGCTGTGGAGGGAAGTGAGGGACAGATGGGGCACATCAACATGGGAAGGTAGCCCATCTAGGAGAATGAAAACTCTGATCCCAAACCTCCTCTGCCTTGTGGGAGAAGAAAAGGCTACACAAACCCAGAGTGGAATCCCTAAGACAGTTGGATGGCGCTTTGTACGCCCTCATCCAGCAACTCCTGCAGCAAAGTTGGTGCCAACCATCTTGCTCTGCTTCCTTTGGACCACATAGGCAAGGCTGAGACATGGGCAGCCCAGGACCTCCAGACCCAGTGCCCAGGCTTGTGCCCCAGGGAGGTCACTTTGTTGCTGCTAACACAGCAGTTTGACTTCATCACTGGAGCTGCAGTGATGAAGTCTTGAGACAGACAGACGGCAACAACAAGAACTATTGATGTTTCCAACACCACACCCAAGGCTGCCTCCGTTAGAGAAGCTGCTGGGCAACAAGATGGAGTGTAGACCAGCAGTAACCACAGCTCACTGTCTCCTTTGCCCAACACCAGGTGCAGGCCCTCACAACCAGCTCCAGGACAAAGGGTTTTCCTGCTAAGGGAGATGGAAGCTCTATGGAGCACAGTGTGCTGGTCCAAGGGTAATCGAAGAGGCGAGGTTGAGGGCCAGTCTGAAGTCTAAGGAATCAACGAGGGGTGAGTCTGATGAAGCTGAGGCAGGTGCAGGGCAGGAAACTAGGTGAGGTCAGGAGCAGGAACACAGGCAGGACCTGGCAAACAGCAATGTTGCTCCCGCAACCTGGGACGGAGTCTGACCGCCCTTTATCTCTGACGAGGTAATGGCCTGTCCCGATCCCCCATTGACTCACCACCCTGCCTCACCTGAAGGAGAGCACTCCTCCTGCGAGTACTCAGGTCTCTCCTCCTCTCAGCCCTGAGTCTCTGCAGCTCGGAAGACGCCAGGGGGTTACTGGACCCGGGAGCCACCTCAGCCTCTCCTGACCCAGCCAGTAGTGGACAAGCTGCTAGCAATCAGATATTCTCAGCACCTGGAGCCAGGACAGGCTCAGGCCCCTGAGTCAGCCCAGCTGGTCCTTGTTGCAGGGGAACCTGAGCAGGCTGAGGCTCTTCTGGAACAGGCCCCAGATTAGTTTCAGCCAATGTCCCAGGCTGAGGGTCCAGTACAGGCTGCGATTCCTCCGGCTCTGAGTCTGAGCCCAAGTCCCAGGCCATCACACCATCCCCCCTCCCAGCCCCCCCTCTGACCAAGGGTCCGCCCTGGCTTGTCAGGGTAAGCAGGATAGAAGGCCCAGAGGCAGTCGGGTCCGTGGACGTTACCCGCTGGTTCCCAAGAGCAGTCCTCAACCCCATAACCCTTCCAGTCAATGAGCTACTGGAGCTTTCCCCTGTGGTACCGGGAATCGAGGATACACTCCACCCCGTATTCTGGCTCCTCCTGCACCAACACCAGCTGCGGTCTTGGACGGTGTGGATGAAACTCATCAGGTGTGGCGACTGGACTGAGCAGTGCTCAATGGAATACTGGGTGAACCTTGAGCGTGGGAGGTAACAAGGCGGAATGTCACCAGCAACACCTGAGCAGTGGTGCTAAATGGGCCGGTGAACCGAGCATCCAGCTTTCGCGAGGGCTGAGAGGGGTGGAGGTGACGGGTGGAGAGCCACACCCGATCGCTGACATGGAGTTCCGGCCCCTCCTGACGGTGGCGGTCAGCCTGGGCCTTATACGCATCCTTGGCCTGGCACAGTTGCTCCATCAGAAGCTGCTGCTGGGATTGAAGCTCTTGCAGCCAGTCTGACACTGCTGGAACTGCGGGTGCCAGCAGCACGCTCAGGAATAACCGCGGGTGGTACCCATAGTTGGCCTGGAACGGGGTCTGTTGGGTGGAAGCCTGCACTGCATTGTTATATGCGAAATCGGCCAACGCCAGGTGGTCGACCCAATCATCCTGGTGGAAGCTGCAGTAGCACCGGAGATACTGTTCTAACACCGCGTTTGCCCATTCGGTCTGTCCGTTGGTCTGCAGATGGTAGGCTGAAGACAGACAGACCTCCATCCCGAGAGCCTGGTGTAGAGCGCGCCAGAAGTGGGCGGTGAACTGGGCACCACGATCGGAGGTGTCCACCGGGTGTCGTGCACAAGCGTTCCGGTAGGCCATATAAGCGGAAGACGTGTTGCAAGTATAGTCACGCCGTCTCCTTGGCTGAGGGTACAGATGGGCATGGGGCGCAGTGCATCATCTTAGTGGTCTGTGAACACCAGGAGGCAGGTACACTGACGGGATCGGGGTAGATCCACCACAAAACCCAATGAAACCATGTGCCATGGACGAGGTGCCATGGACGAGGTGAGACTGGCAGTGGCTGTAGCAGGCCTGCAGGTCTCCCGGTCGATCCCTTGGTGCACCAGCAGAGGCAAACCCCAATGTACCGTGCCACATCGGCTTTCAAGCAGGGCCACCAGAATTCCTGGCTGACCAGGTGAGTGGTCTGATACCTCCCGAAATGGCCAGCTGCCGAGGCATCGTGCGACATCCGGAGTACCTTGGCCCGCAATGGCCCTGGTGGGATATACAACCTACCACAGTGCATCACAGGCACGATCCACTGGCTAATTCCTGAATACGTTCCTGAGCCCATGTATCGACCCATTGCTGCTCCCATACCTGGCCCAGCAGTGACTTGGTCTCCTGAGCGGCCAGGAATGCTGCTGGTGGTACGATCGTTGTTGGGGCCGCCTGCTGCACCGTCTCTGTGATGCGCGTCCGCCTTCTGATTTTGGGAGCTAGGGATGTAGCGGATCCGGAACTGGAACCGGGAGAAGAACAGTGCCCACCGGATCTGTTGCTGGTTCAGCTTGCAGGTTGTCTGGAGGTACTCTAAGTTCTGGTGGTTGGTTCTGACTTCCACTGGGTGTCGTGCACCTTCAAGGTGATGCCGCTAAACCTCGAATGCCACCTTAATGGCCAGCAATTCCCGTTCCCACACGGTATAATTGAGCTCCGCCGGAAGGAGCTGGCGAGAGTAGAAGGTGCAGGGCAACAGTGGTGCATCAGGTCTGAGCTGCTGGGACAAGATGGCGCCGAGAGCCATACTGGAAGCATCAGTCTCCACCACAAAAGGATGCGAAGAATCAGGATGCTGCAGGATTGGTGCCTTCTGGAAACAGGCCTTCAATCCCTGGAATGCCGCCTCAGCCTCTGTGTTCCAGGTGAAGGGCATCTTTGGCTGCAGCAGCTGGTTCAGTGGGATAGTGTGATGGGCAAAGCCTGTGATGAATGTCCGGTAGTAATTTGTGAACTCAAGGAACCGCTGCAAGTCCTTCCGATTCCGAGGGGCCACCCACTCTTGGACAGTGGACACCTTCCCAGGGTCCATCTGTATCCCGTTGGGGGAGAGCTGGCGTCCGAGGAAGTCTACTGACTGCTGGTGAAATGTGCACTTGCTGAGCTTCATGTACAGGCAGTGCTCCCGCAAGCGCTGCAGTACGGACCAGATACGTCCCTCATGACGGGCCTGGTCACGAGAGTATATCAGAATGTCATCAAGGTACACTACCACATACTTGTCCAACTAATCCTGGAACGCGTAGTTGATGTACCATTGGAACACGGTGGGCGCGTTGCTCAACCCGAACAGCATGACCAAATACTCAAACTGACCATATTGGGTCCTGAATGCTGTCTTCCACTCGTCCCCAGCGCGAATCCAGATCAGGTTATAGGTCCCCAGGAGGTCCAGCTTGGTAAACATTCTTGCCCCCTGCATCCGTTCCAGCAACTCCGTAATGAGAGGCAAGGGGTGGGAAGGTCTGGGATGGTCATCTTCTTCAGGGCCTGGTAATCGTGACAGAGACGAAGCTCCCCACACTTCTTTTTGACAAAGAGCACTGGCACAGCGGTGGGCGAGGTAGAGGGCTGTATGAACCCGCGCTCCAAGTTCTTACTGACAAAGTCCTGCAGGGCTTCACGCTCTGGTTCTATCAGGGAGTACAGATGACTTACCAGCAGAGGCGCCCTGGGCTGCAGGTCGATACCACAATCAAAAGGCCTGTGGGGTGGAAGCTGGTCTGCCCCTTTTTCTTTGAAAACATCCTGGTAGTCCTGGTAGATGGTTGGAAGAGCCGGGGTAGCCTCCCCCATGGGGGCAGCCACCATTACTTTAGGCTGGACATGGGTCCGGGAAGCTCACCGTCTGGTGGGCCCAGTCGATCTGTACATTGTGCTGCTCCAACCAGTCCATTCCCAGCACCAGAGGAAACCGGGGCATCGTGGCAATGTCCAGAGTTCGCGTCTTGCGGTGCTGCTGGAGGCACAGGACCAGGGGCTGGGTCTCCTGGGTAACAGCGCCTGAGCGCAGCAGTTGACCATCAATTGCCTCCACCTGCACAGGGTCTGCTTTAGGCTGGAGTGGTACTTGGTGTTGGGCAGCAAAGGTGGAGTCGATGTAGGAGTGGGTAGTCCCCAAGTATACCAGGGCATGGGTGAGGTTCCAAGACCCGCCCGGGGGGCAAATACGTACTGGAACCATGAGATAGCGTAGTTCCACCGGTGTAGGCCCACTAGGTAGTGTTTGCATTCCCCAGTAGCTTGGGCCCTCAGCTACTGGGGTCGTTGGTTTCCCTGCAGTGAGTGCTTTTTCAGGACAGGCCTGGACATAGTGTTCACTCCCACTGCAGTAAAAACACAGGTTCCCCTCCCGATGCCTCCGCAAGGGAGAGGCAAGACCGCACTGCCCCAAGCTGCACTGGCTCCTCGGTCAACTCTGCTGCTGCAGGGGATGGCTGGAGCTGGGAGCACGGGGCACCCGCGGCCTTGGGCCTGGTGACGGTCCTCCAAATGGTCATCTATCTGCAAACTCTGTTGGATGAGAGTGTCCAATGTGGCAGGACAATCTAACATGGTCAGTTGGTCCAATACCTCGTCCGAGAGCCCTTCAAGATACTGGTCCCGAAGTGCAGAGTTGTTCCAGGACAGGTCCTGGGCCAACAGCCAGAACTCTGTGGCACAGGTGGCTTGACTCCCCTTCAGAGGGTTGGTGAACGTGGTTTCCAGGTGATTGCAAAACCCAGTATATTCCATCAGCAGGGGTGAGTTTGGCTGGAGCAATGGCAACGCCCATCTGGCCGCCCGGTCCTTCAACAGGCTGATCAGAAAATGCACCTTGGTGTAGTCGTCGGGAAAGTTCTAGGCTCGCCCCTGAATGTACAGCTTGGCCTGGGCAAGAAACATGGGAAAACATGCCAGGGACCAATCAAATTTCTCCGGCAGGGCCACCAGGTACTTGCCGGAAGTTGGAGCATCGACACCAGGAGCTAGTAATGAGTTCAAACGCTGTTGTAGCACCATGACAGCGTCGATTAGCTGCTGGATGGTATTGGCCATAGTTTGATTGTCCTGAGCCAATGCCACCAGCGCAGCCACTGGGTCAGCCATGGCTTCTGGTTTCTCCTGAACGCACCCAAGAAAGGGGAGGTGCGGGTGTGGCGGGAGCAAACTGTGCTGGTCCAAGGGTAATCGAAGAGGCGAGGTTGAGGGCCGGTCCGAAGTCTAAGGAATCAACGAGGGGTCAGTGCAATGAAGCTGAGGCAGGGGGCAGGGCAGGAAACTAGGCGAGGTCAGGAGCAGGAACACAGGCAGGACCTGGCAAACAGCAATGTTGCTCCTGCAACCTGGGGCAGAGTCTGACCACCTTTTATCTCTGACAAGGTAATGGCCTGTCCCGATCCCCCAATGACCCACCACCCTGCCTCACCTGAAGGAGAGCACTCCTCCTGCGAGTACTCAGGTCTCACCTCCTCTCAGCCCTGAGTCTCTGCAGCTCGGCAGTGGGCCAGCTGTCGGCAATGAGGTATTCTCAGCACCTGAAGCCAGGAGAGGTTCAGGCCCCTGACTCGGCCCAGCTGCTCCTTGTTGCAGGGGAACCTGAGCAGACTGAGGCTCTTCAGGAACAGGCCCCTGACTAGGTTCAGCTGATGTCCCAGGCAGAGGGTCCAGTACAGGCTGCGATTCCTCCGGCTCTGAGTCCGAGCTCGAGTCCCAGGCCATCACACACAGCAACTCTTCCCTCCCTCCAAGCCCATCCCTGCAGCCTGCACTGATGCCGTACCCAGTCAGATCAATTCCTCCCAGCTCACATACTAGGTCTCAGTAATACATGCCGGATCAACACCTTTGTTATGTATTAAGAAACAGCACACAACAGACAAGCAACCAGGAACCTGGCAGTGGGGGTGGGGTGGGAGCAAAAAATAGTATTCAAACAGCCTCACACCTTTACCTTCCATGATGACTTTTTACCTCCCTTTTTACCTCCCCATGACCATGTGCTATGGGTGATATCCAATGCACCTGGTTCTGTTAGCCCAAGGATTTATGCTTATGCAATGGAACTGTCCTCCCTCTCCTCAAAACAGATTTAGGGGGTGGAGGAGAGTTCCTTGTGCATAGAAATCCTTGCATTAACGGAATGAGTTACTTAGCACTACACTGGACACAACCCCTTCTCTCCACCTGCCCATGGTCATTGAAACTGACACCAGCCATATAGCTCCCTCCGCAGACTTCCTCCAAACACAGGATGTGCACAACAGAACCATCCAATCCACTGCACAAATTATGCATGCAATAATAGCCCACTAATGTGTTCTGATAAGATCTACAACCCATAATTTATTATTCTTTTTAGAATGAAAGTAAGGGGAAAGGAAAAAACAAAGCATGTTATAGGTTTCTGTCATATGACTTCCTGCAGACCACTTACAAAATCATAAGCAACTATATTTCTAATAACTAAACTTAATCTCGCAGAAAAATGATGTCCAATTGTTTGCTACTGATTTCTCCATCATTAACTAAATTACTAAAAACAAAGGAAAGCTACTTTTCCCCATCATTAGATGAATGAAAAGAACTATCACTGAATTATCACACAGCTTAACTTAATTTAAGGTGCATTTTTTCAAGATTGTAAAATAAACCATTTGAAAGAAAGCAACTTCTAGGTCAGGCATCCCCAAAAATTAGTTTGGTTGCCTCAGCACTGACATATGTGCCCAATAAGGAGCACCACTTGCCAGCAGCAGCTATGGCTGCTGAACCAGCTGCATGAGTTTGTCATGGTATAACAGCCTGGAAAGCCTTAGTAGCAGGTGCTACTAATCATAGACTAGGAATGCGCATCTCTTACAAGTGGGCATCTGAGTCTGAAGATGCTCAACTGTTCTGCTTTGTTTATAAGCCAATCTCCCGCTTATAGAGGTGGGATTTGTTTGCAATGTAAGCACCAAGAATATGTTAAGTCCCATTAAAACAACTGAACTACAGTATTAAAAAGGTATGGACAAGTTGTACCCGCTATTTTCACAAAGCACAATTTCAAACCAGTATCAGTACCTTGTGAAAATTCAAAATATTCTGGAACCAAAGCTACAGATGAACTATTGGCATTTTCTGGCAGAGGAATGAACGTTTAGTTTGGTCGCAATGTAACACAAACAAATTTAGATGTAAATCTATAAAGATGCACTCGTTCTGTTAGCGTAAGGATTTATGCTTGTGCAATGGAGCTTTCCCTCTTTTCCTCAAAACAGATTTAGGGGGGTGGGGTGGGGAGTTCCCTTGCGCACATGGAAATCCTTGCATTGATTAATGGAAGGAGTTACGGTACTTAGCACTACACTAGATGCAACCTTTTGTCTCCACCTACCCATGGCCATTGAAATTGACATCAACCATATAGATCAGACACCCCCAAACTTCAGCCCTCCAGATGTTTTGGACTACAATTCCCACCATCCCTGAACACTGGTCCTCTTAGCTAGGAATCATGGGAGTGTTTTCTTTCTTTCTCTTAGTTAAGCAGACTCTGAGGAAGAATCTCAGCAGAGAAACTGAGGCGGGAGGAGGTTTGATTAACCCCTTCTACCCCATTCATTTTTTCACTTTAAAATCATCCTCACTCCCCCAAAAGCTGCCCTGTAGTCACCCTGCTGAAACCACCATTATTGAAAGCCACTTTAACATATTTGAAAAAAATACTAAAACATCAAAAGGAAAGATGTATGCACCTGCATGTAATATGCAGTCGGTTATTTAATCATAAAAATAGCATACAATTTAAGGTCAATGGCAGTTTCCCCCCGGACGGAATAGTCATTTTGGAGGAACAATTTTAATTGCAACTGTGGCGGCATAAGGATCACTCAGCCTGCCAGACTTGGCATCCTGGCATTCTGTGTCTACTAAGCACGTTCAGTCCTCTTGGGGCCCTGGTAGCATTTTTTCTAAAGATTTGTATACAGTATACACATTCTGCAGGGGTTCCCCAAACCTGCTGATACCCCCCCTCCTGTATGGAACTGTTGCCATTTTGGCTACAAAAGAACAACCCTCAAAGAACCGAGTCAAAATTAGAATACAAGAGAATATATTGTCTCTCAGCTATACTGTATAGTCAAGGCACACATACTGGGGAAATGGATGTTTAAATAAGCATCTATTAGAAGAGAGGGCATTTGAGGGCAAAACAAGGGGAATGCAGCCTATTTCCAACTGCTGTGATAATTTCTGCATAAGAGATGTGAAGGTTGAGCTCTTTGGCAAATCACCCCAAGTGTCTGTGAGTTAAATTACTGCCATGCAGTCTGTTAGGCATGGGATGTTTAGTGTATCGCCTTGCGTCAGTCCCACAAAATGTTGCACAACACAAATGCTTCTTGATGTGTCATTTCCTGCTTGGCCCCCAGCCCAGGTACTGACAGGCAAGCATAAAAAAATTAAAGAAAGATTTAAAGCTTGTGTATTCATAAGCACATTCCACAAGCCATCAGACAGTGCCCCTCCCTGCAGTTTGGAGGAAATCATAAAGGAGAAAGGGCAGCATGGAGAGAAGGAACTTCCTCAAAACCGCTACAATGGTACCACAGCAAAGAATTTGAATAATCTCAATCATTATGCAGTTTGGGGCATCCTGCTTGCTATTCATAGCACTGGTAAATGGGGAGTGTCCGCTCATACCCATAACTGTATACCTCATATTTTTTGGAGGACAATAAATACTCCTGGAACTAGGAAAGGACAATCCCCCACTCATTTGCTTGGTGGTGGTGAATTGTTGTGTCTGACTGGAGCATCTAATAAGGCTTCCCCCCCCCCACTTCCCAGTGCCCCAAACCTACTCTTGGGGAAGGTGACCAGCATAATGTGTTTCCCCACCAAGTCTAGGACTGTGTGTCTCAGAATCTGGAATAGTTGGCCTTCTCCTCAGCAGAGAGGCAGAACACTGGTTCCCTGTCAGTGATTCTGTGACAGGGAATCCAAGACCCAGTCCTTGAAGGAAAAGATCAGATGTTTTGGAACTACAACTCCCATGATACTGGACCACTGGCCCCGTTAGCTAGGGATCATGGGAGTTGTAGTTCCAAAACATCTGGCAAGCCAAGGTTGCCTATGCCTGGAAAAGATGCTCCGCCTGGGTGCCCCCTGCTGCCTCTAACCTCTCCTTCACCAATGTAAGTTTTTTGGCCTTTGGGGAGGGACAGAAAGAGCCGGGTGCTGTTCAGAAGGGTTCAAACAGAATCAAGGGAGGCCCAGGCTGCTCACAGCCAGCTGTACTGGGCTTAATTCCTCTCTCACCAGGTGCTTGTGTGAACAGCCCTGCTCAAATTCTCACAGGATCCGCAATGAAATGCTGAGACGCTGCTTGAGGTCACTTTGTTTTGAGCTGTCAGCAGAACTGTTGCCTGGATGTGAGTTTGGGGTGAACGGAACTGCTTTCCCTACAGTGACGGTGTGGAGGTGGGAGAATGAGACTGCACATGCGCCAGACCTGCCCACAGGGTTTCCCATCCAGCTGCCCCCCCCCTGCCACCCTTTGCATTCAGAACTCGCACCTCACTATGGAAAACTGGGTGTAAACTTCCATGTGTGATAAACATACCTTTATCCAGTCTTTCATCCTTTTACATATGGTGTGTACACACATTGGGAAGCAGATATGTGTGTACACACCATGAAAAAAGCATGTACAGTCAGGAAATATCATGGGTAAAACAGCCACAGAATAAATAACCTTAACACAACAACAGAAAGACAGGCACACATACACCGTCCAATGTCCGGAAAGGGATAGCTTTTCAAAGTCCAGCCTTCCAAAATTTTCATTAAATTCTTGGGGGAAAGCAAGAATTTTAGGATCCCTAAAAAGCCTAGAATTTAAATAAAAATACCATGCCAAAAAAATTTCTCTTTTTAAAAATAATCTTTTTAAAAAATAAACTTTTCTGAGACTTGCTGCTGCATTCAAAGGTTTGGGAACAAGACAAGAGGCTCAAGAACCAAGGGGCAAGGAATAAGGGCAATATTTGATGGCTTTAAAATGTATCACTAAATACAACCTTTGGGTTTTATTTTAAAAAATCTTCATCCTCCTTAAATTTCAAGTCTTGCTCAGTGCCGATTGTAACAGGGAAAATTATTTCAAAGTTTTATCATGTCCAACAATAACAACCTGTGCGGAGAACTTGAATAGAGCACGATGAATCAAAGAGAAGTGAGGGATGTGGAGGTGCAGCAGCTTTCACAGGTGCAAAAGTGTTTCAGGTAATAAGCCCACAGTGGGCTCCAGTTCCTGCTTGTAACTGAATTATAATGACAGAACAAGTGAACTCGCTCTTCAAAGCTGACTGCATGTGTCCGCCCACTCACTGGATCATCACCTTGCACATTCCTGTGACCCTTCTGAACGAAGCAGTAAGGTTAAAGGGGAGAAGCTATACAAAGAATGATCCAAGAAGTCCTCAATGGAAGATAACAAGCGGTATGTTACAATTGTTGTAATGTTCCATTTCACCTTAAGAGAGAGAGAGAGGGTCATGTGACTGTGTGTCAGAAGTGAAGTCTGTGTGTGCCTCTGATAACTTCTATGAAGAAGTCGGTTCTTTTGCTGTTTGTTAAATAAATGTTTTGTTTTAACCATTCATGCCTCTGTAGTGCCACTTCAGCTGCTAGCTACTCCAGGGTGGTGAGAGGGGGGGGAAGTCAGCTGCTCTAGTCTCCCTAAAATATCAACAACAATATCTATGAAGGCGGATGAAGGCTGTAGCAGATAAGAATCCACCGGTCGTCATGATTACTCATGCCATCGGAACAGAGCCTTACTGCGAAGACTGTGTGTTGGTCAGCATCCACTGATCTACACACATAAAACAAATTCATGCACAGACGTATTCCAATAATCCATCCCAAACCCAAACCTCAAAAGCCCCATGGGGAACAGCAACTGGTAACGGGGGCAGGATCGTGAAATATTTAAGCCCATAATCATGAACCAGCACATGGGCAGTGAATACAGATTCAGTCATTCTGACTTAAGGAATGAAGCAGTGGAGTAGCTCGGCAGCTGTATCCATGACTGAGCAGCCCTTTTTTAGGATCCACTCTGCTCTCCCCGAAAAGGGGAGGGGCTAGAAAAGGTGCTCTAAACATAGTCTGCCTCCTTTTTCTCTGTCTGGATTACTGCGCCCAGTAGGGTCACCACCCAGCAGTCGTAAAAGACAGTTGAACTTTGGGACATGGAATATATGGGAAACCGTAGCTCCTGAGGTCCTCTCACAAATCCCGCAAAAACAAATTAGACATGAGCTTGCAGTATCTCCAAATGAAAAACAACAAAGCCAGCAGACCTGCTGAAGTCTTCAATGTGGGTGGAAACGAAATTACACAACAACTTCACATGCTCATCAAAATATCTGGGAGAGAGAGGAGATCCCAGCAGACTTTAGGGATGCCAAAATCATCAATCTTTTTTTAAAAGGTAATAGAACAGACTGCGGAAATTGTCGAGGCATCTCTTGCAAGAATCTTAGCAAAGAGTCTCCTATCTATACCTGAGGATACCCTTCCTGAATCCCAAAATTGTTTTCGACCTTCTAAGGGAACAGTGGAAATAATTTCCACCGCTCAACAGCTTCAAGAAAAATGCAGAGAGCAAAACCAACCCCTGTATATGGTGCTTATTGACCTAAGGCCTTCAACACTGTAAATTGCCCTGCCCTGTGGAGTGTCCTTCTGAAAATCAGCTGCCCAGATAAATTTGTGAACAACCTTTGGCTCCTCCATTATAATATGATGGCAACAATCGCGGAAAACAATGGCTCTCAAAGTGAACCATTCATAGCGGGATCAGGCGTTAAACAGCGATGTGTTATCGCCCCAACTCTATTCATTATCTTCATTGCCATGATCCTACAATTGTCAAAGGGAAACTCCCCACTGGGGTAGAAATCATATATCAAACTGATGGAAATCTCTTTAATCTGAGTAGGCTGAAAGCAAAGAGTAAGATTACTATAACTTCCATCATAGAGCTTCAGTATGCTGGTGGCAATGTAGTGTGTGTACACTCAGAGGATGACCTCCAAACCATCCTAAATATATTTGGAGAAGCTTACAAAAAGCTTGGCCTATCGCTCAATATCCAAAAAACCAAAGTGCTGCACCAAAAAGCACAAAACAACCCCTCTGCAGCACAAATCCAACTTAATGGTGTAACATTGGAAAATGTAAACCACTTCTCTTACCTGGGCAGTTATCTTTCCACAAGGGCGAACATTGATGCTGAAATCCAGCATCGCCTGAGCTCTGTGAGTGCAGCTTTCTCCTGATTGAAGCGTCAAGTGTTTGAGGACCAGGACATTCACAGGGAAACCAACTTGACCGTATGCTTGCAAAACATGGATCACTTATAAACATCATCTCCAACTCCTTGAAAAACTCCATCAACAGTGTCTCCGAAAAAAATTACACATCATTTGAGAAGACAGGCAAACTAATGCCAATGTACTGGAAGAAGCAAAGATGACCAGTGTCAAAGCAATGATTCTTCAACATCAACTGGTCATATTGTTTGGATGCCTGATTATCATCTTCCAAAGCAACTGCTCTATTCCCAGCTTAAGAATGAAAAGCGAAATACTGGTGGACAACAAAAGAGGCTTAAAGATGCTCTCAAGGCAAATCTTTTAAAAAAAATGTAGCATAAGCACTGATAACTGGGAAACACTGGCCTGCGAGCGCTCCAACTGGAGAAGAGCCTTTACCAAAGGTGTTGTGGACTTTGAAGAAGCATGAACTCAGGACGAAAAGTAGAAACGTGCTAAGAGGAAGGCATGCTTGGCAAACCCTCACTGTGATAAACTCCCACCTGGAAACCTATGTCCCCACTGTGGAAGGACGTGTGGATCCAGAAATGTGAAGACTGTGTTCATGGAAGCAGTAGCACCTTAAAGACCAACTAAGTTTTTATTTTGGTATGAGCTTTCGTGTGCATGCATACTTCCTCAGATACACTGCACATCAGATACACACACATAAAATGTGTGTGTGTGATGGTTCAAATGGCCCTAATCCCACATTGGTAAATATACAGATAAAAGGTGTGAAATGGCAATTTTAAAAGATCAATTTTTTTTAAATAAAGTAGTCAAAACTTCAAGCAAGGTGAACTGGAGGTCTTCCCTTATAAAAGCTTAGCTAATCCATCCATGGGCACCCAGGACAAGGACTGCAGCTCCAATTTACCAATGAAAATCATCCAGCATTTGTTCTGTCAGCTCTACTTGCCAAGAGAAGGTCAAAGTGCCTTTCCTATAAGGAAGCCTATAAGGAATTCAAGATCTCCAGCATGATGTCATGTCTTAAAGCGATAAGCTGGCAGCCCAAGTAACTGACATTCTGTAAAGATGCACACAATGTGATGTTTATGTTACTTACGATGAAGGTTCTAATAAGTCATCGTCTGTGTTCCTTTAAAGAGGAGTTTTATAACCGAGATGAATCACAGCGGCAAAAGATCAAAGTTTAAAAACATCAATGATGCCATGGGGTATTTTTTAATCTTGTAATGAATGATGATCATGTGCTCTTATGAAGTTGGTCCAACTGCCAATGCCAGATGTGTATATTAAGAAGTTGTTTGTGATGTGACAGGCTCTGGTTGAATTGCCAGAGAAAGGGAGAGCAAGAATGAGGAACATGGCAACGTGCTTCAGACGCCCTAGTGAAATAAATACAGGTCCCAGCAGAAAAGGGAACTGCCTGTTGATGTATCAACTTACTAAGAAAAAAATATACATGTATTATCAGAACTCCTCATTGGAGAGGCCCCATAGATTACCCTCAGATGCCTCACCTTCTTTGTGCTACGCCAGTGCCAGCTGAACTAATTTATTGCAGTAACTAATTGCCGATTTACTAGTCTAAATTGGTCCTGGAATTCTCAGGAGGAAATGAAATTTTAACACACTTCTGCATACAGTTAAATGATTTGCAGAAGGTAAAAACATTTTGTGGAAAGCTGCATTTGCCCACCTTTTTGTACACATGCTCACAGGTAATGAAATGGGAACCACAATTTCAAGACATCCTCCACCAAGACTAATGGTACTTCAGAACTGTTGCTGTAATTTTTCCTAAAATATTAGGGTACACTGAACCCCTATTCAAATTTCTATATACTGTTATAATCTCAAGGTGGAGCCCCAAAAATCCGTCTATACAAGTTCAATCAAACCAAACAATTATTGAGACCAAAGACAAAATTCAGTGAGATCTTTCTGGCCATACCAGCTTCTACTGGCTTTATTTTTTGAAGAATTTAGAAATTATAATACACTAACCTAATCAAGTAGTTTTGACTACTTGATTTTTAATGCCATTAAAAAAAACCATTTTCACTGAGGATCCAAAATTTCTGCTTTGATTACTGAGAGTGGAAGGAATAGGGCATTTCTGAAATGTAAATTAATCAAATTAAATAATGTCCTTAGTTGGTTTAATCATAATATAAACAAAACAATATTGCCAATTCATTGAGCCAAGTAGTCATAGCCCTGTTCCCATATTGCATTCTAAGGCTGCACATTTACCTTGGAGTGATTCCTTTACACTCATTGGGACTTACTTCAAGCACCTTTGGGGCCCATCCTAAAGCAGCTAATACTAGTCAGGATACCCACATGTCGAACCATAAAAACATAGAATTGTAGAGTTTGAAGGGACCCCAAGGGCCATCTTGTCCAACCCCCTGCAATGCAAGTGCCTCAACACACAGTCCCCCATCCAATTTGAAACCAAACTAGATGCTGCTTTACAAATGTGCTAGCATTTGGATCAAGACCAAGGAAAGGCTCTCTTGCCACCACCTACTAGCAATAGTACAATCACATTCCACTCACAACAATTCATAGAGCCTAGTAGTCTTCACAAACTGTCATAAACTCTCCAACACTGAACCCCAAAGAATGTTATCCTGGAGGGCAGTCCCCACAGACAAATCATTCACTCATAGAATTGTACAGTTGGAAGGGACCACAAGGATCATCGGGTCCAACCCCTTGAAGGCGGGAATCTGTTGCCCAATGTGGGACTCGAACCCATGGGCAATGAAGCCTGTGAAGGGTGTGTATACCATAAACAAGCCCACAGAACATGTTCAACCATTTCCTCCACCCAGAAACTTTAGAACATTCAGTGTCAATCCTCCCAGCAATGTGCAAGCCACTCCAGAAATTGCAATGCCCCATCAAAACTCTGAACTGACTAACTTGTCCCACCTCTTTTTCAGTTTAAAAATCCAAAAATGATGGACAAAAGGCATAGGCCGCCAAATCAGTACAAATCAATACAAATCTGAGGTTCTGCCTTCTCCTAACAAAAGCCTGCCCCCCAACAAAAATCCTGGCCACACCCATGACAAAAGGAAAATGCCTTCCTACCTCCAGAACCCATCTCCCACTGCCTTTGCCATTTAGCTATGTTTAAACTAGCATTTTATCTTCTGAACAAGAAGAACCTCAGTTCTCATCAGCCACCGTCACCATGGCCCAATTTGGGTCAGGGATTATGGGAGGTGTAGCTCACCAACATCTGGAGGGCCACAGGTTAGTCCCTTCCATTTAGTGCTGATTTTGTCCACATCTTCCATTCATTTTACTTATTTATAGTTTAAAATAATTGTTCTTTACCACAAGCATTCCCACAGTGGGGTACGAAGCTTAAAACAAAACAACACAATAAAGCTCTTCTCAATAGTACCATGCTAATGTCTGCTATATGTTGTCATGGGGAAGAAAGATCTGCTAATGTTTCCCCTTCTCACTGATAAGACAGCCCTGCTGCCTGAGGAAAACAGTTCTGCAGAATCGCCACCACATCACAAGGGAACATTTTGAGAGCAGCCATCAGTTGGAGCAAATGATACCATAAACAGGAAGCTGTCTTCCATCAAGTCATATTGTGTTTCACCAATAGCTGTAGATTGAGGTTCACTAACTTTGCACCTGAGGGCACGATGACACCTGTGGAAGCCTTTACTGGCATACCTGAACAGGGTCCCCAGGGTCTGAGGTAGCCCTCCTAGAAAGAAAGTTATTCAGGAAAATGTGCAGGGTCCCTTCTAAGAAATTGATGTGAAATAGGCTAAGCTAGCTGCTGATGTCTGTCCATTTTTGTAGCCAATACTTGAGCTCCTAAAGAGCTGGTGTTTCCAGCCTTCCATTTAGTGTCCTACAGAGGTGAAGGTCACTAAATGGAAGGCTGGAAACACCAGCTCTTTAGGACCTCAAGTATTCCTATTGGCTACAAAGATTGACAGGCAGCAGCAGCTAGACTAGCCTATTTCACATCAATTTCTTAGAAGGGACCGTGCACATTTTCCTGAATAACTTTCCAACCTTCCATTTAGTGCCCTTTCACCACTTCTGTTCCTTTCATGGATCACTGCCTTGTCGTGGCGAAGGGGCTTCAACAACTTAGAGAAGCTATGAGCTATGCCGTGCAGGGCCACCCAAGATGAACAGGTCATAGTGGAGAGTTTTGACTAAACGTGATCCACCTGGAGAAGGAACTGGCAAGCCACTCCAGTATCCCTGCCAAGAAAACTCAATGGACAAAGACAACAGGCATATAAAAGTTATGACGCTGGAAGATGTGCCCCTCAGGTCAGAAGGCGTCCAACATGCTACTGAGGAAGAGCGGAGGACAAGTACAAGTAGATTCAGAGCTGATGAAGCGGCTGGGCCAAAGCCGAAAGGTCGCTCAGTTGCGGATATGCCTGGAAGCGAAAAGAAAGTCCAATGCTGTAAAGAAAAATATTGCATAGGAACCTGGAATGTAAGAACAATTAACCTTGGTAAGCTGGATGTGGTCAAAAATGAGATGGCAAGAATAAATATTGACATCCTGGGCATCAGTGAACTAAAATGGATGGGAATGGGCGAATTCAGTTCGGGTGACTATCATATCTACTACTGTGGGCAGGAATCCCGTAGAAGAAATGGAGTGGCCATCATAGTCAACAAAAGAGTGGCAAAAGCTGTACTGGTATGCAGGCTGAGACCCTACCTGCCTGCAGACTGTCTCGCCAGAGTGGTGCATGCTCTAGTTATCTCTCACTTGGACTACTGCAATGCGCTCTATGTGGGGCTACCTTTGAAGGTGACCCGGAAACTACAATTAATCCAGAATGCGGCAGCTAGACTGGTGACTGGGACCGAGACCACATAACACCGGTCTTGAAAGACCTGCATTGGATCCCAGTACGTTTCCGAGCACAATTCAAAGTGTTGGTGCTGACCTTTAAAGCCCTAAACAGCCTCGGTCCAGTATGCCTGAAGGAGCGTCTCCACCTCCATCACTCTGCCGGGACACTGAGGTCCAGTGCCGAGGGCCTTCTGGCAGTTCCCTCGCTGCGAGAAGCCAAGTTACAGGGAACCAGGCAGAGGGCCTTCTCGGTAGTGGCACCCGCCCTGTGGAAAGCCCTCCCACCAGATGTCAAAAAGAAAAATAACTACCAGACTTTTAGAGGACATCTGAAGGCAGCCCTATTTAGGGAGGCTTTTAATGTTTAATCGATTATTTTTCTGTACGACAAGGTTGTATATTGTCTCCCTGCTTATTTAACTTATATGCAGAATTCATCATGCGAAAGGCTGTACTGGATGAATCCCAAGCAGGAATTAAGATTGCCGGAAGAAATATCAACAACCTCAGATATGCTGATGACACAACCTTGATGGCAGAAAGTGAGGAGGAATTAAAGAACCTTTTAATGAGGGTGAAAGCGCAAAATATGGTCTGAGGCTCAACGTCAAAAAAACTAAGATCATGGCCACTGGTCTCATCACCTCCTGGCAAATAGAAGGGGGAGAAATGGAGGCAGTGAGAGATTTTACTTTCTTGGGCTCCTTGATCACTGCAGATGGTGACAGTAGTCACGAAATTAAAAGACGCCTGCTTCTTGGGAGAAAAGCAATGACAAACCTAGACAGCATCTTAAAAAGCAGAGACATCACCTTGCCGACAAAGGTCCGTATAGTTAAAGCTATGGTTTTCCAAGTAGTGATGTATGGAAGTGAGAGCTGGACCATAAAGAAGGCTGATCGCCGAAGAATTGATGCTTTTGAATTATGGTGCTGGAGGAGACTCTTGAGAGTCCCATGGACTGCAAGAAGATCAAACCTATCCATTCTGAAGGAAATCAGCCCTGAGTGCTCACTGGAAGGACAGATCGTGAAGCTGAGGCTCCAATACTTTGGCCACCTCATGAGAAGAGAAGACTCCCTGGAAAAGACCCTGATGTTGGGAAAGATTGAGGGCACAAGGAGAAGGGGACGACAGAGGATGAGATGGTTGGACAGTGTTCTCGAAGCTACGAACATGAGTTTGACCAAACTGCGGGAGGCAGTGGAAGACAGGAGTGCCTGGCATGCTCTAGTCCATGGGGTCACGAAGAGTCGGACACGACTAAATGACTAAACAACAACACCACCACTTCTGTGTTATTTTCTAGTCCTTGGCATTCCCTTTCCCCCTAGCAACCAGGATGCATCTTTTCCTATGGTAGGTTCATCTGAGACCAAGTCGTCTTTAGAAGTTATTCTTTTGCAAATAGTACCGAACAATTAGTTTGAGTGGATGTTAAAGAATCCCTCCTCTCCCCAAAAGGCAAAGTATCTTAAGTATTTTGATGTTTTTGGCCTCCAAAACATCAAAATACTTGATGCATCTCCAGTGGTGAAGCAAAACCGCTGCATTAGAGTGGTCAAAGTGACCTCTCCTGGGGCACAAGCCTGGGCAGTGTGTCTGGAGGTCCTGGGCTGCCCAGATGATAAAATCCCCCTCTCTGACTCACGGATGTTGTCTAATAGGAAAGCAGAGCAACACATTTGGTTCCAGCTTGACTGCCCCAAGGCACCATGCAGCTGCCTTAGGGACTGTACTGCAGATTTGTCTAGGGTTTACTCCTTAGCCTTTTCTTCTCCCCAAGACATCCTGCAAGGCAGCAGAGGTTTAGGATCAGAGTTTTCCTTCTCCTGCATGGGTTACATTCCCAGACTGACAACCCCCATTTGCCCCTTACTTCCATCTACAGCATGTGCAGAACCTGCTTTATTGGCCATTGGACCCCCTCTTGGTCTCATCTGCTCAATCTGCCAGAGCCTGTCTTCACGTGCAGGAATACAGTTATGGCAAAAGCTTCACCATGACTGTATTCTCTTTGACTGTGTGTCCCCATGCCCCCATATGGCAGCCATGTTTAATTTTCATTCTAACCCTTTGGGAACAGGACAGGGGCTACTTGCCATGTATTATTACATGCAGGTCTCACTATCAGAACACAATGTGTTCTCAGAAAATCGTTTGTTAAGCAAGTGTTTGCATATTAAGTAAATTATTTCCATCGATTCCTATGAGAATATTTCTATTGTGTTCCCAACCACAGAATTCTGATCTCCAAATGACAGACAAAAGCAAAACCCAGGGAAACCCTCTGAAACCTTGCAAAAGGCTAATAAGGAAGGAAAAACGTTATCTTAATTCTCTGATCTCACCTCCTTCCCACCCCTGGTTTCTGGCAAAATGACTACAGTACCTCAAACCAATAGAACACAAAGAATAAGGTTTGTTTAAGCCTGCTTATTTGTTTACACACAGATCCAGCTGTTTGGATATCTAAATCTGTGGTGTGTATAGCGAGGCTTGGGTACTAATTCCTTGTGTTTGGATAAGTGAATTTTCCTACAAGTGCTTGGATAATGGGACCTAGGTGCACTACCGTAGCAAAATTTCATACATGGATGTTCTTGCTACTGAAATGCTTGCTGCTTGCTAAGCATTCATATGTTGTGCTGATGGGCAAATTTAGGCACAAATCTGTTTTTTTTGGGTACACTTAAATATTGTCTGCCTGTTTGGAAATTTCCTGTTTCAAAGGTATATCAGCACAGTGCTGCAGACTTCCAAATGGGAAGAACCAAATTAAATCCAGATGTAGAAACTTGTCAGTGTTTCACAAAGGACAAAATGCTTTCAAACTCACTAAGTGCTAGCAGTTGCAAAACAGAAAAGGGCCTTTTTCAAGAACAGCAATGAGAAAGACAGGAGGCTTCTCTGATACAAGGTGAAAACAGTCTTCAACACACGCAGGCAAATTCCATATAGTTCAAGAACAGAAGAGCTCCCAATATTTCTCCATTGTTAATCAGAGGGAAACATGAAGAATTTGCACCCCTGTCAAAGTTTCATCAGCAATTACTAATAAAAGGCAAATAAATGAGTAAGATGCTTCCATCAGAAGCATTTATCTGATATTAATGTGATTACTCTTCAAATAATCATTAAATTCTTAATACAATTAAATGTCAGTATCCTTCAGTAATTCCAATCCGGGACAAATATTAGGGCCAAACATCCTTGCCTTGCCTTGCCTTGCCCCGCTCCACGGCAGTCCCTCTTTCCCTTTCTGCATTGGCTTGGCACTTCAGTCCCAGATTATGTTAAACCAGAGCTCCCCATTTTATCTGAACCAAGGAAGTCTGCCTTAACGACAGTTAGCAACCAGAATAATAAGCCTGGCTTCTCATTCTGGTTAGTTAACTGAGATTCACCTGGATGCCTGAAGGATACTGTCCTGTTCCTCATTCCCACTGTGTCATTCTTTGGCAGCTGAGCCAGGGCTGCTCACATCGCAAATGACTTCTTCATTTTACACATAGGAGCATGCCTCATTGTTTTCTTTCTTCAGCTGGGATTAAGCTATCATTCCCAAATTCAGATGTAATGAGAGACTCTGACAAAGCCAGCTCATGACAGCTGGCAGTTGTGGTGGGGAGCAACTTAGGAGTCCTTGGTTCCCAACACTCATACTTGGTGTCATAAAACTCAGCTGTATGAAGGCAGGAAAGATCATCTGAGTGCAGACAATTCCTAAGCTTCAATTAAAGGTTTCTAGTTCTATTACAGTATATTGCCATGTTCTTTATTCCCAAGGGCTCTATCATGATTCCACTATTAAAGCTGGATTCTGTACCGTACTAAGAAAATCTAATTATATATGACATAATTAACTAGTAGAAGAGTAAAAATAATTGCCTGTAATGGGGAAAATGTATTCAGAAGCATACAATGATGTTTGTGCCACATTCCACATATCTGAATGGTTTTTTTCCTTTACAAAACAGTGAGCATTTTTGCTCAGGTTCTAGAAAATGGCATCTGAAGAGGTCTCTAAGTAATTGCAATCACATTAACACAACCCTATAAAGACTTAATCTTGAACAATTCACACCTCATTAATGAGATGCAAAGTAAGAACCCTTGCTTCCTGGTCTTACTGAATTAAGCAGGGGGTGAGACCTGCCTGACCTTCAGTGCCAGTCCTTCTAGGCCACAGGGACATTATCACAAAAGGGCCCAGGCGACTGAAGTCTTGGGTTCTCAAAATATTGGACTTGCCTTAAAACAGACTATGGGGACCTAGTTTACACACACACACACACACATTCTCTCTCTCTCTCTCTCTCTCTCTCTCTCTCTCTCTCTCTCTCTCTCTCTCTCTCTCTCCTCAGCATTTTGCAAAGCAGTGTCCACGCAATATGGGCAAATTACAACCAAGCTAGGAAAACCCCTAACAAAGGGAAAGTGGGCATGGATAAAATTGGCCAGAACCATGTGGGTGTCACTTCACCCAAACAGCCCAGATTCCAGGAGGAAAACACATTGCTTGAATGATGCAAGGATTCAGCCTGAGCACCATGAGCTTCCAATGAAGTCCTCTGAAGTCCCATTACTGGATGGGCCACCTATGCTCCAAACTTGGAACAATTCGCCTAAATTGCAGCGAGGTCTCCGCAAGACAGACAACCGGGCTTGGAATATGAGATGAAGAAACAGTATCATACACTGAAGGTGATGGCAGCCATTTACTTCCACAAATGAAGAACACCAGACTCCAGATCACAAGCAGGGAACAGCGTACTTACTCCTTGGTTCTCTGGGTCCATCCACGGTCACCTTGATAGCTCTGTGATACGTAGCCACTTGGGGGGGATTCGTAAGGACTGTTATTGTCAAGGTAAAACTCTTCCCTGTAAGGAACAGTGAAAACAAGGGGAAGGGGAAAAGAATGAGTATAAAAATATGGTGGCTTGAGAAACCATCTACAGCACTCAGAATCCCAGTCAGCAGAAGATGGCCTGGTGGGATTGAGGCACTTACCTGACCTTCTGGCAGGTGGGTCCCACAGGGGTGCTAGGAGTAGTGAGGTTGAGGCACTGGGGAAGCACCAAGGAAGCCAACTGTGCATTTGCATCCCCCTTGCACCTCTGCCTCCTTCCCACTGAGCAGCAGTGATGCTCTTGCCAGGAGGTCAAGGAGGTGCCTTGGCCCCGTCATGCTGGCTGCTACTGAACCCAATTACAGTATCATCAAACTCAAAGCCCCAGTGGAACAAGGAAACATTATGCTGCTGTGGTTTCACACTAACATTTGGAACTCTTTTTTTTATTAAAAATAAATAAATATCAGATGGTGAAATAATAGTGGAGAAATTATAACAGGCTTCTTCTTCTTCTTTTTTGCAATGAATGTCAATCAGCAGGCTTTATGCCCATTACTGCTTTGAGGGAGTAATGTCCAGACAGCAGCATTCAGCAACATAATACACAACTAGCATAAGAGGAGCTGAGCAGAGAAAGGGAGGTTTGGGTATCCCCTGAGACACACGCCTGGGATGAGTCTTAGAAGTCACCTACTAGTCCAGCAGCGGCTCTGCCAACTATGGTACCCAAGGTCAGCGAGCACTACCCCAGACCCTCCAAGTGGCCCTATATTACAAGGACAGTCCCAGATTTACAGAAGCTGTCCCGCTTTTCCTTAGGATGTCCCTATTTTCACCTGAGAAATGTTGGAGGGCATGCTAGCCCTCATACCTATCAGAGGAGAGGACAGCTGAAACTAGAGTCCTCTGGGTGTTTCCTGAGTGTGACAGGAAAGTTTTGGCTCACGTAACAGGGTCTCTTACAAAGATAAGCTAGGAATATAAACAGGAACACTTCAGATATGGGGCAAACATCATTTCTTTTACATAGCATAGTACCGTATACAAGGTACGTTCAACACTGTTCTGCAAAATAACCTAAACAACTAGCGAGCCCCTGCCCCAAGAAGCTAACAATAGAGAAAAGGTTTGTCGTAGCCTGAACAAGACCAGGAAAAGGAGCTCCATGGGGGGAATCCCAGTGGGAAAAGAAATAGAAAAAAGATGTCTCCTAATGAAGCAGAAAGGTGTAATATGATGTTTGGTGCTGATCATGGCACTAAAATTGCAAACCACAAGGCAAGAAAGAGGTTTTTTTTCTCAGTATGGAAGGTAGTTGACAGACTCAAGGAACACCAAAGGCAGCCCCCCCCCCCATTTTTATAATTCAATCCAATTGTGAGGATAGAGCAAGCAGGAGAGAGGGGGATGTAGGCAAGGAAGCTGCTGAACAGTTGAGCAGCCAAGGCTCTCTTTTCACCAGTGGCTCTGCTTTTAAGAGGAACAAGAACAAGCATTGCTTGGGGTTCTTATGCAGAGGGGCTGAGTAACACTAAACATTAGCATATTTATTCCCACAAGTCCTGACTTACGTCTTTCTGAACATGGAACAAGGCATGTGATTCAGTGTAGTAAGGTCATGGCCAGCGCTAATTGAACTGCAATAACTTACTCCGATCAGAATGCCAAGTTCCACTCAAGCATTTACACCAGTGTAAAACTATTCTCTTGAGTAGAATTACTGTTCATTGTACTGTGCAGCTGAAATGAATTTTATGCTATTTTACATCACATTGTTTCATTATTTAATTTGTTTTAGTCCATTACAATACAGTATGTGAAAAGAATAAATATTGCTCCGGGAGCCATCAAACAGGGAGCTAGTGTCTCGTGCTTTTAATATGCCTGTAGTCATAATATGATATCATCATTACTGGAACAATCTATAGAACTCTTCTTTCTTTCTTTCTTTCTTTCTTTCTTTCCTTCTTTCCTTCTTTCCTTCTTTCCTTCTTTCCTTCTTTCCTTCTTTCCTTCTTTCTTTCCTTAATACCTATCCAGTGTGAAGTCGCTTTGCATGTATAAAATGTGATCTATTTCACAACTGCAAGGTAGCATGCAATGCAATGCAACCTTGCAACCATAGCTGCCAAGTTATCCCTTTTTTTAAGGGATTTTCCCTTATGCTGAATAGGCTTCCTCGCGAGAAAAGGGAAAACTTGGCAGCTATGCTTGCAACTATCAAGAAGACAAAACTATTTAGAAAGGGAGAAAGAAGAGGGGACAGGATCTGAATGCACATTCAGTCATGCAAGACTGTGGTCTCTCTCTGTTCTGCAGAGTCACTTACTGCTCTAATCACTTAGATGTGCAACTGTTAATCATTTCAGATAGTCAAAACTGCAAACTGTTTCAAGACAGGAAAAAGTGGGCGGGCAACAGTGACTCAATAAAGCAGTCAGCAATCTCATGCCTATGTCTCATTTAGGCTGTCTTTTACCAGAATCTTAAAAAGGTCTTTTTCTCTTTAAACGGTCGCTCTTTTCCTCTCCCTCCCATTCTGCCTTGTCAGTATTAAATCAAAACCCAACTCTTAAACAATATGTAGCAGCACAAAACTTAATACTGTACAGTCTTTCAAAGTCTAATACAAAGCAACCACGCATATCTGTGTGTGTGTGTTCATTTCGTATTAGGGTACGTAAATAAAACAGAACAGGTCTGTTGCTGCCAACTCTAGTAAGCAAGCTTTCCTTTACAATCCACCTCTCTAAACTTGCTTCAGACCTACAGCATTCGTTAACAGACATGGGCTTCAGAACATCTTGGACATATATACATAGAGAGGAGAGAGAGAATGAATAGGACTGTAAATCTTTCAAGGGAATAAAACATTTCTATCCCAGTACTAGGACACAGCATTTGCAGGGAAATCTGTGATTTAGAACACAAATAATATTTATTTCACTCATTACATCATGGTGGTAGACAGAAATGCAACACTTGCGCAGAGGTGACCTATCACTAAGCTACATGCTCTGAGAAGCTGGAGGAGAAACAGTTATTGTTTTAATCTTAACTATTCCATTTTTCAACGGATCAGCCTTTGGGCATGGCTAACCTTATTGTTGACCACTGGTTTGTGATTGATGTTATTTGTGGTGTTTTATTTAATTCCTTATTTTAAATTTTCATCTTCCAACAACACACTCTTCAACACGCCAGAGGCAAGCAAGTCTTTGATCTTGGCTAGTAAGAACGCCCCCTGCTGTCCAGGCAGGCCCAGCTCTAGGTGCACTCCCGGTGGCGCAGGGCGCCGGGCCGGCGGGGGGGGGGGGTGCTGCGCGACGAAGCCGCGCAGAAGCCGTGCTGCGCGCTTCGAGGGTGGGGGCGCTGGAGTGATCTCAGCGCCAGGGAGCCCGACCTGCTTGAGACGGCCCTGTGTCCAGAGGTAGGTTTCATTGCTACCACTAAATTAGGATGCCAGCAAAACCTTCAGTGGATTTTTAGGAGAGGGGTTTGCTCTATTTACCAGTAAACTAAGCTGCCAGACCATCCTCTCCCGCCATCAGCCCTGCCATTTTCCCCCATCCCCCATCTATTTTCTTTACAGGAGAATCAAGGATGCCATTTTTAAATTCCTTCCTTGAGTGTGCTGCCTCCAGATAAGCCTCCTTATGCCCAAGAAGAGAAAAGGGAAACTCCCATCAGCTTGTCCTAACCTCTTTTTCTATCCTGGCTAGCCAGAACTGATTTAAAACAAACAATATTTTTGTCACAAATTGCTGTACAAGGCTTGGGGGGAAAAAACAGGAGTTCGTATAACTGGGGTGGGGGTTGAGGGGACTGATCCTGCCCAAAACATTTTAAGAACAATGCTGCATTCTCTGTATCCTAACTGAAAGCTCCCTGTACCATCTTAAATGCTGATCTTATTCTGATATTGTACTCAAAAGACACATAATGAAAAGTGGGAATATACTTTAGCTGGACATCTTTTTTAAAAGACTGCTAATAAATTTGGCTTGGAATTCAGGAACCTGGCTTTGCTCACATAAATGAAAGAGTGTTGGGGTTAAAAAAGAGCAGTGATGGGTCTAAAATGCAAAAATACCTCTAGCAAAGCCTGAAATATAAAATATTAAGATGCCTGGTGTGTTTTGATACATTCTGCAAAATCAAAAGAAATATTAGTATACACATTTGCCAACTTTATTTCTCATTATATCAGAGAAAACACTGTGTTTTATGAAGATCTTTAGTCATGCATAAGATAAAAGTCATGATCCAGCCCAAAGCAGAGCACTTTTTAGTCCAATTTGAGTCACTAAAGGCACAATACTAACCCCACTTACTTGGAAGTAAGCTCCATTGACTTCAATGGGACTAACCTCTGAGCAGCATAAAGTATTTGCTTAAATCTCTCTCAGTAAAATCACTGTGACTTTAAAAATGCCTGACTTTTGCTAGATCCTGACCAGATTCTCTCCCCATCAGCTCCTTTTCACATTCTTTTTACTGGTTCCTCTGTGCCCTTGAAATTTACTTCTGGTAGCTAATTACTAATTTTAGTGTTCTTTTTATGAACCTCTCTGGCTCAGAAGTCATCTGGTACCCCTTCCTTTAGTGCAGGCATCCCCAAACTTCGGCCCTCCAGATGTTTTGGACTACAATTCCCATCTTCCCCGACCAGTGGTCCTGTTAGCTAGGGATCATGGGAGTTGTAGGCCAAAACATCTGGAGGGCCGAAGTTTGGGGGTGCCTGCTTTAGTGTACCCCCAGACTGGGCATTCTTTGTCATTAACACATCTGGGTGTAGTTGGAATTCCAGCATAGAGATAGAACTTGAAGCCATGGGTTTGAGTCCTGCCCTCCAGAGGAGGAGAAAACAAGCTTACTCCTTCTACCATGTGACAGCCCTTTAGATATTTGAAGAGGCCTATCATATATCCTCTCAGTCTCCTCTTTTCCAGGCTAAAGAGACCTAGCTCCTTCAACCATTCCTCATCATAGAATCATAGAATCATAGAGTTGGAAGAGACCACAAGGGCCATCCAGTCCAGCCCCCTGCCAAGCAGGAAACACCATCAAAGCATTCCTGACAGATGGCTGTCAAGCCTCTGCTTAAAGACCTCCAAAGAAGAAGACTCCACCACACTCCTTGGCAGCAAATTCCACTGCCAAACAGCTCTTACTGTCAGGAAGTTCTTCCTAATGTTTAGGTGGAATTTTCTTTCTTGTAGTTTGAATCCGTTGCTCCGTGCCCGCTTCTCTGGAGCAGCAGAAAACAACCTTTCCCCCTCCTCTATATGACATCCTTTTATATCAAGCGTGGTTCAATCGAAGTGGCAATTTGCAACTCCCCACTGCTCCTGAACTGAGTCCCCTGGTAAAAAAAAGAGGGGCACATGGAATCTGCTTCTCCCCATCCCTATCTACGGTACTTTCTTTCACTCCTTGCCTCCAGTGCAGCATTCAGAGGGCCACATCATGCAGCTGAGACAAAGCTGTAGTGGCAACAGGAACGTGGAGTAGGGAACAGTTGGGCAGACCTCCCTAACTAGATTAGATAATGAAGCTGAAATAGTCTGTAGACAGGAGTCTTTGGGGCTGCACAAAGGCTGTAGAGCAGGGGTCCCCAGACTTACCCGCCTTTGGGTCGGTGCCCGCCACGCCAATCGCGCGGCAGGCCAGAGGGTGGGGGAGTGCGCACGCAGTGGGCCGGAGGGTGGAGGAGTGCACGCCCGTGCGCATGCGCACACACATTTACTGGCGCGGTGGCACGCTTCCAGGCCGGAAAAATCGCCGAAAGTTGTTTGTGCGCATGCGTATGGGCCTCCCCAACCCGGAAGTGCACCTCCCCCAACCCGGAAGTGCACCAGAAATGACCTCTTCTGGGTCGGGAGAGGCCCATACGCATGCGCAGAAACGATTTTCGGCGCTTTTTCAGATCTGGCGGCAGCGGGCGGCGGGGGTCGTCGCGGGCCGGATTGGGAGGCCAATTGGGCTGCATCTGGCCCGCGGGCCGTAGTCTGGGGACCCCTGCTGTAGAGTGCACTGTCCTTGGATCCTTGCATGTAGCTGGTCCTTTTCTGGAAGTATTGCAAAGCTTTTGAGTGATCTTTGGTTGCCAGGGCAATGTTTTCAACTGCATGTGAAGTTCTAGCTCATGTTTTATTTTGCCTTATTTTCATTTTCATGTTACACATGTGTTTCATATTGTTACCTGCCCTGCTCCAATAAATAGAAATGTCTACTTAGCCCAGAACATTCTTGCTGTTTATAGCACATGAGCTCCTGTTTACTACTACTGTTTCCTTTCCTTCTATTTTAAGCAGTGCTATAAAAATCCATCATTAATGATAACTTTTTCTTTCAAGCTCTCTGCTCTGTGTCTGAGAGACAAGTCTGGACCAATTTCTCCATCATGCCTCTGGCAGCAGAATGGAGCTAGCATTTCAGATCCTCTACGAAATCTCGGCTGCTTCAAAGGAAAAACCCTACTTTCTTCCGTTAAGATCATAAGAAATATAGGAGGAGGGGGTCAGCTCTGTTTGGACATAATTACACTTCATCAAAAGAAGCTTTCTTCATCTTCCATGCGTGAAAAGTCTGCAAGCAGTTAAGTCTGTCTCTCCCGCCCCCCCCCCCTTTCTTTCTTTCTTTAATATAAAAATTGTTATTTGGGAAAGTAGCCAAAACTTGGAAAGCCAATATAGTAAAACTTTGCACATACCCTTTGTTATCCTTTGAAGTTTCTTAAATAAATATGTTGAGAGTTTGTAAAATACACTATCACTTTTCGTAGATTTTACTCATTGATCACAGAAAGCTTCTCATCCATGGGAGGTAAGAGTGAGGGAGACTCACTGTGATTTTTTTATATACTTACTTCATTTCCTACTGTTTAATAAATGTACCGTATATCATAGGTTTCAAATGAGTTTTAGAGCAGACAAATGCTACATCAGATTTCTGTTACACCAGTCTTGTGCTGTAACTACTGTACTTCTGTTGTGGGCTATCTTGAAATAGATGCCAAAAAAACTTCAAGCTCAATCAATCAACATAAAAACAAAACAGAATTTTAAAACAATACATTAAAATAAGAAAGGGGAAAATATTTTTTATCAAATTATCTGTGCAATATAAGTGTTCTTTATTATACAGCATTGAAATAGATTTAAAAGATTACCTGATTGGCCACATTCCTAAAATAAAAAAACCATTCACTGGGAACAGCCCTTGCTAAATAACTTTTACCAGTTTTTTATTTAATTTATTTAATTTATGTAATTTATCTATACCCTCAGGTCTCAGGGCGGTTTACAAATGGTTAAGATAGTAACAATGACCCCTCTGACTGAAACCATTGAAGCAGTTGCCAGAACTGTGATTCTGGCCTCTCTCCCAATTCAATGGCAGTACCTTTTGTTCTCAGATTTGCATTTATGTCAATTATATGCCTCAGAAAAGCCTGGTTCCTATTTTTGCATAACTTGTTTTGTTTTGTTTTTAAATGAGGAGGTAAGTTAAGAGGCTCCTCCTCTGTTCTATAGGGCACCACAGAGCAAGAGCGGGCGGCATGGAGCACTGGGGCGAAGGTGCCCAAAGCAGGGCCGGCTCTAAGGCAAGGCTGGGGGGCGCAAGGCGCCAGGCCGCCAGGGGGGGCGCCGCGACGCGCTGCCGCGCCTGCCAGACAGCCGCTCTAGGAAATGGGGGGGGCACTGGAGGGATCTTTACACCACGGCGCCAGATATGCTCAAGATGGCCCTGGCCCAAAAGACCCCAACGCCTGTGCTGAAGCAGCAGCCTTGCCTGGCTGGAGGGAATGGAAGCATCAGTCTTTGCCCAGCCAGGGTAAATTTTGCATGGACTCATTTCCAAGTCAGTTCCACCCCATTTCAGCACCAGTATATGTGGACTTCTCCACTTATCTAAGTATTTAAATATTTTAATGCTTATTTCATCTCAATGAATGTATTTCTAAACATAGTTTATCCTAAAATATTCATTCTTTAGGCATTCTGGTATACTTTTGAGCCAAGAACTGTATCACAAAATTAGGAGGAATGCACAATCCAAAGAAAACTACATATGTTCTATAATTCTATGATTCTATGTTCTGATCTGTGTATTAATTTGGGAGGTGCAAATGAAGCTCATTTGCTTTCATCCTTCACTGGTGCTTTAAGGAAGGCACAAGAAGACCACATGGTGCTATCTCCTAGAGTAAAAATCAGAATGAGTCTGTTGTCAAACCCTTCTTTCCCATACTAAGACTTCTTGGGTAGGTCCACAACTCCTAGCAGCAGAACAAGCAAGAATCCAAGTCTGGCAAAAGGATTTTTGGTTTTTCCTGCCTGAGAAAGAAATGAGATGGAGCAACCCAGCTCTGCCCGGCTAGCATCACATCAGGATGCCAAGGATTTATCGTGGCGTAATTGTTGCTTGTGCTACAACTGACAAAATATTGAACAAATTAATATATTCTGACTTACTTAAACCTCATATAGCTAGCAAACACATTTTGCTTTGGGGGTTTCTGTATTTAAAAAAAATGTAAATCATCATTGTTTCAAACATCTATTTAGTCACTAATTTCAATTTTGAAGCCGTTACAGGGATTTTCAGTGGAAATTCTTTTCAGTCTTTCTATTGTTATAAAAAAAAGGGACCCAGGTGGCGCTGTGGTTAAACCACTGAGCCTAGGGCTTGCTGATCAGAAGGTCGGCGGTTCGAATCCCTGTGACGGGGTGAGCTCCCGTTGCTCGGTCCCAGCTCCTGCCAACCTAGCAGTTCGAAAGCACGTCAAAATGCAAGTAGATAAATAGGAACCGCTACAGCGGGAAGGTAAACGGCGTTTCCATGTGCTGCTCTGGTTTGCCAGAAGCGGCTTTGTCATGCTGGCCACATGATCTGGAAGCTATACGCCGGCTCCCTCGGCCAATAATGCGAGATGAGCGCGCAACCCCAGAGTCGGTCACGACTGGACCTAATGGTCAGGGGTCCCTTTACCTTTATTGTTATAAAAGGTTCTTACGATTGGAGGCTAAATTTCATATTACAGAAAGATCTTTAAAGGGCAGAGGAAACTTCAGAGCTGAATCTTCTGGGAACTAGAAAATCATATTCATTTCCATTCTAAAGTAAACAATACTTGATTCTCACTAATTTAGCAACTGTACTATGTATGGAACCTGATCCAATGTTCATTGAAACGTACAACAGCTTTTCAGTCTCAGTACGCACTGGATCAGACAGACCCAATGCTGAATAAAAATAACATAAATCTAGACAGAGATAAGCAAAATCTCCCCACCTCAGTTTGGAATGGGCTTGAAGGAAACTCATGCATTTTTCTGAGAGGTGACCTAAAATTTCAGAAATTTTTGGGCCATTCCACTCTTTGACCATAGGAGCCAACTCCTAGGGGCCAAGGTCCCTTTGTTCCTGCCACCCAATTCAATATTTGAGGAGGCAGGCCATTTGATGGACAGTGCCATTTAAATGGGGTGTGTCCTCCACACCTTGTGATCAATTATGTGGGGCAGGGCTTACCTGGGCCTCCCCAATATTTTATTCAAGTTGGCACCCTTGTCTTCAACTGTCCTTTTGTAGCTGAACATCCTCCATTTCCTGGTCTTGGAAAATCACTATCTCTATTTTTAGCTTTTGGAGTTGCCTTGTTTTTTTATTTTCATTTTTATTAATATGTAAGGTTGCTATTCAGTGTTCAGCCCCCTTCCCAGGTCCCTAGCAATGAAATCTCTCAGGAAGGAGAGATGCATCTTGCTTTTAGACACACATACAAGACAATGCACACTCTTGAATACAACAACACACAGCACACAGCCTGCTGCTTCATACACCGTTGCTGCTGACGTTAGAGGTATCAGCATCATGTCAGGGTGATGGGTGATGTCTCTGGAATGAGAACAATTGTGTCCCTATTCTTGTCTGTAGGATGCTGTTTAGTATTCCAATACTACTCAGTACGCCCAGCTTTCCATGCAGGTGCTCTCCCTCTCTTATAGGTACCCCTTCTCCCTTCCTTTGGCCTAAAACTTCCATTACTAGCAATGGAGTAGAGAGAGGACAGCGAGGAGAGCTATTACCTGGCTCTTTATCAGGCATAAAAGCATTACCAGCAGGAGGTTCCCTGGGAATTGTAGTTTATCTGTGCTTCTGGACCTTTAGCAAAGGACCTCAAAGTCACAGCAAATTGTATTTCCCAAGTCTCTTTATGGTGGAAACCTTTTGCTGGCAAGGCTTTGGGGCAGGCCTCCCCACCACTGCTGCTGGAAGATATATTGTAGAGAAAGAAGAAAGGATGGAAATGGCCCGAGCTTATTTACAGGTGAAATTAAAATTCAAGGGGATTTTGGTTTGGATTGCTAAAGCATTGTTGTTTTTTAACTAGGGGGCTTCATTAACAAACATCAAACCTAATCCTGGAACTAGGCAGCATCATATTGAAATGCTTCCTACAAAAGCCAGAGCAGCTGCTTCACTATAAAGACTAGAATCTCAGAATCCTTTGCATGCTTACTTGAGAGAGAACTCAGATAAATATGCTGAGGACTTGGCTGCATAGCTAAGATGAAATGTATTCTTTTTCTCAATACCATAACTTTAAAGTGAACTTCATTTGCCTCTATTCCACAACAGAAATTCCTTCATGCCTCTGTAAGGTAAAGGTAAAGGGACCCCTGACCATTAGATCCAATCGTGACCGACCCTGGGGTTGCAGCGTTATTGGCCGAGGGATCCGGTGTACAGCTTCCAGGTCATGTGGCCAGCATGACAAAGCCACTTCTGGCGAACCAGAGCAGCGCACGGAAACGCCATTTACCTTCCTACTTGGAGCGGTACCTATTTATCTACTTGCACTTTGACGTGCTTTCGAACTGCTAGGTGGGCAGGAGCTGGGACTGAGCAACGGGAGCTCACCCCATTGCAGGGATTCGAACCACCGACCTTCTGATTGGCAAGCCCTAGGCTCTGCGGTTTAACCCACAGCGCCACCCGCATCCCTTTCATGCTTCTTTACTACCACCCATTTGTTGGAACCAAAATTAGAACTATTTTGAAATATTTCTTCCCAAAATTCAGATATCATAAAAACAAGTAGTTTGAATGGGGCATGTGTGCTTTGTACCCTAGAATGGCAACTTAGTCTGAAAAAATACAGAATTTTGTAAACCAGTATTTATCTTACAAATGGAAGGCTGAGCATGATTTGTTTACAAAATAATCATTATTTTAGTGTGGAATCATTTTCAAATTGGGACTTTATATTTGTTGATGGAATAAATGCATAATAATAAAATGATGTACCTCTTCCGCTTCTGCCAACGAATCTCAGGTCATTAAACCGTGCCACTTGATTCTTCATTACAGCAGAGGCATTCCTCAGCTCTGCAGAATAATTTTCATCATTCCCAGCCATGACTGTGACCACTGTGCCATCAGGGACTTCTCCTAAAGCCACCACCTATGGCAATAAAGACACAATAGAGTTATGTGGCTTCAATCTCAAACCCACCTATGAATTTTGAGATGAATTGGGACATGCAAACCATGCAGACAATAATCACAAACACCAGCATTATCTCTCACTGTGGTGTGTGAGCCCCCCTTCCTTGTGTTGAGGGTCAATGTCTATAGTGGAAAGCAAGCTCTATACATGTAGACTCCCTTCCATATGTGGAATCTGGCATCCACAGCAAGATGGAGGAAGGCCATATGCGCCCCCCCCCACTCCAAATTACAGATCCCTCCAATGCATGGGTGGTCAGAAACAGAGCCAACTAGAGTTGCAGCAGGGCCAACCTGGAAAAGTTATAGAACAGATAATTAACCAGTCCATCCATGTGCATTGGGGGTGGGGCATCCGGAGACTGATCGCTAAGAACCAGCATGTCATGCCAGATTGACCTGTTTTCCTTCCTTTGAAAGAGTTACTAGCCTTCGGGGAAATGCTGTAGACATAGTATATTTTGACTTCAGTAAGGCTTTCAGCAAGGTCCACAATGGTAGTCTTGATGACAAGCTGGTAAAATATGGACCATTCATAAGTGCAGTCTTAGCCGGTTGGCAAATTATTCCGGGTGTGTTAACCACCTGTTCGCATCAACCAGGAGAGAAGTAACAAGTGAGGTGTCACAGGGTTGTGTCCCAGACCTGGTAATGGTAAGCATCTTTATAAATAATTTGGATGATGGAATGGAGGGGGTGCTAATCAAATTTGCAGGTGACACCGTGCGTAGGATAGTGAATATTTCAGAAGAAAGAAGAAACAAGACCCAAAATGATTTTGAATTGGGCCAGAACAAAATGAATTTCAACAGATATGAATGAAAAGCTCTGCATTTAGGCAGGAAGATTCAGATCCAAAAATAGAATGGGTGACTCCTGGCTCAAAAGTAGTGCATGTGAAAAAGATCTGGGGCTTTTAGTAGACCACAAGCTAAACATGAGTCAGCAGTGCAAAGCAGCAGCGAAAAAGGTGCATCAACAGAGAGACAGTGTACAAATGGCAGAAAGCGAGGGGCCACTTTATTCTCCTTTGGTCAGACTTCAACAAGAACCCTGTGTCCAGTACTAAATACCTCAGTTTAAGATAGGACATTGACAGACTGGAATGTGCCCAAAGTAAGGCAACCAAGGTGGCAAGGGCCCTAGAAAGGTTTAAGAAGTTTGGTATCTTTAGTCTGGAGAAAAGATTATAAGAGGCAATTGAAACAGCCATATTCAAATATTTGAAACGCTAGTACTTAGACAATGAGCCACATTTAATTTCCAGTGCTCATGAGACAAGGACTTCAAGAGACAAGGACCAATTAATGGGTTCAAACGATGTGGTGGGGATTGTTGTGGCTTTAAGAAATATGATTTATTCACTTATTTACACTTGAGTTTACATGGAGTCCAGACCTCATGAGGGGCTTTTCCCCCTCAGAAGTGTTCAAGTCCAAGGCATCTCTCCTAACCCTGCTGTTCCTATAAATTAAGCCTCTTTTATTCATTTGGCTTCTAATGGTCAGTTCTTTTGATGCTTTGAAGTACCAATGGTTAATCCCCTAACAAAGGCGTCTCCCTGACTTCATCAATACTTGTTGGTTGACTAAGATTGAAGGCTGGTACACACTTGGGACATTTATCTAGGTTAACAGAATGAACTCAGGCTCGCCAGAGAGGTTAAAAGCAACAAAAAGGGCTTTTATGGGTATGTCCGTAGCAAAAGGAAAAACAAGGAAACAGTGGGGTCACTCAGAGGAGAAGATGGTGAAATGCAAACAGGGGACAGAGAAAGGGCAGAACTCCTCAATGCCTTCTTTGCCTCAGTCTTCTCCAAGAAAGAAAACAACGCCCGACCTGAAGAATATGGAGCAGATGATTCAGCAGGGGAAACACAGCCCAGAATAAGTAAGGAGGTAGTACAAGACTACTTGGCTAGTTTAGATGTATTCAAGTCTCCAGGGCCAGATGAACTACATCCAAGAGTATTAAAAGAACTGGCAGAGGTGATTTCAGAACCACTGGCAATAATCTTTGAAAATTCCTGGAGAACAGGCGAAGTTCCAGCAGACTGGAGGAGGGCAAATGTTGTCCCTATTTTCAAAAAGGGGGAAAGAGAGGACCCAAACAATTACCGCCCAGTCAGCCTGACATCAATACCAGGAAAGATTCTAGAGCAGATCATTAAGCAAACAGTCTGTGAGCACCTAGAAAGAAACTCTGTGATCACTAAAAGTCAGCATGGGTTCCTGAAAAATAAGTCATGTCAGACTAATCTGATCTCATTTTTTGACAGAATTACAAGCCTGGTAGATGAAGGGAACGCTGTGGATGTAGCCTATCTTGATTTCAGCAAGGCCTTTGACAAGGTGCCCCATGATATTCTTGTAAAGAAGCTGGTAAAATGTGGGCTAGACAATGCTACCATTCAGTGGATTTGTAACTGGCTTACTGACCGAACCCAAAGGGTGCTCATCAATGGCTCCTCCTCATCCTGGAGAGTAGTGACTAGTGGGGTGCCACAGGGTTCTGTCTTGGGCCCAGTCTTGTTCAACATCTTTATCAATGACTTGGATGATGGGCTTGAGGGCATCCTGAGCAAGTTTGCAGATGACACCAAATTGGGAGGGGTGGCTAACAGCCCAGAGGACAGGATCACACTTCAGAATGACCTTAACAGATTAGACAACTGGGCCAAAGCAAACAAGATGAATTTTAACAAGGAGAAATGTAAAGTACTACACTTGGGCAAAAAAGAAAGAAAGGCACAAATACAGGATGGGAGACACCTGGCTTGAGAGCAGTACATGTGAAAAGGATCTAGGAGTCTTGGTAGACCACAAACTTGACATGAGTCAGCAGTGTGATGCAGCAGCTAAAAAAGCCAATGCAATTCTGGGCTGCATCAATAGGAGTATAGCATCTAGATCAAGGGAAGTAATAGTACCACTGTATTCTGCTCTGGTCAGACCTCACCTGGAGTACTGTGTCCAGTTCTGGGCACCACAGTTCAAGAAGGATACTGATAAGCTGGAACGTGTCCAGAAGAGGGCAACCAAAATGGTCAAAGGCCTGGAAACGATGCCTTATGAGGAACGGCTTAGGGAGCTGGGTATGTTTAGCCTGGAGAAGAGAAGGTTAAGGGGTGATATGATAACCATGTTCAAATATATAAAAGGATGTCATATAGAGGAGGGAGAAAGGTTGTTTTCTGCTGCTCCAGAGAAGCGGACACGGAGCAACGGATTCAAACTACAAGAAAGAAAATTCCACCTAAACATTAGGAAGAACTTCCTGACAGTAAGAGCTGTTCGGCAGTGGAATTTGCTGCCAAGGAGTGTGGTGGAGTCTCCTTCTTTGGAGGTCTTTAAGCAGAGGCTTGACAGCCATCTGTCAGGAATGCTTTGATGGTGTTTCCTGCTTGGCAGGGGGTTGGACTGGATGGCCCTTGTGGTCTCTTCCAACTCTATGATTCTATGATTCTAATTAACTCTTCACATGCTGATGCTCAGAAGGAGGTCCACACATTCCAATACACATGGATCTTGATTACATTCTCAAGAGTCTGGCACACAGTCTGAACACATAAACACTAATTAAACAACTCAAACCTGTTACATAATCCCCTTCTAATACAAGTTCTAATTAAATCCTAATATTTACTAAACCTAAACTTTTAGCACCATTGATCTATTACAATATATTCAATTTTAGATACACATCAAAGAGCGAGCCAGCAGTAAATCAAACTGTTTAGTAGCTAAAGCACAATCTTAATAGACTTAGCTGAGTGTCAGACCTTATGACATAGCTGCCAAGTTTTCCCTTTTCTCGCGAGGAAGCCTATTCAGCATAAGGGAAAATCCCTTTAAAAAAGGGATAACTTGGCAGCTATGCCTTATGAGCATAGCAGCTCATCCCCAGCAGGTCTGAGCCCATGAATCAGTTGCTGAGACTGAAAGTCCCCACCTTCTCACAACCGTCTAAGTCCCCTCCTCTGCAGAGCCTTTTCCAAGCAATCAGAAACTATGTCTGTGTGCAGCCTACCTCTCCTCCACCCATTTCATCCCTCTTCTAGTTCTGGGAGACAAGAAGGTAGGGGAGCTGGTTGCAGCAGCAGGAGGAGGAAGCACCTGCGACTCTTCATCTGGCCTGATTCATTTCTGCCTTTTGGCCTCCCTCCTCCAACCCACCTGCTTCAGCTTCAGCCTCTGATTCTGGACTTCTCTCTGCCACAGACTCTCCCAGCTCCCTAAACCCCTGTTACGTCTACAGCTTCCAACACCTCCTCCCAATCTCCTCCCTCTTCCACCTCTGACCACTCATCAACATTCCCACCTCCCAGGCTCTTAGCCTTCCTCCTTTGGTGAGATCCAAGCTGGTTTCTCCCACCATTCCTCTGCATTCAACAATACCATAACAATACCTGTCAGAGGGCCTGGTATGGCTACTCTAGAGTAACGACTCCAGCATGGTCTTTTAAGGCTTTTATTAAGTGCTGACTATTTACAGTGTTCAGAGCAGTAAAAATGCATCCTTAAGGTGAGGTGTCAGAACTCCCGAATGGCGATTGGCGCGTTTTCTTCCAGCACCACAACTTTGGCAGACCCAACCTCTTCCCCCTACGTTTGCGTCGCAATTCGGGAGTTGGGGGGATTGGCCTCCCCCCCGTGCGTCCAACTTCCTGTCCCACCTGAGGCATGGGCTCCACAACCCTGCCTGAGCCTCGGACACCACTTCCTGACTCTCCGCTGGAGGCAGAGCTCTCCTTACTCTCTCCAGCGCTTGGTGATGGGCTGGAACTTAAGATGGGAGGGACTTCCCTGTATCCCTTGTCCCTCACATCCACCCCCCTCCCAGGCTCCTCTCTCCTCCTCCCCAGTGGCTCTCTGCTTGCTGGGGACGAGTGAAATCCCAAGAAGTCTGTGGCATCCGAGCCTGTGGGTGTGAAAATTTCCCCCCAATCCTGCGATCTCTCTCCTTCCCCCTGAGAAGACGGAAATCCCAAGAAGTCAGTGGCATCAGAGCTGGTGGGAGTAAAAATGTTCTGCCAGTCCTCTCCTGCCTCTGACGTCGTTGACCTCGGTGAAACCCACACCTCTTCTTCCGTGTCCTCAAATTCCGCTTCCCATCTCCATGGGGAGCTGCTGCCTGCTATCCCTTCCTCCTGCTCCTCCCCCTCTCCCTCCCTTTCCATGTGCCAGGGCTTGGGCCTGTGGGGGAACAGGGCGTGGAATTCTTCCACTAAAAATTCCTCAGGTACTTCCGTGGCCGGTATCCACTCATTGTGGGATGGCGGAGTGTCCTCCCATGCTATCAGGTACTCCAGTCCTCTCACCCCTCTCCTTGAGTCTAAAATCTCAGTTGCCTCATTGAGCTGTCGGGCGTTTCCCGTCTCCCCCCCTCCCTCTGGAGGCTGATCGCTGTCCCTGAACCTGGTACTTTCCCTGTACGGCGACAGCAGTGATCTATGAAACACTGGGTGCACTCTCATGTCCTCCGGCAGTGCTAGCCTGAAGGCTACCGGGTTGACCTGTTGCATGACCGTGAAGGGGCCCAGCCTCCTGTGTGCTAACTTTCTGCATCGCCCCCTGGTGGGAAGACCTTCCGAGGATAACCAAACCTTGTCCCCCACCCTTATGACCTCTCCCGGCCGCCTGTGGCGATCTGCCCCCTTCTTATACGCTTCCTTGGCCCTCTCCAAGTGTTCTCTGAGCTGTTGGTGCACCGTCTCCAGGTCCTCTGCCCACTCCTCGGCCTGTGGGCCCTCTTCCTCCTCCTCCCCCTCCCTCTCCGGGAAAGATCTGAGGTCGCGCCCATAGTTGGCCTTAAAGGGCGACACCCCTGTGGAGACGTGCACCGCATTGTTGTAGGCAAATTCTGCCAGTGGCAGGCGATCCACCCAGTCCGTTTGCCTCTGGCTGACGTAACATCTCAGGTACTGCTGCAGAATGGCGTTGACCCGCTCCGCCTGTCCATTGGTCTGCGGGTGCCGAGCCGTCGACAAGCTGACCTCCACCTGCAGGAGGTTCATGAGCCGTCGCCAGAACCTGGAAACAAATTGGCGGCCACGATCCGAAATAACTCTTAAAGGCAATCCATGCAGTCGGAATACGTGGTCCACAAACAGTTTGGCCGTCTCTTCTGCCGAGACCGCCCTGGCACACGGTATAAAGTGGCACATTTTGGACATGAGGTCCACCACCACCAACACTGCGGTCTTGCCCCTGGACGACGGCAGGTCTGTGATGAAGTCCATGGACACTACTTCCCACGGCCTGTGCGGTGTGGCTAATGGCTCCAGCAAACCTGCTGGTGGCGCTCTGACCACCTTTGCTCGCTGGCAGGTGTCACATCCCCTGACATAATCCCGAACATCCTCCCGCACCCCTGGCCACCAGAAGTGTCTCATGACTAGGTGAGTGGTTTTGTCCCTTCCGAAATGACCCGCCGTTGGGTTGTCGTGCATCTGCTTGAGAACCTTACCTCTCAGCTGTTTGGTCGGGAGGTACAGGGCTCCCCTGTAAAAAAGCAAACCCCTCTTCTCCTCAAAGTCTTTGGCCTGCTCCCTCCCCCCTCTCAGGTCTCTGAAGATGCGGGTGGCAAATTCATCCGCTGCCGTCAGTGCTGTGAGTTCTGCCTCGCTCACCACTGCTGCACCGCATGACCATGCAGATGGGGGGAAAACGTGCCTGGGTGCTGGTGGCAACTCCTCCTCCATGTACTCTGGCTTGCGGGAGAGGGCATCCGCCCTGACGTTCTGCTCCCCCGGGATGTAGTGGATGGAGAAGTTGAAGTTCGAGAAGAACTCTGCCCACCGTATCTGCCGCTGGTTGAGCACCCTGGCCGTTCTCCAGAACTCCAGGTTCTTGTGGTCTGTGCACACCTGGATGGGGTGCTTGGCGCCCACCAGGAAGTGTCGCCAGTGCTGGAACGCCGCGTGGATCGCGAGAAGTTCCCTATCAAACACTGTGTAGTTGCGTTCAGGCTGGGTCAGCTTCCTGGAGAAGAAGGCACAGGGTCTCCACTCTCTGTTGGCGTCCAGTTGCAACAGAATCGCTCCCACAGCTTTATCAGAAGCATCTGTCTCCAGGCGTAGGGGCGCATCCTGCACCACGTGGAACAGGTGCTGGTCTGACGCGAACACCCTCTTGAGGCTTTCGAACGCTGCTTGTGCCTCTGGTGTCCACCTGAACTTCTGCTTGCCTCTCAGGCAGTCGGTGATGGGAGCCGTGACCCGAGAGAAGTTCTGGATGAACTTCCTGTAGAAGTTAGCGAAGCCTAGTAGTCGTTGGGCATCTTTGCGCGTCCTGGGGCTGTGCCAGTCCAGGATGGTCTGCACCTTGTCCTTGTCCATTGCCAGTCCCTTGTCTGACAGCTTGTAGCCCAAGAAGTCCACCTCCTTGGTGTGAAACTTGCACTTCTCCAGCTTCACATACAGGTGGTTGTCCTTCAGGCGCTGCAACACCTCCCTGACATCCTTCACATGCTGCACTGGGTCATTGGAATAGATAAGGATGTCATCCAGAAAGACCAGGCAGTTCTTGAAGAGGAGGGACCCCAGGACGTGGTGCATGAAGGCCTGGAAGCAGGCTGAGCCCCCTTGCAACCCGAAGGGCATCACCAGATATTCAAAAGAGCCCAGAGGCGTGAACATCGTGGTCTTCCATTCATCGCCTTCCCGGATCCTGATCAAGTTGTACGCCCCCCTCAGGTCTAGCTTGGTGAAAATCTTGCCCCTGCGTGCCGCTGTCAGGAGATCATCCACTCTGGGCATGGGGAAAGCCACTGGCTCTGTCACCGAATTCAGCCGTCTAAAATCCACCACCAGGCGGCGCTGTTGCGTGTCTTTCTTGTCCACCCAGAAGACCGGGCTGCCCCCTGCTGCCTTGCTTTCTCTGATGAACCCCCGCTTGAGGTTCTTGTCGATGAAAGCGCGCAGATCCTCCAGTTCCTGGTCTGACATGGCGTACAGCTTGGCTGGGGGTATAGTTGCCCCCGGCACCAGGTTGATCTGGCAGTCAAAAGGCCTGTGTGGGGGTAGGTGGTCGGACTCCGCTTCGCTGAAGACCTCCTGCAGGTCCCAGTACGGCTTGGGTATCGCCTCACCCCCTTTGACGTGCATGGTGGCCACCGTGGCTATCGGAGGCCCCTCCCCTGGTTGGTGCTGCATGCAATGTTCCAGACAAAAGTCCGACCCAAACGTGATGCATCTCTGGTGCCAACTTATGGAAGGGTCGTGGCGCGCCAGCCAGCTCATTCCCAAAACGATGGGGGGGTCTGAGATGGTCGTGACGTTGAAAGCCAGTGTCTCTGAGTGCCTTCCCACCGTCATTCTCATGGGGGGGGTTTGATGAGTGATGGCCCCTCCCAGCAACTCTCTGCCATCAATGGTGGCCACATGCAGGGGAAAATCCAGCTGCAGAAGTTGGATTTGGTGCTCTTCTGCAAAGTTTCTCGAGAAGAAGTTGGCAGATGCCCCACTGTCAATTAAGGCGAGGACTGACAGGGGGTAGCCATTTGGGAGCGTCAGCGTGACTTCTAGAACCACTCCTGCTCTGGGAGGGGTGGGCTGGCTCTGCTCCTCTCTGTGCGGGTGGGCGGGCTGGGGCTGTTCACTGCTGACTGTGCCTGGCTGCTGCCCCTTGTCTCCTGCAGCCAGGCTGTCTCGTTTCCCTGCTGTGGTGCTACGTCAGTGGGGGAAGGTACAACCGTTCCCGCCTTTCCTTGCCACTCCCTGCGATGAGGGCAGTCTCTGACGCGATGCCGGGGGGAGTTGCAGAGAAAGCAATTCCCTCCTCTTCCCTCCTTGCGTTTTGGCGCCGCCGGGGTTTGAAAAGCCCGCGCGCGCGCTCCCCCGATCTCCATCGGTTCCGGCTCTGGGCTTGGTCTGGGCGGGTCTGGGGGCGGTCCCTGGGGTGGGTTTTGGTGATGTGGTCTGTCCTGAGAGCGTGGGAACCAAGGTTTTGCTGCGCGCGTCGCTTGTTTGTCATACCATCTGGATTCCTGCCTCACCCCCACCGCTAGCGCCGCTTTGCTGAGCTGATCCATAGTCTGCGGTCTAGGACCTCTTGCCAGCTCATCCTTAACGTCTGCATGCAAACCTAGGTAGAAGGCTGATTTCACTGGCTCACTGTTCAGATCCCACCCCAGTTTGTGCACCAGCATGGTGAATTTCGCCCAGTAGTCTCTAACTGTCGATTTTCCTTGTGTTAGGTCATGAAGCTCCTGTTTAGTGGCCTCCATTTCACTGTCGCTAGCGTACATTAATTTTAAAGCTTCTAGAAATAAAGTTGCGTTCTTCATGCAAGGATTTTTTTGCGCGATGAGCGGTCTTACCCATTCCCGGGCGGCCCCCGTCAAATGCTCTATGATAAAGTAGACTCTGTGCGCGTCATCTGGGAATTCTGCTGCATGCAATTCCAGCGCATAATTTATCTCAGTCTCGAATCCGAGGTACTCCCTCGGGTCTCCGCTGAACTTGGTGACTAGGCTCTGTCCCCTTCTCACTTGGACTAGCTGCGGCTGGGGTGCCCCCCCACCTCTAGCGGCTTTCTCCTCTTCCAACTTTTTCTGCAGGTCTAATACCATCACCCTTAGCTGTTTCTCAGTCTCCTCTTTTGTCCTCACCTGGTCCACCAGCTTGTTCAGCTCCTCCTGCGCCCCTCGCGCTTCCTCCTGAGCGGCATGCAATTGCTGCTGTGCGTGCGCTGTGAGGGTCTGTAGCTCCTGCTTCGCTGCTTCAGCCTCCAGCCTCCAATGCTCAGCCTCTTGAGCGCTCATCGCTGCACTCCAAAGTAGCCAAAAAAGATTCGGGAGTTGCTGTCAGAGGGCCTGGTATGGCTACTCTAGAGTAACGACTCCAGCATGGTCTTTTAAGGCTTTTATTAAGTGCTGACTATTTACAGTGTTCAGAGCAGTAAAAATGCATCCTTAAGGTGAGGTGTCAGAACTCCCGAATGGCGATTGGCGCGTTTTCTTCCAGCACCACAACTTTGGCAGACCCAACCTCTTCCCCCTACGTTTGCGTCGCAATTCGGGAGTTGGGGGGATTGGCCTCCCCCCCGTGCGTCCAACTTCCTGTCCCACCTGAGGCATGGGCTCCACAACCCTGCCTGAGCCTCGGACACCACTTCCTGACTCTCCGCTGGAGGCAGAGCTCTCCTTACTCTCTCCAGCGCTTGGTGATGGGCTGGAACTTAAGATGGGAGGGACTTCCCTGTATCCCTTGTCCCTCACAATACCCTTATCACATGATTAAATAATTTTGATCTCCAATTAATACTTTTAAAAACACTCTAGAAATATGCAGATTTCCCCATCCCTAGTAGCTGATTAAAAGCAGACTACAATATCATTGCAAAGTGTGCTGAGAAGCAAAACCCCAGATGACTCCAGTAGTGATTATTAACCTATACATGTATCTGGAGGTGAATTTGTTTTCAGTTCTGCTTTGAGTTTAATTTATTCATGCCTATGTCTGTGTTTCAGCCACACCACACACCTCTGAGAATCCGTGATTCCAATACAAAACTCGCATTGGCATAAATGGATTCAATATTAAATATCCTAGAATCAACTCAGATGAGGCCCAAAATAATTAACATGAAAGAAATCCACATTAGACATAGAGGGAATCAGTGCCCAATATGTTGAATCAGTCATTAGTCTGAATGTTTATTTGCTAGCATAGAAATTGAAGACACAATCCGCTTACAGCTTCTCCTTACACTGGAGTTTGTATGCAGGAAAGTTCTAGAAGGGTTGTGCCCATCTATATATATATATAAAATGTAGACACTGCGTGCACAGAGGTCACAGCCTTTCTCCGTAACCGCTGAACCAAATTGCATCAAATTAGGACAAAGCGTACCTTGCCCATCAGTGAGGGATCTGGCATTTAAAAAATTCCAAAAAAGCACAGCTTTCATACCTTAAATAGTGATTAAACGCAAAAAAGTGGCGCACAAATTAGACATCACCAGCAAAAGCTCTGAAGACTCCAGCAGCATCCAATAGAAAGGCAGATTGCACGCTGTCACCACCAAAAGCTCTGAAGGGCAGTGCCAAATAATGACATCATCAACCAAGCAACTGAAACCACCAAGGCAGCCATTACTAGACCCCTAGGCCCCTGCCAGGCTGCCAGGCCCCCACTAGGCCCGGGGGAGAGAGGGCGAGCGCCTGGATCGCAGGCTACAGCGCGGCCGTTGTTTTATGTAGGCCCCTGCCAGGCCCCCACTAGGCCCGGGGGGAGAGGGCGAGCATCTAGATCGCAGGCCGCAGCACAACCTTTGTTTTATGTAGGCCCCTGCCAGGCCGCCAGGCCCCCACTAGGCCCGAGGGGGGGATAACCCACAGTAACGCACTTGGGGGCACGGCAAGGGGTTTTTACTTTGAAATTTAGCAGGCATTGTGTCACATGCGAGGCTCCGGTGGCCATCTTAAGTAAGGGCAGTTGTGCCCCTTTTAACCTAGGCTTTATAAGAGGCATCCCCAAACTTCGGCTCTCTAGATGTTTTGGACTACAATTCCCATCCTCCCCGACCACTGGTCCTGTTAGCTAGGGATCATGGGAGTTGTAGGCCAAAACATCTGGAGGGCCGCAGTTTGGGGATGCCTGCTTCATACTATGACTGATTGCAAGCCTCTGCGTCTTTAAAAAAACAACAACCATGCACTTTCCCTCCCCAGTTTAAGTCCTTGTAAATTTGCAGTGGCCAATCCCCCCCCCTTGATTTACAATCTCCTACCTTCCCCTTGCCACTTCCTGGGTTTTTAATGGAACCGAACAGCTCAGGCGCTTCGGAACTCGCCTTCTGTTGCTACGGGGCTGTGGGTCTTTGCTATTTGATTCCCGTCCCCCGGTCGGGATTATTAAAGTAGTTCTCTGGGTCCCCTACTCCAAAATTAGAAAATTAGAAAAAACACAAAAAACCTCCCAAAACACACAACAACGCCCAAATCATACAATACCCACCAAAATAAATGACAACCCCAAAAATAAAATTAAACAATAATAACTTCTGATTCTCATGTTCTTATTTCAAAAATTTTAAATCTAAATACCGTGTTTCTCATATTTTAAGGCATCCCTACAAAATAAGGCATGGCAGGATTTTCCTGAGGTGGAAAAATATAAGGCATACCTCGAAAATAAGCCGTACCGGGTGGTGGAAGAAGGTCTGTGGCAAAGAAGGGTTGCTGCTGCCGCGTTAACCCCCGAGACCTGGCTGCAGCCTCAGCGCGCAGCGTGTGCAGCCCCAGAACCCGGCTGTAGTCTTTGCGCACCGCACGCGGACACCCGGGACCTGGCTGTAGCCTCAGCGCGCAGCCCCAGGACCCGGCTGTAGCCTTTGCGCATGGACACCCGGGACCCGGCTGCAGCCTCTGCCTGCCGCGCGCGCAGCCCCAGGACCCGGCTGCAGCCTCTGCCTGCCGCGCGCGCAGCCCCAGGACCCGGCTGCAGCCTCTGCCTGCCGCGCGCGAAGACCCGGTGGGAGCAGGTCTGTGGTCTGTACAGATACCGGTACCGGTACTTAATTAAAAAATAAGACATCCCTTGAAAATAAGTCATGCTGTGTTTTTTTCAGGAAAAAATTAATATAAGACATGACTTATAATATGAGAAACACGGTATATAAAAATGTTCACGATGCGTGCGCAGGGGGCAATGTATGGAGATACAGGGGGGAGGGGAGAACACTCCCCGGGGAAAACAGAGGGAAGGGTATCCTACCAAAACACAGGGATGAGCCAGGGGGTTGGAGGGAGGAGGGGTGGGATACGTCATGGATCGGGACAGGGGGGGGGGAGTCACAGGGATGACCCATAGCAACATGTGGCCGGGCCAGCTAGTTATTGAAATAAGAAATAATCACAGTCAGGCAGCCTGAATCTAAGTGGTGAATGAAGTTGCAAGGGTGCAAACAAGGTTCAGTGGTTTTAAAGGCAAAGCAGCCTGCAGGGCATGTGTGTTAAAGGTGTCATCTTGCAAACCACCATGACCTGGTACAGATGCAAAGGCCGAGTAAGCGTGCTAGTGCACAGCCACAACGTTGCAGTTGTGCGACCTGGAGCTAAGCCATGGCTTGGCTTAGTGCTACATGTATGGTTTGTCTCCCCCTTTCAAACCACAAGCAGGAAGCAAAGAACAGCCCCTGGTTACATTGTAATTTGTTTGGAGCCTAGCTTTGCACATAATGCTTAGCCAAGCCGTGCCTTATCTCCCGGTACCAGAACAGCAACAGGAGCAAACTGACTGCATTTATTTAATTATTAAATTTATATATTGCCTTCCTCCCAAGTGAGTCCAGGACAGCAATATTCTAACTGTGGCCCAGTGTGCTTGTTGAGTTATCATATGTATTAAACCAGGCACCCCCAAACTTCGGCCCTCCAGATGTTTTGGCCTACAACTCCCATGATCCCTAGCTAACAGGGCCAGTGATCAGGGATGATGGGAATTGTAGTCCAAAACATCTGGAGGGCCGAAGTTTGGGGGTGCCTGTATTAAACTCTTATAGTCGGTTTCAGAACTTCAGAGGAGGATGCTCCAAATGGCAGTGTCTATGAACAGGAAGTAGGAGCCTGCTGACTCAGAGGAAACACATCGGTTTCCTGCATTACAAAAAAAATTTGGGAGGAAAAATCCCAAGGAGGGACCCCCCCAAAAAGCTAATGGGGTCTGAACCTGCTCAGTGGGCAGGGAATGCCAATTGACTCTTGTGAGGGAGGGCTGGAAAATGGGGTAGATGGAATGGCACATCCTGGAAAAGGGTCTGGCTGAACAAGATTCTTACATACCACCACGTTTTGTCGCAGGTCTTGATTGTGCACATTTGATTGTTTATGTAATTGTTCAGATTATTTTATGCAATTAAAATTATTTCCAGATTATTTTAATTGTTGCCTTGCTTTTATGTAATAAATTACAGAAGTTTTTACAATATATATTATGGAACTTATTTCTGTTTTTTCTTGTTCTTTTATCATTTCATATTTACAGGAAATTTGAGAGATGCATCCAGTGCTAGCACGAACAGAAAGAAGCCTTAAGCAAGGAAATTCACCATCTCCTACGCCCTACGGGTTCTGGAAGGGGCTGCAGGTGCACAGCTTGGGGAACTTTTGGATCCATTTCCGTCACCAGAGCCATAAGTAGACTCAGTGGCACAGATCAGCTTTGGCTGGTGGCCCAGCTGCAACCCCATCTCAAGAGTGAGAATCTAGCTTCAGTTTTCTATTCTCCGGTAACCTGTAGGTTAGATTACTGCAATGCATTATACATGGGGCTGCGTCTGAAGACAGTTTGGAAACTACAGTGAGTGCAGAATTCAGTAGCCAGGTTATTGACTGGGACCAGAGGTTCTGTGCATGCTATACAGATTCTGGCCTCACTGCACTGGTTACTAATCAGTTTCCAGGCTCAATTCAAAGTCCAGGTTTGGTCCTATAAAGCTTTATATGTGCATGTATTAATTGTGTGTCTTATACACACTTACACACACACACACACACACACACACACACACACACACACGAGAAGGAAAAGGCAAGCCAAGAATGTGGAGAGAAAGTGTCATAGGCTCAGCTTTGCATAATAAAAAACACACCTAAGCATGTGTTCAAAGGAAAGTACTTCCTAAATTTGTGTTCGAAAGGAGGAGATTGCAGTTAGTCAGTGGCAAGGGAGAGGCATTGTACATATGTCCACAGGTACTTTTATTCTGATATTTCTCGACTCAGTTCTTGTACTGAAAACAAATTCCTTGGCTGAACCTTGGCACAAATTAAGCCAATCTTCCCCAAACTTTGGCCCTGCAGATGTTTTGAACTACAATCCCCATCATCCCTGACCACTGGTCCTGTTAGCTAGGGATCATGGGAGTTGTAGGCCAAAACATCTGGAGGGCCGCAGTTTGGGGGTGCCTGGCTAAGAGCCTGGGAGGTGGGGATGTTGATGAGTGGTCAGAGGTGGAAGAGGGAGAAGATTGGGAGGAGGTGTTGGAAGCTGTAGACGTAACAGGCGTTTATGAAAACAGGCAAAAAGAGATTGCTTGGAACAAGAAAGTCGTTAAAAGGACCTTGATTGTGTGAAGATTTGTTGAAGGAAGGAAGAGGAGTGATTCTTGCATGGAAGGAACAGAATTGTCTGTTTTCTGGTTGTAGTTTGCTAGCAATGCAAGTAAAGGCCATGTATAATTTCTAAAGAACCTAAGAACAGCATTCCTGGCCAGCATTCTGTTCTCACAGTGGCCACCCAGGTGTCTACAGGAACCCACAAGTGGGACATGAACTCTCCTACTTGCTAAACCCAGCATATCACCACAGATACTAAGGGTAGGGCACAGCCATCCTGATTAGTACAGTAGCCATGCTTAGCCTTAACCTCCATGGGAAGTGCTGGGGCTTTAATCTGTGTGGAAGATCACAGTCTTAACCATATGCGCCAGGGGTGCGGGGCACCCAGGCACCAGGCTCTCAGGGGCGCCAGGCCAAGAATCCAGGGCCCGAGAGTTGGAGTCTGGGGAAGAGCCCACCCATCGATTGGAGCACTGTGGAAGTTGAACGGTTTCCAAGGCGCGTTTCTCAATTTTCACCATTGAAATTCATTTTTTCTAATTATCTTTTCCGAAGATGCCATGTCATAAGTAGTTGTGTTTTTTCCATGCAAAACTTTAATGGCTCAGGAGAAAGTCTACGACAAAATGAAAAAGCTTCTTAAAACTTTCAAGTTATTGTTTAAAAAAGCTAATTTCATCCGGCTAACCTGGTAACCAATTTGATTAAATTCAGGCCAACGTGGCTTGAAATGACCAAAGTGAAGAGCTACAGATGTGAACTGAAAGTAGCATGTAATGTCATTGGGCAGCAATACCATATAAATAAAAAATATCATAAAAAGATTCTTTGGACAAGAACAAGAATAAATGCTTCAAAAACTCTTTTAAGGTTATTACTACTGTATTTGTAATACTGGAATACAGTTCTATAAAAATAGCATCCATAATCCAATTTAATTACCCTAAAATCTTCTGTATTAAAAGTAACTTGTTACCTAGCTATGGCCAAAAGTACATTTAATATTTTTATTTAAAGTGTAACATCTCCCTGTAGCTTTAAAAAGAGCAACATGCCTACACTATGCTTTGTTCGATTTAGAAATGCATCTGTGCCTACAATTTGTACACCAAATTTCAGCTTGAAGCTATTTAAACCAGCTGAGTTATAAATACTGAAAACTGGGGTTTAGGTGGAAATGCTGACCTTTAACTTCTGCCGTGCTACTGAATAGCTATACCCATCTAAATGTATTTTTTGCTGCTGTTGCTATCTTTAAAACATTTTGCTAGTATTACTGTTTTCAGAGTCAGCAAAAAGTTTAGATCACCATTTTCTAATAACTCTGACTACAAATCCTTCAACCACTGACTTTCATACAGTCCCACTGACTTCGTAGGCCACACACACACACTCCCTCTCTCTCTTATTTGTGAATGTTCCATTAGTGATCGTACAAGATACAATAAAAGATTACCAGTGTGTTAAATGCTGGGTTCCTAGTCCAGTCCCACCATACAGAATGAGTCGTGTCCTGGGAATCTGATCGAAAGAGGTGGCCTCAGCTTATAATGGACTTCATCTACCTCACCTGAGCTGCGATAAGATACTGCTCCAGATTTCAGAAGCAAGTTTAAGCCCATTCAAAGCAAATGCTACATATAAACACTTTGATCTGGTCAATGTAATTCTTAGGTCAGTGTGTATTTTTATTAGGCATATTAAATATATAAGATTACTTTTAAATTAATGACAGATTTGAAATACTCAGATGACACAGATGCTACAGCAGAACTGTATGCAATTTCAGTCTCTACAGTTAAAACCAAAATACTTTACAAAAATGAATATACGTCATTCTGTCATGTGTATCTTTCTATGCAATTTTCAACAGGTGTTTTTTCCTCAGAGGATAAATTAGGAATGACATGCAATGAGCTTATATACTAAACACAATTATTTGTAAATATATATTGGAGGTTTCAGCAGAATCTTCCTACAAATCACTTGAGAGCCTTTAATCAGCGCTATCTATGAAAAGCATTTACCAGGTTCTCTCTGCCCTGCCCTCTCACACCCCCCAACCCCCCAGCACCAGATTTAGGGCAGTAGGGGAGGTTCTGCTACACAGGGAGCCAAGCCAGGAGGGTGCAAAATAATATATATACAGTCATACCTCGGTTTAAGTACGCCAACGTTTGAGTATTTTCATTTTAATCCACTTTCCATTACTTTCAATGGGAAAGTTCGCTTCAGGTTAAGTACAGACTTCCGGAACCAATTGTGTTTGTAAACCGAGGTACCACTGCATACAGTGCTTTTTCTGGGGGGACGCAGGAGGACACATACCCCTACCCTGTTTCTCATATTTTAAGACATACCCATAAAATAAGCCATAGCAGGATTTTTAAGCATTCAAGGAATATAAGCCATACCCCGAAAATAAGACATAGTGATAGGCGCAGCAGCAATGCCAGCCACGGCAGGAGGAGGAGGAAAAAAATAAGACATCCCTAGAAAATAAGCCATAGTGTGTTTTTTTGAGGAAAAAATAAATATAAGACGTGTCTTATAATATGAGAAACACAGTAAACATCTAACTGTTTAAAAAATTGTTTCTTCTCTAGCATGGAGAATCAGTTCCGTTCAGGGGCGTCTTAGCCATGGAGGCTACTGGCGCAAGGCGCCACGGCGGCAAGTTCTGGAGGGCACCGGAGTGTGCCTCCACCATGCCACGCTGAGCCCGGAGCCTCCTCCCTGCAGCCCCACCGGCAGTGCCACCCTTGCCTGCTCCTTCTCGGGCTGCGGGCGCCGTTGCGGGGAAGCTGGCCATGAGCCTCCAATCGGTGTGGCAGCCAGGGCTCCCTGGACAGCAGCACCGCGCAGCTGCTTCAGGTGAGCAGATGGAGGCGGAGGTGGAGCACAGCTGGCAGCGTCCTGACCCTGGCCGGCAGCGTGCAAGTCCGCCATCGCTGTTGTCGGTCCTGCCTGCAGCAGGCAAGAAGCAGAAGGCGCGCCATGGCGGCGTGGGGGGGGGAGCGAGGGGAGCTACAGAGGGGCCCAAGGGAGAGGTGCCGCCCGCCCGGAGGGAAACGTGGGGTTGGGGGACGCCTGAGGGATCCCTGCATCATGGGCCAGATAACCTTAAGACGCCCCTGGTTCCGTTGCTCCCCGTGATGGCAGCCTCATTTTCTGTCACAGTGTAAAAGCAAGTGTTTAATGTGTGAAGTAGGAGTTGGAAGTAGGAGGGAAGATGTTAGTGCACACAACCTCATGCCAATGTGGAACTTACTCTGAGCTGTCAACTGTGTAATACGAGGTAATGCATGTGCTTTGTACTTTTGTCCATTTACTGTATTTATTTTTCCTGATTTGAACTATAAAATGGTGATTTTCCTGAGTCAAAATGAGAGTATCCCTAAACATTTTTTTAGAAAAAAGCACTGTATATATATAAGCTCCACCCACAAATAAGCTGCTCCCTTAAAATTTGGCAGGCACTCACACCCATTCCGTTTTACCGTAGGTCTCTTCCAGCAGTGATATTGTAAAAGCCAATTTTTGTAAGGTCGCAAATTTAAGCCACAGTTTATGGTCGGTATTTGGGGGCAAAGTGTGGCTTATATTTGGGCCAATACAGTATATTTAAAAACCTATATTTATACAGGTACCTACTCAAAACAGCAACAGGAACTAAGTATTAAATAAGAAGTATTAAGGTGATGGGGCACCAAATTTTGTTCTTGTTTAGGGCACTCTATTACCAAAGTCCACCTCAACCAACACCATGTGCCCTCATTTACCTCTAGTGCCACCCCATGCTATAAACAAAGTACACTGTCACATGATACAAGTGAAAGCTCTATCTGCATGCTATACAAAGATCAGGAAAATGTTCAGGGCACAGGTCAGCATATTTGACACCTCAGTTCTGGCTGTTTATACCAGCCTTCCCCCCACATAGTGCCCTCCATATATTCGTCATACATATTGCCTGTGCCCATGCATTTCAAAACTGAGCAGTCAAGCATATATTAATTGAAATGGAATATAATGCTTGCCTCTGTGCATTACAAATCCAACATCAGTTTAATTTAACACTGATCAAAAGTACAATAAAAACTTCACCCTTTCCTATCTGCGCTTTCTGTAAATGAAAAGTATTAAGAAGAAATGACACGGTTCTTGAGAATGTTGGCAGATGTACAAGAGGAAAAAAGCACTCCCTAAGAGAAAGTTTAATTTTCCAGGGGTCTATCTCAACTTGCTATCTACAAGCTGTATCATGCAGAGCCAAGACAGAGAACAATAATAATCAAATGTGAGGCACAGACAGATCTCTTGCAGTTTATGAAGGAAGGTTGCAGATTGCAATGGAGGCTGCTGGCGAGGTCCAATAACCAGATTCTGCTACCCTCCAAAAAGGGGTGAGCAACCTTCAATAACTTTTTCAATCGCCTTGCAACAAGTGTCCAGTAAAAATAGGTTACCTGGAGGAATCCAAAATTCCATTGACTGTTTGTCCATTGAATTTTGAACAAAGTACAGGACTTTACTAAACACTAAAGCTATATTTCAACAACAGTAGAATGCATGGCACATTACAGCCATCATAAAAATTAAAACTACTGGATTTCCAATAAACCTACAGCTGAAAAGTCATTGTTTGTTGGAGGAGGGGAATCCAGCAGACTGAAGTTACTTTGTCAGATTTCTCCACAACTTTAATAAGTCTTGTTTTCCATCTACAAATACAGCATCGTTTCCTGCACAGTGTGAAATGTACAGTCCATTCTCTGGAGAATCATCATCATTTATTTATTTATTTATTTATTTATTTATTTATTTATTTATACATACCCCACCCACTCTGGGCGGCTCCCAACAGAACATTAAAAATGTGATAAAACATCACACATTAGAATCATAGAATCATAGAGTTGGAAGAGACCACAAGGGCCATCCAGTCCAACCCCCTGCTAAGCAGGAAACACAATCAAAGCATTCTTGACATATGCCTGTCAAGCCTCTGCTTAAAGACCTCCAAAGAAGGAGATTCCACCACACTCCTTGGCAGCAAATTCCACTGTCGAACAGCTCTTACTGTCAGGAAGTTCTTCCTAATGTTTAGGTGGAATCTTCTTTCTTGTAGTTTGAATCCATTGCTCCGTGTCTGCTTAAAGAGTGTCCGCTTAAAGAGCCGCCCAGAGTGGCTGGGGGAACCCGGCCAGATGGGCGGGGTATAAATAATAAATTATTATTATTATATTATTATTAAAACTTAAAAACTTCCCTAAACAGGGCTGCTTTCAGATGTCTTCTAAAAGTCAGATAGTTGTTTTTTTCCTTGATATCTAGTGGGAGGGTGTTCCACAGGGTGGGCGTCACTACCGAGAAGGCCCTCTGCCGGTTCCCTGTAACCGCATTTCTCACAGTGAGGGAACCGCCAGAAGGTCCTCGGAGCTGGATCTCAGTTTCCAGGCTGAACAATGGGGGTGAAGACGCTCCTTCAGGTATACTGGGCCAAGGCCATTTAGGGCTTTAAAAGTCAGCACCAACACTTTGGATTGTGCTCAGAAACGTACTGGAAGCCAAAGTAGGTCTTTCAGGACCGGTGTTATATGGTCTCGGCAGCCACTCCCAGTCACCAGTCTAGCTGCCGCATTCTGGATTTATGCATCCTTCTGTCTGTGCATGATTTTTAACTGAGGATTAAGTGTGCTTTGGTCATGGCTATTGACAAACGCTAAGGGAAAGGGCTTGGGTCCTGAGGAAATGGTTGTTTTGATTCAATTTACATTCCCTGTACATATACCTGATCCCTGTGTGCCACTTTTAGATTTTTAAAGTTATCCACTGCTGGGACAATAAATGCCTTGGGATGTCCCACTGTGGAAAAAATGAGTAAAAATTTTGCAAATATAACAGCGTACTGTAAGTATGCACAAGAAATCAAAGTCGAAGGGAAAAGCACTCTACCTTTCCTAAAGTTAGAAGGGTGTGAGCATGTTAGCAGAAAATTAAAAACATTCCTGATTTAGATCTGGGTGGTACTTAACTGATGTGTGAACCTTCTAATAATACAGCCTCTGTTTCTCCTGGCAAATCAAGCATCTTCTGGGCAAACACTTCCTAATTCATCCAGCAGGAGTCTAGAGCACAATCTCCCACAGGAAAAAGGAAGTGCAGCCCGGCTCCCCCATTTTTCCATCTTAGATGCATAGCCCATCCTTTCTGACACTCTTTCAAGGCCCTTTCATCGGTGAATCAAGATAACTCCCAATGTGAAGTATGTTAGTTTTGACAATTTCCAAACAGAACTTTAAATCTTATACTTTGGACAGACACACTCGACTGCAAAAAAGAAACTTCCCACAACAGTCCTAGAAGTTCTGTTAAATTCTTTTTTTAAAAAAATCTAGTGCATCAAAACTAACAGCATAACGCAAACACCCAATTTCTATTGGTGTGTGTGTGTGTGTGTGTGTGTGTGTGTGTGTGTGTGTGTGTGTGTATCTCAGTTGAAATAGCCTTAGAAGCTTGAAGGGAAAGATGTCTGGTACTGGAAGTTTGAAACATATTAAAGGAAACATGGGAGGGGGCCTAAACCACCACTTTCTTTCATTCTGAAAAGGGTAGCTCAAATGTCCCCCCAAAAGACCCTTCCTGGTGTTTTTGAGGGTATAATTGACCCCGATTGTCAATTAGACGCAACAAACGTTTGTGGTTAAGCTGGTTATTAGCTGAGAGATTTGGAAGATAACTTTGTATGATGGGCTAGGGATATCTTACTAAAGTGGGGAATTGCTGTATTATCTCTTAAGAGTCTGTGATGTTTTGCCATCAATGGGTTTTAAGGTCATGTGTATAAGGAGAGCGTATGTTATTGGGGAACGCTCTTGCAAGTAGCAAGAGCTATTGCTAAGAGTGAGATAACCAGAGGGGGTTGATTGTTAATGGAGAACTGACAAAAAGATCAACAGGGATTCCAAATTTGGTGAAAAATTAATTCCCCCTGACTTCAGTAAGGTTTATTCATAAATAAGTAAGTTTGGGACAGAGCCATTATTGTTAGCATTATCCAGCACCCCTATAAATTCCCCATGAGGGTTAAGCATAGGGAATAGAGGGCTCCTTTTTGTGGGATATGTATAGATCTATACTAAGTACTCATACCCATATGGATATATGGCAGTTGTGAGTAGCCTGCTCTTTGCAAAGCTCCAGCTTTGTGGAGAGGCAATGTGTGTGTGGGTTGTAGTTAAATGAAGCTGTTTGTGGTAAAGTTTGCCGGAGCAGAGAAAGAGGCAGGAAAGTTGAGGAACGGGAAGGCTGCGGGACAAGGGAGTAGAAGAGACGGCGCCTTTCCACTGAGCTAAAGGGCACCTTTGTGCTCCATATCAGAGTAAAGTGGGGCTTACGTATATGTGAGATAGCCGGGGGGGAGGGCGCGGTGCGCGCACCAGGTAGAGAAACCAAGCTACCCCACCTCTGAAGACCCCGGCAGGGCTGCCTGAGAGTGCTCGCCCCGTCGAGGTTTAGGTTAAGCGGAGGAGGCCTTTCTATCCCGCGAAGGGCGGCGTGTTTGCCACGCGGGGCCAGAAGGGCTTCCCTGGGCGCTCAGGCGGCTGTTCTCGATCCGAGGGGGAGCGACTGATGCCGGCGGCAAAGGGGCTGCGGCGTCGCTACCTGTGGACCGGGAGGAGAGGAGCAGCTCCGCGAGGTCAAAGAAGCACCTGAGGAGGAGAAGGAGAAGGTGCAGCCGGAAAGCGAGGCGAGGGCAGGGAGGGCAGGGCAGCGCTGCCCGGGGCCCCGGGGCTCGGGCGTCTCGCCGGCTGCTCTTACCTTGAACGCCACCGGGAGCGTCTTGTTGCAACGCCAGTGCGAGGGCAGCACGGAGCACAGGAAGTTAGGGCTGTCGGTGCGCACCAGCTCGGCCGGGTGGTCGGCGATGATCTCCACCATGGTGCGGTTGTCGTGCGGACGCAGCCGGGGCACCGCCGCCGCCGCCTCCTGGTGCTGCTGGTGCTGCTGCTGCGGGTGCTGTGGGTGCTGCTGCTGCTGCTGCTGGGCGGCCGCCGCCACCACCACGGGGCTCACGTCGCTCATCTTGCCGGGCTGCAGGCTGCTGGAAGGCGGGCTGAACCTCCGGCTGGTGCTGGGATCTACGGGAATACGCATCACAACAGCCACAAGTTAGCGCGTTTGGCAGGGGGGCTCAGGGACGGAGGGGGCGCTTGTCCGTCGAGGCGGCGTCGGAGCGGGACTCGGGACAGAGTAAAGCAGGAGGATGCGGAGAGGACGAGAGCAGCCGACCCAGGGGCCAGGAAAGCGGGAGGGGCAAAGGGGAGAAGGAAGACAGCAAGGGCAGAGAAGGGCTGCTGGTCGCTGCTGGGGGAGACCCTGGCGCGGCTGGGGCGGGGGCTTCCCGAGGCTGCGCTCCGCCAAGTCTCCCGGCGGCGAGTCTCTCGCTTCTTCTCGGCGCCTCGGCGCTCCAAGTCTCTCCACCCGCCTCTTGCAGCGACGCTTCTGCCTGCGATTGCTACACGTTTGTCCCCGTCCCCCCCGCTGCCGCTTTATTTTCTTCTTTGGCGGGGTGGGGGCGGGCAGGGCTGCGTTCTAAGGGGTCTCTCGGCGAGGAGGTGAAGGAGCTTCCAGAGATTTCCTTCTGTCGGGCGGCGAGTCAGTGGATCGCCCAGCGCGCCCGGGGCGGGCGGGGGGGGGACCTCCGCGGGGAAAGGCTCGCTCCCCTCCCGGGAGGTCTTCCACCGCCGGCCCCCCCTCCCGGCCGGATCAAACTCAAGATGCCAGAGCTTCTCGCGTTTTCCGGTTACTAGTAGCTTTGCCGCTTCTAGAACGGGGGGAGGCGGCCGGGGGGGGGGACGAGAAGCGTCTTCGCTTGGCCCACAACTCGGCCGCCTTCCCCTTCTCCTCCTTCCGCAGAAGCCGCGCGCTCTCCGGGGTGGGGAGAAGCGAGAAGCAGCAGTCAAAACAATAACACGCAGGGCAGCAACTGCAGGCAGCGGCCGCGAAGGAGCGAGGCTTTCTCAAGTTCCAACTTCCGACTCCCGGGGAAGTAAACGGAGCAGGATGAGCCGGCAGCCCGACGAAGCGGCGGCGGCGGCGGGGGGGGGGGTCTCAGACGCGTGCAAGGGAGCGCCGGGCTGGCAGGAGGCAGCGGCGGGGCAAGGCGGCTGTCCTGGGCGCAGGAAGGACTTTAAAGCCCCCCCCCCAAGCGCGCGCGCCTTAACGAAAGAGTGGCGGGGTGGGGAACAGATAAAACTTCAGACTTTGTCAGAGTTTTTGTTTGTTAAGAAGCAACTCCGCGGGGGCGTTCTAGGGAGAATCGCATTGTGAACATTTTTGGAACAACAGGGGGAAGCCGGTGTGGTGGGTGGTTGTTTGGGGGGTCCTGAAATTGTGGGGAGGGGCCCGCGGCAAAGGGGGGTTTCAAATGATCCGGTTTTTGCGGCATTTATCCATACACGCGGGGAGAGAGAGGGAGAGTGAGCCGTCGGGCCGAGCAGCCCTGAAGCTGACGAGGGGCGGCAGCACGTGGCGTCCCGGCGCGTCCTCCGTCTCCAGCCGCCTTCAAAACAAACACCACAACGTGCGTCTTGGCCGCCGCCGCTGAGAAGGGGGGGGGGGAGTCCTCGGGCTGCGGCGACGGCTGCTTCGGAAGAGCCAAAGGCTCCCCTTGACAAGGGGCGGGGGCAACAACAAGAGCTGTGCTTGGGGTGGGGGGGCACGGTCTTCCCAGTGAATAGACATTTATGCGCAACTACTTTGCTATTCAAAAAACTGCAAACCCCCAAATCCCTTGTTGAGGACCCCCCAGGCACACAGCGGATCTGGCCGCCGAGCGCCTCCTCCTGCGCCCTCGTCGAATGAGTTAATGATGCCCTTTCTAAAAAACAAACAAACCCAAAACAACTTGCAGAAGAGGCCCCTGTTTTTGCTTGCTGTCTTTTGCACACAAGTGGCAGCAAATTTGGTTTTTCTTAAAAACTTCCGACGTACCTAGGGGTAAAAATAGGGCCGAAACGCCGCCTCCCGGGGCAGATAACCACCTCTCAGCTTGCTGCTGCCACCACGTCTTGGTGCCCCAGCCCAACTGCCCGGCCCGGCGAGAGGGAAGGGGCTCCCGGCCCGCCAGAGGAAGCCGGCGCGGCGAGGCGAGAGGGTCGCCCTGAGCCTTTCCGAGTCTGCTGCCTTCCCCACCCAGCCGGCGCCCGGTCTTCCATCACCCAAGGGGGCCCCGCGCCCCGATCGCGACAAGTGGCTTCTTTTTTGAAGCAGACCTCTGGTCACTCCCTATCTCCCGGTGGCATTTTGAGCTGTCAAAGCTTGTGTCCATTTGGGGGGGGCGTTAGTTTAGTAAGCCAATTGCCCCGGTATCTCTTTCGGCTCTCCGGTCTTCTGGAAGACACTTGGGGAAGGTAGAGGAAATCGCCCTGCCGGCCAAGGGGCTATATGATGGCGGAACTGCATTTAAACAAAAAAGCAACAAACGAAACCGCTACTCGGAGTTCTTTACACCAAGAAAAAACAGGCCAGGTAGGAGTAGTTATTGAACTGGTGACGTTTTCCACCTCTAACGGAAAAGACTGAGTAAGCAGTAACGCCTGTTGTTGATTTATTTTACTGTGAGTAACTGGGTTGTGGCTCTTGCGAGTTTATGATTTAGTTTTAGGACATCCCAACTGAAGGCAAAAAAAAAAAAATCGTGAAACTGCACACACAACTAACAATATAAATTTCTTAATGACAGGAAGATAGGTTAGCTCTTAGCAAACCACCATGTACTCTAAACATTATCTGCCGAGTAAAAAATAATGTTTAGATGTTTAAGGAAGCTATTGGAAATGACCAGCACAGAGCAACTTAGTTTTAATGTGGAAATACAAAAATTCTACCAAATGCTTCCACAAAGATAGGCTTTTGGCAAAACTGATCTCTCTTTTTCTTTTTTTCTAAAAGCCTCTCTGCTTATCACTTTTCCCAGTTAATAGTAACTTGTGGGAGCCCAGAAGGGGATACAACTCTTAAGCATTATCATTATGATTATCTTGACTAAAAAGTAGCTGTAGGCTTGAGCCTAACTATTTTTACTTGGATTCCAATGGGATTTGCTCCTATGTTAAGAATGCATAGGACTGTAGCTGTAATATTTATACCGGTAGAAACAAATAAAGGCTGTATGGCTTTTACAGTTATTGTATGCTATAGTTTACATCATCAGAGCCACAGACACGACTGTGTAGATCCTTAAGCTTCTTTCAGCTGTTTCTTCACAAATTAACTGACCCAAAGATGTAAAAGAGATCAGAGAGCCATAAAAATTTATAGGGAAGTGTACAGCAGGAAACTAACAATGATCCCGGGTGCAGGTGGTGGTTGTGCTGGTTCTGAAGAGTGAAGTCTAGGGCCCTAGAGCCACAAAAAAACTGCCAGAGGTTGGCTATCTAGGCATAGTTGCAGCTGCTCATTTTATTATTTTATAATTATTTTATAATTGTTATTAATTTAATTCCCCCTTTTCTACAACAAAACATATTCTTAAGTAAATGTGATTCTGCACAGGATAGTGAATTAAGTGAGTTAAATTGTGAACTGCACATGCTCAGAGTTCATTTTTTAAATCAAGTTTGGCAATCTGTTTCAGTTTTTTATCTAACATACCAGGAATGTACGGTATCTAAATGGGTGGGGCTGTAAGACTACACAGGGATCTAAAATTTATCTAAATGGGTGGGGCTGTAAGACTACTCAGGGGTCTAAAATTGATCTAAATGGGTGGGGCTGTAAGACTACTCAGGGGTCTAAATGTACCTAGCATTATCCCTGGTTAGAATCCAGGCAAAGCTGAAGCACTTCTAAATCTCACTGATTTCAAGGGAAAGAAGCATGTGGTTAACAAGGTCCTAGATTGTACCCAGGATAGTTTTGCTTCAGTTTAAAAAATAAAATAAGCCAAGTTTAACACAATATTGAATAAAATTATAACTGTAAATAGATACTGTAACTGTGTAACATGAATGCTATTTCTTTAAACTGACAAACTTTGTTCAAATATAAAAGTAAACATCTCTAAACCTACTGTCAGAGTGTTGTTCTATTTTGGGTATTTCTGTAGTGGTCAGTGCTGTAGAATCATAAAATGGGCAAAAGCAAAACTTTTATCTCAGCAAGGAAAGGGGATTCTCACCATATTTATTTGTGAGCAATTATCTAGAACCAATACCACTTTTATTCCAAATTTCACCCGTATGACATGTTTTAACTACCATGTGCTGGTCGAATGGGTCCCAAGCATAAATTATGAATGTTAAATATCTCTGGTTCTCCACAAAAAATGAGTAAAGTGTAAATGGGAAACATGTTTGATTTTATGAGCATATTTTTGTTTGATTGTATTCCTAGCAATTTCATAAATTACTGGTATAATCAAATGATACAGTTGCATTTTCCCCATACCTAGCACACATATCAACAATTTTAATTAAGTCATGAGTTGCCAAGTTGATTTGGTTACCTGTCTAGATCTTGACATTTCTCAAATATAGACTATGATTCAGAAGTTAAAGAATTATGTATTTGATGGAAATGGTGTGGAATCACTTGAACTATATAATCATTTGGATTATCTGGCACAATAGTCCATGATACAATGCTACAAACACTGTGAGAGTCTGGTTTTTGATCCTGCACCACTGGGGGCAACAAGAGATTCATTGATCACTATCCTAGAATGTGAAACAAGAATATATAGCATGATCCATCCAAAAGTAAGCACTTTTAAAGTCCAACTTATATCAACTGTAGGTGAATTAAGTGTATATTTAAGTTCATCATTGAAATCAGCAGATTTTTTTTTTTTTTTGCTTTGGTTGAATGATACCCATAATTACCTAGCATCAAACAATGGGTTTTGATAATGGAGAAAGATATAAAATGTTCAAATGACATTTCAGCACAGCAAAAGGCAACCAAAATTATCAGGGAGCTGGAGCAACTCCGTCATAAGGAAAGGGGTTGGGGGGGGGGTTTATTGTTTAGAATGAAGGTGAGGAAGTGGGGGCATGATAGAAATGTATAGGATTATGCATGGCTTGGAGAAAATGCCTGAAGGGTCCATATTTTTCTCCCTCATAACACTAGGACCTAATTAAGTGTCCCAATTAATCAATCAATCAATCAATCAATCAAGTGACCTAATTAAGTGGGAGATTCAGGCAAAAAGAAAGTACCTCTTCACAGAGGGCATAGTTAGACAATGGCATTCCCTCCTACAAGAGGTAATTATGTCCACCAAGTCTGGCCTTAAAGGGAATCAGACAAAACATGGCGGAGATGGCAACTGGTGGATACTAGTCCTAACAGCTTTCCCTGCCTCTGAACTCAAGCCACAGGGAAACAGGGGTGGGGGAAGGAGTTCATGTCCTGCTTGTGGACTTCCCACAGGCATAGGGTTGGACACTGAGGGTCTGGACAGGCCCTTGATCTGATCCAGTCAGGCGCTACTTACGTTCTTATGAATGTCAAAAACATTCTCTCATAGATTTTCCAGTCAAACAATGGGATGGATCAGTGGTTCACAAAGTGGTTCACAAAGGAGTGTTGGATTTAGAGCAGAAAGACCACGGTCCGAATCCACACTCAGCCTTGAAGTTCATTGAATGGCATGTACAGTACCATGAACCACCACTCACTCTAATTTAGATATCAGGATTATTCTGAGGAGAAAAGTGGACAACCACCAGTGCCTACAGCTTCTTGGAGTATGAGAGGGATTTTCAAGCCTACCCTTGAGGTGAGAGCGTTGAGGTTGCCTTTTCCAGAAACCACATGCTCTGCTGTTGAACAAAGGTATAGGGGCAGAGACCTAGTAGTAAGGGGCAAGCGCTGTGCATGCACAGACATATTCACTTCACATGGGCTTGGGTGAAGGCTTAGCACTGAAAATAACTTCCAGGGATGACCCTTCTCCTAAAATTAATGCCCTAGGAATATCCCCTCGGTGAGGACACCCACCCAGAGACTGCTGCTGCTGTTGCTGCTGGGGGACAGACGGACGGATGGACTGCTGTCTTCCCCACTTGGAGGACTGCTGCTGCTGCTTCTACAGAAGCAAATAGAACTGCAAAGACTACTGCAGGCACCAGGTCCCTCGGCAGGCAGGCAAAGTGGAAACAGCTGCTGCCCCAGCTGGGTGTGGTCCAGCTGCTGGAGCAGCATTATAAAGACTGCCTGTCTTCGGGGGTGAGACAAGGACGAGGGCCAGCCCCCCCCCCATGTTAATGTTATTCAGTAATTATTTAAGTACAGTGGTACCTTGGGTTACAGACGCTGCAGGTTACAGATGTTTCAGGTTACAGACTCCGCTAACCCAGAAGTAGTACCTTGGGTTAAGAACTTTGCTTCAGGATGAGAACAGAAATCATGGAGTGATTTTTTTAGGAAGTCACTAGCTTACACTAGGCCTCCTATTGGGAAGACCCAGTTTTCTGAGTGCATGTTCCGGAAGTTGGACAATAGGGGGCAGTACAGGATTCATTTTGGTGTACCGACCTCCCTGCTGCACCAAGGATTGCCTGCTTGAGCTGCTTCAGGTCGTGGCGGATGTCCTCCTGGAGACACCTAGTTTGGTAGTAGTTTGGTTATCCTAAGGGATTTTAATATCCATGCCGACACAACCTTACAAAGGGCCGCTCGGGACTTCGTGAAAAGCATGGCCTCCATGGGGCTGTCCCTGAATGAGTTTGGTCCAACTCATGGTCACGGACATGCCTTTGACCTGGTGTTCACCTCTATGGATGTTGGTGATCTGACATTAAGTAAAAGCGAAACAAAAGAAGTGCCACGGTCGGATCACTTCCTGGTGCAACAGGACTTCTCTGTGACTCTTCCCCTCTGCAGGGAGGTGGGACCAATTCGGATGGTCTGCCCCCATCACTTAATGGATCCAAATGGTTTCCAGAGAGTGGTAGGGGATGCTTTATCCCATGTTGATGGCCTTTCAGCTGGTGGCCTGCTGGAATGCAGAGTTAACCAGGGCTATTGACTGTCTGGCTCCGAAGCGCCGTCTCCGATTGCATGGAGCCTGGACAGCCCCATGGTTTTCCCTGGAGCTGAGGGTGATAAAACAATCGCTGAGACGCCTAGAGCACTGGTGGGGGGAAACTCATTCTGAATCAGACCGGACATGGGTTAGAGCACTACCAAGTGGCAGTAGAGACGGCGAAGAGGACCGTGTTCACTACCTCTATTGCATCTGCAGAAAACAGCAGCAGGAGACTCTTTCAGATGGTTTGCAATCTAACAGAACCGCCTTCGCCACTGGGGCCTGGTAAGGACCCCAAGATCTGCTGCAATGATTTTGCAAAGTTTTTTTTACAGATAAAGTCACTCCGATTCGGAAAGAGGTAGACTCCACCATCGGAGCAGGGCCGGGGTGGGAGTGTGCTGGAGTCCTGTCTAGTCAAGTTGCATGGGACCAATTCCAATCTATTACCTCCAAGGATGTGGACAGGCTGCTTGGACTAGTGAAACCAACCACCTGTCTCCTTGATCCTTGTCCATCCTGGCTCATAAAAGCGAACCGGGAAGGGCTGGGTGATGGGCTCTGCAGAGTGGTGAATGCTTCCCTCTGTGAGGAAGCCTTCCCAGACCCACTGAAAGAGGCAGTTATTAAACTACCTCTTTTTTTATTAATTTTTTTTAGACCTGGCCAATATGATCAACTATTGCCCAGTCTCAAATCTCTTGGGCAAGGTGATTGAGCGGGTGGTTGCTGAACAACTCCAGGCACACCTGGAGGATGCAGACCATTTGGATCCCTTCCAATCGGGATTCAGGCCTCATCATGGGACTGAAACTGCCTGGTCACACTGGTCGATGATCTTTAGCAGACTAGGGACAAAAGCGAAAGCTGTTTCCTAGTTCTGCTGGATCTCTCAGCGGCCTTTGATACCATCGACCATGACATCCTTCTGGACCATCTTGAGGGGCTGGGAGCTGGGGTTACTGTTATACAGTGGTTCCGCTCCTTCTTCCTGGGCCGTGTCCAGATGAGTATTCAGACCCCTGGGCCCTCATTTGTGGGGTCCCTCAGGGTTCCGGCCTCTCCCCCATGCTTTTTAACATCTGTATGAAGCCGCTGGGAGAGATCATCATATACCATCTAACACCGGTCCTGAAAGACCTACATTGACTCCCAGTATGTTTCTGAGCACAAAGTGTTGGTGCTGACCTTTAAAGCCCTAAATGGCCTCGACCCAGTACACTTGAAGGAGCGTCTCCGTCCACATCGTCCAGCCCAAACACTGAGATCCAGCTCTGATGGCCTTTTGGTGGTTCCCTCACAGTGAGAAGCGAGATTACAGGCAGTGTTAGAAACTGAGATATGAAAGCTGTCTGTACAGTACAGTATGTAACTGAAGTGGCATACCATTACAAGCCTTTCTGTCACATCACAAGGGTTCTCCACAATACTGCCGAAAACAAACCATTTCTTCCCAAATTACCTAAGTGCATTTTTTTTTATTCATTCAATTCCTCCTGAATATGTTATGACTTGCGTCAGAAACTGAGGTCATGGTTCTGTATGCTAATACACATGCTTAATTAAGCCTGCCAACACTAAATTTGTGTATCGGAACATGGAACTGCAGCTTCTCTTCTTCTGGAACCCGCACAGAACTAATTTTAAAAGCCCTTTTAGGCCTTCCCAAAGATGCCCAATCTGCCATGGTTAGGCTGGAAACTTGTATGCTGAGCATAGAGAGCCAAATAGATAAAAGAATCCTCTGCTACTGGTTCAGAGTCAACAGACGGACAACAATAGGTTACCCAAAAAATGCCTGATTGAGCTCATGAATGGATTACCCCTCAAAAACTGGGTACATCACACTGTACAACTGATGGGCAAATATGATCTCTCAATGTCTGAGCTTAAAGAACTTTCCCTACATGCTCAGAATTCCCCCCCCCAAATGTACCATAAGGACAGTGGCTACTAAAAATGACTTAAATTCCATGTATTCATCCACATGCGCTCCATTATATTTTAAACTTACAAGAGGCCCACGTACATACGTATTTTAATGAATTGACTTTTGTACAACTCCAGAAAGCTTTTACAGAGTTACGATTAAACACAATAAACTCTGCTTATAGAGATGGGAGACACAGAGGCATTCCAGTAAATGAACGTGTTTGTATTAGAGGATGCCCTGAATTAGAGGACCTTACACATTATATGTTACGTTGTCCTTTATACAGTGATGCAAGGGAATGGTTCTTGACTCCTATAATGACAAGGTCCCCTGGCCAGAATCCTTCTGATATGATTCTTTATCTCCTTGCAGACACAGATAAATATGTGACCTGGCGTGTAGCACTTTTTGCAACTGCCGCTAGGAAAATTAGAAAAAAATTATATTGCTGAGGTAGCTATTAATTGTAAAGGAGATGAATTTATCTGACCTCATCCATACCAAGATGCATCTCTCTCACCAAAGTTGTACACAATTATCAATTGTATTGTTTAATATTTATTTTAATATATCAGTGGCCATGTGATGATTTTAGTTTATAAATTTTATTATTTAATGTTTCAACTGGTATATTAAAGTGTTTCTATAGCTTTGTGCTGATTAGGTTACATTTTGATAATGTAAATGTTCTAAGTTTTGTACCAAATTTGTATATATTTTACTGAATGACGTTTGTATACCGTACATTGCAGCAGCCTTTGGCTATAAGCAATAAACTTAATACTGATACCGAGTATTGCACGTGTACATAGGTTGAAATGGAGTGAAAGTTTCCAAAAGAACAATATGCACAAACTTGTGATCCACTAGGTTAAAAGCAGCCCCACCCATCATGTATGACAACCCAGCCCTCCCCCTCCCCCTCCTTTTGGGTCTAGGTTTTGGGGGCTATGTTTTGTTCAGTATTCCAGAAAGTCATTGCACTGGGGACTCTGCCCTCTACCAGGTTTGGGGGCTATAGTGGCATCTATAGTGTGATTGCCCCCTTTTCCAAGTCCTGCCCATCTGCCCTCTGTCCTTGCCCCAAGTTTACATTGTCTTCCAGTCATTTTCCATAGCAGTGAAGAAGAGGTGCAGCAATTTATATATTTAATCTCACATAATTGGATTAATAAAAAAGTAGATGAACTGTCAAAGGTAGTTATCACACCCCTTTTATTCAGTAACTTCCTTTACGGGTGTGGTTCTATACTGGTGTTACATCTGTTGCGCAAGGAGTGTGCCATGCCTCAGCCGGAGGATTCTTTGTCGGAGGATAATCTGGACCACCCTGTTACTGAGCGAAGCCTAAGACCTGACTGGATCTGAGGATGAGGAGGAGTCAGGATTCTCAGATCAGATGGCCTGGAGGTCATCCCTTGCTCAGCTTCATAAGTGGACGCTGATTGGCCCCTGACAGCACCATAACCAGCAGGTGGAAACCCAACCAACAGCACCGCCTCCTCCTCCTGTTTAGCGTTTGCAGTTTCTCTGTCAGATAGCTAGTTAAGCCTCAGCAAATTTAAGGGAACACTCCCCTAGCATTCAGCACTTTTGGTTGTTCCCAGGCAATGAGGCTTCATACTTTAAAAGGATCCAGGCTCCCTGTAATGTGTCATTGTCTGCACAATTGTGGTGCAAGGTTGTGGGAGTCATGTGGTGAGATGGAATTGCTCCTTCATTTCTACTGTACAGTACAGGCAGCATGCAGCCCGAGGAGTCATGGATGTTGGCACCATTGCGATGAACACTGTGAATGTTTTATGTCTTTCGCTTTGGCACCCTTTGTCAACTGTGGTGTCCCTTTGCTGCAAGGAATGGATGCAATAGCAACTGTGCCACACATACTTTACACTTGCACAAGTGGCTCCCTGGCATTGCAGGACAAGTGGATCAGCTTACTTTAGTGAGAAAAAAAAGGGAATTAAGTGCTCTCAAAAAATACTGCAACAAAATAATTATTATTAGGGGTTGTGTCCAACTCGGTTATACTTGGAGCAAGCCCACTGAAAGTCATGAATTTAAGGTATTCATGTCCATTGGTTTAAATTTATCTATTTAACAAAATATATTTACTTCTTGATTGAAATATAACCTCTAGGTGTTTACAAAAAATATTAAAATCATCATTTAAGAATGGGTCTACTCAGAGTTGAACTTAGTTGGCTACAATTCATGGCTTTCGAAACATTGCAGAGCTGGACTTTGCTTGCTTCCTCTGCTTCTGAGCTAAGCTAGAGAATGTCTAGCACTGCACAAGATCCGTTGGAGCCCCAAACAGATGAAACAAAGAATTAATACAGATGCTACAGTGACTCCCTGTCCCTCAAATTCCCTTTACAAAGCCAAAGGATCTGGCATCCCATCCCTGCTCCCCTTTCAATGTATGCGCAGATGAGCAGGAACAAGAAAACAAAGAAAATCAGTGGATAGCAGGATAAACAGGTACCACAAAGAAGCAATGGCAGAAAGGTTTCTAACGATGACAGAACCTTCTCCCCCACAACATGGAAAAGAGCCCAAGAGTCTTTGATACCGTCTTCCCTGGATCTTGTTGCAACATGTATGAAAGTTACTATTTTATTTTATTTATATACTGCCCTTCGTCATAAGATCTCAGGATGGTTCACATAATAAAACACAGGATAAAAACAAGTAAAGCAAAACAGCAAAACAATACCCCCCCCGAAAGACATATTTTAAAGGCTGTAGAATATTAACCAGCCAAAGGCCTAGTTTTCACCTGGTGCCTAAAAATATGTAATGAAGGTGCCAGGTGAACTTTCTGCCTTAAAGCATCCTGGATTACTTAAACTAGAAGGCTAAAATTCGTCCACCTGAACTCACAAACATGAGAAAGGAAGGACAATATCTAGTAAATGTATCCTCTCCTAACACCTATACACACCCCTGCACATGACCCTCCCAATCCACTCTGGAGCGTTCGGAGAACCCCCAGAGCAACACAAGTGGGGGGGGGAGGGAAAGGGGAGATGCTGATGCTGGTGGAATAATTGTATTAGTGTGACTGAATTCCACACAGTGTGTGGGAACTGAGCTGAGCGAAACAGCACCATCACACAGCTGGCAAAGAGCAAGGAGAGAGCCTTTCAGCGTGACTGGCACATAAACCAATGGCCTCATTCTGGTAACTCTCTGATGTATGAGGTTGCCCACCAGTATCTCCTACTATATCCACAAAAGGTCTCCGTATATATATAAAGGTAAAGGGACCCCTGACCATTAGGTCCAGTCGTGACCGACTCTGGGGTTGCGCACTCATCTCGCATTATTGGCCGAGGGAGCCGGCGTATAGCTTCCAGGTCATGTGGCCAGCATGACAAAGCCGCTTCTGGCAAACCAGAGCAGCACATGGAAACGCCATTTACCTTCCCGCTATAGCAGTTCCTATTTATCTACTTATTCTCTCACAAATCCACAGTGCACAAAGGTCTGTCCTCCCTGCTCTGGTCAACCTTTCCTCCACTGAACATGCCACCTCAGCCATGCCCACATTTCGTTGGCTGCCCCTCCTTCCATCTTGGCTGCTGATGTAGGTGTGTTATCCTCACCAAGGTGGGGGTATGCCTGCAACTTTTTGGGTGGGTGGGGGTCCTATCTCTTATACTGCTCTTTTAGATGTGGCAGCAGTTTTAGGTTATGCCATTTTGTGAAAGACGCCCACAGCGTTTTATCAAAACTTCAAATGTGCCCACTGGCCTTTAAAAGTTGCCAACTCCCTGCCCTAACAGGACTACATGTTGCCTAGCCTCTCCTTAAAGAACCAGCCAGGCAGCCCCCTTTTCATTTGGATGAATCCCAGGATCTGCTGGTTAATGTACCAGAATCTATTGGTCCCACACTTATGTCAGCAACACTTGCTTGCTTTATCATCACACCAGCATTAGTTGCGAGTGGGTGGGAGCAATACAGTCAGCGTAAGTTTGTGTTTGTGATATTTCCTAGGACGGTACTTAGTCATCCAAAGAACAGAAGCACAACTGGCAACGGTAATGACTTTCATTAAGCAGTTTTAGTCACAGAAACATGGGATTGCCAGACTTCATGTTCTAACTTTTATGTTCCACACATCTACAAAAATGTATGACAAAGGAAGAAGAAGAAGAGGAGGAGGAGGAGGAGGAGGAGGAGGAGGAGGAGTTTGGATTTGATATCCCGCTTTATCACTACCCTAAGGAGTCTCAAAGCGGCTAACATTCTCCTTTCCCTTCCTCCCCCACAACAAACACTCTGTGAGGTGAGTGGGGCTGAGAGACTTCAAAGAAGTGTGACTAGCCCAAGGTCACCCAGCAGCTGCATGTGGAGGAGCGGAGATGCGAACCCGGTTCCCCAGATTACTTAACCACTACACCACACTGGCTTATTCTCCTCATCCTTTGGCTGCCCTTGTTCAGCTCCCTTGTCATGAAGTTCTGAAAGGCACAGCAGCCCAAGGAAAGAAGGGGTGGGTTTTATGGCATTTGAGATACCAGAGATATTAGAAATATTGGTCAAATCCTTTGAAATGAAAAGGCCCATGGTTACTTTTTATACTTATTTGCTACCAATAAATCAATTTGATATTCAGATTTCAAGAAATGCGTGGAACAAAGAATTTGAGGTTCCTATAGTACCGAGACAGTGGGAAGTGTTTCAGCTTCTGTACCAAAGGTGTCTATGGATCTTAAACTATGACTTACACAACAAAAAATATTTAGAATTTATTGGACTCCATTAAATTTATACAGAAAAGGACTGTCTAAAACACCATGCTGTTGGAGATGGCAGCCAAGGCTACTGCCACCATGTCAATTCTGTCAGTACCTTCCTGAGCTCAGCTGTCTTCTCTTTGGGACAGAAGATGAAGACTCAGATCCTGCAACATTTGGAAGAGTCTCCAGGACCCAGGCAAATAATAATAATAATAATAATAATAATAATAATAATAATAATAATAATTTATTTATTTATACCCCTCCCTTTTGGCTGGGTTTCCCCAGCCAATCTGGGCGGCTTCCAACAAAAGATTAAAAATACATAAAAATATCAGTCATTAAAAACTTCCCTAAACAGGGCTGCCTTCAGATGTCTTCTAAATGTTATTTATCTCCTTGACATCTGATGGGAGGGTGTTCTACAGGGCGAGCGCCACTACCGAGAAGACCCCTCTGCCTGGTTCCCTGTAACTTCACTTCTTGCAGTGAGGGAACCACCAGAAGGTCCTCGGAGCTGGACCTCAGTTGTCCGGGTTGAGCGATGGGGGTGGGTGAGGCTGGAGATGCTCTTACTGCCCTCACACCAGCTCCAGAGCATGGCAACTGCACAAAGCAGTCTCTCTCTCCTCCACTCAGCCTTCCTTTCCATGGATATCTCCTCGTCCATGGGTTCCTCTTTCAGATTCCCCTCTTGGGACTGGGCCACCGTCTTCTCCAGTTTCTAAGATGTTGCCCAAGCTACAGGCACTTTGGACTCTTGCCAGCCTTGCCAGCTGCAATCACCCACATGAGAAGACCGTGGTGAATGATGTTCTGAAATAATTACACATCTACTCAGTTTAATTATATATACTATACCTGATTTTAAAACTGATGATTTTATCCATATTTTGATAATTTTATTAGATATGTTTGTTTCAAAGTCCATTTTCATTGCTATTTGAAAATAAGCATGTTACACTACTTTATGTAAACAATATTTGTTTTTACTAAGTGGCATATAATGATAGCTAAATAATATATATATCAAGTTCCTCACTAGGATACCTCCTCCCCCTTTCTCTGGCAGTCCTGTTAGCAATAAGCAGTAAAGACGCAGAGTTTTTACCCCCTGTGGTAGCACTTAGCTGGTACACACAACCCAACATTCCTGTGACAAACTGTATGTTGCCCAAACCACTGGTGGAATTGAATGCTGTATCCTGGAGGCTTGGCTAAAATCCTAAACCAGTGTTTCTCAACCTTTTTTGGGCCACGGCACACTTGTTCCGTGAAAAAAATCACGAGGCACACCACCATTAAAAAAGTTAAAAAATTTAACTCTGTGCCGCCTTATATTATAATTATGACTGTAAGAAACACTTGCCAAATATTGCTTTCCGGCGGTTCAGAGTTGTGCATTGGCGGCCGGCAGGCTCGTTTGCACTGAGCTTTGGGAAAGAGGAGGAGAAATATTGCTTTCCGGCGGGTCAGTGGTGTGCATTGGCGGCCGCCAGGCACGTGACAATGCAAATCGCCCTTCTCGTTGCCGCACGTCGCGGCACACCAGCCAGCGTCTCGCGGCACACTAGTGTGCCGCGGAACAGCGGTTGAGAAACGCTGTCCTAAACAGATGGACTCATGTTGGGAAGTGAGGCTACACTGCAACATTTTATTGCAGGTCCCACTGGTTTCTTTGTAGTGCCCAAATCAGAAAATATAAGGCAGGGATCCCCAAAGTGCGGCCCTCCAGATGTTTTGGCCTACAACTCCCATGATTCCTAGCTAACAGGACCAGTGGTTGGGGAAGATGGGAATTGTAGTCCAAAACATCTGGAGGGCCGAAGTTTGCGGATGCCTGATATAAGGCATCTGGGATTATACCTTGATTGAGATGACCGCAGAGTACATCTATGGTCCATAGCTTACTGGTATCAAGCTTATTTAAATCAGGAGTGGGGAACCTCCAGCCTGCTGGTCAACCTGGGTCCCCAAGGGGGTCCAACCCATGAGGCCATTTCGCCAAAACCTCGCCCACCTGTCAATCAGTTGTGATCACTCATTGGTGGTGATGTCAGCTGGCAGGAGGAGAAGGAGGGGTTCGGTGTTGGTCTGCACCACAGAGAAATGGTGAGCCAAGTCAAAGCTGCAGAATTTTAACCCTCACTCATCAGCTGATGAATGACAGGTTAAATCCTGCTGAGACTTCTGCAGAGAGCAGGATGGAACCTGAGGAGCAGAGAAACCAATCATGTCAGTGCTTCTTCACTGCTGACCATCTGTCCCAACTCCTGTGTGTTAGCTCTGACAGGCTCACACATTAAAAACACAGGTGAGCTAAGCAAATGATGACTTAGCATTACATGCAGCCAAAGGTAATTTATTCCTGAGGAAGACTATCTTTGAAATGTGTTAGACCAGTAAATCTGTGTTTAGTGCCTCTTTGAGACACTACTGTTGGTAATGATGCCTTCTCTCTGTTTCACTGTTAGGTTGAAATATAGCCCCCCCCCCCCCCCCGCAAAAATACGTTTTACCACAATCTAAACTAGTGGCTACATAACTGCTAATTTTGTAGGGTGCCCATATGATATATATTTTCATTGCAGGTTTCCTATACAATGCACTTCTGTGGGGCTACATTTTAAGCAAAAAATGTGTTAAAGCTGAATTCCTGTAGGAGAGAAAATTTATCCCGCAAAATAAAACAGCATTTGTAACTGATATAGTCTGCAATTTAACATGTGCAATATTTTTCTATAATTTATACAGTTGGACAGAAAATGAAATAAAATTGAATGCAGAAAAACTCTGTAACTCCAACATTCCTCCTAGAGGAATTTGTTTCTATGGTGACAGCAAAGTATTAGTAACAGCAAAGAAAGCTACCAAGAGCAGAACAATATTAAGCATAAAAGAATTTGTGTCTATTGCAAACCATCAACAAAGATAACTATTTGGATGCAAGAAGGGCATAATTTCTTGAACAGAGAAAGTGGATTTTCCATGTTGGCATTTGCTTTGACTTCCTTGCAGGAGGAAATAAATCATTGTTCCTTTGAAAATGGCTCCATATTGGTTGTGGCTTTTACACAGGCACATTCCCCAAGCATGGAGAATTTCAGTTGGAATCCTTTCTTTTCAAAATTAGTAGTAACTCCCCCATAAAAGCGCAAACTCCAGGAAAGTTTGCCACATAAACAATGTTAGTTACTGTATAAGGTGCCATTTGCTGCAAGAGACTAAAACGATACAAACTCCCTTGATAGGAGTGTTTTCCTTTTGTGCAAACAGACTACAATCATCTCAAGTAGCTATGCTTCATGTTCATTTAATGACCCTATTGACAGGCTAGAGATTTGTGTGATGAATTTATGGAGGCTCCCATTGTGTTTTTGTTATATGCTTTAGAACAGGGGTGGCCAACTCCCAAGAGACTGAGATCTACTCACAGAATTAAAAACTGGCAGTGATCTACCCCCTTTTGGGGGGTTCAGGTCAAAGTCGTTGAGCTTTTTTTAAGAACGAAAGCCCTGTTTTGGGGGGTTCAGGTCAAAGTTGTTGTTGAGGTTTTTAGGGAGTAGGAAAGCCACATTTTCTATCCCATTTTCTATGTTTTGAAGAGCCATAAAAGTTAAAACAAGTGTCAAAGTAAATTAGGCCTATTCTAATGTGAAGTTTGGCGCACATTATGGTTTGGGGTTCCTCCAATGTGTGGAAATTCTGAGGCAGCTCATAATGACCTACCAGTAAGTATCTTAAAGGTGACTACAAAGAGAGAAAGGTTTTTTATGGCCTTTTTTGGTGCTGACATTATTGAAAGAAGAAAAACATGCTGTAAAGTTTAGAAAACCCTAAGAAGGCTTGGTCAGCAGCAGGCACAGCATTATTTTGCTACAGAAGCCCTCAACTAATAAGAAAGCAAGTATTACCTTACTGAATGAGATTGAAGCCCCCTTTGAACATACTGGGACTCACTTACACATAGGCTTGGGCTGTAAAATTAATCTAATCCCTTATTGTGTTTTTGTTCAACCTCTGGATTCTGGATGTTCACATGATGGGCAGCACAATGGTCATCCCCCATGGATTGGGGGAGTCCAGGTTTTATTTAGCCACCAAAGCTTTGTGCCCTTGAAAAATTCTCAGAAGCTACAGCTGCTTCAAAATGTCACCACCTGATTATTGACTGGAACAGGCCACAAAGAGGCCAAATTCAAGAGAGCTGAATTTAATGATTTCTGAGTTCAATTCAGGATGGTATCAGTATTTTAAAGTTCCAAATAGTCACTATTACTCCAAAAAATAGAAGCCACCTGCACATAGTTTACACTGCTGTAACTGTCTTGTGTCAGTCATGTGAAGCCCTGGGCATCAGCAGATACAATGGCTGCCCATGTACTGTGCAGACTGGATGCAGTGGTCCATTGCACCCCTCCCCACAAACAAGGGTTTTGCTTATAAGCAGAGTTCCATTTATTTTACACACTGGGAGGCTGTTGGAGGCCCTCAGCCTAATTTTATGTGGGTGGGGAAAGAGAGACCAAGAGACGAGAGTGTGTGTGTCCTGCCTACTTTGGCTCTGGTTCTGCATGCACCCTGACTGACCACAGCGCTGGATTGAGGGTGGTGCTGGTACCGAACCGAACCCAGGGGGCACAGAATGGAGATGGCCCTCCTCCTCCTCCTTCCTGGCCCAGCACGAGGCGAGTGTTCCGCGGCGAAAAGCCAACCTGCTGGCCAGCCCCCCCCCCCCCGCCAGAGAAGGAAGCTGCTGCTCGGCCTTGTCCCGCCCTCGGCCCAGCAGCGCCTCCTCCCGCCGGGCGCAGAGGAAGTGGCCGGGGCGCCCGTCCCGCCCCTCGGCGTCGGCGTCGGCGCGGCCCCGCGGAGCAGGCGGGCCCGGCGGCAGCAGCAGCAGCAGCAGCACCGCGAGGCCGGCGCAGGAAGGAGGAGGAGCGGCGGCGGCGGCGGAGGAGGAGGAGGAGGCGGAGCGGGCGCCCCTGACGCGGCAGCGAGGTCAGCGGGGAGGGGGAGGCCCAGGAGCGCCGCGAGTCCCCTTCTTCCCCCGGCGGCGAGGGCTTCCATGGGCTGCCCAGTCTGAAGCAATGGCTGCCCCGGAGCAGGAAGGCGGGCGGCTGGGTCTCGGGTCTCTGTCAGAGCCAGATAGCTGCTCCTCTGGCAACCGGCCTCTCCGACGGATGGGACTCCAGACCCCTCGGAATTACTGTCTTGCCCCGTAGCGTATTTCAGCCTCGGTCAGTTTCCATCCTCACTCCGCAACCAGTTGCAGTTACGGTGGAAGTACTCAGTGCCATTCTGGAGGATGCTTTGTGGGATAAGTTTCCACACGGAATCATAGAACTATAGAAAGAATTGTAAAGTTGGAAGGGACCCCAAGGGTCATCTAGTCCAACCCCCTGCAATGCAGGAATCTCAACACGAAATTTCCCCAATCAATTTGAAACCACCCCAGATCCTGCTTAGCTTTGCAGATGTGCTAGCAGTTTTATTGCTTCACCACCTTAAGCGGTCAGCGGATGTGAACAAGGTGCTGGCACCAAAGTGTCTGGCCCCTTGACCCTCCTGGCTTATCAAAGCTAACAGAGTGGGGCTGGCTGGTTGGGTCCAGAGGGTCCTGAATGCTTTGCTGTGTGAGAGTGATCTGTGCTGCATTGAAAGAGGCTGTGATACAACCGCTTCTCAAGAAACCGGCTCTGGGTGCTTTGGGTTGGAACAACTATTGACCAGTTGGCAATATCCCCTTTTGGGGAAGGTGGTGGAGAGAGCCATGGTGGGGCAGCTACAAGCATTATTGGAGGGCACATTATTTAGAGCCATTCCAGCCTGGGCTCAGTCCATGCCACAGGCCTGAGTCGCCCTTGGTTGCCCTCTGCAGAGAGCAGCACACAGGGAGTGTGACCTCGCTCCTGCTTCTGGGTCTCTCATCAGCACTTAAGTAAGACCACCAACCATCCTGGACCCATGGGACCGGGGACAATGTTTTACAGCAGTTCTAATCCTACCTTCAGGTCCAGAGAGTGGCATCGGGAGAGTGCCTCTTGGCCCCTGGCAGCTATTTAATATATGAGGCCATTGGGGGTGGCCAGTTGGGGTTTCAGGGTGATGTGCCATCAGTATGCTGAGGACGCTCAGTTCTGTTTCTCCATAGCATCTGAATGTTATGGAGAGGCCGCACAGTCCCTGCCTAATTTCCTGCCTGCCTCCCATGGGAGCAAGTTCCATAGTTAAACTGTATGCTGTGTGAAGAAGAACTTTCTTTTATCTGTCCTGAATTTTTCAACTTTTGCTTCATTCAATATCCATGAGTTGTTGTGTTACGAGAGAAGGAGAAAAACATTGCCCTCTACTTTTGCTCAGGTCCCGCTTCCAAGCTTCCCATAGGGGTCCCTGTGAGAACAGGATGCTGGACTAGATGGGCCATTGGATTGATCTTGCAAGGCTCTTACGATGTCTTATCTGATAAACTTCAACTGTGGCTATGTTTTTTCATGTGTAGTATATAAATTGTAGATGTTTTGTTTGGGTATGTTGCTTTTGTTTGTCAGTATTATGACATAGGCCAGTGGTTCCCAACAGGTGGTCCGGGGACCCCCAGGGGTCCGCGAGCTATGCCAGAGGGGTCCGCAAGATGCTATTAGAATAAAAAATATATTAAATATATTTCGTATGATAACAGATTTTTTGTTTTGGCCGCTTCCTGCATGAGCAGAGTCTAGCACAAAACTAGAATTAGATAGAGGCAGTAGTTCTGCTGTATGCCGTTAGGTGGCACTTTACAAACACTACTGTTTTGCAAAGAGGCAGCGCGCGCATTCTACTATCGCTCACCTCCCCAAGATGCTTTGCGCGCGTCGGCTTCATTTGTGCGCTACTGCGCAGGTACCCTGTCTTCTCCATTCCCCTCCCTCCTCCCTGGCGCGCGCTGCCTCTTTGCAAAACAGTAGTGTTTGTAAACAAAGCGTTGTTTTCGCGGAAGCTACAGTTCGCGTAGCTAAAAATGGACCGTTGGTTAAAAAGTGGTTCGTTAAAACGACAAAGGCCTACAGATGAAGAGGAAGATAATGCATTTGATGTTCAAGCAAGTAAGTCAGTGACTCTCGAACCGATCTTGTCAGTGTCCATTGAACCTAAATTGTCGGTGTCCCTTGAACCTAACCCTTCCAAGATCAGTGTTAAGCTTACTGGGAAAATTAGATTAGGAATTAGGAATTAGATTTAGGATTAGGAATTAATGGGGGTCCTTGTCACAATAGCAGCTCGATGAGGGTTCCTCGAGAAAATTTTGTTGGGAACCCCTGACATAGGCTTTTGTGGGCTACAGTCTCCTTCAACAGATACATGAAGTGTGATCCTCAGTTAAAGTACATATACTGTACAGACAACTGTGAGTTAACTGCAGACATTGAGGTCAGGGAAATGAGATGAAGAAAAAGTACAGACCTGATAATTACATAATTATCTGTGGTCATTACAGACGTTTGTGCTGGTAACAGAGACATCCTCTCACGGCAAGCCAAGAGCATAGCTGCCAAGTTATCCCTTTTTTTAAGGGATTTTCCCTTATGCTGAATAGGCTTCCTCGCGAGAAAAGGGAAAACGTGGCAGCTATGCAAGAGCCCTCCAGGTGCTCTTTTTAAATTTGCATTCCTGATTATTGATGCTAATGGTATTGAGGTGGCTATATGCACCCCACTTTTAATATGGCTTGTGTCTACAAAAGGTTTGGGGTGAGTATACTGTTTAATTTCTAGTTGGTACATCTCTTCTTGCTTCCTGCTGAAATTCTGCAAATTTCACAGATGTTCTGGAGCAGGGGCATTTGACCTGCTTTCGTTGCACTATATTCAATTATTACATTTATACCCCACCTTTTATGAAAGACACTTAAAGTGGCATTCATGGTTTTCCTTCCCCCTCTTTCTATCCTCTCAACAACCCAGTGGGGTAGACTAGACTAGGCCGAAAGATTTGAAACCTGGCCTCCTTCACCCCTGTCCAGCCCTCTAGCCACTGCAGTACATTGGCTCTCATGATATATATATATAAGGCAAGAGGGCCTCTCTTGACAGCCATCATGCTGGAAGCATTGGGCAAGCATTGTAGAACAGCTAATAAAGCAAAAAGATGTTTGGGGGATCCAGTATAAATCCACCACTAATGCACATGGAAAAGCATGAATAACAAAACAAAAGAGGAGATATGAGAGGCACCTTCAAATATCTCAAGGGCTGTCCCATGGCAGTTGGAGCAAGCTCGTTTTCTCCTCTGGAGAGTAGGACTCAAACCAATTCAAGTTACAAGAAAGGAGATTCCGACTAAACATCAAAGAGAACTTTCTGACAGTAAGAGCTATTCAACAGTGGGAGATCTCCTTCCTTGGAGGTTTTTAAGCAGAGGTTGGATAGCCACCTGTCATGGATGCTTTAGGTGAGATTCCTGCATTGCAGGGGGTTGGGCTAGATGACCCTGAGGTCCCTTCTAGTGCTACAATTCTGTGTCATTCAGGCAGTGACATGTTGCAGAATACCTGTGCAAAACCCCCGTCAGTCTGCAGGGCCACCAAATTAACACATGTAGAGTGATAAACATCCACAGTGATGATTCAGTCCACAAAGAGTAGGGTCAAATCTCTTGATGTATCTGTAGTAGCAGTTCCTCTGCTTCAGTTTGGCACCGACTCTGCCCTTATGACAGGACCTGGTAATTCCCCCACAACTTTAGAGGATATTGCACATGCTCATCTTCCAGCATGACATAAGCCATAATCTCCCAGCAATACCTTTCTGCATTCTATGTAGGACAAACAGGCAGTCTCCATGCAGAATAAAAAATGGACACAGCTCTGATATCAGAACTGGCAATAGTGAAAAACCAATGAGGGACATTTTAACCTTCCAGGGCACTGTAACTGATCCATATTTCCATATTGAAATGGAATACCATTTCCATATTGAAATGGAATACCGGTAATTTCAAAGGTAAGTTTACATGAAGAGGCGTTCAATGCTGTCTATTCTGGGTTCATGGATTATTATCGCACTATATGTGTTAATTGGCTTATCCTGCCAGGATGCCATTGTTACTAACAACCACCATTGTTTATTAACAACCAATTAATGACACCAGTACTTCTTTGCATTTCATTTCCCTCTGACCTCACGATTAGCAGTCCCTAGTACATGCCATGTGTGGGTATTTGCCAACTGATTATATCACTTCATAGGCTGCATAGGCTGCAAAATCTAAATTCATAAGGCTATTGTGTGTGAAATGGGGAACATTTGGGAGGGATTTAGAAATTACATACCCTTACCCCAGCTCCTTCGCTTTAACCCAGTAGTTTGTGCATATCTGGGACTACATTCAGTACATAACATGTACACGTTCTTTAAAAAATTCACACCACATATGTGTAAACCATTTGGCGTTCCAGAAGGAAACATTTGAGAATGTGTTAAGGCAAAACGTTGAAATATTAAGGGTGCATTGTTAATTTCGGAATGCTTCCAAGATTGAACTTATGAGATGGTTTGCAACTTAAAGTTAAATGGCACTGGTCAGTGAATGTAGTTGATGAGGTGTTTTATGGAATACCTTGTTTGGAACTACCCCCACCCCATCCCTAAGAGGTTCTCTTGCCTCCTGTTCTGAGCATTCTTCTTAATACCATAAGTCATAATAATATACTTTTACAAAACATTTATAAACCTCCCCTTGGAATTAATTGCATACTTTTTTCAACCATGGTCCCGATTCACGTAATCAATCTTTGCATTTGCTGCACTTGTTTTTTGACTGGGTGATTTATTTGCCGGCTTTTAAGATTCTCTTATGTTTTTTTTTCTTTTGCTCAAAAGATTTTTGTAAGAGTTGCCAACCTTGTTTCAGATCAGTGTCAGTGTCAGAAGCTTGAATAATGACTTTTGTGGTCTTAATTAAACGCAGAGGAAGTGTCTGAAATGTGATTATTCAATTAACTACATGTTAATTGTAGCAGTGTGCAATTTAATAAATGTATATGTTTTAGCAATTATATTTGCATAATAATCTTAGGCCCGGTTGAAAGTTAGGGGCTAATGACATTTCTGCATGAGCTCCTAAAGCAATAAGACATGCTAGACACTGCATTCCCTGTGATTATATGCACCCCAAGGGCAACATTAAGGCACAAGGCCAAACCCAAGAAGTGTGATAATCCACCAGAAATTAATTGAGTGGAATGTTGGAGGCTATTGAGAAATGTAATGCACACAGAGGGGTGGGGAGAAAACTAGTTAGATCTCCGCTTCCTCTTGTGCTCTCTTCTGCTGATGAGAGGGTGATGGCCTCAGACAGCAATCTGTTCAGTGTGAATTACAGAATTGTAGAGTTGGAAGGGATCACCAGGGTCATCTAATCCAACCCCCTGCAATGCAGGAATCTCAGCTAAAGCATCCATGACAGATGGCCATCCAACCTCTGCTTAAATACCTCCAAGGAAGGAGAGTTCGCCATCTGACGAGGGAGATGGTTCCACTGTCCAACAGCTCTTACAGTCAGAAAGCTGTTCCTAATGTTTAGTCTGAATCTCCTTTCTTGTAACCTGAAGCCATTGGTTCGAGTCCTACCTTCCAGAGCAGGCGGAAAAAAACTTGGTCCATCTTCTATCTGGCAGCCCTTAAGATACAGTGGCACCTCGGGTTACAGACGTTTCAGGTTACAGACGTTTCAGGTTACAGACTCCGCTAACCCAGAAATAGTACCTTGGGTTAAGAACTTTGCTTCAGGATGAGAACAGAAATTGTGCGGCGGTGGTGGAGCGGCAGCGGAAGTCCCTATTAGCTAAAGTGGCACCTCGGGTTAAGAACAGTTTCAGGTTAAGAATGGACCTCCTGAACAAATTAAGTTCTTAACCTGAGGTACCATTGTATTTGAAGATGCATGTCGTATTCCCTCTCAGTCTCAGGATATGTTTTCCGGTGAAATATGCCCAACTCCCTCAACTGTTCCTCAGAAGCTTTTGGAGTGATATATTCCACCAAATGATCATGAAAACACCACAGTTCATGGTGGTTGAGAATTGAACTAGGCAAAAAAGAATTGGGACAAATATTGTCACAAAATGGTCAAGTATTTTAAAAGCAATAACCTTTTGAGAGCAACAGAATATTACCAACATAATTGATGCTTGTGCTACTTACGGCAGTAAATTATTTTGCTTCCCCTCCCCCAAGGAACTTGGCATAATGCACATCAGCTAGCTAGCAGGACTAGTGGTTGGGGATGATGGGAGTTGTAGTTCAGCAACATTTTATATTAATCTACTCATGGAGTTGTTCTGAGGCTGACAGTATGCGACTGGCCCAATGTTGCCATTGAGCTTAATGGCTAGGTGAGGATTTGAACCTACGCCTGTCTTCCTGGTCCTAGACTGGCCTGCTGCCTGCTAGACTTTTGCCTCTGTTTGGAGATGTCTAAAATTATAGTACTTTGCTTCACTGCTTGTTTTGCCCCAATTGCTGCAGAGCTAGGAGATAAGTAGCACTAAGGTAAAGGTAAAGGGACCCCTGACTGTTCAGTCACAAATGACTCTGGGGTTTCGGCACTCATCTCGCTTTACTGGCTGAGGGAGCTGGAAATTTGTCCACAGACAGCTTCCGGGTCATGTGGCCAGCATGACTAAGCCGCTTCTGGCGAACCAGAGCAGCACACGGAAACACCGTTTACCTTCCCGGCAGAGTAGTACCTATTTATCTACTTGCACTTTGACATGCTTTCGAACTGCTAGGTTGGCAGGAGCTGGGACCGAGCAACGGGAGTTCACTCCATCGCAGGGATTTGAACCGCCGACCTTCTGATCGGCAAGCCCTAGGCCAGGGGTCCCCAGACTTACCGGCGTTTGGGCCGGTTCCCACCGCGCCGATCGCGCGGCGGGCCGGAGGGCGGGGGAGCACGCGCCTGTGCGGGCCGGCGGGGGGGGGGAGTGCGCGCCCGTGCACATGCGCACGGGCGCTTACTGGCACGGCGGCGCGCTTCCAGGGTGGGAAAAGCGCCGAAAATCCGTTGTGCGCATGTGTATGGGCCTCCCCCTACCCGGAAGTGCACCAGAAATGACCTCTTCCGGGTCGGGAGAGGCCCATATGCATGCACACAAAGGATTTTCGGCGCTTTTTTCCCGACCCGGAAGAGCGCTGCTGCGCTGCGCACCGTAAGAGTGGGCGGCAGGCGGCGGGGGTCGTCGCGGGCCGGATTGGCAGGCCAATTGGGCCGCATCCGGCCCCCGGGCCGTAGTCTGGGGACCCCTGCCCTAGGCTCTGTGGTTTAGACCACAGTGCTACCTGCGTCCCAGCACTAAGATAATGACACTGGGGTAATTTGACTGGGGTCAAATAACAGTTGACAATATTTGACTCGCTTTCCAAGCCTAAATAATTTCCATCAATTTAAGCAATTTAAGCAAGGGGTTATTCTGTCCTCTACTCTTTGCTTGCATATACTTCAGAGCCCCTAGCTTACTCCCTTCACTGACTACCTCTTCACTGTTGGTGAGGATCATGTCTGGGATACCAGATCCTTTTGTTTCTCTTTCCACCTCCTGGACGAAATTGTCAGCAAGGCAAACCGGGGATTTATTCGACCTTCCTTTCTTAGCAGAATTCCAAGAATTCTAAGCTACTGTACTTTTCCGTCTATTAGACGCCTCCATGTATAAGGACCCCCCCCCCATTTTGGGGGACTCAATTTTAAAAAATGAGGGGAGATGGCCCAAAGCTGCGGGCAGGAAACACTCCCTAGATCATTTCCGACATGCAGGTAGGGAGTGTTTCCCTCGTGCAGTGGCATCGGGAAAAGCTACACGCCGCCAGTCAGCGCTCCCAGATCGCTCCCTGTGGACAGTGGCATCTCCCCCCCCCCATGCCACTATCCGTGTATGGGCCGACCCCAGTTTTTTGACATGGTTTTTGTGTGAAAAAACCTCGTCCAATACACTGAAAAATAGGGTAATTCTAATATCAGGGTTACTGTAGTCTCTCATGACTACTATATCTGTCCCCTTGGAAAGTTTGGGCTCACATAATCTAGGAACAATCCAGGTCTTCTGCCTGGCTTGGCACTCTAGCACACCACCACACAGTGATTATTTATTTTTACACAAATGTTCCCAATGATCTTCCATGTTCAGTTTCATAGATTTCCAGGTTTGTCACTGGGGGTCCAAGTTGTCTCGGTGTCTATAAGTGCCAGAGTGCCTTTCACTAACTTCCACTCGTATGATAGCTGTGACTGTTGAAACATCTGCAAATCACAAATTTCTGTGCTGCTCCTACTTTCTCAGTAATTGCTGTTCTTCTGTGAATTCAATTTAGTCAACTTACAAGCCCAAACTTACTATGTATGCCCTCATATCTATTGACCTTGTAATATAATGCTTCTCTATATTGAGCCACAAATGCAATTTGTGTGGTTTGCAAAGATGATTTGATTTGGAGTGTAGTTATGTTTAGATAGGTGCTGAATGGCACAGGTTCTGATCAGTAGAATTAATTTTGTTAGACAGTCCAAGGATGGAATTCATTGGACAACCTGAAATGGTTCACTCTGGCCATGGCTGAGAAACTCTCAAGCACTTGGAAAATGTAGGTATTACTGGTCCCTGAGAACTGGGAATATTTATTCAACCCTGTATTGGACTATCACCTTAGGTTTCCAAGGGCATCTAGGAATGTACCAGTAGAATACTTTTCCTGGAGTTACTGTTAGTGAGATCTGGTTTGTGTTGTGAGTACAGAAAACAGAGTCCTCTTGAAAAGAACCGTCTCTTGCTATATTCTTAGAGAGAATGTGTCAACATGCTTTCAGAAGTTCAAGTAGATGTTGATGTGATTTTGATTGCTTCTGCAGTCAAATTATGCTGATTCTGCTGTTTTAGTGAAGTATCCAATAAAGTTTAAAAAGCCCATAAGATTCTTGGGCAAGCATAAGAAATGACATAATTTGACATATTGCCATTTTTCACTGCTAGGCTTTCACTACTTATCCATACCCCAGCCAGCCACAAATATTCTTCTCCTTCTGCTGCTCCTTTTTAGGTTATTTGTGTCACAATGAGCTGCCTCAGAATTTCTACATACAAAGCATAATTCACCCTAAAGCAGAATGCCCTTATTTACCTCTATTCTGTAATGTTATTACAATATTACATCTCTACCCCAAGCATAGCTTTCCTAATATTGGCTGCAACACCAGGGCAGTAGCTTGCCATCTATGGAACCAAGATATAATGCGCAGTGCCAGAAATGATTTGTGGGTGGCTTTCTGCAGAAGCCTGTGTATATTTACACACACACACACACACACACACACACACACACACCTACCTACCTATATTCTATTTATAAAATTATTTATATACTCCCATAACATAAAATATAAGGGTGGTATACAACAATAAAACACTATTAAAACAATTCAGATAATCATTAAAGTGACCGGCTAATCAATTTCAACAACTGCAAAGGCCTGCTAGCATTTAAAAAAACCACTCTTCCAGAGATGCCGCTGAAAATAAAAAAGCAAGAATGCCTTGCCCAATCTGCTGGAATAGTCTGTCTCAGCTTGGGACCGTGACACTAAATGCCCAACTTCCAATGGAGGCCAGTTGAACTTCTGTAGTGCAGGGGACAGCTAACAGCAGCACACATTTGACACCTGCTCTGAGGGCTCAGGGGGTCTTTAAAGTAACCTGGACCCAAGCTGCTCCGGGCTTTGTGTGTCAACGCAAGAGCCTTGAACTTGTCCCGATAGCACATGGGCAGCTGGGGCAGATTTCTTAGCAGAGGCGTCCTGTGCTGCCAGCCCCCCTGCAGCAGCTGGAGCACATGGCACTAATCCGACAGAGTGTTGTTGCTCTTTGAGGCGTGGCTTTGGACTACTGGAGGCATGAAATTTCTGCAGTTTCTTGTTGGTGTGAGGCACAGTGTACTAGACTATTCTCTTGCCACACGCCTTGGCTTCTTGGAAGACATGGGAGCTGTGGAAGAGCCTGACACTTTGCTAAGCTCCCATTCATTTCAGTGAGACCTTTGTGCGAGAAAATGGCTCAGAGGGCTGTTTGTCCTTGATGGTACACCCAGTCTGCAAATTGAGCTGGTTGCCTCATATGAGTTCTTACACCTTAAACGCTGGCCATTAATTATGCTGCTCCTGCCAAAATAACAATATCAAATATAATGGCTTGGATCCAGACCTGCTCTTGTACATGTGGAATAACTTTTCTAAGTTTTGCCTCTTTCCCCCTCCCTCAGTAGCCCAATCTGCATCACATCTCAAACTATTTTGGAGGGGCTACATTTGGGAGGAGACCTCGTGTGTACAAAACTTCCTGCCATAGATAGACATTCTGTAGTGGACATCAGTTTTGCAATGCTTTCTTAATGGAGAAAACTATTTGCATTAGCAAATAGTAAAAATCCTGCTTAATGGAGAAAACTATTTGCATTAGCAAATAGTAAAAATCCTGCTTCTTCCTTATAATGAGTGAGTGGCAATAGTTGTAAAGAAGGATGAGCATCAGAATTTGTGAACTTAAAGGCTCTGCAGTGTATCCAGCGTCATGAATTCCTTATGGCACTTCTTAAATAGAAAAGCAAGCAAGATTTGTTGGTTTTGCTTATATAATAGGTAAAGGTAAAGGGACCCCTGACCATTAGGTCCAGTCATGACCGACTCTGGGGTTGCGCGCTCATCTCGCATTATTGGCCGAAGGAGCCGGCGTATAGCTTCCAGGTCATGTGGCCAGCATGACAAAGCCACTTCTGGCAAATCAGAGCAGCACATGGAAACACCGTTTACCTTCCCGCTGTAGCGGTTCCTATTTATCTACTTGCATTTTGACATGCTTTCGAACTGCTAGGTTGGCAGGAGCTGGGACCGAGCAACGGGAGCTCACTCCGTCACAGGGATTCGAACCGCCGACCTTCTGATCAGCAAGCCCTAGGCTCAGTAGTTTAGCCCACAGCGCCACCTGGGTCCCTGCTTATATAATACCGGTAGTAGAGTATTAATCCCTCTCATTGCAAGTCTTGAAGAATAGAAACACAAGGAGCAGCAAAATAGAAATCTCTGTCTACAACATTCTGTTTTATTGTAATGAGAAAATAGCGTTATTTCCTGTGGTTCCTGTACACATTTCCTGTTGTGATGGTTTGTAAGGGAACTTGGGTTGATTCACACATACATCTATGTCACATATTGATTTAATTCAGATATGGCATCAAGCCATGTTTTGATGCACTTAACTATCATAACATCCACATTGACAAAGCATGACTTTTGACCATGTAGCCAACTAAAATAAGAATGTGGGTTGAAGCATATTCTTAAAATGTACAAGCGAATTTGATGAGCTATGGTGATAGTCTCTGCTTCATGAGCGCTGTTTACTGCTGAGAAATTTATGCTGCTGAGGGAGAGGAGTCAAAGGCTGTATATCATCTGGAAGAAGGATTGATGGGGACGGAGCGATAAGGGAAGTGAGTTTTTTTTTATTTTCCTTCATATGAGTTACTTCGTACCTTCCCAGACGCGATGTCCTGGCTTGTTTGGAGTGAAAGAGAAGCAAAAGACTGTGTGAGTTGAACTTTATAAACTGTTGTTACTGAGCATATTTTTTAAAGATGTGGAGTTGCCGATGAGAAAAGCCCCCCCCTAGTTGGACGGAAGGAGTGCCTGCACGCGTTCGGAGGATTTATGAGCTGTGACGCACTTTGAATTGGAGCAGCGACCTGAAGCTAAGTTCAGCTATAGGGCAAGGAGATCCATTAATTTACCAAGAGTTTATGGTTTGATGTTTGGGTCTTCTGCCTGGAAAAGCTGTAAATTTTACTAAGATCGTTAATCTACATGGCTATGAGAGAAAACGAAAGTGATTTGAGCTTTTTAAGATGGCGCTGCTTCGTGTTGACGCAACAGGGAGCTCCAGACTAAGAAGATTTATGGGGAGGCTGGACTGATTAACCCACACAGGAGAAAGAACATCTGTGAAACCTTGTTTGATATTTATCTCAGCAGCTGGGAAACAATCGGTTGAAAGTGGAAAACATCTATGTGACTGTAAGGGAAAGATCTGGATTATTATGAACTTGGAGGACGATTTGAACTTTAGAAAAAAGACGGCAGTGGACGGTTGCGAGGAATCCCCAATTTCTTGAAGCATGGGAACCCAAAAAAAAAATTTTCTAGATGATTTGGCATAACATTCGGTTTGATTGATATATATGTGTATAATTTGAAATAATGAATGTGATATAATTGGTTTTAATTGGAAAACTAATAAAAATATATATATTTTTTTAAAAAAAGATAGTCTCTGCTTCATCTTCATAAGCTGCTGTGCCCTAGAGAGCAGTGCTGAGTAGATGGAAGCCCAAAGCAATTCTCTCCCTGGTATTTCCCTAAGCACCCCGTCCTCACCACTGGAGTCTGCCCACAGTCCTGCTCTAGCTGGTGGTTCCCTGTAATCAAAGACCAATAATGCACCTGGTTTAAAAAGCATATATCAGTATACAGAGGTTACAATGGCAGTAATTAAAAAAACCTAATCTCTATCTGAAAACTTTTATCTATTTCATTAAGCCCGTAGCCTTGTTTTCTCAGTCTCCAAATGCATCTCAGTCCTCTAGCTACTCTTTCACAATCAGACTTGAAGCAGGTACAGAACAGATTACTGTTACTGTACTTCTGTTTTTGAATTTGTTGTTATTTCCATGTCCCCAGGTCTCTTCATGGGTGGGTTATGAAACTCCAAGGCACATTGGTCAAGATCATGTCTGTGAAACACTGACCAGGAGTGCAACCTTTGGTTGTAGCTCATGTCTGCCTATAGGTTTTTTGCACCTGTATGGAAAACAGCTTCAGCTGCTGTGTTTATTGTTCCAGAATGCAGTGAAGAGCGTTTGGGCAGCTGAAGGTCCTGAAAGACCTACATTGGCTCCCAGTACGTTTCCGAGCACAATTCAAAGTGTTGGTGTTGACCTTTAAAGCCCTAAACGGCCTATCCTGTATACCTGAAGGAGCGTCTCCACCCCCATTGTTCTGCCCGGACACTGAGGTCCAGCGCCAAGGGCCTTCTGGCGGTTCCCTCACTGTGAGAAGCAAAGCTACAGGGAACCAGGCAGAGGGCCTTCTCGGTGGTGGCGCCCACCCTGTGGAACGCCCTCCCATCAGATGTCAAAGAGATAAATAACTACCTGACATTTAGAAGACATCTGAAGGCAGCCCTGTTCAGGGAAGTTTTTAATGTGTAACATTTTAATGTATTTTAAATTTTTGTTGGAAACTGCCCAGAGTGGCTGGGGAAACACAGCCAGATGGGCGGAGTACAAATAAATTATTATTATTATTATTATTATTATTATTATTAAGACAAAGCATTCTCATTTTGATCTGGGAAATGGCATTGCTAAAACTTGCCTATGCCAGACCCAAGGGGTTTCTATCCAGTGAAGTCATCTGGTTAGTGCAAGGACTTCCACTTGTGCATCAGGACCTCCTCTCTTCTCACACCCCCAAAATCTGTTATGGGGTCCCCCCCACCTATCTGGAGAAGATTGGGGTTGCGGGAAGAAAGATCTGCTGTAGAGGCAAAAGTCCTTGTGCTAACAGAACAACTTGGTTGGATACAACTCAAGAAGTGTGTTGCTGAGGGAGTTAGATAATCAGCAGGGTCAGACCTTTACCCAAATCATTCTGGCAAAAAGAGAGAGGAAGAAGGGTTATAGCCAGTGCTTTTTTTTCTGGGGGTACTCAATGGTATGCCGTACTGGCACCTCCCCCCCCCAAATGTCTAAAGTGTTGCACTTATTGTAACAATTTCATGGTAAGTATCGGTGCCTTTTTTATTTATTTAAAAAAGCACTGGTTATAGCTGCATAAGCAACTATCGTTGCTATGGATTTTCTCACCTACCCATCCCCTTGAATAGTAGACTTGCTTGCCATATCACAAATAGTATACTAATCCTATTCAACTGAAGTTTCTGAGTAGATTTGACGTTGAGTGCAAAAGGTAGATATGTAAACACATATAGCTGCTGATTTTATACAGCTGATGATATCGTTGTGGAATTCAAGGAATGTTTGTTTGGCCATTTTGGGTAATTAATTTACTGGGCTTTTTAAAATGCCACACAGACTCATTTTCATGCAAGTGTTATCCATTTCACTTTCTAGATGACAGGATGAAATATCTGGCTAGATAGGTTTAGTAAGCCGGATTTTACCTAAGATACAGTAATTCTCAAGAAAGATGACACCTACCCTCTCATTAAAATTAGCAGCATTTACATAGAAAAAATATGGAAATAAAGAGTAGTGACTTCTTGGTTGCAAGGACAACATGGCACGACTTGCAGTGCCTAAGGTAATCTAAGCATTTTCAGGGAAAGGAAATCCCTACTCCCTCCATCTCATCTTGGAAATAATAGATGTTGGACTTAACTGCCTGCTGCACAAATAATTACAAAATCAGTGGTTTGCCTGAAAATAGGCTCCAATACTCAAGGAAGAAGAAGAAGAAGAAGAATCACTTCCACTGCTTGGTGCATGGTGAAAAGTGGTTCCCACGCTAGCGGAGATCATTAGTGCAACTAATTAAGGATAATTTGAGAGTAATTATCCTTACAAGCCCCCCCCCCCGAGTTGGGGGGTTGAGCTTTCACTCGCAGATCGTCTGATACCTGCCTCTCGTTCCGACGGAATGTGGGAGGCAGGGAACACTGAGTGCATAACACTGCACGTATCGGAAACTCTCCCAACACAGCCACCATGAGCGGAGGTTCTTCTGTTTCTTAGGATGGATTTGGATTTGGATCTACCGTAAGTAACAGGCATGTTCTGGACTAAGGGACAAGATAACCTGCTAAATGAATCAGCCACTGAGTGCCAAGGATCTGGAGAGGATTTTCATCGTAACCTGATTAGTATGTCGGGGGAGGGGAGCCTTTACCCTTTATTTAAGTACATTATATTTGCTGTTTTATGATTTGGCAAGCCTCCCCCAAAGTATTAATTGTTAATGGATGGAAAAATGCAAGAGGGAATTAACGAGAACTTCATAATTTTTACGGATTAATTGTAAGATTTGAACTGTATGAAAACATTGTAATGATTTGTAGCATTGACCAGAAGGAATGGTAAAGAGGACTTCGGTTCTGACTTATCATGGCTTCAGCGAGATACCAGCTTGTTAACGGATAGGAGAGGGATCAAAGAAGATAATTCTGCCCAGGGCTATGGTGAGATGCCAGACTTCTCTCTGTGTTGGATAAGTAAAATGGTGTGTGATGCGGTAAGAATTGCAGTCCTTGACTGCAGAAGCGAAAGTGAATTCTGAGGATGATGGATTACATCAGGAAGAGTAAAGATGAATGTAAAACAAACATTTCACACAGAAATTTACAGGATAAAAACTTCCCCTGGCAAAATTAATGGATATGGAATAGTTAAATACGAATGAAAGTCATCAGATCAGTAGCTGTTAAAATAAAGGATTATGATCGGAACTGTCGTATTTGGACTAAGTATTGGAGCAGGATGAAATAAGAATACAGTATCATTTCTTTAAACCCAGAACACGGGAAGTTATTCAAAATTGTTTAATTTGGAATTGGATAATTGGCTCTTTTAATTGTATTATAATCTGGCATTGTATTAATGTGGCTTTTTAATAATTATTTTTTTTAAAGAAAGAAAGAAAAAGAAGTCCATAAAATGCCATCGCCCCATTGATCCTTGCCACAAACACTTGCCACAATAGGTATGACTTACATTTTGTAATGTTTGGTGTTTTATTGTGTTTTAGTATTATGTTAGGAGCTGCCCAGAGTGGCTGGGGAAACCCAGCCAGATGGGCAGGGTATAAATAATGAATTACTACTACTACTACTTGTATTTTGGAAAAGGTGGAATACGCAGTTTGGTATAATTACGGTAGTGTAAGTGCTGAACGTCAGTGAATTTTGTAAGGAATCATTCTTTTCTAGGATGTGCTTTATTACTATCCTATGTTTTGCTTCACATTACTTCCAGATTAATTGGAGAGAGCTCATATAAATTGAAGATATTCTCTGCTTTGAACAGCAGCATTATTGCCTGCTTACAAGTGGGTAAATAACCCAGAGGGTCTCTGCCAAGGTTTCTTCCATCTTAAACACTGATCCTTTCACATCTTTGAAAATGGTTGGCATTGGTAATACTTACGGTACGTTATCTCTCTCTCTCTCTCTCTCTCTCTCTCTCTCTCTCTCTCTCTCTCTCTGGTACCCCACCACTCTGTGCAGCTTCCAACAAAGTTTAAAATACAGTACATTAAAATGTACTCCTAATGTATATGCATTCCCATGATCACTTAAGGAGATTATTTCCCATCTGTAATGCCACCATGGATACAGATATAATGTGGAAGTGGTTAACCTCTAGAATGGCCTTTGCTGCCTTTGCTGTGTGGTGCTAAGGAACCTCCCGTTCTTAAGTAACACTAAATAAGATTCAGTACCACTCAACCTGATATATCGTGACTGGGCTGGAGTGGAAACTGCTCAGCATTCAGTGTGCAAAATAACAGATTACAGAGAAAGTATGATAGCTTTCATACAGATGACTATAGATAAAAGCTTTTGTAAAATTAAATGTTATGTTTTTCATTTTGTTTTAAATTATTTTTATGCATACCAGACTTTCCTTCAGAAGAAAGGAATTTGGCAAATATTACGTAGATTTAGCTAGAACCTCATAATCACTAGTTTTAAATAGTGTTAATCAAATATTATCATCTTCTTATGGGGGTTCATGTATAAACTACAGCATGTTGAAATAATCTGCATCTCCATCTGAACATCTGAATTCATTTTGTAGAATATGGCATGCAGCTGCATTTACATTCAAAGCAAAAACAACTGCAGTACATTGACCTACTGAATATTACAGTAGGTTTTGAATTTCATGTTAGTTGGATTTATTGGAGAAAATTGATTTGAGTGCTTCTGCTTTTGGCTGAGATTTTTTTTTTATGTTCGGAAGAAAGGAAATAGGACATGCATATGATCAGACTTTGATGTGTAAAGAAGTTAATTATCTAAGCCATCTAACAGATCTTAGCTGGGGAAGTAATTATTTTAAACGGTACAGGGTGGTCTAATGAGGTGCAGGGTTCATCTAAATAAAATGTTCTACACCTACCCTTAGCTTATAAGCATAAAAACGTGGCCATAGAAAAAGCATTGCTAGCTGGTAACAGTTGGAGCATTCAGCATCCTTTCTTTCTTTTTGTTCATCATCATTATGTGTGCATGTATAGAGACGTGACTTGCTGGGTTTCACGTGCCTGCTTAGAAGTATTTACATGACCTGAAGTTAAGAGGCTAGAGGGAGTCAGGCCAGGGCAGCTTGCCAACATGGGGCAGAGGGAGACTTGGGGAGAATGGGTCAGTTGCTTTCAGCTGTGTGTGACTAGCAAACTTGAGCTTGTTACTGAGGGAAGTCTCTGCTGTAGAGAAATTCCTTCTCCTCCATGGTTCCCATTCTTTCCAGTCTATTTGAACTCACAGTTTCTTTCTCTCTTGCTTAACTTTTGAGGATTTCTGTAAAAGGGACAGAAAAGAGGGCAGGCAGCAGCCAAAGCAAATAGGGTTTTGATCACTCAGGTTTTAGACTGAAAGCAATGTCTTTTCTGCAGTTGGCCTGAGGCTGTGGAAGGATCTGCCCCCCCGCTGTTTTGCTCATTTTTGGAGAGGATGCAAAAACCTACCTCTTCCGAGAAGCCTGTTTCTGTTGACATGCCCTGTGTCCTTGGGTTGCTGCTGCCATTGATTTTTTAAATTGCTTTTAATTTATTTGGTTTCTTCTTCAAAGTTTATTTGAGTCACAGGGTACAATTGTTTTCACCATCTTCTATGAATAATTTTGCCCTTCCAGAGTTAAATGAGGGCACTGTGGGTAAAGAGATTCAGACACTGGCCCAATGACCATGTTCTACCTCAGGGGTCAGCAAACTTTTTCAGCAGGGGGCCGGTCCATTGTCCCTCAGATCTTGTGGGGGGGGCAGACTATATTTTGGAGAAAAAAAATGAACGAATTCCTATGCCCCACAAATAACCCAGAGATGCATTTAAAATAAAAGGACACATTCTACTCATGTAAAAACATGCTGATTCCCAGACCGTCCACAGGCTGGATTGAGAAGGCTATTGGGCTGCATCCGGCCCACGTGCCTTAGTTTAGGGTCCCCTGTTCTACCTCCACTGCCTGTCACAAGTGGGGGCGGCGAGTACTGTTGTGCTGAGGTTCTACCATGTTTCTCCTAAAATAAGACGGTCCTCAAAAATAAGCCATGTCAAGCACAACCCTAACACTAACCCTAACCCTAACCCCCTAACCCTCTCAACGGGTCCCGCGCAGTGCGCTGCTGCCGGCTCTCAATGGGTCGGGGCTCGGCGCAGCATGCTGTTGCCAGCTCCCGCTCAAAAAAATAAGACATCCCCCGAAAATAAGCCGTGGTGTTTTTTTTTGGAGGAAAAATAAATATAAGACGTGTCTTATTTTAGGAGAAACACGGTAGTTCTGGGTTTCCCACAGACATCTGGTTGGCCATTGCGGGAACAACAGGCATCCCCAAACTGCGGCCCCCCAGATGTTTTGGCCTACAACTCCCATGATCCCTAGCTAACAGGACCAGTGGTCAGGGATGATGGGAATTGTAGTCCAAAATATCTGGAGGGCCGAAGTTGGGGGATGCCTGGGGAACAGGATGCTTCCCATTCCCTTTGTTGTTTGAAAAGTATTCTAAGCACACTGATAATAACAGCACAGGGCCTAAAGCTCAATCTCATCTATGAATTGTGTAGCGCAATCCTATGCATATGTATTCAGAAATAACTTTCCGTGGGTTCAGTCTCAGATGAGCCTGCATAGCACAGCAGACAAACCTTTCCCATGAGCAGGAAACCGGTGAGTCCCCACCGGTCACGTCTGCTCTGAAGTTCAGCGCAAAGAATTGATTTATGAGAGATGTGGATGTAGGGATGTGAATTGAGAGGATGAGAGTCAATAAAAGACCATTAAAATGATCTGGAGGAAGAGAAAAGTATTACACCACACCATGAACAAATTGTTGTCACTCAGATTCTGGTTATTCTTTTAATAATTGCTTTTGCTAGTTGCCTAATCTGAAAATTAATTGCATTTTGGTTCCCCTCCCTTTGTCTTGTCATCTTTAAATTGTATTCTCCTTTAAAATGGAATATTAATAAGACAGTTTGGATTAGCATACAAATACTATAACCCCTGCCTTTTAGCCTCATCTGCCATAGGTTAAAAAAAACCCCAACACATACTAAAATGTCATGCTATCTCTAATACACTGTTGACAGAAATACGGGACAGCACCTAAGAACACGGCAATCCATCTATGCTCTCCAGTTTATGGGAACTCAAACTACAGAATTACTATTTGAAATTACAGAAAATGACTTTATTCAAACCCAAACTGCCTTCAGCATATTGAAAAATCACAGGTTGGGAATCACTTGTTCGGTACAGCCGGGCAATGAGAGAAGAGTAGGATTGTATGATGAAGGAATTCCTTTCTGTGAGCAAAAGGACACTAGAATATTACCCAGGAATCCCTGGGACCACACATGTACACACCACTGCATATGAATAATTGTACCTATGTACAGATTAGCAACCAGTGTACACTGTAGGTAGACTGTAGACATGTTGAATACTACACGCGATGCACACGTATGCAGGCCCGTGCAGAGCTTGTCCAGTGCCCATGGCGTTGGTTAGAATAAAGTAATAAACTCTAACCCCAAAGCACCTGGTCCCTGGCCGGCCCCCCCAGCATGGCTTAGCCCTCCAAAGCCTGGGGCAAGTGGACCCAGCTGCCCTCCACTGCATGGGCCTGCCTCCCAGGAGGGACATGGGGTGCCAAGGGAGCCTGCTGTGGCCGTACTGGCCCAGCCCTTGCTGCTGCTTCAAGTCACTCCAAGTTTCCTAGAAGGCCTTTAGGGGAAAGATGGGGCCTGGTGGATGAAGACTCAGGCTTCCTCACTTGCTTGGTTAAGGTGCTTGTATGTGCCTGAGAGTTTGGAACTTTGCTGGAAACTGGACTTACATGGAAAACTGAAATGTAATTGCAAAAGGTCAGCTGAGAAATGACACTATTTTATATCACGTTATATACATTGTGAAATATAGTTTTACCTCAAGACCTGGCCTGTCACTTCCTGTTCATCTTTGCTTTTGGGCAAAGGAAATCTATATTACCGTAATATAAAACCTCCTGTGTGATCAAGGAGAAAAGTTGACTTGTCCAGTGTTCAGAGCAATATATTTAAAATAAGACTTGTGGATAATTATGGCGTGAAATACAGCACTAGTTAACCATCGTAACAAAAAACTTGTATAAATTATGTGCTATAGGAAATGTGTATAGGTGAAAGGTAAAACTATAATAGGCAAATCTAAGAGTGCTGACTGAGGGGCAATGATGCGAACATCTGCTTTTCATTCTTTAAAGCCACTGTTGCTAATAATAATGTAAGAAATGAGTAGACCATGGATAAATGAAGGCTTGCTAGATTTTTGCAAGTTAGAGAGATTAGTGGAGGGGAACCAGCAACTATTCTGTGGGTACTCTCATTTTAAAATGTTATCTGATGACAGGAATCGAAGACCAAGGCATTTGGATGAGTTGGTAGTACTGTACATTAGCTGAAAATTCTGACGATTCCCATTAGAAGTATGTTACGGTATATTAAAAATAATTTGTTTTTTCAGTCTAATAATTAGTTTTGTTCAGAATATGGTGTGTTGCTCATAATGCTTATAGTGTTTGTTGGCAGCATATGAATATTACCTGTGTAACATCTATGGTTCTTTCTGACCCTTTCCTTCCTTGGAGGTTTTTGAGCAGATGTTAGATGGCCATCTGTCATGGATGATCTAGTTGAGATTCCTGCATCTACCTGAGACTAGATGACTCTCAGGGTCCCTTCCAACTCTACAGTTCTATGATTCCATGATAGTATTCATGATTGTTGCCTTCCCTGCCACCTGTAAAGCTTAGAGCACATTACCCAAATACGTCACCAAAAGTAAGACTTATATGCATAGCTGCCAAGTCTCCCACTGAAAAATGCGGGATCAGCTGCGGCGCGGCACCAGAAGTCACTTCTACGCATGTCTGGACATGCATAGAAGCGACTTCCGCTGCCGCCCGATTTCCGGTGCCCAGACATGGGTAGCATGGCACTGGAAGTGGCTTCTACGCATGTCCGGACATGCATAGAAGCAACTTCCGGTGCCGCTCTGCCCGATTTTCGGTGCCCAGGCATGGGCGGAGCGGTACCGGAAGTCGCTTCTATGCATCCGGACATGCGTAGAAGTGACTTCCGGTGCCGCGCTACCCATGTCTGGGCACTGGAAATCGGGTGGCGCCAGCACCCAAAATGGAGGCTCCCTGGCAGGTAGGAAATCCAGGGGATTTCCGGGATTTTTTTCCATTCGGGAGAACAGTGGGAAACGGATTAAAATCCGGGGGTTTCCCGCGAAAATGGGAGACTTGGCAGCTATGCTTATATGACAGTAGCCATGATCATCTAGTAGAAGCGTAAAAGACTAGCTTTGACCTTTCCTTTTAGATTATGCCAGTTGATGCCAACGCTTCACATTGGCTCATTTTTTCTAGACTTTTGTGTCATTAAGGATCTTTGTAGATGACTGTGTTTTTCCTTTGTTGACAAAGCATAACAATGAGTATATGATGTCAGTAACATGTTTTCTTATTAATATATTCTTACTAACCCAGTTGGATAGAGTATAGTGCTGATAATGCCAAGGTTGCAGGTTCGATCCCCATATGGGACAGTTGCATATTCCTGCATTGCAGGGGGTTGGACTAGATCAGGCACCCCCAAACTCGGCCCTCCAGCTGTTTTGGGACTACAGCTCCCATCATCCCTAGCTAACAGGACCAGTGGTCAGGGATGATGGGAATTGTAGTCCCAAAACAGCTGGAGGGGCCATGTTTGGGGATGCCTGGACTAGATGATCCTCAGATGTTCCTTTCCAACTCTGCGATTCTGTGATCTGGGAAAAAGCCCCAATCAGTAGTTCTTAATTCCAAGCAGACGTGGTTGGATTGCACTATTAGAAAGCAGATACTTTAGTCAATTATATGCCTTATTCATTATTTTTAATGTGTAGAAGCAGTTTTAGTGAGAGAAGGGTTGAGTAAAAGCTAGTTCTGCACGATAGGTAAGGTAATTTAAAGTAGCTGTAAGGTGAAAAGCCAGATAATGTACAGGAACTGCATTCATGTAACTGGAAAGAATGGGGGTTGTTTGCACTTGAGTAATTCAAGTCCTTCAGTCAGTCAGTGAAATACTGTTCATTGGTATTTTCACCAGGTTGTGGTGTCTACTTGATACTGTCTTGCTGAAAGTTCTTAAGGGTTACAGTTTAGGAAGTGAAAACTGGTTGTATACTTCTTAATAAGTGACTGGGAGTGGTTTCTGGGTCCACATAACACCAGTCCTAAAGGATCTTCACTGGCCACCCAGTATGTTTCCGAGCACAATTCAAAGTGTTGGTGCTGACCTTTAAAGCCCTAAACAGCCTCAGTCAAGTATCCCTGAAGGAGCGTCGCCACCCCCATTGTTCAGCCTGGACACTGAGGTCCAGCTCCGAGGGCCTTCTGGTGGTTCCCTCACTGTGAGAAGTGAGGTTACAGGGAATTAGCCAGAGGGCCTTCTCGGTAGTGACGCCCGCCCTGTGGACGCTTGGGTTGCGAATGTGATCCGTGCAGGATGCACGTTCGCAACCCGCAGCATTCGCAACCAGCGTCTGTGGGTTGTGATTTGACGCTTCTGCGCATGCGGTACTTCCAGGTTCTGCGCAGAGTGCAACCTGAAAGGATGTAACCCGCGGTGGACGTAACATGAGGTATGACTGTATCTGACTTTTAGACTTTTAAAAGACATCTGTTTTTAAATTAGGTGTTAAGCCATGTGGTTCCTTTAATCCAATGGCATCTTATCTCATAGGCCAAGCAGGTCTGCTCTACTTCTCCCCTCAGTATTGTAACAACAGGGGAGGGGTGGCAGGAAACTTTGAGGTAAACTTGAGGGCTGAGATAATCACATCTACAGTGGTACCTCAGATTAAGAACTTAATTCGTTCTGGAGGTCCGTTCTTAACCTAAAACTGTTCTTAACCTGAGGTACTACTTTAGCTAATGGGGCCTCCCGCTGCTGCCACGCGATTTCTGTTCTCATCCTGAAGCAAAGTTCTTAACCCGAGGTACTACTTCTGGGTTAGCGGAATCTGTAACCCGAAGTGTAACCAAAGGTACCACTTTATTCTGCTGACAGATCATGACTGAAGAGAAGATAGGGAACGAAAAAGAAAAAGGTGATGGTATGCCTCTCAATGCCAGTTGTAGGGGAGGGGAGAGACTTTGCTGCTCGTCTTCATATTTCTGATCAACTGTGATGAGGGAGAGATCTTCAAATGGAGTCTGTTCTTCGTCTTCCATGTTAAGGGAGAGCACTTCAAAACGGTTGTGTAGTTCTAAGCACTCAAAGTGATCCCTGGGCCTTCTACTTCTATGAGTCACATTCCTCCGTACATCTGGCTCCTGTGTTGGGGAACTGACCTCCTCCTCAGGGGTGTCCCCTGTCTCCTCCTTGGTGCAGACAGTGTGCTCTGCTGCATCCAAGAAAAGCTCCAGCTCATTAATTCTCTGGAGCGTAGATACACGGGCCTAAAATTGCTGGACCTTGTCTTCTAGTAGGGCAACCAACTTGCACTATTACTTCCCTTGATTGGGACACTATACGTCTGTTGATACAGCCTAGAATAGCATTAGCTTTTTTTGCTGCTGCATCACACTGTTGACTTAGCTCATGTTAAGCTTGTGGTCTACTAAGACCCCTAGTTCCTTTTCACATGTCTCCCATCTCATATTTGTGCAGGGAGCATTCACGCAACACACTTAAACACTGCAGCCGACACACTAACGTGTCGTGACACAGTTTGGAAAGCTCTGGTCTTTGGCTTCACTGCATACAAGACTTTTTTAGGACATGTGCACTGCTGTTCATAACATAGAAAATTATCGGCCTACAAAGCCATGGCCAAGCACTGCATTGTGTGGCAGACCACAAAACTTCAGGATGATACTTTGTGACTTCTTTCCCCCCACACCTCAGACACTATTGTTGACATACACACAAAAGTGTGTTTGGTTCTGTTGAACTGTGGAGCTGAACATTTCAAAAATAAACTAGGGTATCCTGCCAAGGGTTATCACAACATAAAAATAGGCATTTTTAAACATTTGAGAAAGCTCAGCATAAGAACAAGTATATTGGATACAAAATAAAAAAATTCCTTCAGTAGCACCTTAAAGACCAACTAAGTTTTTATTTTGGTATGAGCTTTCGTGTGCATGCAAGAAAGTAGCCATGGAAAATAAAGAGTTGAGAAGAATACAGAATACAAAGGAAGACAACAAAGAGGAATGGAAGAAAAAGTGTGAGGAGTTGGAAGATCAATTAGCTTTAATAGAGATGAAACAGAATGCGTTGACTCTTCGCCTGAGAGGCGTCCCGGAATCACAGAATGAACAGATTGAAGAGAAGGTGGTGAGGGAGTTGGCGGGTTGGTTAAAGGTGAAAGAGGAAGAATTGTGGATGGACGTGGATAAGGTGTATAGAGTTAAAATAGATAAGAAAAAGAACATGTTGGGAGATTGCATGCTCTTCCTTAATTCGCATTTGTTAAAGGATAAAATTCTGCAGAAAAAGAAGAAAGAGGAATTGGTGATAGAGGGGAGAACAGTGGCAATATATAAGGAAATTCCCAAAAGATTTAGAATGAAAAGGCAGAATTACAAAGAATTGACTGATGTCCTGAGAAAGAAAGGTATTTGGTATACTTGGGAGTACCCACAGGGCCTGTCCTTCTTTTATAAAGAAAGAAGAAAAGTAATCAAATCAGTTGAGGAGGGTGAAAGATTTGGAAGGAGGCTTAGGAAGGAGATAACAGGGGAGGAGGAGGAAGACAACAATCAAGAAGAGAAATAAACAGAAAGGCAGGGAGGAAAAGAGACTGAAAAGGTTGTGTGGATGACAAAAAGTAACTGTTCAAAGATTTTCTTTTTCTCTTTTCCCTCCCCCTTCACTTCTCACTTCACTCTTCTCTTTCTATATCTAGGTGGTAGGACCTTTTCTCTGTTTTGCTCTAAAAAATTTCCATTATAGAAGCCAGCACCTCTGGAGAGAGGGGGTTGGATAAATAAATATTGCAAAGGCGGCAAGTTTAGCCCTCTTGTTCCCTAGCTATTTCTAAGAATTAAGTGTATTTTTATTGATCGGATATTACGTTATTAAAGAATGAATTTAAATATTGTTTCATGGAATGTGAATGGCTTGAATAATAAGGTAAAGAGAAACAAGATAGAACACATTCTAAAGAAAGGAGCGTGGGACGTAATCTGCCTCCAAGAAACTCATGTTTCAAAAAAACATGAAAGAATTTTGAGAAATAAAAGACTGGGAGAAGATTACGTTTCACTGGATAAAAGAAAGAAAAGGGGCGTAGTAACATACGTTAAAAAAAGTATTAAGGCTGAAAAGCTATTCCAAGATGGAGAAGGCCGAGTAGTGGGTGTAAGGCTGGAAATACCAGGAGGTAATGTGACCATAGTAAACATCTATGCCCCGAACGGGTGTAAGGTAAAATTTTTCCAAAAGTTAGGAGAGCAAATGGGAGAAAGCATTGAAAGAGAAGAAGTAATCTTAGTAGGAGATTTTAATGGGGTGGTAGATGCAAGCAAGGATAGAACAGAAAAAGGAAGAAGAAATAAAGGAGAACTGCCAAAAACATTTAAATATCTGGTCGAAAATTTTGAATTAAAAGACAGTTGGAGGATACAAAATGATAAAGAGAAGAAATTTACATATTACTCAGGCCCAAACAAATCAGCAGGAAGGATAGATATGATCTGGCTCTCAGTGAAATTATTAACGAAAGTGTCAAAATGTGAAATATTAACAAAATCTATAACAGACCATAATCCAGTGATGATTAGATTAAGAGACAAAGAGAGGAAATTAGGGAGGTGGAGATTAGATGAGAATATATTAAATGATGAGATTTTTACAGGGAAAGTTAAGAGATTATTGGAAGAATTTTTTAAAATAAATAGTACAGGAGGAATGGAGATAACGACAATCTGGGAGGCCAGTAAAGCTTATATTAGAGGCATTTACATCCAACAGAAAAGTAAAATTAATAAAGAAAGAAGAGAAAAAATAGGTAAAATAGAAGAGGAGATAAAAGGAAAAGAAAAGGAATTGGCTAAAAATCCTAAAGATAAAAAAATAGTATTACAAATCAAGATATTACAGAATGAATTGTCGATGTTGGTAGGGAATGAAATTGAGAAAAAAATAAAGTGGGCAAAGCAAAGGACATTCGAAATGGGAGGGAAAGTAGGAAAATTATTAGCGTGGAAGTTAAGAAAGGAACAAAACAAGAGGACAATTACGGCAGTGAAAGAAGGGGAAAGGTATTGGACAAAGATAGAGGATATACACAATTGTTTCAATAATTACTATAGAAAATTATATAAGAAAGAAGAAATAAATAAAAAGAAACTAGAGCAATATTTTAAAAGAAGGAATATGGAGCAAATAAAAGAAGAAGAAAGAACAATGCTAAATAAACCAATAACAGATCAGGAGATAATGGAAGCAATTGGGAAATTAAAACAAGGAAAATCCCCGGGGACGGATGGGCTGTCGGCACAATATTACAAGATATTTAAAAGTGAATTAAAAGAAATATATAAAAAAATAGTGAACGAAATTTTGGAGAAAGGGACCTTCCCTAAATCTTGGCAGCAAGCATTTATTACATTAATTCCAAAGGGAGAGGAGAAAGATGAAAATGTAGGAAATTTTAGGCCGATTTCATTACTAAATTTAGATTATAAAATATTTGCATCTATTTTGGCAGAACGTCTTAAAAAAATATTAAACAGATTGATTGGTAAAGAACAACAAGGGTTTCTGCCTAAGAGAAAAATGGCAAACAATATGAGGGTCATATTAAATGCGATAGAATACCTAGATTGGCACCCAAGCCAAAAAGCGGCGTTCATCTTTTTGGACGCCGAAAAGGCTTTTGACAACCTAGCTTGGGTGTTTATGGAAAGGGTACTGAAGAAAATCGGCATAGAGGGGAATTTTTTAAACGGGATTAGAACAATTTACAATGAACAATCGGCGAAATTAATAATTAATGGGGAGATACTGGAAGATCTAAAAATAAGTAAAGGGACCCGACAAGGATGTCCACTATCGCCTCTACTTTTTGTATTGGCGATAGAGTGCCTCATTAAAGACATAAAAGAAGACGAGAATATAAAGGGCTTAACAGTTAAAAATAGTATATTTAAAATCAGAGCGTTCGCTGATGACATTGTAATTATATTGGAAGACCCGACAAATTCAACCCCGTTCTTGGAGGAAAAATTGGAAAAATATGGAGAAATTGCAGGACTAAAAATCAATAAAGGAAAGACAAAAATAATTACCAAAAATATGAAAGGAAAAGAATTAGAGGATGCAAAAAAGATATTTAAATGGGAGATAGTAGAAAAAGTAAAGTATTTAGGAATAAATTTAACATCTAATAATGTAAATTTATATGAGGAAAATTATGGGAAGGTCTGGAGACAAGTTAAAAAAGATTTAGAAAAATGGGGGAATCTAAATTTATCAATGTCAGGAAGAATAGCCTCCATACAAATGGCAGTTTTACCTAAATTTCTCTTCCTTTTTCAAATGTTACCCATAATTGGAAAAATTGAAATTTTTGAACAATGGAGAAAGGAACTAAGCAAATTTATTTGGGGAAATAAAAAACCGAGGATTCAGTACCGGCTGCTAACAGATGTTAAAGAAAGAGGAGGTTGGGGAGTGCCAGATCTCAAAATCTATTATGCAGCAGCAAATCTGTGTTGGATAAAGGAATGGATTGTACAGGAGGATAAAGATATATTGGAGCTAGAAGGTTTTAGGAATGTGTGGAGCTGGCACACCTACCTGGTGAAGGAGAGAGGGAGAAGCTATAAAGAGTTTACTGATCACATTATAAAAAGGTCACTATTAAGAGTATGGGAGGAGAATAAGAAAATCTTAGAGCCAAAAACACCCTGGTGGGCCTCTCCATTCGAGATGACAGCCATAAATAGAGGGAAAAAAGAGGGGAATTGGAAAACATATCAAGAAATAGTTAGGAGAGAAGGTGGGGATTATTTACTGAAACCATATGAAGAGGTAAAAAAGGAATGTGCAAGGTGGCTCCATTACAACCAGGTCCAGAGTCTCTTCCAATGTCACAAGAAATTGGGATTTCAAGAGGGAAAATCAAAACTACAGGAATTATTAATCGAAAATGGGGATAAACAAATTACTAAATTATACAAATTCTTGTTAGAATGGAATTTAAAGGATGAGGTAGTAAAAAATGTAATGGTGAAATGGGCACAAGATATTGGCAGAACTATATATTGTACACAATGGGAAAGACTCTGGAATGGAAGTATGAGATTTACAGCTTGCACGGCAATAAAGGAGAATATGCAAAAAATGTTTTACAGATGGCACCTGACTCCGGAAAAACTACATAAAATATACAAGACTGGATCCAACAAATGTTGGAAATGCAAAGAAAAGATAGGCACATTTATGCATTGCTGGTGGCATTGCAGAAAAATACAAGAATTTTGGAACAGGATTTACGAGAAATTAAAAAATATTTTAAAATTAACATTTGGAAAAAAGCCGGAACTATTCCTGTTAAGCATACTACCAGAAAATATCCCTAAAGAGAAGAGGAATGTAATATTATATGCGGTAGCGGCAGCAAGGATAGTAATAGCACAAAAATGGAAAGGGGAGGAGGTGCCTTCGATTCAGGATTGGTTAATTAAAGTGATAGAATATATGAATTTGGACAAAATGACAGCGGCCGTAAGGAATGTAGCAAAACAGAGAGTACAAAAGGAATGGAAACCAGTAGAGGATCACCTGAAGAAAGAGGGTTTGAATTGTGAACTAGTAGTTTGTCTAATTTAATTTAAGGATTGCTTAAAGAGAAAATAACAGAAGCGATGGGAGAAGAGTTACCCACAAAGGGTGGGAAAACAAAAAAGAGGAAAACAGGGAAAATAAAAAATGGTAAGAAACGGTATATCAGCAATCGGAAGATTTTTATTTTTACTCTTTTATTCTTTTTTTTTTTTAAATATATATGTATATATACATATATGTTTTTTTCCCCCTCCCTCTTATTTTCCTTTTTTATTACTTTCTTTTTCGCCTTTTTTTCTCTTTTCTTTTTTTTTCTTTTAGGGTTTTGGTGTATAGCTTTGTATATATTATTTGTAGTTATATTGGTGTTCGCTTTCTTTGTGTTGATTTGGTCGATTTTGTAGTTTGTATGTGTGTAACTTTTTTAAAAAGAATAAGAAATAAAGTTCTTTTAAAAAAAACAAAAACAAAAACAAAAACAAAAACGACTTAGCTCATGTTAAGCTTGTGGTCTACTAAGACCCCTAGTTCCTTTTCACATGTCTCCCATCTCATATTTGTGCAGGGAGCATTCGCGCAACACACTTAAACACTGCAGCCGACACACTAACGTGTCGTGACACAGTTTGGAAAGCTCTGGTCTTTGGCTTCACTGCATACAAGACTTTTTTAGGACATGTGCACTGCTGTTCATAACATAGAAAATTATCGGCCTACAAAGCCATGGCCAAGCACTGCATTGTGTGGCAGACCACAAAACTTCAGGATGATACTTTGTGACTTCTTTCCCCCCACACCTCAGACACTATTGTTGACATACACACAAAAGTGTGTTTGGTTCTGTTGAACTGTGGAGCTGAACATTTCAAAAATAAACTAGGGTATCCTGCCAAGGGTTATCACAACATAAAAATAGGCATTTTTAAACATTTGAGAAAGCTCAGCATAAGAACAAGTATATTGGATACAAAATAAAAAAATTCCTTCAGTAGCACCTTAAAGACCAACTAAGTTTTTATTTTGGTATGAGCTTTCGTGTGCATGCACACTTCTTCAGATAAGTGTATATTGGATACACTTTACTTTTGTCAGAGGAACATTTTAAATCGTTGTGTAGGACTGAAGAGGTAGATAAAATGAAGGAATTTATTACATATGAACTGAGCTTAAAGCTAAACTTATGCCACAGAAGGTTGTGAGGAACAGTGAGGTAGCAGCTAGTTCTATTGTCACTCAGTTTGAAGACAAGATTCCAGATTTGGATGGTAAGAAAAACAGTGTTAGATTTGAGAGAGTCTGCATAAACTGCAATAAAGTCATCATTCCCCCCCCATCAGAAACGTTAGCATAAAGCAGGGATGTCCAACAGGTCAATCACGATCTACTGTGGAACCTCGGTTTATGAACACCTCGGTTTATGAATTTTCGGTTTATGAACGCCGCGGACCCATCTGGAACGGATTAATTCACTTTCCATTACTTTTAATGGGAAAGTTCGCTTCAGTTTATGAACGCTTCAGTTTATGAACAGACTTCCGGAACCAATTACACCCATGTTTCAGTTTATGAACGCTTCAGTTTAAGTACTTCGCGGACCCGTCTGGAACGGATTAATCCACTTTCCATTACTTTCAATGGAAAAGTTCGCTTCAGTTTATGAACGGTTACTCCGCAGACCGTCTGGAATGGATTAATCCACTTTCCATTACTTTCAATGGGGAAGTTCGCTTCAGTTTATGAACGCTTCAGTTTATGAACAGACTTCCGGAACCAATTGTGTTCATAAACCGAGGTACCACTGTACTGTGATCCCCGCGAGGTTTTGGTAGATCGAGTTCCATCTCTGGCTCCCTTTCCTTAGCGTCGGTAAAACTGACTCCTGCCCTGCCCCTTCACCCTGCCCTCCATTGTTGCATGATCTCTGGAAGGGAAGATGAAGCTTTCTCTGTGCTGCTGTTTTCATCCATAGAGATCTTTTTGTGAGTGTCTTCACCCCTTTGTCCCTTGCCTTTAAACCCTCCCCCCCCCCAAAAGGAAGTTCCCCCTCAAAAAGATTTTTTAACCCCTAAAAAACGGGGCTTTTCTATTCCCCCAAAAAGCTCAACAACTTTAAGCTGAACCCCCGCAAAAACGGCGGTAGATCACTGCCAGTTTTTAATTCTGAAAGTAGATTGCAGTCACTTGAGAGTTGGCTACCCTGACATAAAGGAAATGGAAGAGAAAATCAGTTTGTGACGGGGACAGGAAGGTTGCATTCTTCTAAAAAATAGTTTCAGCATTAAATGGTGATGCACTGGATGTATGCAGATACTATGCAGAAAACTTGAAAAATGTTTTACTAGGTGGATATGTTTTTGAGTGGGATGAATTTCGAAGAAGTTCCAAGCAATTAAGCAGTCTGAACTTGTTTGATTTTTTTTTAAAATAGAGCTAATCAAACCATTTCAGACTGTTACTTGCTTAAAAACTAAAATTAGGAAACTGCTTTCTATTTGGGAGAGGCGTACAAGGGAAACATTCTTTCTATAACTTTCCAAAATAATTTAGACAGAGCCATATTTGAGTGAGAATGTGTTCATTTTGGTCACTGGTGGCTACAAAGTACAATTTGGCAGCAGCTTGGTGAACAGGCAGAAGGTTTACTCTACTTTGCCTTATTTAAGGATAGATAATTCACTATATGCAGAGATAAGTATTCACAGTGATCTAGTGTTACATGTTAAACAGGTTAATGAATGTAATAATCTTAAAAATAATTGACCTTTCTGAATAGGATATGTATCTACACACAAAAGATCCTGCAGGTGATAATATCAAATTGTATCAGATGTCAACTACTGGTGATTCTCTACTCAGTTCCAGGGGGGGGGGGGAGGAACTTTAGAAGCAAAGTGGTTTCAGGACTTATTTCCCTTTGGTTCAAGAGGTATGCATGACATCAGGTCTGAGGAAATAGGAGGAAAAAGCTTCAGTGTCAGGATTCTGCAGAAACCACAAACCCTTTTCCATATCTTTTGAGAGAATGAGCTCAGTGCTTGGTCCTCCTGCATCACTTATGTGTGTAAATCTTGTAGGCAGGTTTTGAGGAATTACCGTAGGAAAAAAAAATCTAATCTAATCCAGACCCTGTGATTGAGGCAGATTTGGAAAGTGTGGGACAGTTCTTTCCAGGCACGACCCACTTTTAAAGGTCCTTGTCCAAGGACCCTTGCTTCCCCCCCCCCTGCTCCAGACCTTTCTCCACGAAAACCCGCTCTTTAAAGCTCAGTCAGAGCAAATGGCAATCCATGGAAAACCTGAATTGATGTTTGTTCTGATTGAGCACAAAAGAGTTGGTTTTTGTGGGGAAAGCTCTGGGCAGAACGCCCACAAATTATCAGAAACAAAGCTTTTAAGTACAGACCTGTGCCTGGGGCAAAAGTGAAGCATTGAGGGGGGATTTGAACCCTGGTCTCCCAGGTTCTAGTCCAGTGCTCTAACCACTGCACCAAAGTGGATTGAAAATCTGAGGGAATTCAATTCTTCTCTCTGTCTATCAGACAAAATAGGGAAACAGTTTTGAATTTCAAGTAAGAATGAAAAAAGCTAGCACAAATGGATCAGATACTATTGACATTATCCAATGAAACATGAGTGACATATATTATCCCTCAGGTTCTCCTGTTCTGGAGAATTGGTGCTTAATTGCTCTGTGGTATGACTACCACTCAGGTTTCAGGATGAAAAAGGCTAACTTCTATGCAAACCAATCCTTTATTGCTAATAGTCATAAATGAGATTTGCATGGTTTACAGTACCATGCATATGATTGCAAGAAATTGTAAATAAAGTTTACGGTGCTCTGTTTGAGCGGAAAGAAGTTGCTGGGTTTGGCGAGAAAATAAAAGACAAAATAAACTCAGAGCAGAGATTGAAGTGAAGTGTGAGGAAAGCAAGATACTTTTTTCTCAATAAATCAAGTTTATTTTGCTGTGTGCTTATGGCAGCTTTGAAGAAATGTAGCCAACTCCATCAAGTGATGTTAAGTAATGGAGGGCATAAATGAAAAAGCAGTAATAGATGCTGTAGATAGTTCTAATGTCACACAAGAAAATATGTAAATTGAAACATGATGTTTCAGTTAACTGTAGTTTTAGAGGCTGTTCTGAAATGCTCATGTTATGCTCAGGAGAAATCTACATATGAAAGAGGATTAGTTTATGGTCCTATGGGATATATTGTGGGTTTGAAATATGGCATATCCTAAAAGCAGGTGAAACAGATAATAGTCAAATTTGATAGGGCTTCTGAACAAGAAAGTTGCTCCATAACTGAGGTTGAGTTTCCATTAATAAGGGAGACACATGTTGTGAAGAAACAGTTTCCTCCCGTAACATTATATGGTTTTCCATTCATAAGTCTCAGGGACTTTCTTTTAACCGAGAAAGACTTTTCAAGGCAAGTGTGGGTTGTGTGCTTTATCTAGGCTATGGAAGTTAACTGGTCTACATCTACTGGCATGTGATCCTTTAAAAATATCCTGTGGCACAACATGCATAGATGATGAATACAATAGACCTGCAAAGTTGATTCCTACATCATCTGCTTCTAGAAAGGCCACCAAACAAGGGACAGACTGTTTTGCCCTCTGTAAGTCAAATAGGAAACTGGGCCAGAACCCTAAAATGTGATGTTGAAGCCACAGAGTGTGGGGTGGAACTTCCATGGGATTTCTATAATGACCCTGGAATATTCAGAATTATTTGGGCCCAAGATACCTTAAAGACTACTTTATCCTTTATATCCCTGCCCAATCACCAGGGCCCCGGGGGGGGGGGAGTCACAGTTAGTGGTCCCCCATAGCTCGTATCCCCCAGGAAGTTTATGGAAGTTTATAGTTTTATGGAACTTCCTTCCAGTTGAGGGCAGGCTGGTCCCCTCTCTATTGAACTTCGCTGCCTACAGAAGGCTTTTTTATACCAAGCAGGCATTTTAAGTGAAGTTTGATTTTATAGTTTTAACTGATTTTTATTTTTTTGTATTGTATCTTTGTAAACAACTTAGAGACTATTATAGTTAGGTGGTGTTTAAATAAACAAATTAGCAGTAATTTCAAAATAAGCAATAACATTTAACATTTTTGTTGAATTTTGTCATTCACCTCAGTTACTACTATTACTACTGGTGCTTGCGTACTTTAGTCAGCTATATTGCTTCAGTTGCCTGGGGAAGGGGGAAAATAGTATTTTTTAGTTATGCTGAATAAGGCATTGTGAATGTCTGAATGGAACAGCACTAACTTGGTATTTTAAAGCACGCACACATTGTTCATGGGTTTTGATTTGCTATTTTTCATTATGTGGTGTTTGCTCTTGTATACCTGCAAACATTGTGGTTTTCTTTGTTTACTCAGATGAGTGGTACTGGATCTAGTCCAATGTCGACTCCATCAGGCAGCGGAAGAGGGACTGGGAAATCAACAAACTTTACTCCTGAACTGCAAAGTATGATGTAAGTATCCCTTTTGTTTCCATATCTTATTACATTCACAATTCCACATTACTAGGAAGCAGAATTAATAGAGGGCAGGGCAGATTTGTCTCATATATGCTTATTAATTAATTTTGCAAAGTTTGGAAATGGTTTTTAAGATTTATTAAGTAACTTAGCAGGTACTCTTGTTGTTGGATTTGAAAACACATGTAGCTAAAATAAGCTTACATATAGGAAATATAGGGTGTGCTATATATTTTTCACTGTATATTGTAGGGTGTTTGATCCTAGGATTGGTAGGAATATTTTCTGTTCGTTAAATTACTTTTCTTTCTTTTAAAAAGTGTATTATATTTTACAGTTGCTTTTTCATGATGCACAGCGGTATGTTGCAATGAAATAATGCTGTTTGTGACAGAATTAACATGTGGACCATTTGGAACTGATTAGTCTTTGCTCTTGACAACAAGAATAATTTCTTACAAAGAACAGGAATTTACTGTAAAATGACATAGTGATGCAGTTCTAATTTGTGACAAGACTGGAACACTGTTGTTGTTTTATCTCGGAATACCTAGATTTTCATAAAGTCATTGGCTTCATATTTTTTAAATTCCATAATTGGGAGGATTCCATACTTAAAGCTTGATTAGTTGCCTTCTACAATGGGCCAGGCTACAAATCTTGAGTTTTTGGAAGGCAACCTATTAATCAGGGAGGCTGACCTGCCAGCACATGCCATATTTTCTTTTGTATAAATCCAAGATGTATTGGTCTGCAGAAAGTAGAGAGAACTCAAGCTAATGAGTTCTTTCTCTATGGATCATTATTTCTGATTTATCAAGGAGTTAAAAGAGAATTTATCAAGGAGTTAAAAGAGAATGTTCAGCATAAGACTTAAGATTTTACTCTTCTCTCAGAACTGCAGATGGAGAGCAGGACAGGTTCATTTTTGTTTTGCCTTTGTTTAGTTTTATTCTGAATGTACCCCCCTAACTCTTTAGTGATAGTAATTGGCCATGCACCTACATAATTTGCTGCTCTTGGGAGTGATGTACACCAGTTATGGGGTTTGATTTTGTATAGCAATGTGGTAATATGCTTAAAGAATTTTTACACCCATCTGCTGGAAAAGAATTGTGTACACTTTTAAAGCTGGGACAAATGTCTTCTTGTCACTCTAAAGAACAGCATCTGTCTTCAAATAAGCAGACAATAATTATAACCATTCAAAGCCTATTCTTTTTCAGTAAAACGTTCGGTTATGTCAGAATTACTCATGTAAATATACAGTTTGGACCACTTGGACTGCTAATGTTTGTTAGCCTCAGAACTGAATTAGGTTTGAAAGTGGTGTTGTTATAAATAGATATAATGCCAACTGACACATTGTCATATTTAGGGGCTGAGATATCACCCAAATGCGTCTGGGCGTGACTGAGTCTGTAGTTATTCAACACACACCTTTTTTTGGTATAGATAGCCATTTTGGATTTACTTTTGGAAGGAAGAACAGGGTGCAATGTTCTGGCTGCTTTTAGCTTTCTGCCTTTTTAGTGCTAGAAGGCAGAAGATGGTGAATTTAAACCACTGCTGCTGGTATCAAGCTTTGGAAAAATAGGTTGCTGCAATAGCTTGGTTTCTGTGGGGGCAAAGGCCAGTGGTATTGCCCAGAATAGTGAATGGGTGATTTCTCCCTCCCTGACTAATTAGAAGCCTTTAGAAGTGACGTGTAATTCGCTCTTGTCCAGTGGATCTTCTTTTTTGGCTGGTGGGATTGTATTGCCATCCATATCTTTATTCCTGGTTACATATTTCTTAGTCTTGAGAGGTTAAGGTTTCCTATCCCAGTAGACAGAAATTATACCAACCTTGAACACCTGGCACGTACAGATATTTCTATTTGATGCAACTGTGGGTTTACATCACCACCCTGTGTGCAGTGGCAATACCCATGCAGTACTGAAGCAGTTGTGGAATTTTTTCCAAAAATCACACGAAAGAGGATCCTCTTTGTGCATTAGAATGCTTGCACACTGGCTTATTCTTGGCAGTTTGCTATAGGGCGTATCTGCATGGCAATTTCTAAAATACTAAAGCAGAGGGTTTCAAAGTGCATCAAAAGCATGCCATGTATAGTAGCAGCACAGAGAAAAGCTCATAATGGGGTTCAATAAGTTAGAAGTTCCAGGTTTAAAAAAACTTTGTGTGACTGACCTGAATGTCAAGTACTGTGATCCAAACACCCATTGCCCCAGGTATTCAGTAGCCTGCCCAAAATATCCAATTGGATATATATAATAAGCATAGTAGCACTTAATCAGTGCCATGTTGGGAAAAATATGCCAGCAAAATATGTCAATGGGAAACTCTACGATTCACTCATAAAGTTTCTGTGACTAAGTGAGGCTCTGGTGCCTTGCTAGGAAATTATACAATTATGTTTAATTTCAAATACATTTTTTTATCTTAGGTTTCCTTTCCCTTGTCAATTCTTGGACTTTTAAAAGTTTGTTTCCTTAAAAGTGTTTATCTAAATTGAATAATTCATATTTTGATATTCAGACTGGGAGGAAATATAACAGAACATTACTTGGGCTTGGAAATCAAAGGAAGGACTTGAGTCTAGTGAGCTATTGTAGGCCAACCTGATTATTTGGGCAAGTAGCAGAGAAGCTTTTATTTTTATATAATTGCTGACTTCCTGATTAAGCACTTTCTTAACTCCCCTCCCCGCCAATATACAGTTCCTGTCAATGCAGAAGTTATTATTGGCTATGTAAGTGAAGACCTAGACACCTTCATACTGTTTTGGACCTAGTGCCGTTTCTACTTTTAAAAGAAATCCAAACAAGTAGACTTTGATTCTGAGATACATTTCACCAACTCTTCTGTTGACTTCACTGGAGCTGGTGGAATTCTTCCAGTAGGTTTATTTGTGTGCATTTTTCTTGAAAAAAAATATTATTAGCAAAAAAATAATTACATGTCAGGAATAGACTGTGGACATAAATATTAAAATTGTTTCCTTTGGCTTCTGCTCTATAATAGGTTGCCACAAGAGCTTATCTAGAATCCTTCAGGAACTTAAAAACAACAACCCACCATGTAATTTACAGGCTACTTCTAAAATGCATTTATTTGAGGTATATTGATTTCACTGAAACCTTCCTCCATCTTTGCATCATTAGGAAGTGTCACAGTGGCCGGAGTGGACTACTTCAGAGTAACGACGCTACGCAGCTCTGCATTTTATTCTTTTATTGGTGCTGCGTATTTACAGTGCTCAAGTCATTGCTATTTACACGGAGCGATGTTGTCAGTCGGTTTCAGAACCTCCTAATGGCTTTTGGCGCGTCTTTCTCCAGCACAAAAGCTTTGGCAGACCCATCCTCTTGCCCCTCCTCTTCCTGCGTAATTCTGGAGTTGGGGGGATGGGTCTTCCCCCCTTACTTGCCCCTTCCTGTCCCACCTGGGACCCTGGCTCCTCTACCTTGCCTGAGCCTCGGACACGACTTCCTGCTTCCCCACTGGAATCGGAACTCTCCCTGCTTTCCCCTTTGCTCGGGGACGGGCTTGAACTCAGGAGGGGAGGGACTTCGCGATATCCCCTGTCCCTCACATCCACCCCCCTCCCAAGCTCTCCTTCACCCCTCCCCAGGCCCCCCCCATGTGTCGGTGACGACTGGAAGCCTAAAAACTCGGTGCTCTCCGAGCCCGTTGGTGTGAACACCTCCCCCCAGTCCTGCGAGCCCCCCCCTTCCGCCTGGGAGGACGGGAATCCCAAAAAGTCCGTGGCGTCAGAGCTGGTGGGGGTAAAAATGTTTTGCCAATCTGCTCCTTCCTCTGACTGGGTGGATCTTGGCGACACCCATACCTCATCCTCTGGTTCCTCAAACTCCGCTTCCCAGCGCCATGGTGAGCTGTTCTCCCGTGCCTCCTCCTCCTCCCCCTCCCTTTCCATGTGCCAGGGCTTGGGTCTGTGGGGAAAGAGGGCGTGAAATTCTTCCACCAAGAATTCCTCCTGTATCTGAGTGGCGGGAACCCATTCATTCTGGGACGGTGGAGCATCCTCCCATGCCATGAGGTACTCCAGGCCCCCCACCCCCCACCTTGAATCCAGGATGGCCGTGGCCTCATTGAGTTGCTCCCTGCTTTCCCTCTCCCCCCCTCCCTCGGGGGTTTGTTCGCTGTCTCTGAGCCTGCTGCTTTCCCTGTACGGCGACAGCAGCGATCTATGAAACACTGGATGCACCCTCATGTCCTCTGGCAGTGCCAGCCTGTATGCCACCGGGTTGACCTGTTGCGTGACCGTGAAGGGGCCCAGCCATTTGGGTGCCAGCTTTTTGCACCTCCCTCTGGTGGGAAGGCCCTCCGAGGACAACCACACCTTGTCCCCCACCCTGATGACCTCCCCTTGTCGCCTGTGGCGATCTGCCCCCTTTTTGTACGCTTCCTTGGCCCTCTCCAAGTGTTCTCTGAGCTGCTGGTGCACCGTCTCCAGTTCCTCTGCCCAATCCTCAGCCTGTGGGCCCTCCTCCTCCTCCTCCCTCTCCCTCTCTGGGAAAGATCTGAGGTCGCGCCCGTAATTGGCCTTAAAGGGCGACACCCCTGTGGAGACGTGCACTGCATTGTTGTAGGCAAATTCTGCTAGTGGCAAGCGATCCACCCAGTCCGTTTGCCGCTGGCTGACGTAGCATCTCAGGTACTGCTGCAGAATGGCGTTGACCCTCTCCGCTTGTCCGTTGGTCTGCGGGTGTCTAGCCGTCGACAAGCTGACCTCCACCTGCAGGAGGTTCATGAGCCGCCGCCAGAACCTGGAAACAAATTGGCGGCCACGATCCGAAATAACCCTTAAAGGTAATCCATGCAGTCTGAAAATGTGATCAACAAACAGTTTGGCTGTCTCTTCTGCCGAGACTGCCCTGGCACACGGTATAAAGTGACACATTTTGGACATGAGGTCCACCACCACCAACACTGCAGTCTTACCCCTGGACGAAGGCAGATCTGTGATGAAGTCCATGGACACCACTTCCCACGGCCTGTGTGGTGTGGCTAAGGGCTCCAGCAACCCTGGTGGCGCTGCTCTGACCACCTTCGCCCGCTGGCAGGTGGTACAGCCCCTTACATAGTCTCGAACATCTTCCCTCACCCCTGGCCACCAGAAGTGTCTCATGACTAGGTGAGTGGTCTTGTCCCTTCCAAAATGCCCCGCTGTAGGGTTGTCGTGCATCTGCTTGAGGACCGTACGTCGAAGCTGGGTGGTGGGTAGGTACAGCGCACCCTTGTAGAAAAGCAGCCCTCTGCGTTCTGCAAAGTCTTTTGCCTGCTCCCTCCCCCCTCTCAGTTCTCTGAAGATGCGGTTGGCAAATTCATCCGCTGCCGTCAGTGCTGTGAGTTCTGCCTCGCTCACCACTGCTGCTCCGCAGGACCATGCCGACGGGGGGAAAATGTGCCTTGGGGCTGGTGGCGCCTCCTCCTCCATGTACTCTGGCTTGCGGGAGAGGGCATCCGCCCTGACATTCTGCTCTCCTGGGATGTAGTGTATGGAGAAGTTGAAGTTCGAGAAGAACTCCGCCCACCGTATCTGCCGCTGGTTGAGCACCCTGGCAGTTCTCCAGAACTCCAGGTTCTTGTGGTCTGTGCACACCTGGATGGGGTGCTTGGCGCCCACCAGGAAGTGTCTCCAGTGCTGGAACGCCGCGTGGATCGCAAGAAGTTCCCGATCAAAAACTGTGTAGTTTCGCTCGGGCTGGGTCAACTTCCTGGAGAAGAAGGCACAGGGTCTCCACTCTCTGTTGGCGTCCAGTTGCAACAAAATGGCGCCCACAGCCTTATCAGAAGCATCTGTTTCAATGCGTAGGGGCGCGTCCTGAACCACGTGGAACAGGTTCTGGTCTGAGGCGAACACCCTCTTGAGGCTTTCGAACGCTGCTTGCGCCTCTGGTGTCCACCTGAACTTCTGCTTGCCTCTCAGGCAGTCAGTGATGGGAGCCGTAACTCGAGAGAAGTTCTTGATGAACTTCCTGTAGAAGTTGGCAAAGCCTAGTAGGCGTTGGGCATCTTTGCGCGTCCTGGGGCTGTGCCAGTCCAGGATGGTCTGCACCTTGTCCTTGTCCATTGCCAGCCCCTTGTCTGACAGCTTGTAGCCCAGGAAGTCCACCTCCTTGGTGTGAAACTTGCACTTCTCCAGCTTCACATACAGGTGGTTCTCCTTCAGGCGCTGTAACACCTCCCTGACGTCCTTCACGTGCTGCACTGGGTCGTTGGAGTAAATAAGGATGTCATCCAGAAAGACCAAGCATTTCCTGAAGAGTAGGGACCCCAGGACGTGGTGCATGAAGGCCTGGAAGCATGCTGAGCCCCCTTGCAACCCGAAGGGCATCACCAGATATTCAAAAGAGCCCAGAGGCGTGAACATCGTGGTTTTCCACTCATCGCCTTCCCGGATCCTGATCAAGTTGTACGCCCCCCTCAGGTCTAGCTTGGTGAAAATCTTGCCTCTGCGTGCCGCTGTCAGGAGATCATCCACTCTGGGCATGGGGAAAGCCACTGGCTCTGTCACCGAATTCAGCCGTCTAAAATCCACCACAAGACGGCGCTGTTGCGTGTCTTTCTTGTCCACCCAGAAGACCGGGCTGCCCCCTGCTGCCTTGCTTTCTCTGATGAACCCCCGCTTGAGGTTCTTGTCGATAAAAGCGCGCAGATCCTCCAGTTCCTGGTCTGACATGGCGTACAGCTTGGCTGGGGGTATAGTTGCCCCAGGCACCAGGTTGATCTGGCAGTCAAAAGGCCTGTGTGGGGGCAGGTGGTCGGACTCCGCTTCACTGAAGACCTCCTGCAGGTCCCAGTATGGTTTGGGTATCGCCTCACCCCCTTTGACGTGCATGGTGGCCACCGTGGCTATCGGAGGCCCCTCCCCTGGTTGGTGCTGCATGCAATGTTCCAGGCAAAAGTCCGATCCAAAAGTGATGCATCTCTGATGCCAACTTATGGAGGGGTCGTGGCGCGCCAGCCAGCTCATGCCCAAAACGATTGGGGGGTCTGAGATGGTGGTGACGTTGAATGCCAGTGTCTCTGAGTGCCTTCCAACCGTCATTCTCATGGGGGGGGTTTGATGAGTGATGGCCCCTCCCAGCAGCTCTCTGCCGTCAATGGTTGCCACGTGCAGAGGAAAATCCAGCTGCAGAAGCTGGATCTGGTGCTCTTCTGCAAAGTTTCTCGAGAAGAAGTTGGCTGAGGCACCACTGTCAATTAGGGCGAGGACCGTCAATGGATAGCCATTTGGGAGCGTGAGCGTCACTTCTAGAACCACTCCTGCTCTGGGAGGGGTGGGCTGGCTCTGCTCCTCTCTGTGCGGGTGGGTGGGCTGGGGCTGTTGTCTGCTGACTGTGCCTGGCTGCCGCCCCTTGTCTCCTGCAGCCAGGCTTTCCCGTTTCCCTGCTGTGGTGCTGCGTCAGTGGGGGAGGGCACAACCGTTCCCGCCTTTCCTTGCCACTCCCTGCGATGTGGGCAGTCTCTGACGAGATGCTGGGGGGAGTTGCAGAGAAAGCAATTCCCACCCCTTCCCTCCTTGCGTCTTGGCGCCGCTGGGGTTTGAAAAGCCCGCGCGCGCGCGCTATCAATCTGCATGGGTTCCTGGTCCTGACTGGCCCCAGGCGTGGCTTGAAAGGGTTGTTGAGGGAGTGGCTTCTCCTGCGACCGTGGGAACCAAGCCCGCTTTGCGCGCGTTGCTTGCTTGTCGCTCCATCTGGATTCCTGCCTCACCCCCACCGCCAGAGCCGCTTTGCTCAGTTGATCCATATTACTGGGCTTTGGACCTCTCGAGAGCTCATCCTTCACCTCCTCATGCAACCCCAAGTAAAACGCCGCTTGCATTGGGGCAGACTCCAGATCCCACCCCAATCTGTGCACCAGCATGGTGAATTTCGCCCAATACGCGCGAACTGTCATATTTCCTTGGCGTAAATTATGAAGTTCCTCCTTAGTCTGGTCCATATGACTATCGGACGAATACATCGTTTTCAAACCTTCTAGAAATAGTTTGACATTCTTCATGCAAGGATTCCTTGTTGCAATTAACGGTCTTAGCCACTCCCTGGCCGCCCCTGTAAGGTGCTCCACAATAAACGCTACTCTGTGCTCATCATCAGGGAACTCATCGTGGTGCAGCTCAAGAGCATACACAATCTCAGTCTCAAAGCCCTGAAACTCCTTCGGGTCTCCATTGAACTTGCTTACTAGGGTCCCGGCTCTCCTTCCTGGCAGCACTTGGACTTGGGGTGCCCCTCCCGCCTTGTTTTTCTCTGCATCCAGCTTGTTTTGGAGGTCTACCGCCACCGCCCTTAAATGCTGCTCTTTTTCCTGGAGCTCTCTCACCTGTTCCGCAAGTTGTAGCCGGTCGTCCTGGACCTTCTTAGTCTCCTCTTTAGCTGCCTTCAATTCCCCCTGCGCCTGCAGCGACAGCTGTTGCAGTTCTAGCTGGGCTTGCTCAGCGATCTGCCGCCACTTCTCCGCCTCTGACACGCTCATCCCGGCAACTCCAAAGTATCCCAAAAATGATTAGGAGGTTGCTGTCACAGTGGCCGGAGTGGACTACTTCAGAGTAACGACGCTACGCAGCTCTGCATTTTATTCTTTTATTGGTGCTGCGTATTTACAGTGCTCAAGTCATTGCTATTTACACGGAGCGATGTTGTCAGTCGGTTTCAGAACCTCCTAATGGCTTTTGGCGCGTCTTTCTCCAGCACAAAAGCTTTGGCAGACCCATCCTCTTGCCCCTCCTCTTCCTGCGTAATTCTGGAGTTGGGGGGATGGGTCTTCCCCCCTTACTTGCCCCTTCCTGTCCCACCTGGGACCCTGGCTCCTCTACCTTGCCTGAGCCTCGGACACGACTTCCTGCTTCCCCACTGGAATCGGAACTCTCCCTGCTTTCCCCTTTGCTCGGGGACGGGCTTGAACTCAGGAGGGGAGGGACTTCGCGATATCCCCTGTCCCTCACAGGAAGCAATATTGTTCTGTATAGAACTAATTTTGATCTTGTTCACATATGATTGATCATTAGCTCATTTTAGGACTGTTGCTTGCCAGAGCTGCTAGCCACCCTGTTACTTAATTACTTACAGGCCGGGTTTGGACATAAAAGTAGGGTTTGATTAACCATATTGTGCACAAGCTTCCAGCTCTGCTACTTCCATTCTCTCTTAGTTGAAGAGGGACCAAACCACAGAGTGGCTGGCTTAGCTAGCGTCATGTCTGAACCAGCACTCGGGGCTTCTTTCTACAGACAAATCACAGCCGGGAAGCCAAGGTTTGTTCTTGGCTTCTTGATACGAGGGACACCTGGCTTGCCAGTAATACACGCGAAATGTTACAAGAAAGGAGATTCCAACTGAACATCAGGAAGAACTTTCTGACAGCAGGAGCTGCTCGACAGTGGAACAGTCTCCCTCGGAAGCTGGTGGACTTTAAAAACTTTCACTGGAGGTTTTTGAGCAGAGGTTGCATGTCATGGATTCTTTAGCTGAGATTCCTGCATTGCAGGGGGTTGGACTAGATTACCTTGGGATCTCTTCCAACTACCATGTTTTCCCGAAAATAAGACACTGTCTTATATTTATTTTTCCTCAAGAAGACACACTAAGGCTTATTTTCAGGGGATGTCTTATTTTTATTACGCGTCCAGCCTCGCCTCTTCCTTGGCGCCCTCCAGAACTGCGGCTATCATTATGTCTTATTTTTGGGGTATGGCTTATACTGGTACGCAAATGCTTAGAAATCCTGCTACAGCTTATTTTATGGGTATGTCTTATTTTCAGGGAAACAGGGTATACAGTTCTATGGTTCTGTGAGCTAAATATTTGGCTCCATGGCTGCAGTAACCTATCAAGGACACAAAGCATAGCAGCAAAATATCTGTATGTTCCGGCGTACAAGACGACTGGGCATATAAGACGGACCCCCACCCCACTTTTCCAGTTAAAAATATAGAGTTTGGGATATACTCGCCATATATGACTACGCAGAAGCGATTCCTGGTGCTGCGCTGCCCATTTCTGGGGCACCAGAAATTGCTTCTACTCGGACATGCGCAGAAGCAATTTCCAGCTTCTGGGCATGGGCAGCGCAGCAACGGAAATTGCTTCTGCGCATGCCTGGACATGCGCAGAAGCAATTTCCGGCATCTGGGCATGCCGCACCGCGCTGCACCACGCCGGTTTAGTGCGGCGCAGCGTGGGGACTTGCTGAGCGGGCGGCTCGGTGACTGGGCGGCTCATGGTCGTATAAACAGCCTCTGTGGGCACAGTGCCACTCCTGGTGAGTGGATTTACCGTACTTGTACAGCGCCACCCTTGCTGCTTTCATACGGTTGCCACATACCGCGGGGATGCGGCCGCAGCCATTTTTGAGCTCCCCCCCCCCCCACCATATGCGGCGACTGCAGATTCTCCATTCCAGTATAAGACGACCCCCGACTTTTGAGAAGATTTTCCTGGGTTAAAAAGTCGTCTTATACGCCGGAACATAAGGTAGTAGTTACCATATTTGTGTCAACTGCATTTTACATTATAAAAAGTTGAAATCCAGATGTAATGTACAACATTTTGTTGCTACTATAAAATATATACTGTGCATTAAAAGCAATTGGAGATGGACAGAGGCTAATATAGTCAATTTAACATAGGATGAATATGTTTTAGAATGTTAGTTCTTCATGTGGTTGTGATGATTAAAGCAGTTTTTTTCTTAAAGTATTTACATATGCTGAGATCTCTAACCTAAGAATCTCAATGTTTTGTCAAAAGGAATAAAGGAACTTCCAAAACGAGGGGCTTGGGTTTCAGTAATTTCTACTGGGGGATTAAGCCAGAAGAGGCAATAACATCCAAAACAGAAGAAATATTATCAACTGCTAGAACAGTTTTTGATGCCAAGGAATGCACAAACACGGGAGCAAACATTAAACTAACACATCCAAGACGTCACAATAACTGAAGGAAAGGAACAAGGGTAGATTACACCAAATAAGAACAGCACAAGCTCGCTGCAAATATTACTTGTGCCTTTCAAAAATATTGTGTAATACTAAGTATTTGCTATTAGTAACTTCTGCCCTTTTCTCTTAAAGGCTTTTTATTCTTCCCTAGTACTACCTGCTGTTTTAAATAAGAGTTTAAATTATTGGTTTGATTTTTATCATTGATTGATTTTTGTGCATTAAACATTTTGGTAAAGTAAAATGTCCAAGTCCCCCATCCAGTATAAAAAAAGAAATCTAACCAATACTGAATGGAGATTCTGGAGTCAGTCTTTGTGGAGGGTGATTTCCCAGCCTCTTCAGGAATAGCTTGATCCTTTTAACTTTCTAAAGTAGAGGTAGCCAATAGATTGGATGTGGAACCAGTTCTGACCCACATAGTTACCAGATAGAATTTTAGTAAGCTGAGATAGGTTTGGCTTAAGTTTTACTCATAGAGAGGAAAGAAACCCTGTGAAATTCAGAGAGATTTCCAATTTTTTAATGCAGTGCCTCAGTCATATCAATATGCATATTTTCCTTGCCTGTTGTGGAGCATTTATGACTAGGTAGTGACTTTATTGTGCAGATTACCCAGAAAATAGCTTGGTCGTGGAGCAAAATATACTTCAACTATGAAAACGCATAGGTTGCCACCCTCGGACCACTGACAACCCATCTTCTAGCTTGGATGTGACCTTCTGTGCTTTAGCTTTGCTATTTCCTCATTATGCTCCCTAAAATTGAAACCATTGAAATCTGCATGTCATTTTTGTTATGTCCATCAGTAACATCATCTCTCTCGCGAGTTAATTTTGGATAACGTTGGAAGGAAATGGCAATAATGATCTTGCCCATGAGAGTCTTGGTTAACCAGACTGTAATTTGAGGTTGTACAGGATTTCTCCATTCCGTTCAGTCCTTGTTTACCATGTTTGAACCCAGAAGCTTTGCTGAGACTGCATTGTTCAAAAATAACTTAAAGTCTGAACGAGTTGTTTACGACCTTTTTCTTGTGCTTATAAGAGACATGGGGTCAGGGAGCAAATTTGCTTGGAATTCCCCATAACATCAACTAGGGTCTATCAGGACAGGCAAACAATTTTACATGCACATTCATGCAAGTTCACCAGACCTGTTGTTTTTCTCTCCAACCTCCTTTTTTTGCAAACATACTGTTTGCAAAATTGAACTTTTACAGATAGCAGCTAACTCAACTGAGATGTGGCTTACTTTGGTTTAGAGTTGCTTCTCTGGTAGAATGAAAGATGTGTGGCCTCCACCATTTCTGGTTCTTTTTCTAACCTCCTTTGTTTCACAGAAACAGTGGACACTTCAACATTGCAATTTTATTAATACACAGCCCCTAACAGAGCTTTAGCCCAATGCTTGCTGTCATGAGTGTACACAGAAGGTAAGTCATACCTCCTCAGCAATGAATGGAAACCCAGATCTCTGCTCATTCACCAATGCTCTCTCAGTTCTGTTTTTTAAAAACCACATACACACGCACAAACAGTGAATGAGTTGTGAAAAAACTAATATTTTTCTAGGCACCACAAAAGGCTTTAGCCCTGTGCATGCTCTCAGGCACAAACCTCACAGAAGACAATGCTTTACTTCTGAATAAACTGAATATGATACCAGACAAATGTGGCAGGGAGTTCAACATCTGACTGGTGACAAACCTAGCAGTCCATCAGCTGTAGAGAGTACTGCTTCTCTGGTGGGGGAGATGAATACCTTCTTTGCTCGATTTGAGGTGACACAAGTAGTGGCTCCAGTAGTGATGCCAGAGATATTGTCACCACTCCCCATAGGGAATGTAGTTAGAGTGGAAGAGGGAGAAGTGAGGCGAATGCTAAAGGGGGTAAATACGAGGAAAGCCACAGGCCCTGAGTGCTCGGACCAGCTGGCAGGAATCTTTACGAAGATTTTTAATCAGTCTCTAGCCAAAGCCACTGTTCCATCCTGTCTGAAATCCGTTACCATAATACCCCTGCCAAAAAAAATCAAAGATAGCCTGAATGACTTTCGCCCTGTGGCGCTGACACCCGTCATAATGAAATGCTTTGAAAAACTGGTGCAGAATCGCATTATATTTGCCAGTGGGACATGACCTTTACCAGTTTGCATATAAGGGGAAGAGATCCACGGAGGATGCTGTGGCAATGGCACTATTATGCTGTCCTGACTCATCTGGAGAAACAAAGGAACTATGCAAGACTGTTATTTGTAGACTTTAGTTTTGCTTTTAATACTATTCTTCCGCATAGACTGGTGCCCAAACTATTAGACCTGGGACTTCCGCCGAGCTTATACAGGTGGATATTAGATTTTCTGTCGAATCGTTCCCAACGGGTCAGGATGGGTTCTCACATCTCTGCGGATCTCAGTATGAATACCGGGACGCCGCAGGGGTGTGTGTTGGACCTGTTGAGGGCATTTTACCACTGTGTTATAGAAAGTTTATTAACCTAGGATCTGTGTGTGTGGTTTGGGAGTTGCACGGTTGGGGAAAGAACAGCGCTGTCCAGGGTCATAAAGACTGCGGAGAGGATAATTGGGTGCACTCTTCCCACTTTGGATCAAATCTATGCCTCCAGGTGCTATAAGAAAGCTGCAGATATTGTGCAGGATAGTGTGCACCCCGGAAATGATCTCTTTCAGCTTCTGCCTTCTGGAAGGGGGTATAGGGTCATAAAGACCAGGACTAGCCACCTGAGAAATAGCTTCTATCCAAGAGCTATTTCGGTTTTGAATGCAGCGAAAGGCTGTGATGGAGGGTCTGTATTCAGTTGTGGGGCATCAGAGTTTTAGGGGGCAAATCAGGAGAGGTATTAGAGTTTTTAGGGGGTTAATTATGTATAGGTGGGATGGGTAGTGAGTTGATAGGCATTTTTTGGATAGTGGGCTGATGGTTGTTGTAAGTTTGATGTAGATTCTCAATTTCGTTGTTCTGCATGGGAGAATGACAATAAAGATTATTGTATCGTATCATATAGTATCGAATCGAATAGGATTGTGTTAGTAACCACCAGTGCTAGGAAAGTTTATCTTAAAAAGGAACAAAATAGTCCTGTTCAAGCTCACCCAAATACACTTTTTTTGTACTTAATAATATTTGCCTGACACATACCTGTTAAAGGCACAAGAGTGCTTCTCTCCCTAATCCAAGCAAAGGACATCAATTAAGAGTAAAAAGAGAAAAGAAAGATCTGGCAAACTTTGTTTGGAATGGGAAAAAACCCAGAAACAGATATAAAATTCTTACAGATAGAAGGGAGAGAGGAGGTTTCAATCTGCAAAATTTGGAATTATACCACGATGCAGCTGGCTTGGTGTGGCTGAAAGAATGGATGGAATTAAAGAATGTGGATGTATTAGATTTGGAAGGGGTGGGCCTGGCCTTTGGATGGCACAAGTATTTAATGGAGGAAAAATTGAAAGAACACAGCAGCTTCAACAATAACATTATGAGAAAATCACTATATAAAATCTGGAAGAAACATAAAAGTATATTGGAACCAAGGTGGATATCGCCAATGGAAATAATAGCGGTAAAGAGAAAAAATTTGGAGGGGAATTGGCCAACATATAAAGTGTTATTGGAAAAAGAAAAAGGAAATATCAGATTAAAATAATACAAAGTGGTTAAAGAGTATTTAAGTATTTGGCTGTAATATTTCCAAATTAATCAAAGATTTCAGAAAGATAAGGTAATAGGATTTGAAAATAGTCTTTCAAAATTTGATAGAATATCATTGGGAGGGGATAATAAATATATTAAAAATTTATATGATTTACTAAAGGAATGGGATACAAAAGATGAATTGACAAAGGAGGTCATGATAAAATGGGGATAAGATTTGGGGAAAGCAATAATGGTAGAGAAATGGGAAAAATTATGGAGAGATATTAAATTTACACCAAATTATGATGCAAGAGGAAATATTTTAAAAATGCAATATAGGTGGCATCTGACCCCGGCGAAATTGGCGAAAATATACAAAGGGAGTGACAATTCATGTTAGAGGTGCCATGAGGAGGTGGGCTCGTACATACATATTTGGTGGCATTGTAAAATAATTAAGAAATTTTGGGAGAAAATCTATGTAGAAATTAAGAAAATATTGAAATATTCTTTTAAGAAAAATCCTGAAATCTTCTTACTAGGAATGCTAAGGAATATTAAGGAAAACGATAGATGTCTAATAATGTATGCAACCGCATCCACCAGGCTTCTTATCGCCAAAAATTGGAATAGTGAAATAATTCCAAAAATAGAGGATTGGCAAATAAAATTGTTAAGATATCAAGATATGGCGAAAAAATAGGAGAAAGCAAAGGAATATCAGAACAGAAAATTGGAGTAAATTTAATGATTATATGGCAGAACCTGTGGAAAATGCTAACCTCTTAGCAGACAGGTGAAGGGCCCAAGTGATCCAAATAAAAATGGAAGGAAATATGTAAAAAGGTATACAGAGAACTTTGGATATAGAAACCGAAATAGAGAAAAGGCTGGAAGTCATCACAGGGTGGAGGGGTTTTTCTTTTTTCTTTTCTTTTTATGTTGTTATTATTATTTCTTTCTTTTTATATGTTGTACATATGTGACTTGTATGTATTTGATTTGATAATTTTTTTTGTAAAACTATTATTGTTCAAATAAAGAATAATAATAAAAATTAAAAAAGAAAGAAAAGAAAAGAAAACACATTTGGGCAACTTGATAATGTATTTTTAAATGTAAAACTATTTAAGATGATTTTCGGACCCAGAAGAGGGCGTAACGGGGCACTTGGCCAACACACTGATGACCTGGAACGCAACCCCAGCACAAATCGGGGATTGCCTGTAGTTGCATACCAGTTTTCCCAAATTAAAACCATGCTCAAGGTGGCCTACAGCATAAATATATATATAACTACAAGCATAACAAAAACAGTCAATAAACAATAAACACCAAAAGTATACAACCAAACTGAACCATTTTCACACAAATCATAAATCCAAAATGAAGATACCAAAAGTCAACAACAACAACCTCTACCCAACAGAACCCCCTAAACCAGAGGCTCCCAAAATTATATGGCCTACCACCCCCTTTTCAGGAAAAAATTGCTCAGTGCCCCGTGAGAAATCTACATTCTTTAAGTGAACAAACAGAAAGATGCAGTGACAAATGTGCATTCTTTCATGTCTCTATATTATTACCTATGTACCGTACTACAACACAGTAAATAAGACACCTTAAAGCTTGAAATTATAACATTATTTATTAAAATCAACCATAGTAACAGATAATGAAGGATAATATTAAAATAAAAATCATGATTAATGTTAAAAATAACCCTAATGAGAAGGGCGAACCTGGTCTGCTGCTATCAATTTATTAGTGTATTTATTATTTGGCTCTATTTTTGTCTGCAGCATTCTTAAATCACCATGATTAGCTATTTGCAGTCCAATCCGCCCCAGGACCTTTTAATGAGGTGAGAGCACAAAATATGGTCTGAAGCTCAACACCAAAAAAACTAAGATCATGGCCACTGGTCCCATCACTTCTTGGCAAATAGAAGGGGAAGAAATGGAGGCAGTGAGGTCCAGCGCTGACGGCCTTCTGGCAGTTCCCAGCAGATGTCAAAGAGAAAAACAGCTACCAGATTTTTAGAAGACATCTGAAGGCAGCCCTATTTAGGGAGGCTTTTAATAGATTACTGTATTTTATTTTTCTGTTGGAGGCTGCCCAGAGTGGCTGGGGAAACCCAGTCAGATGGGCGGGGTATAAACAATAAATTATTATTATTATTATTATTATTATTATTATTATTATTATTATTATTATTGGGACGACAGAGGACGAGATGGTTGGACAGTGTTCTCAAAGCTTCCAACATGAGTCTGACCAAAGTGCGGGAGGCAGTGGAAGACAGGAGTGCCTGGCGTGCTCTGGTCCATGGGGTCACGAAGAGTCGGACATGACTAAATGACTAAACAACAACAACCGCCCCAGGGGCAGAGCCAGCGCCGCAGCCCGCCTGCCATTGGCCAAATAGGCAAGCAAGCTGCGATCAACTTCCCAGGCCTGGGTGAAGCTGACAAGGGCTTACCCTCGCCTCCAGCACAACCGCCGGATCCAGGGGAGGCATTGTCGCCATCCTGCACTGGTGCCCATTACACATGAAACATGTATTTTTCAAAACTTTATTCTTTCACTGCCCCCTTATTCAACGCCCCCAAGTGCACCTGAGGCTACTACCACCCCCTGGATTGTTTCAGCGCCCCCAGGGCACTAAACAATACCCCAGCCCAGGCGTCTGTTCAGCAGCCTTAGCTTTTGCAGCTGGAGTCAGTCCAGGCCCCGCCCTCCCAGGCCACGTGGGAAAAGGCCTGCAAGGCAGGGAGCACCTCTTCCCAGACTCACAGCCAAGATGGTCTCTGGCCACTTGTGAAAATAAAAATGGGGGAGAGACTAATAATGTGCATTACCCTGAGCTTCTTGGGGAAATGGGCATAAATGCAAAAAATACTTTACTGATCACAATTATGCTGAAGACGCTTTGCTGGCCTCTGCGCCGGCCCCTCTCACTCTGGGTCTGCTCCCCTTTGCCCTGCCCCTGAGGCCACCACAGATAGGCTAATTTAAACCCAGACAAAGGAGCCTCTGCGATCATTGACAGCAGCACAGCAACGGCCGGCAGAGTGGTGTGACTGCCGGAGGAAGGCAATGGGCATGCACTGGGCCGCAAACTGCCCACTGATGGAACTGGTGAGCAGCTATTTTCACTCATGTTGTTGCAGTAATTGTTCTCCCTCTTGGTGTTGTTGTTTTTTTTTAAAAAAAGTAAAAGTTGACACCAAACCATGAGAGTGCATACTGGCATATGCTTCTTCCTACTGTCCTCTCCCTTTTGTTGCATAAGGGGGAGCAGCAGTTGACACCCCCCTCACCAGCCATGGTACATAGTATCCCAGGCCAGTCAAGTTATTTGGCACCTGAGGCAGCAAATCTTCCAGATCATGTGATTTTTTTAAAATAAAAAAAATACTTTTATAGTTATCATTTTCAGTCATTCTGCCACCCCCTCTTAGACAGAGTGGGGGAGAGTCACTGGCTTTCTAGTTCTAAAAATAGGTTTCAATAAGGGGAAATAGTGCTAACCCATACATAGTCTTCAAGGGTTGTTCATGGAAGGGGACCCGTAAATAATCATTCTTTTGTTGAGTCAATCCTGCATTGTTAACAGATGTTCCATTGTCTCCCCCTGATCATGATTCAGAGTCATTGGTAAGAAAACATTTGAAGTGCTGTACGGAACAAAACTTGAGAACTAAATCTTCTTGTAACATAATTAGTTATGAATCAATTTGTATTTGTTACATTGAGTTGAAAGCTCAGTCAGAAGTGTGCATAATAGAATCATGCAACTTTGCACTTGTGAGTAACAGGCTGGCTTTGGTTTCAGAGTACAATGTACTTCTTTGGTTTTAAATAATAGCTCAATGCACAACTTATCTAATATATTTAATCACAGCCCCATGGGGCAGATAATTTAGTTTCCCATTTTGCAGATGGGAACTGAAGCTGAGGCATAGCAATTTGACAAAGTCACCCTTTGAGTAAGTTGCCTGGTCAAGGCAAGCACACTTATTTTTGTTGGTGTTACAAGGCATTGCTCTTCTGTCGTGAAAATGTGTTAAAAAGGCTGATATCCTTGTCAGTCTGAACTATTTGTACTTAAATAATCACATTGGTATCTTAATGATAGGGCTCTATAAGCTATTGCAGTGAAGCTGTAAGTCACGTGATCTGCTGTAATGAGGATTTATGGCTCTGCCATGCCTAAGAAACAAACTAGCCATAAAACCAAATAAAGTATGCACTAACATCTCCTTCACAACTGAATGCTTAGTCTGAACCAGGGCCGTCTTAAGTATATTTGGCGCCGTGGTACGACGGATCCCTCCGGCGCTCCCACCCCGTTTCCCAGCGCGACGGGCAGGCGGAGCTGCGCGGCTGCCGGGGTGCAGCTCCGTGGCGGGTGGGCGGGCACAGCACCGCAGCGCCCCCTGGCGGGCGGGCGCCCTGCGCCACCCAGCCTGGCTATAGAGCCGGGCCTGGTCTGAACCCCACAAGCCAGCTGAAATAAAAACTCTTCTGAAAGAGGCTCTGGCCAGTCCCTAACAAAGGGCGTTGTGAGCAGACAATAAGTGTGTTTCTCTAGGTGCCCTTGTTTGATGGTGGAAGTATTAAGAGGGCATTAGCAGCTTGTCTGAAAAGAAATTGGATGGGCACTAAGGATACATGCACATGCCCTGAGCCAGGGCTAGAAGAATCTTTTCGTTTCACACTTTTCCAATCTTAATCGCCCCATGTTTCTGTGGCAATTGGCAATTAAAATAATAGTAATCCTCATGAAAGTTCTTTAGCATTTTACTGTGGATTTTTCCTAATGAACATATTTTTGTTTGTAGTTTTGACTGATGTACACTACACATTTTTGGAAGGAACTTCTCCTGATATAATGCATTTTTGTATGCTATTTTCACTAATATATTCATTTTTGCACATATTTTCCCTTAACATATGCATTTTTGTACACAGTTACCATAGTTGGCACACTACATCACAAAATTTGGATGTGTGAATTTTCCACACTCTTTTAGGGCTTCCCCCCTCTTTTCATGCCACTTTCACAGCTGTGTGTGTGCTTCAAACGTGCATAAATGGGGAGCTGCCTGTACAGAATATGGAGCAGGGCCTCTGGTGATCTTAAAACAAGGGCAAGTTGATACAAAAGGATGTGCTCCTTCAGATATTTGGGGCTCAAGCTATTTGCAGCTCTAAATGTAAGTGCCAGAACCTTGGAGTAGCCTCAGTAGTGAATAGGGATTTAGTGTACCGTAGTTATTTCAGAACTGATGTAATGGGGCTCCATCTCCGTAACCCACCCAAAATTCTAGCAGGTTAATTTTGCTATAGTTTGAGCTTCTGAACTATTCTCAGTGGCTGGCTCACATAAGATGCATTGCAGTAATGAAACCTAAAGGTTGCCAAAGCATAGCTCACTCTAGCTAGGTTATTTCTATCCAGGAAAGGTCACAGCTCCCCAGCCATCCAAAAATGGTGCTGCAGGGCCACTGAAGCCACTTGGGTCACTATTGGTAAGGAGGACCTCCAAGCTCTTAGAGACAGGTTTTGTTAGTTGGATTTTGTTGTTGAAATCTAATTTTATGAAAATACTTTTTTTTGATACAATGAAACATTTGTAAGTATTCTCTTGTCTAAAAAGTTATAGAAGTTGAAATGGAATCTAAATTTATTTTCTGTAGTTTTAGGGATGACCAAATGAGCTCATGGCAGGGAAGGCTCTGGGAGGCATCAGCTGATGAGTGGGGGTTAATTCCTGCTGCCTTAACTGTGAAATCCTGTTGCCTCCTAGGAACAGGATCACACAGCAACTTCAAGATTAATGCTATGGTTTGGGGGAAATGGCTTTATTGGCCAAGATTCAGAGGCTGAAGATTAGAAGGATGACTTTTACATTGTTACAGAAATAAAAAATAAAATGTCCGTATTCAATTTTGAGGCTCTTAAAAACAACATCAACACCTGGAGCTGAGGGGGAAGTAAGAATTGGGCAGCTGGAAACAAACAAATATCCCAGAAACACTTCAGATGCACACATGTGGTACACTTGTACCTCTCCATCAAGGTCATAGCTAGAAGTCTGGGATCCAAAGGCCAGAGCTCAGTCCTCCAAGAATCTATCTGCCACATGTTAGAGGAGCATTGCATGAAAAGTCCTGCCTGAAGCAGAAATTGATGGTTGGTGCAAGGGCATCTCTGCATCCCAGCTATGGTTTATATGCTGAATTAGGATCAGTTTGAGGTTTGTCTTCTTTCCTTGTTTACCCTGCACTTTTCAATCCCCTAGTCTCATGACTGGGAACATCTTAAATTGTAGAAATATTTTAAAAAGTGAAATTTTGAGTTATAACTCTCAAGCGTTTTTGTAAGAGTAGTGGCCTTTCATATTGCTATTGTAAGCTGCCCTTTTCTGTTTTTCTTTCTCGTAATTCTTGTAATATGACTCTTTGATGCAGTGGTCAAGAGTATTCTCAGAGCGGGGATGAGGGCTTTACATAAAACTCAATTGCACCTGGCATTTTCCTATGCAACCGTGATGTTTTATAAAAATGCAAACAGACAGGTATCAAGAACACTTGGTATCTTTTTACAGTACAATATGGCTAATCTCTGCAATAGTTTTATTTCTTTGGCATTCATAATGTATCAGTTATTTCCTTACTGTCTTAAGAGGAGGGGAGGAGGACAGCATCTGGCCTGATGGCCTGCTCACCATCTCTTAACAATGGGTTGAGAGCATGTTTGCACTGGTTCATAGAAAACTACCCTGCTAGCCAGAAATCTACGCTTTCTTCCTGATATACTAGTTTTCTATGCGGAGAAAAAAATGGAGAACTTTATTTACTGTATTTAGAATGAAATATGCATGCATTGAGGATCCATTAAACAGAAATGATAATCATGCCTGGGGGTAGTCCCATTCCACTGGAGAGCTTTGCAATTTGACAATTACTCTAACGTAATAGTAAATCCGTACCGCTGATCATTTACATAGAGCTTTTAGGATGCAAAGTGGTATTCAGTGACCCTGTTCCTGTGGCGATGCTCTGTTATTAATACTGAATTTCAAAATGTTCCAACCCAGCGATTCCCAAACTGTTCTCCGTGGAGCACCTCCAAGTGCTCCACTAAGAGACTGGAAAAGAAAAAGGAATAGGTTCCTTTGGCATAAGGGCAGCGATAGTACTCCGTGATGAATTTCTCTCCTAAAAAGTTTGGGAACTGCTGTCCTAACCTGACCTGGGACCTGCTGGTGAAGAGTGGATAATAAAAGTAATAGCAACAACAGCAACAAGCACACAGTTCATTCCCACAACATCCCAGTGAATCAAACCACACGACAGTGGCAAGACCACAAATGAAAGATTCAAGAAACTTTTTCAAACTGCCCACATGTCTGTCCTGGATTACAAACCTGGGTCCACATGCAATACATGGGCTTGATTTACACAGTGCCATTGCAACACAGCTGATGTCAAACACACACAGATCCCTGGGTAGCCAAAGCATTAACTGCAACCTTACAACTGCATTGTCAAGCGAGCGAGTTTGGAATATCCTTGGTCAGCACTGCACCATCCTTGGTAGCACAGGTACATCATTAACTTTCCCACTGTTGGCAGATATTTCCATTGTTGAGGGCAGTCCCACCTCCCTGAAATGTGTTTTGGTAGCACGAGAATGAAGCCTTCTTCCTGTACCATATCTGCCTAGTAACTTTCAATATGTAGATTTTACTGTATCTTGGTAAACAGATTTGCTGAACATTGACTACTTGGAGCAAGAACACGAATACAGGAATACCTGTTGATTTAAAATCCAGCTTTGCTAACCTTGCGTGTCAAGGTCGCCAAGACACTCTCAAATAAATTCACACTTCACACAGAATTTTTGTTTAAGGTTTTTGGCATATTTTTGGCCACAACTTTATTAAAATACAAAATGTGAGTGGTTGCTTAGGCATTGGTTGCGACTATCTGTCCCTGTGACATCCGCAAGCCTGCGAAGTCAGTAAGGGAAAACATTTTTGGGGAGAGAATAGAGCTGGATGCCAGGCCCTCACCTCTCTTGCATGGCACTAGCCCCTGGACAGGGGTTCAGACAAGAGCATGGCAAGCCCCTGGATTCCTTTAACAGAATACCTTTGCAGCAGCAGCAGCAGCAACAGCATTGGAGGGGCAGGCACAGCCAATCCATACCCCTCCACCAACCAATTTTTTAAAGCAATGCCTAACCGCAACCTTACAAGTTGTGATGATTTGCTATGCACTAGGCAAAAATCAAATGACACCAGCCAATCAGCCAAATGGACAAAAATCCTACCAGGCCCCTGCCCCAAAAGCAGACGACCCCATGACAGGCATAGCAAGGTCAAAAGCAACAAGCCCTAAAAGTAAGGAGGGTGGGCGGGTGATCCAATGTGCAAAGTGAAAAGAGGAAGCTCAACCCTGCGCGCAGGGAATGTATAGCCTCTAGACTGTCAATCAAAACTGGCAACATCAAAATCTCCCCAACAACTCAAAGGAGCCCAATCACATCAGTGGCCATCCAAACTAACCCGCCCAGCAACAGACGGGTGTCCCCACCGCAACGTGCTCTCCATGAAGGAGAACACACTTTCTCATACACAGGGTGGCTGAATCAGCAAAAAAAAAAAAAAGGTACAAAGTTGATAATTCAGCAGTGTTGGGGTAACTTTGTGATCTGTTAATTACTGGCAGTAAGATAATACTTCTTCCAACGTCAGTGTAAAGACCCACAGCCAAGATCGAGGCAGATTCCCTTTGAGGAGATAGGCAGTTGCTGGGGGAGATGAGCACTCCACACCCCTATCCAAGATAGTCATAGTCGTCTGCTAAGAGACCAATAGGTAGTTCTTATTAAGGTGCCAAACTGGATTATACTTTTTTTCCAGATGCAGATGAGGCCTCATAGAACAGAATGAAAAGGGGAACCCAAAATAAGCCTTTAAGGATTGGGCTTGGTCATTGCCCTCCAGGAGGCATGAAATGTTGAGGGGCCCTGATGCAGAGAGAAGGAAAACAGTGGTGGAAGATCCTAGGGGCGGGAATTGTTGTTTGTCGTTGTTTAGTTCTTTAGTTGTGTCTGACTCTTTGTGACCCCATGGACCAGAGCATGCCAGGCACTCCTGTCTTCCATTGCCTCCCGCAGTTTGCTTCAACTCATGTTGGTAGCTTCAATAACAAGGAATGGAGAATTCATGCTAGGAGTCCCATGTCCTCCACACAAGTCCCACTCCCAGGCTAGGCTTCTATGTGCTTGCAAGGGTTCTGGCCTTTGTGAAGCTCATGTTTCTTGGGGTATATTTTTTTAGGATTGAGGAAAGCACTCTCTCTTATCTAACTTGACTGCTCCTGCCCCAATTGTACATGCAGATAACTGTTGATCTTAACTACTAAGGTGTGTTGCATCCACTCCAGAATATATTTCAGAGAAAGATTTGCTAGTATATGCAACTCAATTTTAGGATTGCCCAGAGCAGGGGTAGTCAACCTTTTTATACCTTCTGCCCACTAATGCATCTTTCTTGATGGTAAAATTTCTTTACCGCCCCCCCAGTGCTCGATGGGAGGAGGATTCAGCTTGTGCCGTAGAACCCCTTACTGCCCACCTAGAATCCTGAAACGCCCACCAGTGGGTGGTAGGGGCCAGGTTGACACCCCCTGGCTTAGAGGGTAAGTCCCATTAATTTCAGTGGACTTCTTTCCAGAGATTAGACTTCTTTCTCTAGGGTATATTTTCAGGGAATTTTTTGCTGCCCTGCTTCAATAAGTGGGAGCATGAGAACTCCCACTTCTTGTGCAAGACAACATGGAGCCTCATTCTGGATGTGCCAACTAAAAGTGTATCAGTGCCATCTGTTGTGCATGGGAGTGGAAGTGCTATACAGAGCACAGCTGGAGTCCCTGTGGCCCTCCAGATATTGCCCTATCAGCCACAGCCAGCATCACCAGTGGTCTGGATGGAAGATGGCAGTTGTGCTCTAACACCTGGAGGGCTGCAGTTTCCCCATCCTTGGCATAACCTTTCCTCTCCTACTGTGATATTGAATCCCAATGTGCTGTTTGCATTGGAAAAGGTTACCACTGGAGGAAATGGGAGCTCCTGCAGCAGTGCAAATTGCAGATGCATCAGGCCTGATCAGGTAAATACGGACTCCTTTAAGGGACAAAAGGGACAAAAGCATCAAGGCTCCTTTGCCTCAGATCACTCTCTCTACACCCGTAGTTCACTTTTTAAAAACAATTCATGCAGTTGCTGAATGTCGCTGTGCCTAGTTTGGCTCTCGGTCATGTTTTTATTGTCTCTTCTTATCGTCACAATTTAGGAAATTTAGATACATGCTTACTGACAAACTGATTAACTGAATACTTGGCTTATTACCACCCTTGCCTTGTTTAGCCTGTCTTTCAAACGTTATAAAATTTGAAGCGTTCAGAAATGGACCTCATTTCCGAGACAATTCCAGGGGTGCAGGGGCCTCACGGGGAGAGAAGAGAGAGAGAAGAAATCCCTCTTTCTGCTGAGGGGGCATATATGATTCCATGCATGCTTCACTTGCCAGGTTCTTAAGGACTTGGCCAAAATGCATTGACTTGGGGTCACAAGTTGTGAATGCATTTTGATTTCTACCTATGTGCTTAATCTACCAATCACTGCCCCTACTCTAGCTTTTAGTTAAGTGGTACTTGTGTAGAAATAGCATTTGGTGGATTACTTTCCTGTGTCCCTCCAATGCAGCTAAATGTAGGCTTAAAATTGTGAAAACTTGTTTTATCAACTTGTTGGAAAAGTGAACATAATCTTGAAGTGCCGGGAGGGGGGGGTGTGTCTTATGCTGTTAGATCTTTTTTCTTTTCTTTTTTTAAATTTAGACTTCTCAAAGGTGTATAAGTACATTAGAAATGTTTTACTCTGAGGATATGTAGCATTCCTGTAAAGGTTAAATCAATAAAAATGATTTCGCCACATTCCTGAGCATGGCTAGAACAGGTAGCCTGTTGTTTAAGGGACCCTTGAGTTTTTGGATCGCATCATTATGGTGCAGCAGAAAGGGTTTGCTCAAGGCGTGTTACTGTATGCAGAAATCCTGTATTTCTTCTGGAAGGTATCATCAGACTGAAAATATCAGATCACACAGGCAACTTACAACATTATCTTCAAACTTTGCATAGATGTATGTAAATTGTACTGTGCTTGCTATAAGTTGAATAGGAATTTTAGCATCCAGGAGGATGAAGATGCTTCAGTAGTTGATAAGAACCAGGTATGTGAAGGAGAGGAAGGGGATGGGGGGCAGGAGGAGAAGCGAAAAAAGAATCTTTTAAAACATTTTAGAGATGGTGAGAATCCTGGAAACAGATTTTGTTGCATTTTATCAGAGCCAGAAAGCTATTAATTGTTTCAATTATTTTTCATCTTTTGCCTGAGTAAATAAAACTGCCATCCACCAGCAGTTTGTCTAATACGTCTTGTGAGCTCTGTAAATGGTGTTTACATTTTTACTGACTTGTTTTTCTGTAATATGCAGGCAGTATTAAGGCAGTATTGACACATTTCCTTTGTGCTGTATTGAGTGGCTGCAGCATTTGTCTGCTGCCACAGAGTTACGTACATTTATTCAGATCATACCACTATATTTTGCGTTATAGCCAGATCATAATTCATTGATTAATGCCTCGATTGTACTCGTGTTTTACAACTGATCCTCTCTTTCCCCCTTCCATCTCTTTTAAAAACCCTTCTACATTTTAGGCTCGCATATTTTTAAAGCAAGTGTGCCAAAGTTGAAGGAGGTGGAGAAAAATTAACGGGAGTTGCTTTTTAGATGCATATGGAAAAGAAAGGTAAAAGAGAAAATAGTACTTCGCAAGCTCTGAATAAGCCAATAAAATATCTGTTTCTGAAAAGAAAGTCAAGGGATAACTTTATTCAGAATTGGAATGTTTCATCCTTGTAAGCAGAGAGAACTATGAGAGCCTGTGTGTGCACTGCAAATTTGCCTTAAAATTAACAGGGAATTAATGCTGTCACAGACCAACCTTTACTCAGAAGTAAGACCCACTGAATTAAAGGAGAAGGATCTGTAGGATTGCAGGCTCGGTCTAACGTTTACCAAAAATATATTTAATACTCCTTTGTTTGTACCACTAGAAATGAATGAATGAAAAATGTTTTATATACAGTACACAAACTTAAGTTACTCTTCTCATTATGCAGAACATCATTAGAAAATCTGTTTCATATATTATTTTTATAACAGACACAGCAACACTTTATACAGGAAATTATTATTGCAATGATTCATATGTTCAGAGTTTGCAAACAATTTATGTGACTTTCTAAAATAAGGACTTCTTTTACTGGATTAATCAGTCACTTTAATTAAAATTCCTTATGGATTTTTGGAGTCTGAAAACTGAGCTATTTTGGTTTAGTATTCCCTTCTTTGCTAAATAACTGTATGAAGCATGTTTTAAATAATAAAATGTCAATATACATCCCTGCTTGTCTTGGGTTTTTTATGTTTCTAATTTTGCAGTTTAGGGTTAGATAGGAAAAGGTTACAGGGTCACTGTGACATGATAAATGACAACAGTAACAACAAATTCTGTATGCCATCCTGAACTCGGGCACTGAATAGGAGTGAATTAGAAAGAAGTGAAATGAACTGAGTTCCCGTCATTGAAAACTCCTTAGGGGGGAGGAGGAGGAGGGAAGTTCTGCTAACGCATGAAAAGTTAGGCTCCCTGAGTGAGCCCTGGTCATTTTAAAGAAGGTGTTCACTGTTGTAATGGCTGCAGTTCTTGAGTCAAAAGGTTGTTTGAATTGAATCCTAATATTGCTTACAGCAAAGCTGGGAAGCTATAGGATTCTTTTGTAAATATAATTTAGTGAAATTTTGCTTCAGGGAAGCAAATAGCACTGATTAGTTTGGGAAATAAATACAGGGCCAACACTTGCGACCTGTGTGTCTCACAAGGCTGCTTTTATAGTGCACATTGTACATTGTTGAACTTCTGTTTCTCTAGTGCTCCACAGTGCTGCCCTAGGAAGCAGTCTTGTAGTGGTGCTCCGATTTTTCCATGTACAGTGTCATGAAAAGGGGTTTATCAGAAGAAAGGACACTTTGAGAACTTTTCGCTGAAACATGTATTCTAAATGAATAAATCAGGCACCCCCAAACTTCGGCCCTCCAAATGTTTTGGACTACAATTCCCATCATCCCTGACCACTGGTCCTCTTAGCTAGGGATCATAGGAGTTGTAGGCCAAAACATCTGGAGGGCCGCAGTTTGGGGATGCCTGGAATAAATGATTGTTTGGTGCAGCATATTTATAGGTCATTTCATGGTTGTGCGCTTGAAGGTGGTGGAATACTTTTCTTACCATTTCCCAGTTAGATACTGAAAAGTCTGCACTCTTCAAAATGGTTGTTTCTAAACATCAGCCCAACTGCAAGTATTTCATGGTGCAATCCGGGACCTGGGTACTCAGTGGTAGGTTCAATTGAATTTAATGGGGTTTATTCCCAGGTAAGTAAGTGCAGAATTGTTGCCTAATATTCAACTATGGTTATGTTATTTATCTCTTGCTTTGACTACTGCAATGCGCTCTACGTGGGGCTACCTTTGAAGGTGACCCGGAAACTACAACTAATCCAGAATGCGGCAGCTAGACTGGTGACTGGGATTGGCCACTGAGACCATATAACACTGGTCCTGTAAGACCTACATTGGCTCTCAGTACGTTTCTGAGCACAATTCAGTACTGACCTTTAAAGCCCTAAATGGCCTCGGCCCAGTATACCTGAAGGAGCGTCTCCACCCCCATCGTTCAGCCGAGGGCCTTCTGGCAGTTCCCTCGCTGCGAGAAGCCAAGTTACAGGGAACCAGGCAGAGAGCCTTCTCAGTAGTGGCACCCGTCCTGTGGAACGCCCTCCCATCAGATGTCAAAGAGAAAAACAGCTACAAGACTTTTAGGAGACATCTGAAGGCAGCCCTGTTTAGGGAAGCTTTTAATGTTTAATAGATTATTGTATTTTAATATTCTGTTGGAAGCCGTTCAGAGTGCCTGGGGAAACCCAGTCTGATGGGTGGGGTATAATAAATAAATAAATAAATAAGTAAATAAATAAATAAATATGTTTGCATCTCTGGTTTTTACATCAACCGAGATAATTGCAACCATGATAACGCCATTAAAGGTTTAGTGGAGTCTTACAGTTCTTCACACAAGAACATTCCCTTTATAGGTGAAGAAACAGAAGTGTAATAGCTTATTGTATTTTGAATAAAAATAAATGAGTTATGTAGCATTTTGTGTAAACTCTTTAGTTACCATTGAGTTTAATTATCATTTCTTTAGATGATTCCTATAACGTACTCTCAAGAAAATAAATCCTAACCAGGTAGCACAGCAGTGCAATTATCAACCATTTCTAGGAAAAACAAAATGAAGTGCAATTTAATTCATACCCTTTTTGTTTAATCTATAGAACTTTTTTAAAAAAACAAAACAAAAAACTTGGGGAATAGTAGCTTCCTAAGTCACACACAGAGTGAATGCAAGTTATTGGTATGCCTAAAGGAGCTTTCTGGGTTGCATTCTAAGATTAAGGATCCATTAGTGATTTGTTTATTTTTTACTGTAAGTATCAGGGTAGTTTGCTATACTGTACCTCCATGTGAACTACTAGAACAGGATTATTATGATGGAGGTACTTTAGGCCAGAAGGCACCAGATGCCGCGACCTTGGGTCTGGGTTTTGTTGGTGGAGGCCCTGGTAAAAATTTTCTATGCCAAAGGAGGCCAGCTGGTGGCGCCAATCAGAAAGGTCTATATCAATAAAATCCCTCCAATGTTGCTATACGGGGTGGAAATATGGGGGTGGAATTTGAAAGCACTCCAACGCCTGGAGCAGGACCGGCTCTAGGTAAGGTCCCGGTGGCGCGGTGCACCAGGGTGCCGGGCCGGGAGCTGGGGCGCAGTGCGGCTTTGCCGCGCGAAAACCAGGCAGGACGCTGCGAGGGCGGGGGTGCCGGAGTGATCTCTGCACCTCAGCCCAGGGCGCCTGACCTGCTCCAGACTGCCCTGGCCTGGAGACCCTGCAAAACCACCTGGCAAGAAAGATCTTGGGCCTCTCTAACGGGACCATATCCGCCCAACTAAGAATGGAACTGGGACTGCCATCTATCGTTGCAAGAGCCCACATCAGGATAATCACCTACTATATATCTCTTGCAGAAGCCCCAAATTCGACTCTAGCTAAACAAGCCTTTCTAGCCTTTACTGGTAGCCGCATTTGGTCCAAAGGCATGGAGACTATCTGTGAACGCTATTCCCTCCCAGATTTTTCCGCTCTGATCGCTTGGGACAATGACAAAATCCGTAAATGGATTCTAGACAGAGACGAAGCGCTGGACCTGGCTCTATCCAATGCGGCCAACCTATCCACGTGGTTTCCTCGCGTGAAGGCAGTAAGATCTATGGCTCACTATCTGAGTGACCTGACGAACCCTACGCAAAGAAGGGCCGCTTCCACTCCATTCCCACAGCGTTCCTATAGGGTATGTTTTCCAACACTCCCCCCGACCTTCGAGCCTGCCCATGTAACAAGGGAAAGATAGAGGATTTTATCCACTTTTTCTTTCACTGCCCCCTATACGACGCAATAAGACCGAGGCTTCTTCTACTAATTCCTCCGCTCATTGCCTTGGAAGATGACCGCATGACATTTCTATTGGTGGACGCTAACCCCAGGGTTACCCGCGGAGTGGCCATTTATATCTTGCAGGCCCTGAAACTCAGGGCTCTTTTGACAGGCTACCTTTCTCTAGACTCGACAAAACACACATGATATGTCATAGTTTTTACCAAACTCTGTTTTATATAGCATGATTTTATATTCGCTGTTTTGCAAGTGAATTTTGATACATTCTCTGTATAATAGTGGTAGGTTACCGCCTGGATCCTTTATGTGCTATGGCCAACCGGCTAATGCAATAAAATGTTGTTGTTGTTGGTGCCAGACTTGCTGACCACTTGGGAACTCAACATGTGCTGCCTCAAATTCCATGAAAAAAAGGTTGTATAGAAACAGAGTGAAATGAAAGAAACTTATTTAGCGACATTACTGTGTGTTTGTTGGAGCAAAAATAAATGTTGAATATGGATCCCATAATAAAGATTATTGTTCTAGTAAAATAGGCCAAATTTACTTATTGCGAGCCTTTTTCCTTTCCTAGTTCCCTAGTTCCTAGGGTTGGTTCCATAACATTGCATATGTATATATTTCATATACTGTATATCCCTTCGGCTTATGTGTAAAGCATGGTCGTTCATTTTATTTGGCACACAAAGGCTTAAAATAACTGGTGTTAGTATTACTGATGGTCTAACCCAGGCATCCCCAAACTTCGGCCCTCCAGATGTTTTGGGCTACAATTCCCATCATCCCTGACCACTGGTCCTCTTAGCTAGGGATCGTGGAAGTTGTAGGCCAAAACACCTGGAGAGCTGCAGTTTGGGAATGCCTGGTCTAACCTGTCCTTTTTCTGCCATGTGTTCCTAAGTGTGTTCCTCTTAGCACAGTGGTACCTCGACTTACAATGGCAATCCGTTCTGCGGCGCTCTTCGTAAGTCAAAACCTTCGGATGTCGAAGCATCCATTTTGCGCATGCGCAAAGCGCGATTTTGCGCTTTGTGCAGGCGAAGACCATGTGTGCTGCTTCCACGCAGGTGCAGAATGCGTATGTGGCGAAAAAACTTCCGGGTTTGCCGACTTCGTAAGTTGAAACCTTTGTAAGTCAAGGCATTCATAAGTCGAGGTACCACTGTATTTGTGTGTGTGGCTTTCATGAAGTGATTTAAATACAGAATGTCTGATCATAATGAGATAAATAAATAATATTGCTTAATGGTTGGAATAAATATGGGAGAAATGACCACGTACATTTCCACTCTTGCAGGCAATAGCCTTTTTGCAATATGCTTTCCAAATAATTTTAGGAGGGAAAATAATTAAATATATTGTGTGTACCAAAGCCACTTGCTCAGGGATCCTCAATACATTTCATTTGGAAACCAGTATCATTGGTTATATGAATTTGTTTTCAGGTTACTGTTCCTAATCAGTTGGGCTTCCTTCCAAGGAATGCATTTTATCTTGGCGTGTTTAGCAATGCGCCTAAACCTATGAGTTGGGGGATGGTAAATCCCATTAATTTCAGTGGGAAAGTGCTTAGAAGTGTGCATTTATGATTATGGCCCATGATGCAGCCCATGTCTATATCAAAAATACACAGTAACAAATTCATTACATTTGAATGTCTGCCAAAACATGTTTGCCATAGGGTTGTGGTTGTTTTTTACTTTAACACGTTGAAAGTTAAAAGCTATTTTTAATTCTAAAGTGTCTGACTTTAATGATTGTATCACCTCTAAAAAACAGACAGCAGAGGAAATAATAGTTTTAAGCTTCACTTAAAATAATTAAGATTAATTTTTTAATTATGATAAAAATATTTTTGACAAACTTGAAAATATATAAAACTTATTTTAAAAGTGCAGTATGGATAAATTTATGTTGAGAGAGGATTGAGATTCTTCATCTGACATAATAGACAAGTAATTCTTAGCTTTAGAAAGAGTGAGCTAACATAAAATTGAAAATATCTTTGGTACTTTTCTCATAAGGTAAAAGGTAAAGGGACCCCTGACCATTAGGTCCAGTCGTGACCGACTCTGGGGTTGTGGCACTCATCTCGTGTTACTGGCCGAGGGAGCCGGCGTACAGCTTCCAGGTCATGTGGCCAGCATGACAAAGCCGTTTCTTTTTTCTTTTTCTTTTCTTTTTTATTAAGGGTTTTCTTGGTTTACAAAGATATATGCAATGTCTCTCTTAGCATTGTTACAAGTCAGTTTCATTTGTCGAGATATTGGTGAGGAGAGGGGAAGGAAAGTAGATTGGGGGGGGGGGGAGGAGGAACAACCATATCCTAGGACAAAGCCATTTCTGGCCAACCAGAGCAGCGCACAGAAACGCCATTTACCTTCCTGCCAGAGTGGTACCTATTTATCTGCTTACACTTTGAGGTGCTTTCGAACTGCTAGGTTGGCAGGAGCTGGGACCAAGCAACGGAAGCTCACCCCGTCGCGGGGATTCGAACTGCCGACCTTCTGATCGGCAAGCCCTAGGCTCTGTGGTTTAACCCACAGCACCACCCACGTCCCCATACACAGATCAAATTGGAAAACTAGATTTTGTAGCATAACTATTTTAAACATATCATTTAACCTAAATAAATCCTACCATTTCTCCATGAATTGGAAATTACTCTCTCACAGTAAGTTAATCGTCAGACGTCTATGCAAAGCACAGCCCTTCTCCACCACCCCCTTTCTCCAAATCTCTAGGGCAAGTTTGTAACGAAATAGGAAGCTAATAGCTACAGGTTGAAGCCCCGAGCAGCCAGTGGGATGAAGGATGACTTTTCTCTTTTGGGGGTGTTTGATGTGTGTGTAGGAAACATGCATGAATAATGGATACTTCTTTAAGTGATGGTGTTAAAACAGCTTTATGCTGCAGTAACTATTATGTAAAAACATATTTTTACTGATGCTGATCTTTAAAATGTTACTCTTAGTATGCATGTGTGAGAACTCACTGCTAGAATCCAGCACAATGTTAAGTGAGTGTCAGCTCAGTAGCTTCTGTGGGCTTAACAACAGAACTCTCACACACTATGTTCTTTTATTTTATCATATTGTTAGGGTATTATTATAATTTTCTGTTGATGTTTGATGTTATAAACTACCTTGAGTATGCCTTCTGATGGGGTAAAAATCTATTAAATAAATTAAATTGTGACCACTATTACTAGCGGCTTGTTCATGAAAGGAAATGTCATTAGTCTAAAAACAAAAACACCTGAGCCCTGCACTTGGGAGTAGCTTCAGGTGGAGGGAAAGGATGGGGACACAACTTGGGGGCTGCAGCCAAAGAACAAGTCATCCATTGAACTCCCACGGACTTGTGGAGAATGGCAGTCCTGGTCAGTGGTATAATTCAAATGGAACTGGTACAGCTTTGTAACCAGAGAGTGAGAGCGAGAGAGTCTCAAAAATTATGTGGCTATCTCTTATCTGTGGACAGAAGCCTGTGGTTACAGAAAAAGCCTGGAATTTTTGAAGGAAAAATCTTACTGAAGAAAATGTGTCTCCCGATTTGTCCTCAGTCACCAAACACATGAAAGCAAGTCATAGCTTGTCTAATTAAACACCCAAGTCAGTCTGAATAGGATTGCACCCTGATACATACTTTTCTAAAAAGTCTAATTGGGAGTATTAAAACAAAAATCCTGAGAAGAATATGCATGTTTGAAAGTGTAAGAAGAATACTTGGTATTGGTGTTTTTTTACATTAAAAATAACTGCCCTGGGAAGGTTGGATCCCCAGAAGCTTAAAACGTGACAGGTTTACCTTTCCAATTTCGCTGTTACCTTGAACGTCCTCAGTAACATGTTAGATTACATCATGCTGAAGGGGCTGCTGGGAGTTGGAGTCTTAACAACCTCTGGAGGGCCACAGATTCCACCCCCCCATCTCCTCTAGGGCATAGCAAATGAGCTGGCTATTGTAATGCTTTATTAAATTACGCATATTCAATGAGTTCTCTCAATTATGCAATATCACCTGCAATAGCCAAAGTAGGATTTTCCTGGATACCAATAGCAAGAATATTTTTTCTGTGATTCCATATCGTGATTATTAGTGAAGCTTGGAAAGGGAGAGGTTACAATACAGTATGTCTGGTCCTGGGGCCTATAAAAGCTTGTCCTCAACAGTTCCTTCAGGATGCTTTTCATTGCCTTAAAAAAAAAAATCCCCATGTTGGCAACGCATTAGGAATTATTTATGCAGTTAAGGTACCTGACACATGTAGCCTGCAAATTTTTAAATGAAATTGAGCCTTTCATGCTGCAAACTGAAACACACTTTCTAGTGGGTAAGCTCCAGGGAACACAGTGGGACTTGGGTTAACATGTCTAGGGTTGTGCTGTTAAAAATGTGACTAAAATAGTCCATCCCACTGAAGAAACAAAACTGAAATATTCTGCTAAATGCATGCTGTAACAACATTATTAGACCACCCCCTATGAAATTACAGTGCATATCAGGATTTTCAGTGGTACTGTAGTGGTGGCAGAGTCTTTTAAATATTTCTGGTCGGCTAGCTAACACAGCCTCCCAGCTTTGACGTTTGTCCATTTTATAAAGGAATTTGAGGTGTTACCCCTCCTTTGACTTCAGTTTTCAAGTATGCACTGGTGCATCATTAATCATAGGAAATGCAAAAATAAATAATATAGTTCCCTTGGATTTTTCATGTGAATACTTACCTTTTCCCTTTCCCCCCTTTTTTGTATATACAGTTGAGGTATTTTGATAACCCCTAACCTTTACTTCAACAAGGAGGTACAGTATAAAAATATTACCACAGTCTTCATATGAGCAGCTCTCTCTAAGAAAACCTCCAGATGAATATTTATTGGGAGGGGGGAGCAAATGTTTCTATACCGACCGACTTAGCTCAGCCTCATTTCTATATTTTAGACCACCAGTGTATAAAATTAAAAGCACATGGATTTTGAATCACTAGAAAAGGTTTGTAATTGATTAGCGCTGTATGAAAGTACTGGGGTAGAGTAAGTTTTGATTTGTGAATGGTTCTATTCAATAAAGATTAATCCTGTATGCCTGATAAAATCTTAGTCTCTCCTGTGAATTAGCTTTTTTTCACTTGTTTGTTTAACTGTCAAATATTCTGGTGGTTTTTTTAAAATAAACTAACTGGAACATTTCTCTTCTTTACGAATTTTACATCAGATTGCGCTATAAGGAAACTGCCAATGCTCATGGAATCATTAAATCAATTCATTTTGTTGCTTATACCGTATTTGATATCTCCGTATATAAAAATAAAGATGGTCTGTATGGATGCAGAAGAAGATGAGGCTTCATTGTTAAATGTCTCCCCCACCTTCCCCCACCCAGATCTCTTGGGTATACTATATGCCATATGCATACTTGGTTTCATAGTAACGAGGTAGGGGATTTTAAAATATTAGAACGGCTATATTTCCCTTAAATTGCCTGAAGTTTGCATCTGAAAGTACTGTTTTATTTCAAGTATAGCAACACATTCAGGTGCCTACTGTCTGTTGGGAAAGCATGAATACTAACCAGCGGTAACTCATCTGTTTTCGTATTTCAGGGAATATGTAACTTTTGAAGGAATCATTATATAACACTTGAAAAGTAAATAAACTGGTGATTTATTTTTATTTACGTATAAGCAGCATGTTGTGCATGCTGACAGATGAGTTGTAAATTGTGAGCATACTCTGGCAGGAAATTTCTCCAGCACAAGCCCCTTTGAAAGGAATGGGAGCTGCTGAAGAGCCACTAGTGTGCTCCATTCCTTTGAATGAATCCCAGGGTATAGGCCGCCAACAAATGCAGGATATATTGACTACTGCTGCTACATGTACAATAAATTAACAAGCTCTTAATTTAAGATAATATAACCCAAGGCCAAAACATGGCCTTTACATAAGATTATTATGTGGAATATTTTGAGCAGAGGATGCAGTTACTGGCACATTCCTCAGACAGGACACCATGTTTTAATGGTTGCATGGAACGGCCATCAGTTGCAAACGGAGGAAATCGGATGCTTCCTTTCTATCCCCGATATCATTTTTGGTTAATTCTATAACTGATAGCTGATAATTAGGCTGATGAGGAAATGGTGGCTGATTGGAACAGCCCAGAAGGAAATATTGTGGAACTGAATGCAGCAAGAATAAGGCAGGGCCACCAGATGATGGTACAGATTCCCAGTGTGAATCATAATAATTCCAGAATGCATATCTGCTGCCTCTATTTCTCTTTTAAAAGACAGCAAGTTAAACAGAAACAAATAGTGTTCCCCTGTCTAAGCATTGTGCCTGTCAAATCACCCAGCAGAGTTAGTATCTTCCCCCCTAAATAGAATTGTTATTGCTTGTTTCTGAGGTGGTGTGTGCTTGGCCAGCCTTATTTAAATGCGGTGGGCTTGGAAGGATATTTTGCTCGTGTCCCCAGACCTTCCAGGTCGTTTAAAGATCCACCCAAATTAGGTGAATTAAGCAGCCAGCACTACATGTTAGGAAAATTTAGCCAACTATATTTCTTGCAATCTCATTTGGGATGTTTAAAGCAGAAGAAAGTTCACATATATGTGTTTCCTGTTGTAAACACTGGGATAATGTGGTCTGCCTACACTTGCGCTGTGCTTCATTAAGGCAGAGGTTTGGGTGAGAAGAAAAAACCTTGCTGCTTTTAAAAGCCTCAGGTTTTTCTGTTGCTATATTTTAGCATGCTGGCTATCTAATTACAGTGTAACTCAGTGTGACGAACTTCAAGAAAGTGGGTTCTGAAGCATAGGACTATGTAATGCATCAGATGTGTTTGTATATCAGGAATGAAATAGGTCCCTCTGTCCCATGAGTAGAAGAAGCCTTGCTTCATGTCTAATTGTGCTCACAGATTGCAGTGGATTCATAGGCTTCAACAAGAGCCGCTTGGAATAACGTGCAAAGGAGGAGGAGGAGGAGGAAAGGGAACTCCAACCACCAGCCAGCAGATACAATGCAGCTCAATGTGCATTTCCAGTAGGAATCAGGGTGGTGGTTTTTTTCTTCTTAGAAGGAGCAAGAAAATTCATTTGCTTACAACCCAACATAGTTTCGAACTAAAATGGACAACGTTAAGAAACTACTGTAAGTGATTTGCATTTCCCACCTCATGTATGTTATTGCTGTTGTTTAGATACTTTTGAACAGGTAGTTTTGTAGCATTTCAAAAGAGGCAAAACATCTCTGACCACTGGTCAAAGGACTATGAATGGTCTTTGAGATTGGGCAGTGTTTTACTGCATCTTTGGAAGCTAAATCTCAGCTGCACTATAAACTCAGTAGTTTCCCAGTTTCCCAGCTATATTATGTATTTTTTAATAAATAAGTAAATAAATAAAATTGGCCATTTTTATTTCATGTGGTATTTATATATGTACTGACATAATTTCAAAAACAGATCTTAGACAGGAAAGTTCAAAGGGCTGTTAGAGGTGCTGTTTTAAAGCTTGAGAACTTTCTTCATGTTTTGACATTCACATAGGTGGACTATATCTGCCGATTAAACTTCTTATCCCAAGATGGTATTTTAAGATGTCTACTTTAAGAGGCATGCTTTGCAGAGCTTCTTTAAAAATATTACTACTGTTGTAGAATCCGACTCATCTGCTGCATCTTTGTTCTCTATTGCTACTTCCTAGTTGTGATGCCAAGGGGTTTATTAGCTTGTATGCACGCTTATTTAGAACAGCATAACTGAGTCCCTGTAACCTGATGCATTTGTAAAATTGTTTTCTTATGTAGGGGAAAAAACACAACTCTACAGAAACAAATTCTAAATATATTCGGTTCTATATACACTATGACCTTGGAAGTAAGTTTCAATTGAAAACAATAAGATTTACATGCACTTAAAGCATAAAATTGAGGTGCTAGTTCGCATGTGTGTGAATGAAATATTATATGGCTATTTTTCCTTGCCTTAATAATTTTCGTATGATATTGAGTACTGTGGAAATGAACCCCAATAGCCTGCCGCAATGACTTTTGTGACATTAGAACTCTCAGAGAGCTGCTGCCTTTCTTTTAGGTCCCATGGTTAGCATATTTGCTCTAAATTCTGAAATCTGATTTTACTGCTTGGTCCATATATCTATGCACAACACGTAGCGAATCACAGAAAGATGAGGCACACCTGCTAACTGAGCAATAGTGGTTACAGTAAAGTATATTAACTCCCAACTGTGCTTCCCATTTTTTTAAAAAAATAAAAATTAAGAATGTTGCCATCGTGTTTATTTTCACTTCATTCAAATAGTGGTTTTAAAGAACAAGGTAAAATGTAAGCAGCAAACCATTTGTCGCAATCAGTAATATTTTGTAATATGTGAAAAAACCAGCACTTACCCCAGAAGAAGTTTTGCTGACAAGGTGTCACTGAGCTGAAGAGACTGTTTGATGCCATTGTTTTCCCCTCCCGTCACAGAGTGTGTTATCTCCTGGTGCAAATGCTGCTTGAAGCCTTATACTGAAATCACAAACCATAGCCAAACTTTGTTTCAGTTTCATAGCATGCCTGGGGTACATAGGTTCTATACTTTTCTCCTCTTATCAAAAAATTCTGAAACGCTGGTAAGATGTGAAAAGCAAAGCAAAGAATGAAAAAAGGAAAAGAAAAGAGAAAGAAAAGAAGCAAATATTTGACAGATCTACTATTACTGAATAGACTGTGGTTTGAGAGCACTTACTGACTTTGTTGGTCTCGGTGGCTGCTGTTGACCTGTTGAGATTAACCATTTAAAAACCAAAGGCTTCTTGCAGCGTCCTTCTGGAGAAAGTTTGCACCGCACTTGTGGTTCTGTGGTTGTTTGTGAGGCGAATGAAGCATTCACACAATCCAAAAAAGCAAAAGCTTTTAAAACTCCTTTTTTTTGCAAGCACTGTTACTGGAGAGACAGAATCATGTGGTTTGTGACATCATAGTAGTCAAGTAAAGAGGGACTGCCCAACACTGTGGCTTTTCCTTTCCTCCCCCCTTTTAAAGTTTGACAAAAGCCCCGTGGTAAGGCCCTTCCTGGCATCCAGAAGGATATAGCTTTTTAATTTTTGTGACTCATGAGGATTTGGAGAGCATACAAAATGCTGAAAGAGCATAAACTTCTGTGCCGTTTAACGCATATGGACAGCAGAACTTCATTTATACTCTCCAAGTTTTCCTGCCTCTCTCTCTCTCTCTCTCTCTCTCTCTCTCTCTCTCTCTCTCTCTCTTTCTTTCTTTCTTTCTCCCTCTCTTTCTCCCTCTCCCCCCCCCTTTCCTTATTGTGTCTGTGGAGAAGTATACAGTACCAGAATTGGCACAAATGTCTGTGTGAAATTCTGAACAACAGTGATGATTTACAATAATTTACATCTTTGGATTGTATCACGATCTTTGGGTCTGCTTCCTATTTGCTGGTTCGCTGGATTCCCTTCTGTTTTTCTTTTTCTTCTTGTCTTCCTCTGCTTGTGAATCTGTAACTCATTGTAAGAAACTTTACCTTTCCTCAAGTTCTACCATCAGACTGCTTACTGGGGGCTGTGTTTTTGGGGCTATAATTGGCTGTCACTGAAGTGTTAGTCTGGGGATTCCTTTGCAAACCTTAAATCATGTCTGTCTAGGTTACGTGCTCCCAAGGCTAGTTGGCAGCTTTATGTAATGAACATTAAGTGCAATTATATTTCAGCCTTTTCTGTTTCGTAGAGATCCTGTCATCTGCATATTGTGACTTGCACATTTTAAAGCAGAGACAGGGAGGATGCAACATACGAGATATTTGATACAACTTGTGATAGTAGTTAAAGGGAGATGTACTTAATGCATTTGAGAGAAAAGGAACAGTGCTTGCTTTTCCAAAAGGAATTTCTCTTAACAGATTTCGGCAGTCAAGGGGAATGCTTGCTTTGAAAGTGAGCACAGATCTGGTACATATGCTCAGGGTGGGCACTTAGGCATGCACCTTTAATATGGTCTCTTTAGATGTGTCAAAATACAGTTGCCTACCAGAAACTTCAGCTATGCTAGTGCATATAGTTAAAATGAATGTAGTGTTCTGTGTATAATTTGGGCTTCAAAAAATAAAATTGCAGGATGCTGTGCACACTACAGAATAACATGCAGAGACACCGGCATGGTAGTGTTTTGATTTGCTCATTTGTGTTAAGAACAAAATTGGAAACATCTTTGAGAAACTGTATGTTCCCTGGCCTTGTTCATTTGTTTTTATAGCTTATTTTGTTAAAATGGTCACAGGGTATTGGTAGTTTATTTACATAGATTTAGCAACATTATTGGAGATTGAGCTAATTGTGGCAAAATACTGAGTGGTGTCCACTTTCTAAGTGTTCTCTAACATTTGCCTGTGACATTTCTCAGATGCATAATATTTGGCATCTTTCTGTTCCACTTGCTCTCTTAACAGGATAGCAACTGGAAATGCCAGACAGGAAAGTGATGCTGGGGGTGATGTGGGCTTGTAAAGTACATGGGGTGGGGGTGATAATGGATCAGGAAGAGTGAAGGGGGGACGGGGCAAAAACAGGACGCACTGGAGGGCGGAAATGTACATTAAATTGTAAACACCTTATATTGGCCACAATTTATTACATTTATTTATGCACATAATTACTTTTCCTCTCTGTTTTTAGAATGAGGTACATTGAATTGTTCTTGGATTGCCAGCGTGCTTATGGTAATCTCTTACCTCCCCTCTTAAGACCATCATCTAATGCCTGAATTAGCTTGCACAAAGAAAGTCAAATCATTTGAAATGTGACACAATCAAATGAAGTAATAAAAATTATATAAATGATGTAAAAGATATGTACTTGTTACTGCTCGGTCCTATGCGTGGTAACTTGGAAGTAAGCCACACTAAATGTGCCCAGGATTTCATTCTTTACCCAGCAATCCTAAACATGTCTGCTCAGAAGCAGGGCCCATTGAATTCAGTGGTGTTTATTCCTAGGTAAGTGTGTATAGGATTGCAGACATAGTAAGCAGATTTTATTTGTGAGTGTTGCTTTGATTGAAATTTTTTTGATAAATAAAGTTGTAGTTAAGCTATACCCTGACTTATTAATGAAATCCACAGTTCTCACAACAACCTGACTATATAATTTTAAATAACTTGCATTCTATAATTGCTCATCAATTTAAGTGCCGCTGTTTATGTCACTTCAGTGTATTTCTTCATATTTCCTTCTATATACTTTGTCGAATGTTATGGCTTTGAAAATCTAGTGCTCCCCCTCCCCCCTCGCTGATGATATTGCCCTATTGAGTTGACTTTCTGCATAGTCTTTGCTGAGGGAGGCAAGGTGGGTGTAAACATAACAAAAAAAAAACTTTTGTTCTACTGTGTAATTGAAATATGTATTTCAGTATACTGGTACTTTTTGCAGTTGTATTTTTCATTCCTTTGTTGTATTGGATTCCTTATTTGCTCTCATCAAATCAATAACTATGCTGAATAAAATTTTATAAGAGCAATGGCAAATTATCTGTTGCACTTAGATATAAGCACTATTTTATGATTTGTCTCATCAAAAATGGCTTGTGCTTCTTGGAAAGGAAGAATGAGAGGCATCAACATGTAGAAAAAAATCTTCATAATTCAGCTCATTTTTATTTTTAAAAGAGCTTTTCAGTGATAAATATATAATTTTAATTCCAAAGTAGAAATACTTGTGAACCATCATCAGTGATAGTTTCATTGTTTCATTCAGAAATCATCATGAATGATTGTCTCTCTAAGAACTTAGAGAAATTGCAGAAATTTAGCAACTTAGTAGCAGCAACTGCAAAAGTGGGCTTTTTGGTATCTCTATTTTTTCTTTAATATTAAATATTTGTTTTTATTAATCGAACTGGCCTGTTGGTGCGTTTGACCATAAACTGAGGCATGAGGCAGGCGGTCGGAATGGAAGTAGCACATCAGGTATATAACCTGCATTCCAGCAGGTAGAGGAATCTGGGAGATCATTTGCCACCTGGTGCTAAAAGCAAATGCAGAAAAGTAATCTGTGCAACTGGATTTGCTGTTTTGCTATGAAATCACGAATAAGTTGACTGTTTGCCACTTATATAGCCACTTGAACCACAAAATGTTCAAAATTTGGAAAACCTGTAATCTTCACTTTTTGCATGGTGTTTAAACATTCTCGTGTGTTCACTTTAAACAGTGTGTGTGTTGTAAATGGTATGTTTAAAAAGTTTATTTGTCCCAAAGAAGTTTGTTTTTATAACAAGTTTAGGCAGGGGTTTTTTGGGCTACTTATCCTTGTTTTAATATATAGACGATGATTCCAATTTTGCCACAATAAGTAACAGAGACACAAACTAGCAGACATGACTGTTTAAGTTCAGACTCCATCAGAGTTGACTGTTTAAAGGCATAAAATGACTTTATCGCTTTTCTTTGTACTCTAGCATTCTCAGCAAATGAAACTTTTTATCTTATAATTGTCCCTTCTTAATTTATTTAGCATACTACTTCAAGTTGTAATGTATAATTATAGTATTTCAGCATTTTGCATCAACATGTTTCTGCTGGGACTTGAACTGACAATTGTGGAATAGATTAGATATTGCCAACGGTGTGTTTGTCATAGGGAAAATAATACTTTCACCCCAAATACAAGACAACTAACTGGAGTACTTCTGTTACAATTAGTTGCCTAAATCAGAGGTGGCTTTTAAGAGCTCCCTCTGCCTTTGAAGGTGTTCTATGCATTCAAGGAATCTTAGGGCATTTTCTCTCCTTAGAGTGCTCTTTCATTCCCCTTACATTTGTATTTCCCTTTCTGCTTACATATTGAATAACCTAGCACCACTAAAAGGTTAATTGCAGAAGCTGGATGAAATGTAAATTTATAGGATTTCTCTCTAGTATATTGACGGGGTTTTGGATTAGAGTATTATTATTTTTGCTGTGCATTCTATTCTAGTTATTTTTTATCACATTTGTATCCTTCCAAGGAACTTAGGGTGGCATAAACTGATTTCTTCAATGATGTTATCATTGCAACAACACTGTGGGATGTTAGGGTGAGAGTTATTGACTGGCCCAATATCACCCATTGAGCTTAATGGCTGCCCAAGGGATTTGAACCTGTCTGTCTCTGGTCAGCGTACAGTATTTTTTGAACACCATTGCAGTGACATTCTCACTGCATCACATTAACAATTTGGCATTAAAGATTAGTTAAAATGGGCACCCCTAAAATAGATCAAGGTCTCATCCAAGCAGTAATTCTTTTGAAAATTATTGAGAGAAAAAATGTTTTTTCTTTAGAAGACAGGAAGCCGCCACATATCGTAGTCAGACCACTGGTTTATTTAGCTCAGTATTGTCTACTACAGGCATCCCCAAACTCCAGCCCACCAGATGTTTTGGACTACAATTTCCATCTTCCCCAACCACTGGTCCTGTTAGCTAGGGATCATGGGAGTTGTAGGCCAAAACATCTGGAGGGCCGCAGTTTGGGGATGCCTGGTCTACTCTGACAGGCAGCAGCTTTCAAGGGATTCAGGCAGGAGTTTCTCTCAGCTCTACCTGGAGATGGTAGGGGTTGAACCCGGGACCTTCTGTATGCAAAGCAGATGCTCTGCCGCTGAGCCTGGGCCCTTCCATGGCTCCTCTTCTCCCAGGCCATAGTTCATCTATTTGCAAGTGCAGAATGGCTTCTCAGACAGAGAACGGAGGGAGCCCAGCCTATTCTTTCCCCTCCAACTTGACTGTTCTTTGGGGGAAATTAGGGATAGTATGGGGTCATTTTTGTCACCTCATTGGAGGAAGGCTTGAGATCTCTTCTCCCCCTTTTGACATGCACAGCTTCTGAAGTATAGCTGAGACTGGCAGGAGGGGTGCCTCCATAAAGCTTCAAATCTGCAAGACACAAATTTTCTATCCTTGTGTTCAATCAGTGCACAGGGGAAATGGAGTCATGTTTTTTGTTCCTACATCAGAAGGACAGGAGGTGAGAATGGGCTCTTAGCTCATCCAGCTGCACATCCACAGAGGGCATGAAGACGTAGCTGCAGGCAGGTGGAGGCTGCACCAGGGGCTGTGTTTCTCCTTGCCTGCTGCATGTGTTGAATGGGCCCAGACCTGGGGACTTGAGAAAGGAAACTCTCTCTGCCTCCTGTTATATTAGGGGTGTGATGGGGAGACAGCGTGTGTAATCTGCTGAATCCTCTGGAGAGAGGGACTTCTGAGGAAGCCTCCAAGTTCCTGTGTCCTACTAGGCTGTGGTCAGCAACTCTGACATCTGCTTCCTCAAGACTCTTGACTCCTCCAGCTGAAACTCAGGAGCTGAGGCTGGGGAAAATGTCCAGCTTCTCCTGTGTTTTACTTGGCTGGAGCATAAGTGGCGCATTCACCCTCACATCATTTCCCAAAGGAAAGGAGCCATCCTTATGAACTTTCCAGCTACTGGAAGAGAGAGCAGCAGTTCGGCTTCTGAAGAGCTCAAGTGATCCATGTGAGGATTGTAACCTTAATTTGCAATGAGCGCTTCTTTTCTATTAACCTGACATTTCAGGGACAGAGTTTGTTATTAGATGGCAAACATTTTAACCCTTATGGCCAGACAGCTTACTGTGTGGTTTGTGCTGGGCCATTTTCTCATCTCACGGGTTCACTGTGAAAATAACTCTGCGTGCTAAATGTGCACTAGAAATAGTGGCAGAAATTCCACATTTTCTTGTCATTGTTCTTACAAATTAATGCATTTTTCTGTGCGATTATTTTTTAGTATTTGTAGACTGTGTTAACATAGATTTTTATTCAAATACAGTCCTACTGGAAGCAGTTAGTTGGTTCAAGCCACTATCTTTTTTGCATTATCCTCCAGTCTTATTTTTCGTTCAGACAGAAAATAAAGTCAACTTTGCACAAAATACGGGAAACTTTTCTCTCATAACAGTTGAGGATGTGGCTAGGTTAAAGCAGGAAACTGCTACCCACAATGCAATGTTACTTACACTACCACTTAATAAAATTTATTTCAAACATGCTACTGACAAAACCAAAGAAAAATAATATCCAAACTATGCTAGTTACTACTCTAAATATATCTTGGGAAAAGTGAAAGTAATCTATGGAGCCTTTTAGCTCAGTGGATAGACTGCTGCCAATAATTAAAGTACAGGAGTTTTCTCAGAAACTGGCAGACAACTATTTTAGATAACCTTGTCCCTAGAAAATTGGGCAACCCTTTTAATTTTCTCTATGAGCATTGTACTAATTGCTGGATGGAGAAGGAAGTATGTGATGGCTTATGGATATTTAAATATAATTTGAATTTGCTTTTTGAATCTATGCATTGATTTTTGATTTGGTACTTTGAATTTATTTTCTTTTGCCATAGTCAGTTCCCCAACATCTTCAGTCCTTAACAGGTTAATATTTGAACATTTTGGCCAGTTTCTGTTCTGACATGGAATTTTTTGTGTTTTGTGTCTTGTGTTCAGAAGGAAGATTAAAACATCCACTTTACTCTTTTCACCCCCTGCCCCAATAACCCTCTCTAACCCTGCCATCATCTGATTCTACAAACAGATATTTTTTAATAAGATAGTTGATGCAAGAAGTGTCTCCATGTCCGTTAACGATGCCTCCAAAAGTAATGTTCCAGCGTAATCTCTGTGAATAAATGTTTCTTTTTATTCACATCATTACCGTACAAAGATGATGGCATGGTTTTTCTGCATAGGTCTGTGTGCACATTAAGGGTGATTCTCTTAAGGAAGAATTTTGAAGTGTTTCTTCTATAGTTAAGGGGGTCTTATCAAGAACAGCTGCTGCCGTTCTGTGGATCACACCCATGGACTCCTGGTGGTCTGCTGCACAACGTTCTTCAGCTTTGACAGGTGAGACAGAGACTCTCCAGTGCCACTGCTTTTGGATGACTCTAGCTGTGGTTGGAGAAAGTGCATCATGCCAAAATATATGGGTAAGACCACACACAGTCTTTAAAATAGTCATTGTAAGCTTATTTTTAGGCAATATAGTTCTTGACAGTTCTTTAAGTTGCATGCCAGTTTCACTGCTGCTTATAGGTTTTTTCATTTATTTTAGTAATTGCAATTGCAGATTTCAATCTGCATTTGTAAATCTACCTCACAGCATTTGCACAGGGGAAAAATACAAGCTAATTCCTTTAAAGCCTTGATAGAGATTCAGGTTGAAATATTATAGCTGAACGTTCATGTTACCCATAGTTTTCTGTCAGGAATTTAACATTGAAGCCCTTCCTTGCAGAGGTGTAGTTAAGCAATAAACATTTGTTCCTGGCTTCAGATTTATACTTGTTCCAGATGCTTCAGGTTTATTGTAAAAGATGCATAGTTAGGACACAGACATGAAAACTGTTCAGTAGAATTAATAGAAATAATTTTTAAATATTCTAATGGCAGATACTGTAGTATCACAAGAAACTGCTTTTGAATTGTCTATGACATATTGAGACTATACTTGACAGCTAATAGGTGTTCTGCCTGGTAGATGTATTGGCAGACGGAACTTATTCTACCCTGCCCCCCAACCGCCCCCCCAATATTACAATGATTTAAATGTCCCAGGGACATTCAATAAGATTTTGAGATGTGGGTAGCAGAAACCACTATCCATAACTGTCAATTAACAATTGTGAATATGTAACTGATTTTTTCCCTTCACTTGTAGTTCTGAAATGATTATGGCATCAGCAAGTGGTTACTTACCAGCCAAACACTCATATTTTTTTTCAAAGAAGTATAAATGTTGGGGGTGCTTTGTGAATAATGTATCAATGTGAATTATTCAACTAGTAGAAAAAGGAGATGGGGGCACAAAATCATTTGACTATAATGAAAACGGTTGTTGGGAGAAGAGATTAATTTCAGTTTTCTGCTTGGACAGTTTTGCTCATTAATCTTGAAAGGCAGACGTCTAAAAGATTTTAAATTTTAGCAAAACAAGTAATTATATGTTTTGCCTTATGCTATCACTAGTTCTGCTAATTGTTACAAGGCAGTAAGAGCACTGCTTTGATATTCCTTGTCTGTTTCATTAAGCAGGGCTACACTTGAGCTTCACATTCAATCAGCAGTTAAGCTTGCTCAAGGCGCATTCTGACCCTCCTCCACAGAGGAATAGGTCAGCCCTTTCTGAAAGGGGTTTGTGGTGAATAGCAGACTCTTGAAGCCAGTTCTCAGTTTGGGAATTCTCTGTCTGGGTGATTCTCGGATTGGAGCAACTCATTTCAAAGGGCTAGATGCTGTCACTGAAGAAGCCATTTAGTATCCCAGTTGCTGGGAATCACATGTGGACAAAATGGCTCTCTCATTTCCTGCTTGCAGGCTTCCCACAGTCGGTCACTGCCAGAACAGGATACTGGACAAGATGGGCCATTGATCTGATCCAATCTCTGCCCCAAACAGTTCTGTTTTCCCATTCCCAGTTCTAGGTCAGCGGGATGGGTTGATGGATCCGCCCCTTGAATCAAAGGCAGGCAGCAACCTTTTGGGAGGTAGAGATCCATCATGCAGTTTTGCTTCTGCCTTAGATCAAAGTGCAGCCAGTTGCCAATAGCCATGTTTAAAGATGCAAGGTGCATTTTATTTCTCAACTAAAGTATTAATTGCCCTGGACTGCCACGAATTTTTAGCAATTTCCTCACCGCTTAGCTTTCTGTCTACAAGATGCAAAATTCCAGAGACCTCTGCAAGCTCCCATTTCTTGATGTTGGGACCACCTGGAAGCAACAGAATAAAAATGAAGGCAAGACAGTGAAGCTGTGAGAAAGAGAAGCAAATCACAAAGGAGAGAATTCTAACATTCCCTCCAGGGGGAAAAGAAATATCTGTGTAAATCCCACTGGGTTAAATGGGGCTTACTCTTGGCCAGGCAAGTATGTGTGATTGCAGCCTCAGAGAATAAAAAAATGTATTTGCAGTGGAATGAGACAGAAGAAGAATGAACTTCATATATTTGTACCGGTATCTAAAAGGAGACCTGAGATAAGCAGTTCCATGTTAGCAATATGACTTAGTTTTGAGGTCTCCAAGACAATGTAAATAGGAAACCAGGAACGCAAGTAAATACGGCTGCCAACGCCCTGTGATCAACTAAGGGGGAGGAGCAGCAGAATGTCATTTTCCATGTTACACTAAAGGGCGTGCATAAATGGATGGATGTGCACTTCCGCTTTCAGTGCTCAAAAATGTGAATAGAATATTTAGCGAATCACTAGTTCTTTCTGCTAGCAATCTTCAAATAGAATAATATCAGAATCAAAGGATTAGAGTGAAGTAGTTTCCACACCTTTTCAGAACAAAGATAATCTTGGTCTAAAAACTGAACCCTTTGCTCTAAGGAAGCCAACAGTAAACAACAACTACCACCTGGAGAACAGGCAGTTTTGGACCTCAGTTATTTTACTTTCTACACTTAAATTTATTAAATGATCAGCTGAGGTGGCAGAGGGCCACTCTTTGTGGAATTAATGAGTACTAAATATTAGCAATTTAAAAAGAAGAGGCTTGAGTACAACAGATACTATTACATGTACAGTGGAACCTCGGTTTATGAACACCTCGGTTTACGAATTTTCGGTTTACGAACACCGCGGACCCATCTGGAACGGATTAATTCACTTTCCATTACTTTCAATGGGAAAGTTCGCTTCAGTTTATGAACGCTTCAGTTTATGAACAGACTTCCGGAACCAATTACACCCATGCTTCGGGTTAAGTACGCTTCAGGTTGAGTACTCCGTGGACCCGTCTGGAACAGATTAATCCACATTCCATTACTTTCAATGGGAAAGTTCGCTTCAGTTTATGAACGCTTCAGTTTATGAACAGACTTCCGGAACCAATTGTGTCCATAAACCGAGGTATAACTGGGAAATGAGTGCTTGTTAGGGCGCCAACAGGTTGGAGTGCTGAAGGCAGCAGTCGGGTGCAGATGGAGCCTAGGTCCAACAGTCCGGGCCAGGAACCAGCCAAGGTTGGGTATCAGTACCGGGGATCAGGAGAAGCCAAAGTCAGGAACACTGGAATCAGGAACAGGATGAGCAAGGACAACCACACACTTCAGCACAGCAGTTGCAGGTGCTGGCGAAGGGAGCAGCCAGCCTTCCTTAGGTAGCCAGCTCATCACCACGACTTTTACGAGCTGCAGCTGCCTTCACTTGTTCCCTCTGTTTCTTAGCTCTACGGGGGGAGGGGGCCCGCCGGCTCTTCTCCTCTCAAGGGCCTGATTCTGCCTCAGACCACAAACTTGACATGAGTCAACAGTGTGATGCAGCAGCTAAAAAAGCCAATGCAATTCTGGGCTGCATCAATAGGAGTATAGCATCTAGATCAAGGGAAGTAATAGTACCACTGTATTCTGCTCTGGTCAGACCTCACCTGGAGTACTGTGTCCAGTTCTGGGCACCACAATTCAAGAAGGATACTGACAAGCTGGGCAACCAAAATGGTCAAAGGCCTGGAAACAGTGCCTTATGAGGAACGGCTTAGGGAGCTGGGTATGTTTAGCCTGGAGAAGAGAAGGTTAAGGGGTGATATGATAGCCATGTTCAAATATATAAAAGGATGTCATATAGAGGATGGAGAAAGGTTGTTTTCTGCTGCTCCAGAGAAACGGACACGGAGCAATGGATCCAAACTATAAGAAAGAAGATTCCACCTAAACATTTGGAAGAACTTCCTGACAGTAAGAGCTGTTCGACAGTGGAATTTGCTGCCAAGAAGTGTGGTGGAGTCTCCTTCTTTGGAGGTCTTTAAGCAGAGGCTTGACAGCCATCTGTCAGGAATGCTTTGATGGTGTTTCCTGCTCGACAGGGGGTTGGACTGGATGGCCCTTGTGGTCTCTTCCAACTCTATGATTCTATGAACTCCTTCCTCCTCCTGTTCGGGTCTTCCCTCTTCCCTATCATATCTTCCTCTTCAGAGGAGTGCCGCCACCAGTCTTCTCCAGGTAGGAACTCCTCTCCTGGCTGTTGCCTATGTGCACTGCCTCCCCCCCCCCTTTCGCTGGTGGTGGCAGCAGGCGGGGCCCAGAGGTTTTGGTGGGCGTGGAAGGAGGGGGGAAGCCAGGAGGGGGAGGGATGGATGTGGCCTCTGTGAGCCTGTGCTTGCATGGCTGAGCGGTGGTGCGGATGCAGTGTGGCATGGCCACTGTGAGGGGACAGGACATGGTGGGCAGCAGACATTTTGGGGGTGGTCCCACAATCCACACACCCCTACTTTGATTTTTTTTTAATAGAAAAAGGCACTGCTTCAGATCAATAATTTATCTGGACATTTGGAGAAGTATCCAATACCTATTCAGTTTATAAATTGAGAGAATTGTCAAAAGAAATCTTGACACAACCATATCTCATGCTTCATGGATTGTCAGAGATTTATAGGAGTAGTTCCGATTAATGTCAGAAGAGTAATCAATAGAGCAGTGATCCACCAGCAGTTGTCAAACTCTGTCAGCAAAAGAACTTTGATTGGGAAGGATGATATTTGAGATCCTAAAGGATGCTTTTTAACACATTTTGAACCACACCTTTCAAATAACAGAGGGGTTCTACTTCTCCATATGATACTGCAAGCAAGACTTAAAGTATGCAAAATGTTGAGGAAGAAAGGACCGTGCTCAACAAAGCAATTTAATAAATTGCAGTAATAGAACTGAGGCAGTTGCAGTAGATATAAATTATTAAAATTGACAAACTCAAGCAAGCAAGTAGAAAGCCTCTCTGATCCGTTTTCAAAGTATTCGCTATGTAGGGGAAGGCAGGAGGGGGCCCTCCTTCCTGAGGGTGGAGCCAAAGAGAAGGCAGACTTGCAGGTTCCACTCAGCAATCATCAGCACAGTGAGTCAGTATGGATTGCAGGAGGCACAATCTTTTAGGTAGCTATGGCCCAGGAATCTAGAGTTTTAACCTTGAATTGTGCCTGGAAACAAATTAGTAACCAGTGCAACCATTGTAACATGGGGGCAAAACACTCTTGCTACCGCATACTGTACCCATCAATACCCTTGCTCTTTTTGAGCAAATGAAGTTTCCGGAGATTTTTCACAGACTTGCCCATGATACAATAATTCAATCTAGATGCATCTAAGGCATGTCTCATTCTTTCTCTTTTTACTTCAATAAGTGTAAAAAAGTCATTTTGTCTTTTTATGTTGTCTTAAGTATTCTCAGGCATTTTAGGTCATTTGTTGTTTCTTTACATGATCTTTTACTTATTAAAATAGGCTAAATATCTTTTTGTTACTTTGTGGTACCAAATTTTGTTTAGGGTGGGTTTGCTGCTGCCCTGGAGCAGTATTGTTTATATATTCGTTTCAAGAAAAATGATACCAGGCTTTTGAAAAATGAAACACTTGTAAAAAAATTGTGGCATCTCTACAAGTTAAACATATATTGATGAAAGCACTATGAAGAATACCTAATTTGGATATACTTCAGACAAATTACAAAGAAATCACTGAGGGTTTTGGATTGTGGGCAGGAAGAGAAAGGCTGGTAGTTTAGCATTCAGTTTTATCTCCCACCCCTTGTTCCGTCTAAAGAGCTTAGGCAAATGACTTCTCTTTACAAGTTATACTTTTTCAGGCATTGGTGGAAGATGATATTCTGCTTGCTTGTATATATGAATGCAATGGTTTGTTTGCTTAACTGTGTTTGGAATATTCTTTGTACCTGAGATGTCAGTATTAATTCTGTTGCATGAATAGAAATGATTATGTTCAAGTATTATAGTTTTGGTTTCATAAAATACTTTATAGCACCCCAATGTGCTGTCCTGAACATGGGCTGTATTTTTGCATTTCAAAAAATAAGCAGAATCAGCTTTATTGGACTACATCACTTTAGAAGGGGTAGAAACAAAGATTTGAATGCTTTCTGGCAATAACAACCCCCCCCCCCTTTATTATTAAGGGAAGGCCTCTGCCTAGTCTTCTTCCAACATGCTGTTTCTCTGTATCCAGGATGGGAGGCTGACTCCAGATGTTGGACTTCCAGCTCCTTATCATCCACAGCTTGCATGGCCAAAGGTCAAAGATGATGAAAGTTGTAGTCCCACAGCATCTGGAGGGTCTCAGGTTCCCCTCTCCTGCTCAGGGACATTTTACTAATGTGGGAATATTCCAGCTCAAACCTGCAGCCTCAGGAGCATAGTCTAGGAAAAGCTTTACCTCTTGATTCTGCTGATTTATGTAAACTGAATAGGAGGACTGTGCCCATGTCATTCTGTCACATCTGATTTCCTTCATTCTAGCTCTTGTACTTTATAAGTACACCCGGGGTGCGTGTGGTGCTGTAGGCCTAGGGCTTGCTGATCAGAAGGTCGGCGGTTCGAATCCCCGCTACAGGGTGAGCTCCCCTTGCTCGGTCCCAGCTCCTGCTAACCTAGCAGTTCTTAGTCATGCTGGCCACATGACCTGGAAGCTGTATGCTGGCTCACTCGGCCAGTAAAGGGAGATGAGCGCCACAACCCCAGAATCGTTCACGACTGGACCTAATGTTCAGGGAAAGTTACCTTTACCTTTACCTTACTTTATATACATGTCTGTTAACATGTCTGTTAAATCCAGCAAATTTAACCTCAATGAAACAGGTGAAAATGGACAAACGAGAAGATTTAAACTCATGCAGATGATATGTTTAGCTCTTGTTTTGCCATACATTTTGCACATGATGTACTGATACAGTGGAACCTCGGTTTATGAACACTTCGGTTTACGAATTTTCGGTTTACGAACACCGCGGACCCATCTGGAACGGATTAATTCACTTTCCATTACTTTCAATGGGAAAGTTCGCTTCAGTTTATGAACGCTTCAGTTTATGAACAGACTTCCGGAACCAATTGTGTTCATAAACCGAGGTACCACTGTATATCTTTCTTAAATGCTTCCTATTCTTGAAAGGATAATGCAGGTGGCTAAGTTATCCTTAGCTGAGAGAGGTCACCAGCAGCTAGTTTGGTCCTCTCTAGGGGCTCTTCCATAATTTGGCATTGCCTGAATGTTAAAGATTTTTTTATTTGTTCTTTGATCTTTGTAATCCAGAAGTGAAGTCATTCCCTCCTTTTTGCTTCAGGTTTCCAAAAACGCCTTGAAATTTCTTCATATTTCCCTGTTGATGAAGTCTTCTCTGCTCCAGTCCTTTCTCTGTGCTTAACAAGTTTCTTTACATTCTAGATCTCACACCCCCCCTGCCCCCACTAGGTCTCTCCTACTGTGTAAGCTTGTAAGCAGATGTCCTTGCATGGTAAAGTGTCACTTTAATTCTGTTTACTAAACTTTGCCTCTAGACCCTTTCAAAGTGTAGTCACAGTTCTAATTTTGTGCTGTGCATTCATTCCTGTTTATTGCCCTATAAAAAGCACCGCTTTGAAAAGTGCTTAGAAGTCTTTTTGAATGCAAGACATTTTGACTGAGATCAACATTTCGTTGTTAACAGCTGTGATTCTGTAAGCTACTGTTAGTGGTTTCTAGAAGCTAATTTGTCAGCTAGCTGGCACACTGAGCTCATTTGCCAAAATTAGTGCTTGTCATCTGCCCCATCATAATTTATGAATAGGGTTGGGAGAGAAATTTGTTTTGCTTGCATTTTTATCTGGACACACCAAATTTGCATTTCTTGAACTAATATATGAACTGAAACACACCTCTCATGCCGAATTCTCCAACCAAAGGATGCACAGAAAATGCATATTTTAGTGAAACGTGCATACAAAATTGTGTCTATTGTGAAAATGATGCACAAGAATGCATTTTATTAGGGAAAAATTGCTTGCAAAAATGCATTTACGAGGTAAAATTGCATCTAAAATGAGTATATTGAGGGAAATGTGCACAAAATGTCCATGAAATTCTCAAAAAAATACTTTAAAAAAAATCACAAACCTAGCAGAAAATGAGAAGTGGAGAGGAATGGAAATTTAAAGGTATTTCCATCCCTATTTGTTGAAAGGACAGAATCATCTGCAAGTAATTCCCCCCTCTTCAAACTTATTTTATTCATCTTTCACAAAACCAAACCATAAACATTACATTGTGTCCAATATTGCAGCTTGCATTACGTATTTGCTGCAACTAAACAATACAGGAGTGCTCTTTAGACAAATCAACTATTTAGATAACTTAGATAGCTAGAGAGCTGGGAAGAGAGTTCAGGATTATTTTTATTATTATTATTTAAATATAAATTGTGTGTCCTTGTTTCTCAATTTGATCCGTTTACATGGTTTTGTATTGTGGTATTTTATGCATTGTGACTTGCTGTTACTTTTATTGATTATAGTTTACTAATTATTTATTATAATTGTTAATGAATTTCTGTTTAATCATTTACTGATTTTTTATTTTATTGTGTACTGTTATATTCTAATAGAATATTGAATATTACTTTATTCAATATAAGTTGTCTATTTCAAATGTGTGTTTTATTATGTTTTTATTATGACTTTTTCATATCGGATCAGATTGCTATATGGTGTGTGATCTTTCTTATATATTTTATTGTTTATATTTTTAGTGAAGTGGGAGGGACTGGTACTGATACTATCTGGAGGCAAATATAAGAATCAAGGGAATATTGATGTTTTTTTTATTACCACAATTGTCCAAGCCAGCTTAGGTTTATATGCTTCAGATTTTTTTAGATCCTATTGCATGCTTTATAAATATTTTTTTAGTTCCATCAGCCTAACTGTTTAATATAAGATGTGAGAGATAGTCCTAGATATTTCCAGCCGCCATGAGCTATGGCTAAGCACAGGTTAGAGAGAAGCTAATTGCAACCCTCTTTGTTCAGAATGACTAGAAGTGTTGTTGATTTTGAATAATTAATTTGAAAACCTGTCGCTTTGTCGAATATCTCAAATTGCTCCCATATGTAGGGGAGGCCCTCCTGGGGGTTCCAGAGGATCAGGAGTGTGTCACCTGCAAACATGTTCACTTTGCGTTCTACACCTCTCACCATAACCCCTTTTATTGAAGTGTTTCCACAAAGTTTTGCTGCAAGCACCTCTATAGCCACGGCAAACAGCAACAGGGATAGAGGGCAGCCTTGACGTGTACCTCGAAGCAGGTCAATTACCGTGGAATCAAAACCATTAACCAAAATGACAGCTTGAGACATAGAAGAAAATTGTTGGATTAAGTGTAAAAAATTGGAGCCAAATTGCAACTTGAAAAGTAGACATTTAAAAATTACCAGTTCACTCTATCAAAGTGGACCAGATGCCTTTCATTTGTGAAGCTCATTGACTATATTCATCACTGTTCTGATTGAGTTGCCAATGATATATTAAGTCTGTTCAACATTATTGCTGAGAATAACTTTGCATTGACATTAATGAGCACAATCAGTCTGTAGGACTACTCTTGTTGGGTCTTTACTTGGTTTCAGTGGTAGAATGAGGATAGATGTATGCCACATTTGGGGCACAGAGCATCTTTCTAGTCTAGAATTGCATAGTTTAGTCAACCATGGGGAAAGTTCCTTTACATTGTTTTATAGAATTCCCCAGTGATACAGCTCAGATGTCATGGACTGGCTGGATGCAAAGGAATGATGGGAGGCACCAGCAGGGGACCCCCATGGGAAGAAGGCTCAGAGCCAGGGGAGGGGTGGTGGGGCGATGGAGCAGACTGGGAGGAGGGGGAGGTGGCAGAAGCCGAAGCAGTGACAGGGTTTAGGGAGCAGGAAGAGGCTGTGGCAGAAGGCAGTTCAGACTCTGAGGCTGAAGCGTTGCCATCTGTGAAAGGTTGGAGGGAATGCATCTGAGGATGAAATGGATTATAGGTCTTCTAAGGAGCATGTTGGTCTAAAAATATCAGGCAAGGGAAAGAAAAGGCCTCTTGGTTCAAATGATTTTAGCTGGACAGTGCTGTGTTACACTGGCAGGACACTGGCAATAACAGCGTAAAAAAAACATTGCAGGCCAGTGGCACAGAAAAAGTATGTGCAGGCATTTCATTGATTTTTGGCATTTATATGCTACCCAACTAACCATACCCTCTAAGCTACTTATAAATTTAACAGATTAAAATACAAATGTACTGGTAGTCAATAAGATTAAGATTTTCATTCTGTTGAGCTGGGCTTGGAGGCTGGCACCTGCCTCTTCAGAGAGCGCCTCCTCCCCTTTGTCCAGCCTGCCTTTCAGTCTTGTCCTCCACAATTTCTTTTCTCCAAACTTTATTGCTACCCCTTTATTCCAGTTGCGCGGAAATAAAGGCAGTTTAAAGTGGATTGGATGCATCTTGTGTTTGCATTTTTTCCATCCAATTCATACTCCCCCCCCCTCACTTCAATATGGATTTTCCCATTCTGCAGATAATCTAATTAGAAAAAATAAGATGTTATTGTCCACAGTCACTGCTGATGTGAATGCTCCTTTGTGCTTTTTTTTTTTTGTAGTGGGAATTTTGTCATGTGTGAAGTGACTTTTGTCTGGGTGTTCTCTGTCCCCACACTGCTGCTCATGTTGCCTTCTCTCTCACCTGAGCACAACATAAGCATTTTGCTTTGGGTGGCCTAAATGTGAACAAAGACAGGGGTGTCCGTATGTTTGATAGATGCTCTCCTGTCCCCTCCCATTAAGGCACAGTGGTTTTCTGTCCAGAGGTGGACTACTTTAGCAGTATCAGCAGCGGGAGATAAAAACTTATATATGAATGAACAGCACAATAGGCACAGTGTTTGGTATAAATCTGAAACAGTAAGTCGTAAATTCCTATAGGGCATTCCATTCAATTTTTTAAAGCAAACTGTAGAAAAATCATATTTAAATACTGGGTCATTCCAGGTTAAACTAAATAAATAATAATGAATGGCAGCTTAATGCTAGACTGTATGTTGGAAAAAACTGTGAATAGTTGGAAATTCATATACAATATTAGTTTAATCTCTAATAAAAATCCGTGGAAGGGCTGAGCAGATCCCTTCTCATCCAGCCGAACTGGAGAGTCTGCAAGCTTGACTTTACAAACTGAATCCATGGGCTTCATTTTTTTCTTTTCTTTTCAATGGCGCTTCATGTGGCCTGAATTCCCTTCTTCAAAATGGGCAGGTTTCCCAGAGAAAAATACGATACTACTTTACTAATCAGGATGGAGCCTTATCCTGCAATGGGACCTACATTTTGCTCTTTTTACCACATCATTTTTGTTTTCTATGCAGACGAAAATAGACACAGAGTAAACCAACCCCAGAAGTCAATTACAGGGTTTTATAGTGATGTACTGTGAAAAATTTGGTCATGTTTTTCATTATACGGAATGTTCTTTCCGAAGACATAAACAGAAAAGCACATATGTTTGATTTTTTTTAAAAAAAAACCTTAGCATTTTAAAAATGTTGAAGATGGTTTTGACCAGTTCCAAATGATCAACATCTTAATTAGAAGATAATTTTGTGTAAAAGCAGTTATTAATTATAGTTATCCTACTGCTGGATTTTGGTGTTTGATTCCTGTAAACCCCCCTCCCCCCCAAATAACTTTGGGTATTAGGTAAATTATTTTCTGTTCCTTTCTAATCAGAATCTAAATACAATTAGTCTCTAGTTTACAGGATTAAAAAACAATTATGATGAGAAGCAGTGAAATGTGAAGACAAAATATTTTTCCCCAGGGGTGTGTTTAACTTAACAGACTGAACAACTGTTGGAATTATATAATGTCCCATAATGTCCTCTATGGTATTTCATCTGCTTTTTGTAGACAGCTGCTTATATTGTGAAAACTTATAAATGTTTGCTATACTGGGACATGCTATGGGCGATAGGCTAGAAAGCCAAGAGAAGAGTTGAGCTTTAATGCAATAGCAAATGAAGGCCTGAATTTTAAGTGTTTAGCTATCCAAGTAAAGCAAGCTGATACTCGTTACTCTCTGATTTGATTGGTTAAATATCTTTGTTCGTGATGTTAAAGCTAGCTTTGGACAATCTTTTAGGGCCTTTGTGGACAAACTAATGAAATGACAAATTAAAGAAAAAGCCAGTTTTCCCGATGCATATTAATTCACCAACAGGGCAGAAAACTTGATAAATAGAGGCTTCATTCTTAAACCCGACACTTTTGCTTCATTATATTGAAATGAAGCCCCTCTACAGGCCACTGTCCATTTCCCGAACAGTCCATAAGAAAAACGTTTGAGCAATTGGCCCAGTTTGCCCAGGAACAGGTGTTATAATTATACAATTGGAAGGGACCACAAGGGTCATCCAGTCCAACCCCCTGCAATGCACGAAACTTTCACCCAACATGGAGCTTGAACCCAGGACCCTGAGATTAAGAGTCTCATGATCTACACCTGAGCTTTCCCGTGACATTGATTGGGAGGAGCAAGCTGCACATTTGCACTGTTAGTGAAACTTTACTCTTTCTGTTTGTGCTGTGTATTTGTAAGATGTTTATACGCACAACTTAAGTCATTTAATACATGTATACACTGCTGTTCAAAATATGCTCTCCCCCCCAATAATATTTATTGATTTTAAAACATTTCAAAATACAAAAATTCACAAAAATAGAAAGAAAGATCAAAAAGGAAAAAAAATGACAATATGACATAAACAAAAGAGAAAAAGAAGGGGAAAAAATCGATTTTTACATTAACTTGACATTGTGGACTTCCTTGATTTCCCCCACACTGGATCCATTTTTAAAATCTAAATTAAGCAATTTTCCTTTATCATCTTAAATCATTCTAACGCAATTTTTCCATTATCTCACAACCAATTCTAATCTTCACAAAGAAAAAAAACCCCATCAACTATAATTCATTAATTAATCCAAATCTAAATTTATTTCCCCATCCATCTCTAATACTTCCTTTAGCCTCACAATTTATACCCCAATTTTTTTCCCATACATTCAAATATTATTTCTTCTATCAGAATAACCTTTAATCACATTTGTCTAATTCTACCCCCCCCCTCCCCTGGACTCCAGATCTCCCAGATGCATCAACCAGCTCCATAAAACATTCCAGTTTCGGACCATCTTAATCAGAAAATAACCCATTGTTGCTCCTCACCCTATTCCCACTCTTTTGCCACCTATCCACCACTCTCCCTTCTTTGTCCCCCTGCTGCCCCCCCAATTTTCTAACTGTAGCACAATACTATCCAGCTATGTTTCCACTTTTCAGCCCTTTCTCAATTTTTATTCCACTTGAGCTCAGGCCCCAGCATGGATCCTGCCCTCCCTCTCACTCACTGGGAGGACATTATTCCATGCTGGTTCTTCTTTGTGGACTCCTTGAATCGAACATAAGTCTTGTTCCCCCTCTCCCACTGGGGGAACAATATTCCATACTTCTTCCTCCTCTTTTTTAAGTTCAATTATATTGGCCAGGACTGATGGATCTTCCTCCTCTTCTGTAAAGTCATTTACATTGTCCCCGGCTAGTGCTTGTTCATCTTGCTTCTCTTCATTCTCTACTGAAACCAATCCACCTTCACTTTCCACACAGTTCTGTCTTATTTTGCGAATCTGTAAATTATTCTGCCGCAATTCATCTCTCATATCCAAAATCAGTTCCAGAAGTTTTTGAAAGTCCACAAATTCTAAAGAGCCAGATGATGTTGTGTCTACTGACATCCTGTTCATCTCAAATTCCATGGGAACTGCACAGATTACAATGCAGGAAGTGGCGCTGTTTGTATTTCCAAACCTCACAAAGTTTACGTCTGATATGGTTATCAACTCTCATTTTTAATTATTGTTCATGTTTTAAAAATCTTATGTCCATTTCTGAAAAAAGCATTATCAAACTTCTTGTACACAGCCTTATATTTGCGCTCTCTTCAAAGTTCACAGTTCTCAGCCTCAAAGAGGCAAACGAATTCCTCCCTATTGTGATGTCATAATGGCGGCTGGCTGATCCCTCCAGGGACCTGACTCCAGTTCCCGGGGGGCTTTCCCCAGTCCAACTTTAAAAAAGTACAGGGATTTTAATGTAATCAATCCTTCTCCCCTTTACCCTGCTTCAGGGGGAAGGTTTTTAATCCAATCCTTGGAAGTTATTAAATTTCTGTCAATCTCTCCGGCTGCAGGCAAGTTAACTGCATCACCGTTCTCTCAATGGGGGAGACTGACCGACTTCCTTTTTCAATTTCCTCCCGTGGCCAATTCCTTTCAATTAATTTTTTAAAACATTTCTTTCCCTTACCCACGGTGTCCAATGTCTTCAGATCCTTTGTTTTGGGAAAAATCCACCGCTCCTCTGCTGCCAGCTCGGAGCTTCTCTCTGTGAGGATAGCGATTTGCTCAAAAATGGCGCCCGTGACTCTGCACTCCGCTTGCTCTCGGGGCTCTTAAAAGAGCTTACCGGGGGGCAGAGGAGTCACTTTTGGGTGTAGCCAAGCCCTCACTTCCCCAGAAAGCTCAATCTGGGGTTTTTTATTGGGGGTCCGCGGCGCTCCCGCGACTCCCCCCTCCCTCACAGTGCCAGGAACCTCAGAGCTCAATGATTCCTCGTCAATCAGTGCTGGCGGTAGACCGGAAGTCTCCAAAATATGCTCGCTCTCCCGGGGGGCTTCCAACCTCTGTAATGGATACTGCTGCAGAACGGATGCTATGATTGTTTTAAGTGTTTTAATGTACTGACAATGTCTGTACTTTCACCTGGGATTCTCTGGCGTGATTCTATGGGACGTGAAAAAGATAGATAAATTATTATAATTCTTAGTAAATGAATATGAAACAAAATTGCTAAGTTTTATTTTATTTTTAACAAACTTACATTTTTCTTGCTCTATGGCAAAATGAAATGAAACAGAATAGTTAAAAATTAGACCCCTAATAATATGAGCAACAGCAAAAGTCTGAGAAGTTTTAGAATAAGGTTTTTAAAGACATGGAGAGGCAGAAAGGAGGAGGACTCTGGCGATGGAGTAGGAGACCAGAGTGAGGGACCTGGACATCTCCTATTGAATATACTAAGGATATTTTGTGAACAACTCCTTGAAGTGACAGTTGTCATGTAAAAAATACCCAGAATTAGAATTCTAATCAACATAAATTGTATAATGTATTTTGCCAGGATTGCAGTATTTCTAGGCGCACATAGTACACAGTACTAAACTGATGATGCTGTTATTCAAATGTAAGGACTCCATAATTTCTTTCCGCCCAATAGTAGAGATTTGACTTTCACCATAAATACTTATTTGGGCTATAATGCTGCGAAACACTACAAACATATTTGTCATGTAGCTTCATTGTTTTTTAAGTAGCAGTATATTGCATGAATAGAAGTAGATCATTCTTATTGTGGTTAATCTTTATATTAGTCATTCTGCAGAATTTTACTCTGGAGGCTGCTTCTTTCCATTCTGAAACAAGGGAGAAAGATTTAGTTCTTTAGTTGTGTATATACCTGATCAAATGCCACTTCTGTCAGAACAATAGATACGTCACATACACATACCCACCCACCCACAGTTCTAATACTCTCCCTTTGAAGGTGACTCAGAAACTACAACTAATTCAGAATGCAGCAGCTAGATTGGTGACGGGGAGCCGCCATCGGGACCATAAAGGATCTTCACTCACTCCCAGTACAATTGGTTGGTGCTGACCTTTAAAGCCCTAAATGGCCTTAGCCCGTCTCCCCCCCCCCCCATTGTTCAACCTAGACACTGAGGTCCAGCTCCCAGGGTCTTCTGGTGGTTCCTTCACTGCGAGAAGTGAGGTTGCAGGGAACCAGGCAGAGGGCCTTATCGGTAGTGGCACCTGCCCTGTGGAACGCCCCCCCATCAGATGTCAAAGAAATAGACAACTATCTGACTTTTAGAAGACATCTGAAGGCAGCCCTGTATTGGGAGGTTTTTAGTATTTGATGTTTTGCTGTGCTTTTATTATGCTGGAAGCTGTCCAGAGTGGCTCGGGCAACCCAGTCAGATGGGAGGAGTATGAGTTGTTGTTGTTGTTGTTGTTGTTGTTGTTGTTGTTGTTGTTGTTGTTAGAGACCTTGGAAAAAATTGGTCTGAATCAAGGGGCGGATGACTCTTGCCCATTATGCCAGTAGAAGGATCCTAATCCTAATTGCTGGGGATTAGGGGAAGAGTGTGTGCACTTGATAGAAATGTACACCTGCAGTTTCTCCAGTTTGCATATGTGCCCAAGAAGGTAGGTTATTTCCCCCTAATTTGGCTTAACGCCTGAGCCCATTCAAGAGTATATGTTCACATGGTCAGGGCAAGCATTATGTTGTGCCACCCCAAATCCCCATAAATTCTACAGCAAAAAACAAACATATTTCAAGCTAAAAATGAATTATTTTATTATATTTCATGCAACATATTTCATGCTATTTTCCCTAACGATGCATGCTATAGAGTACATGTGCAGTATTTCAGCGCATATACTCTAATATTCACATTCCCCATCTCTATCATGATATCACAGAATACAGGCCACATTATTGTCATTCCTATTCAGATATTCTTGCCATACTTCAGTGTATTTCCCTGCAGTCGAACACTCTAGTTTTGATAGCATAATAAGAGGTTACCAGGTCTTGTAGTGTTTGGATGTATTAATCCTCTGGAAATCCAAAATAGTTTGTATGTGTTCATAACCCTATCACTTACTGAAATGCTCCAAGTTGTTGGAGAATTTATAGCACATCATTAAGTATAACATTCCTGGTACCTTTCCTTGGCAGGCTTAGTGTGTGGTTAGCAAAATGGTGAAAGGTGATAGGAAATTGGGAGGTCTCAGTGTTTTTTCTCTATAAATTCTGTTAAGGCCAGAGGACTTGCTGCTTTTGCTTTTGAACATCCTGTATTTCTAAGCTGGATAAAGAGGACCATGTGATCGAACTATTAGCATGAGTCAAAACAAATTAATTCTCTATTCTCAGGCACACTGCTGCATTCTGGGATCAGTATAGCTCTACTCAGGAACCAGGATTGTTTGCATGCAAATAAACCAGGGTGCAAATATGGAGAACGAGGAAGGAAGGGAGGAAACAAGGAATTGGTTCAATTTCACAACTTTCTTTGCCAAATGAAGGTTAAAATCTTTAGAAATTCTATAAAACTTGCTATTTTGATCACAGTTGCATTGATTAATAGCTTGAGACAATCTGACCACCTGCCTTGATAGGCAGGAATAGTGTGGCATAATTTCCTGCAGATTATACTTTGCATGTTCTGCTAAAAACCTAATAAATCACCGTGTTTCTTTTTTTCCTATAGATATAATTGCAACTGGCAGCTAATTTGCCATGGAACTTAACTGCACTGAAGAATTGTATTTTACATCCTGTTTTACAGATAATAATAATAGCCCACCCATCTGGCTGGTTTCCCCAGCCACTGCCACACTGGGCAGCTCCCAACAAAATACTAAACAGAACAAAACTCCAAACATTAAAAATTTCCCTAAACAGGGCTGCCTTCAGATTATGTTCTTCTACTTTAAAATAAATCATTGGATGAAGGCTTTCCTGGCATTTCTTCTTGGTTCTTTAATCTGGAAGTGAGAGCATTCTTTGGTATACATATTGATTTGTTTTTTATTCAGACCAATTTAACTTGTATTGTTTGACCATTATGAAGACATTGGGGAAAATATTTTTTGTCTCCTCCCCCCATTTCTAGCCAAATACAAATGAATTTGTGTTCAGCTATGTTATCACACAATACTGTAAGGATAGTACATCAGCTACAAACATAGCAAAACTAAACTAAACTAAAGATCTTAAGCTGCTATTATTAGTAATTGTCTTTGCGTTTTGTCATCTTTTTAGTTTATATACTGTATACTTGTTAATCTTTCCCCACTTTGACAGGTGTCTCTATGTGAAAACAATTTGAATAGCATACCAAGCAGGTTGAAGCCATTTCTCTTTTGCATGCCCAACATCCTTGCCAAGCTTTTAACTTTGAGACCCTCGAGGAGGCAGCTCTGTCCTGTCAAGCAGTTTATTCATTGCACTCTGAATTAAATTACTTATTGTGGTTTTGGGAGCTAGTTAGCTAATGTAGAAAGCATTGTAAGTTCCAAACCTAACAGGAATCATTCTGTTTTCAACATTTCAGTTTTCATCTTCATCATCAGTCCCCCAACTGAGTTGCCACCATTTTTTGTGATAGTGCAGATTAAGAAAACAAAGCTTTGTTCGGTCCAACCTCCACTAAGAATCCTGACAACAAGAAGAAATTAATTTTATTCGTCGGGGAATGTTTTTGGTTGCTTTTGACAATTAGACAATTCAGCAATCAAATATCTTTTGACAAAGCACCATTTTTGTTGTCTTAGTGATTTGCATTCCCAACTTTGATTTTTATGTTGTAGTCTGAGATACTGTTTGGTGATGATTTTGATGTGGCCACAGCTTTGGTCAGTTCACTGATGGAAAGTACTGAGTTGGAACCAGACTGAAGCTTCTTTGCCTGTTACATCTTTGTCTCTTGTTTACCACACCAGCTTCCTCAGCTGGTTAGAACGTGGTGCTGATAACACCAAGGTTAAAGGTTCAATCCCCGTATGGGACAGCTGCATTGCAGGAGGTTGGGCATTTTAAATTTGATAGAATACATTTTACATGGAGAGATGGCAAATCATCTTATTGAACCTTTCAGGAATCAGATACAGTACCATCAAAACACTAAGTTATAATGTACCTCTTGCACCTACAGACTGAGTAAGCTATTATGGTGCATTTTTGTTCCTGAATTATCATGCCAAAATCTTTCCACTGTAAAGGATTGTGCTCTTAAACTGTTGGTCATGGAACCAACTAGAGGAGTGTGGTGGCCCTGGACTTAATCTTCAGAGGTGCCCAGGATGTGGTGCAAGATGGAAGTGCTGAATGAATCAGGAACAGTGACCATAGTGTTATCAAATGAAATATACTGTATATGTAAATGGCCAGTCTCTAAGAAAACCCAACACTGTCACATTTGAGTTCAGAAGATAAAACTTTTAAAAAATGTGGGAATTGATAAAAAGAAAACGCAGAGTCAGGAGAGTTAAATCTTACCAAAATATGTGGGAGTTGTTTAAAAACACAATTTTTGAGAATCAGCTGGAATGTATACAGCAGATCAGGAAAGGTATCCCCAGAGTCCGGAATTGGAATCATACAGTGGAATTATAGAATTGTAGAGCTGGAAGGTCCTTGAGGATCATCTAGTAATGTCACAATTAGTTGAGTGCTTGCATTTCCAACTCCTGACTAGTTAAATAATCACATTTCATCTCTGCTAACTGTATCAGTGTGCAGGAATGAAACAAAATGGTCAAATTGATTTTGGTGCATGGTGGTTATTATTTAATATTGCTTGTTTTTTAATTAGGTTTTTTTAAAAAAGTTTTGTGTTATAAATCAAACAGATAAACAGGGACAGGTACATTAGATCAGATCAGATCAGATCAAATTTATTACAGCTATAAGTGGTGAGAGCAAGTGTGGTGTAATGGTTAAGAGCGGTAGACTCATAATCTGGGGAACCGGGTTCGCATCTCCGCTCCTCCACATGCAGCTGCTGGGTGACCTTGGGCTAGTCACACTTCTTTGAAGTCTCTCAGCCCCACTCACCTCACAGAGTGTTTGTTGTGGGGGAGGAAGGGAAAGGAGAATGTTAGCCGCTTTGAGACTCCTTTGGGTAGTGATAAAGTGGGATATCAAATCCAAACTCTTCTTCTTCCAAACTCTTCTCATGCAGCATAAAATAAGGTTACAGGTAGGTAGCCGTGTTGGTCTGGGTCGAAGTAAAATAAAAAAATTCCTTCAGTAGCACCTTAAAGACCAACTAAGTTTTTATTTTGGTATGAGCTTTCGTGTGCATGCACACTTTTCACTGTATCTGAAGAAGTGTGCATGCACACGAAAGCTCATACCAAAATAAAAACTTAGTTGGTCTTTAAGGTGCTACTGAAGGAATTTTTTTATTTTAGCATAAAATAAATACAACAAGACGTGCTTGCTTTGTGTGTCGAGGCTTCCCAGAAAATTACCTTAAATAACTCACAACTGACAACAGAATTATGGTTTGGTTTTTGGCAAATAATTTAGGGCCACAACTTTATTAAATACACAATTTAATCCGAGTGTTGGCTTAGGCTTTTGGTTATTCACTCGTCCTTCCTAAAGAAGGACTATCCCCATCTGTCCATCCAGGACAGGACTCAATCAGCTGTCCCCTTAGGACAGGACTCACCTCATCTGCCCCACGTGGCAGGACTCACATCAGCTGTCACCATTGGACAGGACTCACCTCATCTGCCCACGTGGCAGGACTCACATCAGCTGTCACCATTGGACAGGACTCACCTCATCTGCCCACGTGGCAGGACTCACGTCAGCTGTCACCATAGGACAGGACTCACCACTGTCCGCTTGGACAGTTCCTGCTCCGACTTCCGCATGGAAGTCAAGTAAACATACCTGGGAGTGAGGAGGTGGCTGCGCCCAGTCATTCCCTCCTCACCTTCACCAAGAATGTTCCTCAAGGCTCTTGCTCTTAAAATTGGGCCCACCATTCCCGCCAATGGCGGGATGGTAAGGACAAGAGTGTAAGCCCCGAGATTCCTTTAACGGAATACTTCTATATGGAGCAAACGGAGGTGAGGGTAGGCATCCGTGTGCCACCCCCTCTACCAACCGATTAACCAACCAAAAGCCTAACCGCCAACCTAACAAGTTGTGACAATTTGCTAGCGCAGTAGGCGAAAACCAAGAGGCACAGCCAATCAGCCAATTGGAAAAATTCCTACTGACCCCTGAATACAGGCGGCCCCGAAGGCAATAGCAATGTCGTGCTAACCTGCAAGAAAGAAAGGGCGGGTGGGAGGGGTTCAAACGCCAGGCAAAAATGTGACCAGAAAATGGTGGACGCAGCTTTAAGAGGGGCCCCACCAACCAATCAGATCCAAGGAATTTGCATACACACGCCCCCCATTACTCAGCATGAGCTGTGGCCTTACACAAACCAAACCCTAAGCTAAATTTCTTAACAGCCCTACCACAATCCGCTTTATATTATATGATATAAAGCGCTTTGTGTGTCGAGGCTTCCCAGAAAATTACCTTAAATAACTCACAACTGACAACAGAATTATGGTTTGGTTTTTGGCAAATAATTTAGGGCCACAACTTTATTAAATACACAATTTAATCCGAGTGTTGGCTTAGGCTTTTGGTTATTCACTCGTCCTTCCTAAAGAAGGACTATCCCCATCTGTCCATCCAGGACAGGACTCAATCAGCTGTCCCCTTAGGACAGGACTCACCTCATCTGCCCCACGTGGCAGGACTCACATCAGCTGTCACCATTGGACAGGACTCACCTCATCTGCCCACGTGGCAGGACTCACATCAGCTGTCACCATTGGACAGGACTCACCTCATCTGCCCACGTGGCAGGACTCACGTCAGCTGTCACCATAGGACAGGACTCACCACTGTCCGCTTGGACAGTTCCTGCTCCGACTTCCGCATGGAAGTCAAGTAAACATACCTGGGAGTGAGGAGGTGGCTGCGCCCAGTCATTCCCTCCTCACCTTCACCAAGAATGTTCCTCAAGGCTCTTGCTCTTAAAATTGGGCCCACCATTCCCGCCAATGGCGGGATGGTAAGGACAAGAGTGTAAGCCCCGAGATTCCTTTAACGGAATACTTCTATATGGAGCAAACGGAGGTGAGGGTAGGCATCCGTGTGCCACCCCCTCTACCAACCGATTAACCAACCAAAAGCCTAACCGCCAATCAAGCCAGCCCTGGCTTGCCGCCAACACTCAGAGACCTAACCAACTTTTTAAACCCTCAGACACATCACGCAGCCAAATGTCATACCCATCAGGGGATAAGTGAACCCCATCATCCCGATATAAAAGCGGGGCTCTAACATTAATTGCGGGATGACGAATCAAACTCCCCCCGATTTCGTACACCCGTTTGGATGCTGCGCTGTTAACCCTCTTCCTAGCTCTTTCCCCAGCCAGAGGAGGAATATCACCCCGCCATTGCATCCTCTGCAACATTTGGGACCAAAAAACGACGGTATCAGGGAACCAAGTCCTTATCTCCAACAAATCTCGTAGGATAGCCAGGCGAAGAGATAACGGGTCCACAGCGGGGATGTCATTTTCTCCCAGCTGGATCACCAGGGCGGACGGGCACCCGAGCAAGAGGGCTTTGCGCCGCAGCAAAGGGAGAAGCTCCCCCCAGCGCATGCCCCTCTTGCCCATCCAGGTCACTTGGATGTTGGATGGAAGGCCAAGTCGAGGACCCAATGGCGTTTGGCCAGCGCGAAGGCCTGCCCAATGGACTATGGAATGTCCCACCATCCATATGTGCACGTCCGCGAGCCCTGGGAAAACATTGGAAAACAAACGACAAAGTTAGGAGCGCTTCCGAACATAAGATCTATACGCTGCAGATTTCCACCTGCCCAAATCCTTAATAGCATCAACCGAAATACCCCAGTGGGCCGCCGTAGTGGCGGCCCCAATGCGAAAGGAATGAGGAGCGTAATTAGCGGCCACGCAACCGCATGCCGCTATCACCTTCCTCATAACTCTAGTAAATTGCAGCCTAGTCATCGGGTTACCATCCTGATGCACAAACAAGGGGCCCTCCCCAGCTGGCCTTTCCGCCAAGAATTTGGCTACGTCCTTAACCGGGCAGGGGCCCGTCTGCCCCGTAGCAGGCAGTCGCATTACTGCTCCTTTACCAGCCTGGTCGGTCTTGGAACTCCGAATCGTGATTAACAATTCCGTTGGTGACAGACGTATGTCCTGGAGTAGCAAACCCCCTGGCACCCCCTGACGCATCTGACCCCCTACAATTTCACCAATTCTCAAAGCGCCAAAAAAGGCCACTGAGAAGGCGGCCGAAAACAAACGGGCCTCATATTTAGACCAACACACCACCCTAAGCTTCAATCTCATTTTAGTGAGAAGATCAAAAGAAATCGGGTTCCTGGTAGGGGAACGGGGAGGACAAAGCCTACCCCATCCCTCCATGGCCTTACGCACCACAAATTTGGCGCAAGGGTCCCTATTAAAAAAAAACAATTTCGAGAAAAATGAAATGGCCGCAGACTGGAGCTTTATGGTCCTGGCAGCCCTTCCCAGGTGAAACAGGTGTGCCAAATATTGAAGCACCTGGGAAGAAGAGGGGCGGGCCGCTCCCTCCACCGCGAGCGACTGACTGCGAAAAGTTAAAAAGTCAGTCCAAGCTTTTTGATAAGCCCGCAGGGTAGAGGGGGAAACAGAAGCAGCTACTCCCTGCAAGACTAGCAGCTGCCAAGGTTCCAAAGACGATCCGGGAAAATCTCCGGCTGATGTTGTGCGTCTGGAACCAGGGACCTGAAGCGCTCCATCTGAAATCGTGACAAAGCGTCAGCTATATCGTTGGCCACGCCCGGGACAAAACGCGCAGAGAAAATAATGTTAAAACGCAGGCACTGCAGCACGAATGCCCGCAGCAGAGCCGATACCCGAGTTGACTTAGAAGATTGTTTCGCAAGGACAGTCACCACAGCCTGGTTATCTGACCAAAAGCATACGCGGCGGTCCTTGAAGTCGTCAACCCAAATATGGACTGCAACTGCTATAGGAAAGAACTCAAGAAAAGTTAAATCCCGCGTGATTTCAGTGTCCCGCCAAGCAGGGGGCCATCTTTGTGCGCACCACCTGCCATTCCAAAACAAACCAAATCCCAGGGAACCCGCCGCATCGGAGTGCACTTGGAAATCGTTGTGCAGGTTTAAAACATCCTGCCACAAGGATACCCCATTGTATTCCTCCAGGAATACCAGCCACATCCTCATGTCAGCCTTCTCACCCTGCGATAAGCGCTCGAAGGCCGCACAGGCTACGGAGCAGCCCATTGGCATGGCCTTATCAAAATAATAGGCGCCTTCCAACTGAAAGCCCAGCAACCAAAAATCATGCGGATGAATTGGTAATAATCGGAAAGCCGATTCGATATCACATTTTGCCAACAAGGCCCCCGGCCCAAACTTTCTGATCATTTTAATTGCCTGGTCGAGAGAAGCGTATTTGACCGTACAAAGCTCCGGAGGGATCACGTCGTTCACGGACGTGTCCCTAGGGTGAGACAAATTATGAATGAGCCGAAACTCACCCGGAGCCTTCTTGGGGACGATTCCCAAGGGAGAGAGGTGCAGATTGGGAAAAGGCGGAGACGCAAAAGGACCAGCCATGCGCTGGAGGGCTATTTCTTTATTAACCTTCCGCCTTGCGACCTCGTGCATCTCTCTCACCGACTTCTGGTTCCTAGGATTCCTAGCCAGGGGAACCGAAGCTATCGGAATCCGGAACCCGAAGGAGAAACCATCCCGAAGATATGCAGCCGCCTCAATATTGGGATAGGAGGCTAACCAATGTTTAAGGGCCGGTAACTTAATGGGAGAAAAAGCTAACTGAAGCAATTCACTTTGATGTGGAAGCTGCGGGGGGAGCGGGGAGGGCAGGGGCGGAACCCCTTGGCGCCTGCCTGAATCCTCCCCGACCCCCACGAAAGGGCCGCCGGCCCGCATAGCAGTTAACAGCCGGGTGGCTACCGCCACACCGGTCACAAGTGTGCGCATAAATACACCGCGGGCGCTGACACATTCCTTTATTGAAATCCCAGCAGCGCAATTTAGGTGCCGCCTTAAAAGGCTGGGTCTTAGCCCTTTGCTGCTCGGCGGGTTTCCGTGAAACCGACGGAGCCACATACGTGGTCCAAAGGTCCAAGTCTTTCCTGTCAAAGCGGGCGGTGTCAATTTTTGACGCCCGCCTGCGAAATCTTTCATCATAAGCAATTGCGGCCGCTTCCCCTGCCATGTTATATGCTGACCTTACGATGGACTGGTACACGATAAGGTGTAGAGCCCTGCGGGGATATGCCGCTACTACTACCCCGGAAAAAACTTGATAACAATCGAGCCAACGCTCGAAAGTCCGCTCCACCTTTCTCCCCCTGCCTTTCTTCTTAGTACCAACGAGGGCGTTTTCTTGCTCAGGGACCACCTCCTCTGGTGGAGCTAAATCAAAAATGTCTACATATTTACCATCCAATATCCTAGACCTCAATTTAGAGGACAAGTGACTGCCCGGAATAATATCCCTAGTACTGTTGGTGGAAACCGTGGTTTCCGGGACCAACTCTCCGTCGAGACATTCTTGAACAGCTCCATAACGAGCACGATGCGAATTCGCTCGACGAGCCCAGGCCCAACGAGGAAGGCCAGAATCCACTTCCCCGTAAGCCCAGTACAACCCCATAGAGTGATCAGAACCCTCGGAGCTAGAGGACGAACCTGAGGTGGTCGAAGCCGAGGTATCGTCCTTGCGCCTCTTTGCCCGCCTCCTGGAACGACTTTTGTGACGACGTTTTCCGCCACTCGACGCTCTAGCCGGCACTGGGAGGGCTTCCTCGCCGGATGCCGACGAAAGCCCCTCGCGCCGCGAGGCGACGGCAAGAGTCTGGGATGGAGCAACGGGCGAAACAACAACATTAGAGGAGGCCCCCGTCCGCCCCCCCTGCCCTTGCCCACTTACTCTGCCCTTAGCCTGCCTCGCCCTCCTGGTGCGCCGAGGCTGCTTCCCCTCACTTCGTCGTTTGACGGGAGGGGGCGCCGGCACCACCATAGGAGTGGAAGAGGCATTCGGCATCAGAACACCAGAAGGCCCCACGAAGTCGTCATCCGACGAGTCAACTGGCCCAGACGTGGTGGTCTCAGGCAGTCCCAGAATGGTCGCCATGGGGGACAGAGGCTGCGACGCCGCCACCGTAGCTTGCCCGGGGTCCAGGGATACACCTGCAGAGGTAGAGGGGGCAGAAAGAGGGTCTGGGCCTTGCCGGTCTGGAGGCATGGCCGTAGTCGCCGCCTCCCGCCCTGCTTCCAGAGGTAAACCAGCAGAGGTCGAGGCGGCAGGATGAGAGGCCGGGTTCTGTAATAAGGCATCAAGCCCAGATCCAAGCTGGGCCAGGGCCTGTGGGTCACCAGCAATGCTAGCGATGAATGCTTCCACGCGACCCGCTGCCTGCGAGGCTGGCGAACGCAGCTTCTGCGAAGCGCCCTTAATGACCCTCTTAGATTTCCCTGAAGTGGATGGGTGGGCCGCCATCCTGAACTATTAACTACTTGGAATAACAAGCAAACACACGTGGAATCACACAGGGGTGCGTATTACCACTTTAACCACTAGGCGGCGTCACCCCACCCCTCAAATATTGGAGCCTTCCCAACCAATCTGCAAAACTAACTGCAAAATATTTGGGGACACCCAGGCCTCTGAAAGGCCCCAGGGAAATCAGTTAGACTTGTATTGCAGGCTGGTGTAGGCCGGACCCCGGCACACGCCCCGGCCCCCCCCCCTAAAAGGGGGGAGAGGGAAAATGCGCAGGCCAAAGCCAAACTCCCACCCACGCAACCAAATAGAATCCTTACCCAGAATACGTGAAAACTAAATTAACGTGAATTAAAATTAAATTGAATTAAACAATGGACATCAATTAAGCCAATTAAACAATGCAAGAAACCCAAAACGCAGGCCAAGCAATGTATTCCCTATCTATTGGGAAGGAACAGTATCAAAACTAACAAGGTGCGATAACCCCCTTGAGGCCAGCCGATGGCATAGAGAACCTAAAGTAGGCTGCAGTACTCAGGCCTCCAATTAAAGGCAAGGAGTAAAAGTTTTTTCCTTTCACTTAACCAAAGCAAGCCCACGCAGGTCAAAGCCAATTATAATCCAATTGAATCAATTAAGATTCCTAAATAAAAGGATATAAATTAAATCAAGTAATTAAAGGAAACCAATAAGTTAAAATGACCCAATAAGCTAGTCAGGCAACACAATAAAGTCAAAGCCTGTTCAAGGGACTTCAATATAGGCTGAGGGAAAAGGCAATTAAATTTGTAGGTGTAGTAACAACTCGTGGCCAGTAGATGGCGCCAAACGCCCAGAAACTGGCTGCAAGCACTCAAGCCTCGAAATAAACTGCAGCCAGGAAAAAATTTTTCCTCAGCTAAAACAGATGCAAACAGAAAACAAACGCTATACAGGACACAAAAACTAGAGGCCCCCCAGGTGAATCAAGTGAGGGGACCCCCTCCCAAGGTCCTAAAGACCCAGCAACCCCCCTCAAACCGCTCCCCCCAATGCACAAGCAGCAGCTCTCTGCTTAATAGCAAAGGGGGTTGCAAGCATTAAAATGGCGGACGCAACGTGCAAACCAGGCACAATAACGGCCTGGCGCCCTCCCAATGATGCACCCCCACCCCGCAGGCACCCCAGGGGGGGCGGCAAACGCCACAGCCCCCAATAAGCCAAATTAGAGGCCCCCAGCAGAGCGCAAGCAGCCTCAATGCTCCTCAGCCGGCAACAGCCCTATTAACCACCCACGTGGCTCCAGCCCAGCCCAGCCCAGCCCCAGCAGGAAAACGGCCAGGCAAGGAGCCAGGAGCCAAGGCTCCCTCAGGGTACCAAGGCCCCCTTGCCCACCAAGAGCCACAGCAGGCTAGCCAAGGCAAGCGGGGGGGGGGAATTTAAAGAATTTAAAGGAATCTAAAGGGGGGTGCACCCTTTAAATAAAGTGGGATGCCTGTGCGGGGGGGGGGACTCCCAACGCCCCCAGCCGAGGCCGAGCCGTAGGGGAAGGGAGTGGGGAGGGAGGGGAGGGGGAGAATCAAAACGGAGCTAAATAAGGCAGTAAATGAAAGCTAAAAATCAAAAGCAAGCAATAAGCTGAATAAATCAGCAAATTAAATAAGCCAGATACAACCAGACTCCAGGAATCCAGGAACGCTCTCTTGCCAGACAGGAACCGATAGAAACACACAGTTCAAACGCCAGGCAAAAATGTGACCAGAAAATGGTGGACGCAGCTTTAAGAGGGGCCCCACCAACCAATCAGATCCAAGGAATTTGCATACACACGCCCCCCATTACTCAGCATGAGCTGTGGCCTTACACAAACCAAACCCTAAGCTAAATTTCTTAACAGCCCTACCACAATCCGCTTTATATTATATGATATAAAGCGCTTTACAATCAATAAAAATGAGATACAATCAATACAAATAAATACAAGGTTGTCTCGACTTTCAATACTTTATAGTATTTTTCCCAGATTGTTTACATATAGTGAGAGACACTTTCATCATAGAAATTTTGCATTTGCGCAGAAAAAGTGGGGGGGGGGAGAGGGGTATTGTTCTTTTGTTCTATTGCCTTCTGTTAGTGTAGGGGTTTGTGTCAGTATCACGTGGGTAGGTCCTTTGTTTATGTATTCATTTATTTTTATTGATAATGTGAGAGATTAGGGGTGTCCCGAACTTGGTTGGTTGCATTCAGCTGATTGCAGTTTGGCTTGTTTGTGCGTGGGGGGGGGGTTAGGTTGTTGAGTTAGGTTAATATTGCTTGCTTTATCTAAGCAACTTTTAAATTGAAAAGTGGTATATACATTTTAACTTAATAAAAATTAAAGTAATAAAGGCAGCAGTGTTAATACGAATATTTAACAATGTAAAATATTACTTTTCTGTGGATGGTTACAGGTAGGTAGCCGTGTTGGTCTGGGTCGAAGTAAAATAAAAAAATTCCTTCAGTAGCACCTTAAAGACCAACTAAGTTTTTATTTTGGTATGAGCTTTCGTGTGCATGCACACTATACCAAAATAAAAACTTAGTTGGTCTTTAAGGTGCTACTGAAGGAATTTTTTTATTTTTCTGTGGATGTGTGTGATAGTGTTTTCCTAAAGGAATTTCATTTTCCATGGGTGACTGTATTTGTATTTGCCTTTAATTCCAAACACAGAGTCACGGCTTTTATTTCAGTCATATATTTCTAAGTGAAATTAATAGGTTATTGAAGCTTTCCATTTTCATATTGAAACAGCTATCTATTAGAGGAAATGTGGCTTGAAAACTCTATTAGAGAGCTTGTGTGGTGGAGTTGTTCCTTTAAGAAAGTTGATGTATTATACTCTCCTTAATAATGGCTCCAGTCCCTGAGTTGACCTCCCACTCCTGTGTCTGCAACCCCAACTTTTTAGACGTTGGAAATTGCCACCAATTATTTAAATGGTAGCTTAAATCCATTTACCGTAATTTCCATTGGTATCCTTCTCTCACACATGTGCTACCTAAAGATAAAGCTTGGTGGCCTGATAAAATGCTTAATATTTTTAGGTCTTCCAAAATCTACTTTAATTTTAAATTTCCTTTTCCTTTTCAACAGGTAAATCTATCATCTTTCTGCTTATTTTAAAACATGTCGACCAGTAACTTATTAAATGTTTATCTTAAGATGTGTATGCTTTTTTAAAAAAAAACACTTAGGTTAACCTAAGTTTTTTCTTTCCTCCTTTCAAAAGGTTTTTTCTATAAGGTGGTTTTTTTTAGTTCCATATCTTTAAAAAAGATCCCAGGAGAGGGATTTTCACTTTGTGGACTTGAAGGCATACCTTTGCAAGACGCCGAGTCTATTTGAGTATTTCCATCTTTAATAAGAGAGGCTTTATATCTAGTAAACCACTATTTCTAGGCTTTTATTGAATTGGGCAGTGCCCAAGCCCATAAAACCCCCTGTATCATAGGTATAAGGAGTAGTCAGTCTTTATGCAGCCGTTTAGCACTCTACATTTATTCACCATAAACCTTTTAAAGATGTTTAGGTGTTGTAATCGGCAAGGCATTGTTGTGCATGCCCAGGCCTTTTTGTTTGTGCACTGCAGATTTCTCAGCTCCACTTTCCCTGTAACTGGCATCTGGCTTATTTTCTTGAGGAAAATAAATATAAGACGGTGTCTTATTTTCGGAGAAACATGGTAGCTACCGCTCCAGCGGGAAGGTAAATGGCGTTTCCATGTGCTGCTCTGATTTGCCAGAAGCAGCTGAGTCCTGCTGGCCACATGACCCAGAAAAACTGTCTGCGGACAAACGCTGGCTCCCTCGGCCAGTAAAGCAAGATGAGCGCCGCAACCCCAGAGTCGTTTGCGACTGGACTTAACTGTCAGGGGTCCTTTACCTTTTATGTGTGTTGTTGGTTGCATTGCTCCTTGTGCTTAAAAAATAATAATTAGGAATTAGTCTAAATAAGTTGACATATCTTACAATCCAGTCACAATAGCTCTCTCACTGATTTCAAATGGAGAAATCCTCTTTTAAATTTATCTTATAAGAACAGAGGAGACTGAAAATGTTTACCTTCGGCTGGGCCAGGCTGACAATCAATTCTTTTCGTAAGCTGCAGATACTTGCTACGTTTTCTATCACAAGCATTCATCTGGGAAGATAAAGTTTAAATGTAAAAGGCACAGTTGAAAGCTTTACTGTGGGATAAACGCAGAGTATTCCTATGTTTTCTTCCCATTGGCGAACTGTGCAGTATTTCAAACAAAGACTCTTTCATATTAATATATCACAGGGGCAATTACTGAGCACTCTTTCAGCTCCTCTAAACTTTAATGTGAGTTACACTTGGTTTGGCTCCTTCTGCTTCCGTATTTTTGCGTAAGTCTTCAGTTCATATAAATTCATTCCTATGACTGCAATATTGGCAAGCTTTGGCCAGGGCGATTTGGTACTAGCCTGGCTCTAAAGTTTTGGACCTACTTTAGGACTTTGTTGGGTAGGGGGCCAGCTGCCAAAGCCTCAGTCTCCATTCTGCTGCCTGCATCTCCTTGCATCGTACACAGACATCTGAAGCTTTGGGAAATTGAACAGAAAACGGAAAAGGCTCTTGACTGAAGAAAACACTCAAGAGGTTTCTGGACTATTTTGTTCCTCTCGTGAAGAGCAAACATAATCTATTCTTAAGAAAAAAAGCTGAATACTATGACGTATTATACACACATTAAGCAATTTTGTATTCTCTCTTCTGCTAGTGGGGTGGCAAGGAATGACACTGGCCACTGGAAATTTCATTTGACAATTTCCTGGCAACTGAGGCATCACTATATTTTGCATCTGCCACACTATGAAATCATCTTTTCACCCATAAGAGACATTAAAAATGAAAAGAATTGAAAGTTTACAATTTTGGTAAGCGGAGGGTAGTATCTTATCCAGTGATGGCGAACCTATAACACGTGTGTCAGACGTGACACACAGAGCCCTCACTGCTGGCACGCGCCCCATTGGCCCATTCGCGCTGTTGTTGTTGTTTGTTCTCCCGCTCCTCCTACAGTTTGCCCCCGCTAAAGCTTGCTTGTCTCTGCTACAGCTTGTCTCCACTGTTAAAACCCAGATCCTTTTTCTTGTTGTTGTTGCTGGTAGCCAGAGATTAGTTTTTTAACCCTTTCTGTACTGTTTTTTCTGGCGCTTTGGCAGACTATGATTGGGTGTAACAGCGTTCGTTTTTTAACCCGTTCTGTGCTGGGTTTTTTTGGCGCTTTGGTATTATTATTTTTTGGTATTATTCATCATTTATTTCTGTTCTCTTTCCTCCCCCAAAAGCACAGCAGCTTTGGGGCACCCCCCCCAAAAAAAAGCAAAGCAACTTTTGCACCCCCCAAAAAAACCTCCAAAACTTTGGTCAGCAGCTCCCCCCAAGAAGCTCAACAACTCTGGGCACTTTGTGATAAATAAGGGTTTTTTGGTTAGGTTAGATTAAATAATTAGTTTTTGGTTTATTAAATACAGTTATATATTACAATTATACATTTTTGTTATTTAAACTATAAATATCGCAAAATTAATGGGTTTTTCTCAAAGTGACACGCCACTCGAGTTATGCTTGGTTTTTTGGTGAATTTTGACACACCAAGCTCAAAAGGTTGCCCATCACTGATCTAATCCTTGCACAGAAGATTTGCACTAGCAAAATGGAGCTAGCCCTTGCTCTTCTCTCCCCTGCAGCCACCTGTATGCCGTGAAAATTGGCTCTGGGGGTTGGGGGGGCCTCCATAGAAGATTTTTTGGGGTGCATGGGGGGGGAGATGAAATGAAAGTGCTGCTGCACCACTGGAACTCTGCTGGCGCAGCTTTGTGTGTTTCTTTGTTCTTTTAATAGAATGGTGTCTAAAATTGCATGTCTGAGGACAATAAATATTTGGAACACTAGATTGGTGCACATCTTCCAAATTTGAAGTACTAATTTTCCAACTCCCAACAAAGAGCTAAAGTTGTGTACTTCAAGCAGATGTTTCATGTCTCATCAATTATTACTTTGAACAAGAACAGAGAATGTTTGTATACATGCTTTAAGAGAGATGAAAAGATCCTTTTGTAATTATTGTGGTGATCAGACTTCTGTCCCAGTTTTACATATCTATCAGCTATGCACCAATGCGGATTTTCTTTTCTCAGAATTTTTTTTATTGAAGCTTTTTCACAATACTGTACAATACAATAAAAAACTAATCTAAATGAAAACAAAACAGAAGAAAGTGAAAGGAAAATGCAAAGTCCTCTCTCAAAGGTAGATCTTAACCCTTGTCTCACACAGAAAAAGGGGTGGTCCCTCCCAGCTCTCACCTGAGATCTTCCTTTCTTCCAGCTTTTTAATCTGAATTTACTTCAAATTGTACACAGAATCCAGATAAGGATGTCTCTTTATCTCTCTGTTGATGGTTTCATTCCACTCCTCCGATATCATAACTGCCACTAGGCACCTTTGTGAAGGTCCTCTCTGTTTCACCATCTACTGCTTCCTACATTCCTGTTCAGGAAATCCTTTATTGATATTGTTCTCCACAGGTTCTGTGTCTTCCCTCTCTCGTCCATGTTCACTCACCATTTTATCCATCTTGGCTCTGATCTCTTAGCTGTGCATCCTGTAATTGCTGTAAGATGCCAACAGTCAATGGAGTGTCCAACACTATTTTTGCCATACTGAATGTTATTGGTCTTATTAATGCTCAATCCATCTTAAGGTCTTCACAAAGTCTACCTTAAGACCTTCACTATCCTGGCTCCACCATAAGGTCTTCACGGCATTTTTTTATCAAACCGCATCTCTACCAACTTCAGGGATATGGAAAAATTAGTTTCAATTTGAAGACAGGACTTTCAAAAAGGAGATGGAAAGTTAAGAATGAAATAAAATGAATATCTCTAACAGTCAGAACACCCCGTAGCTGTTTATAAACTCCCTTTGTTGCAAACAAAACATGCCTTTTGTTTTGATTACAGTCTTTTGTTGTTGTTGTTTAGTCGTTTAGTCGTGTCCGACTCTTCGTGACCCCATGGACCATAGCACGCCAGGCACTCCTGTCTTGCACTGCCTCCCGCAGTTTGGTCAAACTCATGTTCGTAGCTTCGAGAACACTGTCCAACCATCTTGTCCTCTGACGTCCCCTTCTCCTAGTGCCCTCAATCTTTCCCAACATCAGGGTCTTTTCCAAGGAGTCTTCTCTTCTCATGAGGTGGCCAAAGTATTGGAGCCTCAGCTTCACGATCTGTCCTTCCAGGGAACACTCAGGGCTGATTTCCTTAAGAATGGATAGGTTTGATCTTCTTGCAGTCCATGGGACTCTCAAGAGTCTCCTCCAGCACCATAATTCAAAAGCATCAATTCTTCGGCGATCAGCCTTCTTTATGGTCCAGCTCTCACTTCCATACATCACTACTGGGAAAACCATAGCTTTAACTATACGGACCTTTGTCGGCAAGGTGATGTCTCTGCTTTTTAAGATGCTGTCTAGGTTTGTCATTGCTTTTCTCCCAAGAAGCAGGGGTCTTTTAATTTCGTGACTGCTGTCACCATCTGCAGTGATCAAGGAGCCCAAGAAAGTAAAATCTCTCACTGCCTCCATTTCTTCCCCTTCTATTTGCCAGGAGGTGATGGGACCAGTGGCCATGATCTTGGTTTTTTTGATGTTGAGCTTCAGACCATATTTTGCGCTCTCCTCTTTCACCCTCATTAAAAGGTTCTTTAATTCATCCTCACTTTCTGCCATCAAGGTTGTGTCATCTGCATATCTGAGGTTGTTGATATTTCTTCCGGCAATCTTAATTCCGGCTTGGGATTCATCTAGTCCAGCCTTTCGCATGATGAATTCTGCATATAAGTTAAATAAGCAGGGAGACAATATACAACCTTGTCGTACTCCTTTCCCAATTTTGAACCAATCAGTTGTTCCATATCCAGTTCTAACTGTAGCTTCTTGTCCCACATAGAGATTTCTCAGGAGACAGATGAGGTGATCAGGCACTCCCATTTCTTTAAGAACTTGCCATAGTTTGCTGTGGTCGACACAGTCAAAGGCTTTTGCATAGTCAATGAAGCAGAAGTAGACGTTTTTCTGGAACTCTCTAGCTTTCTCCATAATCCAATGCATGTTTGCTATTTGGTCTCTGGTTCCTCTGCCCTTTCGAAATCCAGCTTGCACTTCTGGGAGTTCTCGGTCCACATACTGCCTAAGCCTGCCTTGTAGAATTTTAAGCATAACCTTGCTAGCGTGTGAAATGAGCGCAATTGTGCGGTAGTTGGAGCATTCTTTGGCACTGCCCTTCTTTGGAATTGGGATGTAGACTGATCTTCTCCAATCCTCTGGCCATTGCTGAGTTTTCCAAACTTGCTGGCATATTGGGTGTAGCACCTTAACAGCATCATCTTTTAAAATTTTAAATAGTTCAGCTGGAATATCATCACTTCCACTGGCCTTGTTATTAGCAGTGCTTTCTAAGGCCCATTTGACTTCACTCTCCAAGATGTCTGGCTCAAGGTCAGCAACCACACTACCTGGGGTGTACGAGACCTCCATATCTTTCTGGTATAATTCCTCTGTGTATTCTTGCCACCTCTTCTTGATGTCTTCTGCTTCTGTTAGGTCCTTACCACTTTTGTCCTTGATTATGGTAATCTTTGTACGAAATGTTCCTTTCATATCTCCAATTTTCTTGAACAGATCTCTGGTTTTACCCATTCTATTGTTTTCCTCTATTTCTTTGCATTGCTCATTTAAGAAGACCCTCTTGTCTCTCCTTGCTGTTTTTTGGAAATCTGCATTCAGTTTCCTGTATCTTTCCCTATCTCCCTTGCATTTTGCTTGCCTCCTCTCCTCCGCTATTTGTAAGGCCTCGTTGGACAGCCATTTTGCCTTCTTGCATTTCCTTTTCCTTGGGATGGTTTTCGTTGCTGCCTCCTGTATAATGTTACGAGCCTCCATCCATAGTTCTTCAGGCACTCTGTCCACCAAATCTAAATCCTTAAACCTGTTCCTCACTTCCACTGTCTATTCATAAGGGATTTGATTCAGATTGTATCTTACTGGCCCAGTGGTTTTTCCTACTTTCTTCAGTTTAAGCTGGAATTTTGCTATAAGAAGCTGATGATCTGAGTTACAGTCAGCTCCAGGTCTTGTTTTTGCTGACTGTATAGAGCTTCTCCATCTTTGGCTGCAGAGAATATAATCAATCTGATTTCGATGCTGCCCATTTGGTGATATCCATGTGTAGAGTCGTCTCTTGTGTTGTTGGAAGAGAGTGTTTGTGATGACCAGCTTGTTCTCTTGACAGAACTCTATTAGCCTTTGCCCTGCTTCATTTTGAACTCCAAGGCCAAACTTGCCAGTTGTTCCTTTTATCTCTTGATTCCCTACTTTAGCATTCCAATCCCCTGTAATGAGAAGAACATCCTTCTTTGGTGTCATTTCTAGAAGGTGTTGTAGGTCTTCATAGAATTGGTCAATTTCACTTTCTTCAGCACCGGTAGTTGGTGCATAAACTTGGATTACCGTGATGTTAAAAGGTCTGCCTTGGATTCGTATCGAGATCATTCTGTCATTTTTGAGATTGCATCCCATTACAGCTTTTGCCACTCTTTTGTTGACTATGAGGGCCACTCCATTTCTTCTACAGGATTCTTGCCCACAGTAGTAGATATGATAGTCACCCGAACTGAATTCACCCATTCCCTTCCATTTTAGTTCACTGATGCCCAGGATGTCGATATTTATTCTTGTCATCTCATTTTTGACCACATCCAGCTTACCTCTATTCATGGTTCTTACATTCCAGGTTCCTATGCAATATTTTTCTTTACAGCATCGGACTTTCCTTTCGCTTCCAGGCATATCCGCAACTGAGCGTCCTTTCGGCTTTGGCCCAGCCGCTTCATCAGCTCTGAATCTACTTGTACTTGTCCTCCGCTCTTCCTCAGTAGCATGTTGGACGCCTTCCGACCTGAGGGGCTCATCTTCCAGCGTCATAACTTTTATATGCCTGTTGTCTTTGTCCATGGAGTTTTCTTGGCAGGGATACTGGAGTGGCTTGCCAGTTCCTTCTCCAGGTGGATCACGTTTAGTCAAAACTCTCCACTATGACCTGTCCATCTTGGGTGGCCCTGCATGGCATAGCTCATAGCTTCTCTGAGTTATTCAAGCCCCTTCGCCACGACAAGGCATTGATCCATGAAGGGGATCAATGCCTTTTAATGATCTCTTAAGCCAGCAGTTAGCTCACACTCCAGGTGTAAATTTCAACTGGCAGCTCACCTCATTTGTAATTTATATCAATCTCCAGTAATTAAGAAAGGGAGGCTTTGCTGACCTTATGCTCCATGGACTGACCCTGAGGGCCATTATGTGGTACCGTATTTGGACAAGACGAAGGTCTCTCTGCTCTTAAGTCACTCACCCATGTCCAGGTTCCTGAAACTTCTCGGTCTTCAGACCTGGAATGTGGCTTTTTTTTATATAGCATCAGAGGTTGATCCCTTTGTTCTTTCTGTTTTTCCAAAGCAAATTCTAATAACCAAGATTCATGGCTTGGCTATCACCACATAATTATCTTGTCAGTGAACTGTCAGCAGAAGCTGTCTAGTCTGCCATCTTCCATCCCTGGAAGTCTGAAACAATGCAGATTTTCTAAAGTGCAAACTCTTACCCTAATGTTTCTGATAGCTTTAGGACATTTTGTCACACTGTTTCATACCTGCCTGCCAAGGAGTGGGAAGGGACCCAAGGGGCATCTAGTTCAACCCCCTGCAGTGCAGGAATCACAGATAAAGTATCTATGAAAGATGGCTATCTAAGCTTTGGCTAAAAGCCTCCAATGAAGGAGAGTCCACTACCTTCTGAGGGAAGGTATTTGTCAAAACAGCTCTTGTCATCGGAATGTTCTTCCTCATGCTTAGTTGGAATCTCATTTCTCGTAATTTGAATCCATTGGTTCATGCCCTACCCTCTGGACCAGCAGAAAACAAGGTTGAACACAAGCATCCATGTGACAGTCCTTCAGATATCTGAAGAAGACTTGCCAGCTATAGAAATGCTGCCTGTACTTATCATGAACAGAGCAAGTTCAGAATGCTCTGGAGGAGCTTTTGCACCCAGGCTATGTGGAACACCCAAGCACAATGCTGTTATTAAGCCACCACTAGATGATGAAACCCGAGTTATAACCTTGTAAATGTAGTGTATAGTTGATATGTTTGCCTGCAGCTAGAGTTGTATTTTTACACTGAATACAACTGAAGAGTTAAATACATACATGCCCACTTTTAGGGGCACTTGATGACCCCCACCATGACATGACAATTAATTACATTTATTAGTTTGCATTTATCATTTATTCAGGTCCAGAAAATAGATCCTTTCCATATTTTGTAATTGTAAAAATTGACATTTTCATTTCTTGCTACTCATATATTATATGTTGTTCTTTTCCCTAAATAATAATTTTAAATTATTTTAGAACTCTTTATTTTAAGGGTGGATTTTTCCCCATTCTAGATTTGGCACGATTCATGCTTCCTTAAAAGATTTCTTAGCTTTGTATGAGTTTCAGCTTGTTAAATTCGTATTATGAAGTTAATGTTGTTTCCCAAGCCTTGGGGATATCCTGACTCTGTAATTAGAGGTTTATGCAGCAGCTATTCAAACGTGGTTATTACCAATCGTATGAATAATTGCACCACTTGGCTGCCTTGTGGTCAGGTACCTGTCTAGTTACCTGGATGTGGCACAGTTAGAACTAAAACAAAACATCAAAATGTGAAGATGTTGCTAAAATACCTTCAAGGCATTGTCTATAAGCAAGTGTGCTTTCCATTTTTATAAGTGTGTGTAGTAGTGAAGCTTAATTGATAGCAAATTCTTTAAGATAAAATATGCTGGTACTGTACATATTTTTCTGGTTACGGTAAGAACATGTGAAAGTGTTACACAACTTCATTGTTAATATACCTGTTTCCCACCCTGTCTAGAAATGTTAATTCCTTTCGGGAAAATGCAGGCGCTGTGTGTTGCATCTCCCTTGGAAATAGTCGCGATTAAAAAGCTATTGTTCAGATCAAAGGAAATTATGCTGCAGTTTATTTCCTTATAGACAAGTGTTACGCACAGCCCAGTCAAGGAGGGCTTAACCAGATCAGTTCAAAGTCTGTACTCATCTCACCCCCCCTCCTTTTTGATATTTTTAAAAGTACCATTGTAATCTGGTGATATTATTAGATAGTCCACACTTTTTGGTATAATAAAAGACTAGTTGATGTGAACTCTAGTAAGTGGGTAGGGGAGACTTGTCCTGTGAAGAGTGGAATTAGATGGGAGCTGAAATTTAGGATTCTCAAGGCAAGCTTTGAAGGTTTACTGGGGGGGGGGCAATCTGAGAAGGCGTTTGTCATTTTCAGGTGTTGAGCTAAGCTCTTTCTAGGCCTGTGCCGGTGATGCCCCAACATAGCACAAGAGAAGGAAGGGTTGTCTGAGGGCAGTCACGTCAAGAAAAGGCAGGTCACTGTAACTGGATCCGTCATTCTGCCAGCCAAAATATTTCCCACCATCTCTGGATTGAACTTCAGTTTGTTAGTTCATATCTGGTTCCTTGCTGATGCCAGACAAGGCTTGGAATATTGACATCCTCCCTAGAATTGGGTAGAAAGGACCAGCAGAACTGGGTCTACCACACCCTAATTATCTGACAAGCTAGTTTCATGTAGTCATTAAACAACTGACAAGTTGGAACCCCACCAACCAAACACCCAGCATCAGTTTCTGAAGCCTGCCCTTTAGAAATGACTGCACCCACCCCAAAAGTGTCCCTGTAATCTATTTCTGTTAAGGCAATATAGATGAGTTGATGGTAGAACCTATCATTGCATTGCAGGGGGTTGGACTAGATGACCCTCAGCGTGCCTTTGAACTCTACAAGTTCTATGATTCTGTGATTCTATGGTTTATACTCTATTATCTATGTGTTTATACTCTATTATCTATTTATACTCTATTATCTATGTGTAATTGAATTTTCCTCCATTAAGGAAGGGAGAAGTAGTAAAATCTTGCATGTTTTTTTGCTCCTCCTGTGGAAGGACACCCCCCACCTGCCGCCAGGTCACTTCATGTGCCAGAGAATCCGGGACAAGTTCTGCATCTTTCTTAGGATTGGAATTTTGTAGAAGACTCTTTGGCTCTATCTGACCTCTAGAAAAGGTCAGCATGAGATTTGGAGAGGCAAAATGGATCCCCAAAAGTTACACTTTATTACTGGCCTTAAGGCAGTCATTCTTAAACAAATGGACTTCAGGGAAAGACTCCAGCCTGAACAGGGTATAATAGAGACCATGGTTTGGTGCTCCATTGGGGTCTGAATAGAGAGAATGGTTTCTTGCCCCACACAGCAAGGCCGAGATTATTGTTTTATCACCAGTTGTCGCTGTGGGGATGGGTTACTCCGCTTCTTTTGAAAACTTTAAACTCTTATTTAGTTATCATAAACTTCATTTTTAAAAATTCCATTGCCATTTGCCTTTTGACAAATTTCCCCCCATTCCCCGAGCCTTATTATGAGGAACAGTTAAATGAGTTGGCATGTCTGAGAGGAGGTAAGAGAGCCATCGTCAAATAACACTTATTCTTGACCCAGGAACTTGTGTTACATCCACAAAGCCAGCTGCAGAATCACGTGGAAACTTTGGCTCCGTTCACTTAGTTTTGGTTCCATTAGAGGCAGCAGAGTGTGACTTTCTAGCAATTCTCTCTCTCTCTCTCTCTCTCTCTCTCTCTCTCTCTCTCTCTCTCTCTCTCTCTCTCTCTCTCTCTCTCTCTCTCTGTGTGTGTGTGTGTGTGTGTAGAATGGGGGGGGGACTAAATGGGCATGGAAAAAGTCAGTTCTGCACTCCTTCCTTTACTCCTCCCACCTCATTTCAGGGGCCTCTGAGGGCATCTCCCATTTTTTGGTGGAAGGGGCACCCAGTGACCTCACAACTGTCTCATTCTTCTTTTAGCCTCAACAGTGCCAAACAGTTTTCCCATCCAGAAATGGGACTTTAGCCTAGCATCTTGGAATGGGAAACTTGAGAGTTGCCCAACCAGTCTGATGTTGATGCCAGCCCTGTAAATCAACGCTGGGACTATACGAGATTGGGCAAGACTTGTCAGCTCTTTCTACTGTCCTGTAAAGAAGCTGTAATTGTGATGGTTTTAATTGGCTTTTTAATCCTTGGATTAAAAAGAAAAATCACAAAAAAGCTCAATAGGCTGAAAAGTAAGGTGTGGTTGCTGCATTGTCTGTGTTCAAGTGATTTCAACAAAACAGATGATGCACAACTGTTAACTTTGTGGAATAAAGAGTTGAGAAACTTAAATCTATTAAGTTCTGTTAAGATTTCTTTAAAAGGCAATTGAAATTGTAAGTCACTGAGAATTTTTTGTAGTGAGAAATATAATGACAACAACAACAACAACAACAACTGTTGTCATGATGCTGTCAAGGTGCTACACTCAATATGCCAGCAAGTTTGGAAAACTCAGCAATGGCCAGAGGATTGGAGAAGATCAGTCTACATCCCAATCCCAAAGAAGGGCAGTGCCAAAGAATGCTCCAACCACCGCACAATTCTGCTCATTTCACACGCTAGCAAGGTTATGCTTAAAATTCTACAAGGCAGGCTTAAGCAGTATGTGAACCAAGAACTCCCAGAAGTGCAAGCTGGATTTTGAAGGGGCAGAGGAACCAGAGACCAAATAGCAAACATGCGCTGGATTATGGAGAAAGCTAGAGAGTTCCAGAAAAACATCTTCTTCCGTTTCATTGACTACGCAAAAGCATTTGACTGTGTTGACCACAGCAAACTATGGCAAGTTCTTGAAGAAATGGGAGTGCCTGATCATCTCATCTGTCTCCTGAGAAATCTCTATGTGGGACAAGAAGCTACAGTTAGAACTGGATATGGAACAACTGATTGGTTCAAAATTGGGAAAGGAGTACGACAAGGTTGTATATTGTCTCCCTGCTTATTTAACTTATATGCAGAATTCATCATGCGAAAGGCTGGACTGGATGAATCCCAAACAGGAATTAAGATTGCTGGAAGAAATATCAACAACAATGACACAACCTTGATGGCAGAAAGTGAGAAGGAATTAAAGAACCTTTTAATGAGGGTGAAAGAGGAAAGTGCAAAATATGGTCTGAAGCTCAACATAAAAAAACTTAAGATCATGGCCACTGGTCCCATCACCTCCCATCAGCAAGTTTGGCAAATAGAAGGGGAAGAAATGGAGGCAGTGAGAGATTTTTCTTTCTTGGGTCACTGCAGATGGTGACAGCAGTCATGAAATTAAAAGACTCCTGCTTTGGGGGAGAAAAGCAATGACAAACCTTGACAGCATCTTAAAAAGCAGAGACATCACCTTGCCAACAAAGGTCCGTATAGTTAAAGCTATGGTTTTCCCAGTAGTGATGTATGGAAGTGAGAGCTGGACCATAAAGAAGGCTGATCGCCGAAGAATTGATGCCTTTGAATTATGGTGCTGGAGGAGACTCTTGAGAGTCCCATGGACTGCAAGAAGATCAAACCTATCCATTCTGAAGGAAATCAGCCCTGAGTGCTCACTGGAAGTACAGATCGTGAAGCTGAGGCTCCAATACTTTGGCCACCTCATGAGAAGAGAAGACTCCCTGGAAAAGACCCTGATGTTGGGAAAGATTGAGGGCACAAGGAGAAGGGGACGACAGAGGACAAGATGGTTGGACAGTGTTCTCGAAGTCTGACCAAACTGTGGGAGGCAGTGCAAGTCAGGAGTGCCTGGCGTGCTCTGGTCCATGGGGTCACGAAAGCTCATACCAATGACAAACATAGTTGGTCTCTAAGGTGCTACTGGAAGGAATTTTTTTATTTTGTTTCGACTATGTCAGACCAACACGGCTACCTACCTGTAACTAGAACATTTGGATAAAGAGGTAATTTCACATCAGGTGCTTTATTGTTTTATTGCTGGCCTCTGCCTGACTCCACCTCCTGACACCCACTATGCAGAACTCTTAATTGAAGCCCCTTGATTTGGGGAGTCTGACCAAGCAAGAACCACTTTGAAAAAGTAGTAGCGCACTAAGTTCCTGAATTCTGTGAGGAAAGCTATGTGCTTTAAGTATTGATCCTCTGAAACTGGCTCTTGAGTTGACTTTAATAATGAGGTATTTTTGACTGTTAAGAACTTGCAAGCTTTTCAGGTTGTTTTACTCTGAAATGGGTTGAGCTTCCATAAAGAGTTTTGGATCAGCGAGCCTGTTCTTCCTTTTGTTTATTCTCCTTGTACAGCAAGTTTGGGGAGAAATGCTTCAATTTTGCAGACAGTGTCTGCAGCCCCCCCTCCCCTTTTTAAAAAACATTTGAATCTCTGCTAGTGGTTCCTGCTTCAGTTCAGGGCACTTTAGAGAGACCTTGCTTCAGTACAAACAAGTCTTGAATTTGCCCAGTGTGGCCTTGCTTCGGTACTTAATTTGGGATTTGCCCAAATCCTTTGCACATCCCTAATGGTAAGAGCAGTAAGAGCTGTTCAACAGTGGAATTTGCTGCCAAGGAGTGTTGTGGAGTCTCCTTATTTGGAGGTCTTTAAGCAGAGGCTTGATAGTCATCTGTCAGGAATGCTTTGAAGGTGTTTCCTGCTTGGCAGGGGGTTGGACTGGATGGCCCTTGTGGTCTCTTCAAACTCTATGATTCTATGATTCTATGGTTATTTTAGGCAAACGTACTGCGAATTAAGCCCTGTGGAACTCCATGAGACTGCTTCCAAGTAAACAGACATTAAACTAGACAGCTGTTACACATAGTATAATGGACAGCACATCATCTCAACAAGCAGACAAGATCAGGTACAGGATTATATTTTTAAAATATAAGGGGTAAAGGGTTGCAGCAATTTATGACAGATGGTGGATAAAGAAAGTTGGGTGAAAAAAAGCTGCCTTGAACTAGAATGGCAAGATACAAACATCTCAGGTCTGAAGCTCTTGGGGCATAATTCCATCACCGGAAGCCCTGTGTAAGATATCCCACAAGGCAGAGGAGGTTTTCCTCCTCTATGGGCCGCACCTGCTCCTCATTTCCCTCTGCGGCATGTGCAGAAACTGCCTTCTTGACCGTTGAACCCCCTTTGGTCTCATCTGCTCAATCCGCCAGAGCCTGTCTTCGCCTGCAGGGGAAGTCCCTAACTCACTGAGGGCTTGAGACCCACTGGATCCGCGCACCTGATTTTTTTTTTTGTATATCCAATGTATTATATCTATCATCCTAAGCTATTACCGGTATATATAATTCCATAGAAATGCTTATGCAGTTTCGCCTTTTTAAAATGCTGTTATTGGTAAGTGGTGCCATCTTGAAACCTTGGAAATGCTCAAGATTTGGAGATTCTTCTTGTAGCCACTCTGGGGCCTGGCCCTACCTTAGTCCAAGAGAGTAGGTTGCCCACTTGCTTCGATACAAGGATCTGAATGTGCGCACTGCAATGTTCATAACTTGTCTTACATATCTGATATTCCAAGTAGTGAGAGGATAATTCAGAATAGTGTGATTTTGGAGTTAGTGTTTTCAACTCTGTAATATTCAGTATTTCAAACATCTATATTTAAAGACTTTGCAATTTTTAACTTGGCTTTCATGACAGAAAGTTTGAAATGCAGTTTCTACTGTTTTATTATACCTGGAATGTTCTTTGGATAGTTGGATATAATATTTCTAAACGTAATAAGGAGGCAAGTACACCATTTTAGAAAATATTTAAATTTCTCTTGCCACATGGTGTGTGCATGTGTGTGGCCATATTTTTATTTTAAAAAATGTTAAATGAAGCATATTACTTCTTATTTTTTCTATGCATGGGTGGTCACTCGCTTCCTTCTGTAAGTGTGAGCCCCACTCATTCATTTCTATGTAGCTTTATTGTTTCAAATTTCTTCCTGAAGTTAATTGCTCTCATTATATAGTCTTTTTTTTTAGTTTTATAAGTTTAGTTTTCAGGATTCTGGAGCTTTTTGACTGCATAATGTCAACAGTCTACTGATTTAAATGTTGCTCTCTCAATAAATTCTAGCAATGTATTAAGAAAACTCCTGGTGTTTTTGGAATAAACAGAACCGTGAACTTTTTAAAGCTTTTGTACACTTTGCCCAATTTCAAAAGTTGTCAAGTCATTGTAAATTATTTTTTCTTTTATGTAGAATGTCTAATGTGGTTATCATCTCTTCCTCTCTTGTATCGGTATGTGAGCTTCAAATATATTCATTGATTGCTGTCTGGACTCCATGAATGAAGTCCATGAATAAATTCATGAATGAATTCATCCATTTGCAAAATCCCTAGAACTTCTGTTCTGAAGGATGGTAAATCTGGTATTCAAGAAATAGATTTCCTTCAGGAAGGAGAGGAGCTTCATGAGTAAGCAATGCCCCCTTTCCCTAGGAAGCAATCTCTTAGTTTTGCTGTAGAGAGTATTTTCCAAACAACCATAAAAGAAAATTTAAAAATGTACCTCTCCCAGGACTCTGGCAAGGTAAGCAGAAGGGAATCAATTGCCTTCCTGCACCAGAGCTGTGGGCAGGGCCCATGGTTTTAAAGGAAACTTGGGGGTAAGCTCTACCTAAAATGTGTTTTGTTCTCAATGCAGCACAAATACAGTTGGTACTACAGTGGTACCTTGGGTTACAGCCACTTCAGGTTACAGACTCCGCTAACCCAGAAATAGTACCTCGGGTTAAGAACTTTGCTTCAGGATGAGAACAGAAATCATGCAGCAGCAACAGGGTGGCAGTGGGAGGCCCCATTAGCTAAAGTGGTACCTCAGGTTAAGAACAGTTTCACATTAAGAACAAATTAAGTTCTTAACCCGAGGTACCACTGTATATAATAGTTGGTACTATGTAACCCTAAAAGCAGCCTTTTAGATATTGGGAGTTTGGTTTGAAGCAGGAACTGGAAACTAAAAGCATTCATAGTTCACAAACCTATCAGTTATTATGTTGCATGTTACAAGGTTAGGTCACAAACCAATGAATTCAAGTTACAGGAAAGGAGATTCTGACTACACATTAGGAATAACTTTATGATGGTGAGAGCTGTTCAGTAGTGGAATGGACTCCCTGTGAACTCTCCTCCCTTGGAGGTTTTTTAATAGAGGTTGGGTGGTCATGTCAGCAATGCTTTAGTTGAGATTCTTGCATTGTAGAGGGTTGGACTAGATGACCCTCAGAGTCCCTTCCAATTCTAAGATTCTTTCATCTGCTTTAAGAAACACTAAACGTGGCAATTTTCAACTGGTCTGGGGAGGGGGAGTTTGGGAACCACCTGCTTCCAGTGGAGAGCTCCTAGTAATGGGTTAAAGAGGCAAAGGAATTCATTATATTGCCAGTTTCTTTGTCTAGGTGTTTTAGAATTCCTTCGAAGTGGGTTTTAGATTTCATATACTTCAAGTTAGCAGCTATGCTGATCTTGGTGAATAACCCTGAGTGGGAGGTATCTTGTCCACTGTTGACTTGATGGTGCTGACTTACGGGATGCTGGTGTCTGCGCTGCTATGTACAAAGTGAAGTGGCTGGAATAAATTTCCTTCCCAGATTCGTTCCCATCCCTCCAGTTAAACGACGGTGAACCTGCCATTTGGCAGAAAAATGAAATGCCAATGTTCTACCATTCTAGGAGGCTTCTGTAAACGATGCACCTGACTAATCATTGTACAGTAGAACCTCGGTTTATGAACACCTCGGTTTATGAATTTTCGGTTTATGAACGCCGCGGACCCATCTGGAACGGATTAATTCACTTTCCATTACTTTTAATGGGAAAGTTCGCTTCAGTTTATGAACGCTTCAGTTTATGAACAGACTTCCGGAACCAATTACACCCATGTTTCAGTTTATGAACGCTTCAGTTTAAGTACTCTGCGGACCCGTCTGGAACGGATTAATCCACTTTCCATTACTTTCAATGGGAAAGTTCGCTTCAGTTTATGAACGGTTACTTCGCGGACCGTCTGGAACAGATTAATCAACTTTCCATTACTTTCAATGGGAAAGTTCGCTTCAGTTTATGAACGCTTCAGTTTATGAACAGACTTCCGGAACCAATTGTGTTCATAAACCGAGGTACCACTGTACGGTGATTACAGCAGAATTGATCTTTGGTCAGAACAATCCGTGGTGGTGGTGGTGGCCTTTGCCATGGCCTCTTGTAAGAGGAATACCCTTCCTGCTGCATGAGCTGTGAAGCGCAGCCAACGCATGCTTAGGATTTCTGTTGGATTGTCGTTCTGAGGCACATGGCCTTGTCTTAAAGATGGATGCGTTTTGTGGAAGCCATGAGGCTGCTTATTTTCCCAGACAATAAATGGCGGCCTTCTTCTTCAGCCTTGTAGCACCAGCCCCTCCAGAGCATTGGCTCTACCAGCTGTCATTTTACAATCTTTCAATATAATCTGGTGGAAATACGTTGTTACTGACTACTTTAAGGATCTGAAAAATAACTGAAATCTCCCCCCCCCAATTTTTTTTTAAAATTCATTTTATAATAGAACACATAATAAAACAACACACAATACAACTACCAACAAAGAAAAATAACAACAAAATAATAGTACAAAAACCATCTAAAACCAATTAATCATATTTTCCGAAACATTGCTATGTGGACTTCCTCGGTCTCTCCCCCCCCTTTCTGAACTTCATTTTGAATAATCTTTAGCAGTTTTCATAAATCATGGCTTAAAATATTCTTAAAATTCTGTCCTTTACTATAAATTCCTTACATCATAACATTAACAATTATCTTTTTTATTCTAAACTATCATCTTTAACCCTACAGCCTATAAACCACCTCCACTGATATCCATAATTCAAATATTTCCATATTTTAAAACTCAAATTTACTTACAGTGGTACCTCGACTTACGAAGATAATCCATTCCGAAGGCGCCTTTGTAGGTCAAAAATTTCGGAAGGCGAAAAAGCGGCTTCCCCTTTAAAAAACAAACACACCGGAAACGGAAACATTCGCAAGTTGAGTAAACCACATCTAAAACTTCATAAGTTGAGGAAACTGCATCTAAAAGCGCCGTGGTTTCCCTTCAGAGGTAAAAAAACAACACATAAGCGCAAGGCCGTTTTTGCAGCTTGTAACTCAAAAAATACGGAAGTTGAGTACTTCGTAAGTCGAGGTACCACTGTATTCCCATTTTCTAGCATTCCCCCTTTAAATTGGTTCATTCAATAAAAATTTAACATATTTAAACATTATTATTTCTCTATCCATCCAGTCCATTTTCAATCCAGATTTATCCTTTAAAGACAATAAAGCAACATAATTTTAATTTCAACCCACTCCCAATCTGAAATGTTTTCCAACCCAAAAAAAACTCCCCCCCTGCTGCCCCCCAAACAACACCAGTTCCTTGTTCATCCAGCCTCTGCCACTAGCCTTCTCAGTTTCAGAATCCAAACTCCATCTGCAATATGCTCCTTGCTCTCTCTTCTCTTTGCTGCTTTTTGGCCGATTTTTCTCTCCTCCTGATCTTCTCCATCTTCATAAATTATTACTTTCTCAACAACACTTAAATTCTCAATTTTCATCTCCTCTTTAGTCATTGCTCCATTCTGCATTCCTTTTTTCTGAGTCCTCAAAGCAGTCTTTAAATTTTTGATTCTCCTCTTTAAATGCTTTCACCTCCTTTCTGATTTCCTGCATCAAATTGATAACTGTCTCATAAGAGTCCGACGTTGCATTATTTTTTAACATCTCTCCGTATTAAGGATCACAGCAGGGTTTAAAAGATAGGGAATGTTGAAACTTGTATTTCCCAACTTGAAGAAACGAAAGTTGAATGTCAGTTCCAATTGCCACAATAGCTTCAAAGCCTTCAGCCAAGAAATGAAAGTTAACAATCTACCCCTATTGTGACGTCACAATGGCTTCTCGCCGATCTAAATAGGGTGCCTCACGGTACAGTCCTTATTTTGCAATTCCAATTAGAAGAATTGACTGCTGTTGCCACTCAAGCCTGCAGCTTAGTGTCATCAAAGGAAGTGTTGTTTCCGATGCGTTGGAGCTCCAACCCCTCGCTCTCGGGGCTCAAAACAGAGCTTGCTGGGGAGGGGGAGCTCACTTCTTGTGCCCGCCTCATGCCAAGTCCCCCAGAAAGCCAGATTTGGGGTTCTTTCAGGGGTCCGCTGCGCTGTAGTGGTTTCCCCCTGCCTTTGATGAACCTTGGTCTCTTCAGCTGAAGGAACCTTCGCTTGAAATGGCCGCGCTGTCAACCGGAAGTCCCCCAAAATAACTGAAATCTTAATCCTAAAGGTTATTATATTTGTTCTGTGAAATATAGGTGCTAAGAGCAATTTTTGATATGTAAAACCTTTAAGCCACTTCGGAAGTTTTCATTGCCAAAACCTTTAAGATGTAACTATTATCAAATATCAAATGAGACCTCCATTACTTCAATATCTTTAACTTAGGCATTTGATGTTGTTGTTTAGTTGTTTAGTTGTGTCCGACTCTTCGTGACCCCATGGACCAGAGCACGCCAGGCACTCATGTCTTGCACTGCCTCCCACAGTTTGGTCAGACTCATGTTGGTAGCTTCAAGAACACTGTCCAACCATCTCGTCTTCCATCGTCCCCTTCTCCTTGTGCCCTAAATCTTTCCCAACATCAGGGTCTTTTCCAGGGAGTCTTTTCTTCTCATGAGGTGGCCAAATTATTGGAGCCTCAGCTTCAGGATCTGTCCTTCCAATGACCACTCAGGGCTGATTTCCTTCAGAATGGATAGGTTTGATCTTCTTGTAGTCCATGGGACTCCCAAGTGTCTCCTCCAGCACCATAATTCAAAAGCATCAATTCTTCGGCGATCAGCCTTCTTTATGGTCCAGCTCTCACTTCCATACATCACTACTGGGAAAACCATAGCTTTAACTATACGGACCTTTGTTGGCAAAGTGATGTCTCTGCTTTTTAAGATGCTGCCTAGGTTTGTCATTGCTTTTCTCCCAAGAAGCAGGCTTACCATAAATCATTCTAAATCTAAAGTGTTAATTTTTTCCAGAAGTCAGAAACTGTATAAGTGGGAGCTTGATGGGAACCAATTGAACAAGTCCTTAAATTCCAATATCTGGGAATTTACTTCCAATATATGGGATGGAAATAACGCCAAAGCCCTTTCACATGCATTACTGCGTTTTTTCTTCTCTGATGGGGCCTTCCATATTCCATCAGCCCTAAAGGTATTCAATGTAAAAGTGGTTGCAACAATGGCCTATGCTGCCCCGTTATGGGGCGCCTTAGCAAACCTCATGCCCTTGATGACATTGCAAAATCAATTTCTGCGACACCTCTTAAAACTACCTCTGTGCGTAGGCAACTCATCCATACGCCTAGAACTCAAGATCCCCTCATTAGAAATTTCTCTATGGAGGCAAATCTTTAACTACTGGCTGACCCTTTGGCATCGACTACCCAGCTATTATCTTATTCAATGCCTATGGTGAGACGAATTTACCAGCCCATGGTTAAAAAACAAATCCATGATAAACTTCTGTCTTACGGAATATCTCCGTCTGATATGTTGAACCTAGAGCTCGCCTCAGCCAAAAGAGTCATCAAACGAAGACTGGATGATATTGATCTACAACATAACCTTATGATGGACAGAGGAACTTGTTCTCCATTGAACCATGGCATTTCTCCTATGCCTCGGATTCCATCATATCTGTCCTCCCTTTCCGTTGCATCACATAGATTTGCATTCATCAAAGCGAGGTTCAATGTGTTTCCATCTAATGTATTGAGCCACAGGTTCTCCAAAGGCCAAGTTTCTGTTTTATGTGCTTGGGATAATAAATCAATAGAATCCCTTTGCCATATAATGTTTAATTGCCCCCTGCACATTGTTGCTCGGGCCAGCATTCTAAATCCAATAATTTTGGAGATGGCGGATAAACCATCTGAGTCCCAGTTAGCATATGTGCTTCAAGACAATGACCCGCACAGAACATTGCAGGTAGCAAGATTTCTGATTTCAGTTCTTTCGCACAAAAGGTGAACTGGAATGCTCCACGATTTTTGAATTTTAACATATTATTTGATTTATCATCAGCAACCATACATGATATTTAAAGATGGCGCCCCCCATATGTGATGGTGTAACCATTTTATAGTTATATATTTTATTTTATTTATTAGAAATGTGTATGTGCGTTTCATGTTCTTGATTTATTTTTATTTCTGTGGGTTTTAGCCGAAATAAAGATCTATCTATCTATCTATCTATCTATCTATCTATCTATCTATCTTAACCCGCAATCTAAAGAGCACCTAAAGAAAAAGAACATTTAAAAAGGACCGGGCTTTAATTTTGGCAGTTGCTGTTAATTTTGAAAAGTATAATACAGTAATAGTATAACTATTATTATACTAACTACTGTTAGTAAACAAGCAAACAAATTCTATCTAAGGCCTGATATGTTGGGATTAGTTTGAGGACTTCTGGAATTCTGCCATTTTAGATGCAGGTGTATTATGCTGCTGCTGCTGCTGCTGCTGCTGCTGCTAGAGTTTCTACTCCTAATTTGGTGATCCTTGTGCAATGTTGTAGAAACTGCCAATATTGCACCCGTCTTATTCCGATAGGAACTGATTGGAAAGGGTTACTGTTGTGATGTTTTGTCTTCTAATTATATGTATTTTTAATAGATCTTTTTATATTGTTCAGTTTAGTTAGCGTTCAGTCGCTTGACTTATCCTTTCTACGTTTTTTGCTTGTTCTATTATATTTGTAAACCACCTGGGGGAAAGGCAGGATATAAATAAATAAATAAATAAAATAATAAAGCAATAATAATATGTATTGTCCCATTCACTCAAAAGCATTAGATGGCTTTATAGTCAGATTATTATGCCATTTTACCTATCTAAGTTCTTGGACTTCATGAATGCGTATCAGAAGAGTGGTAAGGCTGTGCTCAAATTTCTTATATGGCAAATTGCAAATACTACTGTGAAAGGATGTATAATTAGTTTTCCACTATGAAATGCCAGATAATTCAAAAGACAAGTTGAGTTCTGATGGCAGAGTGTAATTAGTTATGCACAATGTTATACAACTTTGAAAGGAAGGGGAAAAACATTTCAGATTTTGTTAAATGTGAAAATAACTACATATTTAAGATTTGAGCAGTACCCTTTTTATAAAAGGAAAGCCTGTAAATTAAAACAAGAAGCTGTAATCTTCTGGAAATTCAGCTCTAGGCATTTGGTAAAAAGCTTTGAGAACATTAATGTTTTAGTTGGAACTGGTGTAGAAGAGGTATTATTTTAAACAAAAAAGAGTCTACAGCTATCTGGTTGTGAATGTTTCTCAATTACAGTGGCGTCCATGATCTTTGGGTCTGGATGAAGATTTGGCTAGAACTGTTCCACATCCTAGTCTGCTGTTGCCTCTGAATTAGAAACAGCATGTGAGAATTAAATGTCCTATAATCCACTCCATACTGCAGAATAAGAAATTCTGTGAAAAATTATAATGTATGGTATAAAATTACAACGGTGACGTATTCCCTTCTGTTTTAGTTAGTTGTATGTAAAGAAATTCATGAAAAATGTATGACTGATGAGGCTAGAATTAATCTGTAGTTACAAGCTAAAGACAACCATGTTTCATGTTTGGTGCTTCCTGCATTTAATTTAATAGAAAACCTTGAAAATGGAAAATATTTGTTTTTCCTGAGCATGCTACCAGGCAACTGAAGTTGATTTTTGCTTTGACTGTTCTAATTTGTATTTAGCTATTTCCATGTATGAACCTAAAGCTTATAAATTCTTAAAGCAGCATCTTCAGCTACTTCTTGTAGAAAATGTACACATGTTAGACACTTAAAAATATTAAGTGATTTATAAATGCTTTAAAATAAATGAATGAATAAATGAATAAATAAATAAATAGTGAAGCTGAAGCATTTGAATCAGAGCTTGTTTCTTTCAAAAAAAAAGATTAATATACTTTAGTTGAAAAATCTGTTCTCATATAAAATTACCTGTTACATTTACTTGAATCACAAAATTTTTTATTGGGTATGTAGGTGGTATTTGACAAAGCCGTACTCAGAGTAGACTTATTGAAATTAGTGTACTAAGTGAATCCAATCAATTTCAGTGAGTCTGAGCATTACTTAGTTGCGTACCACCCTATCTATGTATCTAAATCCTATAAAATGAATATAAAATCCTATATGGATTTATCTATTAAAGCATGGGTAGCCAAACTAAGGCCCAATCGCCTTCTCAATCCGGCCCATGGACGGTCTGGGAATCATCGTGTTTTTACGTGAGTAGAATCTGCCCTTTTTTAAAATTTAAAATGCATCTCTGAGTTATTGGTGGGGCACAGGAATTCATTTTTTTTCCGCTCCAAAATATAGTCTGGCCCCCCACAAGATCTGAGGGACAGTGGACTGGCCCCCTGCTGAAAAAGTTTGCTGACCCCTGTATTAAAGTATCGTAGCCTTGATGCTGATGCTTAAAATAAATTGGAAGAATAAATATTGGTGAAACTTGACATATCTTAGTTTAGCTTTGGGGATTTGGAACAATCCCCTCAAAGGAGAGGCAAGGATCAGAATCTTGAATGAAGATCCTGTCAACAGATCAAAAAGGCAAAAAAGAGGTGTTATCTGCCATGTCTAGATGCAGAATTGAGTGATGTGTTATTTGGTGAAGAATTAGAATTTTCTTTATTGTCAGTTTCATGCCTTACCAAGGTTGCTTTTGCATTTATTTTTGAGGGCAATAAGTGTTTTATTAAAAAACAGGGCAAGATCCTTACTTCTACAAAAACGGTGGATGGTTTGTACTATTTACAACATTCTCCATCCAGTGATGGGGTGCAGAGAGACCTAAAGCCGAAAAAAAAAATGACGTGTTAATAACTGAACTATGTCAGCAAAACTCTTAATTACTCACATAAAAACTGCATCCATGCTCTGCACAGAAAAATGGGGCATGTAAGTTTTAAATATCTGGTGAACAGGCAAAAAATATGTAAAGATTTAAAAGTTAACTAGTGCAGCACATACCTTGATTGTGCTATTTGCAAACAAGCAAAGTCAAAGTTGCAACCAATACCAGGTAAAAGCAATAGAATTTCCACACATGCTCTGCAACTTGTTCATCCTGACTTAATTGGTCCTTTTCCAGAGAGTGAGGGAGGATCTAGATATGGCGTAATTATTGTGGGCGATAAAACAAGATATTCATGGCTATACAGTGGTGCCTTGCTTAATGAATGCCCTGTAAGACGAATTTTTCGCTAGACAAATGGATTTTGCGATTGGAGGTTGCCTCGCAAGACAATGAGGTTTTTTATGGCTGCCGCTTCGTCTTGTGAAGCGTGGCCATAGAAAAATGAACCTCTGACTGCAAAGTCTACCGTGTAGCGAAATAATGGCAGAGCTTTTTGCCGCCTGCCTTCCCCTTGGCTTGGACAGACAACAGAATAATGAACCAGAGGAGCAACAACAGAAGGAAAGTCCAGTGGTTATTCCTAGGATATGCACAAGGACTACCGGTACTAAGGGCATTTCCCCTGATGAATTGACTCATAGAATCATAGAGTTGGAAGAAACCACAAGGGCCATCCAGTCCAACCCCCTGCCAAGCAGGAAACACCATCAAAGCATTCCTGACAGATGGCTGTCAGGCCTCTGCTTAAAGACCTCCAAAGAAGGAGACTCCACCACACTCCTTGGCAGCAAATTCCACTGTCAAACAGCTCTTACTGTCAGGAAGTTCTTCCTAATCTCATGCATGCTGGGAATGGCGGAATTTTTTGCAAGACTGGGATTGAATCCTCAGTGCTAGTATAACTGTGGGAGATTAATTGGACACTGGAAACTAGATATTTGTACATAAACCTAGAAATAGCCAGTGTGTTCTTTTTCCTTTTTCTGTCACAGCTTTTTGTGAATCTTCAAAACATAAATGCATGTGACAGCTGAAAGCACTGCTCTCTTTTCAAATTGGTTAGGTAAATAATAGGTACTAGCACTGAGGATTCAATCCTAGTCTTGCAAAAAATTCAGCTGAGCATCCATTGAGAAGAAATGGAAGCTTCTATGTTTCCTAAGTTTCTGCCCATCACTGAAAGCAAGTGTAATTCCATGCAGCTTGTTTTCTTGTGAAGTATTGACAAGAAAGTTGAAACTTCAAAAGAGAAAAACCTGCCTGGTGGGCGTACAAAATAGGGAGGTTTCATGCAATACATTAAAGCTCGTACCACTATAATTTTACAGATATGAGTCTAATTTGGTTGGCTAATTCAAGATCTCAGGCTCCCAATGGTAGCAGTTAGGTTGTGGTTTGATTTTTTGAAACTTTTTATTTTGTTTTTCTCTTGGAATAGCTGGGACAACTTAAGGAAGCAAAGTGTGTTTGAATGCTAAAGGGAAGTTGCCTTATATAAAACTTTCCCCCACCATCACAAAAACCATGGATATTAAGTATGATGATGGGATAATAAAATGCTTTAATTCTTTATGAGGGGGCTACCCTCTGTATTTCAACAAACATCTGTGTAAGTACAATTATGCCATGGAGGGTGGGGGTGGGTGGGTAAAGTGGGGAAAATGTGATACTTAGAGGACATAAAGCATCATATCAACACAATTATTCATGTTCCATAGAGATGGAGTTCTTTTCAAAGCTGTCTTCTCTACTAGCTCGGTCTAGTGAAGGGTATCCACAGTGATGCCAAGTCTTGTCCTCAGATCCAAATTATGCAGTACAGTAGTTCATGTTAGCTAGCAAGTGTAAACCACATATTAAAGCTCACATATTTACAACATGATTTTTCCTACTTGAAATTATCCTTTGCAAACAGCATTAAATTTTAAACCAATATTTTTCTTCTAATGAGATTTTGGCATTAGTTTTCCATAACAAAGCATAATGTCAGAGGCACGCAACCCATCTTAGTATATGATTAATGCAATGAGCTCACAAACTAGCTAAGAGATTTAAGGTTACTGAGCTACAATTATTTTTAAATTAAATGAACGAACTCATCAGACTAGAGCGTGATTACTGTACTTCAGTTATTCAAATGGGAACATGGTGTCTTAAGTTTTATTTTGCCTGCTTCACAGTGAGTAAAGTAGAACAGTTTATGTACTGTAAAAACTGGCAATAGTCTTTAAAAAGGAGTGACTCTCCCGCCCCACCCTCAATATCCCACCAACGAGTGCCTGGTGGAAATAATAGTTTGGTGTCACACCGGCTAAAGAAAGAAGGAAAGCAAGTACTCAGAACTTTCACTTTCTGAAAGAAATCAACGAGCACTAAGTTAAACAGAAAACGTGAGACATCTATATTATTATTATTCCAACATCACCATAATTATTCTAAAAATGTATGCCCTGCTTTTCACTACATACCTGGGTCCCAAAGTGGCTTACAAAAAAATGCAGGCAACCCCAGACAGGTAAGCAGCTTTAGTTGTAGCCTTGTTCCCCCTTCCCCCTTTTCATTAATCAGTGTCCTGAAGAATCATTCATTTATTCATTTTGGAAATTCTCCCTGCTTTTCGCCACCAGGGTCCCTAAAGGCTTGGGAGATAAAAACACACAATATACAAAAATGAGAACATTAATTAAGCACCAGAGATTAAAAAAAAATAAGAGTAGTAGGCATATGTCTTATTTCTAGTGGGAGGCAATTAGGCCCAGGACACGGAGGGCTTCTGGTTGGCCTGAGTTGTACTTCTGGCCCAGGCTGCTAATAGTGTTGCCTCTGATGATTTTGGTGATCAGTTTGGGACTTACTGGGGTATGGTGCTCCTTAAAGCACTCCTTAAAGTCTCATTGGTATTGCCTGAAGTTGTGCTTTTAATATCTCCCTTTTAACAAACTCCCAACCATCATGAACACCCTTTCCTTTTAGTATTTCTGTCCATGGGATCTCACCCAGCGTTTCCCTAAGTTTTCTGAAGTCGGCTTTCTTAAAGTCTAGAATTTGAGTCTTAGTATGCTTGGTTGCTCCTTTCCGCTGTATAATAAACTCCAGAAGAGCATGGTCACTCCCACCTAATGATCCTGCCACTTCTACCCCGCTAACCAGGTCATCACTATTGGTTAGGATCAGATCTAAAATGGCTGATCCTCTTGTTGCTTCTCCCACTTTCTGGACAATGAAGTTTTCTGCAAGGCCAGTGAGGAATCTGTGACTGGCTGATTAGATTATCATGTGACTGGCTGATTAGATTATCTGTCTGGAAACTGTAGAAATGGGTCCCTTTCCTAGAGAAGCTGCAGAACTGTGAGTTGATCCCCATGAAAACAGGATTTTTCCCTTCGCAAGGAAACTCAGCAACTTTGAGCTGATCCTAAAAAAATGGAGCTTCCCCCCCTTTGCAAAAAAGATGCACAACTCTGAGCTGACCCTCCCCCCCAAAAAAACAGGGCTTTTCCCATTTGCAAAAAACGCTGCACAACTTTGAGCTGATGCTAAAAAAAATATGGAGCTTTCGCCCTTTGCAAAAAAAGCTTCCTCAAATATTTAATGGGGGGGGGCAAAGGCATCTTGGAGTTGGCTGCTATGCCTAGGACAATTCAAGAAAGCAAAATATTTTTTTCTTGTTTTTATCCTCTAAAAACTTGGTGCATCCTATGGAGTGAAAAATACGGTATCTTGATTCAGAATCATTTTTCAAAAACGAATTCAGCAGTTTGACATTGGATGTGATGGGAGCATGCAGGGCAGGTTTCTCTACTGTTGCGAGAAACAGCCTATAAATAAAAAATGGGGAATAGCCAAAACCCATGAAAAATAGTTGGGCATATGAGCTTCCTTCATACTGCCAGAATGCTCCCCAACAGTAGATGTTAAAAGCTACCCTTGAACTAGAAAGAATAGTGTTGGCGAAGGGTCGTCTAGTCTTCCAGATGTCTAATCAGAATCTTCTTTCTTGTACCTTGGATCCATTGGTTTGAGTCCTACCATCCAGAGCAGAATAAAACAAGCATGCTCCCTCCTCCATGGGACGGCCCTTAAGATATTTGAAGATGGCTCTCATTTCTCTTTTCCAGGCTAAACATACCCAGCTCCTTGGCTTGGTTTCCAGACCCTTGATCATCCTAGTTGCCCTCCTCTGCACATGCTCCAGAACTAGCAAGGTCTCTTGCCAAGTATGGTTGCTAAAAATATTAAATTATCTGGAACCTTATGAAAGCAAATTATCATTTGCTGTAATGTGTAAAATGGGTTATAGAAAAAAATGGCATATTAGCTAATTAGAAAGAAGTTGCATTTCTCCCCCCCCACCTCTTTTTTTAGACCTTATAGTTCGAAACCCTGTTTGGAGCTTGGCATTCCTTGGGGGGGGGGCATGTTTTATGACTCAGTCCTTTGACTGTGTATTGTCTACGCTGAGTAGCAGGAGTGCTCCAGGATTTCAGATGGGAGTCTTTCACAGCCCTTCCTGGCGATATCAGGGATTGACCTTCCTGCATGCAAAGCCGGCCCTCTCCTATTGAGTGTATTAATGCCAGGGGATATCTAAGGTGAAAGATGTTTGTGTAATGCTAAACATAAGTGTAGAGAGTGGTTTTAGTAAAGGTACCACTGATGTATTTTATCAAGTGCCAGAAATTGCATAATGAATGCCTTTCATTTTTTTAAAAAAAGAGAAACATACAAATGCAAAAATGCCACCCAGCTAGTCGAGATCTTCCTAATTTTACCTGATTGTATTTCTGAAGAAATATGGCAAGATCGTCGTAAATTTTCAACATGAACTGCATTTTTGATGCCAATTTCCATATCCTTCTAAAAGTGCTGAAGCGTGCATTTGCTATTTATGTTTGCAGTAGACTGAGTACACTTTTACTATTTGTGGTTTTAGAAATTGGAAACAACCAAACAGTGGTGCTATGGTCTAAAAAAATAAATTTTAAACAGCTGTGGGACAGTATTTTTAGAATGGTAGGAGTCCCTATTAAGACAGAGTGGCAAGCATTCCTATATGTGTAGCAGTGTTACCCAGGGAGACTCAAAGCTAGAATTCCATTATCTTCAAACTCACATTCAGATTATTTGAATAAATTTTGACCAATGGAGAGCAATATTTTTGGAGATGAAAGTGACATGAATGCTGTTTTGTCAAGAGCTTGTTGTGTTCTGGTCCAACTTTCCCCCCTCCTGCAAGAAATGTCAGATTCTGCACTAAGGATTTTTAAAAATTTCACAGTGCAAATGAAAGTTGCATGCAAGCTTTTCATCTAATTATGCACTTTTACACTCACTCCAGCTATTTAAAAAAAGCTACAATTAAGAAAATGTGTGAAGACTTTTTTAAAAAAATCACAAAAACCATTCTAGTAGAATACTGTAACAAAGCATTATATTACAATACTAGCTGACCCGGCCACGCGTTGCTGTGGTTCTTTCCTGTGATCCCCCCCACCCTGTCACGATCCATGACGTATCCTGCCCCTCCTCCCTCCACCCCGGCTCATCCCTGTGTTTCGGTAGGATACCCTCCCTCTGTTGTCCCTGGGGAGCGTTGGCCCCTCCCCCTGTATCTCCATACCTTGGCCCCCACCCTCGAAAAGGAACTGTTAGGTTCTGGGTTCTATTTCCCAGCATGCACTTTTGTCTGAACCCTCTGTTGTTCCTGGGGAGTGTTGGCCCCTACCCCCGGTATCTTCCTACATTGGCCCCCATCCTTGGAGAAGGAGCTGTCAGTTTCTGGGTTCCATTTCCCAGTATTTACTTTTGTCTGAGCCCTCTGTTGTCCCCTCCCCCCTGTATCTCCATACATTGGCCCCTGCACACGCATCGTGAACATTTCTATATGTTTAGATTAAGGATCGGGGGTGATGATGTGCCCTGGGACCCAGAGAACTACTTAAAGAATCCCAACCCGGGGAGGGGGGTCAAATAGCGAAGCCCCACAGGCGCGGGCCTCCGAATCCAAAGCGGGCCTCAGTCAGCATATTCACAATCAGTAAAATGAAAAAAGTAAAAGGGTTAAAAACAGGGACACATTATCTTATCTACCCTGCAAGGGCCTGGCAACAGAAGGTGCATTTTGAAGTACCCGAGTTGTTCAGTTCCATAAAAAAACCAAGGAAGTGGCAAGGGGAAGGTACGGAATTGTAAATGGGGTGGGGTGTGTGCACTGCAAATATCTGAGGACTTAAACTGGGGAGAGAAAGTGAATGGTTGGTTTTTAAAAAAAAAAGACACAGAGGCTTACAATCAGTTGTTTCTCCTAAAATAAGACATACCCATAAAATAAGTCATATTTATTTTTGTCTTGTGGATTTTTTGGGGGTAGTGGTGCTAAATTGTAAAGTAAAAAACCCTTGCAGTGTAGGGGCCTACATAAATCAAAGGCCGTGCTGCAGTCTGTGGCAACCCCCCCCCCCAGGCAGGCCCCGACCTCCACTTGGCAATGTTGGTTCTTTGGTGGGTTTTTTTTTGGGTGGGGGCAGTGTTGCTAAATGGTAAAGTAAAACCCCTTGCCGTGCCCCCAAGTGTGTTGCTGTGGGTTATCCCCCTCCCCGGGCCTAGTGGAGGCCTGTCAGCCTGTCAGGGGCCTAAAACAAAGGCCTAGATAAAATGGCTGCCTTGGTGTATTTCAGTTGCTTGGTTGATGATGATGTCATTCGGTTTGTGGGTGTGGCTTAGATTTCTCAGGAAGGGAGGGGGTGTACTGTGGGAGGAATTCCACTTGAGGGCGCTGTTTGACTTGGTGGAAAAGCAGGTCTGTACCTGGCCAGGTGTGCGATTTGAGGGATTTTTGCCCCCAACAACGCTCTAGGAGTGGCCTGGATCGTTGTGTCAAAATTTCAGGACGATCGGTCAAGCGGTTACGGAGAAAAGTGTCGAACGGAATTTCACGATTTTTACATTTTTATATATATAGACAATGCAGGCAAAGGCAAACTTAGCCCTCCAGATGTTTTGAGACTACAGTTCCCATCATCCCTGACCACTGGTCCTGTTTGCTAGGGATGATGGGAGTTGTAGTCCCAAAACATCTGAAGGGCCGAGTTTGCATATGCCTGATATAGTGTAATATTACAATGTATAAATAATCATAGATGGTGCAGGATGAGCAATTTACAGATCAATTTCCATTTTGGGGCACTGAAGGTACATGTATAATTTGACTTTGTCTTGATGTCTAAGATTCCATTGAAGTGTCCACTGAAACATACAAGAACCTCATCTAATTGCAAAATAATTTTCTATCATAGTATTTGGCTATTTGTATCTTGTGAGACAGGGGTGGAAAACACATATAGAATGCTGTGAAAATGCTTTAAAAACATTTTGAAAAATATATTGAATTCTGCATAGTTCACTGTTGCCATCTATCTGAAGATGGCAGGTATCTGAAGAAGTGTGCATGCACACGAAAGCTCATACCAAAATATAAACTTAGTTGGTCTTTAAGGTGCTACTGAAGGATTTTTTTATGTTGCCATCTAGTTTCACATTTGTATATTGCACCTTACAACACATTTAAAATGTTTTTTTTTGCAGTTGTATAGCTGTGTCCGGGGTGTTTAGGTTTTCATTATTAGGGAGCCTGTACTAAGTGACTCCCATCCAAGGAGGTTGAGTGCTGCCCCCATTAAGTGCCAGGCAGTGGCTCTTAGTAGCATGCTGTCCAACCTGGGGGCTCCTGCCTTCCCTTGCGATGGTGAAGTGATTTATGAAGGGGGGTTGCCTTGGTTTCTCCTAGAGTGGTCCCCTGGTTTCGTACTTGGAATCCAAATTGGGTCCCTTTGGCCTCCCTCTGTGCTCCCATAGATTCTCATGGGCTGAATATCCATAAGACTTTGTCCAGTGGGCATCATCTTCTGATAAAGTGGTGTTATGCCTAAAGTGACCAGTTGGGCATCCCCTCACAATTACATCAAGCATTATAAAAATGACTTTCTGCCATCAGCTGATGCAATGTTTGGCAGGAAAGTGCTTCAGAGAGTTTTGCCACTTTAGGGGAAAAGGGGCAGGTGAAGCTCCGCTCTGTTATATCCCTGTGAGGAATGTCATCCCCCACTCCATCTGGGAGTGGGATGGGGGATGTGGAAAGTTCTGGTGCGCCTGCCTGTCTCCAGTAGGAATAGTCATCCTGATGAGGAATGTCATTGCCCCCCCCCCAATCTGTAAAGTGAAATTTACAACAAGTAACATTTCCAATATTTTTCACATTCCTTATGCTAAGGCTTTTGGTTGGTTACTTCTTAGGAAGATCTGAACATTGAATCTAAGCAAGTTCTATAAATCATTCCAGAAAGAAAGATTTTGTTTGCTTCTAGGCCTATGGTTTATATATATACCATATATTCTGGTGTATAAGACGACTGGGCGTATAAGACGACCCCCAACTTTCCCAGTTAAAATAGAGTTTGGGATATACTCGGCGTATAATAAATATGACCCAGCGTATAAGACGACCCCTGACTTTTGAGAAGATTTTCCTGGGTTAAAAAGTAGTCTTATACACAGGAATATACAGTATTTCTTTATATATCAAAAGCTAGAGTTGTTTGGTTTATTTAACTTGGCCAAGGTGTATGGGTGGTGATTTGATGGTCAGTTAAGTATAATTGCTGGTTTGTGAAAGGGGATTACATTGTCTGTCTCTTTATTTTACTACAGAGTAGCTGCTCATGAAAGATAAACAGATGTCTTATCATGATTTTTTAAAAAGGTAATATTCATTTAATGTGAAGGGGTTATGCACGTGAATAATCAGTTTCAATAGACCTCTCTAAGGAGGGTTTGAGCTCTAAGAACCTTAGTTAAGTTTGTCCCACAAACAGCCGCTCCTGGAAAAAGTTGTGTTTTCTTTGGTCCACAGGACTTCCTCTTGGAATTTCTGAGCTTTGACCAGTTAAAATGTCTTTGTGTGGTCTCCTGCTTGAGGGCTTGAAAAGGGGACCTCATCCTTACGATTTTTTTCCTGAGAAATAGCAACACCAGGCTTCCTTTTGAAAAAATCCATTTTAGAAAAGAAAAGAAAACCCCAGTCCTTCTAAAATTTAACCAAAAGCTTGGAGTGTAGACTTAAATATCCACTTTTTAAAATGTTCCACCCAAAATAGTCTTAAAATGTCATCTTTGCTTTTTACCATCTTCTTCATTAGAATAATATGTGGACTTTTTTATTTATTTAGAAAGAATACTATGTTTCACCTTTCTTCAAGTGTTTTCCTAAAACACCGATTGAAATAGTCAAATTAGTAATTTGAAATAAATAATAGATTTCTTTACTAAAATTATTAATATTTTCTAACCATTCCAGTATACTTAAATTCTGTCCTGTGAGTATGACACATTGCAGGAGCTCAGCTAAACCATCCGTGACAGAAGGCCATCCAACCTCTGCTTAAAAACCTCCAAGGAAGGAGAGTCCGCTGCCTTCCAAGGGAGGCCGTTTCAAGGTTAAACAGCTCTTACTGTCAGAAAGTTCCTAATAATGTGGAGTCAGAATATTCTTTCTTGTAACTTAAATCAATTGGTTCAGGTCTCACCCTCAGGGGCAGCAGAAAACAACCTTGCTCCACCTTCCATGGAACAGCCCTTTAGATATTTGGAGGTCTTTAAGCAGAGGTTTGACAGGCATATGTCAAGAATGCTTTGATGGTGTTTCCTGCTTGGCAGGGGGTTGGACTGGATGGCCCTTGTGGTCTCTTCCAACTCTATGATTCTATGATATTTGAAGTTGACTCCCATATCTGCTCTTATCCAGGCTAAACATGCCCAACTCTCTGAACTGTTCCTCATAAGGTTTGCTCTCAAAACTCTTGAACAACCTCATTAATGGTGTGCTTTTTAGCAAAACACCAGATGTGTGCATCGTGTCTAGGTGTGCATAGACAGCTGACACCATTAAGGTTTTCTATCTCGTGTGGCAAAGCATCTCTCATTGACCCCAAGTGAAAGGTACCTTAGGCCAGGTGTGGGCAACCTGCGGGCCCTCCAGATGTTGCTGGACTCCTCCCTCCTCCTATCAGCCTCTAGCAAGCACGCCCAATGGCTCAGGGACAATGGGGGCTGTAGTCCAACGACATCAGGAAGGCCATCCCTGATCTAAGAAGTAGCATGCAAGAGATGGAAGAATGTCTCTTTGGAGAAGAGGCCTCCCCTCATGAGAGAAAATGGAGAATGCCTCTTCTTAGATCAGGGGTGGGGAAGCTGCCAGACTCCAGCTCCCATCAGCCCTAGCCAACCTGGCCAACAACGAGGGATGATGGGAGTTGGAGTCCAAGCATATCTCAAAGGCCACAGTGCCTGGTCCAAGAAGTAATCTGCAAGCTGGGGAAGGGTGCCTCTTATTTAGAAGAGGCACCCCCATGTGAGAAAACAGAACACCTCTTCTTAGATCAGGCGAGGGGAACCCCTGGCCCTCCAGGGACCGCTGGACTCCAGTTTTGTTGTCCAGAGAGACAAGGAAAGAATGTCCTTTATCACAATAGTTTTAGAATCCCCTGGCTACGGCTGTTAAAACAGTCAACAAATGTAAAGGAATTACAGTAGTATGTAATAAAATCATCTTAAAGTATCATTGTATAGCTATGCTATGGTCCACTCTCAGGTTAAAAGGTGAATGAGGTATCAGGGTTCCTTGCCTTCCCTTTATATGAAGGAATGGGAGCTCAGATAAATTAATGTTTTGGGCTTGCTATTTTTATTTAAATTGAATTATATTGTAGAATCATTGCACATTCAAGAAAATTTTTGTAGAGAGATACATTTGCTTTGATCTTTATTGGTTTTGCAAGATTTGCATAATTCAGTATGACTCCACAGCAAGTATTGTTTGTTATTTTCAGTTCTTTTACAGTTTGATTCTCAGTAGATTAAAAGATGGGAGAAAATAAGGGATTAGATATGCACTGGAAAGCATAACAGAGTAACCTATACTGTGGAAACCCTCTTAAAGAGGAAAGTTTCACATTTTTAGATGATAGAAAGTTATTGCCATATTGAAATTTTGCAATTTTTTGCCAAATTGCAAAATACTATTTAAAATGGTCTTGAAATATCAGAGATTCTCTTGAGGAAAGATTCATAATATGATTGCGTTGTTCCCATTTTATTCCTTTTGAAGTGAAGCTCAGTAGAAAATGATGTTCCCATGGCATGTGATAGGGGTCCCCAAACTAAGGCCCGGGGGCCAGAAGTGGCCCAATCACCTTCTCAATCCGGCCCACGGACAGTCCAGGAATCAGCGTGTTTTTACATGAGTAGAATGTGTCCTTTTCTTTAAAATGCATCTCTGGGTTATTTGTGGGGCCTGCCTGGTGTTTTTACATGAGTAGAATGTGTGTTTTTATTTAAAATGCATCTCTGGGTTATTTTTTTCCCTTCAAAATATAGTCCGGCCCCCCACAAGGTCTGAGGGACAGTGGACTGGCCCACCGCTGAAAAAGTTTGCTGACCCCTGTCATGTGACTTCTGTTAAATTAAATAAGATCTTGAAAATTAATGTGGGGTGTGTGTATATATAATTTGTTTGAACAGCATCGTGCTTACACTGTGTATGGCTGTGAGCCAATTTCAGCTACTAGCTCTTTGCATAATGTTTGCTCCAGTTATTGTACCACTATATCCCTTTGCCAGTCTCTTATAATAAAATACCTAAACATTTTCTTAAAATTATCCCTGATACTACACTAATCTACTGTGCGCTTGCATGTGTGTTCTATGCTGCAGCCTTGGGAGCGGCTCTGAAACAGCTGGTGCAAATTTAGAACACAAAACTCTGTACATTAAGCCCCTGTGGCTGAAGGCAGTCAGAATCAATAAGGATAAAAATGGGAATGACAAGTTTGGGAAATCCTTATTAAAAAGAACTTGAAAAATCCAGTGTGAGATGAAAAGGCTCTGCTTGTAGTCCAAAGGAGAAGCACAACTGATATACCTAGGTTTTTTGAAATTAAATGACAATTTCTCATGTGGTTTGGGCATCCTTTGCTTCTTGGATCTTCAGGGGGTGTCTGCTATTTATATATTGGCCTGTGTCAAATTCAATAAAACAGGAAAAATAGAAAGCAGCAGACAGCATATAGTCCATTGCTGTAGTCCAGCAGAAACAGGAGCAATTGGCCATATATTTTTGTGAAGGGTTGAGATGTAGGTGACCACTGTGAGCTTCCTAAGCATTTTGCTTCATGTTTAAAAACTATAGCCCTAGGTAATTTGCAGTTGTGATGGGGACAACAAAAGCCCCATTAACACTAGCCTCCCCCCCCCCCCGCTGGAATGTCATGGTCACTTGCAATCTTCACAATGCAACAGCAACCTGTAGCACTCCTGTCATTTACGCCCCTTTATCCCAGTATTTTTCATACTTGTCTCGTCACACACACACACACACACACACACACATTTATTGCACCTTTGCTTTGCCAATTTTTACAGTGTGGACAAACTCTGCTATTCTAACTCTTAACCAGTGGGATGGAGTTCATCCTGTTGCAGCACTAGGGCAGAAGCCACTATTCAGAATCAAGTAACATTGCCTTTAAGTGAAATGAGTGTCAAACTACAGCCTAAGTGTAACATGGAGGACTTGGGTTTGTGGGGGCAGCAACTGTTTATTCCTGCAGTATTAGAAGATGCGCCTGGAGGAGGGAAGAGGAAAGAGAGACGCTTGATACATGACAGTGGTGGTATCGTGGGAAATTGGATTTCCTGTTGATTTAGAGGGAATGAAAAATGTTTTTTATTAGAGGGGAAGGGTAACACATAAACACCCTCAGAGAGGAAAGGGAAGGGAAGGGAAGGGAAGGGGGAGAGATCAAGGGCAGAGACTGAGGCTGTGGTGTGGTGTGGTGGCAGCCACAGTAAAGCAGTACAATCAGGTTGCATTTCTGTAGGGACCCAGTTGCCATCGGATTCTGGCTGTGTTTCTTCCAGGCGTTGCAATGGGGGGGAGACTTCTCCTTGCTGTTTTCTCTGAAGTGCACAGTCCCTTTGGGAGGGATGAGGGAGTTCACCTGTGGGTAAAAACCAACAGGTAGCTAGCACTGCACTTTGAGAGGTACAAATTAGGTCAGTTCCCTTAAAAATGCAAACAAAACTAAATGCTGTTCCTGTGAGGAAGTACACATTGTGAAGAAGTTTGCTGTGATCTACCAAAAGCTTTCTGGATTTGTGCACCCTTCTGTAGTAGAGAGTGGTATGCAACTAAATATTTGTGCTAGCGAGAGCACAGTGGCATTTCCCCCTCTCCTCCCCGCACATGGGGAAATCCTCAGAAGAGATTTGAGAAGCGTGAAGGGAGAGGAGAGGTGGAAGGGAAGGGAAGTTCAGGTGCCCACAGAACATTCTTCTTAGATCTACATCGCCTATAACCCTCAGTCTAAAAAATGTTTAAGAAATTCTGTTGGCTTTAGTGGAAGTTATTTAAGTGCATGCTTTATTCTTCCATTGACATCCATGGGATAGAAAGGTGTCCAGTGCTGGCCAGTTGACGCCCACAGTATTTTCAAAAGGTTGGTATCCTTGTTAAACTTCTACATAGATATCCCCAGGACCTCATAAATAAAGTGCTATTTTATAGCAAGGTAAAAATTTAAAATGATGTCTGAATCAAAGAGCACTTTCATAACATCTCACTCTAGGACAACATTCAAAGCATACATTCCATCAATATCAGGATAAACTGCTCTGAATAAGTTGAATTTAATTATTTTATTATTGTTTGTAGAGCGTTTCATTTTCATTTTTTTCTTTTAATCAGCATTTTTGTAGGTTAGAGGCAAGCAATAATTTACATTCCAATATTATTATTACTTTATGTTCATATCAAAGGAATTATGTTTTTTAAAAATCAAATCTTTTACCACTGTATCATACATAGAGGACATTTGGGTTTTCATCAGCACTGGTTTGTGAATTATCACGGTAATTATTTTACATACATTTAAGATACAGTGTTACCTTGGTTTACAACCATAATCCGTTCCAGAGGTTCGGTTGTAAACCAAAACAGGTTGTAACCCAAGGTGCGCTTTCGCCAATGGGGCCTCCCCACCCCCCAATTGGTTGTAATCCAAAAAAAGGGACACACACTTCCAGGTTTGACATGGTTGTAATCCAAAACGGTTGTAATCCAAAGCGGTTGCAAACCAAGGTACCACTGTAATATATTTGTATTTTTTACATTTTTTACATTTAATTTCCCTCTGATCTCCAGCTTACTTTTAAAAAAAAACGCCATGTGCAAATTAGGATATTTATCCAAATTAGAACAAGTGCTTCATGCACCTGATAAAATGGATGCTAATGCACAAAAAACCATGTTGTAATAGCATTGCTAGTATTTAAGGTGCCACATGGCTCTTTGTTGTGTTTTGCTGCAACAGAACATCACATCTACCCTCCAGAAAATGCCTGCTTGTTTTGTTGTTGAATACCAGAAAAAGGAGATGCCTGAATGATGGTACTTCACTGAGCATTTTAATTTAGTGAAAAGCGAATTCCCATCATCTGAGAGAAAGTTACCGTGTGATTTGGACCTTCACAACGACTCCCACCAAGGTGAACACAACTGCACCCATCATGTATTGTGACCCCAGGGACTGCAAAAACAGGGAGCATCAGGGCATCAAGGCATCTGGCAGTCCATAATAAGTAGCTGTGTGGACTGCGCTGTGCAAGCCTGGCAGAGATGGTGAGCCCTCTTAAGAGAGTACAATTGCTCCCGTGTTTCCGCAGCAGCTAGTAAATATTACAATTATCACCCACCCTAGAGATTGCCTAGGTTCTTTCAATTGCTGGTGTTTGTGCTTAATTTTCAGATCCATTTCATAATAGCAGCAAGAACAATTTTCCTCCTCAGCCTCCACCTCCTTTGAGAAACATTAGAGATGTCTAAACACATATGTACAATTTTCTAATTCCAGTGCTTTTTTCCTAAAAAAAAAAAGTTTATGAGTATGCGTCCCCCCAGAAAAAAGCACTGTCTAATTCTTTTCAAAATTGTGGGCAGCAGGAAAACCCACCATAATTCACTTACATGTGCAAAAACAGCTGTTTTCACAAGCTAAACCAATATTTTTAGTTTCTAGTTTTGCTTATACTATGTTGTTCATCTTAACGGAAAGCTTTGCATCTATATTTTTATATTTTAGATATTATTTGTGTTAATTCAAAGAACCTATTTTTAGTGTACTGTAAAAAAATAGTGTACTGTAGATGTCTTCTTCTTCTTCTTCTTCTTCTTCTTCTTCTTCTTCTTCTTCTTCTTCTTCTTCTTCTTCTTCTTCTTCTTCTTCTTCTTCATTAATTAAAAAAACAAACCTCAGATAAACTTTTCTATACACTATTTTTATGTTTTATATTTCTTTTTTCTTTTTTTGAAATATATTTATTAATTTTATAAAAGGAACAAAAACAATCAATTCACATTAATAATCCACCCATACAAAATAGTTCACCAACACATAAATAAACCCACAAAAACAAACAACAACAGCAAAAATACAAGGACTTCCTCAGATCTCCCCTCATTGGGTCCCTATTAAAATTAACCTTTAAGCAGTTTTCACATTATTTTAAACCTCTTATTACAATTCTCTCTATACCTTTCAATTCAATATCAATCTATAAACCCACAATTTATATTATTAACATTCAAACAATTAAATCAGGGGTCCCCAGACTTACCCGGCTTTGGGCCGGTGCCCGCCGTGCCAATCGCGCGGTGGGCCAGAGGGCAGGGGAGTGCGCATGCACCGGGCCGGAGGGCGGGGGAGTGCGCGCCCGTGCGCATGCGCACACACACTTACTGGCGCGGTGGCGCGCTTCCAGGCCGGAAAAATAGCCGAAAATCGTTTGTGCGCATGCGTATGGGCCTCCCCCAACCTGGAAGTGCACCGGAAATGACCTCTTCTGGGTCGGGAGAGGCCCATACGCATGCACACAAACGATTTCCGGCGCTTTTTTCCAATCTGGAAGCACGCCACCGCGTTGCGTGCCGTAAGAGCGGGCGGGGGTGGCGGGGGTCGTCGCGGGCCAGATTGGGAGGCTACTTGGGCCGCATCTGGCCTGCGGGCCGTAGTCTGGGGACCCCTGAATTAAATCATATCTCAAAAAAATTCCAATATCTAATCTTGCTATTATTTCTCCCCTTAGCTTATAATTTTTACCAACAATGATTCACAATTTATAATATTACAACTTCTCTCATAATACCTTTAAACAAACTAAAAACAATTTCATCCCCCCCTCTCCTGGATCTAGATTTCCCAGGTGGCTCAGCGAATTTCGTAATTCATTCCAGTATCGGACCTATCCAAACAATCCATCCTAACATCAAGCATTTAATTTTTTTAATCCACTCCCACCCTTTCCCGAAATCTGACTTTTTAAAGACAGCTTTGCTGTTTCTTCCCTTTTCAACCTGTTTCCCAACATCCTCCATCTACCTTCCCACTTTCCCAGAGTGTACATTGCAGCTTACCTCACCTTTCTCTTAGCCAAAAATGCAAGAAGCGCTTTCACACTCGCCAGAAGCTCAGCCCTGCCCTCGCCGGTCCTGGAAGGATCCTACAAAAAAGTTCCATATGCCCAAAGACTCTGTGCCTGTTCATTGGGGAAAATACCATAGGAAGCCCAGAGCATCTATTTTTTAGATGTCCCTTCTTTGAAGAGGCCCGTAGGGATATTCTTGATTCCACGCTGGTGAGGCTAGTTGACCTCACAGAGAAGCAAATATACATCCTGCTCCTGTTAGGCAAAGATCAGAAGACAACCCGGACGGTCGCCAGATTCTGTGTTCAGATCTGCAGGCATAGACCTTCTCCTGAGCCAAACTAATTCATGTGAAAGTCCTTAAACCCGGCCCCCCAAGTGACCCAGGGCCAGATCTCTGCGGCAGCTTATTTTAAAGTTTTAGTACCTTTACGTTCACTGTATTTTTAAACATTAATTTTTTATCGTTGTATAAAGTTTTATATGTGTTTTGTCTTTTGGGAGTGTTCCCTCAAATGTGTTCTAAAAGCTGGTCTCTGACCGTAATAAATTATCCATTCATTCACTTAAGGACTCTATACGGGCTCTTGGATACCCCATAAGGGAAAAGGAACAGAAAAATGTTCAAATACAGTCTAGCGGTAGTGGCAGTTCTCTTCATAGACATCAGGAAATGCTTGGTTTTGTATGATGACTGAGGCCTAGTGCTCACTGAAGTGGTAAAACCCTGTTTCCAAACTGTATCACTGTACCACTTCAGGGCACAGTAGTTTTCCATATGCAGGGGGCCCGGAGGAGCATTCAGTCCTGTGAAGTCTGGACATAAGTTTACTTGCTCAGTTGCTCTAACCTTCCACATCAAACGTTATTTTGGCAGTGAAGCTGCATGAGTATTATGCAGTATTATGCAGTATTCTGGAATGTTGTAGTTTTCATAGCACAAAATTGTGGTTCTAGTATTTAACACAATGTGCTTGTTTTCTGGGTTACTTTTCAAAAGATGCTGAGATGCCAATTACTGTATTGCTCAGAGCCTCACCTGCAACTCTTCAGTCTGTGGTCCTGTGAAGCAGCTGATAACATTAAGCACATTAAGAGTCTAGACATTACTAAAGCATGGGTCATCTTGCTCCCTGGCTGGTTAAAATAACAAGAGGACAAGAATATAAAGTTGTTTCCTAGATTTTGGAAGTACGATGCCATGTCCTGTTTAATTAGACTTTTAAATTATCCAACTTATGTAGTGTTATCTGTAGTTCTTCTGGGCTCCATGTGTGCTCTAGAAAACAAACACATTCTTGGGTCATAGCTGCCAAGTTTTCCCTTTTCTCGCGAGGAAACCTATTCAGCATAATGGAATTTCCCTTAAAAAAGGGGGGAACTTGGCAGCTATGTCTTGGGTCAGTTTTCCCAGGTTAGCAAGTTTTGATACTTTCTAGTTACAAAGGAAATTAGAAATTTAAAAATATTTCAGGCATATTTACATGGGTGTACCCAGCATGGGGCAGGGGGGTGCAGCTGCCCCCCTAGAAGGCCAAACCGCGGGCCCGACAAGGGAAGCAAATACCCTGCGCAGGCGCCCCGCTTGTTGACACGGGAGGGGGGTAGGAAACGCTGCTGGTGCCACAGCTCCTCGGCGGCGGCTCCTCCTCTCAGCCCACCCTGCCTACATTTGCACCAATTCCCACCCACTAAAGCCTTCGCGCCTCCCAATGGAAAGCCCTGCTGGGCGGCAACCTCTCCTGCCTAAGAGTTTTGCTGGGCTGGCAAGCGAAGGAGACGCGGCTCCCTGCATTGGTTGCAGCCGCTCCCGCGCTCTGCCTCCCGGTAGGCTGCACTGCGATCGTCGGCGACGCGGGCTGGGAATCGCCCCCTTCCCCCCTCCGCACCCCCCTACCGCCTGTCAGGAGTATGGGCAGGAGTCAGGCTCTGGTTGGAACGCTGACAACTGGAATGGCAGTGGAATCCTAGGAAATGTATTAGTGGCTAAACAAGAGAAGTAAAGGGGGGAAAGGTCATTCTGGCCTTTAATCGCTCTTTCAGTGTGATAGAACCAGGCTGTCAAAAGAGCCATGGGATTTTTGCATTTGGCAGCTGATGGCAATAGGGCTCTGGAAGGATGTTTCAGTTTTGATAGTTAAAAAACACTATACAAATGTTGAGGGTGTCTACCGGACATTATCAAATTTAAAAGCTGTTATCCTGCATGGAGAGCATGGCCAGGTGTCCTGCACCTTGTGGCTCAGGATGTGGGTTCCTTCAGGCATGGCTTGTCCAGATGCCAGGAAGCAAGTGGAATAGGCAAATGGAGCAATATTCCTAAATTTCCCTGTATTCACGCCCTAATGGGTGTTCTAGGCATGTGACATACTAGTGTTGTCTGTCTCTTCCCTTTTCATGATGGGAGAGCTCAAATTTCTTCCCAGTGTTTTCATAGGTAGTATAATGCCTTTGTGTGAGTGCCTGGGCTTCAGGATGTGTTAGATAAGCTCTGTAACATTTTGTCACACGCAGAATGATTATCTAGTGCTTAAGAAGCTGCTTTTGCTGCAGTGAGAGGGGAAAGGAGATGGGAGCTTCCATAGGCAGGTCCTTAGTTTCTGCCCCCTCTAACCTGTAAAGCAAGAAATCGTACATATGCTGGAAAGATGTAGATCTATACAAATAACCAGGCTGTTTCAGGGAAAGCCTGCAAAGAATTTTTTTACCACACATAAAGTTCAAATGATTTTGGCCCACAGGCTGGAGGTAACTCACTCCTGAATTGAAAGCCTCTAGGAAATCTCTGGACTCAGCGAGTAAAATACATATATCTGCAACAATAAATAATGGATTGTCCAGGCTTTGCATATGGGGGAGGAGGGTACAACAGTCACGACAGGTATACCTTGGCTTGAACTAAAATGGAAATGTTTTGTAATTTATTTCTTTACTTGCCACATTCTTGCCCCGCCTTTTCTCCAAGGAGCTTAAGGCAGCATGCGTAGTTCTTCCCCCTCTCGGTTCATTATCAGAATTACCCTGTGAAGTTGATTGGGCTGAGAGAGATCACCCAAGATCACCCAGCAAGCTCTATAGCCAAGGGGGGAGTTGGCCGTAGGTCTGTGCCGTCCTAGTCCAACACTCTAACCCAGGCATCCCCAAACTGCGGCCCTCCAGATGTTTTGGCCTACAACTTCCATGATCCCTAGATAACAGGACCGGTGGTCAGGGATGATGGGAATTGTAGTCCAAAACATCTGGAGGGCCAAAGTTTGGGGATGCCAGCTCTAACCACTTCACCACGTTGGCTTTTGAATTCAGGCTGCTTTTATTTCCTTCACTTTCTGCACAGGTTCAATCATCTCCATCAAAAAGCCGTCCCCTATCCTAACTTAGTGCTGAAATGCAATTGTCCCCACAGAGGGGAAATATTATGTACACACACGTCCCGAAAATTCACTTATCTGAATATGAGGAATTTGTGCCCTATCCTCACTACATACACCACAGAGACAGATATCTGAACAGAGGGCATTTTTTACTTCCTTGTTTGCCTTTTGGTTATTGGTTGAAGAAAGGAGGGAGGGAGGAGTGATTAGTCAAATCCGAGAACATTTCCCCCCTGTGTTTTCCTATTTATTCTTTTTCTGGCTTTTGGTGGTCAATATTCAGTGATTGGGAACATTAGAAATTTCCCCATAGGAATCAATGGACATCGTCAACTCGTTATGTGAACGTTCACCTAACAAGCTATGTCCAGGGAATGCATTGCGTTCAGTAAGCTGGACCTGCATGTATTTTAGTTTGACTATTAGTTGTTGACTTAGTTGTTGCTGACAACATAGAAAACAGCTGCAGAGTGCAAAAGACACTGTATTCAAAACACCCACTCTTTCATACTACATTAGACTGATTTGAGGTTTTTCCCCTCAACTTTTTTTTACCCTGGGTTTTTTTGTTTTGTTTATGTATTTCTGCACTTCATGGGGTCCACCTGAGCATCCTGATACCTCTCCCTTGCTTCTCAGTGACCCTATTTTGGCTACAGTTCTGTTGGCACTCATCAGCTGAGTTTGCAGTTAGAAGAAACATTATTATGTGATGTAATCCGATGCGCTGGGATCACTGCCTCTCTCTACAAATACCCAACTAAGAAGCACACCCACATTTCTGTGCACACCCACATCCATCTATATTATTGTATTATACTATATTGTACAAATCACATTAGTTGGGACTGTTTCTCAAAATTGACCTAAACAACTAAAATTACATTTGTAAAGCAGGGTGAGCCTATTTTAGTGCACACTTTTATAAGAGAATCCACCGTGTGCTCTTGGCCTGCCAAAACCAAAACCAGTTGCATTCCAATCACAGGTTAGGTGCTGTGAGGGAAGCAATGTGTTCGCGTCTCTGCCTTCCTTCAAGAGGTTCTACTTTCATACTTCGTTTAAAAACGGCTCAGTTTAAAAAAAGAGAAAATGAATGTGTATACATATAAAAGTTGTCTTCTGAATAATTAACAGGATTTTTATTTAGTCTTAGTCCTTTATCAAGGGCATCTTGGGTTTTATTTGGAAGAAGGGGTGGTTTATGCCTAGAAACAGGTCTCTTCCCCTGTTGATGCACATTTCGTTTTGCAAGCTGTGTTAGGTACATAAAAACTTCACACATGAGCCAGACAATGAGAGATATTATAGAAGTGATTATTCGTAAATATTTAGTGACCTGTGGCTAAGAATCTTTTAATAGAAAGTGTCAATGTTTTCAGTTCCAAGAGGTTTACTGTCTAGTGGCTACATTTTATAAGGTACTATTTCATGACTTGCAGTGTTTTACAGCAAATCTTTTTACTGTTTTTTCAGTAGGAAAAGTAATGGGAATTTCCTGAGTAAAATTCTTAAGGGTGGGACTGCTATACTCTTCCACCCAGGATACCAGGTTTTATCTGGATTCTAGCTATGCCACCCCATGGCAGGTTGCAACACTGGATGGCACAGATTCCCAGCTTTCCTATAAAAATGCGAGTCAAGACTCTTGTAGATCCCCAGATCTCAGGCAAAGTGTGTAGAAGGCACCCTGCACATTCATTTTATGAGAAACTTATCTGCTCCCACTTTTTGGTGTTTTCAGCCAATGAGTGTTGCCATAGCTCTTGTTGACATTTAGGGAAACAGTGATATCCACACATACACACCCCCCAAAAAGTCTGGAGTGGCACACATTGTCTAGAGAAGAACCACCTTAGTTAATTTTGCAGCCTTTTTTGTTTGTTTGCTGCTCCTTAGAGGAAGAGAGATTGGAGCTGCATAGAAAGTAGTTCAGAAATCCAGTGTTAGTGTAGCTATAGTTGAGCAACAGCAGGTCAAGGGCCAGTTTGTTGGACTAACAGCAGACTCTCGGGGCTTACTCTCAGAGAAGAGTGTATAACATTGCAGCCTTACATTTCCTGCAATATATAATCGTTATTTAACCTTTAAGGGTTACATGTAAAAGTATTTCAGAATACTTTTATAGGTTTTCTTCCTCTAGAACAACTTTCAAAGGAATGATTTTGAGTGGGAAAGAGAGGGTTGGGATTGCGTGACACACCACTTGTTTTGCATAATTAGCAAATAGCTTGCATAATATGCAGATCTGGCCCACTCAGTTCCCGGGAACTGGCTTCCTTAAGGTACACAATATAAACACTGAAAAACTATGCCTGGCATTTTCTTATACTGGTTATTCTAAGGAGTCTAGTTGATGCTGTGTGTCCAAGGCTGTGTGCACCAAATGGATTGCCTAGTTGCCATTTTGAGCCAGGTGGCTTGAAAGTCATATTTTTCAATATGACTTTTCGGACCCTGAAATTCATTCTGATTGTGCATATAACAACTAGAATTCTACAGGATGTGTTGCTAGTGTGTGAAGACAGTCCAGATCCAAGGATCCCCATAAATGCATCTCCAGATGGTCAAGACATCAGGTGGCATCTTCACTTGGTTGCAAGTGGCTGATAGCCATGTGCAAAATGTGCCTGGCAGCTAGCAAGTTTCAAACACTGTTTCAAGGTCACTTTCTGATGTTAATAATAATAATAATCATAATAATCATAATAATAATAATAATAATAATAATAATAATAATAATAATAATAATAAATGCCTATGTGCTTGTAGGGAAGAAAAGATGAGGGTTTGCTCACTGTGTGTAAATAGGTTCCTGCTTTATTCTAACATGCACACTCCACTCTCTTTCTCACACATCTTGTTTAATTTGACAGTGAGATAGGAGGACGTTAGACTGTTGTCTGCTTGGTAGAGGAGAATAGGATTGAGACAAAGATCAGGGCACATTTGACAATTGCTCCCCCTGTGCTATGTGGCTCTGAATGCTTCTCAACTGTAGGATAGGCACAAGGCATCTTCTTGGCCATCCTTCTTACTCCATCTCTGCCCAAGTTGCAGCAGAACATGATGAGAAGATGAAAAACTGAGGGTTTCAAGGACAAAGAGAGATCTCCTTGAAAAATGCCTTCCTGACCCCTATAGCCAGAAGCCAACCTTGGTCCACAGCAATTCCCATGCAGCGGATTTCCGAGAAGGGAAGGTTGATAGGCAATTATTTTCTCCATATGATGCTGTGCCAAAAGGTGATTGATTATACAGGGCAGGGACAGGTTTACTGTGCGACACTGCATCTGGATTATAAAAGATAATTTTTAAAATATAATTTCTCCCAATTCTTTTAAGGTAACAATGACAGGTTATTACTAGATTCACAGCAACTTTGCTTGTTTCATAGTGATTCATTCCCCCCGCCCCCCTCAAACGATGTTTCAAGGCAAATGACATAGCTCTTGAGCTTTGAGGGACTCGCTCAGTAACCAAAAGTGTAATTAATAGGTGCAGTCATCTTCCAAACTTTCTGTCTTTGTTTTTATAGAAAAATGATCAAAACTCAAGGGACTTTAAAGCATTTTTTTTCAAAATCTTCTTTTCTTGTTCCAAAATTTCTGCCAAATTGCAGTTAAATGAAGAAGCATGTTTGAATTCTTAACTTTAAATATGTTTTTGTGATTTTAGGAAGAATGAGGTATTTATAATGGATTGAACTAGACCTTCTCTGTTCTGTTATCTTTATGTTGTTTGCCACAAAGTACTTCCAGGTGACATCTTCCAGGCATGCGTGTGCGAACACACACACATACATATGCACTTATGTATTCTGTTTGAAAGCTGAAGAAAGTATTGTAGAGTATTAATGTAAAAATAAGCTGTTTCTCTTGACAATTTTATCATGTAATATTTCAGTTATTTTCACTAGGAAATGGTTTTAATTACAGTAGTTAAAACTATATTAAGATATTTTTTAGCCCATACAAACCTCTGAGAATCACTTTATTTTATTACAGTGGAGAACTTTGTTGCAGAAGTTATTTAACTCCTTAAATTCCTGAACTTAAATACAGTTCTAATGACCCATTTCTATTGATCAACCATGATATTTATTGAATTATTGCTCACAGCAGATGGGGCTTCTGTTCTATGTTTAGTTCAACCAAGAGCAACCAAAGGTCTTTGAGAAGAAGCGTATTAGTGTCTTCTGCCCTCTTTCTGCAGCTGCCAAAGGCATTGGTGATGCAACGACACCTTGCCAGCCCTTTGCTTCTGCAAAGCACGTCAGTAGAGCAGCTGTGGCTTCTTTGACAAATTATGGCTAAAGCAGAGTAGGACATATTCCACCCATTAGTATACTGCAGGCTGCTGGTGTAGATTGTTGTTGTTGTTTAGTCGTTTAGTCGTGTCCGACTCTTCGTGACCCCATGGACCATAGCACGCCAGGCACTCCTGTCTTGCACTGCCTCCCGCAGTTTGGTCAAACTCATGTTCGTAGCTTCGAGAACACTGTCCAACCATCTCGTCCTCTGTCGTCCCCTTCTCCTAGTGCCCTCAATCTTTCCCAACATCAGGGTCTTTTCCAAGGATTCTTCTCTTCTCATGAGGTGGCCAAAGTATTGGAGCCTCAGCTTCACGATCTGTCCTTCCAGGGAGCACTCAGGGCTGATTTCCTTAAGAATGGATAGGTTTGATCTTCTAGCAGTCCATGGGACTCTCAAGAGTCTCCTCCAGCACCATAATTCAAAAGCATCAATTCTTCGACGATCAGCCTTCTTTATGGTCCAGCTCTCACTTCCATACATCACTACTGGGAAAACCATAGCTTTAACTATACGGACCTTTGTCGGCAAGGTGATGTCTCTGCTTTTTAAGATGCTGTCTAGGTTTGTCATCGCTTTTCTCCCAAGAAGCAGGCGTCTTTTAATTTCGTGACTGCTGTCACCATCTGCAGTGATCAAGGAGCCCAAGAAAGTAAAATCTCTCACTGCCTCCATTTCTTCCCCTTCTATTTGCCAGGAGGTGATGGGACCAGTGGCCATGATCTTGGTTTTTTTGATGTTGAGCTTCAGACCATATTTTGCGCTCTCCTCTTTCACCCTCATTAAAAGGTTCTTTAATTCCTCCTCGCTTTCTGCCATCAAGGTTGTGTCATCTGCATATCTGAGGTTGTTGATATTTCTTCCGGCAATCTTAATTCCGTCTTGGGATTCATCCAGTCCAGCCTTTCGCATGATGAATTCTGCATATAAGTTAAATAAGCAGGGAGACAATATACAACCTTGTCGTACTCCTTTCCCAATTTTGAACCAATCAGTTGTTCCATATCCAGTTCTAACTGTAGCTTCTGCTGGTGTAGATTATCCTAGTTATAAAAGCTAAGATTACTATTCCAAGTGATTTAAAGAGCTCTTGTGGCTGGCTGCTGCTATTGAAGATGGGAAATAAATATTAGTAATTTTTGTTCTCTTTAAAAGTCAACCTATTTTATAAACTTATGAGGATGGGCTGTCTATCCCAGTTAAAAACTCCCAAGACTATTCAGTCAGTCTGCACCAGCAAAGTGCTTGGTGAAAAGTCTTGGCATAAATTCAGCATAGGTCTCTGCAATACAGGTTCAAATTGGACATAGACATCAAAACTATTGAATCCAATATTTCCTGTTGTGCAAAAGCAAGCATTATTATTATAATAATAATATACCGCCCTAAACCTGGAGGTCTCAAGGCAGTTCACAGAATAAAAGCAAAATATAAAACCACAAAATACATAATCAAAATAAAAACAACCACCCAATAGTTTGCTATATAGGCAAAACTTTACAGAGCGCTATGTGGCAACATAATGTTATGTGATCAGCTTATTCCCGATAACTTTTGGAGGTAAAGTTATGGAGGCTGAAATTCTAGTCACATAAAGTCAAAGGAGTAGTCTGAGCCATAACCAAATGCCAGGCGGAATATGTACTCTGAAATGTTGCCTATGTCGGCACGCCTGTGGGAACCTTGAACCTTCTTGCTTCCTCTGCTTGTTCTCAGAATTGCTTGTTAAAATAAAAAATAAGGTCGCCATGTTAGAGGTAAACAACATATATTGTCCCAGTTACTGTTAATCTTCCTTATGTTAACCCAAAAAGAGGCAAGACCTTTAACCAAGACTGTAACCTCTTAATCCAGGTGTTCCCACCCTGACCGACAGACAGGAAAATGGGATTGTTAATCTTTACTTACAGTACATTTTAATCATTAAGCCCCCATCTTGGGGGATAAAAACAGCTGCTTTCTTGCTTTAGCATCTAGAAATACTGTTGGATCCAAAAGAGACATCATTTCCCAGCACAGGAACTTTTATGTAACCTTGCGTTCTTCCCCACCCTCTAGCACTTTCTGTTGCCCTCCTCACCTCCATCATGTCAAGAAATCTCCACACAGAAATACAGATCGGTGCTATAATGCGTGTGCACATGCCACACACACACACACACACACACACACGAGAAAGCCCACCAGCTGGCCAACCACTCCCTCCTGTGTTTTGCTTCCTCTCCCTACCTTACTCTTAGCCCATCCTCTTTAAGACTTATTCTTGGCCAAAACCTTTTCCAAATCCCAAGAGTCCTTCCACTGACAACCTCTCCTGCTTTGACTAGTTGGCTCTAATCAGCAACTTCCATTTCCGTTCTGTTATTACCTCCACTTCTTCAGACAAAATCTCCCCCTTTTCTTGACCAGCTTCACTACATTCTCAGAGTTCTGTGTTTTTTCATTCAGGCTTTTACAATGAGTAGCTTGAATGGTTAGGCTAGTTTTAAGTAGTGAAACCTGCTGTTGGTATGCTTTGAAAAATCTGTGTCCATTGACTCTGTTTAACATCTTTTTTTAAATGAATATACTAATTCCAATTTACTGTAACAAATTGCTTGAATGCCCCTTGGTGGTATTCTCAGATTATCTTAAAAATGCCAGTGTCAGAATACCCTGGTCTCAAAGTCAAAGGATTCAAAAATGAGGGACTGGATTTCCTGTAAGAACAGCAGGCTTGTGTGCAATCTGCACCCATCATAACAGCCTTGTGAGATAAATCAGCTGAGCGGACACCACATGGTGTGACACTTGGCGCAGCTAACCACACTTGCAAGAATAATAAAGATCCACTGAGCCATCCGAGGGCAAAGGGCCAAGCAAACTGAAGCAGTTGTGGCTTTAGGAACTCACTTGGCAATGGTAAAGCAGCCTGGAGAGAAGAGGAGGCACTCCGGCACTCGTGGATGAGACCTCCAGCTAGTTGTGTGTATATGAGAGAGAGTTAAGCAAAACAACAAAACTTAATTATGTGAGTGCCTTAGTGTGTGGCCTTCAGTATGTAGAAAGCTTCCTGAACATTTTATCTTCAGAATGATAGCACCTAAATGAAAGACATTTTACATCATTTACTACCAGAAGTGTTCATATCTTCCTGTGTTTTCTACTGAACATTCAAATGGCTGGAAACGGGGGTTTGTTATTTAGTGTCCAATTAAGGATGTGGTCTTCAAAAACAACATTTAACTCAAGCTCCTCTGTGTCTTTTGTAAAGTTCGAGTGCTTTAAAGTATTGGTTAATTTATTGTCAGAAATTTGAACAGAATGTTTGAAAGTGGCGTCAAAATAGCTAAAGACTTGTATTTTGTAACGTTTAGGTTTCTATTAAAATACTCTTGCAGTTTTAATTTAGATTGAAAAATAGTTTAGGATTTCCACATTTAGTTAACACTTACCATGTATACACTGGGATTATGTTTTGACTTCCTCTTTTCTTTATCTCTTTTTCATCCTATTCCCTTGAGAGAAACATTTGAACATTCGTTTTTTTCTGGACTTGCTAAATTCCTTTATCACTGAATGGTATTGTTGAGACTGAGTCAAACATATTCCTTATTTTACAGAAATGATTGATCACAATCCAGCTTACATACTCTAGAAAGTCTATTGTCTCGTTTCTTTCTTGATCCAGACTGAAGCTCTCTGTGACAAATGGAACGTATTAGATCCCACAACTGGATTGAATTATGTTATATGTTTTTTGTCAGTCAGTGGATTTATACAGTTAATTTACACTGAAAGTGCTTAAATTGAAATGCAACAATTTTTAGGGGTGACTGAGGTACTGCTTGCTCCTGTTTTAGGTTGCTATAAATCAAACAAAGCAAGTATGTTACTGTTTATGTACAGAACATCGTTCAGTGTGATGGGGACGGCTAGTATAACGCCGTCTGCAGACAAATGTAGAGAAGTGGTCTAAGCAGAGAATAGCTTTGTTTCGTCCGTATCAGAATGAAACAAGTACCCAGAATGGAGGCCTGCTACCGTAGAACCTTTCACGGCTGCCTGGCCAGAAGCTTCTGCTGACGGAGCTCAACTCATAAGGAAAACCTGCAGCAGAACTGCTCCAGATTCCAGTATGCTAGAACTGCTGGAAGTACATGGAGTAGATTTCTCAACCTAACAACAACTGACTAGCTTTCTAGTGTTTATCGTTTTTCTGAACTAATTACTGTAGTACTTGTTTTAATGATACTTTCAATTACAGTCTTTTCAGTTCATTGCAGCCAGGCAGCTAAACCAAGGTTTGGCGTAGCATGTTGTCTGAACCTGGGATCATGGTTAACATCTTGCCTGCTTAACCATGAACTATAGCCTAGGTTTGTCCTATGGTTAGCCACACTGAACGAAAAAGCCTAGGAGGGGTTGAGCAGCTGAGATAAGCTCCTTGGGAGCCAGCACTTTCGCATGCTCCTGTGAACAAGGCAAATGCAGAAACTAACCTCAAAGCACAAAACTGAGATGTGCCTTTTGACATTTCTGGGCATATTTTCACCATACATCACTAGTCTGTTTCAAGCATCCCATGGCAGACAATATGAGATTACTACTTCTGTTTTATAGGAGCAAGGAGCAACTTATACTGCAGGGGTCAGCAAACTTTTTCAGCAGGGGGCCGGTCCCCTGTCCCTCAGACCTTGTGGGGGGCCGGACTATATTTTGAAAAAATATATGAATGAATTCCTATGCCCCACAAATAACCCAGAGATGCATTTTAAATAAAAGGACACATTCTACTAATGTAAAGACATGCTGATTCCCGGACTGTCCGTGGGCCGGATTTAGAAGGTGATTGGGCCGCATCCGGCCCCCGGGCCTTAGTTTGGGGACCCCTGTTATACTGGGTGTAATGAAGAGGTAGAAAATGGGGGGGGCAGGGCGGGTAGGGCCTTCCCAGAGTAGACCCAGTGAAAATAATGGATCTAAGTTAGCCAAGTCTATTAATTTCAGTGAGTCTACTCTGAATCGGACTAGCACTGGCTACATCCCCGAATGTGCTAGGTAATTAATCAAGTTAGATTCAATTGATACATTACTAGTTCATATAGTGACTTGAAGAGAAATAGTTTTTCCATGTTAATTGTGCTTTATGTTTCAGTGTTGAAAAATTGACATGTTAAAACAAGTGTGTTAAATGCAGAGAAGACTTCTTATAACAACTTTTATCCAGTTGAGCTTCTAAAAAGGTAAAGGGACGCCTGACCATCAGGTCCTGTCTTGGACGACTCTGGGGTTGCAGTGCTCATCTCGCATTATTGGCCAAGGGAGCCAGAGTACAGCTTCCTAGTCATGTGGCCAGCAGGACTAAGCCGCATCTGGCGAACCAGAGCCGCACACGGAAATGTCGTTTACCTTCCTGCCAGAGCAGTACCTATTTATCTACTTGCACTTTGACATGCTTTCGAACTGCTAGGTTGGCAGGAGCTGGGACCAAGCAACGGGAGCTCACCCCATCGCAGGGATTCGAACCACAGACCTTCTGATTGGCAAGCCCTAGGCTCTGTGGTTTAGCTTATAGTTGTGTGCAATAAACCTGAATTCCTACCCCTCCCCCGTAAGCAAGCCTGTTATTTCATTATAAAGTTATTAACTTTGGTTACAGGAAAACTTCTTAAACTACCCAATAGTAGGTTTATTTACCCAAAGAGGTTGGGTGGTGGAGGAGATGGAGACAACACAGACTTTCTGGGAACTGAGATAGAAATTAAATTTTAGAAAAAACTTACCTAATGTAATGGTGTTGCTGGTTTCCTCACGAGTAATCAGCTCCAAACCCCGTATTTGGTTTTTACAGGGTTTTATTATATACACTATATAAGGCTACAGTGTCATTCAGCCCGTTCAGTAAACGGGCTCTAGCCGGGCGGGGACGGAGGGGAAGCCCTGGGACCGTGCAGGCGTCGCCTCCGTCGCGCGCCTGAGGCCCACCGGCCCCTCCTCCGCCTCCTCCCGCTGTCCCGAGTGGCGACGGCTTCCTCTACCTCCCTGCTGCGGTGGAGTGACCTGAGGCGCGCTGCGGGAGGCGGCGGCAGAGGCCTCTTCCTTCTCCTCAGGAGAAGGGAGGTGGAGGAGGCCGTTGCCACTCGGGACAGCGGGAGGAGGCAGAGGAGGGGCCGATCTCTGCGCTCCAAGTCTCTGCGTCCAATCCCTGTGTCCGTGGGGCACATGCGCAGTAGCGCGGACACAGGGACACAGGGACTGGACGCAGATACACAGGGACTTTATTATATAGGATATGTACAAGACAGACCATCAAAAAGCATGACTGTACTAATCTGATTCAGAATTCGGAAGCACCTCCCTTCGTGGCTTCTGCCAACATAGCCCCCTGGGCACCTTGAACCTCCTCCGTTGGTCCCTCCTCTTCCCTCCCCCCCCCTCCTCTGTTGGGGAGAGGGTGCTGGTGGAACTAGAGCTCCACTAGAGCTGCTCAGTTGAGCTCCCGGAGCCTCCCCCTCTTGAGTGCTTTGGTCTGCCCTCTGTGACTCTCCCTCAGGAGCTCTCGTCTCCTCAACATCCCTAAGGGTCTGCACCTCCTCCTGAGCTCCAGTCCCACCTTCCGGAGGAAGCTGCCAGGTGCTAGGCTCTGGGGCTCTGGCAGTGTCCGAGAGCCTTCACTCCATTCCACCAGGCTCTTCGCTGACCCCTGGTGGTCCCCTGACACCTAAATGCATCCTTGAGCTGCACTGTGGCACTGGGTTTATCTCTCATATGAGGAGAAGATAGAAAAGACATGTGAAGGTTCATAGAAAAAGTTTAAATAAAATATGACTGAAGAAAGTAAACAGAAAAGAGGTGTGAAATTATCATAGCAAAGGAAACTAATTATCCAAGTTGAGTAATTCAAGACAGAGGAAGCAGAATTGATAGAAGAGGCAGCAAAGACTAATAGGAGAGGCACAGTGGTCAGTCTAAGTGAAGAAATTAGTTTGAGTAGCTTTGAAAGAGAGACTGGTACAAATTTCCTAGATAATTAATGATAAAAAACATATTTCAGTAAATTAAATACAATGCTAATACTATGGGCTAGAGGAATAGAGAAAAAGGGATTACCTAATAGAAGCAAGGTGGCGCTGTGGTTAAACCACTGAGCCTAGGGCTTGCTGATCAGAAGGTCGGCGGTTCGAATCCCTGTGACGGGGTGAGCTCCCGTTGCTTGGTCCCAGCTCCTGCCAACCTAGCAGTTCGAAAGCATGTCAAAATGCAAGTAGATAAATAGGAACCGCTACAGCGGGAAGGTAAACGGCGTTTCCATGTGCTGCTCTGGTTTGCCAGAAGCGGCTTTGTCATGCTGGCCACATGACCTGGAAGCTATACGCCGGCTCCCTCGGCCAATAATGCGAGATGAGCGCACAACCCCAGAGTCGGTCACGACTGGACCTAATGGTCAGGGGTCCCTTTACCTTTACCTTAATAGAAGCAAACTTAATTGTGCAAGGGCAGGGAGAGAAAGAAAGAAAGAAAGAGAGAAGGTGAAGTTCAGTTTTACCAAACTTCATATTCAAAAGATGAGAAGGTGACCATGAGGAATTAGGAGGGAGCATATCAGAAATCTTAAGAAGGAATAGTTTCAAGCAAAGAGCAATAGTAATCAGCTTTGTCATGGTACTGATTTTTTAAAAAAAAACACAACAACAAACAAACAGCTGAGAGAGACGATGTGTAATGTGGAAAGAAAACTCCCTGGGCAGAACCACAGAAAACATAATCAGAAAAGTGTTATTTATAGCATTATAGTATTGTACCATCCTGAATACTATAATGCAGGCATCCCCAAACTTTGGCCCTCCAGATGTTTTGGACTCTCAATTCCCATCATCCCCAACCACTGGTCCTGTTAGCTAGGGATCATGGGAGTTGTAGGCCAAAACATCTGGAGGGCCACAGTTTGGGGATGCCTGCTATGATGATGATGTTATAGGTAAAACCTTTGGAGTAAATGGCTGCGGTACTTAATAATAATGTAATCTCTTGAGATCAAGGGCTTCATTGGCAGAACAGGTTCCAGTTGCCTATTCCTAATATAATATATATATGTTCATATTCATATATTTACCACATGTGTCAATAACGTTCTGTTGACATACTTGGTAAAACATTTTATTTGCTCATATTTTCTGTATTTCATTTGGATTGGTACTTTTATGTGACAGATCAAAAGAAGGTATTAAAGAAGGTATTAAAAGGTAACATATTTTATATTACAGAGGCATAGGAAGTACTTTCTTTCCATTTACAATAATTCCATCTGGAATCATTTTTAGAACCAAAAGACAGTAACACAAACATTATGATTAAATATAAGAAAACTGAAATGCTTCTAGATCCATTTGTATACAGAACAGAAAAGCAAGAACTCCCCAAACTACCTTGATGAGAGTGTGGAAGTAGCTAACAACAATCACAATGGGGTGAGACTATTCCTAATGGGGACTCTGTCCCGAATTCTCTTTTCTCTGATATTTGTTGCTGCCAGTGAGGCTCAGCTGGAATAACTGGTATTCTCCGATCAGTGTTTATCTGTGTTAACACACTTTCCCTTGAGGGAGCTTCTGAGAATGTCTTGCTGTCAGTTCAATCTTTTTATTCCATTTTATATTGCCAACATTTTAAAGCAATGTTGTGACTTTGTTCTGTCCAGTACAGTAGTAGTACTACTGCATACCCTCCAACACTTCTCCCATGAAAATAGGGACGCCCTAAGGAAAAGCTTTTGAATTGCTTTTGAATTACGGTGCTGGAGGAGACTCTCTCTCTCTATATATATATATTATGATAACACAATATAAAAACAACTAACATATCATATACATTCCATGACAACAAAAATAAAAAACATAAAAATACATCACTCAATCTTATATTCTGTATCTTTGTCGACTTCCTCCTTTCCTTCCCTTCTACATTTCTATATATTACTTACTTAGCACTTTCTAAATCTTAATACCATTCTATTTCTTAATTATCTAATCTAAATATTACTCTTAATCCCTTTTCATTCTAAGATTTCCAAAACCTCATAATATAATTTTAGTTTTAAGAGCATAATAACATCCTAACATATATTTAAATCTTAACACATATTACATTAATTTAACTTACTTCTGCAACCTCCTTATACTTCCAAATCCTTTATTGAATATTAATAATCTTATGATTCTTTTCTAAAATACTTTAAATTTCTTCCAATCTTCTCCCACTGATTCTTCTTCCTGGTCCCGGAGTCTCCCAGTCAGTTCAGACAGTTCCATGAATTCAATCAGCTTCATCTGCCAGTCGTCCACCGTAGGTATATCTTCGGATTTCCAATTCCTTGCTAATACAATTCTAGGTGGCATACAGAAAAAGGGTAATATCTTTCTTAGGTAATTCCTTTCTTGTAATACCAAGTAAAAAAGCTTCTGGATTCTTAATAAACGTGTTTTAAACACTTTCTTCAACTCATTATAAATCTTATCCCAGAAGCTCTTTACTTGGAGACAAGTCCACCACATATGGTAAAAGGTTCCTTCGACTTTCCTACATTTCCAGCATTTGTTGTCTTGTTTGTGATACATCTTAGCCAGCTTTACTGGTGTAAGATACCATCTATGCATCATCTTCATCATATTCTCTTTTAACACATTACAAGCAGTAAACTTCATATTCTTCTTCCACAACCTTTCCCAATCTTCTGTCATTATATTATGTCCTACATCTTTTGCCCACTCAATCATAACCGATTTTGTCTGTTCATCTTTAGTATGCCACTCCAACAACAAATTATACATCCTTGAAAGGTTCTTACTTTTTGGCTCTAACAATTTTGACTTTTCAATTTGAAAACCAATTTTTTTATCCAGCTTATACATTTCATTTATTTGATAATACAGTAATACCTCGGGTTACGAACGCGATCCGTTCCGGATCGCAGTTCGTAACCCGAATAGTTCGCAAACCGAGCGTGATGGGCGCCGCCATTTTGCGCATGCGCAAAGCGCGGTTTTCGCGATTTTCGCGCTTTGCGCATGCGCAAATCGCGCGATCGCGCGATCGCGCGGCTTATGCACGCGCGGGGCGAAAACACTTCCGGGGGGGCGCAGTTCGTAACCCGAACTGTTCGCAAACCGAGGTGGTCGTAACCCGAGGTACGACTGTACTTCAACCAATCATTCAAATGGCTTTTCAACTGATCATGTTTTTAACTTAAACTGCTCTTTCTCTTCCACCAATAAATCTTTATACGTCAGCCACCTGGTCTCCATGTTCAACTTTTTATTAACTTCAGCCTCTAAAGGTGAAATCCACCTGGGTGTCTTTTTTCCTAAAAGATCTTTGTATCTATCCCAAACATTATACAATGATTTTCTTATAATATGATACTTAAAACCTTTATGGGCCTTGATCTTATCATACCACAAATAAGCATGCCAACCAAATGCATTGTCAAAACCTTCTAAATCTAAAACATCAGTATTATCAAGCAGAAACCATTCTTTCATCCAGCAAAATGCAGCAGCTTCAAAATATAACTTTAAATCTGGCAGTGAAAAGCCTCCTCTTTCTTTCGTATCTGTTAATAATTTATATTTAACTCTGGGTTTCTTCCCCTGCCAGATAGGTAACGCTTGAAACAAAAACAACATTTTTGGCAATACATTCATTTTTGTCACTGAAATTCGGCCTAACAAAGATAATTTCAAATTGGTCCATATATCTAAATCTCTTTTGATTTCATTCCACAATTTTTCATTATTATTATTATTTTTAAACAAATCTATATTTTTACCAGTCATATTAACTCCCAGGTATTTCACCTTTTAAACAAATGTCAGGCCAGTGGCCTCTTGTGATTATAGCTTTATTAAGGATCTGAGTATTTTGAAAGAAAGTAAAAAAGTAAATATTCCCTAATGTATTTTTTTTATAAAAAAATGTCGCAGAGAAAAATATGGCTGCATCGAAGGGAAGCACAGTGGGGGGGAAATGGTATCCTATTGTCATTTATTTTATTTTCAAATTTAATATTTAGCATGGTAATATTTGCTGTATAATATGGCCACTGGTCCCATCACCTCCTGGCAAATAGAAGGGGACGAAATGGAGGCAGTGAGAGATTTTACTTTCTTGGGTCACTGCAGATGGTGACCCAAAGATCCAAAGAAGTGTGCATGCACACAAAAGTTCATACCAATGACAAACTTACTTGGTCTCTAAGGTGCTACTGGAAGGATTTTTTTATTTTATTTTGATTAAGTAACCCTGCCCTCAGAACCTGTTGAAGAGTAGATTGGGATATAAATGCCCAATTTTTTTTCCTTCAATGATTTTTATTGATTTTTTAAAAATATAATAAGGATTGTATGTTATAATATAATACAAAAACTATATAATATAATACAAAAACTTTTAAAGGAATTATAGACATTTATAGAATGTATATATAGTAAACACGCTTAAGTAAGAGCAATATAAAGAAGCCAGAAGAGAGGTGGAGGGAAGTTAATTCGGATAAGATTTTAAGGAGAATAATATTGTTAAGTTGTATTGTGTTTAAGATATTTGGGGGGGGGAAATCAAAATCAAATATATATATATATAAATGCCCAAACTTAATTACAGTTCAGTCTATGACTATGAAAAAATGGCATGACTTGTACTTGGGAGTTCATTTGTACAATAAAGTCACATTAAGCTCTTCTGTTAGTTGTGATATTTAATTTGTAATGTGATATAATCTTACAGTCCACTTGCATTGTGTGCCCTACCTCCTCTTTGCTACTCTTTTAAAGCACGGTGATTTAATACCTTTTGAAAAACTTTTTTGGTAACACTTAAGTAACTTTCAAAATAATTGCCTTTCAGGTTTTCATTAGGAGATGCTCGCAGGCCCCTCCAGGAGTCAGCAGTATTGGTGGAAGACATTGTCCACACTCAGCTGATTAATTTGGTAAGAAGATTGTTCTTTTTGTTGGTTTTTAAAAAAATAAAATTGATTTTACTAATTTCATAAAATGCACATACCTCTTGGTTGTAGAAAACCTCAAAGCTGTTTACAAAAAGAATGAAACAAGATTATCAATAACAGCAATTAAGACATTAAAACAATTTAAAAACAGCATTAAACTAAATTCACATTAGCATTCTAAATATCTGAGTAGGCTTGTCTAAACAGAAATCTTTTTAGCAGACTCTGAAAAGAGCCCAGAGAAACACTGAGGCAGGGAGTTCCAAAGTGTAGGTTTCACCACACTAAAAGATTGATTTCTTACAAACGCAGAAGGGCTATGTGGCACATGTAACGTTGCCAGTTTTCTATCTATTTCATTCAAATACCAGCAGGAGTAAAAGACGAGGAAGACATAATGAGAATTAGCCAGGACTTTGGTTAGGGGCCACAAGCTTTTGTTGGGGGTGGGCAGAACCTCAATTAGTTAAATGTTTTTATTGGTTTTTATTGTTGGGTGGGGGCAGCTGCCCCCCTGCCCCCTGGGCTATGGCCATGCTGTTTCAGACAGGTCAAAGCGTTGGCATTTAATCCCAACACAAAGTGGGGGAAACTCCAGTTGCTACATCCAAAAGATGCAAAACTCAGGCTGGCTCTCTCTCTCTTTCTGTGTCTCCTGCACGCAAACCCCATTCAACTCTCACATGAGTAGTCACATACATTCTCTGAGAAATTAACATTAACAACAGTGGCCTTCGGGAAATGAGAATACACATGTACCCATCTGAAAATGCAGGTCAAAGGAAGGTATTTCATCAAAGACATCAGACGAACAAGCATTTCTTTTCAGTTCCTGCTTTAAAGGTAAAGGGACCCCTGACCGTTAGGTCCAGTCGCGGATGACTCTGGGGTTGCGGCGCTCATCTGGCTCTATAGGCCGAGGGAGCCGGCGTTTGTCCACAGACAGCTTCCAGGTCATGTGGCCACCATGACTAAGCCGCTTCGGGCGAACCAGAGCAGCGCACGGAAATGCCATTTACCTTCCCACCGGAGCGGTACCTATTTATCTGCCTGCATTTTGACGTGCTTTCGAACTGCTAGGTTGGCAGGAGTGGGGACCGAGCAACGGGAGCTCACCCCATCACGGGGAATCAAACCGCTGACCTTCTGATTGGCAAGCCCTAGGCTCTGTGGGTTAGGCCCCAGCGCCACCCGCTTTAGGAGTATCTAATAAGTTCCACTTACTTTAAGCGACACTTAATAGTTCCACATGCATCTCAAAACCTCTTGCAAATAATAAGAAATGGCCTCCAAGCAGCCTCAAAATTCTCAAGAATAGCTTTACCTCTTTGTTACTTTTAATGATGTGTTAATTTTTATGATACTGCCATAAATAATAGCCTTTTCTACCTTACCTCTAAAGTCACATTCTGGGTAATCCTTCTAGTTCTGGTTAATAACCAAATGTGCAACAACCATCATGAAATGTTGGTCTTCCGGATATTTTCTCTGGAAAGTTCCCAGGGTTAGCCATGTTGGCATCTGCTATACTGGGTTTTTTGTTTGGAGACATTTCCTGCTCTTTGCAATTCAGTCTGGCGGTTAAGGGGTGGCTCCCCAAAAGAGGAGTGAAGTCTAGAGGCTGCGCTGCCTCCTACTGGTGGTCGGAGGGAAATTCAACTTACTCTTCCCAGAATCGGACATTTACAGTTAGAAAAAAATACAATTTTTGTCTGATTCAGCTTTAGAGGATATATTTTAATACTTTAAAATATGAGTGGCTTTTCTGTTCTTGTTAAATGTCTATTAGGCTTTTATGTTTCATCTAGATCTTTTTAGAAAAGGAGCTCAATGTGTTAAATTCATCACCAGAAATTAACTAGCATTAAGCAAAACATGAGAAATCCTGCTCAACAGTTATAATAAAGTTATTTGCAGCTGTCAGTTCTTGCCAACCCAGGACCAGGAAAAGTCCTTGTTTTATGAGATTGTTTGAAGAAGTAATAAAGCTTCCTGTGCAGGACATTAATTAAAGGGGTTATCAAAATAGGACAAACTAATATAATTTGTGATTGTATAAAATAAAGGAAGTAGAGATCCCATAGGGATCTAATGAATCACAGGATGGAAACAATCTTCTGGCTAACTAAACATTCAGGCTTAGTACAAAGTCGTAGAGTGTATATACAACTCAGCAAACCGGAAAATATGGTGTGTTTACATGAATGGATGAAGGAGGTCACAAAAACCATCTGGGCAAAACCCTTGGAGTATTCATTCTGTTCCTACCGTACAGTTTAACAATATAACTGCAGTAATGCAGACCCATGCTGCACCTGTCATGGTGCAGAATCAACCCAGCAAGTTCAGAAACCTTACAAAAATAAATATTTTCATTTGTCAGGAGGTTGTAGCATTCAGGGTTATATTTTCACTTAGATTGTGCTATAGGTTATATTTATCAGTTTTTTAGAAACACACTAATTCAAAATAAATGAAATAATTGATGACTTCATACCTAAAGGTCAAAATTAAGTCTTGTGTTGTTTATATTTGTACTATGGCTAAACTGTGTAAAGCATCTGGGTTTTTTTTGGGGGGGGGGTTAAATCTCTAGATGGCATCAAAATGACTAATAGGTTTTCAGCCAAAGTTACTAATTATTTGGATAATGCTTATTACCTATTGCAACAATCCACTTCAGGATAGGTTAAACTTCTTTTCTGTGATATGATGGAAGTGTAATCTAGTGGGGGGGGTTGCTACGTCACACCAGGCTGCCTGTTGTTTCCCTGTGCAAGACGAATGAGGCTGGCTAAGCAAGGAGTCCCATAGAATCATAGGCCTGTAGGGCTGGAAGGCATCCTCCGAGGATCATCTAGTCCAACCCCTTGCAATGCTGAAGAATCTCTGGAAGACGGCCGTCCAAGGCAAGCTCCAAAAGGAGGTTGCTGGAAAAGGGAAGCTCAGATTCTCTGGTGCAGCAACTCCCCATGGGGAGAGGTTAAATGATTAAACAGGGAACGTGAGTGAGATTTGTACAATTACCGGGGTGGGGGTGGGGGGGTGTAAGCTGGCTGTAGGTGCTGGGTGCTGCTGCTCTGGCTTGGGGCAGGGGTCTATCACCTTCAAGGTGGGGGACACCTGACTTGCCAGCAGCTCATGTGAAAAGGAACTGGGAGGGGGGGAGTCTTGGTGGACCACAACCTAAATGTAAGCCAGCAGCGTGATGCAGCAGCAAAAAAGGCTAATGCAATTTCTAGGCTGCATCCTCAGAAGTCTAGAGTACAGATTGAGGGAGGACTCTATTCCGTCTTGGTCAGATCACACCTGGAATACTGTGTCCAATTCTGGGAGCCCCAATTTAAGAAGGATGCTGACAAGCTGGAAGGTGTGCAGAGGAGGGAGACTAATATCATCAAGGGTCTGGAAATTAAGCCTTATGAGGAGTGGTTGAAGGAGCTGAGGATGTTTAGCTTGGGAAAGAGGAGACTGGGAGGAAATATGAGAGCCATCTTCAACAATCTGTCCCATGGAAGAGGGAGCAAACTTGTTTTCTGCTACTCTGGAGGGTAGGACTCAAACTCACAGCATTTCACCCCTTTAAAATCCTTTATCCTCTTGCAAAACCTTTACTGTTGCCTGCAGCCTCGCTGGGCCTCTTGCAACCTTGTGGGTGCCAAAAATAAGAAGTGGAGACTATTATATACAGTATATCATTAAGCACCGTCATAGAGATAGAGACAGAGATAGAGATGATATAGATTAGATATAGTTATAAATATATAGATATATAGATATAGATATAGATATAGAGGTGCTTAACGAGGGGAGGGAGAGGAGGCAAGCTGGTAAGAGCCATTTGGCGGTGGCACAGAAGTTTCCAATTCAATACAGAATGCTCAAACTGGAAGGGAGGGGTGAGAGAGAGAAGGAAGGAAGGAAGGAAGGAAGGAAGGAAGGAAGGAAGGAAGGAAGGAAGGAAGGAAGGAAGGAAGGAAGGAAGGAAGGACAGTCGGATGGAAGGGGTAAGGGAGAGAGAGAGCGCAAAGCAAGCGGAGGGAAAGTGCTGTGACGGTAGGGAGATCCGCCCATTGTAGCGATCATTACCCCCCTCTATGATTCCCCAGCTGTGTGTGAGAGAGAGTAAGGGGCTGCTTCATGGCTCTGCACAGAGACTGGGGTCCCTGCTTCAGCCCCGAGATAACAGCTGTGAGACGTTGAAGCGGGCTGCTAGTTTCCTCTCAACCAGACACTTCAATTTCCTCGTTCCTCCATGGAGTTTGCTTTGCCTCCTGGGCGGTGTGCTTGCTTTGGGAGAGCGTGCAATGGGTTAATTACAATGAGCTTTGTTGTGTGTGGGAGGGGACAGTTGATTTCCTTCCCTAAACGTTAACCCTTTCTTCTCCCACCGCCTGGCTTGCAGCAAAACAAGCGGGACAGGCTTGCTAGCCGCGGTTAGGAGAGGCACCTCTCCCTGCTTCTGCTGCTGCCTGTCTCTGACATCAGCAAATCCGGGGGAAATACGGGATATTTCGCTATACGGAAGAGCAGGAAACGGCTTTAAAAACGGGGGGTTCCCGGGGAATACGGGAGACTTGGCAGCTATGCCCAGAGCTACCATTTTTGGACCTACCCTCATCTTCCACCTGGTGTGTACTTGTGCCCAAATGGAGATATTGCACTCACTATATCTAATGTTATTTCAAGATTGGTAGTTTTTCAGATGGACAGTTTTGCAAAGATAGATTCACCGGACCAAATCAGAACCTAGGTCAGCAGGGGTGATAGGGCATAACTGCCAAGTCTCCCGCTGAAAAATGCAGGATCAGCAGCAGCGCGGCACCGGAAGTCTGGACATGCGTAGAAGCAACTTCCGGCGCCGCTCTGCCCAAATTTGGTGCCCAGGCATGGGCGGAACGGCACCGGAAGTCACTTCTACACATGTCCGGACTTCGGTGCTGTGCTACCCATGTCTGGGCACCGGAAATTGGGCGGCGCCGGCACACAAAATGGAGCCTCCCTGGCAGGTAGAAAATCCGGGGGATTTACGGGATTTTTTCCAATCTGGGCTGCCAGCAGGAAATGGTTTAAAATACGGGGGTTTCCCATGAAAAACGGGAGACTTGGCAGCTATGGTGATAGGGTAGCATATTCCACATTACCAGCTAGAGTACTGAGACAGCTGTGTCATTGTTCTCCCTCAAGGTAGTTTTCCCCTCAGTTCCTGTTTAGTGCTATAGTTGGTAGGATCTGCTGCCATCTGCATGCAACCTTGACAAGTATTGATGGATTAAATTAATACTTGGATGTATTTTTAACAACCACTTCAGCGGCATTTAATGGAGAGAAATCATTGTAGCTTCTAATACTCAACTTATCTGATTTCAAGTGAACCTGATGGTTTGGGAATCAGTTTTTCTAAGGAAGATTGGCTTGTTAACAGTATTATGCAGTTACAAGCAAATGTGGTCACAGCTGGTTCTGGTTTTTTAGCTTATCCACCTGATTGGAAACAACAGGTTTTTGGTATTTCTCCATTTCTTGCACTGACACCTAGTGTTCACTATTTCTGAGTTTCTTGCTAATGGGTTGCTGGCGTGGTTAAGGTAATACAGTAGTACCTCGCAAGACGAATGCCTTGCGCAACGAAAAACCCGCAAGATGAAGGCGTTTTGCGATCCTTTTGTTGACTCACAAGACGAATTTTTCTATGGCCATGCTTCGCAAGACGTTTTTTTTTTTTTGCTTTGATTTGTTTAAATTGGAAAAGCGCAAGATGAAATTTTCGCAATACAAAACGACTTGCGGAATGAATTAATTTCATCTTGCGAGGCATCACTGTCCCGTACTCAAAACAAAGCACCATCTCACACTTTAAAAGTCCACCATAATTACATTGCTTACTGATTTGCTCACCTACACTGAAAGAAAAACTCCATTATTTCTCCCCACAAAAAATAATGTTCATGAGTGTAAAAAAAAATTAAGTCCTATGTATTGCTGGTACAGATTCATCTGAATTTCCTCAAAAGGGAAAAAATAAAAATGGTGCAGAAGGAGGCCAAGTTGCATAATGGAGTGTTGAAGGTGTGGGGAGAGAAGCAGTTATACTATTACTATGGGCCACTTAAGAGCGATACTTTTATTTTGTCACCAAGTTTGAATACCTGCCTCTGATAACACTAAGTGAGTAAATAAATGTCTGTATTATATGTAGTAATATTTGGCTGTGCCTGTGGAAAGGAATCCACTGGTGTTGGGTAAGGCTGCTGATGACACTCCCCGATGCCTAGCCTTTACTTGGACTGGCAGGCCCTGGAGTGGGGAATCCCGTGGGAAAGCCAGGCAGGGGGATCCAGTGGCTGCCCAGGCAGGCAACAACTTCCCCGTGCCGTCCTGCTGGATGGCTCCTTGGGAGGCAGGCACGGGTGCCTCGTTCTGGGTAATAGTGGGGCATCATGCTGGTGTGTGTTCTCCCAGTACTAGTTAAAAGGGAATTGAAGTCCAGTGTGGATCCCTCTCCCTTGTGAGCAACTGCACAGGAAGAGACATATCATTTCCATTGCGCGGACAGGCGGAGTCCCCCAAACCCCCAGGCGACCCTCTGAGCGGAATAAAGAAGCAAGACAACATGCTTTTTCCTTGAATTAGTCCATTGGGCAATAAATGAATACAGCTTTCTCTCTTCTCTCTTTCCCGCTATCTTCTGCGTTCTGTGTGCTGTGGAGCAGAGCTTGCTAACTTCTGGCTCTGGCCAAGGGTCAGGGACGAGCTGGCCATCCGTGCTGCAGAGCTACAGCACAATGAAGCGTAATGTAGAAATCAAACCTATTTAGATTGCTCCAAAACATTCTGCTTGAGGTTATTAAATGTCTTATGGTTACGTTGGGCCCTTTTATTATAATTATATTTATAATTATTCAGAGCTCTAACTTTAAAAGGAGATTTGTGAAACTGCAGTAGTACCAGAATATTTTACTCCTGGGCTTGATAAAACACTGAACCAAAAATTGCTTTAAAATAACTGCCTGGCGCAGCAATTTTAGCAAGCCCTTGCACCTGGAACATGAAGGGGAAGGGGGGAAACCACATCAGCAAAACGAACTTTCATTCATTTGTCGCATGTCAAGTTAAATATGATGCCTTTTTTCTGTTGTGTGAAGGTTTCTAACTGGAAAAGACAACTAGGCTAAACTTAGCAGCCAATCAATTTGTAAATTCTAAGAATGCAATAAAATTTGATACTGAAAAGGGTTCTCTCTTAAGAGACTAAGGAGATTAACAAAGTTATTTGAAATATTATCCCTCTTTCTTCTTTCTGTAGGACAATTACTTGACAATTCAGCCAAATCAGATGAGGAAATTAAAAGGGACACAATTAAACTAGCATATATTTGGGAGCAGAATATACACTGAAGTATATCCTGGAAGGGTCTATTTATTAACCTTGATATTTTTATTTCCTTTCAGTATTTAAAAAATAAATAAATTATACATTCAGTCAGTGGTCTCATTGGCTGAGACACAGATTTAGTATAAAATAGCTTAACATGGTTCATTGCTAGAGTGAAACGTCTTCCTTCCTTCTTTCCTTTCTTTGTTGTACCACTACTAGTAGAATGCTAATACAAGCAAAATATTTTTATCCAACTTTTCTGAGTCAGGGAAATACTCAGAGCAGCCAATAAAATGAAAATTCATACTGTAATAATTACATTTAGGAATTATAAACATGGACAGCTTAAAAAAAATCAGTTAAAATTTAGCACTCTTGGTTGGATATAAACAACTTTGCATGTATTCAGTAAGCACAGGGCAGGGCTGAGAGTAACAGATAGGGAAAAAGCACTTTGCAGTTTCCCATCAAACTCCCAACTTCCGCCCCTTCCTATTGCTCTCTCTTTTCGTTCCTTTCCCTGCACCATGCACCCATAAAGCAAGCTGCCACCACGAAGGCTCAGAATTCAAAGCCCTACTTGTTAATTAATAAGAAACTGTAAATAAAAAAACTTTCTCCCCCTTTTCTGATGGAAGCTCTGTATTTGCTCTGTAGTTACTTACTTTTCGGAGCAATGCTAGTGACATGTGAATGAGGCCATAACAGGTTTCGGGGTTGGGACTGGCTAGATCAAGCTGCCAAGCTTTTAACTCTGCAATATAAACCTACCAATTTTATTTTTAAAAAACTTGAGAAATATAGCACAATAACCCCCAATTCCCCCTGAAAGAGTTGTGTGTTTATAGCGCACTAGAAAGCAAGCAGAGATGGAGCCAAGTGGGCCTTTCTTGAGAGCAAGTTCCATGACCTTGGTGGTGCCACAAGAGGAAATGTCCCTTGTGCTTAGTTACTGCATTTGAAGCAAGGGAACCCAGAGAAATTGTAGTCAGAAGTTGTTCATTAAAAGAATATTTTAGCACAATTGTATTTGACCTTTCTTCCAAGATGAAACTCAAGACAAGGTACATTGTATCTAATTAATGTAATGTGTCTGCAAAAATATGTACATGAAGTGAAACCCCATTTTAAAAGCTTCAAAACACCTCCATCGTCTTTTCCTTGCCCCTTCCATTCTCTATTTTTGATGGCTTTAACTTTAAAAGGTTCCTGAGATTCCCTGCTAAATTCTTATTCCCAACAGCCCCCACCTTCCTCCAGATGACCAGTGTAATAAAAACTCATAATCAGAATCTCCAAATTTCCAAGCTGCAAATTAACTTTGTTTATATTCTTCATTGCCTGCTTTTATTAATCTATTCTCAAGTGTTGGTCTTTTTCTCACAGTTCTAGGTAATATCTGACTAAGTTGTAAACAGAGTAGACCCACTGAAATAAATGGACTTAAGTTAGTAGTTATGCACCCTGTCATAATTTCTAGGCACTGCCACACAGCCGGGACCATTGCATCTGGGGTATCAGGATGAAGAAACAGATTCCTACTTGAGCATTTTCATCCCCATGCAACTATGTTTGTGTGAGGGGGGAGGCGCGACAATGCTTGCAGGATGCCACCTCTGCTGCATCTCTGTCCCCCAGTCCCCCTGCAGTTCATACATTTGAGACGGACAGATTAGATTAAAGTAAGAAGTCTGGTCTCCACGTGTAGGCTCCCTGTGTGATATATAATCATTTGTGGCCAGGCTTCCAAACCGCACAAGGAACCTATATATATATGTGAGGAGGAGGCTCCCTGCTTCAGATCTTCCTTCTCCAACATGAGGAAGGCAACGGCCTCTCCTCCATTTAGGTTTAATAGGTCTTAAATAATACAAGGTGAAAGATGGAGCTATGAGGAATCCCACAGGACAGTTGGCAATAGAGGGCACTTGGATCACCTGGTAAGGTCAGACCTGAGCCCCTATGAGGCAGAAGAATTGAGTTGCCCAGAGTGTCAGAAACTGGTGAGCTGCCTAGCAATGCCTAACAGGATCACATTTCTCCTATCATTCTTCAGATGAAGATAATCCACCATCAGGAGCAAAGGTATGTTTAAAGCTCAGCTGGGAATGGATCCAGAAAAGGAGCAAGGCAACATGCTGAAATGTGCATCAACAGCACTTTGGCTTGTGGGTAGGGGGGGGGGACACAAATATTGGCACTAGAGAAATAAGGACATCATTGGGAAGTTACAAGGTGCCACTGCAGAAAAACTGCTTGGACGTGGTGTGAGTCAAATGCCCCTTTGCTCTACATGTGAGGAGCTCAGCATACTTTCTGTATATGTGAAGAAAAGAGCTGCAGCGTTACCAGGAGTAAGTCAACTTCAAGGCCTACGCCAAGGTGCTTGTTTCACAGTATATTCTTTATGATATTGAGCATGATGTTCAATAAGAGCATCCCATCTGGATGCTATTACCTGTAGGATGTGCAGCTTGTATATGTCTTCTGGAGGTTAGTTTCTAATGTTAAACAAAGGAAGCTGATGAAAACCAGCTGTGAAACATTTTCATAGTTCCTCTTTTTTACAGTGGGTATTGAGTTACCTTGCACATGACTGCATGTCTGAACTAAAAGTAAATCTTTCCCCTCTTATTAAAATTAGTATAATATTGATTTTTTAAAAGTTGAACTAAATGTAGCTGTTTCCTAACTTGGCGCTAGAATTTAATACTGCTGACATCACTACATATTTTTACATGCTTCTGAGAAATAATTGTCCATTTATTCATGCAGTGTGCTGCAATAAGCACATTTTTAGGTGCAGACTAAAATGTAAACATTATAATAAAAGCATATTAAAAAGTTTACATGCAGCGTTTATTAAATTCAGCAATGAAGACTTGCCAGAGAAATGTACAGTGTTATTGACTAAAATGTAGTGTGAGAAATATTGTAGGAAATATTATAGGGAACTGTCATATAATTAGAGCAATTCCTGTTTAAATATTTGTTTATGGTTCATTTAGAGGCTTTTAGTACACCTCCATTCGCCAACTATAATTTTTAGCGTGATTAAGACATTATATATGAACATATTAAACTACTTTATTCTCACTTTGTCCAGTATTGTCTACTCTGACCAGCAACAGCTCTCCAAGAGTTTTCCCAGCCCTGCTATCTGGCATTATTTATCACTGGAAATGTGAAGAATGTGGGCATCTACCAAAAAGAGATTGAGGTTGAATCCTGACAAGACAGAAGTACTGTTTGTGGGGGGGCAGGAGGCGAGCAGGTGTGGAGGACTCCCTGTTCCTGAATAGCGTAACTGTGCCCCTGAGGGACCAGATGCGCAGCCTGAGAGTCATTCTGGACTCACAACTGTCCATGGAGGCGCAGGTCAATTCTGTGTCCAGGACAGCTGTCTATCAGCTCCATCTGGTACGCAAGCTGAGACCCTACCTGCCTGCAGACTGTCTCGCCAGAGTGGTGCATGCTCTAGTTATCTCTCGCTTGGACTACTGCAATGCGCTCTACGTGGGGCTACCTTTGAAGGTGACTCGTAAACTACAACTAATCCAGAATGCGGCAGCTAGACTGGTGACTGGGAGCGGCCGCCGAGACCACATAACACCGGTCTTGAAAGATCTACATTGGCTCCCAGTACGTTTCAGAGCACAGTTCAAAGTGTTGGTGCTGACCTTTAAAGCCCTAAATGGCCTCGGCCCAGTATACCTGAAGGAGCGTCTCCACCTCCATCGTTCTGCCCGGACACTGAGGTCCAGCACTGAGGGCCTTCTGGTGGTTCCCTCGTTGCGAGAAGCCAAGTTGCAGTGAACTAGACAGAGGGCCTTTTCGGTAGTGGCGCCCGCCCTGTGGAACACCCTCCCATCAGATGTCAAAGAGAAAAACAACTACCATAATTTTAGAAGACATCTGAAGGCAGCCCTGTTTAGGGAGGCTTTTAATGTTTAATAGATCACTGTGTTTTATTTTTCTGTTGGAAGCCGCCCAGAGTGGCTGGGAAAAGCCAGCCAGATGGGCGGGGTATAAATAATAAATTATTTTTATTTTTATTAAAAGCAGGTGTGATCTGCTTCTGAGCTGAATCCCTTTGCTCTGCTGATTTTTCAAAGGGAAGGATGCACTTTCCCCACTACCAAATCACTCGTTTGTCCTGTTCCTCTTCTGTCTACCCCCCTCTCTCCCCTCATGCTTTTTCTTCTGTCTCACTGTGGGGGTTAGAGTGAATGTTTCAAGAGGTGGGATCAGGTAGTTGGAACAGATGGAGGGGAATCGAAATGGAAGGGACTAAAATGTGTGCCTGTATATGATTCCTCCATTTGATGTTAATTGAGCAAGTATAGAATTATCCATGTTGTTGTTGTTTAGTCGTTTAGTCGTGTCCGACTCTTCGTGACCCCATGGACCATAGCACGCCAGGCACTCCTGTCTTGCACCGCCTCCCGCAGTTTGGTCAAACTCATGTTCGTAGCTTCGAGAACACTGTCCAACCATCTCGTCCTCTGTCGTCCCCTTCTCCTAGTGCCCTCCATCTTTCCCAACATCAAGGTCTTTTCCAAGGATTCTTCTCTTCTCATGAGGTGGCCAAAGTATTGGAGCCTCAGCTTCACGATCTGTCCTTCCAGTGAGCACTCAGGGCTGATTTCCTTCAGAATTGATAGGTTTGATCTTCTTGCAGTCCATGGGACTCTCAAGAGTCTCCTCCAGCACCACAATTCAAAAGCATCAATTCTTCGGCGATCAGCCTTCTTTATGGTCCAGCTCTCACTTCCATACATCACTACTGGGAAAACCATAGCTTTAACTATACGGACCTTTGTCGGCAAGGTGATGTCTCTGCTTTTTAAGATGCTGTCTAGGTTTGTCATTGCTTTTCTCCCAAGAAGCAGGTGTCTTTTAATTTCGGGACTGCTGTCACCATCTGCAGTGATCAAGGAGCCCAAGAAAGTAAAATCTCTCACTGCCTCCATTTCTTCCCCTTCTATTTGCCAGGAGGTGATGGGACCAGTGGCCATGATCTTGGTTTTTTTGATGTTGAGCTTCAGACCATATTTTGCGCTCTCCTCTTTCACCCTCATTAAAAGGTTCTTTAATTCCTCCTCACTTTCTGCCATCAAGGTTGTGTCATCTGCATATCTGAGGTTGTTGATATTTCTTCCGGTAATCTTAATTCCGGCTTGGGATTCATCTAGTCCGGCCTTTCGCATGATGAATTCTGCATATAAGTTAAATAAGCAGGGAGACAATATACACCCTTGTCGTACTCCTTTCCCAATTTTGAACCAATCAGTTGTTCCATATCCAGTTCTAACTGTAGCTTCTTGTCCCACATAGAGATTTCTCAGGAGACAGATGAGGTGATCAGGCACTCCCATTCTTTTAAGAACTTGCCATAGTTTGCTGTGGTCGACACAGTCAAAGGCTTTTGCATAATCAATGAAGCAGAAGTAGACATTTTTCTGGAACTCTCTAGCTTTCTCCATAATCCAGCGCATGTTTGCTATTTGGTCTCTGGTTCCTCTGCCCCTTCGAAATCCACATACTGCCTAAGCCTGCCTTGTAGAATTTTAAGCATAACCTTGCTAGCGTGTGAAATGAGCGCAATTGTGCGGTAGTTGGAGCATTCTTTGGCACTGCCCTTCTTTGGAATTGGGATGTAGACTGATCTTCTCCAATCCTCTGGCCATTGCTGAGTTTTCCAAACTTGCTGGCATATTAGGTGTAGCACCTTAACAGCATCATCTTTTAAAATTTTAAATAGTTCAGCTGGAATATCATCACTTCCACTGGCCTTGTTATTAGCAGTGCTTTCTAAGGCCCATTTGACTTCACTCTCCAAGATGTCTGGCTCAAGGTCAGCAACCACACTACCTGGGGTGTACGAAACCTCCATGTCTTTCTGGTATAATTCCTCTGTGTATTCTTGCCACCTCTTCTTGATGTCTTCTGCTTCTGTTAGGTCCTTACCACTTTTGTCCTTTATTATGGTAATCTTTGTACGAAATGTTCCTTTCATATCTCCAATTTTCTTGAACAGATCTCTGGTTTTCCCCATTCTATTGTTTTCCTCTATTTCTTTGCATTGCTCATTTAAGAAGACCCTCTTGTCTCTCCTTGCTATTTTTTGGAAATCTGCATTCAGTTTCCTGTATCTTTCCCTATCTCCCTTACATTTTGCATGCCTCCTTGCATTTCCTTTTCCTTGGGATGGTTTTCGTTGCTGCCTCCTGTATAATGTTACGAGCCTCCATCCATAGTTCTTCAGGCATTCTGTCCACCAAATCTAAATCCTTAAACCTGTTCCTCACTTCCACTGTGTATTCATAAGGGATTTGATTTAGATTGTATCTTACTGGCCCAGTGGTTTTTCCTACTTTCTTCAGTTTAAGCTGGAATTTTGCTATAAGAAGCTGATGATCTGAGTTACAGTCAGCTCCAGGTCTTGTTTTTGCTGACTGTATAGAGCTTCTCCATCTTTGGCTGCAGAGAATATAATCAATCTGATTTCGATGCTGCCCATTTGGTGATATCCATGTGTAGAGTCGTCTCTTGTGGTGTTGGAAAAGAGTGTTTGTGATGACCAGCTTGTTCTCTTGACAGAACTCTATTAGCCTTTGCCCTGCTTCATTTTGAACTCCAAGGCCAAACTTGCCAGTTGTTCCTTTTATCTCTTGATTCCCTACTTTAGCATTCCAATCCCCTGTAATGAGAAGAACATCCTTCTTTGGTGTCATTTCTAGAAGGTGTTGTAAGTCTTCATAGAATTGGTCAATTTCACTTTCTTCAGCATCGGTAGTTGGTGCATAAACTTGGATTACTGTGATGTTAAAAGGTCTGCCTTGGATTCGTATCGAGATCATTCTGTCATTTTTGAGATTGCATCCCATTACAGCTTTTGCCACTCTTTTAGAATTATCCATAGGAGACTTTGTTGTCACACTGACTTAAATGTATACTCTAGGACACCTATTTATGCAGTGCTAATGTTATTTCATGATAGTAAACATTCAAGATTTCCCATTTCAGTTTGAAAACAGTAAGTAGTATAAATCAAAGCCCACAAAAAGACTGTCTCATTGCTCAAATGTGTCTGTTGGAACAGAAAGTGACAAATATGGTTCTCTGAGGTAAATATTGGAAATTCTGAAAATGCTTTGAGAACGATTAACCTTGCTGTTTGTTGTAAACTTTATCTCAGGAAAGTCAAGTCTTGCTCATAAAGACCACCCCAAGCAAATAGCCGAGGGCATTTCTCATCTTTAATAGGAACACTTCAGCTTTATCTCCAGCCAGTTCTATCTCATCTTGCTGGGTTTTTCTCCCAGCATGTTCTGCTGTACCAACTAATTTAAAATAAAAGGCCTGGTATGTGCACACAATTTGAGCATTCATGCAATGGTACAAAAGCAAATGTCCAAACACTGGAACAGTAAGGCTTTTTTATTTCACCAATCAGCAGGTGGTCCTTCCCAGACAGATACTGTATCTCTTGCACGTGTTCATAAGGCAATGTGCTGTTCTATCACCCGAGAGTTAACAAGACATGTTGTGCCAAGACATGTTGAGATTTACAAGACTTGATGTTCATTTCAGTACAAAGGCTTATGACTCCTGGCAGATGATGTGTTGCAGTCGTGCTAGCCCTGTCTAATCTTGCCCTTTGTGTAAGAAGAGTCCTGCTGGATCAGACCACAATCCTGCCAAGTCCAGCCTTCTGTTCTCCCAGGGGCAGCCAGCTCTCTCTTCCCACAAGCAGAGCAAGAGCCCAAGAGCATGGTCAGCGCAGGCCTTCAGAGGCATACAGCCGCATACGACTACCAGCAATGCATATTCAGAGGTGCCGTTGCCTCTGGTGACTGGGAGCCATTGACTGCTTTCTTCTCTATGAAATTGTCCAGTCCTATTTGAAAGCCATTGAAGTTGGTGGCTACCCGTGTTTCATTTGTTTATCACTCTTTATAAAAACCTCAGGGCAGTTTACATAATATAACCCTAAAAGACAACTACTACTACATCTTGTGGTGAATTCTATAGTTGGATGACCCTGTGTTATCATATGAGAGAGAGAAGCTTTTTCCACATCAGGCATCATTTTCATGGATACAACTCAAAGGCTCAAAATACTGCCAAAGGCACCTCAGCCCCAAGAGCTTCCAAGATGCAATTGCACAGTTTTGCTTTTGCTGTTCCATTTCCATAGCTGTCAAGTTTTCCCTTTTCTCGCGAGGAAGCCTATTCAGCATAAGGGAATTTCCCTTAAAAAAAAGGGAGAACTTGACAGCTATGTCCATTCCCCTCAACACTGCCTTGTTTTTTTTTCCATGTCTCAGTAGAAATCCTAAGAGAACAAGAAGGAGTGTTGCATTCTCTCACCAGAATGACATGCAATGCTATTTTTCTAGAAAAAGAGGTGCCGGAACTCACTCAAACACCTCCCTAGCAGCTGGCATCTACTGACATCATTGTCTGTTGATATATAATTCCTCTTCAAAAATTAATCTACATACAGATGTTGGCTCTGGAGGCACCAGGACGTTTTAGGCAGAATTTGCTGATTTCCCTTATGTGCTTCTCAAAGTATTTTCCCTCATCTCCTATTATTTCTCCTCCTCCTTTCATTTCACACTGAAGTTGCATTCCCATGCCCATCCCCCCAACTGCTATTTTTTTCCATCCAACCTTCCTGCTCCTTCTACATTCACTTCCTCTTCCCATAACAGCTTTCTTCTCTGTTGTTGTTGTTGTTGTTGTTGTCTACTACTACTACTACTACTTACTACTACTCCATTTGGAGCTGTTGCTGATGGGGTCTGTTCAATCAAAAGCTACAGTAGGACCTTCAAGGAGCCTGCAGTGCTGAGGCCTGCTAGGGATCCCTCACTCATAGTTTGAGAAATATTGCTCTCACCTACCAAACATCTTTTTCCCTCTTATAATTAATTTTTTATTGATTAAATAAATTAATAAAGTATATTTTTATAATATACTGAAATAAAACAGCTATTTAATATAAAAAGAACAAGGCAGAATGGAGAAGAGAAAAGAAAAAGAAAGACCTAAGGAGAGAAAAAAACCAAAGAGCAGAGGGAAAGAGAGAGAAGAAAAGTGGACAAAAGGAACGAATGGTGGTGCCTCGGGTTACAAACGCTTCGGGTTATGCGTTTTCAGATTGCAGACCGCAGGAAACCTGGAAGTACCAGAAAGGGTTACTTCCGGGTTTCGCTGCTCGCACATGTGCAGAAGTGCCAAATTGCGTCATGCGCAGACGTGGCACTGCAGGTTACAAACGCTGCGGGTTGCAGACGTGCCTCTGTCATGGATTGCGCCCGCAACCCGAGGTTCCACTGTATTTGGTCATGTTCTGTTCTGGGAGTGGCAAAGACAAAGACTTCTTATTCATTTATTTTAAAAATCCTGATCAAGGTACAATACCTTACCTTCAGTCCACCTGCTCCATTATAGGCAGCATGATTTTACTGATCACTCCTTTATACTTCTTCACAAGTGTACCCTTTAGAAGTCCCTGAAGAGAGTGAATGTTTTGGGGAAGCCTGTTGACCAAGAGCCCACCCTATTATTTCATTGTGGTCATGCTGTCTCATGCCAGGCCAAAATAAGGATATAATATATCATCAAAGGTAGCCCATTTTCCAAAGTGCTGATTTTAACACACCAGGTAATGTTCTTAAGCAAATTAGAACACATTACACCCGAGCAGGTTATTACTTCAATTGGAGATGCTAGCATTTCCTGAAAAACTTCTGCTTCCTTGTAAAAGCTAGAGGCACAAAATAGCGCATCCCCCTCTTCAAGCCAAGGAGGAGATTTTAGGGCAGAGATGGGGAACCTGAGGCCTTCTAGTTGTTGTTCAGCTGTAACTTCCATGATTGCTGAGACTGACCATTACAATACTGTTAAGCCAATCCTATTTTTGGTGAAAGGCAGATGTGAAAAACTTACTGTACAATCCCTCCCATCCTGGCAAGGGAAACCCACATGTATGGTGGCCCATCAAGAGCTCATTAAATTGTGTTAATTGCGTTAATTCACATGTAGTGCGCTCTTGTGGTGAGACTGGAGTGGGGCTGAAGTACTAGCGCTGCCTCTAGCACTGTTTCCTCAGGCTTAGTTCTGACAAGGAAACCTCTGCCAAGGAACTCCAACATATAAGCCACAGCACATGCAAGAGGACACACAGTTGCCTGCCTGGGGCTACAGATCACACGCGAGTCCATGCATGGGCAAAAGAAGTTGCTCCCAGGCTGGGGCTCCTCTGCAGACATCCACATGTTGCGATGGGACTAGGTTTCATAGGCTAATAACACACAGACTTCTCGGTAGAAGTTGAACAGGAAAAATGAATTCAAACGCTCCTGTGTAACAACACTGAGGCACAGGATCATTTTTGTGGTTCTGTCTTAAAATAATGAAGGGCCTCAAGGTAGTGATGTGTCTTATATTTCACTCTTGGGAATTAGCTTGATGAACTTCTAAAATGAAAGTTGTATGAAAAAGACATCTCAACTAGCTTCTTGATAGTTTGATCTTAAGTTGCTTGGACAATTTTATTTCATATGTTAGAACCTGAACGAAAAAGTAGTGCAATAATTTATTCTTATGGGGTTGCTTTGGCTTCAGTATCCCTTTCCTTTCCTGTTGTTTGATCCAGTGTAATTGCATAATAGATTTCATTACGTATTTTTTGCAGTTGCAGTAAAGAGGAAACACCGTTCAGCAAGTTCCTTTGTTTTTTTTCACCATCCTTTCGCAATGTAAATGTTACTATTTCTCCTTGTTCTAAGTCAAGGCTGGGGGATCTGTGTCGCACCCCATGACCAGTTGGGGGAGGGGGTGGCTTTGGAATTTGATGTTTCACAAATTCTTCTTTTTATGAGCATTCTGCACATTTTGGTCCAATCTCTCAGACTAGGGCTGCAACAGTAAGCAATTAAGAAGTGTGATTGTTAAAATACACAATTTATTTGTTAGCTGATATAGATACTGCATATGTTGGCAATTATTTTATTATGGCAAGGGGCCTCATAAATTGGAAGTTGCGTGGGCCACTCTGGACCTCTGAGCTGGTCTGGATCTACCAGATGTTGGGCTACAACTCCCATCATCCCTGACCATTGGGGCTGATGGGAACTGAAGAACATCTGGAGGGCCACAGGTTTCCCAGGTGGTGGGAAATAGGAGGTCGGAAACCTGCTTGCTGGTTTCCCACATGCATCTAGTTGGCCATGGTATTAACCAGCTGTTTCCAAATTGACCCATGGGCCCCAAAACACAGGAATTCCATTTTCTAACTACTCTGACGCACTGTTTTCACCAATAATTTCACTTTCACTATAATTAGGCCCCTTTAATTCATGTTTTCAAGCATTCTAGTTCCCATGTAGGCCACCAAATGGCCCCACCCTGATATCACACACACTGAGAAGCCCCTTCTCCATCTGTGTGTGCGTCTGTAGGAAGCTGGATTTTACACATGAACATTGAATGCATGTAGGTCTGCCTGCAGCCCTTGTCTAATGGAATTAAGTGGCTAAATCACAGTTGTGTTGCTTGGCACCCTGTGGCCACAAATACACACAGGTGTACTAAAATAGTGGGCATAAGCACACCCTACTGTGTATTGTGTTGTGGCCGCAGTATATTAAATTTTTGTTACTTTCTATCCAACAGAGCTTTATATTATCTGTTTAGTTTGAAGGCTTCTGTAGATCTGTGCGAAATTTGAAAAATATGTGTCGTATTATCAGCATACTAACATCAATTTCCTAAGCGCTTATTGAGTAAATGCATGCTGGATGTAAGTCCTCTGGGTTCATCCAAATTACACCAATGAGGCATTCATCCTGTTCTTTGTATTATAATTTTACCCAGCTTTTCTATACTTTATGCTGGAAATTTAAGTACCTTGTGTATCCTTAAACTAATCAGAATAAGAAGCCACTTTTCTGTGCCAAAGAAAGAGAACTATCATTTTTCACATTCTTATACTTTCCAGTTCAGTTTCAAGGAAGATTATGTTACTGTGACTTCTGAATTCCTGAAAGTTCTCTTGTCTTTGTAGCTGCAAAGGCCCTCCTGAGCATTTCAAAGGAAATAATGTGAATTTTTTTATGTGCAGTATGTTTTGTGTTGTGCATACCAGATACAGTCCACATTTTGTGTGCATGTGATTAGACTTGGGAAAAATAATGCAGCCCAGTATTATGATTTATTGACTGAATCTTTTTCCTGCTGAAAACCTGCCCAAACTGAAAGCTTGCCTCCACCCCACTTACATATTAGAAACAGCTACTGTTTTTGTTGATCTTTTAAACTTCTGAATAGGCCTATTTCAAGTCATACCAGCATGAGATCTTAGATTAATAATACACTTATTCAGCTACTACTAGAGTAAAACCATTGGCATATGAAGGTTAGAGTTTCTTCAAATTGTTTTCAGGTGCATTTTGTGAAAGGTGAGTAAGAATATATATATATATGAGAGAGAGAGAGAGAAATTATTTCTATTTATTGTTTCATCTTACAGATGTGAAAGTAAATTTTAACATAGCTTAGGCTTGTCTGCACCAGCACCCATTGTTCATTTTGCATCTTTCATCTTCCTAAATCCACACACACACACACACACACAGAGAGAGAGAGAGAGAGAGAGAGAGAGAGAGAGAGAGAGAGAGAGAGAGTCCTTACAGGAAAGAAGTCATTGGGGAATGAGCATTGCCTGGACAAATAGAAGCAGGATTGAACCTTACAAACTTACTCTTGGCATATAGAAGTGTTTTAGATGTGTCAACTCCTGCAGCCAAGCTGGTGGCAAATGGCCAAGTCCAAGCAGCCCAGTACCTCCATACACACTGCCCAAGCTTGAGCCTTGGGGAGTTCACTGGTGCTGCTAACACAGTGGTTTTGACGTAACCCCCAGAAAAGCACTCCACTGTCTCTTGAGACACAATGGAGGGGTTCTTATCATCAGCACTCAAAGAGGGTATCCTTTGAATTTTTTAAAAATGTGTGTGAAGGGCGGAGAGGAAAGTTAGCATTGGGTTACAGTGCTGTATTTGTGGGTATTCTATAAGCATTACATTCCCCCCCCCTCTATTGATGCAAAAGCTAGCTTGTTCCCTTCAGTGTTACAGGATGTTTCACACACTATGATTGCGTGTAGGATACCATGAATTTTCCTCAAGGTAAAGACCCAAAATGAAATGTTGCAATAGCAGCTGGCAAATCAGAAAATCCCAAACAGATAATGAAGGAGTTTGTAATTTTGCTGGTGTTTTCTTTTGTTACTGAGGAATCATGCTTTGGGCTGGAATTTTGAGGTCTTCCCAAGCCATAATTTTTCTATACGGCTATGTTTTACATCTAATGAATTTCAGTAAGCTAGTGCTGTTATCACTCTTCTCGCCCTGCCTGTTTGTTTACAGTTACAACAAGCCTCTGAAGTTTCTCAAATGAGAGGAGCAAGAGTAATCTCTGCAGAAGATCTTATTTTTTTGATGCGCAAAGATAAGGTACAATTATTAAATGCAATTATTCAAATAATTGTTGGAAAAAATTCTGTTAAAAGATATGGCTACCATGTGTTAAATAAAGTATTTATAGACAGAATTTTATTATAACTAATTATTCTGCATCTCACTTCATATTGTATATTTGTTTCAGATTGTACAAATGAAATGTAATTCCATCAAGATAAATTATTTCTTTGCGGGAAAGCACCTAGCTGCATAGCCCAGTTAGTCCTTTCTGATCTGCCAAGAGTTTAAAGGATCCTAGATTCCTCAGGTTCTTGACATAAATAGTTTCCCATTCATAGTTCCTAAATAATCCAGATCTTGCTTTAAGCATGCAAAACAGATCAGAGAATCGGAGAATGTTAGCTTTGGAAGGAACCACAAGGGTCATCTACTCCAACCCCCTGTAATGCATGAATCTTTTGCCCAACATGGGGTTGGAACCCATGACCCTGAGATTAAGAGCCTTAAACTCTACCAACTGAGCCATCCCAGTTGAAAGATTATATCTCCAGTCCATAAAACATGCTCAGATGTGTTCATTTATGCTATTCTGGAGCTTATTTTAATCAAAGTTATGAGACACAATTGCTTGGTACCTTGAGTAAGACCTGGGGCAAGCAGCACAGGAAAGCAAATTTGGGAGTATGTCAGTTAATTTACAAATGTGCTAGTAGAAGTAGAGGCCCTGATTTAAATCAATATAGCAGCACATGGTGGTGGTGGGAGTTTGAGCTTTCTGGAGAACCCTGTTGACGCACACACAGATTGCCATTTTAATATGGAATGTGGCTGGAGAATGAAGGGTTAAGCCTTCTCCCATGTGCTACAGTCCCAATGAAAATCCCTCCCCATGCCTACTGTTAAATGAATGACCACAGTGTGCTTTTTAATGACACGATCATCGTCACATATAGTTTGTCAATGAACTGATTGGTCCATGTAAAAAAATTTTTATAAACTAAAGATTACATGTAATTTTCCTTTCAAAACCACACTATTCTCTAAATCTTCCACTTTTGAAGTACCTGTACACCAAGGAACGCTGAAGCCAACAGACTTCTGCACTGGCAGCCTAATGACGCCTTTTCCGTTGGAGCTATGTTTCTTTCTCTGGCAGGCGGTGTTTGTATCCATTGTAATTAGCACTCTTATTTTCTCTCTCCCTAGAAAAAGCTTAGAAGGCTACTTAAATATATGTTTTTCCGAGACTACAAATCTAAAGTTGTCAAAGGCATTGAAGAAGATGATCTTCTTGAAGGTAGGTAAACTTGTAGATAAATTGTATTTCTGGCCTAAACCTCCCTTTAAATCCTTATCAGTGAAAAGAAAAGAACTCAACCTGAAACTCACAGGTGGTACCTAACAACACAGGAACTAACGCTAATACACCCAGGAACCTCACCAAAGTGCTGGAGAGGATGCACCTCCACAGGCACATACCACTACATGTGGTGGGAATGTCCTAAAATCCAACTCTTCTGGACATCAATCATACAAGAAATATGCAAAATAACTAAGCAAGTATAAGAAGTCACCCCAGAACGCCCTACTAAACATCTTCCAAGACAATAATGCCCACTCACAACACAAAGAGCTCATAACCTACTTACTCGCAGTAGCCAGAAACATAGCCAGACTCTGGAGAGACCTGTCAGGAGTAAGCATAGACCAATGGTATCAAATAGTATGGAAAATAGCCTTATTAGAAAAAACTAACCAACAAACTGAAACTGACATGGGGAGAAATAGACGAAGACGCCTTCACCCTGGTATGGCTCCCCTTTATCACATACAGAGCCCAACAAGACAACAACAAGAACCCTGCCAACAGCACACGCTAGGCCAACCCCAACCTCTCTCACCACCAAAGGAATACAAGCAAATAGTAAACAGTAAAGAGAACCCACACAAGTGACGCTGACACAAAACCCCACACATACACTATGTAGAATAGAAGCATTGCCTTGCCACCCACCCCAACCCACTCACCATTCCCCCCTCCACTTCTTCCCCCCCTTTTCTTCCTAACGTAGCACTAATGTCTCAACAAATGAAACTGATCTGCAGAAAATGCAACTTGAAAAAGAGACATTGCACATACTTTTGTAAACCAAGAAATCTTAAATAAATAAATAAATGCATTTCTTTGGGGAGTATTCAGCATACAAACTGTATATACCAAATGGAAAATATATTCCTCATGCAGATAACTTTAGACATCGAAAAATATTTACTTACTTGGGAACTCCATTTAACCTTGTGTTTTTCCTTTCAAATTACTTATAAAAGTGCAGTATGGCAGTCCAGCAACCAAATGATAAGTAGATCTGTTTAACGTCAAGAGCTGTGTTGAGCTAAGGAATTGGTGCTGATTAAAAGGCTTAATTGATTTCAGCATGTGTAATTTACGTGTGGTAGCCTCTAAGTGGAAGGGGGAAGGTGGTTGGCTTCAAAATTAATTTGAATAGGCATTTTGTTAATTTATTATCAAAGAATCTGACATTTTTTATGAAGCAACCATAATCTAAAATCACTTAATTCTGATATATAGCTTGGAGGTGTTTTAAATTGTACACCAGCAGTGTACTGAAAAAACTTTCTCCTCTCCCTTCTCTATGGGCAGTGGCAGCTGGTGTCTCCCCCCCCCCCCCCAAGTGGTGATGCTAGAAACACAACTCAGCTCTTCACACTTGTCTCACCCCCCTCTCCACCCCCCTCAAACAGGGATGAGAGAAATGACTTGTTTGCGGCTAGATAATCAGGCCATGGCAGAAAATCTTTACAGACAGCATGCATGTTACTTATAATTCCCATGTTCAGACTTAGAGGCTGAGGCTGACAGAAAGAGATTTGACCAAGGCCAGACAATGTCTGTGGTTGTCTGAGGTAAAGCTAGAGAGACTTTCTGTCCCATAAATAGTTGTGTTTTGGCAGAAGCAGCATTACTCATCTTCTTGCTTAAATACTATGTTTTGAAAATGTGAAAATAGCTAAGGTGTTTCTGGGAATGTGTGGAATGCACTTCTTTCACCACAAAGTAACCATAATCAGCAACACTTTATCTGAGATTAGAGATAAATGTGAATCTCAGCCTGACTGGAACTCAGGAACCTCCTTTAAAAAAAGGGGGGATGTTGGAAGACAGGTAGTGCAGAAGGAAGGAGACCAGGCCTGATGCAGGTAAGCATGAGGAAGGACAGCAGTAGAGCGATGGTGGTGGAGGAGTAGCGAGATGTGGAAAAGGAGAGCCACAGGAGAGGTTGCTGCTGGAGATGGCAGACATTCCCTTGAAACTCATGAACTGTGAGAGGAGCCTCGACTGCGCTAAGGACACTTGTACAAGTTTTATGGAACTTACACACAAAGAACTATGAATGCCTGGGCATAATCCCATGTATTGGGTTCCAGCCTAATAATATTATTTTTTGTCAATAAAGTAGCCATACACGCTGCCATCCTGTCAGGTGAAAGTGACTTATGCCACACCCATTTCACAGTCAAGATCTACCGGTATATGATTCGTGTGGGTGGTTTTACAGTCGTACCTTGGACCCTGAATGCCTTAGTACTTGGACGTTTTGGCTCCCAAACACCGCAAACCTGGCAGTGATTGTTCCAGTTTGCGAGCATTCTTTTGGAAGCCAAACGTCCAACACAGCTTCCGCAGCTTCCAATTGAGTGCAGGAGCTTCCTGCAGCCAATCGGAAGCCGCGCCTTGGTTTTCAAACGTTTTGGAAGTCGAACGGACTTCTGGAGTGAATTCCATTCGACTTCCAATGTATGACTGTAGTATGTTTCCTGCATCCTCCTTAAAACTGAGGGTTGTTGGGATATTGTGGTAGATTACATGAAGGACATACCTCAAAGTAAGTTTGACATAGATCTATGCCAGAAAGCAACTGCCCAGAAAGGGGTGAAGAGATTGTCATGTCATTATGGTAAGCCATATTATGATTTTGAGCATGATATAGTGAACCACATTGCACCAAATCGGCCATAAGCAAGATGAGTGAGACCATATTAGAAACAATGAGTCTTAGAACTTCACATTTCTTCAGTGCCTAGGTGTTATCTTTACATATATATTATGTACTTCGTCAATGATAACACCAAGATCAAATCAAATTGTTTATTTCCCACTTCAATTTCTTTCAGACAGACTCAGTAGTAGCAGCAGCACCAATAAACGTCAGAAAATTGCTCAAGATTTTCTTATCTCCATTGATCAGACTGGAGAGCTGTTGGGCTTGTTGGAAGACGATGAGATTGATGATGTAAAACTAGAGAGAATGGAGGTAAATTCTGGACCTTTTTCCTATACATGGAAGGGGAAGTTTACATAGCCCAGCTCCTTGATGTGTAGCAGGACCCTTCACCTACAGCCCCCATTTGCACAGGAACTAATGGACTCAGGTCAGTGTTCAGAGAATGAGGAGTGCATTCCATATGGAAGGAGACTTGGCCAAAAAATAATATTTTAATTAACTTGTTACCGGAAAGTTGCAGGAAAGTTGCATCAACAAACAAACCCAGATTTGTTCCCAATTCAAAAATAGCACTTCGCATAATCCTAAAAAGTGTAAATACCATCTAATTAAAGCTTTCTACCAAGAGACAGTTTTCTTGGGATCCCAATACCAAATGTAACTTTGCAAATAAATAGATACATCTTAAAAGCTTGATATGCATACCACTTGTTTTAGAAGCAGCAGTTTATGTTCCCAGAAACGTGCAGAGTGTTACACTCACCGAGTTTTCACAGTGTTAAATATAAAATAAATATTAGACATGCAAATGTTAACCACTGTGTTTGTTGGCTGTCCGTTTGTTGTGTAAAAATAGGCAGGGATTTCACTTGTCTTGCGATAGATGCGATACCATATATGTTTGCCTATTAACCAAAATTATCAGAGAATTTGGGTTAGGGCCATCTGTCATGGATGCTTTAGCTGAGTTACCTGCATTGCAGGGGGTTGGACTAGGTGACCCTTGGGGTTCCTTCTAACTCTATGGTTCTTTGTTTATGTTTAAAAATATATATTTTACATATAATTCATATATTCCAATATATGCTGCTGTATATGGCATTTTCCTCACTGGATGAAACTGAATGTTGTAACTGGGAAATAAAACCATCTAGCAAACTAGCCATATGTTTAACAAAATGCTATCTGAATTTGTACGGCTTTCCTGGCCCCCAGGCTAATTTGTGCATGTGCCAATCTCTCTCTACTTTGGGAAGTGCTAGTTAAGATCTTCATAGCATAACGTTTCCTCTCCGTTCTTTTCCTATGCAACCTCAAGCGCCACAATGCAGACATCTTGGTTCATTCTTGTTGCCATGGAGGGGCAGTTTTGTTCTATTGAACGTTTTCACATTCTGAATACTTTCCTCCTATATATATATATATATATATATATATATATATATATATATATATATATATGGGTTTGGTCTTTTACTTAAGCACTTTAGCATAGTACAAAAGGATTAAGATGTTCATTTATATCATTCTAGTCTTCTTCTTCTTCTGCCTCATTAGAGCATTGCTTCCGAGACACCCTATAGTAAGGTTACCAGATTTTTTTCAATGAATCCGGGGACACTTTTCAACTTCCTACTAAATAGATGGAGTTTGTCAGGGGACTGATTTGTAAATCTCGGGACTGTCCCCGGGAAACAGTTATGTCTGGTAACCTCACCCTATAGCAGTAGCACTGATGTTGTGATGGCTCTATATTGATGGAAGCAGAATAAAGTGCTCTTCTGATACAATACATGTGGCTTTGTTTGGGATGTTCTACAATACTAGGATTCGGCTTCGAGTAGCAAAATAACCCATGAAATTGCTTATATCAGTTTCTTAGGTTCTGTCTATGAAGGTTAAACAGAAGCATGTTACGTCAGAACTGTACTGTCTTTTGCCCACAATCAAGAGGTACTGTATCTGGAATATGATATTGCTAATATATTTTGGTTAGTAGCTGAGACCCATATTATAGATATTTGAGATCTTAGGTTTGGGACAATACAAAGTTTGTGAAGGAGCTAAGCCAGCTTTTGTTGCTATACATCTCTCCTCAATACCACTGAATGTTAGTATTTAAAATCAGTGGGATTTAACATCAAGTAAAACACTATGTTTCAAATCAACAAAGAGACTTTTGTTTTTTGTTGAGTTAGCAGCTCATTATCTGCCTTCTGTTTATTTCCATAGTGATTCTCATCCCTGTGTCGGCAAATCTCCTTAATCTTAAGATGAAAGCTAACAGAAAGATACTCTCCTTGTGATAGTCAAAGGGTTAAGCTGATATTTTTCAGTAAAAAATGATTACATTCTGTTAATATTTTTAAATCACCACAGTGTTTTTCTTTATATCAGTTATGCAACTATATGATACTGGAAACAAAGAAACAGCATTCCGTTTAAACAGTAAATATATATAAAATTATTTCAAAAATACAGTTTTAAAGAAATACAACATAAACAATATTTGCTTTCTGTATAATTCATCATAAATGAAACCATACCACAGAACAATCATATCCTGTTTGGGCCGTAATGACATCAGAAATACATGTTTATCATCTGTTTTGGACAACTTAGCATGTTTTTGGCCCAGGGCAAAGTGGAACCGAAACCATTTGCAGTTGGCCAAACCAAGATAACCACACATTTCTGAAGTAATTGATACCTAAAAGGAACATAGCCTTTAGATCACAGCTCATGATTTAAGTACACTAATTCTTTAAAGGAGGTTGTAAAGATTTTAAAGAGTGCACTGGACTTCCTCCAAAACTTAGCTTGCAGAAACCATAGTCTACTAAACATGGCAAATAAGATATTCTATACTACTTTATATGCTAACTACCATCTTCTTTTCAGGAACAGAACATGTTTCCTGCATTTTTAAAGCCAGCAGTATTTTTAAAAGAAATGCAGACCAAGTTCTTGCTTTAGAAAAGCGTCCACAGTAACAAAAACTCTCATTGACCAACTAACATTTGAGAAAGCAGAATGCAGTTTTCTAGTTGATTTTAAGTTTCAAAACTGTGCATGCCAACACCAACACACACACCCCTCTTCACCCCTCTTCCTTCTTGGTTTAACCAATGCATTTGCACACCCAAATTAATAAGAACTTTGTCACTGCTTAGAGATTTTTGAAATACAAAGCAGTGTATAAATGCTTTCAAATAAAACAGATAGAAAAATAAATATTACCCATGGTTTGCAGATGTAATGTTAAACCATCTCTGATGTGTTGAGAAGTTAGGGGCAAAATTGTAGAAATTGTGTAAGGTTGATCTTTTGTTACATTTGGTCCAGTGCCAAATCGTCCTTCTCTGGGAGACATGAGGTGGATCTTTGTTTTACGCTGCCTAATAACCTGCAGTAAACCATGCCACTGTTTCACAGTTGAGTTCTTAGAAGCAGGGAGTAACTCCCTTCACCCATGAATAAACATAACATGTGGAAAGGAAACACTGCTGTGCCTCCCACCCCTGCTCCCAAATCCGTGAGTTAGAGGAAGTCTACAGGTGTGGTGTTCGCCATGGGGAAAGACTATATGCTAGGCTAGGCTTTCCCTTGCCGAGGTCCAGCACTGGGGGCTGGGATTCCGAAGGAGGCTGCATTCGGGACAGAGGCAGAAGTGGCCCTGCAATCAGTTTGACATGTTTGCTCGTCTTTCACTTAAGGAATTATCTGGTTTCCAGGCTCCAGTTAGAGCCATGTTCCATGAAGTCCATGCCAGGATAGAACAACAACTTTTAAGTGACTCAACAATTGCTTGCCGTACTTGGCAACTGTATTCAGAAGCTCACTGCCTAGAACGCAGCCACTATGGTTATAGCGAACAAGGTAGGAGAGTTGGGAATTCACACCAGAGAGTGGAAAGAGAGAATGGGCAAGCCCACAGCTGCTCTTGATTTTGCAACTCTGGTTAATAAACTGTTGGTGTTAAAAGGCCCCCATGAGAAGTGCAGTGGTAGCTTGGTTTTTAAACAGCTTAGTTCTCAAACTACTTGGAACCCAAACACATCAAAGCCGGAAATGAGTGCTCCAGTTTTTGAACTTTTCCCGGAAGCCAAATGTGCTCTGTTCTGAGTATGACTTCCGTTCTGAGTGCCACACTTCCGTTTTCCAAGTGAGGGAAGGCAGGCCGGGCGGCAAGCGAGCAGGCATCTGCCACCCTCCAGCACTGGGTCCCTCCACCATCACTGCCACAACAGCAACCATCCCATCCTCCAGCTCCAGCGACACCTTGCTGAGTGAGGAAAGGCTGGGCCAGGGCGATCTGCTGACTTGCTGCCCCAGCCCAGCCTTTCCTCACTCCGCCTGGCTGCCTTCAGGTGGTGCAGGGGCTCCTTTAAGCTTCTCCCTTGAGGAAAGCACAGCCGCGAACCCCTCAATGGAAAGTGTGGTGGAGCCTGCACCTCCCCAGCTGAGCAGCCCCAATCCAGCTCCTGTTCCCGTGCAAGCAGCAACAACTTGAGGCTCTCTAAACTGGGAAGTGGAAGCTTTGTGCTGCCTGGCGGAGCAGCCTGATCCCAGTCCTACTTGCCTGCAAGCAGGAGCAGGCTGGGGTGTTTGGGGGGGGGTGGCGACATCCCTTGCCTGCTCACTTGCCGCCCCGGCCCAGCCTTCCCTGACTTAGCACCAGGCCGCAGGGCTGCATTCAAAATTAAAACTGAAACTTTCTAGAAAACCACAAAGCCAACAAACTTGCAACTCGTGAAAAAGCAGCAACACAACAAATTGAAAAAAGCAAACCAACCGCAAATGAATCAAAACCACAAGAAAACAAAACAACACTCATCCTGACCCTGACCCTGACCCTAATTCTAATCCAGGCATCCCCAAACTGCGGCCCTCCAGATGTTTTGGCCTACAACTCCCATGATCCCTCGCTAAGGGGACCAGTGGTCAGGGATGATGGGAATTGTAGTCCAAAACATCTGGAGGGCCAAAGTTTGGGGATGCCTGTTTTCCTTACCCTAACCCTAACCCAGTCCTAAAATTAACCCTAACCCAGTAAAATTCATGTTAAATTGCTATTTTAGGGGCTGTTTTTAAAAGTCTGGAACAGATTAATCCATTTTGCATTACTTTCTATGGGAAAGTGTGCCTTGGTTTTGGATTGCTTTGGTTTTGGAAGAGACCAATTAAGTTTGCATTGTACATGCGAAGCAGTCTGTACCATAACACTTCAGTCTTGGAGGTAGCAGCAGCCAGAGTCCATCAGTGGAGGAGGTGAGCTGTTCATTTGGCCCACCTTCATATGTACTGGAATTCCTTCTCCTCTTGAGGAAGCCAGTGTTTTTGCACCTTTGGCCAGCAAAGTAGGGGTCGCCCCTTAAGGGAGGAGCAAGGGCAAGGGCTGATTAATCAATCAATAGTGTTTGTGGGAGGGGGGTTATTGGTTTGATTTTGTTTTTTGGGCTATGTATTTTGTGTTCTCATTTTGTATTTTTTTGTTGTGAACTGCCCTGTGATCTTTGGACTAACGGCAGTATACAAATTTAATAAACAATAACAACAACATTATACTTGTCAGAAGTTTCTTGCGGACAGAGAATCAGGAACACCTGAAATTCTTCTACAGTGGTACCTCAGTTTGCGAACGCAATCCGTACCCCGGAGGCGTTCGCTTGCCGAGGCGTTCGCTCGCCGAAGGCATGCTTCTGCGTGTGCGCGAAGCGCCGATAGAGCGCGTCTGTGCACACACACGCTACGCAGATCGCTTCTGCACATGCATGAGCTGCGCAGACCGCGGAACCCTGATGTAAACACTTCCAGGTCTGCGGCGTTCGTAAACGGAGGCGTTCATAAACGGAGGTAGTCGTAAACCGAGGTTCCACTGTATAGGGTCAGGGCCACAATGAAGCCATGTAGATGGGAGCGCACACAACGGCATAGCAAGGTCAAGCGCACAAGCCCTAAAAGTAGGGAGAGGTGGGCGGGTGTTCTGATGCACTGACCGAAAGAGGAAGCTCTGAGTTACGTGCATGGTCCCTTGATTGGTTTGGCTAGCGTCCCATTGGCCTGATTCAACCCAGCAACAAGGGACCTACCAATAGGGTGTTGTGGCTATCCTATTGTACCCACCCACAACACAGGGTTCGGTTGCCAGGTCGCACCGCAACACTCTTTGAGGGAGGACATGATTTATCCTCAAGTAAAAAACAAGTAAATGTTATAGTTGACATAAGAATAGAAGATCAGACTATAGGCAGTCCAGTTTTCTGCTCCCACAGCAGCCAAGTAGGAGCTTATGAGTAACCTTCAAGCAGGACATTGGCACGGCAGCACTCTCCCTCCTCTTAAGGATCCACGGCAACTGGCATTCAGAGGCAGACTGCCTTTGATTCTGGAGTTAATCAGTTATTGCTTGAAAATAACTCTTGGGATATTTTTTACCCCAATATGCTAATTCTTAAAACAGAAACTAAGAAACTGTTGTAGGCAATTTTATGGTGCATTGTGTTACCCCAAGCCAAATGCTAACATGTCTTCTCTTTGTAAGATGTCCCAAAGCAAGGCCATGTGTGTCATGTCAGAATAATGGAGGCTGGGGCATTGTTTGGGGGTGTTGTTGGGGGGAATTGTGTCCTTTTTAATTTCGTTGTCAATTATATGAAAACTAGTATCTTGAAGCCCGTTAAATTAACGGGTGCTAGAACATGCAATTCCCCCCGCCCATTCCCCCTCTCTCCCCCTCCCTTCTTTTCTCCACCCACACGCGCCGGGACTCTCCTGGGCTGCCACCGGCGCTGCTCCTCTGTCGCTGCTCCGCCTCCTCCACTGCTGCGGTCCATGCCTAGGCAGGGGAGGGGGGAAGGCCAGGGCCTTCTTTCATTCCTGCCCTCCCCCTGGGCTCGAGCCTGCTTTTGCAAAGGGTTAGCGGGGAAGAATGAGCAGCATCCCTCCGCTGCCACCGGCTTCTTGCTGAACGCAGCGGAGGCACGGGGTAGCAGAGGAGATGCTTCACGGAGCAGGGAAAGAGGGGTGGGCGGCGGGCGGCTGCCACCCGCCCCTCCTTCCCTGCCCCCTGTCAAACACCTCCTCCCCCCCCCCATGCACTGTCCCCGCTTCTGTCTGCCTCTGACCCTGCACCGCAAGGGAAACAGTAGGCAGAGGGGTGGGGGGGAGAGAGAGCGTGTGTGTGCGTGATGCCCGCTTGCTGCTGGTCGTCGGGGGGGGAGCGTAGGAGAGGGAAAAAAGGGGGGAAAGCAGCCTCCTTCTCCTCGCCTTTCCCAACCCACCCACAGCTGAGCCCGCCTCACGCCGGGTGGGGGGAGGGGTTGGGATGCGGCGATGGGGTGGGGGTGGGGAACGGTGGCGGCGGGGACACGAATGCCCCGGTGGCGGCGGGGAACACTCGCTCGTGTCTCAATCCCTCACGGTCCCTTCCCCTCTTCCCCTTGCGCCATTAGTCGGGAGGTGAGGCACGGAACGGCAGTTTGGAGGGGAAGCCGTTGAGGGAGAGAGAACCGCATTCCGCCCCCCGGCTGTGTGTGCGTCCAGTCTCTGCGTCCAATCCCTGTGTCCGTGGGGCACATGCTCAGTAGCGCGGACACAGGGACACAGGGAATCTGGATGCAGAGACACTTGCACATTATTATATAGGATTGTTCAGTTGGGGTTTGTATTTTTTCATGTTTAATGGCACCCAGACTTTTAGGTGTTTGCAAATGGAGAATCTTTAGTTGCAAAATACGTCTGGCACCTGCTAATTTTGAACTCAGGAAAGGAGGACCTTTTCCTGCCTCCCCGCTTCTAGCCGCTCTCTTGAAGATTGGAAAAGGGACCCTCATAGGGACCTGCAGGGGAAGTGCGGCTTTGTTTTTTTGCACTCTTCAGATGAGGACTAGACCATGTGAAAAATGAACATAAGATTTTAGCTGCAGTTCATTAAAAAAGCACACCCAGACACTCCTTTGTGTTACGCATAACCCAGGTTTAAGGTGCCATTTTGCTCCTAGCTTTCATATCTCAGTTTCTAACACTGCCTGTAATCTCGCTTCTCACTGTGAGGGAACCACAGTGTGAGGGCCACAGAAGGCCCTCAAAGCTGGACCTCAGTGTCTGGGCTGAACGATGGGGGTGGAGGTGCTCCTTCAGATATACTGGGCCCTGGCCATTTAGGGCTTTAAAGATCAGCACCAACACTTTGAATCCTGCTTGGAAACGTACTAGGAGCCAGTAGGTCTTTTAGGTCCCAGCGCCCACTCCCAGTCACCAGTCTAGCTGCTGCATTCTGAAATAGTCGTAGTTACCAAGTCACCTTCAGAGGTAGCCCCACATAGAGAAAATTGCAGTAGTCCAAGTGGGAGATAACCAGACCATGTACCACTCTGGTGAGACAGTGCACAGGCAGTTTAGGTCTCAGATGGAGCTGATAGACAGTTGCCCTGGATGCAGAATTGACCTGTGCCTCCATGGCTGCCCTTGAGGGCTAGCCCTGGAGCCCATGAAGCCTAATGAGGTGGTGACAGTGATTACCTTTTTCTCCTTGGAAAGTACGTACATAGCGCTGACGGAGGAAGATGGAAGAGTGACTCCTTTCGCACTTTCTCTTTAAGCTGTACAGTGGTACCACATGTTGAGAACGGGATCTGTTCCAGTGGCCCGTTCGCAACATGAAAAGCCTGCAACATGAAGCGCCGCATCTGCACAGGTGCGTGACACAATGCGGCGCTTCTGCGCAAAGTGCGATTTAGCACTTCTGCGCATGCATGCAGGTTACGGACACGCCAAACCCGGAAGTAATCCGTTCTGGGACTTCTGGGTTCGGTGTGTTCGTAACCTGAAAAGACGCAACATGAAGCGGACGTATCATGATGTATGTCTGTATGTGCTTTCCAAGGCTTATATGAACAGAAAGCAGAGCAAGTGAAAAGGTAGGAATGCAAAGGACCTAGCTGGGATGCTGGTGGGGAGAGAAAGGGGGGGGGTGCCACAGAAGAATGATTGGATGGCTTGAGGATTAGACAAATTCATGGAGGAAAAGACTATCTATGGCTACTCTTCATGATGGCTGCATTCTACCTCCACAGTTGGGGGCGCCACTTGCTGTTTGCTGCCTGGGTTGGAGGAGGCAGCCCAGGAGCAGAGACCTCATTCCCAGCCTCAACCATGGTTTCGAGGGTCAGGAACATGACCTCTGAATGCAGCCCAAATCCAACTGAAAGTCAGTGTAATTTGTGTTCTCTTTATATACTTTCTTGAGAGCTTCCAGTATGCAGTTCTAATACAGCATTCCCTAGCTTTTCCATATAAAAGATTCTTTGTCTAATATGTGCTTCACATGTCATGATAAAATATAGAAAAAAGATCTTAAAATCTGTATTTCAGTTGAAGCATTTTAAATATTTTAAACACATGATTCACAAAGTAAAGTCTTTTTCTTTTAAATAAAATCAGTTGCCATCATTTGTTTTATAATGGGAATCTTTCTTCCTCTTTCTTCCTCTCTCTCTCTCCCTCTCTCTCTCCCTCCCTCCCTCTCTCTCTCTCACACACACACACAGAGAGAGAGAGAGAGAGAGAGAGAAAGAGAGAGAGAGAGAAACCCCTTACCATCAGAAATCTGAACTGGAATGCAAACAATATTGCATTCTGAATGCTGCGTTTCAGTTGTTATTCCCAGAGGATTAAAAGGAACACTATTCATCTGTCACTCTGCCTTCTAGTTAGGAATATATTTCCAACTCTTGGGTGTTACATAGCAATAATTCAGCAGCAGAGGCACCATGCTGCTTTCATAGTACATTTCATGTTTGAATAAACAGTGGAAAGCCAATAACATGAATAGAAGAAAATAGTGCCGCAAAAATAGGCTTCTTGCCAACCAAGATTGATGCTAGATTCCTTTTGGAGTCAGATAGGTGAAGAAGTGTGCGAATTTTTAAAAGATACTGCAAAATTCACAAATAAGATAACTAAAAAATGCATTTTGATCACCACCTTTCCTAAAATACAGTCTTCCAGTGAAAACAAACAACTTTCATTAATGTGTCACTTGCCTGTTAGTTAGACAAGGAAGCTATTGATACTAACAGAAGGATTACTATGTCTACTTTGATGGTTGTGTGGTAGCTAGACTTCAAAATACGTTAATCTAACAATAGTAACCATTGCTCCTGAGATCATGTGCTAGACTGTTTTCTCTCTGGTTCTGCTCATTAAATGTTTGCAGAATCTGGGAGCATGTAGATTGCATCCAATGCATGTCTTTTTAACAAGCAAAATCTAGAAGCATGATTTTCGACCTCATGGTTTTGCAAATATGATTGAAAAGGCGCAGGTGGTGTCTACAGGTTTCACTGTTCAGAGGTGGGACTTCATGGCTGTTTGACTTTCTTTGTGTATTTTTGTTGCACACCCACACATGACTACAACTAGTTCTTAATAGGGTCTGTGAAGGCTCAAAAATGCATTCTGCACCTGCTCTGAGGAAGAATATTTAGAACTTTCTAGAACTAAAATCCACAAGGGTATGAAAGAAGCCCAAGGATATTTTCTATTGACCTCCCCTCAGAGTACCTTCCAGCTCTACAGTTCTGTGATACTACAGTCATAAGTTACGTAAACTTCGGGATATGTAAGCAGCAAATCCGGAAGTATATTTCTGGGGTTTTGCCGCGTGCGCATGTGCAGAAGCGGTTTCTCTGTTCGCGAAAACCTCGAGATCTGGCCAGACCTCCGGAACGGATCCTGTCCACAACTGGAGGTACCACTGTATTGAGAAAGTGAGGCACATCTGAACAATGGCAGGCAGCTGCAAAGTGGGAAATTGTTGACTGGGAAATTGTTATTGCATAAAATAATTTTGCAAACATGGGGAAGCAGGGAGGAGAAGGGTCAGAATTAAAACCTGCTGACCCCAAGCAAGACACAAGGATTAAATTTTAAAAAATGATGCCTATAATGGTCCTATTGGATTCAGGGGGGTTATGAGAAGCTGGAGTCTGGTATTATGAAGTATTTCTTCTTCCCTTCTTCAGAAGAGACATGCATAGGAGTGTACAGTATAGGCATTGAGGCATAGACCTGCCCATATAAGGTTATGTCAAAATATATTTGTTAGTTGATGTTTGTTGCTAGTGTAGTCTTTATGGGTAGAAGTGTAGCCCCTGAAATCTATTCGTGTAGTGTAGTGCAATCCTATATATATCCTATTAAAATGCTGAACAAGGTGCGGTAGCGAAGATAAAGTAAAATGCTAGAAACAAAAGTAGCTAGAAGCAAAAGAAGTAAAATGCTAAACATTCAGAAACATGCAGTGTTTCGCACTAGGCTCCTAAGCATGCTCCTAAGCAAGGGCCATTTTCATATTGCCGGAGAAATCTGCGTTGTGCCAGTGTGGCCTACCCAAGCAGAACCCCCTGTATTCACTCACATATGTGCATTTCTTTAATGTGATTTTTACCTTCCTTTCATATTCTGGTTTTAGTGTAACCACTGCTATAATGTGTGAAAGAACCCCCAATGGATTGAGATGTTGTTCTTCCAACAAAAAAGGATTTTGAATTATATTTATAAAAGGAAAGACAATGTATCCTAAGTAGTATTTAAATGCTGGCAAGATCTTTTCCTGTGAATTGTAATTAAAAATAGGGTTTTGGTCTGATCAAAGGAAAGAAGGATGAGTCTTCTTTTCTCCCAGTGGCCTGGATTTTATTTCCTAATGCTAACAACCATTTCCAAGGCTTTGCCAGACTCTCCCCCTCACCCGCCATCATTGTCAGATGGCAATATTTAATGGGATTCATATGCTATAATATACAGCACCGATGACAAGAGAGCTGTTATACTGGGGGTGTTATTCATTGTCACAGGCTGCAGACATCTGTAGGAAAAGCATTGTGCTACTCACAGCATCTGGCGATGGAAATCCTTATGAAAACCAAATCAAACAATTTTTTTGGAAGAAGGATGCACACATTACATCCGCTTTGAAATAATAAAAAATATTTATATATGCCAGCCATGTCAGTTTGTATCAGATGCTGATGATATATTATATTGTAATGCTGTCTTCGGATTAACTGTAGTTAGAGAGATTTCCGGATGTTTTAATACCTCAAAATTAAAGGGCCAGTCACTAGCAATGGAACATTGTCACCGTCTGCATTCCACAGCTGGTGGATTTATCTCCTGGAAAGTTGGAACGGTCAAGGTAAATAAGATATGTTTCTTGGTAAAATATAGATGGGTGGAGAGGGGAGCTGGCATCAGGAGTCAGCTCCATTGGGCACCTGTTGAAGGGCACAGCTCAGAGCTGCCTGCTCCTTGTGGCTGCAGTGGGCAGCAGGGAGAGTGCTGGCTTCAGGTGTGTTGGGATGGGGGCTTCTTGTCTATCTGTAGGCCAGACCCACACCACTGTCTTAGAGCAGCCTTTCTCAACCTTGGGTCCCTAGAGGTTGTTGGACTGCAACTCTCTTCCTTCCCAGCTAGTGGGGCCATTGGCCAGGGGTGATGGGGGTTGACAGCTGGGTTCAATTATATCAGGGTTGAGAAAGGCTGGCCCAGAGGGAGAAGGCAAAACAATTGGAGTTGCTGCTGCCCCTTGCACTGTTTTTATGCCCAGATAAGACAAGTAAGGAGGCATCAAGGAGCAGAAGGAACAATAGCAGGCCCAGGGGGCTCAGAGGGTTGGCAGCGGACTTGCTGCTGGTGTATGGGACTCAGCAGTCGCCTAGAGTGGTGCTGAGCCCTGATGCCAGTGCTGGTCATGGCGGAGATGTGGAACTACAAGAAAGAAGATTCCACCTAAACATTAGGAAGAACTTCCTGACAGTAAGAGCTGTTCGGCAGTGGAATTTGCTACCAAGGAGTGTGGTGGAGTCTCCTTCTTTGGGGACCCAGGTGGCGCTGTGGGTTAAACCACAGAGTCTAGGGCTTGCTGATCAGAAGGTTGGCGGTTCGAATCCCTGCAATGGGGTGAGCTCCCGTTGTTCGGTCCCAGCTCCTGCCAACCTAGCAGTTCGAAAGCACATCAAAGTACAAGTAGATAAATAGGGACCGCTCCGGCGGGAAGGTAAATGGTGTTTCCGTGCGCTGCTCTGGTTTCACCAGAAGCAGCTTTGTCATGCTGGCCACATGACCTGGAAGCTGTCTGCAGACAAATGCCGGCTCCCTCGGCCTATAGAACGAGATGAGCACCGCAACCCCAGAGTCGGACACGACTGGACCTGATGGTCAGGGGCCCCTTTACCTTTTACCTTTAAGCAGAGGCTTGACAGGCATATGTCAGGAATGCTTTGATGGTGTTTCCTGCTTGGCAGGGGGTTGGACTGGATGACCCTTGTGGTCTCTTCCAACTCTTTGATTCTATGATTCTACTCAGAAAGGGACTCAAATTGAAGACATCTTGCCCAAGGATTCCAAAAGCCTGAAATGAGGGGCAGCAGCTACACAAAGTATTTTATATTGTGTTTCAGAGGGACCAAGGTGGGGTTTTTTTGGTCAGTCAGTTCATTGGCTGTCTGGGCAGATGGAGAGATGGCACAACAGGGATGACCTCTAGAATGATGGTGGAGGAAAACTCACAAAGAATCCTACTGAAGGATGACTAGAACCCCATTTGGAACTTATTCTGCAGTGGTGCCAAAGAAATCTTACATTCCTGCCATCCATCACTACCTCTGCACAGGGTGGAGCTGATCCAGATTAGGAGAAGCCTTTTTTGCATTCTGGCTCTCAAGAGAAGTTTCCCGCTGTGATTGGTTTGCAAGACAAGTTGCAGATAAAGTCAGCTGTGGTATCGGTATCCAGTTTATTGCTTATAGCCAAAGGCTGCTGCAATGTATACAATGTCATTCAGTAAAATATCTACAAATTTGGTACAAAACTTAGAACATTTACATTATCAAAACATGACCTAACCAGCACAAAGCTATGGAAACACTTTAATATACCAGTTGAAACATTAAATAATGAAATTTATAAACTAAAATCATCACATGGCCACTGATGTATTAAAAGAAATATTAAACAATACAATTGATAATTGTGTACAACTTTGGTGAGAGAGATGCATCTTGGTATGGATGGGGTCAGATAAATTCATCTCCTTTACAATTAATAGCTACCTCAGCAATATATTTTTTTCTAATTTTCCTGGCAGCAGTGTTACACACCAGGTCACATATTTATCTGTGTCTGCAAGGAGATAAAGAATCATATCAGAAGTATTCTGGCCAGGGGACCTTGTCATTATAGGAGTCAAAAACCGTTCTCTTGCATCACTGTATAAAGGACAACGTAACATATAATGCGTAAGGTCCTCTAATTCAGGGCATCCTCTAATGCAAACACGTTCATTTACTGGAATGCCTCTGTGTCTCCCATCTCTATCAGCAGAGTTTATTGTGTTTAATCGTAACTCTGTAAAAGCTTTCCGGAGTTGTACAAAATCAATTCATTAAAATATGTATGTTCGTGGGACTCTCTAAGTTTAAAATATAATGGAGCGCATGTGGGATGAATACATGGAAATTAAGTCGTTTTTAGTAGCCACTGTCCTTATGGTACGTTTGGGGGGGGGGGGAATTCTGAGCATGTAGGGAAAGTTCTTCTTTAAGCTCAGACATTGAGAGATCATATTTGCCCATCAGTTGTGCAGTGTGATGTACCCAGTTTTTGAGGGGTAATCCATTCACGAGCTCAATCAGGCATTTTTTGGGTAACCTATTGTTGTCCATCTGTTGAACTCTGAACCAGTAGCAGAGGATTCTTTTGTCCATTTGGCTCTCTATGCTCAGCATACAAGTTTCCAGCCTAACCATGACAGATTGGGCATCTTTGGGAAGGCCTAAAAGGGCTCTTAAAAATAGTTCTGTGCGGGTTCCAGACCAGAAACGTTTGAAGTGCCCCAAACCTCTGCACCATATAAAATCTGGGCCATTGGTTTTGCTTTGTACACCGATAGAGCTGGATTGACTAGCTCTGCAAGTAGCAAATTTCAAAATAGCTTTTGCTGATTTAAAGACTTGCAATTTAATATTGGACAGCTGTGCATTCCAAGATGCCGTTTCTGAATAAACCAGTCCCAGGTATTTGAACGTCTTTACTTGGTTTATGGTGTGTTCATCCAGGTACCAAACATTCTTTTTGGGGTGCTTCCCAAATACAATGATCTGTTAAGTCTCTGTGTTTTATCGTAATTTATGGATAAGGCATTCCTCGTGCAATATGAGCTTATTTTTGCAAGCAATCATCTCAGGCCCACCTGGGTTCTAGATACAAGTACTAGGTCGTCGGCATACATTAAAAGAGATTTTTTGATCAAGAATTGTGACAGGGGCAAACTGCAGGCCCTCCAGTTCTTTAACTATGTCATTAATATAAAAATTAAACAAGAAAGGCACCAAAATGCATCCATGTTTAATACCAGTAGCGGTCTTAATTCTTGTAGTAAGATGGCCGGCAAGATCCGCCTTTACTTGTATCAATGTGTAGGTATATAATGTCTTGATGAGAAATAATAGACAACGGTCTATATTTGTCTTTTCCAATTTCTGCCACAGTGCGTGTCTAGGGACCGTTTCGAAAGCTGACTTTAGATCGATAAAAGCGACATACAGTTTTTGCTTCAAATTATGGATATATTTACATAGCAGGAAGTTCATCACGAATCACTGATCCATTGTGGATTTCCCTCTTTGGAAACCTGCCTGGACTTCAGATATCACCTTATTTGTATCTGCCCATTCTTTCAGTCTCCCAAGAAGGAGCCTGGCATATAGTTTAGAAGCTACATCTAACAGACTAATGGGTCTATAGTTAGCAGGATTTTTCTTATCGCCCTTTTTATATTGGGGCAATAATACTCAGCTTCCACCCTTCCGGGATGCGGCCTGAGCTGTTAATATATGAAAATAGTTTTGCAAAAATAGGTGCCCAGAAATCCGGTCTTATCTTATAACTCTCCATTGGGATCATGTCTTCCCCTGGAGCTTTATTAGATAGTTGGCTTACGATTAGCCTCTTAATCTGATTGGGCGTGACGTCTGGCCATTCTGGCAGTTCTAATAACTGAGCATAGTGAACTTGTGAGGGTGAATCAGAGAGGGGGCCACATATTCCTGTAAAATATGTCACCCAATCCTTTCCTTGGACACATGCTTCTAACGAGTAGCCTAGCCCATGTGTACCTTGGGCGACCCAATGCCAGAATTTCCGTGAGTCTTTTTGAAGTGTTGCATCGCCCAATGCTTTCCACTGTTGCTCATAATATATTTGTTTCTTGCTTTTAAGTAGTAATTTATAATTGTTTTGTAATTGGGCTACCTCAACTTGTAGAGCAAAATTGTGTTTATCATGTTTTAACTTCAATTTTCTGAGTTCCTTGGATAAGCATTTTTTGCTATTCTAACATTCCTTATCAAACCAAGTCTGTCTTTTATACTTTTTATTTTTTTATCACACTAGCTGTGGTCATCAGTGGGCGCATTTGGTTGATTATATTTTCATAAAGTCCAATTACATTTCCTGTTTCTAACAGCATTTAATTCTAACCCCTTTAATAAAGCAAATTCATGAGAATCCAGGATCTGAATCATTTTTTCTTGGACCTGTGCATTCCATTTTAACCTCCTATTTCCAAGTATCAGATATTCCATTTCATCCAATTATTTAGGAAAAGCAGGAGAAATAATGTCAGGGTTAACTCAAGTGGAAAGTGGTCACTTTCAGCTCTGGAAGTTATCCTAAAGGTGTCTTGGTTAATTGGCAAATTATTAGATGTTAGAATGTAATCTATGGTGCTGGTAAATCCTCTGGGGGAGATAAAAGTAAAATAACCCTCTTGATCCCCTTGACCGTGCCCATTGCATAACAAAAGGTTATGCTTAATTATAAGTTCACAAAGATATTTCCCAGCGCGGTTAGAGGTGGTATCCATTGCTGCCTTCTGGTAGATTTTGGGCTCGTCCTCCAAGTTTAGTCCAAATAATATTGTATTTTGTGGGGAAACAAGGCTGATCTGGGCATTAAAGTTGCCTCCCAAGACAAGCTGAAGGTTGGGAGACAGAGAGTCTATACTTTTGAGTAGTCGGTCAAGTTTTTCCCAATATGATCTCAGTTCCCCACAAGACTTTACTGGAGGTATGTACACATGGAGGTATTTATCTGGAGACTATCAGAAAAAGACAACACTAAAAAATTAGGGGTGGTCAGTGAGGGACACTTTTGAATTGATACATTAAGAGATGTTGACACCAGCACCGCCAGCCCCCCGCTAGGCCTTCCATGCTTTACATTTTTAAGAGCTGGTTGAGGGTAACTTGTAAAACCCTGTAATTCAACCATAGTGCCCTCTTTTGCCCAAGTTTCTTGAAGAAAGATGCATAGCTGCCAAGTTCTCCCCTTTTTTAAGGGAAATTCCCTTATGCTGAATAGGCTTCCTCGCGAGAAAAGGGAAAACTTGGCAGCTATGGAAAGATGATATCATATGTTTGTAGATAGGAACAGAAGTCACTGTCTTGGATCTTATTTGGCCACCCTGTTACATTCCGTGATAGGAGTTTAATTGTTTTACAGTGATTTACTCTTAGTTAATTGCAGGCCGATGTACTCTCAGAGTTTGCCAGTTTTTGAGGCAACAGGGTATCACTAATGATAGTGGAATGATCCAGATGTTAGATTATTTCAGTTGTTGTGTATAAAGTACTCACGTTAGTGTTCACTGGGCCTTTTCTTTGCAAATTGCTCACCCACGGGGATTCCTTGGGCATAGTTCCTGACTCCTCCTCCTCTAAGTATCTCATCTTTGTCCAGTACTCCGATGCTTCTATAGTTATCATTCTGTTGTGGCCATTGGGTCTATTGTCAGTCTCTACCTACGATTCTTTAATCTCTTTCAATGTCTGGCTCATAAGATCAAGCCTCTTGATGACTACTTGTTGCCCTTCCTGAGGGAGATTCCTAAAGGAGCTGAGAAAATCCTCTTCCAAAGGATTTACAGAGTGCTCGGATTCCTGAAGATGATTGTCTAGGGGAATCGGCTGTTCCTTTTGGCTCTCCTGGTTAATTTGATGTTGGGTGTGAATCTGCGAATTCAACTCGAGCATATCTATTTCCTCTCCCCCTGTCGAGTTTTTTTGCAATGTCGTTACTTCCATTGGGGAACCAGGCCTTGGTTTTGTGGGCCCCTGTGTCCCATCAGTCCTCATCTTACATAAGGGTGCAACAATAGTATTGTGAAATACCCGAGTTGGAAAAACTCCTCTGCTTGACAATCTGAATTTCAGCTTGTGAATCAGTGAGGGCAGTCTAGTGGAGTAAAAAGTTAACATAATTTTTTGGATTTGATTTGTGATATTCAAGGGTCTCTGTGAGACCAATACCAAGTAAGTCTGATAAATGTCGTTTGGAACGCTGGACACCTTTCCAGTTAGGAGTTTGATCTAGTCTTCCACGGATTGTCATACAGATCTTTTTTGGTTGGAAGATTAAATAGGAAGAGTTTGTTTTAAAGGCCTCTACATGTTCTACGTCGAGCTTAGGGGTCTGCTCTTGTTGTCGCCATTTCGCTTTGGTGTTCTGCTAGTGCCTACTTGTTACTAGCTGATAAATTGTGGACCTCTTTAGATAATTGGGTTATTTGAGAGGCAATACCACTAATTTGTTGGAAGATATGCTCAACCGTTCTTGCAATTAGAGTTAATTGAGTGCTCTCCCAACTTGTTGTTCCTTCCTCACTTAAAGGCACAGGGTCAGCTTGCCCCATCGTTGGATCCAATTCTGCGCTCCCACCCTGAGTATTCTCCTCATCCTCACAATCATCTTCAAGGGGAGAGAAACAGTTTTTTGTTGGGACTGTAAAAGCGGTTTTGTTTAAAAAGTCCTCCAATTCAGATTGCTTGGAAGCTGGAGATGGGGCTGCTTCCTCTGGGTCCCTGTTGTGTTTACTAGCAGACATAGTATTGCAGCGAGAAGTAAACCAGGAAAAGTTTCCTTAACCGAAGTAAAAAAGAGATAGAAAGTGCTCAATTTGTTCAGTTTAAAAGTTTCTCTGTTGCGACTTCCAGGAGTTCCAAGAGCAAAGTATAAAAGGGAGCTGGTGGTTAATAGCTAGCACCTGGCGGCCTGCCCAGGATACTTCTCGGAACTTGCCCAGGGTGTTTCTCATAGCATAGATAAGAAGGTGCTGATAAAATCTCAGTAGGTTGGTGAGTTTAAAAGTAGAAAAGGAAAAAAGGAAAATTTACTTCCCTGGGTGGCAGTTGGTATTATTTACAGTCCCATTATCAGCAGAGCGCCAAAGCCTGCTTGCTTCTTTGTCGCCATCTTGGCTCCACCCCCTGTATCTTTTTCTGAACCTGACGCTGCATTGATTACAGAATCTGTGGGTATACCCTTTGCAAGAACTTGGCCTTTTGTGGATATTCTCAGGCTGTGTAGCCTGAGGAAGTACTGTAAAGGGAATCCTTAAAGATCTTCTACCTAGCTGATTAAAACAGCTGGCCTGGCCTGGCCTTTTGAATGGAAGAGGCAATGCACTGACAATTGCTGTCCTCATTATAAAAAGTGATATGTATGAGTGGCAGGGGGTGGGGTGGGGAGTGAGATTAAAGGTTGCCATTGCTGGAAATATTCTGGAAGATTCTGTACTGAGATGATTTTACCTTTTGAAAGTGGATGGGATCTCACCTAAATGTATGGCTTCTATGGAGTGTTCTTCATAGAATCTTTAAAACATCTTGTCAAAAATGTATATTTTAATGTGTTGTTTTAAAATAGTATATTACTTAAGCAAATATTTAAATATTAAATTAGGTTTTCTGTATGCTTGATGTGAATATAATTCTGCCTGCCTGCCAAGTATGTCAAAACCCCAAGCCTACTTTCGTTTGCCAGGGTAAATGTTTATTTTGTTTTCCCACATAATGTGCTCTTTAAAGTGTCACCAACATACCAAATCTGATTGCTTTTTAATAGAGACATGGTGGGTTTTTTTTTTGCTTTCATTAGGAAACAGGATAAATTATCATTAAAGCTCATGCTAATGAATCGACATTAAGTTGATTTTCTTTGCATGCCTTTTTTTGCCTTCCAACCCCTTTGGAATCACCCCTGCATCCCAGAAAAAAACATCAATCAGAACAACTGCATTTGTTATACCAGTGCTGGAATATTACTTTCTCATATATTTGGAACATTATCAAACAATGGATATAGCATGTGGGCCATGCAAACTTTTGCTTGCCATTTCAGTATTTCTGATTCAGATTCATAACTTCTCTGTGCATGGTAGGTAGTTTCAAAGTTGTTACTTGAGAATGGGGTGGGATAATTATGAACACAGTGGGATGAAAACAATTTTATAGCTTTCTCCTTGATTTTGGCTTTGCGTGGCTTTGCTTTTTGGTGGGTTTTACTTTGTATACCAGGTTGTAATAAACTGTAACAATTAGTGCTCTCCAACCTCACCTTCCCTAACTTGAATGAGGTTATTAAATATTCTGTGATGTGAATTGGGCAATTTTACCCAAACACTTAAAAACTTTGGAAAATGTTTTCAGTAAAGTTAATATTTAGAACTTTCAGTGAAACTCAGCTTGAACAAAATTTGTTGGTTTGAAATTATATTGATGAAGCAAAAACCACAATAATATTAGGTTGGTCCTAATATTTAATCAGACATTGGAATAGGAGTGCTGCATGTTCCACCACCTCCTTCACTAGCCATCCTTAATCTCTGCTCTTCAAGGTGGGAGGTAGGATCCAAAATTGTTATTTCTGTCCAAATAGGAGAAACCACATCCCTGGTCCTTTAGTAATGAATAGAGATTAAATTGAGCAGACCAGATTGGAAGCAGCTTTTGCTATCAACAATATTCATGCTAAGATGTTGCTCTCAAACTTTTCCAACTTACCCAAATCCATTTGAATTCACTCTGTCTTTACAGTAATCCCTTCCACAAATGTGTGTGCAAAAATTCTCGAGCTCTTAACTATCCCAATGTTGGAAAGAGAAATAGAACAGGGCATCTCCAACTGTTTTCTAAAACCGCATGTAGGGAACTTTCTTATTCCCAAATAAGGTCTGCAAATATTTCTTTTTAAAAGTTGAGAATGGCTCCAGGCTTTAGGGGTGGTGGTAGTTTTGTATCAGGGATTGGAGTGGGAAATCCTCAGAATGGAAAGCTCATTTTTTCACCCGTCCTTCAGATGATATGGCAGATACAGTTGTACCAGATGCACCAGAGTTATGCTGGTGTTTTCAACAGCAAATATGCAAATTGCAGGTGAACACAAACATTTATAAAAGCTTTTATGTGCACGTCTGGCAGCCCTGAGTAAACCAGGGTGTAAACAGGTGTTTAATGATGAGAGTATGCTTGCTAACTTCCTAACAGCATAATCATTTCTGTTCTATGAAAAGTGAGGGAATTATTCTAGAGAAGTGAGGGAAATTGTTCTAAAGAAGAACAAATCCACATTAGGTGGGGTGAGTCATCTCTCTCTAAGGTTCAATAAGACCTCGAGGAGCTGAGGGGGCCGGATGGCAGTGGCAGGTGGGACCAGAAGCAAAAGTGATCAAAGCAATCAATGCAAATGTCACCTTTGCAAAGGAGGCTTCTTTTTACGCATAGTCACTCAACCCTCTCTATTCTCCATCCAGGCAAGCAAGAAGCATCACCACACCAAGGGCACATTTCAGCCAGGTTCCCCATTCCTGTTATCAAGGACACTGCGCCATGGAGTGAGTGGAAGGGTGAAGGGAAGGGAGCTTCAGCAGTTTCACCTGGCTGAGTTCTTCCCAGGGTACCCTAAGAGAACTTCCGCAGAGGAAAAAGACACTTCAGGTAGAAGGGGAGAGAAGAGATGCTTTTGTGCTCCCCCTTACTCCTGACGCCCTTTTAGGTTGAGATCTTGCCCTGCCTTCTCATTACGTTGAAAGATTCCGGACAACATACATGCATAAACCAGCTGCATGACTTCAAAGGCTTCTATGCCTTACATACTCATTCAAACTAATGGATAGGACAGAAAGAACAGTCTGCTTCATAATGCAAGGATAAGTAAGATAACAAAGAATTCTCTGTATATCTGCTCTTTATTGTCAAATCTGCAGTTTTATCACAACATCCATCAATCTGTCATAAAAAGGTTAGCTTCAGCACAAAACCCAAAGTGTGTCTAATCTTTAAAATGGTTCATGCCCTACTGCCCTCTTTTTCTTTGGTGTCCACTTAAGCAAAAAGTGGATTTAAGAAGAGCAAGTTGGTTAAATTTTATAATGAAAGTCCTGAGATAAGTTTTAAGACAGCTAGGATTTGGAACAGAATTTTCAGCTCTGTGATATTTAACTGCTGTATGGTACCATTTTCATTTTTTCTTTTCATTGAAAGCAGATCTTCTTTACTTAACTAGGAGCTGGTATGTGTAAAATATATTCTTTGTGGTCTCTTTGAAGCCCCATAAACTTTTGGAGCTTTGAGAGGAAGTTTCTACCGATTGTCCTGGCTTGCACCTTTTCTCACCTCACACATAAGTCATTAATGGAGCTTGTGCTTTCCTGCTCAGTTTCAGAATTAATTAATTCAAATATATGCAATAGAATCTACAGTGGTCTGTTATTGCTTGTGGTTCTTTTGTATCTTCATATGTGTCTTTAAACCTGTGGTCCCATTGGTTAGACCAGGTACCACAAAAAAATATTCTGTTTTCTTCTGGGAGAAATCTTCACATCACAAGATAGATTTCCATTGCTATTCTGGCATGCAGTATTTCTTTGTTAGGCATTTGTGTTGCAAGCCATGGAGGAGGAGGATAAATCCACTTTTAATTTAGGTTAATCTCGAGTTGCTTGAGTATGCAGGATACTCTGTCAGTGGTTGATGATACGACATCAAGATTTCTTCCAAACATAACAGAGTTCTATAAATTAGAGGACTAAATATGAACTGTTGCTTCTATGCTTACAAACTAAATTAAGAAAAATTAATTAATACTATAGTCGTGCCTCGACTTACGAATTTAATCCGTTCCGAAGGCACCTTTGTAAGTCAAAAAAATCGTAAGTCGAAAAACGCCATTGGAAACCCGATTTCCCATAGGAATGCATTGGAAATGGAAAAATGAGTAAGTCGAAGCAACCCTATCTAAAAATTCGTAAGTTGAAAAATCCCTGTCTAAAACCGCCGCAGTTTTTCCCTGGATGCCGAGACATTCGTAAGCCATTACCCCCACTCGTAAGTCAAAATATTTGGTTGTTGAGGTACCACTGTACTTTCTCCTTTCTGGATTTATGAATGTTCTGTCAGGTTCATAAGTGTTATTTATTTGTGTTGCTATGAGTCAAGTGTGTTCCAGTTTTTGGCTCCACTGAAGTTACTTGCTTTCTTGTTCAAAAACTGCATGTGGCAATTTCTTGGAGTGTTTTGATGCTGTTCTCAGCATGATTTTCTCCTCCTTTCATCACTGTCCTTGACAAAATTCACCCAGATATGGGCAATTAATCCAGTGGTCAGTGTTCTGCCAACCAACCGATTCATTAGCTCTGATAGCAGTTGTGTTAATCAGCAATAAGGGCTAATGATGCTGAGGAAAACGAGAACAAAAAGAAGGGAAATGGCACCAAGAAGTTTCCCAAATCTTTTGTGTTAAAATGTTGCCCACTTACAGGCAAAGTTCCCATATAGTTATGCTAAGGAATCATAGCAGTAAGGTCCATTTTTAATCACGAGCATTTCCTTCAATGTAAATGTGTTCAGAATTTCAGGGTCAGTTGCACATTATTTAGACAAGGAGCATTGCCTTTTATGTTGAATAATGAGAATAGAGCTGGTGAAGAACCTAAGCAAATTATTATTATTATTATTATTATTATTATTATTATTATACCCCACCCATCTGGGTGGGGTATAATAATATATAATATAATAATAATAATAATATATAATAATATAAAAAATTGTAAAACATCAGGCATTAAAAACTTCCCTAAACAGGGCTGCCTTCAGATGTCTTCTAAAAGTCAGATAGTTTATTTCCTTGACTTGTGATGGGAGGGTATTCTACAGGGTGGGCGCCACTACTGAGAAGGTCCTCTGCCTTCAAGCAGATCAGAAGATAGGTTTAGCAGTTTGGCCAGTTTTGTCTTGTCAATTTGCACAGGCAGCAAATAAATGAGTAACTTAAAGAGAACAACCTGGATTACAAGCTGGCCCAATGAAGAGGTCTGCAATTTCAGATATTTTAAAAAACAGTATCATAATATCTGCTGTGCAATTGATGCAGTAAAGGATAAAGAGCAAAGTCAGGGGATATATGTCATATGTACACATGTATTAATTTCCCGTGAGGACAGCAATGCAACATGCAGTGATGAGCATGGACTCAGAAGCTTTGATGAATTGTCAGAATGTTCAATATCATCAACTTGTAATTGTTTGTTTGTTTGTTTGTTTGCCAGCCACCCATCTGTCTAGATTGCCCCAGCTACTCTGGGCGGCTTCCAACAAATTATCCAACCACAGTAAAACAACAAACATTAAAGAACATTGAGAAATTAGTAGTACTAATTTAGTGTTGAGAGTTGCTTTCAGGCCTACAGTTGGAAGGGTTTTGTGATGCTATGCATTTGGATCTATCAATAACAAGTGTTGTTTATATTGTTTTGCAGAGGGCAGAAAGACAAGCACGAATGATGGACTCTGCACAATATGCAGAATTCTGTGAAAGTCGCCAACTAAGCTTTTGTAAGTGTTATGCCATAATAATTATGCTGTTCCAGACTGGCAGCATAATATATTGTAACCAGACTGATAAAGTATCGAACACCCCCTTAATTTTATTTCTGAGTTGCAAGAGGGAGAATGTCCTTCTCATGGCATGGATCCTCTACAGGAGGTTTTGCTTTCCTGTGCTTGTGGCAGTGTGGTCTCATGGATGCATGGGAGTATGTGTGTTAGATCCAGGACTGGGCGATAGCAGCTTTCCAACATTGTGGTGTAGCAATGTGATGTTGAAATGGAAGGAGCATCCTTCAGCCCCAGCCCTGCAAGGCACTGGGGTGATAGCACTGCTGCTCCCTCCACTGACAGCACCCGGCGTGCAGAGGGCAGGAACAAGCAGCACCAGCCCTGGCCTCGGGTGGCGCTAGGGTGAAACTGCCGCTGCTGCTCCTGCTGCTGCCAGCTCTCGATGCAGGGAGGAAGGAGGCAGTGGAGAAGGAAGGTAAGGCACAGGCAAGCCCCTCCTACTGCTGGGTGAAGGCGCCTCTATGCTCTGGCCATCAAACTGGTCCTGGATGATGTCTTGATACATCGCCCAGGCCTAGTTAGATCTGGGATGTAGGTAGCTGTTGCATCGGATCCAGGAGCTAAGAATTGGGAGCAGAGAACATGGCATCACCATGACGTCAGGTGAAATGATTCCCTTTGCCTGGGTGGTTTGAAGTCAAACCATGTGGGCAAAGGTATAGGGGGTTGCTACTACCCCCGATACAGTGGTGCCTGCAAACCCCACTTCCTTTGCCTACACAGTTTGATATCAAACCACATGGGCAAAGACAGTTGGGAGGTACTGCCTATCAGCTGCTAGGAGGTGTTTGCAAACCCTTCTACTGGCAGGGAGCCGTCCCTTCACCTGCCACACATCTGCTACCCTATGTGATGGATGTCAGGTATAAGGCAGGTGGCTGTGGGTTGGGGAACCAGCTTCGTGGCCAAATTAGGAACTGTGTTGAAGCTTTGGAGGCCCATAGTTCTCCTAGTTTAACATTTGTTCTGGATAACTTAGTGGTAGCATGGTTGGATTAAACAGTTAGACCTTGTCCCACTAACCTTTTAGAGTTCTCTGAGAGTGTCAGTAAGCATGCAACTATTCATGTGGGTAGGCAGTTATTGTTTACTTGGATTTTCAAAAAGCGTTTGATTCAATCCCTCACCAAGACTGCAGAACAAACAGAGAAGAGACGCTAGTAGCCATGAGATAAGACGGGTTAAGGACAGCATGGCTGTGAATACCAGCTGCTTTGGAACAGGAGTAGGAGAGTGATGCAGTGCTCTTGTCACACCTGTGAGCTTGCCATAGTCATCTGACAGACCACTATGGGAATGGAATGTTGGACCAGGTAGCAGAGACTTGGTGGTTGTTCTCCACTGTCTCCAAAATGTGTTCAGAAATGCAAACAAGGCAAGTGAATTGTCTCAAACCATTCTGGAACATGAGAGAGCTTTGAGTACAGAAAATGAGATGTCTAAACAGTATTCTTTTCTATTATGGAACAAGATCATCCCCCTTAGCATTTTCTAAACTTTTTATCTTCCTTTCTAAATCTGTTTCTCTGTTGAAACACCCCAGATGTCTGTCCCGGAAACCCAGGGTGTTGCAGAGGGCTCTGCTGATTTCAGAGCACTGGTCATGCCCATTGGGTCTCAGCATCATTCTGTGCAAATTAAGGATGAATACACATATCATATTTTCTGAGCAGTGAAGCCACTTTGGAGGCCCCCCCCATTCATGATAAATGTACTTGGTTCTCTATAGAGTTGAGCCCTGGGGAAAATGGTTCTGAACATTTCACATGGAATCTGGCATCACATGTCATTGACTGACTAGCCCCCACTACATTTTCAAGAAACCACCACCACCTTGGAGCAGGTTTCCTCCTTTTAAAAGCATTAAAAATAAATGATAATCATGAACATTGCTTTGTTTTATTTGTGTTCTTGTTTTATTATGTATTTTGTGTTTTTATTGTATTTTTATAAAGTGTCTTGAGATCTTCAATTAAAGGGCGGAATGCAAATTTAATAAATAAATAAAAATAGAAAACATTCCACCTATTGGGTACAATTGCTGTCACATTAGAATTTCAAGCAGGGAAAGGGAAAGCAGTTCAGTAGGATCATTGGCAATGGAGGATAGTTCTAATGAGATTGTGGTATAGCTTAAGGTTCACTCTAAAAACTTCCTTGTACAATGTTTCTGAGAGGCAATGATAGTGCAAGACATGTCAACTGCCTGCTTGACCTGGATGAAACCTATTTGAGGAAAACATTAAGGACTTTATATTTTTCAGAGTAATGGTCTGCACCTCATTAGTGAGGTCTGTCACACAAGGTAAGAAAGTTCAGCTGCAGGTGATGAGAAAAGCACTTGATCATCAGTTAGTAGTTATTTGAAGTTAGCTAATGTTAACTAAATTAACTAAATTTTCATTTCTACCCAACATGTTTTCTAAATTAATATTTGTAAGCTTCTTTCTATGCAGCTTGTTTTAAATTACAAAAATCATCAGTGCATACTGCTGTTGTGCCAAATAACATAATGAAAGAATTAGAACTTTAACAAACCTAAGAAACAACCCATTACAAAGATTTGTGGGACACAATTACAGTCGGCTTCGTTATGCAAAAAGAAAGCACTGTAGAAGCATTAATACTTACAAGTTGGAGATAAAGAGACTGCACTGAAAAGCATGGCAGAGGAGCCCATGGCATGGCATTAGGAAAGCACAATGGGGTCTTTGAATAAAAGGCGCTTACCTTGTTTTCCATAGCAAGCATTAGATTTGGAGAAATGACTAATTTGCTTATGGATCACAATGTGAAAAATAAATGACACACTCAAGATCTGTAAATGTCAAACAGTGAGGAAGCTGGTCTTGTATGTAGTATACAGTGGTACCTCTACTTACGAATGACTCGACTTACGAATGTTTCTACTTACAAATGGCGCTCCGTCCACCATCTTGGATGCTGTTTAGAGAGGATTTTTTTCGACTTACGAATTTTTAGATAGGGTTGCTTCGACTTACGAATTTTTTCTCCCAATGCATTCCTCTGGGATTCGACTTACAATTTTTTTTGACTTGCGAATGTGAGTTCGGAACTTAAAGTTCGCATTAAATTCATAAGTAGAGATACCACTGTATTTACTATTTCAGTGCCTTTTTGTGAGCTCAGTTTTTAGACCATTGCATGACATCTGTAAATATTTGTGCTGACAATTTTTTCATATTAAAGTAATGTCAACATCTGAGACAGTTGTGATGCATCACAGTTTGCACCAAATAATTATATATTTGAGACCACACCAATATGAATCTTCAATATACAAAATAGTAGCACTGAAAACCCTTGAACTTGAGAAGCATTGAGGGGGTGGGACACAGTACTGTATTATTATTCACACACAGAGGGCAAACAAGAATAATGGCTATATTTTAACAATCCTATTTAAACCTGCTAACCTGAGAAGTACCATATGGACATAAGGAAACCTACTCTGAGGTGCAATTGAAGGCTGGGTTCAGTGGACATGGACTTTGGTCTGACATCGTAACACAAGACGGAACACTCCTTAATGTCATTACAGAAAGGCAGCTCTCAAATTGTGTGTGTTCAATGCTCCTGGGTGCTGCTGGAGTGGGTGCCACATCTGGGTGTTCCATGTTCACATCTGGGTATTAACGAGCTTCCGTCAGCATGCCAGCTATGGGCTTCCTGGAAGAAGCAGACATGTTCATTGGTAATTAATGCCTAATTACATTCTGGTTCTCCTAGACACAGCCATTGTGTTCAGGATCCAGAATGGCAACTTCTGCTCCTTATGCCAAAGGGTTATCATCTCTTGCCATTTATTAATAGTGAAATGTAGAAGAGGAGTCAACATTAACATTGCACCTCTTTTGTGTTTTATCTCACAGCCAAGAAGGCTTCCAAGTTCCGGGACTGGCTGGACTGTAGTAGCATGGAAATAAAACCCAATGCTGTTGCCATGGAAATTTTGGCTTATTTAGCTTATGAGACTGTCGCACAGGTAAATGAGTGCACTACATGGATCAGAGAATTTGCGGTGGGGAATGCTCTTCCCTTTTCATTCACACACACACACACACACACACACAGTAAAATGATGCTATAGACTTAATGCAACACAATGTGCAAGATAGGTTGGGAAACTTCACATATGAAAGGCCAAGATCCAGACCTGTCCAAGCACATGCTACATAATGGCTGCAATATTTTTCAGAATTAAATTGAAACCTAAACTTTACGGTGCATATCTTTGTTAATAAAGTGGCTCTCCCCTTCTTCCCCCAGCTGGTGGACCTGGCCCTTCTCGTCAAGCAGGACATGACTCCCAAAGCTGGGGACCCTTTCAGCCATGCAATATCTGCTACTTTCATTCAGTATCATAGTTCAGCCGAGGTAAACATAAGACTAAAGATGAACTTGGTATATCAGCACAGGCCCATTCTTTCAGTAGTGCTGGTGCTTGTGGCTCTGTCTTCTAGGAGAAGGAGTACCATTTTGCTTGCATTTGCTCCTCTGTGTCCTAGTGGGTTATTGTGCTGCTTCTTGTATGTATGATGTCCGTAAAGAATCATGCTGGCCTGCTTGCGCGTAAGAGGGTCCATGGAGAGAGATTGGCTCCAGCCCATCCTTCCTCCTTGCAACAGATCAAGAGGAGGAATATATTATGTATATTTAAAACATTTTTATTATGTCTACTTGTTAATTTATCAGTACTTTTTTCATAAATAATTACACTATTTTATGCTAACAGTTTAGAGTTTTTAAAATATTTGATTAAGCCATCTAGAAATTTTGTTTAATAATACAAATAAATATAGTTCACTTACCTGGTGTGCCCCAGATTCTGAACTAGAGCTCTGGAAATGTTCTGGGTTTGTGCTTGCACTGCCTGGTGACTATACTCAGAGAACAATAGTAATAGTCAATTAACTCAGTTTTAACTGCTGTTGGTCTATTTAGATGCATGTTTTGGGGCAAGCGACAAGTCTGAAGACCAGTCCAGACTCTCCTGAAAGCACCCCCCCACCAACGCCCACCCCTCCAACTGCAGGCCCACAGCACCTTGGGAAGACTCCATCTGGATCCATGGGCAATGGCAGCATTGGGCAAGATTCCTCAAAAGTCAAACAGCGAAAGAGGAAAAAAGTGGGTTTACAGTGACGGGTGTTTTGTTACTGCCAGGTTTCTCCAAAAATAAGCCATAGTGATAGGCAGTTTAACCTTGTAGGTTAAACTGTACCATACTTAATAATAATAAATAAGACATCCCCTGAAAATAAACCACCGTGTTTTTTTTTGAGGAAAAATAAATATAAGACGTTGTCTTATTTTTGGAGAAACACGGTACTAATGGAGGAATGAATATTGCAAGTATAAGTATACCATATTGTAATTAGAGACATTTAGAAATGTTCAAATTGTCTTTTAATGTAGACTTATAATGTTAGTTATCTCTTCAAATTGGTATTCTCGGGTGTACCTAGGGCTTGATGGGAATTATTTAGGACTGAACTATAGGCCGCCAACTAGAACCAGTTGGACACAGCAGAGTACGCACAGGCCCACAGGAAGTTCTTGGTTGCAAGGCGTCGGCAAGACAGGATAGACGCAGAAACTCACTGCCACTAGTAACTGGGTAACTATGTACAGCTTTATTTATATACAATAGTCTCACAGCATACTATATACAGACTTAGTACAGACTTGAATCTTAGGAAAATAACAAACAACGCATAAACCAACTCTTTTCCTCTCACTACTCTCTCTCTAAACATCAACCTTCTCATCCCACTATCGACCCACACTGAGAGCCATGATTGTGCCTGCCTTTATTGGCCCCTCAACCAATTACCAGGTTTGTTGCTGAGGCTCAAGTCTCCAGGCAGATTAGAGAAAGTTTGTCTTGACCTACTTTTTCTTGGCCTTCAGCCAACTCCTAATAGCTCTATGTGAGTAGCTGCAAATCTGCACGTAGGCAATGAAAACTCCAACAGGGGTTGCCTAGGTTGACCCCCCACCAAGGGCGCAGGCCAAGGGGGGTTGCAAAAATCATGCCTCTGCACTTTTCTGGCAAGGGCACAAGGCTGGGGGGGGGGGCACCGACACAGCTCCTTGTCAAGGGCACAAAAGAGCCTAGGTCCTCTAGGTATCCTGCACCTCTAATCCGAAGTGATACAGCCCGTTCTCATACCTCAGGATGCTACCACCTTTCTCCGCAGCATGCATGGATTGACCAGGCCTTCAAGTGGTTCCTGAAGGATTAGACACCAGGAGATGGTTTAGGAGCATATAATCATAGAGTCCTCTAGTCCAGCGCAGCAATTCATGACCAGAGCATTCTTAACACATGTTCCACTTCATGCTGTGAAAAGTGTGGTTTCAAATGCAATATCCTTTGGAGAATACAATTAGAGATCTTGCACATTCCCATTTGAATTACTGCTATCTTTGAGGCCTATGGGAAATGCTTTGTAGATAGTTCAAAATATAGCAACTAGATTACTAAGTGGAACTGAGTCACCTCCCATGACTTTTAAAACAGCTGCCTAAAAGATCAGAGGCCTATGCTTCTTATGTCAGAATTCAGATGCATCTTATAAGAAACAGAGATACCTCCGCTCATGGTGACTACCTTGGGGAGGTTCCAATACGTGTAGTGCTATACCCTCAGCGTCCCTGCCCCTGTATTCCATTGGAGCGAGAGATAGCTATCAGACGAATCGCGAGGGAAAGCTCTCCTCCCCCAACCGGGGGGGGGGGCTTGCAAGCATAATCACTCCCAGGTTATCCTTAATTACTGCACAGCTGGCGTCTGCTACTGCGGACACGGCTGTTCGCCATGGCGTCTGTGTTGGAACCTATTTTTAAAATATTAAGACCATTCTAGTTTGGTTTTATCCTATATTTATCACTAAGATTTTTATCTCCTTTGCTCATAATAGGTGTCCCCCCCCCCCCGAAAAAAAAAGGTCATTGTTTTGATATTATGGAAGCTGGCAGTAGGAGCCCTTTTCCCTTGAAGAGAGGTAAAAATGTCTCGAGCACAGTTGGTAGAGCATGTGTCAGGAGTATGGGCAGGAGTCAGGCTCTGGGGCCTGTAGTGCTTTGCAGGACTGGGGCCTGCCTCAGCTTGTGCTGGAGAGGCAAGGAGTGGTCACTCAGGTGAGACCACTTGATACCTCACTGCACCTGGTGGCAGGAGCTGGGAGGGATAAAAGCTCAGCATTTCCCTTCAGCTCTTTGCCACAGCAACGCTATCCCTGCCTGGTTGCCTCTGGCCTCTTGCCTTGCCGACGCCTTGATCCTCGACCTTTGGACCTTTGCCTTGCCGACGCCTTGATCCTCGACCTTTGGACCTTTGCCTTGCCGACGCCTTGCTCCTTGACTCCCAGACCTTCGCCTCTGCCTTGCTCCTTGACCCTGCGACTGCCTGCGGCTGGACCCTCAGCCCTGCACCTTTCCCTGCTTCTACCTCACCATCTTGCCTCTGGTCCCGACGTCCTCAGTCAGGGCTTCATCCGTCCGCCGACCGGACCGTGACAGCATGAGACTCTTAATTTTAGGGTCATGGGTTTAAGCCCCAGGTTGGGCAAAAAGATTCCTGCATTGCAGGGGTTAGACTAGATTAGGCACCCCCAAACTCGGCCCTCCAGATCTTTTGGGACTACAACTACATCATCGCTAGCTAACAGGACCAGTGGTCAGGGATGATGGGAATTGTAGTCCCAAAACATCTGGAGGGCCGAGTTTGGGGGTGCCTGGACTAGATCATTGTCCCTTCCAATTCTACAATTATTTGATTCTATGGTTCTATGAAATCTCAGCTACAAACATTGATGTTTCATAAACCTACCTTTCTTATCATTAACCACCCCTCCAAATGTTATTTATCATTTGTGATAACAGTGTTGGGGATCTTAATAATCATGAATTTGTTAGACTTTCAAATCTGGTGAGAAATGCTGCTTTAAAATGAAACTGTATATAAGTTACAGAATTAAAGATAAGTGCCTTGTGTCAAAGTGCAAACTTTGCTGAACAAACATTAGGAATCTCCTCTAGTGGAATTTTACCAGCCTTTGAGCAGGACACACACACACACAACCTTGGCACAACAGGTACATAATACAAGCTATTACTTTCCTTGGCAGTGTGCACATTTGTGAGCAAACATACCTGACCACAGAGAGTGCAAATTAGATCTCAATTAGTCATTGACCACTACCAAAACATTAGGGGGAAAAAATTTTTTTTAGTTTTGCAGTGGAAAGTGGTTATCACAAAACATGTGACCCATCAACTGGCAGGACCCAGGATCTGTCATAGGTCAAGATATGTGACTAACGTGGTAAATTGGAGCTGGCTATTTTTAGTTTGGCAAATATAGTTTTAAGCACTTTTGAGAAGCTAACTAATACTGCTGTTAAAATCCCCACAGAATTTCATTTGGGGGAGGAGGAATTAGGCAGATCGGGGGTGGTCTTGCTAAGGCCAAAAAAGATCTCAAGGAAAGTTAAAATAATTTAGCTAGAACTGGTGATGGTACATGAGGAATCCATTTCTGATTTCCTGTCATAAAGAATTCTGATCTTAGTTGTCACAGGAGGCAGCAGAGCTCATATGCTGGGACTAAAGCTACTGGAATAAGGACCCCTACATCGTTCTTCTCTGGCATGGAGAATTGAATCAGCTGATTCTGTTGACAATGGAGTAAAGAAGGAAGACAGGGTTGGATGTTGCTGTTTGGCCCCTAGTAGCTCTTCTAAGCATTTTTGCAGTGTCCTGCACCAGCCAAGACAACCTGCTGGAAGTTTGTAGCAAGCCATAGTTCCCTGATGCTCTTAGGCACTAAAGCACTTGGTAGAAGAACTCATACAGTTTTTCCTTTATCTTATAGGAAACAATCATTTAAAAGTCCCCTTTGATTTGGGAATAGGTGTTTTGGTGGTATTTTCATACAATGTATGTGGCAACCATACTCAAAAAGTGGGGTGGGGGACAGAGAGGAAAGGGAGAGCAGCCCCTTTTGTAAAGGTTTATTATCTTAATTAATGGACTGTGTGTACTTGTTATATGTTTTTGATTTAGCCTCACTGAATGTGTTTTTCTCTTGTAGAGTTCTGCCGCTTGTGGTGCAGAGGCTCAGAGTGATGCCATCCAGCCTTCCCACATCAGAGAGGCCATTCGGCGCTATGGCCACAAGATTGGGCCCCTTTCCCCATACACAGTATGTAATAACAGAGTCATAAGAAGCTATATTTATAATGTTAAAGCACTTTGATTTTCAAGTGGTCAGCTGAAGAAGCTTTGAAATTGTTGAGAGCAATTTGTGGCAACCATAATTTTTCTTTATAAAATGGCATAATTCTTTGGGGAAATAAAACAGTATTTTCTGTCTTTTTGGAAAGACAACAAAGTTTTTCCCCTTTTAAATATTATTCCCTTTTAATTATAAATTATTCTTTTTGTTTGTTTGAATGTTCAGAGTTGCTACAAAGTTTGAGTGTATAGTTATTTTGAATTATAGGTACTCCAGTATTGTGAAGACTGAATATTCCGAAGAAAGTTGAGTGCCAGATTTTGACTCTTAACAGAGAATTCATCTCTGATGTGACATATTCAGAGAGACTGGCTTTTATGCAGCCTTCAGCTTCTCTTATGTTCTAATCTAAGAAAAACCCACAGTGGGCTGTGGTGCCATATGCTCGATCCCCCAAGCTGCTCACCATTTATAGAAGGTAATGGCTGCCTAAGCAGATCCCATTGGGAGGGTGTGTGTGAAGAGGAATAGCTGGGCCTGAGACCTGAAATCTCATTGTACTGAAACCTCAAGTTTGGTGTGGGATGTGAACAGATTAGGATATTCTAAGCATAAGCTCACCAAAACAATGGTACTGTCATTGTATTGCTCCAGGTGCACCCTCGGGACTCTTGCACCTGTGGCGTCTGCATTCATTCCAGTAGAGGGTACAGCACTGACCTTTGGGTTGGGGCAAAAAGGGAACTTACTGAGAGAGGAGTGAAAAAGGCCGATAGGCATTTTACTTTAAATTGCTTGTTAGCCAGGTTGGTCATTAGCCAAGGTACTTAAAGGTCCTTCCAGTTGCTGGTTAGCCCTGGATCTGGCCATTTGCACAGTTAAAGCTAGTGTACCAGCTGGTCCCGTTCCTTGAGATGCCTGATTTGGGCATAGGGACACACACCTTATTTACATCCCATTTGGATTACTGTAATGCTCTACGTAGGGCTGCCTTTGGAAAGTGCTCAGAAACTTCAGCTGGCTCAAAGAGCTGCAGCCAGATTGTTGACTGCAGGTGGTTATAGGGAGCAGACGACTCCCTTGCTAGAACAGCTCCATTGGCTGCCAGTCTGTTTCTGGGCACAGTTCAAAGTGCTGCTTATTACTTAAAAAGCCCTACATGGCTTAGACCATATTCCCTCATACTTTGGGGGAGGCCATTCTCTCAGTCCCACCACCCTCACAGGCACACTTGGTGGAAAGGTGAGATAGGGTCTTCTTGGTGGTAGCTACTCTCAGGCAACTTTGGAACTCCCTGCCTAGGGAAGCCAGACTTGCTGTCCTTTCGCTGGCAGGTGAAGAGCTTCTTGCTCCAACAGGCTTTGGTGAACTGACTGTTTTCCATTAAAGGTGGAAAGGTGTTGTGCAGTTTTGATTGTAGTTTTTGGTATTATTTTAATAGATTTTATCAATAGTTTGGATTCTATCAAAGTTTCATAGTATTTTTAATTATTGTTTTTTCTACATTTTTAGCAGGTCTTATTTTTATCTGTAAGCCGCCTTGAGTCCTGCCAGGGAAAGAAGTGGGGGATAAAGAAATATATAATGATAATGCACTAAGATGTTGCTTCAGCAGTAGATACTCCTAGACTAAGCCTTGTATAGGAGGAGCAGCTTTGTATTAACTGCTAGTCCACCTTCACCAGAAGCTGCCTCTTCATTTCACGGAGGCCAGGCTGGGTTCGGAAGATGGAGTCTTCTGAGGCTGAGGAGGGAAAGACGGCATCCTTGGGACTCCACAGGCTCTTCTTGTGGAAGTACTTTCCCTACGTTTGGGGTTTCTGGATCTAGCCCTGAGAGAAGTCCACACCCCCACACACACACACTGAATCACCAGCAGCCCCCTCTGAAAAAAGTAATAGGGTAGGGTAATAGGGTAGCCTAAGTTAGCTAATGCCTAAAATAAGTTATCCCCATTCCTGAGGATTTTGGAGAAAGAGGCATCTTCATTAATGTTTTGGACTATAGATATTTATTTCAAATGATAAAAAGATGTTCTGTAAACAATTCATTGATTAATTTGCAGTCCTGATTCTGAATTACTATTTCACCCTATCTCTTTAAATGGGTTTATGATTGCAAAGTTTACAGTTTGATTGCAAAGTTTACACTGTGTGTGCGTGTGTTTGTGTTTGTCCCATTTCCCCTCATGTATGTTGCTGATTTAAAATTAATCTGCTTGTGTTGACAATATGGTCATTCAAAAGACAGTGTTGTTTTATGATGAAGCATTAAAATACCGGTATGACAGGCTGTGAGTTTCTGAGCACCTCAACTGAAGTTGCCATGGCAGCATGCCACAAAGTGTCCCTAACTTCATGAAAAATAAGCTTCTAAATGAAAAATAAGTTGGTATTCTCTACTGGGGATAATTTGATGCTGTGGGATGGAAACTCTTTTAAAAGGAATATGTAGTCTTACGCAGTTGTAACTATTTTCCTCATTGGCTATTTGCCCAAGTTAAAATTTCCTATCACTTTAATGTGGATGTAACACAGAATAGGAAAGCAAAGGGACATTGCACCCTGTATGACCACCACTTGGCAAGGGCGTTAAGTTGTTCTCTATGTTGGCTGCCTCCAAGCAGAGCTAGTCACGAGCACTGCCTATCCACTTCAGGTTATGTTCTCCATGGACATCAAAATAAAAGAGATACAAGTGCTTACAAATGTCATGTGGAAAGCAGTTTAAAGCAGCCTTCACTTGACCATAATCATGTTCATGTAGTTTTATATAAAGTTCAGCATAGATTTCTTTTTTTGTAGCAAATCTAGGCTCATGGGGTACAGTCCCAACTGTCTTGAGAGTTAGCAAAAACTAAAACAAAAATTGTGTATTAAATATTCTACCCTCCCTATGTATTCAGTTCCATTTCTGTTTAAAACAAATGTGCAATTTAGCTTGGATGCCAGAAAATGTGCATTGCAGAGTTTAGAAAGTTTTAAATAGCAGCTCGGTAGCTTTGGTGAGGAGCTGCAGCTATAACAAGCTGTGAAATTTAAAAAGTAGTTGGTGGTTCTCTGCATTCATTGGCTGCAGTTGGGGAGGAATATAGTGTGTGCATCAGTGATTCATATACTGCTCCATATAAATTCTAAAATTTAATTTTAATTAATGGAATGTGATTTATTTGCCTTGAAACATGTTTTAGATCCCAAAATAGTTGTATCCCCCCCCCCAAAGCAAAAGGACATGAAAAATAATTTAAATAGAGGCTGGGACTTAATCATACTTAGTGTTATTTGTTTTGCTGAAGGCCATTGTGTGAATTTCTCCACTGCAGCAGCATTAACAACAACAGCAACACAATGCATATACTACCTTTCATTTTAAGAAGAAACATCAAGGCTCTCCACAAGCAAATAAAACAATACAATAACAAGAATAAACCCATTTATAAAAATACAGTTACCCATAATTAAAATACATAGCAACTACATTAAAACATTGCTAATTAAAATATACAACGAGCAAGCCCATTACAGCATCATGATAGCTGAAAACAGTTGAAACAGTTAAAGCAACAATCAAAGCAGGTGAGTCAAGTCTGGAGATCAAGGCAATGGTTGTCTAAACAAGTGTGTCTTCAAGAGCTAACAGAGTGCCAATATCAATTGGATCTCCCATAATTCAGCAGGGAGTCCACCTTTGTGTTACCACAAACCAATAATAATCAGACAGTCAAATGCCACTTCGCCCATTTCAAAACATTAGAATTAGTCAAAGCCCCTCCACTCTTAATATTTTGTAATTAAATTGAAACTTTTTCTGCATTGATTTAATCACTTAATACTTCATTTCCTACCCTCTGCTGCTTAATTTTGCTAACAGGAACTGCCTAGTCCAGCTTTTGGCTTCATCTGCTCTTGATGGAAATTGTCAATAACAGCATAAATTAGAAAAGATGTTGCTTGGCACAGTGTAATATTCTCTCTAGCAGTGTGCCCCTGAATTCAATGTAACTGCTCTTCTTAATATATCATGGTTTCAAATCAGAAGTATGATCATGATTGTCACAGATAATTTGAAAACCTCATTGATTTGTATATGTGGGAATTTGCATGTGCCCATATTAAGTAGTGGGTGATGTACATAAAGTTTGTAGCAGGTGGGAGTTAGAGGCCCAGTTCAATGCTCACACAAGGAGAGAGCATGCAGTCCTGTTCCAATTTGGTGCCTATGCTTTTGCTAATGTCCATTCTATTGGACAGTTTTTTCTTTTTCCTGGAGTACATTCAACAGTGTCTGAAGGCTTAGGTCAAGAGAACTGATATTGTGAATAAGATGTTGCCATAGTATTTGTTTTTTGAAGGACTTTCATTCTTGGAAGATTGTGACTATGGTTTTATCATTTACTAGCTGACCCGGCCACGCGTTGCTGTGGTTCTTTCGTGTGATCCCCCCCCATCCTGTCACGATCCATGACGTATCCTGCCCCTCCTCCCTCCACCCCAGCTCATCCCTGTGTTTCCGTAGGATACCCTTCCCTCTGTTGTACCTGGGGAATGTTGGCCCCTCCCCCCTGTATCTCCATACCTTGGCCCCCACCCTCAAAAAGGAACTGTTAGGTTCTGGGTTCTATTTCCCAGCATGCACTTTTGTCTGAACCCTCTGTTGTTCCTGGGAAGTGTTGGCCCCTACCCCTGGTATCTTCCTACATTGGCCCCCCACCCATAGCTGCCAAGTCTCCCGTATTCCCCGGGAAACCCCCATTTTTCCAGCTGTTCCCAGCCGAAAAAACTGAATTTTTTTGTTTTTCCCCGGTTTATTGTGGCGTGGTGGCCATTTTGGAACTGGGCGGGGCATGCTCAGAAGCAACTTTTGATGATGCTTTGCCCAGTTCCAAAATGGCGGCAGCGCGACTTCTGGTGCGGCGGCCATTTTGGAATAGGGCAGAGCAGCATCAAAAGTAGCTTTTGAGCATGCTCCGCCCAGTTCCAAAATGGCAGCAGCGCTGCTTCCGGTCCAGTCCCTTATTTCTCAGGCCTGAACTTGGCAGCTATGTTTGGAGAAGGAACTGTCAGTTTCTGGGTTCCAATTCCCAGTATTTACTTTTGTGTGAGCCCTCTGTTGTCCCCTCCCCCCTGTATCTCCATACATTGGCCCCTGTGCACGCATCGTGAACATTTCTATTTATTTAGATTAAGGATCGGGGGTGATGATGCGCCCTGGGACCCAGAGAACTACTTTTAAAATCCTGACCAGGACGGGGGGTCAAATAGCAAAGCCCCACAGCCCTGTAGCAACAGACAGGCCCAGACAGAAGGAGGGGTATCATACGGGCCACTTGGTGCGGGCCTCCGAATCCAAAGGGGGCCTCGGTCAGCATATTCACAATCGGTAAAATGAAAAAAAGTAACAAATGGGTTAAAAACAGGGTCACATTATCTACCTGGCCCTGGCCTCTGTCTGGCCCTGCAAGGGCCTGACAGCAGAAGGTGCGTTCTGAAGCAACCGAGTTGTTCAGTTCCATAAAAAACCCAGGAAGTGGCAAGTGGAAGGTAGGGGATTGTAAATCAAGGGGGTTGGAATTGGGCACTGCAAATATCTGAGGACTTAAACTGGGGAGAGGAAGTGCATGGTTGTTTTTTTAAAAAAAGATGCAGAGGGTTGCATTCAGTCATAGTATATGTGAAATGGAGGGTAATAGCCCCCCTTCAGATCCCCCTGAGCCTCAGAGTCCCCCTGAGTCGAGGTGAGATACTGTGGAGAGGGCAGGTTTCATCCCTGTTCTCCCCCCCCCCCCCGTTCTGACCCATTACGTATCCCTGCCCTCTATTGGCCCCCCACCCCACCTCTACTTGGCCTAGTCTGGAAAGCGGCCTAGTCTGCAAAGCCGAGGTGAGATATTGTGGAGAGGGCAGGTTTCATCCCTGTGTCTCCCCCCCCCACCCTGTTCTGACCTATTACGTATCCCTGCCTTCTATTCATTGGACCTTGTTGCTGGAAAAGGCCTGTTTTCAGCTGAAACAAAATAAAAATATTCCTTCCAGCAGCACCTTAAAGACCAACTAAGGTGCTGCTGGAAGGAATTTTTTTATTTTGTTTTGACTACGTCAGATGTTGTGGCTAATCCCTTTGACTGGCCCCATGTGTCCCGATCCATGATCTATTCTGTTTGTGTGTCCCCCCTCTCCGTGACCGGCGTATCTCATGACGTTTTGAAGGATTTTATTTATTTTTGTCTTGTGGTTATTTGGTGGGTTTTTTTGGGGGGGGTAGTGTTGCTAAATTGTAAAGTAAATACCCCTTGCCGTGCAGGGGCCTACATAAATCAAAGGCTGTGCTGCGTCCTGTGCCACCCCCCCCCCAAGGCAGGCCCCAACCTCCACTTGCCAATGTTGGTTTTTTTGGGGGGGGGTTGGTGGGTAGTGCTGCTAAATGGTAAAGTAAAAACCCCTTGTCGTGCCCCCAAGTACGTTGTTGTGGGTTATCTCCCCCCCCCCCGGGCCTAGCGGCGGCCTGGCAGCCTGACAGGGGCCTATATAAAAGAAAAGCCTAGTGGTGTGATAATGGCCGCTTTGGGGGTTTGATTTGCTTGGTTGATGATGATGTCATTTGGTTTGTGGGTGTGGCTTAGATTTCACAGGAAGGGAGGGGGTGGAGGAGGGTACTACGCCACTTGAGGACGCTGTTTGACTTGGTGGAAAAGCAGGTCTGCACCTGGGCAGGTGTGCGATTTGAGGGATTTTTGCCCCCAACAACGCTCTAGGAGTGGCCTGGATCGTTGTGTCAAAATTTCAGGACGATCGGTCAAGCGGTTACGGAGAAAAGTGTCGAACGGAATTTCACAATTTTTACATTTTTATATATATAGATAGACCCTGTAATGTTTGAAAATCAGTAAATATTATTTGGAGAGAAAAAAGAAGAACAATCCCAACAAAGCAAGTGAATAAATTCCTAAAGAACATGGTTCGGTATGAATAAAATAATATTAACTCATTGTTTTTGATTTGTCAGAGGGTTGTCGTGGCTACTCTAGAGTAACTCCGCTTGAGTCCTGTTTGTCTTTAAAGACTTTTATTGTGCATAGTATTTACAGTGCAGGGACAGCTTAAAACATGACCTCTCAGTCCGAACCAGAATCCGGCAATGGCGTACATCTGTTCCTACGTCAGCAAAGTAGTCGGGGCACCCCAAAACGCCTCCCCCTTGACCTGCGTCGTGGTGCTCTCCTCAACTCTTGTGCCGGAAGGAGTGATGCCCTCTCAGCCTCCTCCTGGCCAAAGTGGTGCAATGGCTCTCCAGCATCCTGGAGCCCTTGCCTGCATCTCTCCTCCCCTGAGCTTTCCCATCGTGCCGCACGCTGGCTGCTCTCTCCCTCCGAGTCTCTCCCTTCCCCCCCTGGCTGCTTCAGACCCACTGCTGCTCCCTGTGCTTGGCAAGGTGGATGTTAGGATGATGGGGGCTGGCTACCTGTAGGGAGTCACCCTTACATGATTAAATATTATCAAGCCTATTAAAGTGTGTAAGGCTTACTTTACACAGACATATGATAAGCCTAACACAAACTTGGATGCTTTGTATTTGTTAAAGCTGGGTCAAACAAAGCAATGTAACACAGCCTGTCTTAACAGTCTATGGTATGCTGTTCAATATTTTTGGTTTGAATGCTGGAAATGAATGTAATTTATATAATTTATAGATGGAGAAAAGTCCTCAGGAAATTCTGTTTTCTTTAAATACAAAATTCCTGCCATGGAGAACATTAGCAAGAGCTGGGTTTCAAGTCAGTGAGACCACATCAGTTTTAAGTACTTTATAAAATACTCCAAGGTACTCTTTTCTGATACCAAAACATTGACATAGTTAATGCTGTGTTTCAGGATATTGTTTTCTTGTATGTTACATTTTGTATTGGAAAAAAATGAACAGTTCCGCAAAAGCAGTAGGAAGTCGGGTCACAGTATGGAGCCCTTGTTTTCCTCTCTCCTTTACCCAAGGTTCCTCCCTTCAAATTTATGAAAGAAAACATTTCTTTCTGTGAAAGGTTTTTGTACACCAGCATCTGGAAGTGTTTATTTCAGTGGTGTGTAATCTATCTGTGGATTTAGTTAGCACCAGACCCCCTTTTGTGTATTCCTGACTTACATTTTTTATAAATGATCTTGTTGAATTTGTGCCAGTGCGCACATGGCTTGGCTGATTGCTGAATATATCCTTTACCTGCCAGTCACCTTTGATTTATATTCCTTCCCCTCTGCTTTTGCGTTCCAAAACTGGTGCCATTGAACTGTCCCCTAAATCATCTTATTGGATAAATTACTCCAAGATGGAGATGGTACTTTTTTGGCTGCCTGTGAATAAAGATACATTCCTACTGTTGGTCCTCACCAGCGCAGTGCTGAACCACTTAGGAAGCTGTTCTATTGAATGAAAAGAATCAAGATATTTGCTGCTTTATTTCAAACACAATACTAAATCCAAGAACAAAAATATGCAGAAATGAATGTTGAGAAATGGTTTTAAGATACTAGTTTGGAATTTATAGGCATTTTTCTTTCGTAGTAGATTATTCATTTCTTAAAGGGGCTCATTACTTTTAAAAGATGTTGAGCTACAGAATTATACGCTGAAAAGCAGTGCAAGTGAATTAAGATTGGTGTGAAGAACTGATTTTAAAACAGATTTACAGCACCATCATCTACATGCTTACTCAGAAGTAAGCCCTATTGACCAGCATGGCCTATGGTCAAAGATGATGGAAGCTGTTGTTCAACAACATCTGGGAAACTGGAGGTTACTCTCTCATGTGTTAAAATGAATGTTCTGATTCAAAGAGCTGACTAAACAATATTTGGAGTTTGACTCCGGAGTTTCTGGGTTCATGTCTGCCTTCACTTCATAATCTTTTTCTTACCATCAGTTTGGTTGTAATTCCACAAGGGCACTCTGCATATTCTCAAAAATGCAGACTCTAGAATTGAGCATTAGAATTGAAAACTGGCTCTTGATTGCTTCCTGCCACAAAGGAAGCCCTGGTTTTATAAAATAGCCTTCATTTCAATAGTTTATATACTGCTTAATTACAGTTGTTTCCAAGCAGTAGTATAAGTCAATACAATGGAAATAAAACTGAGATAAAACTATAAAATCAGAATTCATTTAAAATGCTTGTAGTAACAGGTGGATGATAACAAGTGGTATGTTACAATGGCTGTGAAGGCGGATGATGGCTGCAGCAGATAAGAATCTACCGGTCATTGTGATATTCATGCCATTGGTATAGAGCCAAGACTGTGCGTTGGTCAGCGTGCACTGATCTACACACATAAAACAAATTCATGCACAGGCATCTTCTGAAAACCCATCCCAAACCCAAACCCCCAAAGTCCCATGGCGATCGGCAAATGGTAACGGAGGAAGGACCATGCAATCTGGAAGCCCCTAGTCATGAACCGGCACATGTGCGGTGGATACAGATTCTGTTGTTCATACTCAAGGAATGAGGCAGTTGAGCAGCTCAGCAGCTGTATCCATGACTGAGCAGCCCCTTTTAGGATCCACTCTGCTCACCCCGAGAAGGGGGAGGGGCTAGAAAAGGTTCCCTAAACATAGTCTGCCTCCCTTTTTCCTTGACTGGATTACTGCGCCCAGTGGGTCACCACCCGGTGGTCATAAAGGACAATTGAACTTTGAAACATGGAATATATGGGCTATGTTGGATAACACAGATAAGGAGCATCCTGAACGCAGAACTGCCATCATTGCAAGAGAGCTGCGACGTTTTAACATCGATATTGCAGCGCTTCAAGATACACAAAGAGCAGGAGAGGAAATACTGAAGGAAGAAAAAGGAGGCTACACATTCTTCTGGAAAGGTCTACCTGAGCAAGAACGTCAAATACATGGAGTAGACTTTGCTATCAAAAATGATCTTGTGAAGCTCTTGTCAGAAGTCCCTACCAGCATTAATGATTGACTTTCAACCCTTCAAATAAAACTCGGCAAAAACCAACAGGCTACTATTCTAAGCGCTTATGCACCAACACTGAATGCTGATGAAGACATTAAATAAAAATTTTACTCTCAGCTGGATACCGTCCTATCAGAGACGCCTCCTGGGTGATTTTAATGCAAGAGTTGGGTGAGATTCCGATCTGTGGCCTGGGACTATTGGGAAAGAAGGAATTGGCAATAGCAACCAGAACGGAATCTTACTTTTTGATGCAGGCGCATAGCAAGGGAGGGGCGAAGGGGGCGGGTCGCCCCTAGCTCCACTCTGGCGGGGGCAGTGCCCCCGGTCTTTGGCCCGCCCCTCGCCTCCTCCACCTGAGCTGTAAGAAGCATAGCGAGCTACGGAGTGCATTCCGGGGGTGTGGTGCACCGCCGCCTGGCAACCCGCTCCGTAGCGCGCTCTGAAGCAGAGCACCAGCCGAGCGCGGTGGCCAAGCGCCGCCCGGCAACCCGCTACGTAGCCAATCTGAAGCAGAGCGCCGGCCAAGCATACTGGCCACGTGCCGCCGGCCGAGCGCGCTGGCCAAGCAGAGCAGCAACACCAACCCAGACAGACAGGCTCGTCCTGGCGTGCGCATCATGATGTTGTGACGCATGCACGCTGCGGAGCAATGCCCCGCCCCAGGGGGTGCCACCCCGGGCAGCCAAGTTCACCACTGTTTTGACAATATATGCAGCGCACAACCTTTTTATTACGAACACTCTTTCGACAAAAAATTTTTAAAAAACATCTTGGAGGCACCCTCGGTCAAACCACTGGCACTGGCAGAGGAAGAGGAGTGGGGGGGAGCGCACCACCCCCGGCATCGCAATCCCAGTGGGGCCATGCCCCCCCCAGATATCGTGCCACCCCCCCAGGACACACATCATGCCCCTGAGGGCAGCACGCCACGCTCCAGGATGTGCGCTAGCCCCACCCCTGCCTGCTGCCTGTCCCCCCCCCCCCCGGTGCCGGAGCATGAAGCTCCACCACTGACCCCTGGCATCGCTTAGACTGTGTAAGTGAGCTGAAGATTGCTGTTATGTGCTCCTTACCAGAGTTATGACGAGTGCCAATGATTGCTGGACAGATCAGCGATTAATACGCTCCACAATGGCTATCAGGATTATACCTCAATGCAGGGTTCAAGGAAGGAAACCAAGGCGCAAAATGAACACTCAAGCCCTTCAAGATCCTATTAAGCGGGGTTGCTTCCAAACGACTCTTAAGGACCATATGCTTTCAGAATTCCCTGACATTGAACACTGGACCAAGCTAAAAACATCCATTATTGCAGCCTGTGAACAAACTATTGGATAGCAAACCAAGAAACACCAGGACTGTTTTGATGACAGTGAGAATGACAGTGAGATTGAATACATTATTGACAAGAAAAGGAAGGCCTTTCAGATCTGGCAAAGAAATAGAAACTGCGCCACTAAGAAAAAAACTTATGCCAACGCTAAGGCTGAGGTTCAAAGAAGAACCAAAGAACTAAAGAACACCTGGCGGATTTTTTTTTTAAAAAAAAGGGTCAAAAGATCCTGCACTTAGCTGATGCTCATGATGCACACATGTTATTGAAATTCACAAAGACCATCTATGGGTCAATAAATAATGGCATATGCCCCCTACGCTCAACAGACGGTACGGCACTTCTAAAAGATAAAGAAGCTAACATCTCCTTAACATTCATGTGGCTGCCCCCCTGCCCGTGCCGTTTGGGGATGCCTGCTCTAGAGGACTTCAGGGGAAGCTTGAGCAAATCTGCCTGAGAAAGAGCAGACCTCTGTCCCCAACAGAGGAGTGGCAGCTGAAGAACTCTCTGCAACTTGTAGTCCTCTCATAAGTCCCTGACCAAAGGAAGAACTTGGTGTCTTCACCTGTGGGTCTTACTGTGTTGGAGTTAGGAAAAGGTGAACTGGCATATGAGTTTTTGTTTAGTTAAGGATAAACTGTTTCCATAAAATGCAAGAAACTATTAAAACGTATTAGTAGCTTCTAATCTTATATATATTCTCTCTCTCTCTCTCTCTCTCTCTGTGTGTGTGTGTTTGTGTGTAAAATTTGTAAACAAGATATTATATTATATTAAGAAATATATTTGTGTTAACTTTCAATAATTCTCCATCTCATCACCCGCTGTTCATATTGATGTTTATGTACCAAAGAGTTTAAACTTAGTAAAGTTTCATGGCGGCTGCAGGATTATAAAAGGATTTAAGAACCACGTTTATTCCACAGATTTGTGGCAATAATTCACATCTGGTCTCAGCATGGAGACAACCGGTGTTTTTCCCAATGCCTGATAGTTGTTGTGATTCTTTCGTTCTGTTGTCTTACCTGGGGAAAAAATGCATTTGTGTTTGTTTCTGTGTTATATAAGCAGTTGTCACAGTTTTTAACCCCATCCTTCAGCTCAGAGAAGTGCTGATGCACATTTTTGTGGCTTTCCCCCTTTTATATTGCTGTACAGCTGTGAAAATATTTGCTTGAGATGACTATTAAATATACTGAAAATATTTGGAGTATAAATAGCTGCAGTGATTGCCTATATTAAAATGCAGAGAATTGAATAAAAATAGATAATATTTATGGAAAAAATAAACTGGGTTTGAAGATTTACACCCTTATAATTATAGTGCCTGCATCCATGGTGAGTTTGTCGTATGTGTGCTGTAATCATACCCACTGAAAAGCCACTGTTGACACAGTGCACAGTTTGTATCCTGCTGTTTGTATTTTGTGAACAAAACAAATTGAGTTAATTTAAACGAGGAGAAGGTAAAATCAAGTTTTGAATGTTATTGTCCCATTTCCAAATATTACAACTGAGTTGTAGTTGCCCAGTAATTACCAAATATTGGCAGAATGGAAAACTAAAATAAAAAGAGCCCACGAAACTTAATATGAATTTTAACTTTACTTTGTTATAAAATGTTGCAAAACATGTTCTTTTATTACCTCTTTTTAATAATAATAATAATAATAATAATAATAATAATAATACACCAACAGAGCTTCCTATGCTGCTTCCTTGTTTTCTATATATTTATCCCCCATGGCTATGTTAAAAGTAATAAATACATAATATTCTTCAAAATCAGGTCATAAATGGGTAATTTGGAAAACTAATATATTTTATTATTAAGCAGCTATGGAATTATGTGTATTAAATATGCAGCTGTGGGAATGTCTGGGTCCAATGTAATGGAAGCATTTGCAGTATCAAATTTGTTCATGTCTCATCCATCCCCATATTCCCACAGGCACATATAAAGATAAACATTATCCATGTATGTAGTTGTTTGTTTGTTTGTTTGTTTGTTTGTTTTCTATACTGTCCTTCATTTGAAGATCACAAGGCAGTTTACAATATAAAAACACAAATATATGTGCCTCTGAGGGTCAAACCACTGGAGAATCACAGAGCCTGCTGTGGTTGCAGAGATTGGAAACTTTTTGCTGCGTTAGCAGCACCTAAGGGACCTCCCCAGGACGCAAGCATACAAGGCGCCATCCAACCATCTTAGGGACTCCACACCAGATTTGTGTAGGGTTTACTCCTTAGCCTTTTCTTCTCCCAAAGATGTTCTGCAAGGCAGTGGGTGCATATTTTCCCTCAGGGTTTAGTCCCAAAGCATTTCTCACAAATGAATATAGCCATAAGGCAGCAGAGGTTTAGGATCATTGTCTTCCTTCTCATAAATGGACTACCTTCCCAGGTTGATGACTCCCATCTCCCTCTTATTCCCCTCTACAACACATGCAGAACCTTGACCACTGAACCTTGGTCTCATCCACTCAATCTGCTGGAACCTGTCTTCATACGCAGGGGAAGTCCCTAACTCACTGAGAGTTTGAGACCCATCAGCTACCCACATCTGGTTTAGCCAGGCAATCGAAGCCATTTTCCAGGATGTAGCCGCTGTAGCTTCTAGGAGCCACAAGTGGGAGCTGAGTGCAGGGTGGGGACCAAAGGTGAACAAACTACCCCCGAAGGAGCACAACATTGTCCCCCACCAGAAGTATGCCTCGGTTTGAGTATTTTCAGTTTAAGTACTCCACGGACCTGTCTGGAACGGATAAATCACTTTCCATTACTTTCAATGGGAAAGTTCGCTTCAGGTTAAGTATGCTTCAGGTTAAGTACAGACTTCCGGAACCAATTGTGTTTGTAAACCGAGGTACCACTGTACATCCCAGAGATAACATACAAGTCAGGAGTTGTGTTTGTTCTGAAATGTCATGTGCATTTTATATTACAATTCTTTGCACATAAAACAGTTTCAAGACCTTGATGATCAAGGACTACTAGAGAGGTTTAAAAAACAACAACCCAAAAGCAATCTTGTAAATGTTTGTGTATCTGGGAAAGGACAGTTTTGCGCAAAAATATTTTGAAAGGTTATGAAGTGTTTTTCCATGGAGGGGTTTCATAGATCCTACACTGGTGCTCATAAGTTCTGTTGCTCCTTTATCCTGTGATAAGGTATCTTATGACTCATTCCTTATTGAGGCTGATTTCTTAAAATAACTTTTGAGCTAGAATGTTCATAACAAACATTTACGCAGAGGAACGTGGTGAATAGTCACCCACACACCGTCAACTTCAAGGTTACTTTCTAGATATGTTCTCATGATGAATAATTTGGAATGCCGTTTCATAATATTTTCCTCTTTCTGATTCTCTCTAGCCCAAACCTGTATTCCCTCCCACCCATGCACAATTGGATTTACTTATTGTGGCCTTAACATTGAGGATAATATTTAAACTTTTAGCTAAACTTCTTACAGCACATAGGAACTCTCTCTATCCATCCTTTATAGTGTTGAAACTGCCACCCTGGCTCCCAATACTTAGTTCAAGCTCCAGCTTTTTACTGATGAAGGCAGAAGTCAAAATGCTCACCTAATTAAATTTTAGCTTAGTTCTGGTTTTTTAAATTTTTGTTCCCACATGTTCTATCCTACCAACATTATGTCATTACTATGACCAAGGAAGTGAGCCCTGGGATGGGGCTATGCAGATCAGGGGTCGGCAACGTTTACCTTACCTGGGTCGGATCACTCCAGCGGAGATCCCTCTGTGGGCCAGAATGCACGGGCAAGCATCTGCACACATGCAATTTTTGGCATCTCTTTTTTTTTTAAAGACATTTTATAAAAATTTCCAATTAAACACATTTAAACAATAACAAAACAAACAACAACAAACACAACATCATATAAACATAATAAGCACAATTTTTTTCTTCTAATCATCTTATCAATTATTACAATTTTCTTTGCTCTGACAAGCTTTGACTTCCCTCCCTCCCTCCCTCCAGTCGGTTTTTTTGTCAATTCCTGTTTGCAGTTTCTTTATTCCTTCTATCTAAAGTCAATTCGTAGGATTTATTTCAGTCCTGCAAGTGTTTTCAAACTTCTACAGTTCTTCTCCATATAGTTGACAAATTTACTCCAGTCCTTTTGGAACTTTGACTCTCCCTGGTTTCGGATCCTGCTAGTCAGTCTTTCTAGTTCCGCATAGTCCATCATTTTTGTCTGCCACTCTTCAATCGTCGGTAACTCCTGGGTTTTCCATTTTTGGGCTAACAAAGTCCTAGCCGCGGTTGTCGCATATAAAAATAGTACTTGATCTCCTTTTACAATCTCCTGTCCTATAAGTCCCAATAAAAAGGCCTCCAGTTTTTTGGGGAAAGTATATTTAAAAATCTTTTTCAATTCATTGTATATCATTTCCCAAAATCTTTTAACTTTTTCGCATGTCCACCACATATGGTAAAATTCACCACCCTTCTCTTTACATTTCCAGCATATTTTAGTACTCATCCTCTACATCTTGGCTAATTTTACTGGTGTTAAATACCATCGCAATTTTTGGCATCTCTGCATGTGCAGACATGATTTCTGGCGCCGTGGAAGTGAGTCCCCACACCATGCTGCACCGGTTTAGTGCAGCGTGCAGGGACTTGCCGAGCAGGTGGCTCATGGGCCTGTTAAACGACCCCCATGGGCCACTGCATCCCCTGATGCAGATAGAAACAAGTTTGGTCCTTAATGGATGGTGCCCTGAGGGGCGGAACCAGTGGCCTCACCCCTGCTGGTGTCACAACGAGCATGTTGCTAGCAAAGACATTGCCCTGGATACCCCAAATGAAATTTTAAGTATTTCAAACTTTTTACTCAAAACAAAATAAAAAAATCCTTCCAGTAGCACCTTAGAGACCAACTAAGTCTGTCATTGGTATGAGCTTTCATGTGCATGCACACTTCAGATACACTTCTGAAGAAATGTGCATCTGAAGAAGTGTGCATGCAGATCAGAAGTGTGCATGCACACGAAAGCTCATACCAATGACAAACTTAGTTGGTCTCTAAGGTGCTACTGGAAGGAATTTTTTTATTTTGTTTCGACTATGGCAGACAACACGGCTACCTATCTGTAACTAAAACTTTTTTGAAGTTTTCTGAAGTGTGCATGCACACGAAAGCTCATACCAAAATAAAAACTTAGTTGGTCTTTAAGGTGCTACTGAAGGAATTTTTTTATTAAAACTTTTTACTGATCATATAGTATGGAATAATGTTTAAGTATATATTGTTATTTTTAGTGGAAGAATGGGAATGATAATCAAGTAGTAGTAGTAGTAGTAGTAATAGCTATTGTTGTTACAGTAGTAAATCGATATTTTGAACCTGGTAGAAAACAGTTGCTACATAAAATTCAGAACTCCATAACACTGCCTGCAGTGCAGTGTACATATTGTACCTGTAATTTCCCCAGCCTACTTTCATGGAAAGAACAGATGCTTGATAGGAAAGGGTGTGTGTGTGTGTGTTTCTTGCATTCTTTTGCTAACTATTTGTCCTGGGTTAATGTGACATTTCTACCCATCTTATGATCTTTGCAGTCTTCCAATAACTGGTCTGATACATAGTTGGAAAGTATTCAGCCCCTTTGCAATATTTTTGTGTTGTTGAGTGTGTAGACATTGTTCGTGGTCTAGTAGTACAGAAGTGCTGGAATGTAATCACATGACTGCTTGCTTGTGTGGAGTTAACTTAAAAGTTTACAAAGTGGCAGCTCTGACTAAATGAAGAGGCTGTTGTCTAGTCTCTGGCCATGAGATGAGTGTTATTATATTATGGTGCAACAACCACAGGAGTCAGGTGACTTTGGAGGAGCATGAAAATACTGAGGTTACTGTGTGTGGTCTTCTCTCTGCATAGAAAATGCTGGTGTGCTTCCTTTCTAAGAGGTCACTGCATGGCCCCAGAAGAATTCAGAACCTTCAATAAATATGAGATCTTGGGCTGTCTGTGTGCACCTTGTGTGTATTTGTATTTTAAACAGCATAGAAATAAATCATATTGGTGTCCATTCAGAAGCCTAAAAGTCAAGCTTCGTGTAAAATCTAAAATCTACTGATGTATATACAGGCCTGTCCCTCATTTACACAGGGGTTCTGCTCCAGACCCCCGTGTGCATAAAGTGGGGGGCACCTTCTCAAAACCTCTAAATGCCCCCTTTTTTCCTGCTGTCAAGTTCTCTCTCGCCTACTGTCTCTCCACACAACTAGAGCTCTGGGACCAGATGGAGACTGGAGGACATTGCACTTGAGAAGAGCGCACATTGCAGGGAGGGGATGCCTGAATAAAGTAATGTTCTGTTGTTTGACTAGTCACCTCAAATAGAGAATGAATGTCATCAAACACTCAATTCATTGTAATGGCACAATTGTGCGGGCTGGGGGTACAGGGAGAAGGCAAGTTATTGCGCTTTTCTGTACGGGGCCATGCCTTAATAAGAGCGCCTTTTTAGTTGGCATGGGGCTTAAAAGTAGTTATGATGATAAATGCTCTACATTTCTGCTTGCTTTTCATTGAGGACAAAAAAACCATTTTTACTAAATAAAACTGATTTTCTGCCCTGATTCCTGAGAGACCCGTTGGCATTCCTGATCAACACATTTATCAGAATATGTTCATTTATTTCAAGGTCCTTCTATGGGTCTCTTAGGCACTAACTACTTAATACACATTTTCACCATTCAAGAGTGTAATGGCTACACTACAAAGAATTTCTGCATATTTCAGTAGGCAGGATATATAGTAAACAGTAAGTCTTCTGACTGAAAACCCTTCCAACGCAGATGAAGTTTGGACATAATTTATTCCAATTGCTCGAGCTTTCCATCTGAACATTTATAGAGACAGGGTGTGTGGGGAACCTATTGAATGTGGAGATGTGCAAATAATTAAAAGTGCTACTCTGAAAAACCAGCCCTATTTCTTCTTGTAATCATTATTGTTCTGTAGTGTAGGATATCTTTCCTGCCCAATATTTCATGGATATTTTTCCTCAGAGGGTCACAGTATCACCATCACCCATTTTTGGTGCGAAACAATTAAAAAAATCTGATTCTGTGGTTTGCTCTCTTGGAAACCAGTTGTGCTAAATTAATGTGGAATATTTTCACATCTACTGCCAGGTCTTTTTTTTTTTTTAGGCTGCAGTAGGTTAAAGTTAGAGCTGTGCAAACTTTGAAATGCCAACATCCAAATTAAGCCTGGCAAAGTCCCAGAAAAGTTAGGAGTTGGCAAATTTAAATCATTTTCAACTCCAGACTATTTTTTCCACCTTAGCTTTATGTCATCACATGGAAGTTAGAAACCCAAAAAACCTGATAGTGACATTTCCAACTATTCCTGCCTCCTGGTTTAGTTGAGAAAATTCTCTTTTGTTTGAAGGTTTTTAGCGATTTCCTGGTTGTGATACTGCATGAGCCCTTTTCAGATGTTCAGAGCATGTGTGAATGTGCTTGAGCAGGATGTGTGGGATCAGAGCAGCAGCCCTACCTTCTGACGTATGTGAGTTCACTAGACTGTCCACTCTCACATGTAGGCTTTGGCAGCAAACCTCCAAAAAGTTGTTTGCCCAGACAAGCTTACTTGTGTATGTTATGCATGTAAGGATAGTGCAGGAAGTCTGGTGCAAACTGCCACCTGATGGTGCCATGCAAGCCTCGGGGGGGGGGGCACATTCCACAAATGGAGAGCCAGTGTGGTGTAGTGGTTAAAAGCAGTGGACTCGTAACCTGGTGAACTGGGTTTGATTCCCAGCTCCTCCACATGCAGCTGCTGGGTGACCTTGGGATAGTCACACTTCTCTGAAGTCTCTCAACCTCACTCACCTCACAGAGGGTTTGTTGTGGGGGAGGAAGGGAAAAGGAGATTGTTAGCCACTTTGAGACTCCTTAAGGGGAATGAAAGGCAGGATATCAAATCCAAACTCTATTGCAGAAAAGGCCCATTCTCATGTTGCCACCTCCGGACCTCTCATGGACCCTCTTTTTATTTTATTCTGTATCCTATATTCAAGATGGTGGTATGATTTAAATGACTTTAAGATGCAGAACCGCAGAGAGAGAGAGAGAGAGACAGAGACAGAGACAGAGAGAGAGAATCAGGATTGGGGAACATTTTTGTTTGTTTTTTTGCTTCAACTTATTAGGAATGTAAGGGACCCAGGTGGCGCTGTGGTTAAACCACTGAGCCTAGGGCTTGCTGATCAGAAGGTCGGCGGTCCGAATCCCTGTGACGGGGTGAGCTCCCGTTGCTCAGTCCCAGCTCCTGCCAACCTAGCAGTTCGAAAGCACATCAAAATGCAAGTAGATAAATAGGAACCGCTATAGCGGGAAGGTAAACGGCGTTTCCATGTGCTGCTCTGGTTTGCCAGAAGCGGCTTTGTCATGCTGGCCACATGACTTGGAGGCTATATGCCGGCTCCCTCGGCCAATAATGCTACATCACTGCTCTAGAACATAAGATCTAGTATTAACAACATCATTCAGTGTTGCTTTTCACATGTCAAATAAAAATGCCACCAATATGCCACCAATATTCCCATAATGAGAAAGTTTAATCTTCTATATAACATTCCTTGCATTTTAGATTGATTGCAATTCCCCCCCACTTTGGGATTAAAGTAGCAAATTCAACATCAGATGAAACATTATATTGAATCCTTTCCCAACTGAAGCTGAAAATAAATTCAATAAGATGACTGTTATTTCCTTTTGGATTAGATCCTCTCACCAAAGGCATCCTGAGCATCAAGCGTCCTATTACTGCGCTTGGATGAATAATGGTTTGGCAGTGCTGCTTAGGGGTTTGCTTGCTGGTTACAGCACTATCCTTGTGGGTAGAACACCCGTGTTCAACAGCGAAGGAAGATGATTGAATGTCGAGAAGGATTAGGTGCCTTGCACAAAAGCAAACAAAACAGGCCTTTGCAGATTTGCATCCTGGTGCAATTGAGGAAAAGGATAGTTGCAATTAAAATATTTTTCTATTGAGCTGAAATGGCTTTTTCCTACAGCTATTGATATGAAAAGTTGCTGGTAGATCGTCCTTATCTTATAGCGGAATTTTATCAGCTTGCATAAAGGTAAAGGGTAAAGGGACCCCTGGCCATTAGGTCCAGTCGTGACCGACTCTGGGGTTGCGGCACTCATCTCGCTCTATAGGCCGATGGAGCTGGCGTACAGTATCAATTTGCATACTTAGCTGTTAAATTAACTAGGTCATCACCTTGGCCTTTAAATAACCACAGCAAAAATTAAGGAAAGCAGTGCTGTGCACTGACAGTCCTAGCAACGGTTTATTTCACTGTACCATACATCCAGCATTACCCACCCCCACTCAGAGCCGTTATTTTCTAAATGTAATTTATAATGACTTTCATTTTCATCAGTGTTTGTTGCTTCCCTGCTGCTTGTTTGCTGAAATTAGGCTGACATGTTCTCCATTGAATGGCCAGAGCTAAAGCCACCCTCTCTCTGTCTCTGAAATACAATTAAATTTGAAATGATATAGTACAAGAAGTTAGATGTTGAAAACAGAGGTGAAAAAAACAGAACATCATGAAATGTCAAGCCACATTTTTGCAGGACTCTTTTTACTATATTTCCATAAATACTGAGGGAATTATGTTGCATATACTTGAAACTGTTTATTTTCATATTTGGCTTGATTTTCTAGCATTGAGAAAACCATGTCTAATGATCTTGAGCATTCTTGAAGAAAAAACCCCTTATATTTTACATAATGGTTTGCATGTGTGAGTTCCCTCTGGCAGGAACACTATAATTAGCTTGTCGTCTTCCTGAGAGGAGACTATCTGTCTTAAAGATACAGTGGTTAGTCTTGCCTGCTGGAATATTGCGATTCTATTTAAAAGCCCAGAGAGCAAGAAAAGTATCTTTTTTCACTTATTGGTTGCTTTACATTGTGACTTTGTCTTTGTTTTTTAACTTAATCCTTTTTTACATTCATCTTTATTCTCTTTCTGTTTCTGTGGCTTTCACAGAGCCAAAAAACAACTGAGTACTAACAGTTTTCTTCCTTTCTCATTCAGAAAACCAGGGCAAAAAGATCTTGGTTTCTTGAGATTAATAACGTAGCTTCATCTGAACTTGCAACTGTTTGAGCAGGCTTTCAGAAATACAAAGTATAATAAAAAGGTTCTACATAAGTCATAAAGTAGCAGATACATCTAAGACTCGCTTTCCTAGGGGACTGTCCATACACTTTCCGAGAGTAAAAATGTGGAACATAATTTACTTGCATGCCTTTTGATGTAGCTATTAATAGACAATAATCTATGAAGGTGATGGCTAACAAAGTTGTATGTTTCAGTCTTTTGTTACGAGAGGAAAATAAATTTGGCAGAAGTGCTTTCCTTCTTTTGGGAAGTCATATGTACTCTTGATGAAGACTAGTGGGGAAGTAAAAAGAATTAAGCCACTACCGTGCCAGAAGATATAATTCATTTAGCACTGGCATGGTTATCACCAAGTCTTGCTACTTGGAATGATCAAATCCTTTCTGATTCTGTAAGCACTATGGCATGAGGGACTATAGAACACCAATCCTGGCTCAATTGCACTGGCTACCAATTAGTTTCTGGGTTCAATTAAAAGAGCTGGTTTTGACCAATAAAGCCTTAAACAGCTCGGGACCATAGTACCTCAGTAATTGCCTCTCCCCGCATGAACCAACTCAGGCCCTGCAATCCCATTCTGTGGCCCTTCTCCACATGTCCCGTCCACAGGAGGTCAGGAGGGTCGCAACCCAAGAATAGGCCTTTTCAGTGGTGGCTCCCACTTGTTGAATGCTCTCCCTAGAGAGGCTCACCTGGTCTAATGCAGGCACCCCCAAACTGCGGCCCTCCAGATGTTTTGGCCTACAACTCCCATGATCCCTAGCTAAGAGGACCAGTGGTCAGGGAAGATGGGAATTGTAGTCCAAAACATCTGGAGGGCTGAAGTTTGGGGATGCCTGGTCTAATGTTAGGAACCAGGCAAAAACATTCCTTTTGGCCCTTAGTTTGGAAGGCTTTTGCAGGGACCCAGGTGGCGCTGTGGGTTAAACCACTGAGCCTAGGGCTTGCTGATCAGAAGGTCGGCAGTTCGAATCCCTGTGGCGGGGTGAGCTCCCGTTGCTTGGTCCCAGCTCCTGCCAACCTAGCAGTTCGAAAGCTCGTCAAAATGCAAGTAGATAAATAGGAACCGCTACAGCGGGAAGGTAAACAGCGTTTCCATGTGCTGCTCTGGTTTGCCAGAAGCGGCTTTGTCATGCTGGCCACATAGCCTGGAAGCTGTACGCCGGCTCCCTCGGCCAATAATGCAAGATGAGCGCGCAACCCCAGAGTCGGTCATGACTGGACCTAATGGTAAGGGGTCCCTTTACCTTTACCTTGGAAGGCTTTTAAGTATTCATGGCCTCTTTTAGTGGGTCAGGATCTGCTAGAACTCTCTTTTATTTGTGTAGATGTGTTTTGTGAGTTTATTCATTGTAATTGGTTTTAGAATTTCTAATGAGTTTGTAAGCCACTTTGAATAATTTTTATAAGTAAAGCAATTAATAAAGAATATCATTGTTGGAATCTTGAGAGACAATGGGGTGTGTTTCCGGGGGTGAGGTCAAACTGCTGGAGAATCACAGCACCCGCTGTGGCTGCAGAGGCTAGTAACTCGCATTATTTTTGTTGTGTTAGCAACACCAAAGTGCACTGTCTGGGGTGGAAGCCTGGGCAGTGAGGCGGGGATTCTGGGCTGCCCAGACAATGAGACCACAACATAATATTCACCACTGCAGCAGCAGCAGCAGCAGCAATAATAGAAACACAAATTCTTCCCTGAAAACAGTCAGTTTTTACATAGTCTAAATTGTAAGGAAGTGGTTTTAGGATGGAACATTGTACAACTGTAGCTTTTAAATTATGGTGCTGGAGGAGACTCTTGAGAGTCCCATGGACTGCAAGAAGATCAAACCTATCCATTTTGAAGGAAATCAGCCCCGAGTGCTCACTGGAAGGACAGTTCCTGAAGCTGAGGCTCCAATACTTTGGCCACCTCATGAGAAGAGAAGAATCATTGGAAAAGACCCTGATGCTGGGAAAGATTGAGGGCACAAGGAGAAGGGGACGACAGAGGATGAGATGGTTGGACAGTGTTCTCGAAGCTACGAACATGAGTTTGACCAAACTGTGGGAGGCAGTGGAAGACAGGAGTGCCTGGCGTGCTCTGGTCCATGGGGTCATGAAGAGTCGGACACGACTAAACGACTAAACAACAACAAGCTTTCAGATGTGTTTCATGCGGAATATAGTATAATTTTTCTAAGAAGTTGAAGATGATGGTGTCCTTCATAATTTGTATAGTTCCTAAGAGAAGATAAAATCTGAGTTAGAAAATGTGAAATTCGGTAATCTTAAATATGATATTGATCTGTGAATAACGGAAACTTAATGAATGAATAAATGAATAATTTATTACGGTCGGAGACCAGCTTATAAAAACACATTTGGGGGAACAATCCCTGAGGACAAAACATACATATAAAACATTGAGCAACGGTAAAATTAAGGTGTATACATGCAATAAGCATCTAGATACTTAAAAACTTTAAGATAAGCAGTCGCAGAGAACTTACCCTGGGTCGCTCGCAGAACCAAGTTTAGGGATTTTCTAATGAACTAGTTTGGATCAGGGGAAGGTCTATGCCTGCGGATCTGAACACAGAATCTGGCGACCATCTGGATCGTCTTCTGATCTTTGCCTAACAGGAGCAGGTCAAATTTTTGCTTTTCCAGGAGGTCACCTAGCCTCACCAGCATGGAATCAGTGTTCTCACTATGTGCCTCTTCTGAAAAACAGGTGCTCTGGGCTTCCTGTTTCCCCCAATGAACAGGTGCAGAGGCCTTGAGCGTATGGGACTTTTTTGTAGGATCCTTCCAGGACCAGCGAGGGCAGAGCCAAGCTTCTGGTGAGTGTAAAAGCCCTTCTTGCATTTTTGGCTAAGAGAAAGAAGAGGTAAGCTGCCGAAATGGCTATATCTCTCTGTTTCTCCAATTTTATACTCGGGGCATCTTGAGCAGTCCTGTTGTCTCTTGGTGTCTATGATTCTTTGTCTGACCGTGGCATTTGCTTGGCCCACTCCCAGACTGGAACTGGTCACAGAGGATCAATGGGGGCTATTTCTCGAGGGAGCAGATTCGATGTCAGCCATTTGTAGATTGATGTTAGGCAAATGAAAGCCTCTACTCTCATCATCCCCATTTCTAGTCTAAGCCATGTGTTTGAAACACACCTGGGGACTTGTAGGAGAGCTCTAAGAAATTTGGATTGAACGCGCTCCAGGGGGGAGAAGGTAGAGGAAGGCGGATCCAGAAAGGCTCCATAAAGTACCTGTGTCAGCATTTGAGGGCCACGGGGACAAAAAGCCCCCTTGGGCTCTAAAGCTGCAGTTTACGGTTTTTTTCTGCAGAGCTCACGATAGAATTTAAGTGAAGTTTGTTGGTTCCTGAGGCCTGTACCACCATTCCAAGATATTTATAATTTGTGACTTGTTCTAATTTGTGGCCTTGAAGTTCCCAGCTTCTAAGCTTAGGCTTTTCCCCAAAGGCTAGTATCTTGGTTTTTTAATAGTTGATTTTGAGACATTCAGTTTCACAGTATACAGCAAGCTTTATTAGTGCCCTTTTGAGTCCAATAGGGGTTCTAGATAGAATTACCGCATCATCGGCATATAACAGGACCAAAATATGTCGGTTTGTGAGTTTCAGTGGATGGAGTTCTAAGTCAGTTAGTGCGGCTACTAGGTTATTTAAATAAAATATAGTAGAGGGGCCAACAGGCTCCCTTGCCTGATTCCCTTGAAGGCTTTAATGGGGTCTGTTAGGTGTCCTAGGCGGCTACACCTGACTCTAAGGGCCGTGTTTGCGTGCAGTGCCTGAATTAGTAGCAGAAGCTGTCTATCTATTGTGGTACCCTGTAGTCTGTCCCAGAGTCTAGTTCTGGAAACTGTCAAAGGCTGCTTTTAGGTCTACGAAGGCAGAGTATAATGAGGCCTGCCCTCGTGATTTATACTTGTCTATGAGGTGTTGTAACGTTAGGCTATGATCTATCATGGACCTGCTGGGTCTGAAGCCCACTTGTTCTATTGCCAGAATATCTTCCTTCTCTAGCCATTCTGTAAACTTGTTTAAGAGGTGCTTTGCATAAAGTTTACTAGTCACACTTAGTAAGCTGATCGGCCTGTAATTCACTGGGTCCCTTCTGTTGCCCTTTTTATAGAATGGGTCCGTAAGTGACTGTGGAGGCCAATTCTGGATCCACACATCCTTCCACAGTAGGGACATTGGTTTCCAGGTGGGAGTTGATCACTGTGTGGATTTGCCAAGTGTGCCTTCCTCTTAGCACGTTTCTCCCTTGCGTCCTGAGATTGAGTGTCTTCAAAGCCCATGACACCTTTGGTAAAGGCTGTTCTCCAGTTGGAGCGCTTGCAGGCCAGTGTTTCCCAGTTGTCAGTGTTTATACTACACTTTTTAAGATTTGCCTTGAGCCAGTCTTTAAACCTCTTTTGTTGACCATCAGCATTACACTTTCCATTTTTAAGTTCGGAATAGAGTAGTTGCTTTGGAAGGCGATTATCAGGCATCCGCACAACATGACCAGTCCAACGAAGTTGATGTTGAAGAATCATTGCTTCAACACTGGTGAACATGCTTCTTCCAGTACACTGATATTAGTTCGCCTGTCTTCCCAAGTGATGTGTAAAAATTTTCGGAGACACGGTTGATGGAATCTTTCGAGGAGTTGGAGATGGCATTTATAAGTGGTCCATGTTTCACAAGCATATAGTAAGGTTGGTAGTACAATAGCTTTGTAAACAAGCATTTTGGTTTGATGTCCCGGTCCTCAAACACTCTGCACTTCAATCGGGAGAAAGCCGCACTCGCAGAGCTCAGGCGATGCTGAATTTCGGCATCAATCCCTTGTGGAAAGGCAACTGCCTAGGTAGGAGAAGTGATCAGCATTTTCCAACGTTACACCACTGAGTTGGATTTGTGGCACTGAAGAGGGGTTATTTTGTACTTGTTGGTGCAGCACTTTGGTTTTTGGGATGTTGAGTGATAGGCCAAGCTTTTCGTAAGCTTCTGCAAAGATATTTAGGATGGTTTGGAGGTCATCCTCTGAGCATGCTCACACTACGTTGTCATCAGCATACTGAAGCTCTATGACGGAAGTTACGGTAACCTTATTTTTTGCTTTCAGCCTGCTCAGATCTGTTCAATATATGATTTCTACTGCAGTGGGGAGTTTCCCTTCGACAAAGTGTATGATAATGGCAATGAAAATAATGAATAGAGTTGGGGCAATAACACAACCCTGTTTAACACCTGATCCCACTGTGAATGGTTCACTTTGAGAGCCATTGTTATCTGTGATTGTTGCTGTCATATTATAATGGAGGAGCCGAATGATGTTTACAAATTCATCTGGGCAGCCAATTTGCAGAAGGACAGTCCACAGGGCATTACGATTTACAGTGTCGAAAGCCTTAGTCAGGTCAATAAACACCATAAACAGGGGTTGGTTTTGCTCTCTGCATTTTTCTTGAAGCTGTCAAGCGGTGGTGTCCATTGTCCCCCTAGAAGGCCGAAAACCATTTTGGGATTCAGGAAGGATGGTCTTCTCACTTAGTGCACTGACTTTGTAAGACTCTAATACCAAAAGAGTAAAGAAAGAATCATAGAGGAGGCGAAGGGGGGAGGACTGAAGAACCCAATGCTCATCTTAGGCGCCAGGCCCTAGGGGCCCTGGGTGCTCAAGCACCCACAAAATTCCCAATGAGGGGGCTGGGCACCCACAAATTTTGGCAGTGGGCCTTGAGGAGCATGTGTGTCTGACATCAGCATGCCCAGTGCTGTTTGGAAGACCATTGTATGCAGCAAAAACAAATGTGTCATGTTTTGTCTTAGAATGTTTTAATAATGTCTGCTAGTATTATACACACATATATTCTGGAATTTATCTCAGTCCTAGGAACTTCTTGTCTTAATCATATTAATAACTATGTGAAGTTAAGTGTAATAGGAATTCTACACTGTCCGTAGTAGAACTGGTCATGTCTTTTAACATTCAGATAACATTTTTAGCAACTTTCTCCCAGGGTCTTGTAAATTATCTGGAAAAGTGTTGTTGTTTTCTGGCTCTTGAGCTCACCCTGGTTCTAAAAGATCACCTTAAATATAACATGTTCAGGTTCAAAATCCATGTCTACATACACATTCTCAAAAAAGACCCCCAATCTTTTTTTTGCCATTTCAGTTTGTTTAGGAGCACAGCTTGTAATTTATAAATTTTTATTTTTTTAAGATTTGGCTCTAAGGAAAAGGCTATGCTGAACATTTTCTTCCTTGCTAAGCTATGGAGAATTGGTGAATCCTAAGCTGTGCAATATTAGCAGAGGCTGCTGTCGTGACTAGTTATGCTATCTCTGGATACAGTCTACCATGTAAGAACAATGGAGAGTGGCAGAATGGTGTTTTGCTCTGGAAAGCATCTGCTGTTGGCATAGGATCTCCTCGTAAATAAATGACTGCTGTTTTCATAGTCACTTTAAAGTGTGTAATACAGGTCCAATGTATCAACTTGAGCTTGCAGAAATGTTGATTATCACCAGATTCTAGACATGGGCTACTCAAAGAAATGCCAAAATAATTGTTTCAGACAGACAGACTCTAATGCTTTGTACTGTGCAGGGGCAAAATTTAATGCAAGCAAAACTGGGAGAGTCTATGGCAGTTAAAACTTTTCCAAACAATCTCTTACCATTTTATTGTGAACCCTTCAGCTGCAGCCCTCTGAGAGTTTCTCAGATTGAAACCAGAAGTGCAACCTGAAAATTAATATCAATTACTGAAAACAAAATGCCACATCAGTAATGTTAAAAGTCTGTTTTAAAACCCACAAACCCAAGGTAATTCAGAGCTACTGTAGGGCTAAAAATATGAGCTTGACATTCAAGAGTTACCACAAACTGCTTTGCAATCAAAAGCCAACAAGCAAAAAGGGAGCTGCAGTTTGGCCGAGATCAGTGCTGTTGTAGTGGCGATGCTTTGTTCTTTGGTCCTGAAACACACCAAGACCTCATATTTCAGCTCACGACAGCAGGATTCGTAGAAGGGTTGAGAGTGACGTATGTTACAAAACATACATGAAATATGTGGTTTTCATTTGGTTCTGCAATATACTTCTTTAAATCCTTGTTCTTAGGATCCATCACATTCTGTTATTATATTAACAGAAGTGCTCATTTAGGAAATTAATGTATTTGACAGTATGTTGACTGCACTGTCTTGATGGTTTTTGCTTTATTGTGCTTCCTAGTATCAAGTGTGCAAAAAACATATGCTTACTGAGTTTGATGTTTTATTCTTGCATCCTATCACAGCTGATCACATTTCAGCACATGTACACCTTGCAGTGGTGAGGGGTGGGGTAAAAGTCTCTTTCCTCTATTCTGGGAGTAGAAATGACAAGACCATTTTGAATGTGGGCACATATGTGCCTCCAACACATTTCAACCAGGGTGGCTAAAACGCTAACGCTCACAGCATAAAGAATGGAGTGGATTGAATAAATTAGCAGAATCACAAAAGGAAACCACTCTAGGAAATAGTTTACACTTCATAATCACTGAAATACTCCAGAAAATGTGTCAATATGTGCTAAATAAATATATTTGTTTATAGACATGTTCTGTATTAGCTTCCACTCTTGCCCAGGACTTTGCCAAACAAAATCCCACTAGAAGTAGGATGTTCGCACCCGAGTAGGAGTTTCTTGGATAAATATTTTTTCTATATTGAGACCAAAACCACTTCTACAAATTTTAGACTTTGATTGAAATAGTATATTTCTTTTGGTTTTTATTTCTTCCCATCTCCGCCACTACTGGCAACCCCTGGGGCATTACCTTAACTCCTCTTACCTCCCACTGCTCTGGTGAACATGAGCTTCAGTGGAAACTGAGCCCATGGGGCAGTAAAAGAACAAGACACACCCAAAGAGACGGCCACCAAAGGGAGGGCCATGGAGCCCAAGGAAATCTTAGTACTGGCTGAGTTATTTTCCCAACAAACAAGGTTTATCAAGTGTGAAGGGGGAAATGCAGAAGTAGATGCAATAATGTGGGCACACCTTTCACAGAACATACATGAGATAGGAAATTACATGTGTTTGCTTCAATATATAGGTGTTTATCCTGTCATAATATTAAAAAGAGGAATCTTTGCCTGAGTAGCCAGTAGCTGCAGCATCTAATGGAAAATATCTATTTTTCTCCAAACTTTTTTCAGTTGTTACATGAAAATTCCACTCCTGTCTGTAGTCCAGTAGCTGCCTATTTCAACATCCACTTCAGTAATCCTGGTATCTAGCCATAAGAAACAATGGGGAGAATTGGCCTAATGCAAATAATAATTATACGACATGCTATATTTTGAAAGCATTGAACAAACATTCGCCTTGTAATCCACTGAAACACTCTTGGGAAGTAATAGTATTCCTATTTTAAAGACAGGGAAACTGAAACGCCATAAAGGGTGAATGGTCTTTTGGAGGCCACACAGCAAGTAATGCAGTGTAGTTAATATTAAATCCCATCATCTTCTGGCTCTTTCACCCCCCCCCCCTCCCATCCAGCTCAGCTTTCTGAACCACACTGTTTCTCTTCCAAGCAATTTGTCTTAAAATACTCAACAGAGTCTGTCAGGAATAACAATATCTAGGACACAGACTCATTTGTCTGGTCCTGGCCAGAGCAGAAAACTCCAAATAAATGTTTGTAAGCTAAATGAAACTTGTTGTATGCAGCCCTATTTAGTGCAGGGTCTAATCGGGCCATTACATACTGTACTAATAATCTTCAATAATGCTCTGTGGGAGGTCTTAATTTTTTTATGCTCTGCCCTGATCCTTAAACAAAATCCAACTTTACAGTTTGCGTTCTTTCTCTGCTTCTCTGCCTTAAGGCTTCCAGCCTAACTTTATTTCCAGAACTTCTCTTACTCTGAAAAAATAAGTCTATTAAAGTTTGTGGCAGTGATGGGAAGAACTTTGCATAAGTATGTTTGTTTTGCAAAAGTTACTGCCAAGTATTGTTTTAGTTTCATTTTTTTAAGCTTCCCTCACCATTGTTTACAGTAGCCTTTGAGAAACTTACAATGATAATCCACTCCATACCAATTTTCTTCTTTCTTCTTTTGGCAAACGTTTACGGACTATTCCCACACCTCAAGTTTTTACTGGAGCAGATGCCATCATTCTTTCACCTTCTTTTCTTTCTTCTTCATGATGATATCAGACAAATCCCAGGAAGTGGGAACAGCAATTTGTTAAAGGCTTTTTGATGCAGTGACAGAAAAGGGAATTGAAGAACAACAGGGAAGCAAAATTATGCTATGCTTGCCTTAGAGCAGTGGTCAGCAACCTTTTTGAGCAGGGGCCTGGTCCACCGTCCCTCAGACCATGTGGTGGGCCGGATATTTTTTTGGGGGGGATGAACAAATTCCTATGCCCCACAAGTAACCCAGAGATGCATTTTAAATAAAAGCACACATTCTGCTCATGTAGAAACACGCTGATTCCTGGACCGTCCACAGGCTGGATTGAGAAGGTGATTGGGCTGCATCCGGCCCCTGGGCCTTAGGTTGCCTACCCCTGCCTTAGCGTTAATACAATATCAGTGGGGTGACGTCAGGGCCGTCTTAAGCGGGTCGGGCGCCTTGGTGCACGGATCGCTCCAGCACCCCTGCCCCGCCCCGTTTCTTCCCGCGGCTGGTGGGCGGGCGCAGCGAGGTTTCCGCGCGGCTTCGCTGTGCAGCGCCCCCCTGCCGACCCTGCGCCCCGCGCCACCCAGCCTACCCCTAGAGCCGGCCCTGGGTGACGTAGATCATTTAGATAAACAAATAATGAGAATGTCATTAATTGTTACAGAGAAATGAATGTGTGTATGATGAAGGTATTCTGTGATTGTGCATATCCCTATTAGGTAACACCCCCCTTGTGTGGACTCTTCTGATATTAATTCCCAATCCTAGTGGTATGTTTGCTATCAGAATATAATAGGTTAGATCCACTTTGAGATGACCCCCAAATCTACGCTCACTTGCACTTGATCTGCTTCCATGTACATTGAAAGCAAATATGAAATCTGAACGTAGCCCACCAACCATGTGGATAAAGGCTTTTCAGTTCTCCGATGGGCCATCAGCCATGGCTCAACCTGGGACACAAGTTGCACAGACCTGACATTTGCTACCAGCTATTGCTAGCCAGCTACGTTAAGCCCAGCCTCCTTTTACTGCTATGAAGGTGTTTGCTACCTTATGAATGAAGAGGACCTGCATGGGCAGAATTGTTGGAGGTGGGGTTTGCAAGCCTGCCCCTCCCCACTGTAAGCCAGCGTAGGCTCATGAATAAGGCTTGCATGGATAAGGGGATATTATTTATTTAATAAAATTTTATTTCATATAATTTATATACTGCTTGATAAAACCTCATTGATTAGGAGAGAAGGCAAGAAATAGATCCCAGCAAATGTTGACTTTGACTTTGACCTCCTCCTCTTCTCACTTGTGTGTTCTCTGTCACACCTGCTCATCTTTAAAGTCCAGAAGTGATCTGTTTCTGCAATGGTGGTTGCACACTACCCAGGTCACTCCATTTGTACTAAAGTTGATTGTTGCTGAGTACATGTGTGATTTGCAACTACTGAAGCTGTAACTGACTGAGATGCACAGTAAAACAGAATGGATTTGAGGCTGTCTTTCAAGCATGTTAAGTATTTGCTTGCCAGAGCAGGAAGTGTTGGGTGCTTCCTCCTCCTCCTCCTCCTCCTCCTCCTCCTCCTCTTCTTCTTCTTCTTCTCCTCCTCCTCCTCCTCCTCCTCCTCCTCCTCCTCCTCCTCCTCCTCCTCCTCTTCTTCTTCTTCTTCTTCTTCATATGTACAGGCTAAAGCTCCTCTGTTGGCTAGCAAGGCCGATGTTACACCTTAATATATGCTATTGTTGTACTGTGTTTGGGTCTATGGACCACAATAAAGCTGTGTGTGTGATTTTAAGGGGGGGTGTAGGGTAGACTGGATTCTTCATGACCTGAATCCAACTTGTGTTTGTGTGGCTGCCAAAATCTCAAAATCTCATCCCCCAAACTGTGGAGAATTCAACTGTTTAACTTTAATCTGAATCCAAGTTTATTCTCAGGTTCATTTATCTCAATATAGGTTGCACAGTAGCTTTAAATGTTTTATTTGTGTGTTAAAGGTTGTTGCTGTGGTTATAAAACTGTTAAAAGTTGTTTCTGTGGTTATAAAAGTGTTTAAATTTCAAGGTCAAGAAGGAAAAAACATTATTTTGCATGAAATTCGTAATGTGAACTCCAATAGCTTGGGCAGGCTGCAAAGCTATGACATCTTTGGACTTGTGGTTCTTGTGGTATATTGGCTCTCTTTTAGTCATTTAAGGTCTGGCCTATGTTTGACTATTTCATTCTCGGCTCTTAATTTTTATGACATTGTCTTTACTTCAAAAAGTGCTCTTGTGTTCAAGCTTATATTATTTGCCATGTAGTGATTAATTAACACTTACAACATAATTCTGTAGGGCTTATTCCCAGGTAAGTGTGCATAGAATTTCAGTTTTTAAAAGTGAAAATAATGGGGAAAGTGCCCTGCACATATAATAAGATTTGTTGTTGTTTAGTCGTTTAGTCGTGACCGACTTTTCGTGACCCCATGGACCATAGCACGCCAGGCACTCCTGTCTTGCACTGCCTCCCACAGTTTGGTTTAAAAAGATACAAAAAATGAATATCAACAACAGCAACAACAACAAATCCTATTGGTTGGCACCCATCTGTCTCAGGAGACAATGGAAGAGTGTGCCTTCAGGGGTTGGAGAGTTACAGTGCCTGCTGTGACTGTAGAGACCAATAACCCCAACAGTCCCTCCTAAACAACATCCCAGCCCAATAGTCTGTTCAGCAGCCTCAGCTTTTGTAGCTGGAGTCAGTCCAGGCACTGCCATCCCAGGCCAGGTGGAAGAAAACCAGCAAGGCAGGCAGCAGGTCTTCCAGGACTCACAGTCAACATTCAAAGCCCTTTGGCTCTCTCACCCCAAGGAGACTTTCCTAGTGCCCACAATGTTGAGTTTGCACCAGCAAAAACCTTTATTTTATTATCCCAGCTGCTTCGCAATAGCTATTTTGTCATTGGATTATGATTGTGTGCTTTTATATTTTGTTACATTGTTATATTTCAGTAAATGCCCTGAAACATTTTTGAAGGGTGATATACAAATAAATATACAAATAAATAAATACATTTTAAAAAAACCAACCAACCAACCCTGAGCCTTCCATTCCATCCCCCCCTCATCATTAGTGACTCAGGCCAGTTGTTTCAGTCTGGAGATGAGAACAGAGATACCACCTACTCCCAGAGGTGAGTAGAAATACCACCTACTCCCAGAGTGGTCAGCCCTTGTCTTTCTTGGCTGATAGCATGTGTTCAAAAGTGTATGGACAGGTTGTCTTGGAAGAGGCAGATGCATCTCAGAGAGGGAGGACCCTCCCAGCAGCATTTATGCTAAAAAACTCTGTAGAGCTCTGTTTTGTCCCTTGTTATTCAACATCTACAAAAAGCTGTGCAGATGTGCCACTGGGGTAAAGATTCATCAATATGCCCCATTCATTCTGTTCAGGTCAATCGGTGAATGTTTTAAATCAGTGTGCAGAGTCAGTAAAGAATTGAATGGAGGCTCATAAATGGAAGCTAAGTCCTACTGTTGGTTGGCAGGCTGTTTAACATGGAAGTGGTAGTCAACCAGTATTGGCTGGTGTTGCACTGCCCTTAGAGATCAATGGCTCAGTAGTGTTGGTTGTCTTTGGTTGGGACTGCCTCTAAAAAGTGCTTTGAAACTTCACTTGCTCCAAAATGTTGTAAACTGGGACTCACAGACCTTCGTTGCCTTCCAGATTGTTTCTGAGCACAATTCAAATTGATAGCTTTAACCTGAAAAGCCCCCAAAAGGTCAGGGACCAAATGAGCCAGTCTGTCAACTAAAATGATCATCTCTGTTTGTGTTGCCTTTATCAGAAGGTCGGCGCTTCAAATCCCCGCGACGGGGTGAGCTCCCGTTGCTCGGTCCCAGCTCCTGCCAAAGTGCAAGTAGATAAATAGGTACTGCTCTGGCAGGAAGGTAAACGGAGTTTCTGTGTGCTGCTCTGGTTCGCCAGAAGCAGCTTAGTCATGCTGGCCACATGATGTGGAAGCTGTATGCAGGATCCCTGGGCCAGTAAAGCGAGATGAGCGCCACAACCCCAGAGTTGTCCGTGGTTGGACCTAACGGTCAGGGGTCCCTTTACCTGCAGAAAGGGTAGACACAAACGAATTTGAGATGGTGCTTAAATTGTGTAGTTCCTTCTTCTAGCAAATCCAGTTGACTCTTTTGCTAGCTTGAAGGCAGCAGGTATTCTGTCCCATTCCCCCAACCTTTTAGCATCAAATGACTTTTTGATCTGTAGGTCCTGCTCTTTTTATTTTTATCCAACTTTTTGTAACCATTGTTGATGCTTTTGTCTGTTTTTAATTGATTTTGTAAGCTGCCTTAGAGGCCCTTGTTGAAAGCTGGTGTAGAAATCTTTAAATATACCTGTCTTCAGCATACAGCTTATCTATTATGAGTGTGAACAATAAAAAAAAATGAAAACCAAGGTGGGTGGATTTGGATCTAGGAGACTAGGATTAGTCCCCATGAAGTCTCTGTCAAGGAGAGTCTCCTGGAGTGTAGAGATTGCATGGATTTATAAAGGACAGAAAAATTACAATCATAGTCGTTTTGACCCCCATGTATTGGGTAATTAACAAAACAGGATGTCATATTTTTGCATGTGTCCTGGAATAGTATCACTAACCACTTGTGAACCACACTGAGCTTTTAATAGAAAAAGTGGTTGCTTAATGCTTCCTCACCAGAAATATTGTGGAAGCATTCTAATGCTTGCTGCTAGATTGCAGCCAGAATGGTCTACAAAACAGGAAGAAAGCCTTACTCTGCTCTCTGCCTCTTTTCCTTGTTTAAGTTGATGTGATAATTCATTACAGATTTTCTTTCTTTGACAGAGCGCCTACCGCAGAAATGGGATGACTTTTCTTGCTTGCTAATATGGATGTGGCTACAGCAACAGGAAATGCCATGTTATATGAAGGTGATTCCCCCTCCCCGTATGACACCCTTCGTGGAGGGGGGGGGGTAAATAAATAAAAGCTCCAGCAAGCATGTGTCTACTGGTGAGTGGGCTGGTTTGTTGTGACTATCAACTGACTGACTGTCTCTTTTTTCAGCCCCCGCCAATTGTTACTCTTCTTTTCTAAATGGAACATTTAGGCAATTAATGGCAGGATGTTTGGGTTATTGTGTAAGTGGATGAGAATGCAGTATCCCTTTTGTTAATTTTAGTTCATCACTATATATCCTTTTACATAGCAGGGCAAAAAGAAACCAGCATATGGTTTATTTTTTTGTCCATTAAATGACAACTGATCTTTTCTCTTTTCTTTCCTTCTTGCCAGGAAAAGTTTTTTAGGGGTGTCAGTTGAAGTATTTTTGGGGGGAACCCCTAGTAATTAAGCATTCAGTGTCCATTGAAAACTGGGATGCTGTAGCAGTTAAGTCCATGAGCTGTGAGCCAGGAAGTCCTTGCTGTGACATTTAAGCTGAGCTAAGAACTCACCAATCTCAGCTTCCATCTGTGATGGAATAATAATACTGGTTTACCTTGTTTGTTTTTTGAAAAACAGTCATTTCCAAACTGTGAGACAACTGCTATTGCCAAACCACACACCCGCTATGGATGTCCTTAGGTGAAAGGAATTACGGTGCAGCCCTGTATCAGGTGTAATTGAAGCATTTATTCCTGGTGCGGAAATGCTGCCTAGTTTTCCACCATCAGAGAAGGCAGCCCATTGTGTCCCTAAGGTGAGGCTCCTTCCATCAGGGCACACACTCAGAATAGCGAGTCATGCATAGACACAGGGAGTGGACTCCACGGAAGGCAGATAATCACTCTGTCACACTTTTAGAACACATTTTCCGTTGCAAGAGTGAAATGTGCATACAGTTTTAATACAGAATAATAGAGGGGGGGGACTAAGCTTCTATTCTTAGCGTCACTGCTAAGAATAAGATAACAGAAGCTCTTCAGACAGTTGAGGGAAAGCTTGTACAAACTAGTAGAATGATTTTAGTGAGTCTGTATTCCAGTGGGGACTGCCTTCCTCTTCTCATCAAGCTATGGAATGCAGATTGCCCATGGAACATCTGGTGCTTCCCATGCACATTCCATGTTAAAGAGCTAAAAAGGATGTGCCAGTGACACTTTGGTGTGTGCCCTTTCTGCTTAAAAATATATATGTTTAGGGGTACTCTCATTTTCCTACTCATATTGAAATACTGCCCGTCAATGAGGCCAAACTTAGATTCACAAGATGTTTAGGGGTATGCGTACCCCTGCATCCCCCCTGGAAAAAGCAGTGCCTAGGACTATGGCAAGGGTCAAATAGTAGGCTTTTCCATTTGAGGTAAACAAGGCCAAGGCACAGTGACCTTCAAAAATCAGTATTAAGATTTAAGGTTTCCTAAGGAATGACATTGCTGAAAGCAATCAATCTTACTAGGTTACAGGTAGGTAGCCGTGTTGGTCTGCCATAGTTGAAACAAAAAAAAAGTGCATGCACACTTCTTCAGATACACTGAAACAGAAGTCACCAGACCCTTATGTATAGTCAGAGGGTGGGGAGGGGTATTACTCAGAAGGGTGGTGGGAATGGGTGATTGACTGATAGGTGTGGTAAACCTGTTGACGATTGTTAACAACTGCAATTGATCTTACAGGAAAAAGCAAGGGGTGAGATGGCTAAAATGACCATGTATAATGAGATAAGAATCCAATGTCTCTATTCAGACCAGGTCTCTCCATGGTTTTAAGTTTGGTAATAAGTTGCAATTCAGCAACTTCTCTTTCCAGTCTATTTCTGAAATTCTTTTGTAATAAGACAGCTACTTTGAGATCTTGTATCGAATGTCCTGGGAGATTGAAGTGTTCTCCTGCTGGTTTCTCTGTCTTGTGATCTTACTAGGCTTACTTTGCCTCAAATGTCCCATTCGTGTTTTCAGTATTTTTTTGAGTGAAATGTATTAAGCTCTATGTATATTGAGCAGCAAGTGTGTTAGAGCAAACTAAATGGAATTCATGAGTTCACTATTTGTCTGTACATTCATACAGTAAATCTGTGGTCTTCATGAAGACTATAGCAGTACATAGTACAAATTTTGGGGTGAGGTCTGAACATGAAAACTGTTGTGGTTATCATTTTGGATGGGAAGTGCATTGAATGTTTCACTTAAACTCTCCAATATCAACCCATTGGCAAGTGTTGCTGCAGCAAACTTAATCAAAGGACCAAGAAAGATTGCAAACAGAGCACATTCACAATCAACTAACAGAATGATTTATTATATATACCAACCTTATCACTGGACAGTTTTCAAAACTGGATATTCTTGTGAATTGTTACGGTTGATACAGTATTCTACTGTACGAACTGGCAGAGTTGTATTTTTTTTAAAAAAATCCATGTCATTTTCCTGGAACTAATCTGCATGTTAAAGAACTAAAAATAATATGTACAATAAAGAAGAAGAAACATTTCTGATGTTCCGTCTATGCTTGCTGAAATGTATGATTAAACTTTTCTTTTTATCATGATTTCTTATTTTTCTTGGCGTCCATAATGATGGAAAATTATATGCTTGCTGTAAACATCCAGACTATTTAAAAGGACACCAGCATTTATTGTATTTGGTTTCGATCTGCAGGCATATAAGCAAATGAAAACATTTTGGGCCAAGAATACTGGAATAAAAATTCCTTCTGTAGCTGTATCTTTCCCAGATTTTACATTTGTTTTTAAAAAATGCATAAGCAGAAAAAGCACTGGCATGTCTTTCTTACTGGTACACTTACAACCCCAGAGAATGAAAAATCAACATATATTTCTCTTAGAAATATGACAGATCGTGTTTTTGTTGGTCTGCTGTATATTTGTCTGTCTTGAACAGTCTGACAGGCAATTATTTATAAAATCTAGGTTTGTTCAAGAAACCCATATAATAACCTTTCTCTTCTCCAAGAAGCAAAAATTATAAGGAAGCCAAGAAGCAAGAATTATAAGGAAAACAAGCTACACTTTGTCTCATTTTCTTGGACCAGCCTGTATATATTCGCATAAAGGGTGAATACAGCATTCTTTCAAGTTTTTCCTTTTCTTATACTTCCTAATATTCCTATTCTTTTGATCACATCCCTTTTAGCTTGCATCCTAAGCTTCATTTAGGGTGAGGGTCCCATTCACAGTCATGATAGAAGCTTTGAGGTGATGTTGTTCACTCTGCTTTATAATAATCAGCCACATTCCAGCCTATTTAGGTGCAGTCCAGCCCACTGAGCTCAGCCAATAGAATATGCCAAAAGCTGTGTTGGAATCTGTTCAGAAGGGATAAACAGCAGAAGCAAGTCTTCAAGAAGGACGTTGTGTTGAAAAAAAGCAATGCAAAATAAATCACTGAGGATCAAGTATCCTATATTATTGGCTTGTGTTTATATACTTGATTTGTAGGTAACATTGATTCCTTTTTGTAGATGCACATAGTAGTATGGAGAGGCATTGTGACTCAGTGCAACCTTATTCATCTCAACTCAGAAGTTAAGCCTGTTGAATTCAATGGGATCTGCACCCAGGGACAATAAATGTGGTTCAGTGATTGAATGTATAATCCCCTACATCACTGTACTGTCGGAGAATGCAGAGTGGGACTTGCTTGTTAGGAAGCCTGCACCCTCACCCTTCAGAATTAGCCTAGAGATAAGGTGGGATGTGAAGAAATGTGAGTATCATTTAAAAGCTTCCAAATGGTTTGCTGCATAAGGCATGAAAGCTGCATGTTTGAAGCAAGTGGGATCCAAACATGCTTAGGTGAAGCTGTTATTCATTAGTGTGTCAGGACTTCAGGTAACTTAAAACAGTTTTATTAGTAGAGAAGCTACTCCGGGTTCTAAACAGATCTTCCCTTTAATGATGTGAAGTGTAGCTCGTTTTCTTCCTATTGCCTTCATTTTGGTCAGCCAGCCAGTTTATGTTACTTCCTAGGAGGCTCTTGGGCTTACATGGTTTGGAAGCGGTAGAGTGTGCCTTGGGGGTCAAAGCGGGATTGGTGTGGAAAAAAATTCTTTTCTGGCATTTTTCAGAATGGGACCAAATTTGCATTAAAACTGCCGTCAGCCATGTGCTGTTCTCATAAAATATTTTATTGTTTCCTGTCTAGCTCATGTGGAATGTTTCATAGTACATAAACACTTCCACAGATAATTTAAGGATAAATAGATAGTGACATTTGTCACAGGTCTAGCCCCAAGTTGAAGACTATTCTATTACAGTTCATTGGCTGAGTGAATCTTCTTTGGTTTTGGTTTTAGTCTAGGGACCAGGTTAGGCTTTTAAAGAACCAACTGTACATCTGTATAGAGCAGCAGTTCAGTTAGGGAAACTTGGTGGCATGCATTAAATCCTTGACTTTTTCAGAGGGCAACAAGCCAACATTATGCAAAAAAACCATCCCTGGAGGAACTGAACGTACATTTGGTGGCTTAAGTAAGGCCAGATGGCTTTAAAACCAGTAAAAGGGTAGATATTCTAATATAACTTTTATGGTCCCTTAAGATAATGACACTTTAAAAAATCCCATATCTCATGGAAGGACAAGAATCAGATACTTGAACTTCCATAAATCATTGATGGAAGCAATAGAAACAACCCTTTAAAAGACAGGGCACCATGTATTACGTTGAAATCTTCATATCTTATTCCCAGGAATGATATTAATTACAGGGGAGCATCAGTTGTCTTTTCTCTATAACTGGGAGAAAAGTACAGAGATTTCTCTGTGTTGCCAGCAATAAGAGATATAGGATGACCCAAACTAGAAATATAGAGGAAAAATATAGCTATAAACTATACAGGTGTGTTTTGTTTTTGCCATATATAATATCTTACAATGGTCGTGGGGGAAACTATCTTAAATTGTAATGCTGTGTATGTGCAAACACTGACTCCAAACATTTTCTCTTAACACTGCCAATTTACAAAACACATCAGAGGAAAAACAACGTAACCTTTGGTTTAAGAGAGTTACTTGAAGTGGGTCTGTGCTTAATGGAGATCCTCAAGATGCCCAAACAGTACCATTCATAATCTATTGAAAAGAGATAGCCCAACTTTTGAGATGTACGGTAACCAAATTAATGAAATCACCTCTTAATGAAAAAGTAGTACAAAAATCTTATTAGGAAATATTCCCAAGCCAAGGCACCAGGGAAGAATGCCAAGCTACCAGGCAAGGCAATCTGGTTCAACACCAGAACTACTGTATTACCCAATAATAAACTGATGAGATAGGAAGTGAAGCCTTCGCTTCCTGTTCTCATTTTCTCTTTGCCATGTAACTGACCGTGGAAGATGTATCTAAGCAAGCTCCAAGCTTAGAGCATGTGCTTGAAGCTATCTTTTTGTATTTTCTACCCAAGAGGTATCTTGCTGCTGCTTGGATAAATGCATGAATTGGACCTTTGGAACATTGTTTAAATAAATCATTTTAAACTTACTTAACAGTCTCTGGGCTGTTCATTGTAAGATGGGTAGAAGAGAGAAGCACTGTTTGCAAGCTGACTAAATGGGATAAAAGAGTCTAACAACTTATATTTCTAACACTATACTGCTGCTTCACTTTTGTGTCTAAAGACACTCTGCTACTGGGGGCTCTCTCTTGCTGGAGAGTGAATTTAGCCCAGCATTTTGAATTGGGGAAAAAAATTATTTACCTCCCACAGGTGGGTCACAGGGATTCAAATTTTCCTCCCCCACATTTCACATTGCCTATGGCCAAGGGGAAGTCTTGCTGTAGATATGATGGTCACCCCTCGCTGACATCTCGGTGATATTTTGGAGGTTAAAAAAAAATATCCCAAAAAACAGACACACACACACACAGAGAGAGAGAGAGAGCAGCAGCACACATTTTCCCTCTTCTGCCTTTATTTTCCTATTTACTGTGGCAGCCTTCTCAATCTGGCACTGGCCATTGGGAGAAAGGAAGGAGAAAGCACTTTCCATCCAGGAGACTCAGTTTGCTAAATAGGATGCTCTCATAGCTTGTCCTAGTGAAATTATTAATTATAATTTGAACTTTCATTTTAAGAAACTGAAGAGAGCACTCCTGCAATATTCTAGAATTTGTAATATCATGTAAGTGGCAAAAGGAGAATTTGAATAGTGGGCATTTTATTTTATTTTATTTAAACCTGTAGTTCAGACTTTCCTCACTGGAGTTTTCTGAAATTTAGCCAGATTGTATTCCCTTACATGGTAAATCTTCTGTGCTAACTTTCCTAGTGAAGAGACCAAAGATCTTGGTTTATTACAAAGGCTTATAGCCTTATAATGAAATAAGTGTTCTAAGTTTGTAACACCTATGGGTGTCAAAGACTGAGGAAATCCATTATTTGAACTCTGGAGACCTGCTCTCCAACTCAGAACGCTCTCTCTCTCTCTCTCTCTCTCTCTCTCTCTCTCTCTCTCTCTCTCTCACACACACACACACACCGCCACCATCGCCACTCAAATGCTGGCAATTGTCTGTATTTAAATTCTGGCTATGCTGTTGTTGCTTATTCTGGCAGGGAGTTCTCCTCGCCTTTCCTACAGGGGAGATAACATCTCAAAGCAAATTTCTTCCAGTGACTGGGGATGCCTACAGAATAGAGAACATACTTTATATTCCAGTAGAACCAGAGCCAAGACATACAAATATGGTGCTGCAGTTTTGGCAAACTCATCATGAGTTTCCTTTTACGCAGGCAGTATTTTTAATTGTGTCCTAAGCTTATGGACCCAAATAGTACATATGCAGTTTGAAAGAAGTTGAGAATTATATGCTGTAGAATTAGATGGTTAGGGGTGAAAAGGTATTAAAGGAGCTTACAAAAATGTATTTTAAAACACATTCTAATTATTTGAAAAGCAAAGTATCAACTTGAAATGATTTCCTGGTTTGTGCAGGGAGGGCAATAGTTAGTGTTTTTATGATACTTGTATATTGAGCGGAGGAAGGGAGAAGTTGCCAGAGCTGGATACTGAATAAATACCTCACTGCTTGCTGAAATTATATTTGAAACTTCCTTGAATTTTATTATACATGGATTGTGCACTTGGCTGCCATTTGCTTCCTCCAGACTCCCAAAGGTAAGTCTATTGTGCCCTCTGGGGGTTCTCTAATGCTTTAACTTAGAACTCAATTTCATTTATTATTTTTTTGCTTATCATAAAATATTGCTACATTTTTTCTACTTTAGGCTTGATGAACAAAGAAATTTATAGCCTTCTTTACATCAGGAAGTCTAGGTTTTCCTGACATTTTAATACTTTGAATATTAGAAACATTTCAATCCCAGACAATAAATATTACATGATTATTCTTTCCAAATGGATAGGCTATTCCTCCCCTCTCCTCCATGCCCCTGCTCCAGGTTTCATTATACAACACAATATTACCAAGCAACACCCAAGAATTGTACAGACATTTGATATTTTTGATATTAAATTGATCTTGAAAAGCCAGAGATGTGTCCCAGCGTTATGAATGAAACAGTTTGAAACAGGAGATGACCCAACAAAATGTATGGAGTTTTAAGTTCACTGATTTCAGTGGGATAAGCGCATGTATGGACAATTTGAGTAGATTGTGAGGTGTCCCCTTCATAAAGTGGGACACCCTGCCCTATGAGAAGAGCATCACAATGCCATGCCTGCTGTGGGCTTGAAGTGGCGGCAAAACAACTGCCAACACTCCCTCATAGCCCCTCAATCCCTTGCATGTTTTGTGAACTGCCCACAGGACTTCGTAGAATGGCTGTATATAAATGCCAGCCCGTCCATCCATCAACTTAGGCTGCAGGCGACTTGGGGCTTGTCCACACTTCTGCCTGTCCTGCCACTTTCTCCAGGGGGGGGGGTGGTGGTTCTCTTTACAGCTGAATCAGAACAAACACCAACAGGGTTTTCTATAGATGGATGCTTGCTCTGATTCAGCCCTAAAAAGCGGGCTTTCCGGGGGGGGGGCAGAGGTGACCAGGACCCATGCCTAGAAAGCATGGGGCAAGTGGGGAAGCTGACTAGAAATAGAAATACTTTATTATCACTGTACCACTTGTTTAAAGGGAGATTAAATGAGTCCCCCTCCCTCCCCAATCTCTTAGTCCTTGTTACACTCTGTGTGCAAAGAAGAAATCCCTACTATCAGAGAATGGCAAGAAAAGGTGATCAGTTATATCGAATTGGCCAAATTAACAAATTCAATTAGAGGGGGGAATATTCAAAAATTCAAAAATAATTGGGGAAAAATTGGAGACTATCTAACAAAGCTTGGGTTTATTTCCAATATTCTGTAAAGATCCCAATATGAAAACTAAAAGAGAGCAGTACAATGGTGGGTAAAAAAGATTAACCTGGGAGGAAGACAAGTGGAAGTCAATATAAGTAAGAGTCATTCGTAATTAATAGAAGTTATTACAGTGTTCATGGTTATGACAAGATGAATTGTATTAGGTAATTGATTTAGATCCTTATTAGTAATTGTTAGCAGTACCTTATATAGTGGATAAAGAGACATGAATTTGTTTTGTTTATATATTTTATTGTTTATTGTTTGTATGTATTTTAGTTGTTTGCTTTTGATCAGAATTTCAATAAAGATTATTTTAAAAATTTAAAAATTTTTTTTTAAAAAAGTTACACTCTGTGTGCTGTCATACGACCACCAACCCCGAACGTCAGCTGCAATGTTGCTGTCTTCCATTCAGTAGCCTCACGGCCCGTGGGTAGAAACTGTTCTTTAACCTGTTGGTGTGGCTTATCATGCTTCTATATCTCCTGCCCGAGAGCAGGAGATTAAAAAGGTGCTGGCCAGGGTGTCGGTCATCCCTGAGAATGTTCCTCACTCTTCTGAGGCAACGGTCTCCCACGATAACATCTAGCGGACTCAGGGGACAGCCCACGATATCACAGGACAAGGGTAAGTGTGGACAAGTCCTAAGCCTTGAACATAGTGGCAGGGATGCCAACAAGAATTCCTGGGCCTGATGGATGGGAGTAGAACACCGTCACCCTGCAATCTATTGGTAGAATCTGCTCCATATATATGCATAGCTGTCAAGTTTCCCCTTTTCTCGTGAAGAAGCCTATTCAGAAGGGAATTTCCCTTTAAAAAAAGGGAGAACTTGACAGCTATGTATATATGTGCATATAATAATTTTGCCTATCCTCCCTCTCTGGGCTGTTACAAAGATAAAAAGAGGAATGGGGAGGTAAGGGACACAGCTTGAGCTCCTGGGAGGAAAAGATGCAAATATATAATGCCATTCCTGTAAAGAAAAATAAACATACACAAAGCCAGGAGAACTTCTTGCCCGCCCCCAACATTCCACAGTCCAGATAATTTACAGCAAAATAACAAAACAAAAAGTTTGCCAACACTGGAGATGTAAAAATGCATACACTACATGTAACAGGTTATTGTCAAAACCAGTTGGTCATTGCATTTTTTTTCTAAGCCAAAATGGTTTCCTGCCAAATAGCAGTGATACTTAAATAACCCCTGCCTAATTGCTTTAAAAATAGGATTGGAATGGTTGAGAGAGAAAATAATAACATAATCCTGTATTTACTCAAAAGTAAATCCCATTGATTTACAGCACAATTCTAACCATGTCTGCTCAAATGTAAGTCCTATTGAATTGCAGCCCAGACAAATTAAATTTGCATAGTTTTTTATATTTAGAAAATAAACACCAGCACATTTTAATAGCATAAATTGCATGTTGGCTGGTTGACATCTGTCTGCCTTGGCAGACAATGGAGGAGTGTTGGAGAGTTACAGCGCCTGCTGTGGCTGTAGAAACTGATATGGGAGAGACATATTGGATACAGCCGAGGATGGCAGATGAAGATGTCCCGTTTTGCACTCCTCCTAGCGGTCCTTTCTCCTCTGCTGCTGCCGAAATCGATAGGGTCCCACAAGTCATATGATGTGCAAACACACACACCACTATATGCCATATCTGGGGGGCAATGAGACAGAAGCAGGAAAAGGTTCTTCCAAATTCCTAGCTCTGCCTGGTAGTGTCCAAAATGGCCACTTGCCAGTCCTAGCTCTGACTTCACTTGTTGGCTAAAATTCTGTAAGGTGGTGACGACTACAAACCAGGCTAGCTCATTTCACAGAAACTGCAAAGAACGGGAAGTTCACTGGAAATCCCTTCCATTTAATGTTTATGTATTATCATGGTTTAACAATGACCTACATATAACCTGCCCTGGGACCTCATGATGAAGGGTGGGCTGTATACCTCTATAAGTAGATAGGTGCCGACAGACCAATTGCTGAACATATTTTTTCTTTTTCTTTTTTATGATAATGAATAAAATTGCCCATCTTGCCTTAGGGCATAGCAGCCATACTCCAAGAACTCTTTGAGATTATGGCTGGTGGCTCTAAAATAACACCCTCAAACTCCTGCAACGCCACAGAATGTAATTCATCTGGGCCCTGGAGACAAACCCATTCAAAGTAGATAAGAGTTCTCTAATAATTTCCTTTCCTTTCCTGGGTTGCAAGTCCTTTCTTACAACATTTGTTCTATTCCCCTCAGGTTAACCCAATGCCCCTTGCTGAAGAAGACCAGGGGATAATAAATTGGGCACCTTGTACCGTGGTGTCTGGAGTGGAATGTGTGGCTGGTGTCTCCTGGGTTTTGCTCACCCCAAATGCCATAGATACCCCTGTTTTTTTAAGAAGTTTTAGTAGCTTGTAAGAGCCCCTAGTTTTGGGGGGTTTTCTACTGAGGAAGGTTGTGCATGGAGTTGTGGGGTGAGTGCTTTTCAAGGATATGCCTTTTATATCTAGGTTGAGGTCACCTCCTAGGATTGCTTCCCCTTCAGAGGAGGAGAGGAACTTGTCTAGTGGCTTCTAGAAGAATTCTAGTTGTTTCAAGTTTGGGGTGTATATAGAGCCGATTGTCAGTTTAATTTTGCCATCTAGTGTCCCTTTAACAAAATGAATCTGCTTTTTTTATCCAACTCTTTTTTAAACTCCTCAAAATCCAGTTGAAGGTATGCATCCATCTATGTTTAGTTTTTACATCCCTTGCTATCACAGATTTCAACATGACATGTCCCTTTCACCCAAGGTTCTTGCCACTGCAAATTCTTCAAGCAGTTTGTTATCTGGTTTTCAGGTCAAGAAGAGCAGGTCCCCTTGTCCTGTTTCCCACCTTCTGAGAGATGGCATTACCAGGCAAGGTAGGTCAGGAATATATTGGACGTCCCAATATGCTTCCAGCTGATGGCAGGATGGTTGAAATTCCCCATTGCTTCCATTGTTCTCTTCTGTGACTGTGTTTAGGAAAGCATCATCCATGTCTTGGGGCTGGCTGGGCAGCCTGTTGCCATCACAATATCTATTTTGTTTCGGTCTTCTGTCCTCACCAAGAAACCCAAACAGACAATTCATACACATAATTAATAGCATGCTTAGTATACCATTATACCCGTTTACACAAGGCTATAGGAGCCAACTCCTAGGGTCTGGGGGGACTTTAACCCCCACAATAAAATATTTGAGGGGGCCACCTCAAATGGGCATTGCCATTCAAATGGTGTGCATGCACTGTGTCTTGTGGTTGATTATATAGGATGGGGATTACCTGGGCCAATATTTTATTCAACTTTGCCCCCCTGCAAAAAGCACAGTGTTTTCTTCCAGGATAAACAGGTGGCAGCCTATATAGGACAGAATAGGGCAATTTCATTACTGTTGCTTAGAAAAAGAAAAGCTAAGAGGAAATAGATTGACTAATCATTTCCTAGAAAATGGAGATTGGCCCTCATCCGCTGGAAGAAGATGGTCACTTGGGCTCAGAGATGGTTTCTAGATGGGTTTTGTGTAAATTGGGAAGGCCTTCCCTTATCAAAGCAACCGGGGATCTTAGACGGAACAAAAGAACGTTAAGAAAAGGTGAGCAGGAAATGTCACTCCTTGACAGGAACTGCAGTTTCCCTGGGCTAAGCCTGTTGCAAACTTTTGGGTTGCATAAAATCAACTCCTTAGGAGCCTAAAAAGCAGCTCAATCTCAGGGCAGCTGAAACTGGGTTATGACAGACTGTATTTTAATATTTAGAAATGGAGCTTTTCAAGCTAGTATGACTGATATAGAAACTCTATCTGGAAGATGAAAGCATGTTTTCTGGAAGACATAATAACCTGTGCAAGAACATCTGCTACACCAGGGGTTCCCAAACTAAGGCCCAGGGGCCGGATGCAGCCCAATCGCCTTCTAAATCCGGCCCGCAGACGGTCTAGGAATCAGCATATTTTTACATGAGTAGAAAGTGTCATTTTATTTAAAATGCATCTCTGGGTTATTTGTGGGGCATAGGAATTTGTTCATATTCTTTTTCCAAAATATAGTCCGGCCCCCCACAAGGTCTGAGGGACAGTGGACCGGCCCCCTGCTGAAAAAGTTTGCTGACCCCTGTGCTACACTGACCTCAAACTTAAATGAAGTGTAATATAAAATACGCCTGCTTCTTGGGATAAAAGCAATGACAAACCTAGACAGCATCTTAAAAAGCAGAGACATCACCTTGCCGACAAAGGTCCGTATAATTAAAGCTATGGTTTAATTGACTATGCAAAAGCCTTTGACTGTGTCGACCACAGCAAACTATGGCAAGTTCTTAAAGAAATGGGAGTGCCTGATCACCTCATCTGTCTCCTGAGAAATCTCTATGTGGGACAAGAAGCTACAGTTAGAACTGGATATGGAACAACTGATTGGTTCAAAATTGGGAAAGGAGTACGACAAGGTTGTGTATTGTCTCCCTGCTTATTTAACTTATATGCAGAATTCATCATGCGAAAGGCTGGACTAGATGAATCCCAAGCAGGAATTAAGATTGCTGGAAGAAATATCAACAACCTCAGATATGCAGATGACACAACCTTGATGGCAGAAAGCGAGGAGGAATTAAAGAACCTTTTAATGAGGGTGAAAGAGGAGAGCGCAAAATATGGTCTGAAGCTCAACATCAAAAAAACCAAGATCATGGCCACTGGTCCCATCACCTCCTGGCAAATAGAAGGGGAAGAAATGGAGGCAGTGAGAGATTTTACTTTCTTGGGCTCCTTGATCACTGCAGATGGTGACAGCAGTCACGAAATTAAAAGACGCCTGCTTCTTGGGAGAAAAGCAATGACAAACCTAGACAGCATCTTAAAAAGCAGAGACATCACCTTGCCGACAAAGGTCCGTAAAGTTAAAGCTATGGTTTTCCCAGTAGTGATGTATGGAAGTGAGAGCTGGACCATAAAGAAGGCTGATCGCCGAAGAATTGATGCTTTTGAATTATGGTGCTGGAGGAGACTCTTGAGAGTCCCATGGACTGCAAGAAGATCAAACCTATCCATTCTTAAGGAAATCAGCCCTGAGTGCTCACTGGAAGGACAGATCGTGAAGCTGAGGCTCCAATACTTTGGCCACCTCATGAGAAGAGAAGAATCATTGGAAAAGACCCTGATGTTGGGAAAGATTGAGGGCACTAGGAGAAGGGGACGACAGAGGACAAGATGGTTGGACAGTGTTCTCGAAGCTACGAACATGAGTTTGACCAAACTACGGGAGGCAGTGCAAGACAGGAGTGCCTGGCGTGCTATGGTCCATGGGGTCACGAAGAGTCGGACACGACTAAACGACTAAACAACAACATGGTTTACCCAGTAGTGATGTATGGAAGTGAGGGCTGGACCATAAAGAAGGCTGATCGCCAAAGAATTGATGCTTTTGAATTATGGTGCTGGAGGAGACTCTTGAGAGTCCCATGGACTGCTAGAAGATCAAACCTATCCATTCTGAAGGAAATCAGCCCTGAGTGCTCACTGGAAGGACAGATCGTGAAGCTGAGGCTCCAATACTTTGGCCACCTCATGAGAAGAGAAGACTCCTTGGAAAAGACCCTGAAAGATGGAGGGCACAAGGAGAAGGGGACGACAGAGGACGAGATGGTTGGACAGTGTTCTCGAAGCTACAAACATGAGTTTGACCAAACTGCGGGAGGCAGTGGAAGACAGGAGTGTCTGGTGTGCTATGGTCCATGGGGTCGCAAAGAGTCGGACACGACTAAACGACTAAACAACAACAAATATAAAATTATTCATAAGAGCCATTAGGCACCAGATCTGCTATGGTCTATGAAATAACATAAAGTGACAATTGCAGGAGAGATTATGGGCTAGAGGGCATCTTGAAAGATCATCATGAACTAAACTTGTTTGGGGTGAAAAGAATGAAAATAAAATAACATTTAAAATAATTATAAGGTAAATGTTTTGGTTTTGATGCAGACAAAATTAAGCACTTTTAAAGCCCATGGATTTTAAGCATGTCCTTGACTGTTTCATAGAAGCCATTAGAACTTCCACAAGTTTTACTCTTGAACAATTCATACCTGACAGTAAGAAGAACAGTAAGGTAAAAAGATATTACTTTTAAGGTGGGGGGGGTTGTTCCAATGGCTACAAGACCCACAGAATTATTTGTGTGTTGCAAGAAAGTGAGTAGAACTGGATCTCTAGGACAACCCAGTACCCCCAAACTTACAATACCTATGTGACTTTAAAATGCTCTTTCAAACCCCATGGGACAGAAGCCACAAGCCCTTTTACAGCCCCATTTCAGAAAGTCAGCAGGAGCTCTCATGTGTTCTCCCCTCCCTCCAGTTTCCCAATAATATTTCACGCCAGCCTACGGATGTCAGAAGTATTACCAAGCCTATATTTAATATAGCTTTAGCAGCAGCTGCCTCTGTGGAAAATTAAATGCTGTAGAAAATCTAATGCGGATGTCCTGTGAGTCACATTGGAGTAGGGTTCTTTAAGTAAAAAGAGCTAGCAGAGACATCATTTTTTGAGAGATGGGAAACAGATCTGTAATAATATATCAGTGGTCCAACTCATTTCAGCTCTTCTCTCCCCTAGACAAGATGAGCTGATGTCTATAGCCTTGCTCCGTTTCAACACCAAACTACTCCCACTCTGCTCAACCCCATCACACAGTAGGCAGGTTAGAAGTTAGATGACTGTTTGTGGTGTAGTCACTGCTTGTAAACTCATGGCTTGGCACCTGTGGCTGAGTGCCAAGACTTTGGTGTCCTCCCATAGAGTACAACTGTGCTCCGGCATCTGCATGGGAATGTGGGACCATGGTGAAGAACATTTGCTGCAGAAAATGAAGACTGAAAGAACTGGGGATACTCTCTTGCTACCACTGAACTTTCTATATGCAAAGAATGTGGATTGCATAAATTATTTCAATTTCCATATTTCAGTCCCAAGGAGTAGAGAAGAAATAAAATCCTAAATAATTCCTCCCCTGCTTCTATGTAAAATGACAGCTCTGCCTTTTTTTTTGCCAGAGCACAATATGTGAAGCTGCCCTAGTGATGGGAATTGTCCTATGAGCTGAGCATAGTGTAAGTGAGAGTGGAACAAGTCACTTAGCAATTGGTTGTGAGCAGGAAATGGTTAGAGATGGGATTCTTGCTGTATGAGAAAGCAATCCCTAGGCTGGCTACATCTTGAAACATTTTTAATGTAAAGAATGCAAATTTCTGCACACGCCTGTTTGTTCTGTTGCAAAAGTTGTTTCTAGCTGTGGCACAAAAGGAAATCCAGGGAGACAGGCTAATAGACATGGAAGGCTGTTAATGAAAAGATTAGGTCCCTGAGCTGTCGAACTTGTCTTCCTTAAGCACATGTTTATGCTTCAAGTCAAACAATCTGATGGGGGTATTTTTTGCACATATACATAGGGCTACAGCCTACACCACAGTCCATGCATGTTGTGTTTGGCAGACGCAACCTTTTAGATGGCATGTGTTTAAGCACATGTCCACACAAAACAAGCTAAAGCCAAAGTGGATGTGGATGTGCTGATAAGGGTTCCATGTGCTGACAATTATTTTTGAATGCTCGTGCTGCAGGACAGAGGGAATCTCAGCTTCACCAGAACACTGGCTCATGTGTTGTATGAGGTGGTGGAGGGGATCGTGGCAGGGCTGCTGCAGGCATTCTTGGAGGACACTGCAATCTGGGTTCTGGCCTGTCCATGGGACTGAGCCAGCCTTGGTTACCCTGGTGGATGACCTTTAGTGAGAGTGGGGCAAGGGCAGTGCAACCTGCTTCTGAACCTCTTTACAGCTTTCAATATCATTGATCATGGTATCCTCCTGGACTGGGGGCTCCATTTTACAGTAGCTCTGATCCTATTGAGGTGGTTATTGTCAATAATTCGGCCGTCCCGGGGGCCAGCTGTTAGACTGGTCCCACAGACCAAATATGCGATTGCTCTCACAAGCGTGATGAACCACACACAAGTCAGTAAATAAGGCTTAATTGCTTTATTTACATATAAACAAACTGGGAGCTCTACATCATGGCTCCCTCTCTCTGGCATAACAGCCAGTAAAGAGAAAGAACAAAGGAACAACAGTCCCACATAAACATCCTGTCTACGTCACTTCCACTCTGTGGGAATGAAAACACATACAGTCATATGATACACAATAACCCTATGACTGCAGACGGGGAATGAATCCTAACAGTTATGTCCAGACTGGCAAAATGATGTTCAGTCCCTTTCTGGCAATTGGGATATAGGGTGCTCTGAAGTAAACTATTTTATTTCCAATGCTATTTAGCATCCATTTTAGCCTTTTTTTATTTAACACAGGCATGTCCAACAGGTAGATTGTGATCTACCAGTAGATCACTGGACGTCTGTGGTAGATCACCGGTAGATCAGTGGCTCCCCCCAAAGAAGCTAAAAAACTTTGGCTGCCCTAAAAAAAGCTCAACATCTTTGCCCTGCACCCCTAAAATGACCTGAACCACAAAAAGCAGGGCTTTCTTTTCAAATAAAAAAGCTCAACATCGCTTTCTTCCCTAAAGAAGCTCAACAACTTTTACGTGAACCCCCCAAAACAGGGCTTTCCATCTTAAAAAAAGCTCAACAACTTTGACCTGAACCCCAAAAAGGGGGGTAGATTACTTCCAGTTTTTAACTCTGTGAGTAGATCGCTGTCTCTTGGAAGTTGGCCACCCCTGATTTAACACAATTAATATACAACTTGATTTTAGTAAAACCTCTATATGGTGCCATTGGGAGTGGTCATTAGGCGTTTCAGGGTGAGGTGCCACCAGTATGTTGATGATACTCAGCTCTCTTTCTCCATAACATCTGAATTGGGGGGGGGCTGTGTGAGTCCTGGGCATGGTGGTGGGTGGGGTGAGGGAGAATAAACAGAGTGTGAATCCCAGCAAGACGGGGGGGGGGGAACTGAGGAGGTTCCCATTGGCATATTGCCGGCATGGAGCTCTTGATCTGGATTTAGCAAGGCCTAAATTCTCCCTCCTTCAGCATCCAGATCTGGATTGGGCCCCCACACTGGCCATTTCTGCAAAAGTAAACCATACATTCGAGAGTAAAGCCCGTGATTATCATCTTGGGTAGTTGGGCCCCTAGAACCAAACCAAATGAAGTTCACTGGGATACACCATGAAGGGGGGGGGAGAGAGACTTGCTAAGCAGAGGGCTCACTGAAAACAGGAGAGGGAAACAGACCCAGTTGCAGGTTCAGGAAATCCACTCTAGTCAGGATGTATGGTTGCTGTAGTTCTGTGGCTCCCTGTTCAGTGAATCAGGCCTAGAGAAAGGACCCATGTGCCCTGCAGCATTGAGCATGCTCAGGAAGACTCAGGTCTTAAGGATATTAATAATAATAATAATAATAATAATAATAATAATAATTTATTATTTATACCCCGCACATCTGGCAGGGATGAGGCATATAGGGCATATTTGGTCTTTAGCATATCCTTCACACTGCTGTTTCCAGTTGTGACTTAAACAACACAGATGCAAAAGTTAGGGAATAGTTGCATACACGCAGCAATTGGTTATTCACACCATGAATATGAAACTAGTTAAACACAAATACGACGGCTGTTCAATCATCTCAGAGAAGGCAGATTTTAATAGACTCGTGCCTAGTTCTAAACAGGCTAACTTCTCCCACCCCTCCAATTTTGTGAAGCTGCTTGTTCCTATTTTTGCTGCCCCCCCCCCCCATTTCCATGGCTCTTTTGCCTCTGGATTTTTCTTCTGAAATGCTTGTGACAATGCTATGTAATTGCAAGATGCTCTAGTCTAAACCTACAGGCACACTCAGTAATTTGTTTTTGTATGGCTGCTTACGATGTTGATTACATAAGTAAGGTGATCGTGCTGGGCATCATTTTGCCATGGTGTGTTTACAGAAGATTAGATTCACTAGTGGCTCTGCCCCTTCCTTTATCTCATCTGTTCATTTTGGTTCACTTGCTTGAGGCCTTTGGAGCTACTTGCTCCGCAGGCACCTTACGGATCTTCAATATCCCTGCTGTGTTCTGACACCTGCTGGTATTTGAAGAGGGAAAAAACCAGATCTTCTGCAGGATTGAATAAACATGCTACCATTGAAATGAATGGAAACAGCTGGTTTATAATAGCAAGTAATTGACAGTGAAGGGACGCAGATGGCGCTGTGGTCTAAACCACTGAGCCTAGGGCTTGCCGATCAGAAGGTCGGCGGTTTGCATCCCCGTGGTGGGGTGAGCTCCCATTGTTCGGTCCCAGCTCCTGCCCACCCAGCAGTTCAAAAGCACATCAAAGTGCAAGTAGATAAATAGGTGAGCTCTGGCGGGAAGGTAAACGGCATTTCTGTGCGCTGCTCTGGTTCGTCAGAAGCGGCTTAGTCATGCTGGCCACATGACCTGGAAGCTGTACGCCAGCTCCCTCGGCCAGTAAAGAGAGATGAGTGCCGCAACCCCAGAGTCGGTCATGACTGGACCTAATGGTCAGGGGTCCCTTTACCTTTACCTAATTGACAGTGAGACGCAAGGAGCATTGGAGTAAGGTTTTCTCTCACACACTGTAGTGTTTCTATTATTACATATATATTTTTAAGAGGGGGGAAATTATGCTTCTTAGGATAATATGTTACACCTACAAATGTTCTTCAGCCTTCTTGGGCTGCTTAGATTCGTTCCTCACTTATGCAAAAGCTTCTCCCATTCTATATATCCATTTACTTAAAAGCAAAGGCAGTGGTATATTTTAGGAGGCGTCTGTGCTCTTGTTGGCTGCTGCACAGCCATATCACAAGGATTTCCCTCTGGTAGGAACACAGAGACTTTTCTGTATTAGAGTGGAATGCAGTAGCAAATTGCTGTACAGTGGCCCATAAGAATGCCAGTTACCCTTATAAACTTTTTATAGCTGTAGAAAATAAGCATGGTTTCAGACCTCTACCAGTCAGTGGTAGGAGAGATTGAGCTTGCTTTGCCTGAAAATACTAGCAAGGCTAATTCACTGATGAGGCAGTCAACAAACCAATTTTGAAAATATTCAGGGACAGTTTGAAGGGTGGGCGTTGTTTTGTTTTTATATTCTTCTGAGTATTATCTCCGGAATCAGAATTCCAAACCTGCTTTAGACACATGAATAAAATGACCTTTCAGTTCTGTAGTTCCTGCTGCCGTTGAGAAGACAGCCTCTGGTTCTGTTTGCTCATTTCTCACCTTTCTGATAAAGCAAGGAAAAAGCTATCTTCTTTCTTGATTAGTCCTGCAAATCGGTCTTTTCAGAAAAATATTAGATACTTTGTGAATGAGAAAGAAAAAATGTTGCTTAAAAGGTGGCCTCTTCTTCCCAAGAAACTCCATATGATTTGGGTCTGTAGTGTCTGAGATTCTTCTTGACAAAAACTGAACAGTAAATTTTAGACTTTTGAATGTTTTGCATAAAACTGTAGGTCTGCAGTCACAGATTTGGATGGTGAGTACCACTCATTATTTGAGGTTCTTCTCCGAGACAGCCCTGCACATCTCTCTTGGTTCATCTAGAATCACAGCTTCCCAAATTCCCTATGCGAGCCGCTCCCCTCACATGCTGCTAAAGCCAGAGGCGTGGAACACATCCTGTATCTAGCCCAGCCTTTCTCAGCCTTGGGTCCCCATAACTGCCACCATCCCTAGCTAGCAGGACCAGTAGCCAGGGACAATGGGAGTTGTAGTCCAACAACTGTCCAGCCTTGAGAAAGGCTGTCCTAGACTCAGGCAAGGCTTTCCTTCAGTCCCACTTTCTCACAGGCCATCAACTTATTGCCTATGGCCCTCCTTTCTTTTAGCCATATGCCCCCTTTGTATCACGCCTCTCGGGTGGTGTTGAATGGCAGGACGAGGAGAGAGCAAGAGGACATTCTTAATGATATCAGTGCCCTGCTGGGGTAGATTCCAGTGCAAGCAACTACGTCTTAACTACACAAAGCACTTGTGGATTGTTGACAGATTCTAAAAACTATTATTGGCCCAAACTGGATGGGAGTCATAGAATCATAGAATTGGATGGGAGGGTCCAACCCCCTGCAATGCAGTTAGATGTTTATTCATTTTATTAGATTTCCTACTCACCCATATGGTTCAAGAGCAGATTACAACAATATAAAAACACAGTATTAAAATCACCTAAAACAATTTGCAGTCAGAAGTCTAGGGTGGGTCCTAAAAAACACCAAGTTGAAGAAATGTTCAGAGTCAGACAAATATACATAAATTTTACCGCAGCAGCCCCCTCTGCATGTCTCATCAAAAGTTAGTCTCATTGAATTCAATAGGATTTGCACCCAGGTAATGGGATGCGGGTGGCGCTGTGGGTTAAACCACAGAGCCTAGGGCGTGATGATCAGAAGGTCGGTGGTTCGAATCCCGTGACGGGGTGAGCTCCCATTGCTCGATCCCAGCTCCTGCCAACCTAGCAGTTCAAAAGCACGTCAAAGTGCAAGTAGATAAATAGGTACCGCTCCGGCGGGAAGGTAAACGGCGTTTCCGTGTGCTGCTCTGGTTTGCCAGAAGTGGCTTTGTCATGCTGGCCACATGACCTGGAAGCTGTACGCCAACTCTCTCGGCCAATAACGCGATATGAGATGAGCTCCGCAACCCCAGAGTCGGTCACGACTGGACTTAATGGTCAGGGGTCCCTTTACCTTTTAAGCAGGTATAAGATTGTGTCCTAAATTTTACAACTTTATATATGTGAGGTGCCAAGGAAATAAAAGTCCAGTTGAGAATAGTTTTTCTCCAGATTCAGATAAGGACTGAATCAGTACAAATTTGAACACTAGCCTTGCTAGGAATTGACTAAATGCTTTCTAGGAAACCTGTGCCAAACCAGATAACTGAAACGTATCTCTTGGATTCTCTTCTAGAGCTTTAATGTTGACAATGTCTCCTTCTTTCGTACACTGTTCTTTGCAATTGTCTGTTCATAATGAAAGTGAGAGGAATCCTGTTAAAGAGCTGAATGAAAGTCTTGGCTAATACCGCTCAGGATGTGGTTATTCTGTTTAGGTTCATGAAAATCTTGATCATTCCATTATAAATGTATCAGTGATTTAAACTAAAAGTGAAAGGATCAGTTCCCACACACATACTGCTTTTCCAAAAAGCAAAGGGGGGAAATGGCATGCATTTATAAAATTGATTCAACAGGGAGCTGAATTACTTTTTGGATTTAGAGCCTGCAACATATCGGCATAAACATTACATCCGATGTTTAACTTGCATGTTCCTGTGCCAGCAGAAAATGTCTGCCTTCGGTGAGGTCTTCTGGGCTCTAATTTGAGAATTCCAAAAAGCCTGAGCATATATCTGCTTTAGAATGAGGTAACTGACCTGCCAATAAGTGATTTGCAATATGTATTCCCATGTTTTACATTTTCATCATTTCATATTGCAATCCAATACTAATAATTTGAAATGCAGCTTCTCTGACTAAACTGAGAATGAAAGCAGAGACGAAACTGTGTGTGTGCGACAGAATCTGAGGTGCTTCAAACACATTTCCCTTGAGACTTTTAATGCAATTTGCTAGGCAAAGCAATAACCATGGCCTTGTTTGGATGAGTTTCCTATTGACAGGCCATTAAGATTTGGATATCATGTAATATATCTCTGACCTACACCATGTGCTCAGAAGGCACCTGAAAATCTGTGTAGAAAGTGGTACATGATATCAACACACTGGGAATGTAAGGGAAGGCTCTGCAATTCTGTGGAAGAAAATCCCAGGCTCGGTCCATGACATGCCAATTGGCACATCTTAATAAGCACATTTTTATATGCACTATTTTTCACTAACGTGCACATTTTTGCAAGCAATAGCATATTTTGGTGTATTATTTTCACCACTGTATTCATTTTATGTACACTTCCTCCTAATACAGTGGTACCTTGGTTTATAAACTCAATCCTTTCTGGAAGTCCATTCTTAAACAGAATCCGTTCTTCAACCGAGGTGTGCTTTCCCTAATGAGGCCTCCCACCACCAGTGCCCTTCCACAGTTCGGCTTCCGTTCTTAGACTGAGGTAAAGTTTTCAATCTGGGACACTATTTCTGGTTTTGCGGAGTTTGTAAACCAAATTGTTCTTAAACCGGACTGTTCTTAAACCAAGGTACCACTGTATATGCATTTTAAAAAAACAATGCCTGGGTGACAAACAGCATAACAAAATTCAGATCAATGTGCATTTTAAAGAATAGCTGTATTTCTCTTCACATATTGTTTCAGAAACTGCAATTTGATAGAAATGAGAACTGCATAATATTTCTCCCCCATTCCTAGTCTAGAGGGACCAATCTTACCCAGTATACATGATGCAGGCTCAAATGTTGAAAATGAAACCAGTATAGAGGGAAATCTGGTGGGGTGTCTGCATGTGGGGGTGGGGTGGTCCTGCGATACAGACTGCAGAATTGACACAGTCCCTGCCTGGTGGACTCTCGGTCTATTCTAAAACTGGGAGGTAGAGGAACCAGAGACTGGCAATGTGATGTGTAAGTAGCATAAAAAGTCAGTAACATGTTAGGAATATTCATAGAATCACAGAATCATAGAGTTGGAAGAGACCACAAGGGCCATCCAGTCCAACCCCCTGCCAAGCAAGAAACACCATCAAAGCATTCTTGACATATGCCTGTCAAGCCTCAGGTGAGTCTCATTCCCACTTGATTTGCATCCTCCCGATCCCGGTTTACAAATTGCAACTATAGATGCATATGGTACCACATTTGCAAATTGAACTACTGTGACCAGTCCAGTGCTCGCATTATCCCTAGGGAGACCGATGGATGCCCATGTCGACAGATTGCATGGAGGCTATGGGGCAAGCCTAGGGCTGCCATGTGTCTGGATTTTCCTGGGCGGGAAATTCCCAAAAATTGTCCTGGATCTTTGACGTTTTTGCAAAACAACTTTGGGGTTTGTCTAGAAAAAGCTCAACAACTTTCAAGGTGTCCTGGTTAATACAATGATGTACACATTTAGAGTTTCTTCATGTGAGGAAGGGCCCTCACTCGACCATAGTCTCTTGTGTAGAGCTATATCCTCTGCAGACCAAATGTGCATGCCATGTGAGGGGACTGTACAAAGCTTGCCAGTGTCACAGACATTTGGGGCAAAACAGGACCAGAGCTGAGTGTGCTGAGAAGCAGTGTAGCCCGTCAGGTACCTGCAGCACAGGCAAATCTTAAGAAAAGGTCTGTCATGTGAACACAGCTATTTAAGTCTTGCAGACCTTTGGAAAAGTTTGACCTCTCTCTTGAGATTTATGTTTTTACATGAGCCCTATTAATGCAGGAAATTATTAAAACCTTGAAATATTTTGCTCAGTCAATGTCTATAGCAATTGATCTTTTTGAACCTATTTTTATTAAAAGTTTTCCACATAAAATACAATAGAAACCAAACGAATCTACTGAAAAGAAATAAGGAAAAGGAAAAATAAGAAAGGGAATAAAAGAAGGGAAAGTGCATACAAGGCCCTCTATCACAATTCCACACACAGAAGAGTGAACACTCCCAGCTCTCCCTTGGGAGCTTTCCTCTCGTCCCCCAGCCTCCCTCCCTCCCTGGGTGATCCTCTCTACCTGCCCCTCACATAGGGGGCCCCCATTATCCATCCATCCATCCACCACCTTCCTGTATGTATCTTCATTCATCCAAAACAGGGAACTTCAAAAGGCAAAGCATAAATATAGATAGAATGAACAGAGAGATAACAAGAATTAAAGATCATAGAAAGATAAGAAGAGAAACAAAAAGAAAAGAAAAAGGAGGGCTTCTGATTCTCTGCCAATTGTGTATATGGCAATTATTCAAAATATTCAAAGTCCTTAGCACTTGAGAAAAACTTGCCCTATAGGGATTACAATCCAAATTTTGAAAGTAGAGCAGAGAAGCAAGAAGGAAAAAGAAAGAATTGAAATTCAGCATATTTATTGTTGTTTTAACAAAATCAGAATGCTTCCCTACATATGACTCGCCACTGGCCCTCCCAAGTCCTTTAATCTCAGAGCCTGTGTTTATCATTTATAAGATGGGCACAGCAACCTTCTCTGTGGCTCATTTAGCCTTATCCATACTCCATCTTGTTTGTGTGTTTTGTTTTATTTGCACGATGCTGCAGCTGATGTCTCTACAGACTTTGGCAACGGCAGCATTGTAGCCTGGGTAGTACGTCAAGCTACCTTGGAAGTTGAAAACTGTAAAAAGAGCTCTGCCCTTAGGACAACTCTCACCTGGTGTGAGTTTTAAATTGCTTTTGGGCTAAGAAAGCAAATCCTTCAGCATCAATCAAAAAATTGTATTTCTGATTTATTCTGTTTACATAAGGGGTTAAGGAGACTGATTCAGAGTGTCTTTGTGCTCTGATGTGGGTGGAAGTTTACTCAGCCACTGAAATAGACCTGTTACCCTCTCCTACTCCCTTCCCCAGTGTGCATTTTCTCTGTGTTACTAAAACATATGGGCCTCATTCAAGCTGGAGACTAAACCCTTTTGCTAAAACTCTGGTTAAAAATTATGGCCTTGTATAATGAAATCTTTGTTGATGAGAACTTGAAATAGCATCTCAGGCTGAGACGTAGAGGCAGAATGATGATGGAGATCAGTTAATCATTCCACTTCCCAAAATCTGAGTGAGAGAGAGTGAACCTGAATCAAACGAAAAACATCATATTCAGTGAATGAGTGCAAATATAGAAAGGCTGTGGATTTTTTTAAAAAAGAAAAGAAAACAGTGAAGTGATAGAGCAATAGATCTTGTTACACAGCAGGCTGGCTCTTTGCTTTCTCCCAAAAGGATTTCATTGCAGTTGCTGCAAATTATTATAAGTCTGGGGAGTCTGGACTGTAGTCCTCTGTATTTTAAAAAGCAGCATATTGGTAGGATTGTATGGGGAAATATGCAGGATGTCAGGGAGAGGAAAAGTCACATTTTGTCAGGATCTTTTATTGAATTGTAGATATGGAAATAATGGCCCATGTAACACTGAACTATTGTGTAAGCCCCCCTCTCCCATCTCATGCAGCCACGAGGCGATCAGATTGCGATTGTCAACTAATCTAAACTAGGACAAACTGTGGTTAGCTTAAACTAGGGGTTGCCAACATGGCCCCATGAGTGCAATGGTATGCTTGAGGCCTTGCCTTGCTGCTCACGAAAACTGGGGGCCCCTCCCCAGCCAGCACCCTTCTGGGGAGGAGCCATCAACCTCTCTTGTCTCTCTGCTCATGTGATGGACATCCTTCCAGTTCCTGTCTTTGCTGCCTGTCAGTTGCCCAAATCCAGTATGAGCAACTTGTCCTTGCTTCATGGTCTTGCACCCTCCGCACCAGCACCTTCACTTTTGCCTCCCAATGCATCCCTGCCTCTGACATTTGTTCCTTGTCTCTACCACCTTCTGCCTTTCACCTTTCCTATCCCTTATGTTTGGAACACCTGTGTGATGTCACATTCAAATCTCTCACATTTCCCAGGAAGCCTTTGGCCACCACCCCTTGCTCTACTACAGCCAAGCTTGCAACTGAATGCATGCAGCCGAAATAGTCATACTTTCTTTCCCTGCTTCTCTCTCCCTCCTATTTCCTCCACTTCGCATGTAGTTTCCCCCTCTGTGAATTTTAGATAGCAAGCTCCTGAGGGCAGAGTGATGCTATTATATTATATAAAGCACCATGCATATTGATACTGCTTGTATAAATGATGGTTGAATTGATGTGGTATTTTGAGTGGCCAAACCACAGTTATGACCAAATTCTCTCTCCAGAGGCTGCAATTAGCAACTGGAATTAGCACAGGTGGAAAATGAAATACAGCATGCCGTACTAAATGATGGTTTATGTGCACATTTGACAGTTCAAAACATTGCTTGGGTTCTGATTCTGAACTATGGTTAGTGGAAATGATGGTTTGGCTTAATTTGTCTCAAAGTAAGCATATTTTTCTCAGGCCTGTTCAGACATTTGGGCTTGCTGGAAGCAACCCAGTCATCCTGTAGTATGCAGTGTGGCAGATTCAAGAAGCTGGTTTTCACAGAGCTCGATGAGTTGAAGCAGCTCAATTGATGTTCATTATGCGAACTATGGAATATGCCCTTGGTTATCTTTACCTCCTGACAGTGGGAATAGCATAAATTAAAACAAGGAGCTGGATTGGTTTTTTTTTGGGGGGGGGTGTTGCTCTTCCCTAGCATAGGAACAGCTGGCAGTGCTTAATGGAAGCTGACAGCTAAATACCCTTCCACAGCAGTACAGTGTTGAACAATGCATACGAAAATAAACAGGCCAAAGGAAAGCTATTTCTGCAGAGGCCATTGGCATGCTTTCTCAACCCTAGGCAGGTTATTTGAGAAGGTAATTGCTGCCAAAGAATCTTTTGTTTTCTTTTTTAATATACCTTATGAGATTTACCTCAAGGCAAAATGGAGTGCTTTTATGGATATGCTTAACTTCAAAACAGGCAAAAATCAATACCAGAAAGAGCAGAGCTGTCTTACGCAGCTTAGCCAATACCTCGTGTTTGTATATCTCCAAAACCTCAGTTTCAGTTGACTGGCAGGGCTGAGGAGAGCAAGGAGGCTGGGTTTTTCAGAGGGCATTTTGGAGATGGGCATTCATATCACACTGACTTGCAACTGAGTTGGAGCCAAGTCTGGCTTGGCTACTTGTTTATTCAATTTATGCTCTGCCTTTCGGGCTCAAAGGGGCCCACAGTGTGGCTTATAACATAATTCCTTATGTATTAAGGATGCAAGGCACTTATTTGGGACCATGTCCCAGTGTCATCAGTGGGACTTAAATCCATATGAATATCTATACAGTGGTACCTCAGTTTAAGAATAGTCCTTTTTACGAACGATTCGGTTTACAAACTCTGCAAAACTAGAAATAGTGTCCCGCTTTGCGAACTTTACCTTGGTCTAAGAACGGAGTCCAAAAGGGGGAAGGGCACTGGTGGAGGGGGGCCTCTTCAGGGAAAGCGTGCCTTGGTTTAAGAACGGTTTTGGTTTAAGAACGGGCTTCCGGAACGGATTAAGTTCGTAAACCAAGGTACCACTGAACAGGATTAGATGGGGGTGGGAACCTAAAATCTTTAGTAAAAAAACACATTAGTCAAATAACAGAGTAATATCACAAGAAAGCAACAGAACTTGATGGAATCATAGCTCTTGCCATTTACAGAGGAAAGGGGGAAAGTCCTCAAGAGAATTCATCAGCATTTTAGGGTGATTCCCCTCCCAATATTTCAGGGGGTTGGACCAGATGACCCTCAGGGTCCCTTCCAACTCTATGGTTCTACCTTTGCCAAGTAATTTCCCCTAATATTAAGGATTTTTGTATGCTATTTTCACTAGTATATACCTTTTAATAATGCTTTACCCTAGCATATTCATTTTTGACCACATTACGTGGCTGGAGAACTGTGTTGCAAAACTCAGAGGAGTGCAAATTTTGAATTATGGCTCTGTTTCAGTACCCATACTGTTTCAGGATCCATTTACAGGTAGGGTCACCTTTAAATCTCAACTGAATCGATATCTCCCCATTTTTGTTTTGTTTTTTATAGAAAAATTAAAAGGTACAGTTACTTTGCGAACTAGTCTGCTAAAATGAAGGAGGCTGCAGGTGCAGGAGAGGTGGGGAAGAAAATAGGCATGGGTCTCTTTGTGGAGGGGAAATACTCTTGAGTCCCTGGTCTGAACTGTACCTCTGGGTTCAATGGTCCTCCATACCAAAATGTGCTTGCAGGGGCAGCCCATCCGGTTTCCCCACCAGAGGTGAAATGGGAATGTGCCACTCCACACAAACACTTCTGCTACCCCTGGAATGCCCCTGAGCCATGCCACACCTCTTGTCTCCCCAGGGCAGTGGGGCAACAGTGGGGCAGGGGCAGCACTGCCTCTTGATTGGTGGGCTGGCTCTGTGTGCTTGCCTGGGAGAAGTCTGGGCTATAACACTTCTCCTTGGCATTTAATTTTCCACGTGGATGGGGTTTTTTTTTTAATGCAAAGGGATATTCAGGCATATTAATGTTGCTGCTTCTTTGTAGTTGTAGTTGTTTTTCATTCCAGCAATAGTATCTTCTCATGTTGGAAACCTTTTACTCCTGCATAGTTGCACGCCCCCTGTGGCCTTAGTGATGTGTTATTTGGCTGGGCAAGTCAGTGGGCATGCAAACGCCACTTTTCAGCTACCCAAGTTGGGTATGCAACAGCTACTTGCTCTTTTGATGCCAAGCCTTGTATTCCGGCAAGGACTAAGTACTGGAGCTGAGGCCCACCAAGGAGGTAGCTGGGAAGAGGGTCAGAAATGACTAGTGGTGGTTGCAGAGACATTTTGAACTGTACTTCATAGGAAAATTGTCTCACTTGGCTATCAAGTCGATTTTTTTACCATATTCAGAATTTCCCATGGGTCTTGAGAGGACTAGACAGTGAATGTGGGCACATTGCTGGATTGATGGCACATACTGTATTGTCCTCCATGCGGTTGCATACCCTCCAACATTCCTCTGATGAAAACAGGGACGTCCCATTTCATAATGATAATTTTACTGTTATTTAATTGAAAAATTAATTTGAGGTTATCACATACAATTTTTTTTGAAGAAAATCTGAGTCGTGAGAGCATGGTCGAGTATTAAAATCTGGTGATTTGGCATGGAATGACCCTGTTTATACCCCACACATCTTACTGGGTTGCCCCAGCCACTCTGAGCAGCTTCCAACATATATATACTGTATAATATAAATAATATATATAAATAATATATAAAAATAATATAATATATAAACATATATATAAATAATAAATATATAAATAATATAACATATATATATATAACATTAAACACCTTAAAACTTCCCTATACTTCCCTATACAGTATTGCCTATCCAAAATCTACCAGGCGGTTGTCGTCCTGGTCAACGATGAGTCCACAGTGGAGTCTAACATACAGGGGCTTGGCCAGGCATCCCCAAACTTCGCCCCTCCAGATGTTTTGGACTACAATTCCCCTCATCCCTGACCACTGGTCCTGTTAGCTAGGGATCATGGGAGTTCTAGGCTAAAGCATCTGGAGGGCCGCAGTTTGGGGGTGCCTGGGCTTGGCACTTGTGTTCTAAAAATACTTCAAAATAATGACGTAGTTCCCTTGCACTTAAACACAGACATAAATGTGTAAATCAGTTTCAAAATACTGAAGATAAACTCAAACCAGTATTGTAAGTATTGGTTTGCGTAATAAATTGAGACTGAACTCTCACTTTTGGGAACCCGGGAGCTATTCCTTGGCCTATCATGATTTTATTGTGAGTCATGTCATCATCTGGCCTTACAAGAATTACAGTGCCAGGGGGGTTGGAGACTCCGGGATTTGCCATTACACAAACCCAGTTTAAAAAATAGTTCTGCCAGTGGCAAAGAATGTGTTTCATTCTTGAGGGAAATTGGCCTTTGAAGAGTGATGACACACAATAAATATTGGCCCCATCCGCTCAACAGGTGCATTGCCTCAGCTGGCTGGCTGTGTTTCAGAAGGACCATTATCGAGGGTGGACCTCAGCTTCTTGTTTTCAAGAGCTCCCTGAGCACATGTTTTGCATATAAGTATGCATGCGCACACCAGACCTTTCTTTGGTAAATTATTTTTGTTCTATTATATTGTCTCATAAAGGAAGTTGTCAGCCTACGGCCACGTACTAACTGACCAAGCAGACAAAGCAGAGGACAAGGGGGCCAATGTTATATTTGAATGTCATTGCAAGAATTGTTTGAGGAAGGGCAACTATTTTTTTAAAGGGGTGAATTTCATTATATTTCAGATGGAAGGAAGCAAGTGTTCGTTAAACTTAGTCTGGATTGAAACTAAAAAACAAAGCAAAAATGGCAGGGTCTTTCCGCTTCCACTGTAACACTAGAGGAGTTTGTACTCTCTCTTGAGTAGTCTGGTTATTCTCCATGGGGATCTCCATCTATCTGGCGGGCAGGTCGTATTACTGGCCCTTTGCTTGTGTAACTGATCTGCTCATGGGCTTCTACAGTAGAAGTGCTGTTGATAAATTACTGCACATGGCAGTGAGCGTTAAGTTGCAGCGTCATTGCTTTTCATCTTGGGAGTTTTCTCAGGAATTTTCCATGATGAGACGGACAGCTAAAGAGCTTTGGGCAAGATACAAGAGATATAACTCATTCCAACCAATAAAGCCAGAGAGAAGATATGGATAAAAACAAGTTCAAGATCAAAAACACTGGCAGGATAAATGTACCTGCAATTATGCTCTTTGTGAAATTCATCTTACTATAAAGATGCCGGAAAGCAGAACAGCTGACTGATATCAAGGTTTCAAGCAGGAACATGAGGCCCCAATGGCTCTTGTATCCTTGTGTGAGAGCTTGACATTATCCCATCCCAGCACCTTGGCGGCAGAAGACCAGGTTTTATCTTCTTGTTTGAGTGGTGCTGCATAGAGGAGAGGTACTCTAAGCCTCACCCGTGTCTGAAAGAATCAGTCGCATTGCAAATCACAGTCCAAACCCACTCATACAATATAAGAAACAGGACCTGCAGTTCTATACAACGTCAGAGAAGTTTGTCTCCCTCTCTCATAATACTAGAGCCCAGGGTCATCCAATGAGGCTGAACACTGGAAGACACAGGACAAACAAAAGGAAGAACTTTGTCACACAGCGCAACAATCAGACCAAGGCAGGTAGGGTCAAGCATAGGTCAGTTTCCATTGATGCAAGATCAAATACCGCAGAAGGTAAATAGGGATGAAGATGAAACAAATAAAGGACAAACTGGGCAGCACCTAGGAGAGCTCCATGTAGAGCCTGGGCTAGACAGCAAGACTAAGTACTGCTTCCAATCACTGAGCCTTAAATAGGCCGGCGGCTTCTTTGAATCACTAGCCCAGGCATCCCCAAACTATGGCCCCCCAGATGTTTTGGCCTACAACTCCCATGATCCCTAGCTAACAGGACCAGTGGTCGGGGAAGATGGGAATTGTAGTCCAAAACATCTGGAGGGCCGGAGTTTGGGGATGCCTGCACTAGCCTGTGCTGCTGAAGGAGCCTAGCCTGTTTTAGGAGCCACGAACTCCAGCAGTGCAGAGGGGGATCTACTGTAGCCATTGAGCTGGAGTCCTCTGAATCTGAGGAGGGGCATGTGGCTTCTTCATGCCATAGAAGTACTGACATGGTAAGCTTCTCTAGTGCAGAGATGACACAGGCTGTTTTGGAGGGCACATCCCCCCCAAGCTGCCCCCATGGCCTCTTATCCTGAGGATGAGGAGTCTGTGTTGTGGCACAAGGACATACACTGCCTTCTAGATTCCAACACAGAATCTACTCAGACAACCAAAGTTGGCTCAGTCCCAAAGTCACACCAGAAGCCACATTGAAATGGATGTAGATTATGGTGATTATTTTATTTGTACACTGTCCATCTGACTGGGTTGCCCCAGCCACTCTGGACGGCTTCCAACAAATATAAAAAACATAATAAAACATTTTAAAACCGTCCTATACAAGGCTGCCTTCAGATGTCTTCTAAAAAATGTATAGTTATTTATCTGTTTGTCATCTGATGGGAGGCCATTCCACAAGGCAGGTTCCACTACTAGAAAAGCCCTCTGCCTGGTACCCTGTAGCTTCACTTCTCACAGTGAGGAAACTACCAGAATGTGAACCTCAGAGCTGGACCTCAGTGTCTGGGCTGGACGATGGAGGTGGAGGCACTCCTTTAGGTATACAGGGCCAAGGCCATTTAGGGCTTTAAAAGTCAGCATCAACTTGGAATTGTGCTGGAAGCCAATGTAGATCCTTTAGGACCAATCTAGCTGTCATATTCTGGATTAGTTGTAGTTTCCGAGTCACTTTCAAAGGTAATCCCACGCAGAGCACATTGCAGTAGTCCAAGCGGGAGAAAACTAGACCATGCACCACTCTGGCCAGGCAGGGAGGGTGTCAGATGGAGTTGGTAGACAGCTGCCCTGGGCAAAGAACTGACCTGCACCTCCATGGACAGCAGGGAGTCCAAAATGACCCCCAGGCTGCACACCTAGTGCTTTAAGGACACACGGATAATGTTTCACCAACCTTTCCACACACTTCCAGGTCTTGTGATTGTTTCAATACAAACATTTTTAGAGTCTAGTCCTGCACAGATGGCTGTGTGTGCTGGTGACGGGGTAACGCTTGAAGCTGACAGGGATTTGAGGTGAACCCAAAGGTGGATATCTGCTGTGAGTTAACCCCTAGTAAGGAAAGTGTATGTATGAATGCAACCTCACACTGCCATTGGCTGCTAATGACACAGTGTAGTTTCTAGCGTGGGGCAAAGCCTGGATGGGAATGTAGTTTTATCTCCCATTTGAGCCACTCCTGCCTCTTCCTTCCTAGCCAAGAAGACAGGCCTTTTCAATCAAGGCTTCTTCTGTGTTTGATTTCTTTGGCTGCGTCTCTAATGAGAGTCTAGTTTTTGAGTTCTGCCTTCTCATCCGCTGCTGCTATTTTGACAGAAGTGTTGTTCAGTCTAGGTCCCTGCTCTCCCATGTGCTTCAAAGCAATCGTAGGACAATTATACACCCACTTCCAAGACTATGGAAAATCCGCTCCCCAAGCCATGGTCATATTGTTAAAATAAGGATGTCTGGCAGCAAGTTACTCACTGCTTTGTAAAACAAAACAAAACAAAACAGCACCAAGTATTGGTGGCCTTGTTAGGCCCACAGAGCAAAAGATTTACAGAAGAATCCCATGCATACTGACTGGGAAATACCTCCTAATGTTGAGACTTATTTCCAGCTAGGTTAGTATAGGAGTGTAGCTTTACTACTGTAAATGTCTTCTGTGGGATACCTCCTGAGCAGTCCTGGGTTAAAGCCTAGCTAAGAGTAGAGAATTGTGTAAACCAGGGGTCAGCAAACTTTTTCAGCAGGGGGCCAGTCCACTGTCCCTCAGACCTTGTGTAGGGCCAGACTATATTAAAAAAATGAACAAATTCCTGTGCCCCGCAAATAACCCAGAGATGCATTTTAAATAAAAGGACACATTCTACTCATGTAAAAACACCAGGCAGGCCCCACAAATAACCCAGAGATGCATTTTAAATAAAAGGACACATTCTACTCATGTAAAAACATGCTGATTCCTGGACCGTCCGTGGGCCAGATTGAGAAGGTGATTGGGCCGTATCCGGCCCCCGGGCCTTAGTTTGGGGACCCTGGTGTAAACTGATGATCTCGGAACATACTCTAAAAAGCTCACCTGCAAGTTATGCTAGGAAAGATCAAGAGGGATCAGTTACAATTACAGGGTCACATGTGTGAACTGGTTCTTCTTCGATATCCTTAATCGAATCAACCAGTATTTCCAGCTTCAGTGGCAGTCTTGGTCAGACCAAATTGAGTATTCAAAGCTTAAAACAGTGGCATAGATCTATTTTGGTGGGTTTTGCAGGCAAAAGCCCCTTGGCAAAAGGTAGGTTTCAAAATGGAGACGTTTCTTAGAAATGCGAATGGTGGAGATTTTTAAAAAAGAAAAATCCCTGTTGTTAAATGTAATTATGCTTGATTTTAAAAACAAACAAATGAGAAGCCACCACTACCTGCATGTCTGTTGACATTTGCTGCATATGAGTGTCATAAAGAGCTGTCAATATTTATAAAGCTAAAATGGAACTCTAAAGCCTAGATACTTAATCCACGACCATCAGCCTCTGCTGGCCTTTATTGACATTATAATTACATTTCAACTTAAGGAGTTGAAATAAGTAGACAAAGAAGGGCATCTCAAGGGACCCCAAAAGGAAACAGTAAGCCAACTTGAAATATTTATCAGTATAATGGCTGTGTACGTTTCTTTTCAAACTGTCCCTTTGGGTTAGTAGAACGATGTGACCATGCTAATTCCTCAAGTCTTTTAATACAAACAGTGAGTGCATTTTACCCATTCCTAAATTGTGGCCCATGAGAGAAGTAAAGTTTTGGTGTAAATAAGATTGCAACTGTTAAAGTGAGAAATAGGCAGTAGGCTGTTTCTTTCAGACAGCAGCTGAAGTTGCAAGTACAAATGATGACGGTGAGTTATGATGCGACTTCCTCACAGGCAGCAATAAAATACGGTAGTCTCACAGATCGTGCACAACATTCTGTATTCTCACATGCTGTGTCCTCTCTCTGTTTTCCTTCCACTGCTGAAATATATTAAACTAGCCACATCAACAGAGGACAAATGGCGTCACTCAATTTAATTCACCTCTTCTGCTGTGTGACATGATATCATGCTGTGGAAAGCCTCTGAGGATGAGAGTACATTGTGAGGCGGGAACCATCATTATTCCCACTCCACTAGTTTCAGAGACACATGGCATTTTTTATTATGCTGAATACACATCAAGCTCCTGATTGCCTCAAATCCGAATAATTGCCAGTTTAGGTCTCAGTCAGTGAAAAGGTACATGGAAAAGAACTACGCTACTGAGCAAACAAATGGAGTGGCAGAAGCTAAGCTGGCCTAGTTTCAGTGAGCACAGCTAAAACTAGTTAAAAATGGTTGATTTACACAAGCTCTGTGCGCTATTTGGCTACATCACCACTCCCTGTGTTAGCAAACTCAGGTGATGAGTGCCAACAAGCCTGGAGCTAAAATTGAAAAGTAAGAGTGAGGTTTCAGCCAGCCCAGGGAAACTCCCCCCCCCCCAACTGGCTTACAAAAGTACAAAAAGCTTTTAAAAAACCAAAACCTAAAAGGACACCCTCTCCAAACTTAGGACTCAGCTGCAAATAATACGTTTTAAATGTGTTTTAAGTGCAATATACAATGCGACACTAGATGGCGATAGTGAGCTTTTTGGAAAATCAAAAAAAAATTAAATGCTTTTTTAAAAAAAGCATTTTCAGAACAGTTTTATATGTGTGTAGATTCCACCCTACTCCTATGGAGACTGAGCATGCTGTATAACTATGGCCTGTTGGCTCTCAGTTGGAAAAGAAAGACAGGAAATGCACTGGCATTGAGTATCCATGGCTGTCTGGAACTGATAAGGTGGTAAGGAGACAGCAGCTTGCACTTGTTGCTCTGACCCCAAATGCAGGCGTACATTTTTATTAAATATAATTAAAGATCTGCAGAGAGGAGATGCTTATTTGTTTATGATCAGTGCAGGCTCCTATAAATCTGAGTGCCATGAATATTAAAACAACGCCTCAGATTGCTGAGTGAGCTGCCTCAACTCCCAGCTCCCAGCCCTTCCTTGCCAGCACATTAACAGTGCTGAAGCCATTCTGTCCAGCTTGGCCTCTTCTCTAACCTGGTGACATGGATTGTGTGAATTGGCCCTTCCCCAAGGTGAACTCCTACCCCCAACTCCCAGTGTGGAGACATTGATGGTGGATAGGTCCTGGGTGGTCCCGTTCATGTTCTAGAATATGCCACAAGGTGTTCCCCAGCTTTTATATTAACCCCATTTTCCCTAACCATGCACTGACTCTATCCTGGTGAGCCTTGGGACTCAGCTAGCTACATTAGTAAAAAAAAACAAACAAACAGCGAATTGAATGCATTTTAAACATGCAACACCAGAAGGATCCTAAGAGCAGGAATTGTTTAAAAATGAGATTTTCCATTGGATTTTTTTTTCTATTGTTAGGTAAAGGTACCCCTGACCATTAGGTCCAGTCGTGGACGAATCTGGGGTTGCATGCTCATCTCGCTCTATAGGCCAGGGAGCTGGCGTTTGTCCGCAGACAGCTTCTGAGTTGCCCGCGACTGGACCTAATGGTCAGGGGCACCTTTAGCTTTAGCTTTATCAAACCAAAACACAGGGCTCAGGATCCTAGTCTGGGCTCGGGTGATCACAGACCACTCAATGCATAACTGTAACTGGGTAATGATGCACCTGGCAGCATTTCCACAGCGGTTTTTGTGGGATCTGTCAGTCAAATCCAACATTCTAAGAGAGGACTAACTGCCTCTATGTGACAGTCAGTTTTGTCAGATGGTTGGTTGGTCTGCTGCTGATAGGAGTGTTAAGTAGTAAATGCTCTGATGGAGTCTTTTTAGGACTCACTCTTATCTAGTATATAGTTTATATCAGGCATCCCCAAACTGCGGCCCTCCAGATGTTTTGGCCTACAACTCCCATGATCCCTAGCTAACAGGACCAGTGGTCAGGGATGATGGGGATTGTAGTCCAAAACATCTGGAGGGCCGAAGTTTGGGGATGCCTGGTTTATATGTTATGTAACCTAAGTATGTACTCAGTGAATCTGACAGTAAAGTAGTTTATGTTATTATCATTCAGATTCATGTGTATTTTTCTTTAAGAGGGACAAAAGGGATTATCAACCAGGAAGGCAAGAAGGCAGGAAGGTAGAAGGCATAATTATTAAAAGGACTCAAACAAGTTAGCAATCCACTTGCTGCTGTAAACTCAAGCAAGGAATCATTTAACTCTGCTATATTATATGAACATTCCTACATTTTTAACCTGAGTGGCAGCTGGGTTCAGCAGCTTGCCCTTGTTTAAGATTTTAAAAGGAAGAATAAAAGCGACCCTAAAGTTTTCCCTCTTGCCTGAAAATCCACCTTACCCCCTTCCCCCCCCCAACCCCCAGCCCAAAATACTGAGCATTCTGCTAGTGGAATGTTTGTATCAGCCCTAGACTCAGATAATGCTGAAACTCCCAACTATTCTTATAAAACCATCGTTGGAAATAAACAAGAAAATGTGAGGACCAAGTGACTCTGCTTTGCTTGGTGTACCCTGTTAACAGGATCACCAACGAGCTTGGCAGAGGTGTTTTTTGTTTTTTACAAGAAAAGACAGGCGCAAGGCTGTTTTTTATACCCACTTAAGAGAATCCGCAATAAACGGCGTTTCCGTGCGCTGCTCTGGTTTGCCAGAAGCAGCATAGTCATGCTGGCCACATGACCTGGAAAGTGAGATGAGTGCCGCAACCCCAGAGTCGTCCGCGACTGGACCTAATTGTCAGGGGTCCCTTTACCTTTAAGAGAATCCACAGCTCTTGCTCTGTGTTCTCACTGCAGATGGGTGGGGAAACAGCTGGGCTCCAACCCAGGAGCCACTCAGGTATCAGAACTTTTTATTTACAAGTGTTGTTAACAATTTAACAACCCCCCCCCAAAAAAAGAAATTAATATTCAGCACAAGCAGAAAAAGAACTTGTTTCTCTGCATGACAGCAGTGGAATAGGGATAGGAGACCCACCCCCGTACATCTGTATGATGCACAACATTTCCCCAAAGACACTATATTGGACTCTGCAAATAATGTGGTTCCAAACTTTGTACACCTGCATACACCAATGCTGAAGGCAAATTGGCTGAACCATGATAAAACATTACAGAAAAGTCTACCCAACAATTAACATAATATGAACATAAGCCATTTTTTTCTTCCTACTTTGCAGATGGCTAGATTTCTCTTTGCCATGTGTAATGATGGCATAATGTTATCCCCAATTACTCACTGCTTTTAAGCATAGCAGCCATGAATCCATTTCACTCTCAGGATAATCACACCACAAAAATATGGCCACCAGGCTCCAAGGGACCTCATTAAAATTTATAGAGCAGGAGATAATACAGAATGCTTAACTGCCTAGTTATGGAATCAAGAGCTCGTGTTGTATAGTGAAGAGGTTCAATTTACTTCTCACTGCAGTGATACTTTTAGAAAGCTTTGCTCATCAAAATGATGACCTGATTTGGTTCATGCACTGGGGTTGGGAAGGGGGATTAGGCTGTGTTATAGACGCCCTCTTTGTCTCCATCAACTGACCATACCATCCAGGAAAAACATCCCTTTGGCCTTTTGTTTCCCTTGCTGCAGATATCATACACATTCCAGGTTTTTTTTAAAAAAAAGTACAGATTTTAGAAATGATTTGATGTGGCTTGGAACAGAAACATACTTACACATTTATAAGAAATCCATTTAAAGAGGAGGAAGGGAAAAAACAAAAATCCACACACAACCCTCCCACTTTTCTCTCTCTTCATTTCCAGCACATGAAATCACTTACTGGTCATTTTGGAACCCACAATGTCAAATTGTGGTTGTCCCAGAGGGAGGGGAAAAGACAGTTCAGCCTTGCATTTTCTTAGTCAAGTACTCTGAAGCTGTCTTGGCTAAGCTGAATAAAAAATAAAAAAAATGATGAGCTTTGAGCTTCATTCAAGTAATGGTAGAAAAATGTGTTAAGAGCTCCATTCAATGTTCCTGAAACACCTCTTTCGCTAGCCAAGAATTGTGCAAAAATCAGAATGAAGAAATGATGCCATTACAACTCTTTTATTCCAATCAAGCAAAGTTATGGCTCTTTCTCTCTTTTTGGACCCTGCAATTAGTTCATTCTCCCAGCCCAGTCATTCCTGAGTGTCTTTGGCAAAAATACTAGCAAGCATGCCAGGAATTGCACCAAGACCCCTAATTTATTTCACATGAACTACTGTCAGGAATTGCTGGGGCTGGAACCAGGAACCTCTGGATTTGTGCTTGTCTATCTTTGCAGCAAATACTCTCTAAACTACTGACAGAGAGACTCCTTGGTCTCTCACACCCTATAACTAGGGCTACTAAAGTTTCTGTGTAAAGGGGTTTAGATTTTGCCTGGGCAACAGTCAGCCTCGATGGTTCTTGCCTGGCTTGTGAGCACTGGTTTTCATACCTAAGGGGGCTAGCTCTGTTGCCTCCTTGCTGGATTCCCATATTCATTCTTCTCATCATGACCTCTCTAGACCTGAGGGTTGCAAACATGGTACCAGAGCTTCCAAGTGAGCCTATTTTCCAAGGACAGTTCCAGTTTTACAGAAGGTATTCCAGTTTCTGATTTGATCCTGAAATGTCCTGCTTTTCGTTAAGACATCCCTGTTTTCATCAGAGAAATGTTGAAGGGTATGTGGTACCCTCCAGGTCTTAATGAACTTCAGGCTCCCTTCCTCCCTGGCATGGCCATGCTAATGGGAGTTGGAGCCAGGCAGAAGGGCACCGCATTGACTACCCCTACTTTAGCCCATCATCACCCACTCTTATGATGAACAGTTGAGGGATTTGGGTATGTTTAGCTTGGAAAAGAAGAGATTGAGAGATGATGTGATGGTCATCTTCTAAGGACTGTCCCATGAAAGATGGAACAAGCTTGTTTTCTCCTGCACCAGAGGGTAGGACTCAAACCGATGGAGTCAAGTTACAAGAAACGAGATTCCGACTAAACATCAGGAATAACTTTCCGACTGCAAAAGCCTTTTGACAGTGGAGCAGGCTCCCATGAGAGGTGGTGGACTCTCCTTCCTTGGAGGTTTTTAAGCAGAGGTTGAGATTCCTGCATTCCAAATATTTTTCAGTCCCATTGTCAGGCTAGAAGTCAGATTTTCAAGTACCTTCCATACAAGCTCCCCAATTGGTGCTCAAAATAGCATTCAGTAGGGTTTTTGCGGGGTGGGTCTGATGTGGACACATCTGGGTCTAGTCCTCACTGCAATTAAATACTGGATTTATTCACTGACTTCTAAGGGTAGCTTTCAACTGCCCCCAGAGGCATTAAAAATAGTTTCTGTGTGAACTGGGAAATGACCAACTCACCCTATTGATAGATGCCTCTCTTTCTCTATTCTCCTTTTCTAGACTCTCAGTTCTATCCTACCTCCCATCTAGGTTCTTTTTGGGGGTGGGTGGGGGGTGCTCCTGCCAACTGCCCACCCACTGGATGTGCTTTAGTCCTCAGGGAAGGGTTTGAGCCTTCTCTGCTCCTGCCTCTTCTGTGTGCGATTGCTGCTCTCCTGCTTACACAGGTGCAGGCAATCTCCCCCCAAGATAGGTGGCGTGAATCCTACTACGGGAAATAAATGAACCCTGCCTATTTCAGCTTTTAATTTCTAGCAAACCATTCATTTCTCATCCGCGGAACTTAAAAAAATAATAATGTGGAGAAAGATAAGCCACATAGTCCCTCATTTTCTTCTTTTTTTAAATGACATGTCAGTTTTGCCACAACTATACATGGTGGGAAGTTTCTCTGTGTAGGGAAAATTTTTATGTCTGAATTGTTTCTTAAACAGAAAGGGATCTGAATGCATCAAGTGCTCATCTTGAGGTTCACAGCAGCCACAATTTATTTCAGTTAAAAGGACTGATTGATCACTGAACAGTGAGCTACAACGACTGACTGGAAAAACACTGCTAGAGTTTTTATAGCCCCAAACAAGTTTTGTGGGGAAGGGAAAGGGGTACATGTTACAAAACTAACAGAGAGTTTATGTCCTTACAATTTCGTCATGTAGTACAGTAGACAAATACTAACCCTATATGGAAAAGCATATTGCTCCCTCCCAAACCAATGATCTTTTTAAGTGCTATGCAGCTAGTACAGTACCAGTCAACTAGGATGAAAAGAAGTTCACAATCCTTATTAAATCAGCAACACACAGCAGGTGGGAAGCCAAGTTGGAAAGACAAAATAGCTTCTTACATATCTACAAAAAAGACACCTTGAGTTTCAGAGTCTCTCTGCCAACTTCTGCAGACAGCTTCTGGGTCATGTGGCCAGCATGACAAAGCTGCTTCTGGCGAACCAGAGCAGCGCACGGAAACGCCGTTTACCTTCCCGCCGGAGCGGTTCCTATTTATCTACTTGCACTTTGATGTGCTTTCGAACTGCTAGGTGGGCAGGAGCTGGGACCGAGCAATGGGAGCTCACCCCGTTGCAGGGATTCGAACCACCGACCTTCTGATCTGCAAGCCCTAGACTCTGTGGTTCAACCCACAGTGCCACCTGGGTCCCTAATAATAGTAATAGTAATAATTTATTAAATTTATATAGTGCCCTTCATCTGTAGATCTCAGGGCAGTTCACAACATAAAAATACAAGATAAAACAACACAAAATGCACAATAAAAACAAGAACAAAAGAAAACCAATAACCCTCCTCCCCCCCCCCACCCCAAAACTGGCTCAAAATGCTGCAGGTGCACTAATATAAAGGATGCATCTCAGATTCTTATTAAGCGTCTTTGGTAACCAGTTTGTTTCCTGGAGAAATTCAAGATGCTGGTGCTAACTTTTAAATGCACTGTATAGTTTGGGGCCCAATGATCCTTCTAGGGCTGTGCAACCCTCCCCCCACCTTTGCTAGACTTCCGTTGGGGTGGGGGGATTCCATGGGACCAGCCATCTTATTTTCTGCACCGTGTCCTGGTAACAATGCTACATCATCACGCAGTAATGTTCCCGGAGCTTTAGCCACCCCATTTGCCAAGCATGCAGCTGCTCCACTTCAGGGGGGGGGCATTAGGTTAGTGGAAGAGCATCGGCTCTGTATGGAGAAGGTGCCAGGTACAATTCCCCAACATCTCCAGGGGGGCTGGGAGAGAACCTGCCTGAAACCCTGGGGAGCTGCTCCCTCCCAGTCAGCGTGGATGTTACTGAGCTAGATGACCAGTGGGCTGACTCAGCAGAAACACATCCTTTCTCACACACCCCATCCTTCCATCCTTGCAGTCTGTGTGCCTTGGTCAATATTTGAGGCTGCCTGCAGAGGCATGAGAGACAAAGCCTCTTATCTTCCCCGAGGGGAGGTGTTATGAGCGGGGACCGCTTCCTGCGCTCGCAGGGGGCGTGGCTGGGCCCCTGCATCACTGGAGTCCTGTGCCCACGTCACACACCCATGCCAGCCAATCCAACAAATCGTCACAATTTTGTAAGGTTTGGCGGTTAGGCATTGGAAAATGTGTTGTGTGTTGGAGGGGAGGTTGTGGCCATCACCTACCCCTCCCCTTGAAGGGTGTCCCATTAAAGGAATCCGGTGGTTGTGGTTCCTGTCCGATGCCCAGGTAGCGGCTAGGGCCATGGCACGGCCCTCTGGTGACGCTAGGGGAAAGCTTCCAGTTGATTCGCATCACCAACTCCTCCTACAGGTTGTTAACCCTTGTGTGACTCCCTGCAGAGCGGGCAGGAGCCAAGTATAGTCTGTTCGGATCCAATGCCTGAGCCAACACCACTCACATGCTGTGACCAATAAAGTTGGGGCCTTTTTAGCTCATTAACCTAAAATGCTTGTGTCCATGTGTCTTATTTCATCACAAAGCGGAGAGCAGGGGGCTCGACTCACAACTCCTTTTCCGTTGTGATGCCGCAATGTATAGAATATCCCCCTTCTGTTGAGCAGTTAACACCTGGTATTAAACACACACAAACACAACCATTAAGAGATACTAAGGCTTTCAGAAGTTGCTTGGTTTTGCTTTCTTAATGCTGTTAGCTGTGCTTTTATATATTTTATCCAAGTTTCATTTTCATATGTAACTTCAGGTGTTTTTAGTATATTTTTAAAGCTGCCTTTGGTGTCTTCCGCAAGTGGATTTTTGGGTTAGTAAACGCAGTAAAGAAAAAGCATCTGTTGCAGCCTCTGATTTATCTGTCTGTGGGCCCACGACATAGAAAAAGCTTCATAAGAAGTTGAGAAAAAGTGGAAGTGAGAGTCCCCCTTTGCCCAGTCCAGACTGCCATAAAGAAAATGCTTTCTGTGCCTGGCTGGAGGAAAAGCAACAACATTTTTTCCTTTCTTCATTTGGATGAAGCTTGCAGAAATTTCTGCAAAACCAGAATAAGGGAGCCAAAGCTCATTTGCGCCTGCTATTTTTTAGTCAGTGCATTGGAATGATCAATAAATTGGCCCTGGGTGATCTCAAAGGACGAGGATCTTGGTAAGAGAAGCTCATTTTAGGTAAGAAGGAGCAAGTGAGTAAGTCCAGTAGCACTTGAGCCAAACCTTAAAGTAGATTCAAAAGCACAGACAGAGCCAAGTTTGGGGATTTCAGTACAAGAGTGATGTCATGATTGACTGCAGTTCAAGTAAGTAATCCAGTCATCTGTTCACAATTTTGAATTACGGCTGATGTAAAGCCTGCCGGCAAGCCAGCAATAACTGAGAACAGGAACTGCAAGCTCTGAATCATGACACCGGTGGCGGTGATTAGCATCTTGGCATCTGCCTCAAGGGGCCGAGATCTCTTGAAATGGCAGCTCACAGGACTCTTATTTATCTATTTCAGCTCGAAGAAGCATAGGTGACATTTTAAAAACACTTTTGGAGAGACACTTATCATTTGGGAGTCCCTCTCCCTCTCTCCCTCTTTTAAAAACACAGTAACTTTGCCTTAGCCTGGCAGCCACAATTTTTCTGTACTCCAAATGCCCCTGAAGCAATGCTGCATCATGATGAACAGGGCCAGGGAAGAAGGGGGGGGGGCGAGTCAAGATCTTCATCGGGATATGCTGCCCCTGTGTTTGCCTTATCTTTCCCCCTGTGTGAGGCAGCCTTGATAGCACAGCAGCCTGCTGAGGAGGGTTCTGCAGCCTGCCACTTCCTCCCCCCCCCCCCCCGAATGCTCCTAAAAACTATGCAATGCTATAATGTTTTGTTTTGGGGTGGGGTGGGGGTGGTGACCGCCAGATCGCAGCCCCCACATGAAACTCTGCTGCCAGTCGCCAGAGATGGTGGCAAAATATAAAGGAAAAGAAGAGAGCAAATGTTCCCCTTTCTCACTTTCCCTGCCAAAATGAAATGGTCCCACCATGGGAGGCATTTTGTCTCAGCTGTAGCTCAAAGTTTCCAGAACAAAACATCTCTTTTCTTGAGACACTAAATCATCACAATACTTGGCCCTGAGTTCAGTGTGGACCCCAAAGAAAGTGAAAATCATGAGTATATTGTATATTCCCAAACATTTCTTCACTTTGAATATGTTCAGTAGATTCTATTGTAGGCCAATGGCCATCACAATACAGTATGAGCACAAATCACACAACTACAAAATGAAAGACTTTACTTTGAGCAGGGGTCCCCAAACTAAGAGGCCCGGGGGCCGGATGCGGCCCAATTGCCTTCTAAATCCGGCCTGCAGATGGTCCGGGAATCAGCATGTTTTTACATGAGTAGAACGTGTCCTTTTATTTAAAATGCACCTCTGGGTTATTTGTGGGGCATAGGAATTCCTTCATATTTTTTTTCAAAATATAGTCCAGCCCCCCACAAGGTCTAAGGGACAGTGGACCGGCCCCCTGCTGAAAAAGTTTGCTGACCCCTGACTTTGAGTATCAATCTGAAGCTCTGCTTCATGATTGTGTTGTGTGTGTTTTTGATCTTTCACACATAGGGGAAAGCATGTTAAATGAGGCTAAGTACCGGATGACGAGCACATGCCACTTAGACAAATATACTGTTTGAATACCACTTAAAATATGCTTGACCTCCACAAACCCACAATGGTAACCCATAAACCACAAGGTTGGAATCAGCTACGCAGGAGAAAGACATCTATCAAGTGGATGATGTTTTATTTATTGGATTATATATACCCCACTTTTCCACCTCAAAATACAGAAACAGCTTGCAATGAATAAACAATTATGTGACAATAATATTAAAGAAGAAGTACAACTCTTTCATAAAAATATAACCGCTAGCTGCAGTCCTTGCCCTCCTTATTGTACTGCTGGAAGAGCATTTTAGGAATTTTGTACTGTACTTAATTTTAAACTTGGCTTTTAATTGATTTTATCTGTTTGTCTATTATTTTGTTAAGTCACTTTGTGACATTTTGTTTTGTGTAAAGTGACTAAAAATGTCAGAAATTTGTTCACTTTATCCTGACTTAGTGACGGGGTTGGACCTTATGGTAGCCGTGGGACCTTGTGATTAAACCAGCACTGTGCATAGTTGAAAGGCTCCCTTGGAAATGGAATACAATCTCCTTTGGTTTTAAAGTTGCCCTATGCTATATCCCTGCTCAGGATTAGAACTAGTTTTTGATAGGTAGCTACAGTATATACCGTTTAGCCTCAGCCCCTCCTGCTTCCTGTCTCGCGGCTCTATCACTTATTTTTCCAGTGCAGCAGACAATTCCATTGTGTCTCTTGCTGTACCAAGAGTGAGAGCTTCCATCCTTCCTTTCTTTTCCATCCTGCCATTCACCACCAGTTCTAAAGTGGGGGTTTCTCTAATCCTCTCCAGATGAGCAGTGGATTCCAACAGGAATCTATTTTTGTTCTTGGGCTTTCAGCTCTATGCTACTGTTGGGCTTGAGTTCATTCAGAGATATCTCTTTGGCTGCTGTGTGGATTCTGATACCTCGGCAGAGCAGAGGCTGCTACGGTTTTGCTAGATGCTGCTTCTGTGAGGCTTCCAGGGCTGGGCGTTTTAAAACAACTACACTGCTTTCTCAAACAACAGCCAATTTCTTTTATTAATGTTCAGGCCTGTTTTTGAAATTAGAAGCAAACTTTCTATCAGTCTCTATGGAACTATGATTAGCAATGAACGCCTGCTGTGCAGCAGCAGCTTTGCAAACCCGGCCAAGACATGGATGCTCTTGTGCCAGATGGTGTGTCTGTAGAACATGCAAAGGGGGGTGGTCGGCGTTTCTTCCTCCTGCTCCTCACACTCCAATGGCTTAAATCAGTCAGTGGGTTTGCTTTGGGTTATTTTCAAGGTTGGAACTATCATGCAATCTGATTTATTTTGATAGATTTAATCATCTTGCAAATGAGAAAAGTCCTGAGAGTAGAAGGGCAGCTTTCAGATACAAAAAAAGAGCTACCTTTTTGGTGCAGCTATTAAAAATAGTTCTGTAAGATTCACTTTCTGCTGCTGATATAGAAAACTATTTCAAAGTTTTCAGAATTTATATCTGCAGATTTTATGACATGTCAGTTAAAAAGTAATTCCCATATCCCTTTTATTTCACAGGATTTAAAAATTATATTTTACAGTCGAAGAGCTCTTTTAAAAGTGTGCCAACATATTATGCACAGGGCCTTTCCACACATTACAAAGGGGCAAACTTGGATTTCCCACTGAGTGAACCTCCCTATCGTAGTGCAAATGTGGTGTTGGGGGCAGGCCGCCATCTTTAAACTTGAGCCTCCTCTATTCCTATGTAAATTGGGGGTGCAACCCAAGGCACCCAATGAGTATGTGGGTGGGGAAGAACTCTCTGATGGTAAGAGCTGGGATGTGTGAAGAGGCCTTTTAACAAGGCTGCATTATTATGGTCACATACAATAGGAAGTAACTCCCACTGAACTCAGAAGAAGTTACTTTTGAGTAAGGCACACTGATTTCCACCCAACATTGTGGGTGGCCTGTTGCACATGCATGTGTGATGTCATGTGCATCAGGAGGAGGCCACAAGGCTGGTGGGGCCCAGTGCCAGAGTGTGGAGGACCAATGAGGCTGGGCCCCTCAAGACTGGGGGGGGGGGTGTGCCTCAGCCCTGCCCCAGCTTCATTGGGGGCACCATAGAGTGGCACCATAGAGTTGGCACCTATGTTTTGAGTTAACATTCTGGTTGGCTTTGAACAAATTTTGGCACTCATCTCGTTGTTGTTGTTTTTACTTTTTGTGTTTTAAAATCTGTATGATTTGGTGCTTTGATTGAATCCTTTGAAATGTTGCCTCTAAACTGTAGAAGGGTAGACGAAGGAAGAAACAGAGTGCAGACTGCCAAGTCTTCCTTCTGATGGCTCCCTCCCCTTCACCTCTGAGGTAATACTGAAATGGAATAAAGGAGGCTTGTAGCCGCCATTGAGGAGTCTGACTCTAAGAACCACCTTAATGATGCAGAAGCTCATCAAGGGTGGTGCAGCGGAAAATTTCCTTTCTTTGTGAAATCCTCAGATTACCCAACAATTTCTACTGAGTGAGTAACTTACTCATTCTCTCTCTGGGAGCCATGGTGACCATTTCAGTTGGGTGTTTTCTCATTGCAGCTAAGTGCCTGGAAAATGCAGTGGTCACAGAAACACCCCTTACTAGTGGTATGTGATTAGTGGAGATAAACTGCCACGTTGACCAAATAGGGGGACATTATGTCTCACCAGCAGCAGTTTCTGTTCCTCGTGGTCTAGTTAGAGAAGCAAGTCTTGGATTTCTGTTTTGGGAAGCAGATTTGTCCTGTCAGAAGCACATGTTCCAGAAAGCAAAATGAGGTCCGTTTGAAATACGCTATATTTTAGAAACAATGCAACTTGTCTGTGAGCTGCTGTAAGCAGTCAGTGTAATCCTTTCTTAGTGCTATAAATGTCCATGACATTTGATAGGTAGCAGAGCTGCCTTTTTCTTCCTTCCTTCCTCACTACAGTAACTTGCAAGTGACATGCCACCAACCCCAAAATATTAATATACAAGTTATGGGTTATGCTGCATTCCTCTTTTTTATTTTTCTGCTCTGTCCTGTGACAGGTATGCTGTGGGGTTCCACAGGGTTCTATTTCATCTCCCATGCTAATCTCCACCTCCATTGAACTGCTAGGACAGGATATCCAGGGATGTAGCTTGAGATGTCATAAATATGCTGATGGCTCTCAACTAGAGCTATGTCTCTTTTTTGTTGAACCCTGGTGAGATAGTAGCCATTCTAAAATCTCTGCTTGAGCTGGGTAATTCTCAACAAACTGAAACTGAATATAAGAAAGAGGCAACAGGACAGAAGAATGTTATTGATAAGAGGTTTGGACATATTGAGCAGAGGAGAGATTGATTTGTGTTCATGGGATTTGGAGGGGACAGGATTTGGTTAGGGCATAGGAAGGAAAACTCAGGCCTGGCGACTGAATGCAAGCTCTCCATCTGGCCTTCAAAGAATCAAAGAATTGTAGGGACCCCAAGAGTCTTCAGTTCCAACCCCTTGCAATGCAGGATTCTTTTGTCCAACGTGGGGCTTGAACGCACAACCATGAGATTAAGAGTCTTATGCTCCACTGACTGAGCTGTCCTTCAGAAGTCTCCCAGTCCCCAACCCCTTGGTCATTTTGTGTGCCCTTTTTTTTAACCTTTTCCAGTTCCGCAATATCCATTTTGAGGTGAAGTGACCCATCAAATGACCAGAAGAGAGAGGGCTTGACATGGTAACAGCAATAAAGGCTGGAAGATGCTCTGAGGGCAATTTGCATATAAATACATTTATGTGTTGGAACTACTTCCTGCTTCTTTTATGAATGGTTCATACTGGCAGCTAATTTGTGTTTCTTCTGCCATTTATTCATTTATAAAAATACTAGCTGGCCATGCCACGCGTTGCTGTGGCTTTTTGTGTTAAATGAACCTTTTTATGTTAATTGGCCCTTCAGAGTCCCCTCACCTTCATAGTCCCCCTTCATTTTGCACACAATCATTCTCCCCAATACGCGTGTTCTGTAAAATTTTGCCCTGTCCCAACACTGACTCCTCTACCCACGCATGTTCTGTGAAATTCCCCCACCCCGCCCCAACACATTCATCGTCCTCAAATTCACTCAGCACCCCCGTTCCTCACCCTTGTTGTATGATGTCACAACACTCCTCTCTATCTCTCCCCCTCGGAAACCCCTGCAGCCTAGTCAGTTCTCCCTGCTGGGCAATGCTGGGCCTTGTTGCTGCAAAAGGCCCCTGCGGACTAGTCAGTTATCCTGGATTGGCAATGCTGGGCCTTGTCGCTGCAAAAGGTCCATTTTCAGTTGGTTGCCAAGGAATTTTGTGATGTCACCAATAGTCTGCAGCTAATGGAGTCACAGTTTGTGGCTTCTATTTCCCAGCATGCACTTTCGTCTGAGTGGGGTGGTTTTGAACATGTGGTTTTTTTGGGTTTTTTACATGACCCAGGTGTCACATTTGTCTTTGAAAATGGTCTGAGGTTGCTCTTGCAGTCGCATTTGACTTAGTGTCAAAATTTGAACGCAATTGGTCAAACGGTTTTGTTGAACATTGGAGAGGAACACACATGCCCAGTTTACATTTATATATATATATAGATTTATAAACTACACTTCCATAAAAAATGCATCAAGGCAACAGACATCCTATGAACTTAGAATAAGAGCCATAAAAACATTAATAATTACTGGTAGGTAAAAATAAATTCACATAGCAAAAGTTCATCTGAATAATGCCATTTTAAGGAGACTTCTAAAGGAAGGCAGGAACGATTTCTGCTCAACCTTTACTGGCAGAGAATTCCAAAAAATTTAATTTTAGTGAGGTGCCTTAAGTCCCGGTTCTGCAGAAAAGGCAGGATATAAATAAATAAAGTAGTAGTGATGATGATGATGATGCCCCTTCCCCTTATAGATCAGATAGCCCTTAAGGTATTTTGGGCTTAAGTTCTTTAGGGCTTGACAATTAACACAAGAATGTTGACCCTAACCCAGTAGCCAACTGGCAACCAGTGTAGCTCTCTCAGCAGAGGAGTCACAGGTTGCCTGTGGCTTCCTCCTGTGAGAAGTCTGGATGCTGCACTCTGTGCTATCTGCAGCTTATAGACCAGTTGCAAGGGGAGCCACACAAAAAGTGTGTGACAGTAATCGAGTCTTGAGATTACCAATGCATGGATGACTGTGGTCAGGGTGTTGTGCTCCAGGAACACTCCCGTCTGGTGTACCAACCAGAACTGGTAAAAAGCACTTGGACCTCTAGTAACAGAGATGGATCAATGAGTCTTAAAAAAAAAAAGATACCACAATGCAGTGATTTGGGGGGCAATAATGTATTTAGCTCTGAGATTCGGTCATATTCTGTTGCCTGTGCATTTGACACTTTCTAGCTATCATTATTTCAACCTGCAACATGTCTCTGAAGGACCCTGCTATAGCCAATGCCAAGGCATGCTGGAGTTGGCTTGAACAGCTTTGTTGCAGCCATAGTGAATGGTTGGTTGGTTGATTAAATGCATATCCCCTCCTTCCTCCCAAAGGTGATGTTGCTGTGGGAAGGTCTGAGACCTGCCTAGAAAAGATGGATATCAAGCAATGTTGTTCAGAAGAGGAGGTATTCGGTTACTCTAGGATGTTTCTCCTATAATACCTGCTAAACCACAAATGCATACACTCAGCAAGTCTTGCCCTTGTCTTAGAATAGCTTTATCATTTCATGACTCAAATAACCAACCAAGAGCATTGACACCCAGTAACTGCGGTGCCTGTATAGCTGAAGAGAAAAACCAAAGAGGGAGGAAAGGGATGGAGGAGAACTTGCCAGGTAAATTTTCTTCGTTTTTCTTCACAGTGGTTTTGTAAACTTGCCTCTCTCACTTTCTCTCCCCCTTTTTAATGTTAGAGTGAAAGGGTTAACAGAGAGGTCATGTTGGTTAAAAAAATTATGGCTTACCCTTACAAGCTGGGTTGCCTTAGGTCATGGTGATACAATTCCTTCCCCTTGTCCTGTGAACTGGTGGTTCACAAAATTTTTACTAACACAAGGAAGGAAGGGGAGGGCGACTGCCAAGTCCCTGAGCAATGCAGAACAGACTTACCTGTTTTTATACACTGTTTAACTAATTATTTTAAAAAGAAACAACCAAGTTGAAACAACTGCCTTTTTCTTCAAGAAGGAACTCCCCCCCACTCCCCCCCTTTTTAAAAACTTTCCTCCAGTGCTTGCTTTGGCATTTGGAAAGGGTTCTCGATACCTGACACCTCTTGAAAGTGTAGTTTGGAAACAGAAATTGAGATCAGCTCCAGAAGGGCCCAGCATTGGGACTGCTTTGAAAACACCTGGGTGTCTCTTGTGCCGACAAGAACCAGACCCCCTTCTGTACAAATAATAACCCTTTTCTGCTTCCCCATCCGATGACCACCAGTCTCCTGCACTGCAATCATACAAAGAAAAATATAATAAAATGCTAGCACTGTTCCTTTAAAAACAGGTGCCTTGCAAGACTGAAGAGCATTTCAGTGGGCAAGGGGAAAAGCCCCCTACACACAAAAAAGGAATTTTAAAATGTCTTCAAGAAAGGGCTTTGCTTTGCAGAATTTACATCTGCAACTAGTTTACTCAAGCCAAAATGAATTAAGAAGCGTCTCACAATTAGAAAGCTTCCAAGAGCAATCAGTAGTTCTCGATGGAATGGCCTAGCCCTAGGATAACACAGTTGGCATGCTATGAGTCCCTTTCTGCCTTCACAATGTCTTTTCCAAGGCTAAACTATGTGCTGGTTTTCAAGAGCATCATATAAAATAACAAACATGTAGTCTTAGGGAAACAGTTTTTAAATCGCAGTGGAACTCACTTTAATGCATGAGATGGTTTAATGCGTCATCCCTCACTCCATTATAGCACACTTGAGAAATGTGCAAGAAGTGTGAAGGGTTAAGTCAACAAAATAGTTCACACATGCAGGGCAAGAAAGAGTGAGGAATAACAAGGCAGGAAAGTTTCCTAACTGTATTCTGCAGCCCACTGTAGTGTTCACACTTGGTCAGAATCTGTTTTTTCCCTAAAGTTAACAAGATATAGCAGAAAGAGTACCATTAATTTATACATGCTCTTTTTAAGCTATAGCCTGTGCATGCAGTCCAGAGAGTAGCTCCTTAAAGTTAGCTCTCCGAGAGCTGCCTTTGAATCTACCGGAGGCTGAGGCAACCGTTTTCTCTCATGGTGTATGTAGGAGCAGGGAGAGAGAATAATAAGGAACCTAAACGTAAATAAGTCTTAATTTATTGCTGAACTGTGAAAAGTGAGTTCAGGGCCACCCACACCCACATCTTCACTGTGCTTCTTGGTTTCAAACAGATATGGCAAAACCAAAAAGCTGGAAGCTTCCCCCTCCCCCTTCAGATTCCTCTGAAGGCCTGGAGGAAAAGCCTTTTTCTAGGAGATTGCCACATCAAACGCTGATGGATGAGATTCTAAACCTGTAGAGCTGCACTGGCATCTGTTAGGGTACTTTGGAAAAAGAAGTAAATAAATTAGGGGTGGTAAAAGAATCCGCTTCAGCCAGATTCCGCCCTGGATCTGGCAGCTCCAAACGTTCAGAATGATTTACAGATCAGAACTCCATCATGCTCCTCCAGGGCTCACAACATCACAGGTGATCTTTAGTTCCCTTAGGGACATGACCTTCTTGCTTGCTTCCCTTAGACCCCAGAGCTTGCTCTTTTGCTTTCTCCAAAGTCTCATTCCTGGTGTGAAGCTGCTGGCTCTTCATCCAAAGATTGCATGAGGGGTGGCTACCTAGCTGTGGGGGGCTCTCCAATGCACCTTCCTGGGCCACAGAACAATCAGTTGCCAGGCGGAAAAAAACTAAATGGTTTACGATAAAAAGGTGGGCTTTGTGTTCAGGGGGTTGGAAGGACTCTCCACAAAACTCCTTCACCTGCCGAACTTTTAAAAAAAATAAACATCAAAAACCTTGTCAAAACTTCAGAAAGAGTGACAGATATATCTGAATGGGCTGATAAATTTTGGTCCATGGTAACTGTGACTGAGCTAACATATTTATAAAAGAATACATATAAACCAGCCTAACAAATTGGTATTTTTGGTAATGTTTTTGAGCAAGTTCAATAGTAATGTCCAACCATGTGATTCTTTCAACCTGTTGTCAAAGCATTTCTTTATGCTCTTTATCTTTGGTTTATTTCATTTAATAAGTATTTATTAATACTTTTATTTCATTTAATAGTAAATAAAAGAGTGATCATTGTTGTTGTTTAGTCGTTTAGTCGTGTCCGACTCTTCGTGACCCCATGGACCAGAGCACGACAGGCACTCCTGTCTTCCACTGCCTCCCGCAGTTTGGTCAGACTCATGTTGGTAGCTTCGAGAAGACTGTCCAACCATCTCGTCCTCTGTCGTCCCCTGTTTGAGGCTTCACCTCTTATCTATCACAAGCCAAAAGAGTGCTAGATAGAGGTAAAGCCTCAAACAGGAGCAAGGAGCAGGGAGGAGAACACTCTCTTCTCTTCCTTTCCCATCAGGCCATGTGCTTCTTGACAGCTTCTTAAATTTCCCCATGGGCCTAGGGCAGCCTCTTGGGTCCCTTCTGCAGGGTTTAGGGAACATCTTTACTCACAGAGAGTAGGGCAGGGGGACTTCCACAGCCTTTAGGTTTTCAAAAGGAAAAAATTTCAAAAGATTTTAAAAACAAATATTGCCTTGGGCAGTTGCCAGATCTCTCGTTTCCTGACTTTTCTTCTTTCCTGCTCATTTTGGCCTATAATGGATTTGGATAGTTTAATTATTTATTTGAATGGATTTGTTCTGTCCTTTCTCTATTTTGGGCTACGGGAGTGGAGCTTTGATTTTCACAAGGGACTCATTTTTAGTCAAGGCGGATTGTGATGTTTGTTTTGCAGGTGGGGGCAAAGGGGACATTGGCACACTTATTCTGGGCCACAGCATCATTTTCTGGGCAAGGCTGGGAAATATGGGAAGTTTGCTGAGGACCACCTCTCAGCGCCAGTATTGACCAGCATGGTTGTTAGAGCTAAGCCGTAAAACCAGATCCTACATATTTTCTGGTTCAACCCGTTTCATTGGCTCAAGTATTTTGATTCACCTGGGTGACAATGACTTGTATTTTAAGAAGAATGGGTAAATTTCTTAGTGAACAAGCAAAGCAGTATTATAAATTAATTAAGACTAGGCACCCTAGAATATGTATAGCAGGCATCCCCAAACCTTGGCCCTCCAGATGTTTTGGACTACAATTCCCATCTTCCCCAACCACTGGTCCTGTTAGCTAGGGATCATGGGAGTTGTAGGCCAAAACATCTGGAGGGCCGCAGTTTGGGGGTGCCTGATGTATAGTGTTGTCTGAAATGCTAGAGACACATTTGGAAGGGTTGTAAGTATCCCAGGTGCACAGATGGCTCCTCTTAGATGGGTAAATAAGAATTTGGGGTTGGATGTCATTTCCCTCTAGGGAATACCTCACCTGATCTCTCACCTGTTTCAAGGAGATGCTGCTCATCTTTTAGTGGTGTGGCATAACATTTGCATCATTATTCATAAATAGATTAGGAGATTATGCTACCCGTTGGGAGAAACAAGTACACTTTAAAACAGCCTGGAAAGGCCAATAGGTTTAGACATCAGAGAGAAATTTATTCAGTTGACTTTTAAATGCAAACCTACCAAATTTGCACTTCCTGAACCAATACATGAAACTGAAATGCAGCTATCTCAAGTTTCTACCTTCCCTAAATTTTCCATGCAGTTCTCCAGCCTAAAAATGCATGACAAAATGTGGGGAAGGTGTGCACTAAAAATGTATTGATTAATGAAAATTGCCTGCAGAATGTAAATTGCCTGCAGAAATACGTATCTTAAGAGAAACACACACACAAAAACGCATACAGCTTTGCATGCTGGTTTTACACACACACACACACACACACACACACACACACACACACAATGAAATGGTGTGAATTTAAGATTTAAGATTGGAAGAACGAGGACTGAAAGAAACCAACAAAATGGATAGATTCACCCATCCCTAAACAGAATATAGGCGTTTAAAAATGAATTACAGACAAGATATATCTTTCTCTCCTTCAAGCCTGTTCTAATTTTGTATGATATCATACTCCTGGAACTGAAAATCCTATAATTATTACAGTCCTATATCCAATCATGTATTCCATATCTTTGATCTCTGCTCGTATATCAGCTTGTTGAATTCAGGAAGTGGGATTGACATTTTCTGCTTTATTCTCCATCCTGATAATTTTGGAGGCTTTAAAGGCATATTCTAAGATCTTAGATTTACATAAAGATGTCTGTATATATTTACAGATTATTGGCACACAATTCATATTATAGCCTGTAATTTCTTAAAAAGGAAAAGCAGCTTCCCACCCCCTCTCCCCCCAAAAGTTAACATGTTATTTTACTTTTGCCTTTTACTTTTGCCTTTTTAGAACTTCCTGTAATTATAGGAAGGACATAACTAAAACTGACAAAGTAGAAAGTCATTGACTACAACAGCCATCTCACAGTTTTTATCAAAATCTGATGTGAGAAATTTTGCCCCAAGCCCAGCTTGGAAACCTGGTTCCATGTGGGAAGTAATTGGGGACAGGTATTCTTGTTCCTCATCACTCCTCTGGAAGCAGTCCTTGAACTGGAAAGGGTTTTAAAGGGTGTTTAGATCAGTTTGTTTTTTATTGTATTGTGAAAAGTCTTTATGAAATCTAAATAAATGGATTATTTAGATACTAGAATGGAATAATCAATTGGAAGTCCCCGTTTTCACCTCTCAAAATAGTGTCCTGGATTATTTTTCGTAAATCGGGCAAATGTGCTAAAACAACAATGACCGCTGCACACATCAATGGGAGGGGGGACTTTTGCATGGATGCGCGCAGCCCCCTGGCCCTAGAGGTGACTCCCTGGTAGTTCGGGGCTGGCATCGCCTTCCCAGGTAGGATGCCAGGGGTCTCTGCCTACCCCAGTTTAGCATCCAATCCTGCCTGGGGAGGTGTTGCCAGGGGATGGCCAGGTAAGGGGAGGGACTGTCCGGCTCACACAAGAGAATTTGAATCTTACCTCCAAGCACCAGTCGGTTCCAGAGCTTCTCCCACCCTCCACACCCTCATTCAAGTTCTTTTGCAGGTTAACCTTTTCTCTACAGGCGCTGCTACGCCAAGCCCGCTGTTGAAGGGTTGGAAAGGAATTTTCCTGCATTGGCAATGCGGGCAATTTCCCATAGCAATACGTCACAACTTTGGCGGTGTCAGGCCTTGGGCGGAATTCTTTGGCGATTTTTCTAGAGGGAGGGGCGTGAGGCGGAGACCTCACCCCTTTGCGGCAACAAGAGCGGGGTATTGGGGGAAGCCTTGACCATGCCAGTAGGCGTCATCACTTCCCCCTTCCAGCAATGGCGAATGGGGGCGGGTTCTCTCTGCTTGAACATATGTTCTCCCCAACCCCCATACATGTAGATAACCCTGAAGCCCTCCAGAACCCCGGCTGAGGACTGGGAAGGATAACGCCCAGTGCCTGAGCCAAGGTCTCCCTACATCTGAATCTTAATAAAGTTGTGGCCAATTTGAATCCCATAGCATGTTGTCTTGCATCTTTATTCCACTCAGCGGGTCGCCTGGGGGTTTGGGGGACTCCGCCTGTCCACGCAATTTTGGAGTGTCCAGGTTTTTAGTTTTTGCAATATGGCATACCCTAAAAACATGTTAACACTACTGTTAGAATTGGTACTTTACACCTATCAAGCGGGGACATGTCAACCCAAGGGGCATAGCAAGGGGGAACGACGGGAGCAGGCCGCCCCGGGTGCCACCGGGGGGGTGATACTTGGCGCACCCCTCCCTGGCCCGCCCCTCACCTCCATCCGCGCGCACCGAGCAGGTGAGCGAGCAAGCTGCAGAGTGAGGCTTTTTACCGGGCAGCAGGGGAGCGGTGCCTCCCAAGCCACCTGGTAAAAAACCTCGCTCCGTGGCTTGCATGCGTGCTATGTGCGATGCTGTGCATGCACGCTGCATCGCGGGCTGCTGCTCTGGCTGGCGGAGCAGCTTCCTCCGCCACTGATCAACCCAACCCTCTCTTCTGAATGTTGGAGGGGTGCCATCTGCAGGGCACATACCGTATTGACCAGAATATAAGCCACACCAGCAAATAAGCCACACCTTTAAAATTCAAGGGGGGAAATGGAAAAAGACAATACCCAAATATAAGCCGTTCCCTTAAAATTCGGCAGGCACTCACACCCATTCTGTTTTACCGTATATCTGCACTTTAACTTTTCACGGTCGGAATGTGAAAAAAAAGTGAGGCTTATGTTCAGGCCAATATGGCATGTGGTGGCTGTGCCCTGTGGTGCAGGGTTTCTGGAGCCATGTATTTCAAGAGATCACAGTTATTATCTTATGTTTTATCCCACCTTTCCCTCAACTGGTGTTATCATCCATCTTTCCAGAAAACATGCAAGGGTTAACACGTAAGCAGCTATTAGAAATGGCCCACCACTGGACACGTGACACCCATTTTCCATTTGAGGGTTAGTGGAATCAAGTTTGGTATCTGACACTTCTAGAAAAATTAATCCAGCAGAATAAATTCAGCAGAGTTTGGCTCAAATCATACCCATTTGCAGGCATGTGATGGCCTCTTTGGACTTTTCTGAATGTTGCAGAGCACACCCAGCACCCTCAATACTCTTGACTATCATTTTGCACTGATGTTATTAGACATTAATCTTTATTCCATCTATTTTATAACTTTTTAAAATTACATATAACTTAGCCTTTCACATTTTCTCAAGATTTGTGCACTTAATAGTGGCCAGTGTTAGATTTAAAAGGGAAAGTTTTTTCTGTTTTCTGCTTGTTTGTATCTGCTGTAAATTTGCATTTGATCATTGCTCATTCCGTATTGAATGCTTCTGCTTGCTATGTCCTGATATGTGTGTGTTTGTTTAAAAAAAGAATAAAGATTTTAAAAAACTAAAATGAATCTGACTGGAATGTACAATCCTGTTGTAGAAGCAAGAAGCTGTGACTACAAACTGAACTTTGTGGATGTGAATGTCCCTGATCCCATCCCTTTAGAAAGCTTCCCACAAACAGCGAGCGTGGCTGGGATTTCTTGAGCTGCTCTTCCAAAGTCTGTCCAGCTCCAAGTAAGAAAGAGTTATGTCTGGAATATTTCACTTCAGCTTTCAGAGAGCAGCTTTGTGTATCGCTTGATGTGTGAGCCCTCGATGAATAGCAATAGCAGTTTAAACTGTTTATTCCTTTCTTAGCAATAATGTTTAGGTTGGGGAAAGCTTTCCAAGATATATAGAATTTCTCATGCTGAGTAAGGGCTCCTTCACTTTTTGCTACTCCTGCTGCTGCTTTCTACACTATGGACACTATTATTATATGTCCGTTTCCATTCATACCTCAATAGTAGAAGGACTCTCAATGTTTTTATAATAATATAAGCCTCTTATTTTTCAGGGTGTATAACTCAGCTGTTAAAAAAAAAAGCCCTAGGCTGAAAGTTGGCATCTGAATGTCAGCAGGGAAAATTAAGTCTATGTATGTGTTTTCAGAACTTTTTTCAAAAAATCCGTTCAGCCTATGATGATAAAAAACAGAAGTATGGGGGTGGGGTTGAAGTTTGATGTTTTCATATTATATTCTTAGGCTTTTAAAAATAAAATAAGAATAATAAAAGAAAGCTTTCTTTTCTAAGCTGAAAACATTTGATATATCTTTAAAGAACTTGAATTGTCTAGTTTTTCAGTATTACATGTAAAAAGAAGTAAAATAAATCATTTTGGTTAATAAGCTTGCTCCATTTCCCCCCCACCCTTTACTGTTCCTTTGGACATTTCTTACAGAATCAGAATAAGCGACAAGTAAACTCATTGACTCCAGGCACCTCCTGTTCCCTGGATCCCAGGGTACTCCCTAACTGCCCTTGACAGCAGCCTGCACCAAAACTTTCCAAAAGGACCCTGTAATAGTAATAGCAATAACATCTATACTACAATTTGAGGTGCTGAACATGCTTTATACATGTTACTAGTAACTTTTACAACAGCTCTGAAAGGTAGGTCATTGTGTTACCATGTCATAGTTTTATCCAAAGTTTCAAGAGATCCTATAAACCCACATGAACCTTGGAAATGAAGAACAACCTGTCCTGTGATGCACAGACAATCGTTCCTTAATTCTGCTGAAATAAAAAATGGTGCACAGACATTCAAAGCAGCCTAGACAGACTCTAACCACATGCAAACCTAGAGGGAGCTCCTAAGCTACCCACACAACTTCTTGAGAATATGTGCTATGAAGCCATATCCTTCAGACAAATAAAAATAGCTTGCAGCTGGATCTTGTGTTTTTGAAGCCAGGGGGTGGGGTGGGGAGAAAGAAGACTGTCCTCCCAACAGACCACATTTTGTTTTGATCTGAAGCACAAAAGGAAGGTGTTTATTATTATTATTATTATTATTATTATTATTATTATTATTGTAGTACGTCATTCTTTTTGCAAACGCAGTTCAACTCTTCATTGGCAAATCAGCTGAGAAGAGAATTAGGGCAGTTCCTGTTGATGTTTCCAGTGCAAACAGCAGCCCAGTCTGCCTATTTATTTTTAAAACATTGTTAATCCAAATTCAGAGTAGATTAATGGAGACATGGATTGACTCCTGCAGAAATGGGAAATGGCAGTGTGCTTGTTAGGAACCTGAAGAGATTATGACCCAAGTCTTATTTTATTGCCATTTTTGTCATTAAAAAATTGACAACATTTTTGTGAGTTTTCAAACTTCATATCCATATAAGTGGGATCAATGTTTAGTCCAGGCAGCTATAGGCTATGTGTATACTACCGTAGTGAGCTGCTGAAAGTAATTTCATTGCTTAAAATAGGAAGGGTTAGGTATGTATCCATGACCAAGTATGTGATACAATCAAATATATTATTGTTATGAGTTGGGGGGTGGGAGAGGCTGTATGCCCGAGACAGTTCTAATTCCTGGATCCAGCAAGGACTAAAATCTAAGCAAGGATTCAAATTTTTGAAATAGCTTTGGCCTTGACCTCTAAGCCTTACATAGCTCCGGAGCTCCATACCTTAAGGACTGCCTCTCCCCATACGAACCGCCCCATACCCTGTGCTTGTCATCCAGCACCCTTCTCTGTGCCCCCCCCCTCCCTCAGAGGTTCAGAGGGTGACAATGCGAGAACAGGCCTTTTCTGTGATGGCTCCCCATTTGTGGAATGCTCTCCCCAGAGAGGCTCGCCTGGGGCTTAAGAATATGCAACAGTGACACCAGGCAAAACCATTCCTCCTTTGGCCATTAAACAATCTAAGGCCTGTTAAATGTGGAGATACTGTCTTATGATTTTTTTTCTGTGATAGTTTTATTGTCTTTGCATTATTATGCTATGTAAATTATGTAAATTGTGGGATCTTCAGATCAAGGGCGGTATATAAACTGAATAAATAGTAATAATAAATAATAATTTAATTTTAAGACTCCTGCTACATTTTTTCACATAGGTTCAGAACAGGTTACAATATTCTTATCTCATTTTCTCTTCAGAACAATCTCGATTAAGCTAACAGATCTTGAATTACTGAAAGCTGGTGCATGGATTAGTGGGAATTGATTTTCAGGGGTTTGAAACATTTGCTTCTCAAATCCAAACAATTTATGAAATCCAACAATTTCCTAGGCTACCATATCACCATATCCTACAGCATCATTCACATGCTTATTGCTCAGAAGTCTGAATAACTGTGCAAAATTACCACACAAACCAATGCCAAAAAGATGCCAAGTCTTTTTACTTATGAATAAAATGTGAGTATTTTGCTAGTGTTGAGTGTGTGCTTTGGTACTGTTTGTGAGTAGCCAAAATGCACCTTTGCTTAGGGATATCCTTGAAAATGGAATATCAAAGAGATATTTTTTTAAATCTGCCTGTTTGTCCTCCCATCACAACAAGGAATTTTGCTACAAATGCTTTTTGGTTTTCTTTACAACAAAAGGGTTTTTGTTTTGATTTTAACACATGCATATGATATGTAAATAGATACATAATTTGCTTTCCAGTTTACATATTTATCAATGTACTGTATAACTGCTGCTGCCCCAAAAGGGGCTTCATAGCTTTCTTTTTTTCCTGAAGTGTTGTTTCTTGACTTTGTTTTCAAGGTACTACAAAAAGCGAACAATGGTAATTCTCTGGTAATTCACTAACTCAATTTGTAAATCTCTGTTGATGGCTTGACATATGCATGACTGTCATGTGCCACACTAAACAATTACACATCAGTTGACAAAGATATAGAAAGGACTTGTGCAGCAAAATGGAAAATACGAAAAAAGGGGAATGAATGTCCTAATGGACTGAGGCACATTCATACTTTCCTACCAGTGTTAGTGGCCTTGGGCAAACATTAAGTACCAAACTTCTGAACTTCACAGTTTTTGGTTATTCACTTGAAAACTTAAGAGAGTAATGTTTCCTTCCTTTCAAGGGGGGTAGGACTGTTCCAATTTGTTAATGTTAGTTAACTTGAAAAAGGAGAACTGCTACTGTTGGAGACCATGAAAAAGGCTAATCTATAATAAGACAGGGCTGAGGGGTTTTTTTTGGGGGGGGGACATAAATCCCAAATGTGGAATCTTAAATTTCATCATATTGTTAGACTTGTATTCCTGCTGGCGGCTAGGACAAGCTCATTAGCGTACTATGTGATAAATTTGCACAGAGTAAATTGCGAGTTGAATTTATCCATGGAAACCACAGGTCGGAGAGCTACCTAGGAACATAGCACATCACTGCTATGATTCTGCCTGTTCCTTGAGAAAAGGTCTCTGTATTGGGAGAGACAGTCCTCAAAATTTTTCCATTGGGATCCTCCCCTGAATCATGATTAGCCACCTCTTCTAGTCAGTGAGCAAACTTTATTGCTGCTGATTCTCAGATCCCCCCTTTCCTTTCCTTTCCTTTCCTTTTTTTTTAAAAAAAGGTGCTTCTGTGATTGTCTATTTAAAGCAGACTCTTTCCTGCAACTGGACATCTTTTCAAGATGGAAATATTAGGTATAAATATAAAACAATAACTATAAATAAATGCAAAGAATGGAGACAGAAGCCCTGTACAGGCTATGTGGAATTTAAGTACACATGGAAATCCAGAATTGTAACTGCTGTCCCAGCTCTGGTGTGTAGCCTCTGTCCCTGCAATCTGCATCCTCCCAAAAAGAGGCAATGTGGCTTTGGTAAACCAGGACTGGCAACAAGGGCCTGTTGCAACCCAAGGTGCTTGGCCTGTCTCTCATACCCTGATAGCAGAGATAAGGGCGCAAGAGTCACACAGTGACCCTCCCATAGGACAAACAACTTCAAAAGCAAACTGTCCTAAAAGGCTCTGTAAATGAAGGATGCCATTTGACTTGGATAACATTACTTGATAGCGGGGCCGAGCTGAGCATTAGCCACAATCCAGAACCCATTTCAAGAGATTGAAGACTCAGCATCACATGCTCCGTTTTGGTCTGGGTCTAACTGTACTGACAATGCCTCTATTTTTGTCAATATAAGCAAGCAAAATAGCTGTTTAAAAACCCTCAAACCTTAAAGTGCTTTTTACCCAGCAACACTGAAATATGCAGAGTGCTCTCTCTGTGTGTATGAGAAAACATAGCATAGCAAGGTGAAAAGGATAATAGCTTTTATTGCGAAGACGGCATGCCACGGGGATATCAAGTTCTCCTCAAAGTGGCCAGATTCCTTGCAGCAGACTGCAAGTTCTAAAGCTCTGTTGCCACCTTGTGGTCTATGCATACATCTAGTTTCATCTGCCCCATTAGCACATTTCAGTGAACTTTGTTAATCTTTTGTAAGAATCTAAAGTAAGAAACAGCTATTCCAGGTGGCAGCAGAGCCGCATAATCTCCTGTGTGGGGTTCTATGTATCTCAAAAGCTGACGTACTCTGTTATCAAATGTTATTTAGTTGATAACTGATCATCTTAGCTGTGGGAGCCATCAACGTGAGGAATAATTTTTGACTCCAGGAGATAAGTCCAGTGAGGCAGGGAGAGGGTAGTACTTGGCAGCCTCTAAGGTGGAAGGGAGCCCCATGTCTCATTGGCCAACGCTGAGAGGCAGCCTCGGGCATCTTACAGAAGCACAGAGGGCTGGTCTCCATGAACTGTGTGGAACACTCCTTATCAGTCTGCCTAGGCTTCCTCCCCTTCCTCCAGCACTTGCTAGTGCACCCAGGTTATGCTCAAGTATCCCACCCCACGCCACCTTTCTGGCAAAGTCTCCTCAAGAGAGTTGCCTTGGCTGCCAATTTGGGGGGGGGGAAACTAAACTTACACCTGTTCAGTCTCTGGGGTGCTTCCAGAATGCCACACTTTTGTGTGGAACTCTCAGACATTAACTATTATTTCAAATTTATAACCCACACTTTCTCTCTAAAGGGGTGCCCAGGGTGACTCACAGAAATATATAAAAACATTTTTATATGATGTTATAGCAACTTGCAAAGGCCAAGGAAAACTATCAGTGTAAAATATTCATAAAATTGCCAGCTAAAGGCTTGGGTGAATTGATGGCTAGCTAAAAAGTATTTATGTCCTTCCTGAATGCAGGTAAAGGTGAGGACTGCCTGGTTTTCCATAGCCACTGAGGCTATCATGCTTTTCTATCCCCAACTGATTACAACCAGCATTTCTAAAATATGTGTTATCTCTGTGCATCTCCCATTCCCATAACCACACTTCTGGAGTTTCTTCACTGGAGCAAAGTGTGATATTGCTAATTGGTGCTTGGATTCTAAAAAGAGAAAGACATTACTGATCGCTTGCTGGATCCTTTGCAATTTGCATATCGCGCTAATAGGTCAGTAGGTGACACAATCAACATGGCATTGCACTACATCCTGCAACACTTGGATTCCTTGCAGACCTATGTGCGAGTTCTGTTTGTGGACTTTAGCTCAGCTTTTAATACTATTGCCCCATCTAAATTGTTTTCTAAATTACTTCATCTTAATGTACCTGCCCCTGTTTGCCGATGGATATACAGCTTTTTAACGGACAGGAGGCAGCAGGTGAGGTTGGGGAAAATTATATAGAGCAACAATACCATCAATACAGGTGCTACCCAGGGGTGTGTCCTTTCCCCACTGCTTTTCTATCTATAAACAAATGACTGTACCTCAACTGATCCATCAGTTAAGATCTTGAAATTTGCTGATGACACAACAGTTATTGGGCTTATCCAGGAGGAGGATGAATCTGCATATAGGCAGGAAGTAGACCATCTTGTTTTGTGGTGCACCAGAAATAATTTGGTACTAAATGCCCAAAAGACAGTTGAAATGGTAATTGATTTCAGAAGGCACTCTTCTGTCCTGCCGCCAATTTCCATCCTTGGTAACATGGTTGTAGTAGTAGAGTCCTTTAAGTTCCTGGGCTCTATAATTTCTCAAAAGTTAAATTGGTCAAGCAACATCAATAGTATTATTAAAAAGGTCCACCAGAGGTTGTATTTCCTGCGTCAACTAAGGAAATTTAAATTGCCCCAGGAAGTGTTGATCCAATTTTACAGAAGCATCATTGAAACTGTTCTCTGTAATTCTATTACTTCTTGGTATGGTACAGCCTCCAAGACAGACAAGAAAAGGCTCCAACAAGCTGTAGGAATTGCAGAAAGGGTCATTGGTGCTAGCTTGCCTACCACAGAGACAATCTATGCTACCAGAGTTAAGAAGAGAGCAGAGAGAATTGCAGCAGGTCCTTTACATCCTGGTCATCATCTGCTAGATTTACTCCCATCTGGACGTCACTGCAGTCTTCATATACAAAATCGGCCAGGCACAGGAACAGTTTTTTCCCTTGTGCCATTAAATTGTTAAATTTGTAGATGTGTACCTGAAGGGGAGGTCAATTATGGGTGGGTTTCTTTGCTTATTTGTATTGTGAGTGGAACAGGGTGTGTATGTTTACATTGCAATGTAGCCGAAACAAATTCCAAGTATGTTGGAAAATGTACTTGGCCAATAATAAATTCTTCTTCTTATTCTTCCCATAGCCGCACCTCTGGAGTTTCTTCACTGGAGCAAAGTGTGATATTGCTAATTGGTGCTTGGTTTCTAAAAAGAGAAGTGCCATGACTCACGCTTTGTTGGAAGTTTCTCGTGCTGCCTAGAAAGACGGTCTCCCTCATTTCTGGAATGTGAGGGCTTTTTGTGGTAATTCAGTTTCGAGTCACGAAACATCGATAAGAAAGCAAAATAGGGCATTGCTCAATTTTAAAGGAATGAATAAGGGACTACTTGGCATTTGAAACATGAATTTCAGTTCAGTACTACAACATGGATAGCTCTTGATTTTAAACGTGTGTAAATGAGACTGGAATTAAAACTCATACTGCCCTCTTAGCAGGGGAATATAATTGTGTAGCCTTTTAAAAAAATCATCACAGTTTCTAATCTCTTTTGCAAGTTGCTCTGACCTATAGGCAGGAACAGATCAATTTTATGTGATGCCATTGCAAAAGCAAAGCAAAAAAGGAAAAGGAAAGAAAAGGCATCTCCTTGTCTTCACAGCCTCTACAATAGTTCATTAAACTTCTCCAAATTCTTAGCACCTTGCCTTTTCTTTTCTTTAAATTTCTGAAATGAAATCCCAAGAACAAAAATTGTACACTTTTCTGCAAGGAAACTGCCAATCATCATAAGAAACGGAAACAAGGGAGAACTGTTCTGAATGGTGATGCTTTCTTATTGTGTGTCTGTGTAATACATGTGCACAGTGACTTGATGGGAGAGTTTTGTGTGTACACTGTCCTCCCCATGTGTACACCAGATGCCTGCCATCCACTGACAAACGGGGTAGAAGAATCTGCATTTAATTGCTGATGTTGTGAAAATAATCAGAAGCCTAAACGGACATCCGAAAAGCACATTCCTGACTTGTCTGCCTGTTGAACATTGTTTTCTTAAAAAGTTTATCAAAAACATTAAACAATAAGTTTTAAAAAAACCAATACAGTATATATTTTTTACTTCAATTTGAGGGTGTTTCCTACTTATGCCAAGAAAAAGGTTTGATGAGGACTGTTGGGCCTTTTTGACAAAAGGGTTTTGTTTTTAATTACCGTATTCCTACTGCAGAAAATCCTTTTGGTGTTTGGATTCCCCCCCCCCTCCAAACTCCATGCAGATAAAATTCACTGTATATCAGCATTTTCCTCTGCCTCCCACCTAGCTGCCCCCCCCAATCTGAAGTGTTATTTATTGTCCCTTTGCTACCTTTTATGCAGCTAAATGACTGGCCACATTTCATTTCAAACAGAACCCAGCGGAATTCCATTTTATATTTTATATTTTAAAAGCGCGAAAGATCAGCAATGGGGAATTGTTTTTGCTCCCTTCCTCTTCCCTTCGCTATTTTGTATGTTGCCCTGTAAACATCCCGTCCGTCCCACCAGGGGGAAAAGGTAGTTTGTTCGTTTGAAATGGGTTTGCTGTTGCCTTTTAAGTACCTTCAGAAACCAGGAGCCAGAGCCAAAATGAGGTCTAGAGCAGAATGTTTCCTTTCTGGGGACCAAACACAGGAGAAGGTGCCAGTAGGTGGTCACAGTTCAGAGGCTTCAAAATGCAGATTAAGCCCGCTGAGCCTTGCCAAACCTTTTTCAACCCGGTTGAAGTCCAAAATAAATTCACACCTCCTCATTTCTGTCCTATTAATCAATCAATTCAAGAAACTACAGTCTGTGGTGGGTATCGGTCAGAGGCTCGTCTGTTCCTTTGGGCTGATGAAGAGAATGAATGTTTTCATATATTTTAAAATTAATTTTATTTCCTGCATCTATACTTTTAATTCCACCCACCCAAGAATGCAACTGTGACTACCTGTTGTCAGGGAGGACATAAATTCAAAAAGTTAAAATAACGGCATATTCCACTATTTATTTATTTTTAAATCAAAATAGCAATCTAAAAAAAAAGGAGGGAACTGTGAAGCCTGCTTGGTATAAATGTACAATAAGAAGGTTTATTTTTTCATTTGGTTCTGTGAAGCTTCTAAGTTTAAGCCAACAAACAGAGCTAAAGACCATTCCTTCCTTCCCAGCACAAAGACAGGTTTCTGTTTTATAGAGTTCTTATATCTCCAAAATGAAATTGTTTTACATGGGATGAGGAAAAGGAAGTACTCAACTTCAATATTCAACAGTCATTTATCCCCCCCCCCAGAAAAATCTCCAAAGATTTCAAAATGGTTTAGGAACACAAATTTAATTGTTTATACCAGCTATTTGTGGTGGATCAATAAAGTCATAAGATGAAGTGACTTTAAAAATTATGTGAGTTTGATAGTCCTGGTTTTTGTTTTTTGAAATGTTCCTACTCACTTAGACAGCAAGTTGAGCTTATGAGGTGACTGATCACATTTGGCCCCTTGATGTAGTATATATCCATAATAACTAGTACCCTACCATAACTAGTACTACCATAACTAGTACCATAACTAGTTGTTGAAATATCAACAACCTCCGATAGGCAGATGACACAATCTTGATGGCAGACAGTGAGGAGGAATTAAATAACCTTTTAATGAGGGTGAAAGAGGAGAGTGCAAAATATGGTCTGAAGCTCAACATCAAAAAAACCAAAATCATGGCCATTGGTCCCATCACCTCCTGGCAAATAGAAGGGGAAGAAATGGAGGCAGTGAGAGATTTTACTTTCTTGGGCTCCTTGATCACTGCAGATGGTGACAGCAGTCACAAAATTAAAAGACGCCTGCTTCTTGGGAGAAAAGCAATGACAAACCTAGACAGCATCTTAAAAAGCAGAGACATCACCTTGCCGACAAAGGTCTGTATTGTTAAAGCTATGGTTTTCCCAGTAGTGATGTATGGAAGTGAGAGCTGGACCTTAAAGAAGGCTGATCACCGAAGAATTGATGCTTTTGAATTATGGTGCTGAAGGAGACTCTTGAGAGTCCCATGGACTGCAAGAAGATCAAACCTATCCATTCTTAAGGAAATCAGCCCTGAGTGCTCCCTGGAAGGACAGATCGTGAAGCTGAGGCTCCAATACTTTGGCCACCTCATGAAAAGAGAAGAATCCTTGGAAAAGACCCTGATGTTGGGAAAGATTGAGGGCACTAGGAGAAGGGGACGACAGAGGACGAGATGGTTGGACAGTGTTCTCGAAGCTACGAACATGAGTTTGACCAAACTGCGGGAGGCAGTGCAAGACAGGAGTGCCTGGCGTGCTATGGTCCATGGGGTCACGAAGAGTCGGACACGACTAAACGACTAAACAACAACAACTAGTACCCACTGGTAGCATTATCTTCCAGAAATTTGTGTTGTTGGCCTCCATCTGTCTTAGGAGACAATGGAGGAGTGCGCCTTTGGGGGGTGAAGTCAAACTGCTGTGGAGAGACATGTTTTGTTGCAGCTGGGGCAAATGAAGGTGTCCAGTTGTGCTGCTGCATATGCACCATGGTGTTTCTTCTCTCTGTGCTCCTCCCAGTGGTCATTCCTCCTCTGGTCACTGCTGTGGATGCAAGACCTGACTGTCTGTGTCCAGGCACTGCAGTCCTCTGCAAGGGGTTGATGTTGCCAGCCTTCATGCCACATTATCTCCTGCTCTTGTGATCATAGTCCCCCCCCTCCTCTCACTAGGCATGAGGCAAAAGTTTAAGTAATAGAATCATAGAGTTGGAAGAGACCATGAGGGTCATCTACTCCAGGGTTTCCCAACCTTGGGTCTCCAGCTGTTTTTGGACTACAATTCCCATCATGCCTGACCACTGGTCTTGCTAGTTAGGGATGATGCAGTTGTCCAAAAACAGCTGGTGACTCAAGGTTGGGAAACATTGATCTAGTCCAAACCCCTGCAATGCAGGAATCTTTTGCCCAATGTGGGGCTCAATCCCACAATCCTGAGAGTGAGATTCTCATGGTCTACTGAGTGAGTCATTTTACTGATGGGAGAATTCAGAGGGAAGAATAAAACAACATTGGCCTGAAAGTAGGGCATTTATATCATCGCCCTGGCCCTTACCGGACTTTCTAGGCATGGAGAAGCTTGGTGAAAATGTCAGTGTGATTCCTTCCCCCAACATCCTCACTAGCTGTTTGATAAGCAGCACAGCTTTTAAAAAAGTGTTTAAAAATATTCCAGGTGGAATGTACGATCTTTATGCCCTGGATTGAAACTAAGAAAATATACAGCCATGGAAGCTGGATGCAATGAATACGGCACTGTCCATAAAGCCAACATCAGCATTCAGATACCAAGGAGATACCGTAGGTGTTTTATAAATACTGGAGGGAAAGAGACAGACAAGCTGTTTATACAAGCAACAGCCGTTTGTTCTGACTCAAAGTTTTAGGCTAAATAGCAATTATAGATGAGTTCCTAGAAGCTCCACACACACCCCAGCTGAAATATGCTTGACTGACTAAGTGGTCAAAAGGTTTGGGGAATGAATCTGTGCACTTGACTTCTAGTGGGCTCATCCCACCCCATCCTAAAAAGGACTTTCTCCTTGGACATTAGTTTTGTTTAATGTATTATTATTCATATCTCACTTTTCTGTAGAAAATAAGTAACTTACTGGGCAAAATAAAAATGCAACAATAGGAAAGCAAAATAATTCATAACACTTATAAAAACAATCAGCACAGCCCCTCTGCTATATGTGCCCTAAACGGCCTCAGCCCTGAAGGAGTGTCTCCACCCCCATCGTCCACCCCAGACACTGAGATCCACCTCTGAGGGCCTTTGGGCAATTCCCTCACAGCAAGTTACAGGGAACCACGCACAGGGCCTTCTCGGTGGCGGCGCCCACCCTGTGGAATGCCCTCCCGTCAGATGTCAAGGAGACAAAAAACTATACAACTTTTAGAAGACATTTGAAGGCAATTTGCACAAGAAAGTCATCACTTGATATTGCAGGTGTGCAACCCCTCAGGTTGCATTTAAAATAACTGAGGCATTTATTTATTTATTTATTTATTGAATAAATAAATAAATAAATAAATAATAATTATATTGCCCTTCATCATAAGATCTCAGGGCAGTTCACAGAGTAAACTACAGGATAAAAGCAAGTAAATAAGTAAAACAAAGCAGGGGGGAAAAACTTCCCACAGAAACATTGAAAATGCTATAGAGTAAAGCCTTTGACTGTGTCGACCACAGCAAACTATGGCAAGTTCTTGAAGAAATGGGAGTGCCTGATCATCTCATCTGTCTCCTGAGAAATCTCTATGTGGGACAAGAAGCTACAGTTAGAACTGGATATGGAACAACTGATTGGTTCAAAATTGGGAAAGGAGTACAACAAGATCATATGAAGACCTAAAAGAGAAATTACAAGGGTGGTGGGAATATCAACAGTTACTCAGTGTTTTCACAAAGGACAGGAAAGTAAAAGGATTTGAAAAAACAGAAAAAATTGGAAAAAACAATATTGAAGGATAATATAAAAAACCTGTCAAAAATATATGATTTCTTACTTGAATGGAATACAAAAGATGAACTCACCAAAAATACTATGATTAAATGGGCAATCGATCTAGGCCATAATATTGACTTTGGAGTCAACTCAGGAGTCAAATTTACAGCATGCACAACGCTAAAAGAAAATATATACAAAATGATCTTCCGATGGTATGTCACTCCAGTTAATTTATATAAAATGTACAAGTCTGGGGACAAAAAATGTTGGAAATGCGGTAGTAAAGAAGGAGACTTCATCCACATGTGGTGGTCTTGTGATTTGGTAAAGGAATATTGGGAAGATACCATATATATAATGAAATAAAAAAGATTATGGGGTATACAATAAAAAAGAAACCGGAAGCCTTCCTCCTGGGAATGGTCGGAAAGGATGTACAAAAACATGACGTTAAAGTGTTCCTCTACGCAACTACAGGTGCAAGAATAACCATAGCACAGGTGTGGAAGCAAAATAAAATTCCAGCGTTACAAGACTGGCGCAGGAGAATGATGGAGTATACAATGTATACAGAATAAAGAAATTTAGTGATAAATGGACGTTTACCTATAAAAAATAGAATATAGTAAATAAAGCATGAAGGAGATCAGTGTAACAATAAAGAAGGGGAAACTGCATAAATTATAATAATAAAAATTCGGGGGGGAAACAGCAAAAGGTAGTGTGGAAGTCCAATATTTGTTTTTTTATGTGTGTGTCTGTTTGCACGTTTTTTCTCTCTCTTCCCTCCCCTTCCCCCCCTTTTTTTTCCTCTTCAGGTGGGTTACGGGTATGAAATGGTTGTTGGAAATTTATATATGTGTATTAAGATAAGTGATATAATTTGTCGAAATTGTCAAAATGGTTATTTCTTTTTTTATGTGGAAAATGAATAAAAATTATTACACAAAAAAAGAAAGAAAATGCTTTAGAGTAAAGCATTTGACTGTGTCGCCCACAGCAAACTATGGGAAGTTCTTAAAGAAATGGGAGTGCCTGATCATCTCATCTGTCTCCTGAGAAACAACAAACAGTAATTGGCCAAAGGCCCGGTTGAAGAGGAGTGTTTTCACCTGGCCCCAAAAATATATATAATGAAGGCGCTAGGCAAATCCATGAAGGAATGGCATATCAGTAGGTTCTTGTCATATCTATACTAGGGGCCTCCACTTCCAGAGGCAGTAGCCATCTGATTATTAGATGCCTGGGCAAACAGCAGGGGATAGCGGCCTCCACCGTGCCTTGCTTGTGGTATTGTTGGAAACATAATACTAGACCAGGTGGATCCAACAAAGCAATTTTATGTTCTTCCACTTTTGATAGCAACAAAGGAAATAGGAAGCTTGTGGCCCTCCAACTGCAGTCAGCCCAAGCCAGAGTGGTCAAAGGGGAAGGCTGCAGTGGGGTGCAGTCCCCAAATTCTGGAGGGCCACAGATCCGCCATCCCTGCCGTAGGGCACCTTTCCCTTGAAACGTAGCTAATGTTTACTCTGACTAAACATAGTGTAGCACTGAATGGCTACACAAACTGAACTGGAACAATTAAACTTTGGAAGAATTCCATTCGATTTTGATATATTTTTGTCATGGAATGTGGCCAAGTAGCCCCAGCATTTATGCTACCTTTCCCAGAATGTCATTATGCCTCATTGCTCACCCTCACCCTTCATAATGAAATATGGTGTCTGAGGCAGTTCCCTCAAAATGGTTACACCATACTTTCAAGGCCAAAAAGGACTGGAAAGCTAGAGATTAAAAGCAGCATTGCACACAGCCTGTTGTTCTGGACTTTCCATTATTACGAAGCTCTTCAAAGAGACTGGTCTATTCAGATAAAAGGATTTGCTGTAAATGGTTAATAAAGAACCACCTAGTGCCGTTATAAAATGTTTAATAATGCTTGCATATTGCTTGGTTTTACCACAATCATCCTTAATTATCCTTCATTCTAACCACAAAAGCCTATATGGATTGACCTAACAACTTCATTCAGAGTTGTTGTTATTTTTACCTACAGGAAATGCCCTAGAAGGAAGACAACTAAACACAAGGCTCTAGAGCACACATCTTAGGCTCCAAAGAGCTTCTCCAAAGGAGCCTATCAGATCTAAAATACAAAAGGAAGTGAACAAGGGAAGAGTTGAAGAGAACCTGGACTTGACAACAGAGGGTGGTGAACTGAGTCAGTGACCACCAGACAGGGTTGGAGCCTGGCAGCTGCTGGAGTTGTGACCTGCCCAAACCCAAGGCTCAAGTAGGAGCACTGAGGATGGACAACCCTGTCAGTTTCAGTTTCTCATTTTCCTAACCTTGTGTTCAGTTCTCCACATTTCCACAGCAGTTTGCAATGTTTTTAATTATGAAAATTGCCGGTATTTTAGTGTGAATTTCTCCCAAGTTTTGTATGCAGTTTTTGAAAGCCATTTCCACTGAGGCATTTTTTGTATGTTGCTTTTCAGAGATATATGCATGTTTATGTGCACTTTCTCCTAGTATATGCATTTTTGTGCACGTTAGTTGCATTGCAAATGAATTCAGAAAAGAGAAAATTTCAGATAATAATTGTGTTTTGTCTTTATTGTGGTTCAAGAAGTGTGAATTGGGAAATGGCAAAGCAAACAGCACCAAGTCCCCCTCAAGGATTCTTGTGGCGTGGAGACCACCAGGCAAGTTCTTCAGATGCAGGTAGTGTGGGGAATCCCCTTTCCCTACTTGAGCTGACCCCAATTAATCTTTCTGTAGTTGTATATTATAAAGGTTGAAACAATATATATGCCTTCCATGGTGTCTGCCTCTTTCTTGTTGCCACAGGAATTTATTTCTCATATGTTTTTAGTCTGGTTTCTGGAGGCCTGGTAGAGGCTAATAATTACTTGTCCTCATTTAACCTCTGCATAGCTTCTTTTGTGGTAAAACCAAAAATGTCTTGAAATATTTGTGAAGAACTCAGCAAGAAGCAAAACTTACAACCGTGAATGGCTATTTGCATTACTGCTTGTGATCTGCTCACTGATGTTGCACAGGAACATCATAGTCCAGTGCCCTTTTAGAACATGCCATTACATCACAATTTTACGTGAGTTTTACCTTGTCTCAAATGAAGAGGGTCAATGTGTTTCTGGGCAAATTTGGAATACTAGGCTGATGACAATGAGAGCTGAAATGCTTCTGTCTTTCTTTCTACTAAATGAATCTCTAGCAATAAGATTCTATAATAGTGAGATTCTGTGACATGAGAATTTGACACACATGGAGCTGTAACACTGTTAAAACCATGTTTCTTCATGGGATTCTTTAGCATTTTTGCTTGTTAATTACATATTGCTTTCAAACAGACAACAACTGTGGCCTTACAGATAACAGATAAAGCCCTAAACAACATTTGGATGTCATTACCTGAAAGAACCCCTCCACATGTATAGATCCCTTTAGATCACTAGTCTTTGGAGGAGGTCCGGTTGCCCATATCACAGCCTTCAGAACTTCATCTAGCAGTAACAGGGAGGTGGACCTTATCCACAGTGAGCCTCATTCTGGAATGAACTCCCCTGTGCAAGACGACAGGCGCAGCAGCTGTGTGTTTGGTGCCCATTGAAAACACATTTAAACACATTGCGCTGAAGTCCCAACATATCATTAGAGGGAGCAAATCGAAAGGGCAATTTGTCATAATGAGAAAGGTGGAGTGAAATGAGGGTCAAGGCCTACAGGTCACTTAACTTGTAAATATTATTGCCTTCACCAGCAAAATGGCCGAAGGGGTGGGAAGTGTTCCTTAAAGTGTCATTGTTCTATTGGGGCTTGATGTTTCACTAAAAATAAGTTGGTGTAACTCTCATGCTTGCCCAGGAGTACAATGGGAAATAAGGGCAGAACTACATGTTATGCCTCTCATGTGGATGCAGTGAAAAGGCAAGGTTTTGTGTCAAGGTCTGCGCCATAACATTTAAGAATACTTACCCCTGGGTTGTGACATCATTGTATTGTGTGTTTACTGCTCCTGCCAGCAACAGGCCACTGACAAGAAGTGGGGGCAGAAAAATGCACACGGTTATGATATCATAGCACAGGTAGTGTTATGTGCTGTTCTGCCCTGATGTTGCTGGAGATTTCAGACCCCATTGCCACCACGGCCTACCATAGTCTTGAACTGTTTCTACAGAAAATAGCAAACCCTCTGAGTTTCCTTGAGAGTTTTATTGTACAGTAATTTTGTAGTACTGATGAGCCTTTTGGATATAGTAGGAACCAGCTTGAGAAGAGGGATTCTCTAGAATGCAATTTCTAGGAGCAAGTGAATTTTTAGAACACACCTAACTCTCTGCCTTGCAGGAGAACAATTTCTCTCTTTTGCAGTGTCTTGCTTTACATATGAACAATCAGCCTTACAATTTCTAGAAAGAAATCATTTTAAAGAAAGATTGAGAGCAAGCTTTTGAACTTGGCTAGTTACTCTCAAAGCTCCAGGTCTCACAAAGAGAAGATGGAATCCATATCAGTTCAGTAGAGAAGACTTAATAGTTTATTTGAAAGACAAGAGGGGCCAAGGGACTGGAATGAAGTAAATGCAATCCATGCCACAAGACTAGGACTGAGATGATGTCAAGGACTAGCAGATTGGCAGTAAAATTTGCTTTTGACAGTAGGCAAGGTCTTGGAGTCATTAGTAAGGGATGAGATCACAAAGCATCTGGAAAAATATAAGCTGATATAAAGTAGCAAGCAAGCTTTCTGGAAAGAAAACTCTTGTTTGACAAATCTGATGGAAATTTCTGAAGACATAAAAAAAAATCAACAAAAGAATGACATGTTGAGAGTAATCTCATTGGGTTTCACAAATGTGTTCAGCAATCTAGAAGACAGTTAACCGATACATGCTATTACATATGCGTGCCTAGAAAGCATAAAGGAAAGACTTTGAATGAATCAGGGGCATATACTGTGATTAATCGCATGCTGCAGAGTACTAGGTAATGGGTCACATAGAAAGGAGATTATTTAGCTCCACTAGTGTTTGGCAATGCTTTTCATATTGGCTGCATTGACACTTCCCATCACAGTCTAAAACGATTATACAGAATAAATAATTTTGAAATTGAATACAATATTCAAGATCTTAAATATGAATTGGATTATTTATTTGGATATTCGCTAAACCCAAGTGAAAAGCCTTCACTTTTTGCACATACTCCCAATTAGCACTTCAAGTGCAATCCCCACCACCACCACCCAGCAATAAGGGGGAAAGAGAACATTCAGGAGCAAGAGGAAGCTGTGCTTCACATGCTGTATTACCTGTAATCCCAAACAGAAAACAGAAATATTCTATATTTCTAAGGAAGCTAGCAAGTGTTTAAAGTAAGCATTCCTGCTATTGAGCCTGTAACAAGACTTACTTCAGAGTAAGTCCCATTTAATGCAGTGGGACTTTTCATACACTTCTACATTTGTATTAATAAGTAACTGCCTCATGAAACCTATCAGAGGTGCATTGCTCTTTGACAACAACTCAAATGTAGAATTAAGACCATCGGCCATTTGTTTATAAATGATGATCTGGCATTGGGGCAAGCATGCAGTGTCTCTCTTACTACGGTATTAGTTACTATTAATATAGAAAACCCTTAACAGCTTGGGGACAGTTTACCTACAAGATGGTCTTACCCCAAATGTGCCCACCTGACTGCTTCAATCAGCAGAATTGGCACGACTGCATGTGCCCCATAATACCTGCACCATGTCTGTCAGAACTCGGTCATTTAGTGTGGCAGCATCTGCACTTTGGAACTCCCTGCCTATTGAGATTAAGCAGGTGCCTTCACTGGACTCTTTCTTGCATCTACTAAAACACTCTTGTTTAGGCAAGTGCGGGTGGCAGCTGTGGGTTAAACCACAGAGCCTAGGGCTTGCCGATCGGAAGGTCGCGGTTCGAATCCCCGTGATGGGGTGAGCTCCCGTTGCTCGGTCCCAGCCCCTGCCAACCTAGCAGTTTGAAAGCACGTCAAAGTGCAAGTAGATAAATAGGTACCACTACAGCAGGAAGGTAAATGGCGTTTCCGTGTGCTGCTCTGGTTCGCCAGAAGCAACTTTGTCATGCTGGCCACATGACCTGGAAGCTGTACGCCGGCTCCCTCAGCCAATAATGCGAGATGAGCGTCGCAACCCCAGAGTCGGTCACGACTGGACCTTTTAACCCGTTTTAGTATTTTAACCCGTTTTAGTATTTTAATTTTTGTATGTTTTAAAGTAGGGTTGTAAATTTTCATTAATGTTACTGTTCTAGCTTTTGTAAACTGCTTTGTTTGTTTTGTTTTTTCACAATCAAGCAGTATATAAATTTTATGAAATAAATAAATAAATAAAAGAGTTGCTTATGCTCTATCTTCAAAGAGCAATGCTTTATATTGGATCTACCATTTAAAGCATCCCAAGATTGCCTTCAAATGTTATGTTTTCCTGTTTACATTTTAAACATGCCTATAGGGAAGCAGCCAAAAGATGCACATCTTATGTAATGATAAATATATCTGCCATAGCTATGAGACCTGCATCTTGCAAAGTCAGTGGGATCTTCAAGAGCTTATGTGAGGTGAGGATCTTTCAGTCATTACCCGACTTCATTTTCAAATGTGGACAAGGAAATGGGAAGCTGGCTCTGGTGTTGAGATAGCCAGAGCAAAACCAAGGCAGTACTGAATGCAACTATGTTGATACAATATAGAGACACATTGATAATCTCTCAACATTTTTAGAGAGCAGAGCACAGCATCAGGAAAGTGAAGGCCATTAAACGGGCCTTCTTAATGCCTGATAGCAACTTAGAATCATAGAGTTGCCACTTAGTGAACTTCATGGGTGAGTTCAGTGTATCATATTTTCACTGGGCAGGAAGACTCAAGGATGCCTTGTAATTCAAAGCAGCTTACCTTTTGAGTGTAGGTATTGCACTGGAGAGTCAGTCAGTTTTGAGGCAGGACAAACATAAAAGTGATAAAAACATATACCAGAAAAGTAACTTCTCCACAGCAACCAGAGTACAGTTCAAAGCAAAAAACTGCTGATTTCAATGGGAGTGTCAGGCTACAAATCTTACCTGGGAGTATGTTACATTGAAGCCAATAAGATTTACCTCTGAGTAAATATTGCCCTGTAAAGCACATATTGAAATAAATGAGACTTAAAAGTACTTAGCTTTGGCTGAACTGTGCCCAACTGTTTTTATTGTTATGTAACTTTTACAATAGCTAGATTTGATTTTCTTCAGGAAGATTACTCCCTAGTTAAGAATTGGGGTGGAATCTATACACGTTAAAAACGTGAAAATGCTTTCTTTTAAATCAGTTTGAAAAATGCGTTGAATTTGTGACTACGAGCTATTTCACATTCGCCATCTAGTGTCACAATTGTATATTGCAGTTTACAACACATTCAAAACGTTTTAATTGCAGCTGTATAGCTGAGTCCCAGATTTCAGACCTTCAGAATATTGATTTTTTTTTCCAGGAAAAGTTATAAAATGTTTCATACAGGACAGTTTATATAATGAAAGTGCTAGCTGCAGCATTTCCAGGTGTGCAGTCAGCAGGGGTGCCAAGAAGCTGTTGCAAAGGGTCCTGCAATAGCAGGCCCAGTGTGCCATCAGTGGCCCAGACTGAGCATGCTCTAGATCAGTGGTGGCGGATCTGGTGGCACGCCTGCCATTGGCCCATCCAGGCCGTTGCTTGTTGGAGTGGAGGCAGAGGCTGAGGGAGAGCTGCTCGCCCCGCCCCCTCCACTACTGCTGTTTTCCGCCATCGCGGCCACTCCGCCAGCTGAGTGCTCCTTGGGCGGCTCCCCAAGCAGGCCGTGCATGGCTGGCACCCACCCGCAGCAGCCACAGCGGCCAGGCTGAGTCAGGAAGCGCCACTGACCGCTGTGCGCCATCATTACTGTGAGGTGATGAGCCATAGGAGTGGGGCTGTGCCGTGCCTGGGAATCCGCCTGGCGCACAACCTGCCCTTAGGGGCGCTGCAAACTCGTCACAGCAGCTGCAAAGTAACAGTGGAGCCTATACAGGGGCTGGGGCCTCCGTCCGGGAAGCGGGGCACCTCAAAAGCTTTGGGCAGCATGCTCAGAGCAGGGTCCCCGGCTGGGGTGGGCCTTCAGCTTCAGTGGTGCAGTGTGACTGGAGGTGCTGCAAGGCAGCCGCCTCAGATCAAGAGCAGGTGCTCACATGCCAAAATTTAGCCTTGCGGCAAAAACAGCAAAAAAAAAGGCTCTTAGAGAAAAGAGCGTTCGGGTGGCGCACCCTGCTAGGCCTTTCTTCTTTCTAAGAGTGCAAGGCCACCTTTGCTTTGCAACTGGAAGCCTCCACTTCGCCCCCTCTAGTAAGGCTGCTCTCTTGCCCTCCCTTCTCTTTGCTAGCCAATTCCCCATCTGCACTTAATAGAGCTGGTTAAGAATAATAAGGAACCAGCAGGTCATGTAGGTCATGTATGGTGAGTTATTTACAAGAAGTCTCCCCCCCAAAATCCCTCCCCAAAACAACTCTGGGGAACCCTCCACCCCAAAAAAGCTCAACAACTCTGGGCACTTTGCGTTGGCACTTTGCGATAAATAAGTGGGTTTGGGGTTGCAGTTTAGGCACTCAGTCTCTAAAAGGTTCGCCACCACTGCTCTAGATGCTGCAGAATAGAAGTTAGGAAGCAAAATGTGCAGGCACCATTACAAGCAATTGCTATATGAGATGTGAGCCTGCTTCCATCTCTCACTGAAACTGGAGCTAGAGTTCTACAAGTCCAAGGCAAAGAGACTTCCTGATTCACTTTGAAGTCGTTTCTGGGACTTCCCTGGTGCATGAGTCATTCTAAAGAATTCTCTCTATGGAGGACTGCCAAGTTCATTTTAAAGCTCCCTACCCCCACAATCTCCCCTGGTAGAAAAATGATGGTTCCCCAGAGAAATCAACTGAGAAATCCTGGGTCAGGTGTAACTGTGCCTGGGCAGTAATATTTTCATCTAACATAAAAAAAGGAACAGCAAAGTTAATCCTCTTTCAAACTTTGATTTAATTTCCTGCACAAACTGTTATCATTTTATGAGTATGTAATATTAAAACAAATTAATGCAAATACAGTCTATCACCTGCTGAGAGTCTGAGGGTCCTGCTCCTGCCTCTCTCCACCAGGCCTAGGGCAGGGCCTGATAGACTACAAAAGGACAGCTGCTGCCCAGCAGAGTGTTGCGTTTGCATTCTTTAAAACTGCTTTTAAATTGTTTTTTTATTTGTATTTTAATCTTGTAAACTGCCCTGGGACCTTACGGTGAAGGGTGGGTAAATAATAAAAACAACAACAACATATCTATTAGAAGAGAAGAAGAAGAGTTTGGTTTTGATATCCCGCTTTATCACTACCCTAAGAAGTCTCAAGGTAAAGGTAAAGGGACCCCTGACCATTAGGTCCAGTCGTGACCGACTCTGGGGTTGCGTGCTCATCTCGCATTATTGGCCGAGGGAGCCGGCGTATAGCTTCCAGGTCATGTGGCCAGCATGACAAAGCCACTTCTGGCAAACCAGAGCAGCACATGGAAACGCCGTTTACCTTCCCGCTGTAGCGGTTCCTATTTATCTACTTGCATTTTGACGTGCTTTCGAACTGCTAGGTTGGCAGAAGCTGGGACCAAGCAACGGGAGCTCACCCCGTCACAGGGATTCGAACCGCCGACCTTCTGATCAGCAAGCCCTAGGCTCAGTGGTTTAACCACAGCGCCACCTGGGTCCCTGGGTCTCAAAGTAGCTAACAATCTCCTTTTCCCTTCCTCCTCCACAACAAACACTCTGTTATGTGAGTGGGGCTGTGAGACTTCAGAGAAGTGTGACTAGCCCAAGGTCAAGCAGCAGCTGCATGTGGAGGAGCGGAGACGCGAACCCGGTTCCCCAGATTATGAGTCTACCGCTCTTAACCACTACACCACACTGGCTATTTGGAGCTATTCAAACTAAAACACTGATGAATTTCAAACAAGATTTGACTCTATACCCCATATTTAGAAATTAAGCCATACCACACGGCATAAGTTTTTGAATTCATGTATTGATTACACCTACACCAGCCCCCCCCCAAAATCTCCACCAAGGGTTCAATTGCACATTAATCTCCAAGAGGGTGGGAGGTAATCTTTCCTTTGTTTCCTTGGTTATAAATGGAGCTAAGCTGAAACTTCTTACGTTTTCTTTTGCATATTTCATATGTTTTATTGGAATATATATATATATATATATATATATATATATATATATATATTAAGAATAATATTGGAGAAAACTGGATCTTGAAACCTGCTTAACCTAAATCATATATCCCAGTTTACAGCGGCCCTTTAAAGTACGCTTCACGCAGAGTATATGCAGTCAAGAAGATGACCTGGCTAAGAAAACACCACCAAGAACGTAGGGTATTATCTCCCTTATATGAAACCCCTTACTAACTGCACACTTGTAAAAGTATGCAGATGAAAATACAAACGGTTGGGTTTCTTTAACTGAAATACAAACTGACTCTAAAGAGACTTTAAACTAAAGATGAATGCTTTCTCTCTTAGCAACATTCCAACCTTCAACCCATTCCAAACCTCCCACAAACTCCCACAAAACTACCCAAGAATTAACAGCAAACTAGCATTATAACTAAGCAACTTTCATACTAAGATTCAACTGGGAATCTCTTAAACTGAGATGAATCAAACTGAAAGATCTAAATAAGAGATACAGAAGGCTTTCTGGCAGAGCCTTATATACAAGGAGCAGAGCCCACGCCTGTGGGCAATTAACAGAAATCACAGACACCTGTTTCTCTTAAACAGACAGTATTTACAGTAGACCGGCTCTAAAGTAACCTGACTGCAACAGTTTCCTGACAGTATTAGTGCATCTTTGCATTTTTAAAAACATGCCTTGTAACAGAAATTGACTTGGTAGGCACTTCCACATGTCAGCTTTCCTATAAATCACACCAAAAGAAGTGCCTCCTTGAAGTGGTACCTGTGATCACCAGGGTTTGGAGCTTCTGTCACAATCCTCTCCTGGTACAGATCCTGTGAGCAAATCTGGACTGGCAGCAATCAGCACATGACATCTTGGGCTGTCAATCACCAGCATCCCTGCCACCTGCAGAAGCACCTCCAATGGCTGAAGAAAGCAGTTTTGATTTCAGGAGGCCCAACAATAATTTCTACGAAACAAAAGCAGCAAAATCTAAAGCTGGAAAAAATGTACCTTCTAAATCCTGAGAATAGCCCATGCTTCTCAATTTTGCACTTTCAGCTTAAGAACTCCAGATATTTAGTCAATGTGCCTGTTTTCACAGCTGTTTTTGTTTTTCCTAATGTACTAGAATTAAAATCTTGATTGATGTTATAGTCTCTCTCCCTTTTAAGAATTCAGAAAAGACTTTCACTCTTTAATTAGGACAATGCATTTCATCATTTTCTTGATGGAAAAACACATGGCATCCACTTCCTGGATGTTCAAGATGGGAGGGGAGCAACACTATTCAATATACACTTCTCCCCAGTCTTTTGGTGGGAGAAATTCCCACCAATTCCCTTGCATATGAAAAGAAGGTGACCAGGTTTCATCAAAGGTGTCTCTCTTTTTAACACCTTTTGCAACCCTTCTAAGCTCAGTTAGTTGCTCTGAAATAGCCACGTCCCACATATTGTTGAACCATGCCTCAAGGAGTAGCTCAGCCTGGGATTTTCAAAAATACTCTACCAGCAATAGTTTTCCTCTTTCCAATGTACAGTGGTACCTTGGTTTACGAACTTAATCCATTCCAGAAGTCCATTCTTAAACCAAAGCGCACTGAAACCAAGGCGTGTTTTCCCATAGAAAGTAATAGAAAAATTAAACCGTTCCAAACGAAGAAAAGCAACCCCTAAAACAGCAATTTCACATGAATTTTACTATCTAATGAGGCCATTGATCCATGAAATGAAAGCAATAATCAATGTACTGCACTATAAAATAAACGTATTGTAGATGATAAAACCCCTTCATGGATCAGTGCCTTGTCGTGGCAAAGGGGCCTGAATAACTCAGAGAAGTTATGAGCTATGCCATGCAGGGCCACCCAAGATGGACAGGTCATAGTGGAGAGTTTTGAGTAAACGTGATCCACCTGGAGAAGGAACTGGCAAGCCACTCCAGTATCCCTGCCAAGAAAACTCCATGGACAAAGACAACAGGCATATAAAAGTTATGATGCTGGAAGATGAGCCCCTCAGGTCGGAGGCCGTCCAACATGCTACTGACGAAGAGCAGAGGACAAGTACAAGTAGATTCAGAGCTGATGAAGCGGCTGGGCCAAAGCCGAAAGGTCGCTCAGTTGCGGATATGCCTGGAAGCGAAAGGAAAGTCCGATGCTGTAAAGAAAAATATTGCATAGGAACCTGGAATGTAAGAACCATGAACCTTGGTAAGCTGGATGTGGTCAAAAATGAGATGTCAAGAATAAATATTGACATCCTGGGCATCAGTGAACTAAAATGGAAGGGAATGGGCAAATTCAGTTCGGGTGACTATCATATCTACTACTGTGGGCAAGAATCCCATAGAAGAAATGGAGAGGCCCTCATGGTCAACAAAAGAGTGGCGAAAGCTGTACTGGGATGCAATCTCAAAAATGATAGAATGATCTCAATATGAATCCAAGGCAGACCTTTTAACATCACAGTAATCCAAGTTTATGCACCAACTACCGGTGCTGAAGAAACTTCTTAAAAAAGTAAAGGGACCCCTGACCATTAGGTCCAGTTGCAGACGACCCTGGGGTTGTGGCACTCATCTCGCTCTATAGGCCGAGGGAGCCGGCGTTTGTCCGCAGACAGCTTCCAGGTCATGTTGTCAGCATGACAAAGCCGCTTCTGGCGAACCAGAGCAGCGCACGGAAACGCCGTTTACCTTCCCACTGTAGCGGTACCTATTTATCTACTTGCACTTTGATGTGCTTTCGAACTGCTAGGTTGGCAGGAGCTGGGACTGAGCAATGAGAGCTCACCCCGTCGTGGGGATTCGATAATTTGGAAATCCACCCTCCCAAATAGCTGCTCAGGTGAATGAGAGCATATGCACTGTACATGCCATACCTAGTGGATGTGGATGGAACACAGCAGGGCAAATGTACATTAAAAGTGGAATGTCCCGAACAGTATGCAAAGCCAATGTCAATTCCACTTCTAGCTTACAGCAGAAGAGCAATGATTTATTAACAGTGGGAATCGCTTGTCTAGAAGCAGCTTTGGTATGCAGAGCTGCATTTGTGTGCCCTTCTCAAGACTGGGAGTCAAAGAGTGGGGTGTTATACAACTGAGCTGAACTAAATGTGGTTGGTAGCTGTTTATAGACCTATTCTTCATGAACTTGCCTAGCCCTTCCAGCCCTGAGCTTTTCTTCACTTTTTCCTCCTGTTGTAATGGTGGGAAGAGAATCCTGTTGAGACTGAGATGCTCACTGCTGGGATTAGCACCCTGTACTCACGGAATGTGGTGGCTGTTGTCAACACCCATAATTTGTTTGGTTATTTGCAGACTGTTTGGATTAGAAAGCCAGGCGATACTTAGATATGAAGATGATATAAAAGGCAAAGTGAATGATTGAAACAAGATGGAAAGCATGGCATCACATTTGAGCACCATTGTAAGATTAGAAACAACAGCAAACAGAAACCTGTTTTGCCAGAATCATTTTTTCAACAAACATGTGGCATGGCATGTGGAACATGCTGTGTTGAGGAGACTGAAGGTTGATTATGGTTTCATATCTAGCATTCCTGAGTAAACTGAGAACTACAGACATTATTCATAATCACTGACTGCTTGGGGTGGGGGGTGTCTGGCTATTTTTCATTCAAGACCTGGACAAAAGCATTGCCTTACAGAGACATATACGAAGCTCCAAAGGGTCGTTTTCAAGGCTCGTGGGAGCTGTGAAAATCCTGAGCTGGTCTCACAGGGGAATTCCAAGCCTTGAGAGTCAGGAACACGAGCGGTTTGTCAGCTGGTTCTCAAGAATCCCTGGGAGTAGGCTAAGCAAAAGTCCAGTCAGTGTCCCTTTTGTATCTCCACCCCCATCGTTCTGCACTGAGGTCCAGTACCGAGGGCCTTCTGGCGGTTCCCTCATTGCGAGAAGCCAAGTTGCAGGGAACCAGGCAGAGGGCCTTCTCGGTAGTGGCGCCCACCCTGTGGAACGCCCTCCCATCAGATGTCAAAGTGGAAAACAGCTACCAGATTTTTAGAAGACATCTGACAGCAGCTCTGTTTAGGGAGGCTTTTAATGTTTAATAGATTGTTTTGTTTTGTTTTATTTTTCTGTTGGAAGCCGCCCAGAGTGCCTGGGGAAACCCAGCCTGATGGGTGGGGTATAAATAATTTATTATTATTATTATTATTATTATTATTATTATTATTATCACCCCTCCTCCACCCATGTGACTGCACAGTGCCAGGGATGCAGATATAGTTGAAGGTAAACATGATCTGAAGATCATTATCACAGGCAATATTGCCATGATGGTGGAACTTCATCTCCTGTTTCTGATACATCGGGTCCTCCCTCAAAGAGGGCATGTGTTGCGGTGAGACCTGGAGACGTGTTGCATTGTGGATGGGTAAGATTGGTCAGCCACAACACCCGATGGGTAGGTCCCTCGATGTTGGGTTCAATCTGGCCAATGGGGTGCAGTCCAAATGGATCAAGGGACCTATATATGCCCATGCACGTGACCCGGAGCTTTCTCTTTTGGTGTGTGCATTTGGAACACCTGCCCACCTCTCCCTACTATTAGGGCGTGTGCGCTTGACCTTGCTATGCTGTCATGTGTCATCTGTCATTGGGACAGGGGCATGGCAGGAATTTTTCCCACTTGGCTAATTGGCTGGTGCCGCTTGGGTTTCGCCTGCCACGTAGCAAATCATCACAACTTGTAAAGTTGCAAGATAGGCTCTGGTTCAAGTGATAGGGATGGGGGAGCGCTCTTGCCATCCCTATGTGAAGGGTATTCCGTTAAAGGAATCCAGGGACTCAAATGGTTTGGTCAACCCTTGAGAGGGGGTTGTGCCCGTGCCTGAGGCCAGGGGGACACCTGGGTAGTGGACATAGCCTGTTCCCGGCTTTCCGCCTATCCAGGTGTTCACCTTTGGCTGACCTATCCTGGTGCCCTGGGTCAGTGCTACCTGCAAGGGTGCAGGGAGCTAGTCAAACCAGAGCCTATGCAACCACTCACTTTCTGTAATCAATAAAGTTGTGGCTTAAGTTCTGCCAAAAACCAAACCAAAATTTGAGTCATACGTCTCCCTGCATGTGTGAATTTATTTATGGGGGAGGTTTCTGGGTCTGAACACGCAACTGCCACCTTCAAGGAATGATTTTACTCAGGTTCAGGGGGACAAAATGAATGCCACACCAATTTTTTTTTATTGATAAGAAATACATTGGAAGACAACTAGAAAAAACTCCTAGCAGGGCTTGAATTTGAAAAGACATCTATTCATATTCAGCAAATAATTTGATGTTATACTATACTACACTGAAATGTTTAAATGTTTCTTTGGCTGTCCTTGAAATGTCCCACCAAATTTGCCATCCTCTCCTGCCACACACTTTGAGAACCACTAAGTTATAGGGATGGAAAACCAAAATTCTAGTAATACTTGGTAGGAAATGAGGCTTGCTGAACTCGGTGGAAGAACTCACTTCTGCATTTTGTACACTTTTTGCTTTCTCAAAATGCCCAGAATCATTATTCACAACAGAATCCTTGCACAAGCTTTGGTTAAATAGAGCTCTGCTGTAGAATACTCTTAAGGATTAGTGCAGAATTGTGCCATTTCCTGAAATTCTGGGTCTTTGTTTTAAACTTCAGTAAATCTGTGTGCCTATTTTTCTTGAACTTCATGAAAACAAAGCCCCTGAGCTCTTGGCTGATATACAGCAGATGATTCAGCTCCCACTATTGATCGTCTTTTTACCTGAACAAAGCCTACTTCAGAAGGGTGAATGTGGAACAGCTGCTTCTGCCTACATGAGCTTCATACTTTCAGCTGCCTCACTGGGCAGACCTGTGCCTCTGACCCCAACATCTGGCTCCCTATATTCTCAGCAGCTCAGCCCATATTCTCTACTGCTCAGCTTGCAATTTCATTTAAATCATTCCTTAAAAATGCTTCCCAAGAGCCCCAGCTTAAATGGGGTAGTGGTGATTTCTTATATGAGAATCCCTCTTTTACTGCGCCCTAACATGGCATGGGCCTGCCAAACGGCTCTTTCTCCCAGGCGGTCATGAAGCGTGCCCTCTCCTTTGTGCCAAGAAAACTTCCGTGGTGGGGCTTGATCCCGTTACAGTAACAAGCACAATGCAGCAAAGCAACATGGAGGATGTTGTTCAAGACTCTATGATACCCTGCTCCCAAAAATTGCTTTGCAAAATACCTACACTTATAGCTCTGAACAATAATGCTGTAATTCCCTATTTATAGTCCATGGTGGGTGAGTGTAGCCCAGTTGGTCAAAGTCCAGGGCTTCAGTTGGAATACCAGAGTTCTCAGATCTCACCTCCATTCCCCTCAGGATTTCATGGGGGCACCTGCAAGGGGCGGGGGATGGGCAGATGACTTGCTTTACCCTTTGAACTGCCAGATGACTCCCCTCCCCCTGGATACATCACCTTCCATTAATTCATTTTTATCTAAAAGCATTAACGTTTCAAAAATCCCTAATCAGTGTTTTACAATCTAAAAAGTAGCATTTCTCCAGGTACCTGTAATATTCTCCTCAGATATTGATTTGTGGCCAACACCAGTAACTGGGTTAAACTGCAGACACTTTTTTCAAAACTCAATACTCAAAAGATTTGTAGAATCAAATCTTGTTTGATTCCAGATTTTGTCAGGTCTTGGTATGTGTGAAAATGTCTGCTAAAGAACTGGCGATCTGCAGGGAAGTGGATGCTGATGAATATATTATTATTATTATTATTATTATTATATTTATTTATTTATATGCCACCCATCTGACTGGGTTACCCTAGCCACTCTGAGCTCACACACATTCAGCTATGTGTGAAAAGAGCGCATCCGGTTTCCTCATTAAGAGGCTGCTTTGATGGTTGCTAAAATACATCTTGGATTATTTAAAGACTTTACAATCAGGGCATACTGATATTACTTGTACTTAGCATGTTTCACGCATTAGAAAAATGGAGGTTGGGGATAGTCAAGTTATAGGCATTACCAGTAAAATATCTGGTAATCATTAACTCCAACACCCAATGTAGGATCCACCTGCCAACTCCCATCCATACCACAAATTACTCCTGTCAACCAGCTGCACTTTTATTCTTCTGCATTATTGAATGAGCTTCCAACTTCTAAAGGAGTAGATAAAGGTAAAGGACCCCTAGACGGTTAAGTCCAGTCAAAGGCGACTATGAGGTGTGGCACTTATCTCGCTTTCAGGCCGAGAAGCAGGTGTTCGTCCACAGACAGCTTTCCGGATCATGTGGCCATCATGACTAAACCGCTTCTGGTGCAACGGAACACCGTGACGGAAGCCAGAGCGCATGGAAACACCATTTACCTTCCCTTATCTACTTGCACTGGTGTGCTATTGAACTGCTAGGTTGGCAGGAGCTGGGACAGAACAATGGGAGCTCACCCCGTCGTGGGGATTCAAACCACCAACCTTCCGATCGGCAAGCCCAAGGCTCAGTGGTTTAAACCACAGCGCCACCCGCTACTATTCAAAGGAGTAGACAAAGGCGACATGTTTGTTGTGGCTTCAGCTTTCATGAAGCAGACCTCACTTAATCAGATCCAAAATAAAAGCCAATGTTATAATAAGTTATTTCCAACCAGCAGCTGATGGAAACAGTTTAACAGAACAACCCTAGACAGCTCAAGCCAGTGAGCCATGCTGTGTGCTCCAGAACTCACTTTTGCCTTCCAATGCCAATGTAACCAAGGGGGAAATTCTTTTCCCATCAATAATTCAATAAATAAGCAGTAAAGTTGTTCATGAAGCATTTCCAAGAGAGAACTTGCTTGAACCTCTACCAACTTCACGCCTCACCATACATCCATTCTTCAGCCATAAGACCTTCTGAGTTCCATCCTGCTAAAGCACACAGTTCTGCTTCTGATGCTAATAACTCAATAACTAGCTAATAACTAGCTAATAACGCTAGAAAACCCAACAGACAAAAGTGCTGTCCTCAGCGTCAGGCAACCCTATCGTGCTCTTAAATTAGGTTGGCGGGAGTGTGGTTCAAATATGTTTGAGCCTAGCATTTCTCTGTTTCAAAATAAAAGTTTCACTAAGCCAGAATAGTAACCCATGCAATCCAGCCCACTGAGCACCACAGGATAGTTCTCTGAATTATTTCAAGAAAAGGCTAGGTGCACATATATAGCTATAAAATCTTTAAAACAGGCTTATGTTCAAATTATATCATCCCTTAGGCAAAAAATATTATTGATGCTTGGACTCTGAAGGAACAACGCTACCTCTTGGATTGGGTCGGATCGATCAGAGACTAATTTGCTGTTTGTGTGTTGTGCAGGAAAGTAAGCAACCTTATTTTGCACCAATAATCAGCAAATATCAGGGTTCTTGCACACAAACTGGAGTCATAGCACCACCTGTTGACAAATACAAAATGTTCCTTTAAGATGTAGCACCCATGTCAAAAGGGTTTGTGCTCCCTACTAACTGCAGAGTCCAAGCCTTTTATTCATTTTTCTACATAAATGAGTACTAGCCATTCCCACACGGGCTCATCCAGCCCTTCTCTCACCCCAGGCCTAGAAACTGGTTTCTCCCTTGCCCTGCTCCTTTACCGGGGAAAACCCACTTTTCAGTGCTGAGCAACCTGCAATCACACTTTGCTCCAATCCAGCGCTAAAGAGCGGTTTTCCTCAAGGGAAAGCAGTGGATCAAGAGGAAGTGTGGGTAAAATGTACATTAGCTTCTCTACCCACTTTGCTTTGGTCCTGCTCACCAGCTGTGTCTTAACATCTCCTCAAGGAAGACCAACGCACCAGGGCCCTCATGGGATCTGGACCTCAGAAAGTCAAGCAGCTTCTCTTAGGTGTGACTCAGAGTGTGTTCCCATTGACACCTTAGAGTGCAGTTAAGTCCTCATCTCCCCCACCCAACTCGTGCAGAGTGACTTTATTTTATTGGTATTATTACTGTGTTTTTTTAAAATGTACTTTAGTGTAAGCCACCTTGGAAGGATTTGTATCCTGAAAGTTGGGAGATAAATAATTGTAATAAATACAGGCGACTCCTCATTTACACGGGGTTACGTTCCAAACCCCACATGCATGTCAGTGAAATAGTGTAAAATCGGGAGTTGCCTTTACAGTGGTACCTTGCTTGTCAAATGGCTTACTTGTTGAAAAAATCAGCTCCCGAACACCGCAAACCCAGAAGTGAGTTTTTCAGTTTGCGAATGTTTTTTGGAAGCCGAATGTCCAACGCGGCTCACGCGGCTTCCGATTGAGTGCAGGAAGCTCCTGCAGCCAATTGGAAGCTGCATCTTGGTTTTTGAACTGTTTCGAGAGATTAAGTTAGACAACCAAGGTACCACTGTATTTCCTTTCAGGACAAAGCTCTGCAGCCCATCCAGCTTGCAGGAGCCGGAGGGGCAGTGGGGCTTGCAAAGCTGACTGATGGGAAAGCTTTTTTCCTTGTGCATCAACTGAGCTGGTCAGAAGGGGAGCCAGGGGGTGGGACTTGCTTTTCCGCAAGCCAGGTGAGAAGTCTCAACAAGCCTTTGGCTCACGAGGAGTCCCTCCCCAAAGCCCAAAGAGGATGTCCCGTTCTGGCTCTGGAGAGGTTCTCCTTGTGAGCCGGAGATGCAGTGGGGCTTTGCTGAGGCCCTTCAGGTCTCTTCCCCCCCCCCACTTCCAGGTTTCTGGAGCCACATGTATGCACAATCACACATGAACTGAATATGCCTGTGAAAATTACCTCCATTACCAGCGGCAGTATGCCATGAATCCCAGCTGCCATGGGGTGTTAAGGGAGGGGCAGTACCTCTGGTGGGGGACTCGTCCTGCTCCTTCTGGGGTAGTTTGTTCACCTTTGGTCCCCACCCTGCACTCAGCTCTCACCTGTGGCTCCTAGAAGCTCCCAGCATGGGACAGCAGCCACACCCCAAGGAACAGCTTCAACTAGCCACCTAAAGCAGGCGAGGGCAGGCGATGGGTCTCGAACCTTCGGCAAATTAGGGACTTTCCTTTCATGCAAAGACAGGCTATGGTGGATGGAGCAGAGGAGACCAAGAGTGTCTGTTGGTGGTAGAACTGCAAATGTGTCCAGTGTAACCATAGCAGAGACAAATACAAAGGCTTAAAAAATATCTAGACAAGACAACGGCAGGAGTAGGTGAGCTTATTTCCCCTCGTCTAGCTCTACATTACATAAAAGCTACTTAAATCTGACCCAGCATTTTGAGAGTAAAACCTATAGTGGCTAGAATAAACATTTGATTTAATAAGGTCTTACTTCCACTTTCTCTCTTATATTAAATAATATCTGAACGTTCCACAGGACAAAGGTGTTTCTCGTGTCACTTGTGAAAATACACTTCCTAACCATTGTGACACTTTTCATACCTGCCCAAATTATAACATGGGTTCAGTTTCTTCTGCCACTGAAAGTGTTTAATGAAATTCCAGAGAAATGGTTCGTAGAACATTTTTGGAACTCAGTGCTCTAATGAACCAGAAGAAAGTACCAGTACAATACCGTGAAATAGGTGGGTGGTTGTCCCCCCCCTTTTTTTTCTGTGACAGTACCGTAAGAATTTCCAGGGTGAATGATTCCTCTTGCCACCTCCCAGCTACCAGGGCTCTGGAATAACATCCACACCAAGCTTCCCAGGGTGCCAATCTGGATGGTCTGAAGGGGGATGCTGATAGGGGGATTTGCTTGTAGCCCAATGCCCTGTGAATCACCAGACAGGTGAGGAAATGAGACAAGGAACAGCCAGAGCAAAACATCCTGACCCTGTTGCACTGGCCAGCTGCTTCTCCTCCACAGTGCGTCTCAGAGGCATGGATTATGGAAAGGCTGTTATTACCCAAACTTGGGCGGACGGGTGTGGAGGGTGCCAGCTCTTCAGCTGAGAAAGCCAGCTTAAATGACAATAAAACAGAAAACTGGGCAGCCTTGTTGTGTGTCCTCCGTTTCCATTCCTGACAATGCTAAGCAAGCTTGTGCTCTCCCCAGGCTCTTTTGGGGTTAAATAGGAGGGTCTCTTTGCAAGGGGGCTTTCAGCCAGTTTGTGAGACGCACAGTGCAAAGAGAGGGAAGGGGCAGGCCCACCCCCTCTTTGAATGCAGCGCAGGAGCAACAGAGGAAGCAGGTAGCATTAAATCACTGCTGTCTGGCCAAGAACAAGTGATCACACCTTTATTGCAATAGCAGATCAGGGAAATTTTGAGGTAACAAACTGTTATCTTTATTAATCTGCAGGAATTGGGAAAGAGTTGGTGGGTGACCATGCTGCCCTACAGACAAAGTCACAATGAATAGTCTCTGAAGGCTGGACAAGTTATTGTGGCACCTGACACGGGAAATCCTCCCCCTTCCCCATGGCAGTAAAAACACAACAATAATAAATTAAATCACTAACAATTTACATCCCTTTCATGAACCCAGGGTCAGTGGCCTGCTTAATGGTTGGGTCTGCCCTGCTAGAGATACTGAACACACACGGCCAGGGGGAGGGGGGAACGGACATAAATAGGACTGCAGAAGCAGCCTGGTGCTTAGGACCAAGCAAGCTTGCAGGCCCAGCATCCTGGGGGAACAGGCTGGCCATTCAAACTGCATGCTTGCTGTGTGCTCAGTGCGCAGAGTCTGAAACTCCACCCTCCACAAAAGAAGGGTCTCTGTGCTGACAAACATACATGTATATCTGTGTGTATATCACTTGCAATAATTGTTCTTGATGTGTTTTTTTAATTTTAAAAATTATTTTTAATTGTTTTAAATTGTTGGGTTTCTTGTTTTTACTATATTGTACAAAAATACTAAGTGTGGGTTTTTTAAACTAGATTGTTTCATCACTGCTGTGCTTACTACCCTAGATTCTGTTGAGAGGAAGGACAGAATACTAGAAACAACAAAAATACTGGATGAACATTGGTCAGGACTCGCATCTGGAACCTGCTCCCCCAACCCTGCATGTCCATAGAATGAAAGAACCATAGAGTTGAAAGGGACCCCAAGGGCCATCTAGCCACCTCAGGAAGGCTGTTCCCCAAAAGGTGGTTCAGAAACAAGTAAATAAGTTAATGATGGTGATCTGTCTCTCATGAATTTAGCAGAGGCCAGCCTCAGTCTACTTCATAAAGTTCTCAGCCCTTGGAAAACAGGTGAGATTTTGTTAAATATGCCATCTTCTTCAAGGGAAGTGGAAACAACTTTAACAATATAATTATCTCTACCTTAAGAAGAATTACTGACCTGAGCTAGGCTGTTTTAGACAGGTATGGCCGGTCAGGATTCGAATGTAATCTTAATATCCTAACAACTGTTTCTCCCCTGAACATCTACAGTATTTGAATGTTCCCAGTGAGCATTTCCAGTGTATGCAATATTGTACTCTGCTGAAGGGTTGTTGTTTTTTTTAAAAAAGGAAGCAAGGAAGGAAGGAAGGAAGGAAGGAAGGAAGGAAGGAAGGAAGGAAGGAAGGAAGGAAGGAAGGAAGGAAGGAAGGCCACTGCAAAAGAAAAACAAATACACAATAACTTTCATTTGCTTGGATCAGCTCCTAGTCCAAACCACCTTTCACATCTCATTAAAGCAACGTGGAGCCCTTTGGAATGGAGGTGGCTGCCTGGTGTCTGTTTTCAAAGAAAACTGCTCAGAGTTTTCTTATGGATGAAAAAAATTGGAGCGTTTTATAAAAACCAGAAAGACAAGAATTCCGCACTGCCGAGCAATTGTTTTATTTTAAATATGATATTAAAGAATCTATTTCTCCCTCTTTCCTCCTTGCATCACTGGGGATACATTTCAATGTACATCTTGAACTGGATTTTATAGCATTCTGATTTCCAGTGGCATTTGGTTTTGATAAAGCCATATATATATATATATATATATATATATATGCATGCCTTGAAGCAGTTCATTCCTTTGGCAGGCATACAGAGGCTGGCAATTGTGAATCCCTACTTCATTGTTGCCAGGAGCAAAGGAACGTTTGAACTCTCTTTCAGCTGTAGCAGTTTTGGAAGTTTGGAATCGGAGTAGTGAAAAGAGGTGGGGAAGAGAAGGGGGGAAGCCCCTAAATCTGTTCTCCTCTCTACTGTAAATTACAGCCCTGCTTTTTTAATTTCCGTTCTCAGCACAATGTTATTCATTCACTTCCAAAATAAACAGGGGGCTTAGAGACGGAACAGCTTGGGAGAACAAACTGTCCTCTTTTCACAGTCTTTACCTGTCAAGAGCCTGATTAAACACATATATCTTGATGATGGCAAATATCAAAAGGTACGGTGGCCAACCGCGAGCTTTCGTGTCTCAAGGGGCGCATGACACAGTGTCGATCCTTCAGCCAGATCTTAGGAGAACTGAGGAATTTTTGTTTGAATCAGACCCCAACTGAGACTAAAAATATGAAATTCTTTCCCCTGCTAAAAGGGTATGGACTTTATACACACTGACTGAAAACCCTAGATTAGAAGCTTGGTACTACTGACTTCCTGGTGCAATAAGAAATGTGAAGCCTCTAGTTTCAGTTTGTAACTGTTTTCTTTCCTAAAAGGTGTTCCACATCTTGTATTGTAAAATTGCAATTTGATGAGTTGGAGTAAAACTCTTGCTTCCTGTCTTTCCCTTTAGTTTATGTTTGTCCCCAGTGAAATTTATCTGCTCTGATATATTTGCATTAGTAAAGGATTTTTTAAAAAAGAAAGAAAGAAAGAAAAGTAAAGAAAAAAGAAAACCACAGCCCTCCATGCTCCTATTAAAAAGTTTAAACACATGCAGTGAGGAACAGATTCTGGCCTCTGACTTGTGTTCATTGATCTTTTCAAACTTTACACATCCAAGCTCATTTTTGCAGGCTCATGTATAGGCTCTATGCTGCAGAACTTGTGCACGCAAGAGTTTTGTTCAGAAGGCCCAATCCATGTGCATATGCCAGGGGTCCAACTATCAAGCAATCTTGTCCCTGCTTCTCACCTCTACAGGTTGTCTGCATGGGGCTAAATTATTTCTCCTGTTTCTCTCACTTTCTCTTAATTATGCACTGGTAGTTGGTGCATAAACTTGGATTACTGTGATGTTAAAAGGTCTGCCTTGGATTTGTATCAAGATCATTCTATCATTTTTAGATTGCATCCCAGTACAGCTTTTGCCACTCTTTTGTTGACTATGAGGGCCACTCCATTTCTTCTACGGGATTCTTGCCCACAGTAGTAGATATGATGGTCATCCGAACTGAATTCGCCCATTCCCGTCCATTTTAGTTCACTGATGCCCAGGATGTCAATATTTATTCTTGCCATCTCATTTTTGACTACCTCCAGCTTACCAAGGTTCATGGTTCTTACATTCCAGGTTCCTATGCAATATTTTTCTTTACAGCATCAGACTTTCCTTTCGCTTCCAGGCATATCCGCAACTGAGCGACCTTTCGGCTTTGGCCCAGCCGCTTCATCAGCTCTGAATCTACTTGTACTTGTCCTCCGCTCTTCCTCAGTAGCATGTTGGACGCCTTCCGACCTGAGGGGCTCATCTTCCAGCGTCATCACTTTTATATGCCTGTTGTCTTTGTCCATGGAGTTTTCTTGGCAAAATACTGGAGTGGTTTGCCAGTTCCTTCTCCAGGTGGATCACATTTAGTCTAAACTCTCAGCTATGACCTGTCCGTCTTGGGTGGCCCTGCACGGCATAGCTCATAGCTTCTCTGAGTTATTCAAGCCCCTTTGACATGAGGTAGAGGGTGAAAGGTTGTTTTCTGCTGCTCCAGAGAAGCAGACATGGAGCAATGGATTCAAACTACAAGAAAGAAGATTCCACCTAAACATTAGGAAGAACTTCCTGACAGTAAGAGCTGTTCGGCAGTGGAATTTGCTGCCAAGGAGTGTGGTGGAGTCTCCTTCTTTGGAGGTCTTTAGGCGGAGGCTTGACAGCCATCTGTCAGGAATGCTTTGATGGTGTTTCCTGCTTGGCAGGGGGTTGGACTGGACAGTCCTTGTGGTCTCTTCCAACTCTATGATTCTAAGTATTTTTTTGGTAGGAAAACTACAAAGTCTCAGCTAGCTGACCAGTAAGGTACATATGGACACAGGAAAAGCTACTGGTGTTCAGTACAATTCATGCGACCAAAGGGCACAGACGTATCTGTTGAGATGCCCCTTATATAGAGCCACCTACCCACTAGACCTTCACTGATACTACTGCAGTGACGCCTTCAAACTTTTTTATGTACCCAGCCTTCGTTGATGGTCAGTTCCAGAATCTGATCTATTTAATTCCTGCCCATTTCAATTGCAATTGTATTATTACAATGAGTGTTTATTAGTCTATTATATTTTTAATCTTGTGCACTCTCTTTAGATCTCCTAATAAGTCCGTACGTAAGTATATGAATACGGCGAGGGCTTTAGCCAGGAGCTATTGCGTCACCCATTTGCCATTTTACTGTAGTCCCTTCACTCAGTTTGGAGAGAGACAGTTCTTTCACATATGGTTGATGCCATTCAGATCTGATGATTTGGCAGTTTGTTTTTTGTCATTAGGTCTAGAAGTTTGTTTCTTGATGCCTCTATTTGCCTCAGTTCTTCAGACTCCCTTCCTGTGAAAATGATTTCAGGCACAGAGATCAGCATATATTTCCACATGAAGACAGATTCAAAAAATTCCTCCATTAGCACACCTTTTACTCCCTTGTCATCCAACAGTCCAGCTGCCTCCATCGCAATTAAAGGCACAGAAGTCCTGTCCTCTATTGAGTCTGGCAACCCTAATCACACAGGCATTTCCTTGGCCCCAATGGTTCCTTTCCTGGTCTGTCCTAAATATTAAGGCTGAGAATTGGATTTGGCCAAAACATGAATCCTGAAACCCGATTCAGGCCGATTCAGATGGCTCCTGCCTATTGCCAAATTGGGTTCAGACAGCTGAAAATTGCCCTGGGTCTGGCCTGCCCATCCTGCGTGATCCAGGGCTGTCAAAAGGCAGAGTGTGGGGCAGGAAGAAGGAAAGGCAGGCACAGCCTCTGCAAGAAGCAGCACGACACAATGCTGTTTGCAAGAGGGCTTTTAAGCAGCCCTTCACTGTGCTTTGGCTGTGCACATGCACACCTGTTCCCAGCAGGGGGACACAAGCAGGTCACAAGCCACATCTGCGGGGCCCAGAACATTCTGAAATAATCAAATGGTTATTATGCCAGCCATTAAGTTTTAAACCCCACCTGACAAAGGGTTCTTGGCATGAACTATATAAAAAGCAATTCAGCTTTGCTGGATCATGCCCACATACTACTTGAAATGAGACATCTTTTACAGTCCTTCTCCTGGAGCCAGCATTCTGGAAAGTTTCATTTCTAACAAAAACACAGATAATATTACTGCCTCTTTCGTTTTTGAGGCAATTATGCTTAAATATACTTGTGCTTGACTTTAATTTTCCCTTTGAATCTTCAGCTATCATCTTCAATCAACAAATTCATTCCAGAATGCTGTTGATAGCAACTGTAACTATGTGAGGGCATGTGTGTGTGTGTGTGTGCGTGTGTGTGTGTGTGTGTGTGTGTGTGTGTGTGTGTGTGTATGGAGGATATGATGGGTTTTCTATTCTTCTAACCTTGGGAATGAGGTTAGACTGAGTTCCTCATCAAGTTGCATAAACAAGGAAACATCAGAACTTTGCTGTTTAAAGACTAGCAAACAAAAACCTAGACTGAGTCCTAGGCATATTTATTTCTGAGTAAATCTAGTTCTGTTTCATGAGATGCGTTCTTGAGTAAGTATGCTAGACAATCCCTTCACCGTGTTATTTGGCCTTATTCCATTATGCTCATAACCGTTTCTTATCCAGTGCGCCATTACTCTCGACTGTAGCCATGTCTCATGCTTCCTTTAAGTGGGTCTCCTCCCATTTGTTCTCTCGTGTCCCCTTATACCTGTCCTCTTGGACACCTATGAGGAGGCTGGGCCGTGCTGCCCCACCCACCTTGGTGTGCCCTCAGCCAGCCTCTGCCTGCCTGCTTTCCTGCTTACAACCAATGGGGGGCACTGCTTCCTCTTCCCAGGTCTCAATGTTTCTTTTGTAGACCTTAGCACAGAGGAGGATGAAGACAAAAACTGTAACTAGATGGCTCTGCCTGTCCGTGGATCTGACACTTACCTACATTGGCCTCCCGGCCTCCCCCCGCCCCACCAGTCCCAAGGGGCTTCAGCCCCCACTACTTTCTCAGCTTTCTAATCTCTCCTGAAAATCCACATTTCCGTCAAAGATTTTAGCTTAACTCACTACCCCTTGAAATGAAGTCCCACCAATTATTACTGTTTCTCAGATATTTGCCTCTTGCCTCGCCTGTGACATCCCTTGCCTACTTTGATTGTAAACTCCACAGCGCAGGGATTTTTTGAAAAACGTTTTGTCGCTGTGTAAGCAGTGCCATGTGCAAGCAATCAAAGTTAGCAGCAGCTGATCCTTTTCTTACATTCCTTAAAATCAGAAGTGGTTACGCTTCATGTGAAAATGCTTCAAATCAGGACTCAACATCTTCTTATCTGAGATACTCTCTGAGCCAGAGCTTCATAGCATGAAGTTGAAATCCCTGAACTGGAATTCTTTGGTGTACATTATGCATCCCATGAGGGTTTAGCATTGTGATCTCCTATGTCCTTTTTAAAGTCCGAAAGGGATCACATTTTCCCCCTACCAAAAATGAGGTTTCATCAGGGAAAGTGTAATATATATTCCATATTGATGAGATAATTATAAATGAGTACTTCACTCACCCCTTTGCCAATATTCTCATTTTACTGTTGTTCAAATGAAGGATAAATGAGTATTTGAGAGTTTCAGGCAGAATGTTTCATATAAACAGTGTTTTTTTCTGGGGGTATGCAATGGTATAAAACACCAGCACCTTTTTTTCTGAGAGAAAAGCACTGCATATAAGCAACCCATTCTTTCTGGCCCCGCTGCAGTGACTGGAATTCCCTCCATTGTGGCCTTTTATATGTTACAAGAGAAACATTCACTGCAGAGCAGTAATTAGGATGGGTCCTGCTATGCACAGTAGCCTCACATGCATAGCCACCACTCTTCCTACTTCTGTGCATAGCTGCCAAGTCTCCCGTTTTCCCCGGGAAATCCCCGTTTTTCCAGCTGTTCCTAGCTGAAAAAACAGATTTTTTTGTTTTTCCCCAGTTTATTCTGGCACGGCAGCCATTTTGGAACTGGGCGGAGCATGCTCAGAAGCGACTTTTGATGCTGCTCTGCCCAGTTCCAAAATGGCTGCAGTGCGACTTCTGGCGTGGCAGCCATTTTGGAACTGGCCAGCCTCAGTCTATGTTAAGTGGACAAGCACATTTCCCAAGCAGTCTCCACTCCTTGCTGTTGTGACCACTGTTGTCTTAGATGACGGTTCCATCCCCTAACAGCACTGCCAGAAGAAAGATACAAATCAGTCCAGCAGAGTGGGAAAGAACCAACAACCACTGAAAGGGGAGCATGGTTTTTAAATCAAAGAATAAAGCTTGTAAAATGATTTTGAGAATTACTGGTAGAATCATTTGAGGCTGCTAAAAATGGGAAGATGTGTGCATGTTGCTAGTAGACTGTGTTGAAAATATACAGAGGAAGCAAAAAGAAGGAATCCAAGAATGGTGCTGTACGAACTGCAAGTGGTGTGAGGGCTGGTGGAAAAGTTCATTTAAAAAGAATTGCCTTAATCAAACACAGTTAATGCCTAGGTAAACAGAGCTCTGAATGGGATTGATACAGCCTATTACATTCCATGGTCTGCTGTTGTCCACTTTATTTCAACCAGAGACGGGAGACAATGTCAGCCTGTTCCAGAGATTTATGCTCAGCAGGATTTTGTATTTAGTTACATTTTAAATGCCAAGTTCCTTTAAACTGCAATCATTTACTTTCAAAATACATGTTTCATGACATTACTTTATGTAAATAAATGTGTGTTTAATTATTGAAAATGAAGATTAGAAATGCCTTTTTGCATGATTTTGAAGTGCCTTTTGGAGTTCATCCCCCAAGTGAAAAGGTGCTACTGCCTCCCCAAACTCTGCATTAACTACGGTGTTTCCATGCATTCAGACATGAAAAGCTGCAGCAGCTGCTGAGTAGAGCAGGGAAACTTGATCTGAGTCACATGTAATGACAAGAGTATTTCCAGAAAAGGGTGGCCCACCCATGAGACAAGGTGAGGCAACAGCCTCGGGCCACAGGATCCACAGGGGCAGCAGAGTCCAATGTAGAGCTTTATGCTTTATTCCTCCCTTGTACCTGATGTAGATCTTCATTCAGCCTTTCTTCCCTGGTAGTGGGGGGGGGGGTGCCATTTTGTGGTTCACTTCAGATGCCAAAGTGTATTGGGCTGGAGAGGTGCTTCCAACAACCTGAATTTAAAGTGGGAGGGAGATTACTGGGGTGGGGCATCTATTGTCCTATGTAAATATGCTCTCTGCTTTTGCTGAGGCAGCCTTCAATGGGAGATCCTGAACATTGCTATGTTCACTGCTCTGGCACCCCAAAACATGTTTGCTTTTAATCCTATCCTAATACTCGAGGGAGAGGGGAGAGGGACAGAGCAGTAGATACGGGGACTAAATAAACTCACAAGCCTTTGGAACCCCCAACACTCCCTAGCGTAAGTTCGGAGTACCTTGAGTTCTCCATGTTTTGCTACCATTGTTTCAGAATGGCTTGACTGAAGGGGGAAATTGAGGAGGATGACAGAATGGTCTTGTGTGATTGCAAACACCAGATCTGTCAAGGGGATAACTTTCCCAAAGCCCTAACTCCGCTAAACAAAGGCTTAAGACTTGTGCCCTCCATTGGACTATGCTATTCAAATGTGTTGTGTGAATGGAGGTCCCTGCTGATAGATTCCACTGCGTTTCTTTCCTGGAAAGGTAGGATCTTAAATTCAGTTCTCCACATTTTTCAGCATTTTGCAGTTAAATATATATATATATATATATATATATATATATATATATATATATATCCACCGATGTTCAAATAATAATGGAAGAAGAGCCCTTCTGAGTCAGGCCAGTGGCCCCATCCAGTCCAGCCTCCTGTTCTCACAGTGACCAGCCCACGAGCTTCCCAAGCACAGCAGCATGATTACCACTTTGGATTCCCAGCAGCTGGCTTTCAGAAGCACACCACCTCCCATGTTGGAAGGTTTCAGGCAGTTTCCATAGGTAGCTGCCTATAAAGTTGCCTGATCCTCTCTAAAATCCATCTAGGTCCATGGCCATCACTACTTTGTGTAGTAATGAATTCCCTAGGTGTGGTTGCCCCAGTCACTCTGGGCAGCTCCCAACAAAAAAAATAGTAAAAACACAACACAGCATCAAACTTTAAAAACTTCCCTATAGAGGTCTGCCTTGATATGACTTCTAAAAGTCATATAGTTGTTTATCTCCTTGACATCTGATGGGATGGGCACCACTACTGAACCCTCTCCCTGGTTGCACATCTTGCAATGAGGGAACTGCCAGAAGGCCCTTGGAGCTGGACCTCAATGTGTGGGCTGGATGATGGGGTGGAGACGCTCCTTCAGGTATTAGTCAAAGCTGCATGCAAAATTTTGTTTATTCAGATAAATGTGAACTAAAATGCTAAAAACGTTTCATTAGGATGTTTTTTTTAAGATCACAGATTGCTGCAGAAATGTGGAGAACTGAATTGAAAAAATGAGAAACTGAGAGAAGAGAGAAAAGTTGACAGACAGATCCTTGCATCGCTAGCCGTCCGAAACATTCTGCAAGTGAGGGCTAAATGAAGAACTTCTATTTTCTTCCCTGTAATGTATATAATGTGACTTGATTGGGGAAGTAGTATTAAAAGTGCAATGTACCCCCAAAATTGTAGGCATTCAAGAGTAAACATTCCATTATCACAAGTGGCGGCTGACATTATTGCATGGGCAAAGACAAATAGCAGTTGGCCTGAGAAAATATCAATGGAAAGAAAAGTGTGTCCTTCTCTGGCTTCTGTCAGCTCCACCCCAGCTGAAAAAGCAACTGGAGCTGCATATAGGAGGAGAAGAAATCAGTAAACAAGACAAAACATACCTAATTGGAAACAGGCCCCAGATAGTGTTATGGGATGGAAGGTAACTCAAAGATTGGGACAGTTTGAGAGATTTTGAAAACAGTAAAATGCAGGGTGAAATCCCAGGGGATATGAATGAAAACATCAGTTGGCTTACAAAAGTAAATAGTGAAGGAAGCGAGAAAGAGGCAAAGGAAAAACAGATGCAAACCCAGACAGTGGATCAGTGGGGTGAAGAAAGGAAGCCCAGTATAAAAACAGGCGGGAGGTGGTATTTTTTATGTATGTAAAATAGAAAGAAAAATCTCCACTTTGGCTAAAAGGGGAAACTCTGCTTGGCCCCCATTAGAATTCCACAAGATCCTACAGGATTCGTAGTTGGTATTTAATAACCTAACACCTGCCAATATCCCATATACTACAGAGCTACTTTAAATCTTTTTTCGTCTTGCTTTTCTTGCTGTCATATTGAACAGTAATTTAGTTTTGACAAGGAAAGCTGGGTTTCCTCAGTCAGGCTTCTATGCAGGAAAAAAACAAAACCCCTTTTCTCTATTATAACAAATGGCTGATAGCACAGTAATTGAAAACAGGTACAGAATATTTCTGTAGCCCACCATTGCACTGATGGCTTCCGTTTCTTCCCCTGCTAGAGAGAAGCACATAAAACCCAGGTGGCTCAGACTGGCGAACAGAACCAATCCATGTTTGAAGGAGTGGAGTTGATTACAGCTGACCCTATTAAAACAATTGGGCTGGGAGGTGGGGATGAGTGTATTAGCTCTGGCCCTGTCACCATACGCTCCACGGCACAAGGCAGAATCCCCATTTCCAAGGGTCTGAGTAGCACAGGGAGCCTTTGTGGGAAGAGCAGGATCTCTGCTGCAGAAGTTGTCCTTCCAATTCATGGAAGATGGCAGGGATGCTGGCAGAGCAAAGGCAGAATACACTTCCTTTCTCTCTCCTCCATTCATTGATTTAACTCCAAAGAAAAATACTTGAATAGGGAGTATACTTTTATTTATTTATTAAAGTGGCATCAATAGGCAGGCATCCCAAAATGTAGATGCTGCAAACAAACTACAGGTTTTGTTGTAATTGATCAGTGTAGTTTTATTATAAAACCAATAAAACATTCTACAAAAAAGAAAGAATAATATATATAAGAATAATAGAGTATTCTTATATAGAATAATAATAATATATACAAAAAGAAAGAATAATATATATATGTGCACAATTAAATATAAAACATTTTTAAAACAACAACAACATTTTTTTATTTATACCCCGCCCATCTGGCTGGGTATCCCCAGCCACTCTGGGCGGCTTCCAACAGAAGTATTAAAATACATACAATAATTTATTAAAACATTAAAAGCTTCCCTAAACAGGGGAATTACGCAATCAAACAAATCTGTGGTGAGGCTGGAATGGAATTCCTTATTTCTTCCTTATTTCTTGACAAACCATTATCCAGAAATACCTGTGGTCATGTATTTAAATATCTTCCATGATTATTTCATCTGGATGGAAGAGAATGAAAAAGAGAGATTGAATTATTCCACATGCATTTATTTCTCACATTTATAGCCCATCCTTCCTCTAAAGGTCCCAGGTTGGAAATGCATAAAATACAGCATTTTGAATTGGGCACAGAAACTAATTAGTAGCTAGTGCACCCAGGCCAGGATCAGTGTAACATTCTCAAACATGCAGGCATACAGTAAGGTTGGTAGTACAATAGCTTTGTAAACAAGCATTTTGGTTTCCCTGCGAATGTCCCGGTCCTCAAACACTCTGCACTTCAATCTGGAGAAAGTCGCACTCACAGAACTCAGGCGATGTTGGATTTCGGCATCAATGTCAGCCCTTGTGGAAAGATAACTGCCCAGGTAGGAGAAGTGATCGGCATTTCCCAACGTTACACCATTGAGTTGCATTGGTGCAACAAATCCACTTTAAAACAAAAACAGGCATTTTGTGTTTAGGAAAGTGATGTGGAGATGAACTGAAAAGTGTGGGGATGAACAAATGGCTAACAGGAAATGGTATAAATGCCACACAAACAAATCAGCATGGGCGTTCATTGTCATATCTTTCTGCAAACCAATCAGAACAAATGCTCAACAAAGACCAGTCAGTCTTTGTGTGTAAGTTTTCTGCAGGCAAATCAGGGTGGATGCTCAGTAAGCATAGCTGCCAAGTTATCCCTTTTTTAAAGGGAAATTCCATTATGCTGAATAGGCTTCCTCGCGAGAAAAGGAAAAACTTGGCAGCTATGTCAGTAAGCAAATCATTCAGAGTCATAGGTGCCAAGTTCCGGATTGAAAAATACGGGATCAGCAGCACCACAGCACCGGAAGTCGCTTCTACGCACTTCCGGACATGCGTAGAAGCGACTTCCAATGCCGGCGTGGCCATTTCCAAAATGTCCGCAGTGCCAGAAGACGCTTCTGCGCACTTCTGGACATGCGTAGAAGCGACTTCCAGTGCCGGCGTGGCACCAGAAGAACATGGCCACCGGCAGGAGCTCCGTAATACGGGGGAATATGGGGTATTTTGCCATTCGGGGCACCTGCGGGAAACGATAATAAAATACGGGGGTTTCCCAGGGAAAACGGGGTACTTGGCAGCTATGTTCAGAGTAGACCTTAAGTCCTCTTTGCTATGCAACCTGAAAGCATTGTGGTTGAAGTGGCTGTAAGGAACTCAGTTTTGCTTTCTGCTTATGGGTCCATATACCAATTGCTGAAAGGACAAGATGCATATGGCAGAGGATAAAGACAAAGAGTTGCTTGAGCAATTTCCCAACATGAGCAGCAGATGAAGCTCCTCTGGTTTTGTGGTCTACACTCTGGGATTTGTCTGTGGGGTGCCTGCAGGGGTGTTGCAACCTGCCACGGCCAATAACCATCCATTTCAAGAGCAGAGTCGTTCTGAGCCAGCAATATGAAAAGAAGGGGGAAGAAAATGAGCAGCAAAATGTGAAGTTAATAAAAATACTTTATCCAATCAGGCTTTCAAAGCAAAGCGAGCCCAGCCTGGGTTTGGAAGCAGTAACCAGGCACTCAGGTTTTTTACTCCACTTAGTGGTCTAATAGCTTGCAGAACTTCTCTATTTAGCTTTATGACTTGCACATTTACTCTTTTCATTTGCAAATTCAGCTATGGTGCCTGAGCTCCAGCATTCCCAGGACACTCTTGGTTAGGCTACTGCTCTAATTGTAGGACCCGGCTCTGAACTACTGTTTCTGAATTCTCAGCTTCCAGACTTGTATTGGTCTTACCTGCTGTGAAAATAATTGACAGATAATCTTAACACTGTCTACCCCCAAAGATGGTAAAGTGGCTTCCCTTTGTACATGTTTCATCAGTTACCCCGGCAATGGCCTGGGATTTTCAGTCGGTGGCACCAACCAGGGGCCTTTCTGGTGAAAACCCAGATTCAGATATGTGGGAATGAGGCTCTAGTTCCCATTTGCAGAGTATGTGGGAGACAGCCCTGGGTTGTTTGACCCTTTGGTTAGTTCACACTCACTTTTTAAAGTTTAAACCAACATACAATTTTTGCTTAGGGATGCAGGTGGCGCTGTGGGTTAAACCACACAGTCTAGGGCTTACTGATCAGAAGGTCGGCGGTTCGAATCCCCACGACGGGGTGAGCTCCCGTTGCTTGGTCCCTGCTCCTGCCCACCTAGCAGTTCGAAAGCACATCAAAGTGCAAGTAGATAAATAGGTACCGCTCCGGCGGGAAGGTAAATGGCGTTTCCGTGCACTGCTCTGGTTTGCCAGAAGCGGCTTAGTCATTCTGGCCACATGACCTGGAAGCTGTACACCGGCTCCCTCGACCAATAATGCGAGATGAGTGCTGCAACCCCAGAATTGGTCACGACTGGACCTAATGGTCAGGGGTCCCTTTACTTTTCCTCTACCTACAATTTTTGCTTCGTGTGCTTTCAGTTGCAGATTAAATATGCAATGCAGGTAGGTGATACTTAAGCTGCTTTAACATCTTACATAGATGAAACTGTTACAGACTAATTAATTCTGAGGCAGACAGCAGCACAGTATAACATGGACCTGCTGCTCTGACTGTTAAGTCTGTTCCCTAAATGCCATAACTGCCACTGACCGTGCAACATCAGCAGAGTTCTAGAGCTCTTGCCATTAACCCTTTGCATGTGCATTTTGAATGCTAACATCCCACAATATCAAGTGACTATCCTGATTAGGATCTCAAGCATAGGGGAACGAAGCAGTAGCATGTGGAGTTGCCTTTAAAGGTAATTTAAAAGCAGCTGCATAGAGTGCAAAACGCAGGCTTAGGTTGCTGGAGCATGCATGCATGTGTTTGCGTGTGTGGGCATGCAGAGACACACTCACAGCTTCCCTCATTGCCTTACATCAGGCATCCCCAAACTGCGGCCCTCCAGATGTTTTGGCCTACAACTCCCATGATCCCTAGCTCACAGGACCAGTGGCCGGGGAGGATGGGAATTGTAGTCCAAAACATCTGGAGGGCCGAAGTTTGGGGGTGCCTGCCTTACGTATATAATTCCTTCCAATTTAGGTGGCAACTGCGTCTTTTGTGCCTGCTTAGTTTTATGATGTTGTATAGCCTGCTCAGAGCTTCCATGATTTGAATTTAAATCATTGAAAACCCTGAAGCACTACTGAATTGTTGTGAGGGCACATTAGAACATATTTTATATAATACTTAATATATGGTTTATAGTCTTTGTGAACCGCTTAGAAGTTTTATTTACAGTTAAGCAGTATGAAATTTGTTTTAATAAATAAATAAAGTCAACTCATGCAAAGGGAGGTAGGAAGCAGACACTTGCGATCAGCCCATTGTTTTGTGGCAGCTGAAACAGATGAAATATGCCAAATTTGCAAGTTTAACTTAAAATTAGAGATCAAGATGAGTAAGAGTTTAAGGATTGGAAAATGTTTGTAGGTTATTTAAAAGAAATATTGCAAATATGTTAAAACACAAGTAGCTTTAGAACAAGGGGTTTGGTAAGTTGCCAGGGTAACTGGGTGTAAGGTGACAGAAAAAGGGAAGCTTTAGCAAGGGTTGCTGGAAAGAAGGAGGGGGAGGGAAAAAGACTGGTATCCATCTTGGGCAGGCTGGCTGTTTGCTGGCTGGGAGAGATCACTTGGACTCCAGGGCTGCTCTGCTATGGGGTGCAAGCCCATCTTGAAATGACCATAGTGTAAGATCTGGACCCCCCCCCCCCCAATGCAGGCTAAAGGTGTAAATAAGCGAATAAACCATATTTGACAGTCTCCACCGTGTCTCATTCCTCCAAAGGACGTTACAGAGATCTGTTTCCCCACCTCTCACCTGGCGTCTCGTGGGGCCCAAATTCCAATTCCCACAAGAGTTGGATCTTTTCTGAGGCCGGGAAACTGATCACTTTCCCACTCCCTCAACAAAGTGACTTTCTCCGCAGGCTACAGTGCGAGGGAGAGGATACCCTTTTATGAATCAGATAAATATATTTACTTCACAATCTTTCTTTCCCTTATTTCCCCTGCTTTTAGCATGTGCCAATAATAAGGGCATTGGCACAGGATATTTTCTGGCGATTAATGAGTAGTTGGAGTTAATGATTCTCAGCTGCACTGTGAGCCATTAGCTGTCCCTCCAGATGGTGCTTAATCCCCACCATTTATCCCCACATCATTATTGTTGCCATGAAAAAAGTGAGAAATGCCTTTCAGACTTCTCTCTATACGTTGGGAGGGGGCACACTCTGTTTGCAGTCAAAGCCATTGAGGAAGATAATTCCACCCACAGAACAGAACCCCCTTCCTGGCTTCGGAAAGGAAATGTCTAGAAAGGATGGTCCTATGGACTGATTTGCAAGCACATCACTTGATGTCTCCTTATTCTATGGCTTTCATAGAGTGGAAGACTCTGGCTGAGCAGCCACTAAGTGATTCTTGAAACTTTTCTATGGAAATGAAAAGCAACCAAGTTATTCTCACTGACCAATGTGTGAATTTCTCTGGCATTGCTTATCAGTATGTTCAGAAAGGAAGGTTTGGGGCTGTTTAAGTCTCTTAAGTGAATACTGTAGATTGGCGTTACTGTAGTTGAGTAAAAGACAGTAGTCTATAGCTACAATAAAGTATTTTGATGTGCTGAGAGGCCTTGTTGTCTGGGCAGCCCAGGGCCTCCACACATAATGCCCAGGTTTGGCCCCCAGGGAAGAAGAGTTTGGATTTGATATCCCGCTTTATCACTGCCCTAAGGAGTCTCAAAGTGGCTTACATTCTCCTTTCCCTTCCTCCCCCACAACAAACACTCTGTGAGGTGAGTGAGGCTGAGAGACTTCAAAGAAGTGTGACTAGCCCAAGGTCACCCAGAAGCTGCATGTGGAGGAGCGGGGAAGCGAACCCGGTTCCCCAGATTACGAGTCTACCGCTCTTAACCACTACACCACACTGGCTCTTTGGTTCTGCTAACACAGCAGCTTGACTTCACCCCAGAGAAAAAATGGAGAAAGGAATGCACCATCTTAGTGATGGACTTACTCAATTATTTTCTTTGCATTTTGAGTCATGGAACTCCTATATTCAGCTCCAACAAGTGCAACACACTGAGAGACTCACCTATGCAAGCATTCTTGCCATGAGGAGATGCTTAAGAGCACTCATGAAGCTCCTATTTACCTCAACTGGGGCTTGCACAGGGGAATGGATTGTGCCCACAGATTTTAAAGGCCAATGAGTAGCCTTGAAGCAGAAAGAGAGATATTCAACAGTTTCAAAACAATATTACTTTGATTTCCCCTTTGTATGGCTGGTAATGTCTCCCTTTGCCAGCTCCATACCAGGCTGTGTCTGGCGGGCAACATGCGTTGTGTGGAGCTGAAGTATTCCTGCTTCCTAAGATCTTACTGTGCAGGGATTTCTCCAGACAGGGAAGATTTGTGGGCTCCAAGTCTATTCAGGTCACCAAAAAGGGATTGTCCATCTGTCACTAAGTGTGCACTTATATGTATACTCCCCTGTGTGGACTGCCAGTTCTTAACAGACTGATCAAAATGGCATAAAACAAGATTAGTATCCAAAGATCAGATGGAATTCCCTGGTGTTGCCCTTTAAGAGTTTCAGGTGGGGAATAAAGAAAATCTTGTAACTCTATACCTTATGATGTCCAAATTGTTATGTTGCATAGGAAATCGCCTTTCTCTCTTATAGCCCCCAGGGGACTTTCGCTGAGGAGTGAATGGGCCATCTGTTTAATGTCCTGATTCACATATGTGCTGCACGGCCACAAACACTTTCCCCTCAGTGCCGTCTGGCTGCCCGTCTCTAAGTGGAGCTGATCGCCATCCAAGCACAACAGCAGGGGGCAATTAATAAGGGACTAATGTTGTGGTAATGATAAGTTCCACAGTTCAGTATGTGTGGCTCCCTCAAGCTTATTATGTCTCTGTATCATGGTTAGTTTCAGGCACACATCTTAAACCTATTTACACAAAAAGGAAGTTATATTAAAACTTAGCTGATACTGCAGCTCTGGGCATTGACAGTGTCCAAGTGTCCACAGACAACATGAAGTGGTTCCCTCAGGCAGCAACTAGGTGCCACAATAGATCAGGGTGCTATGAAAGGGTAACCCATGGTCAGCTATGTACTGTAACATATTACCTTTTTACCATGGCAGGTGCAGTTTCTTGGGCTTGCTTTGATAGTCACAGTGTCATATTCTGTTGTTGTCCTGTCAACTTGTGCACTTCCATCCTATGCTAAGCACTTAGCCAGTTTTAGGATTGAGCTGCTACATGCTGATTAATTTGTGGGAACAAATGACAGCATTAGCCTTTGGTTTCAATGGCATTTAGATTTTATCTTTCATTCAGATAGCTAATTTTGCCCTATATTGCATTCAGTAAACACATCAGAAACAGATCCAAGGAACTGCTTGACACTGAGTCAGAAAGATGTCTCTGAAAGATGTACAGTGGTACCTCGGTTTATGAACACAATTGGTTCTGGAAGTCTGTTCATAAACTGAAGCATTCATAAACTGAAGCGAACTTTCCCATTGAAAGTAATGGAAAGTGGATTAATCTGTTCCAGACGGTCCACGTTGTACTTAAACTGAAGCGTTCATAAACTGAAGCGAACTTTCCCATTGAAAGTAATGGAAAGTGGATTAATCCGTTCCAGACGGGTCCGCAGAGTACTCAACCTGAAGCGTACTTAACCCGAGGCATGGGTGTAATTGGTTCCAGAAGTCTGTTCATAAACTGAAGCGTTCATAAACTGAAGCGAACTTTCCCATTGAAAGTAATGGAAAGTGAATTAATCCGTCCCAGATGGGTCCACGGCGTTCGTAAACCAAAAATTCATAAACTGAGGTGTTCATAAACTGAGGTTCCACTGTATAGGAAACAATAGAGTAACAAATGCAACTTTCCACAGCTGTCCATGCTAAGTAGGTAGGTAGGTAGGTATTTATTTTAAAGCATCTATAAACTGCTTAATGTTTCAGAAATCTTCATAGTTCTTCAGGTTAGGTAACATATTGCCAAGAGCCATAGATAATCTCAGGAACAACCCAGACATTATAATTAAAGAGGCGGACAAGGGTGGAGCTGTCGTCATCATGAACAAAACTGATTACTTCCAGGAGGGTCACAGGCAACTTTCCAATACTGCCTTTTACATGAAATTGGACTCAGACCCCCACACAAGCATACAAAAAATAACTGAACATAATTGTTAAGGAGCTACCCCACACATCCAATAACAGATCCTCACAAACACACCAGCGGAACCTCAACCAGGAACTTTCTATCTTCTACCTAAAATACACAAACCAGGAAATCCAGGACGCCCCATCATCTCAGGTATTGGCACCATTACAGTGGGTGTTTCCGGCTATATGGACTCTGTTCTGAAACCATATGCTCCCAGCTATGTATGTAACACCACAGATTTTCTGAAGAAAATACAATCTTTGAATAATCTTCCTAACAATACTACACTAGCCACTATGGATGTGGAATCTCTGTATACCAACATTCCACACAACGTTGGTTTACAAGCCATAAGGGACACCATTTCAGATAAAATCACAGCGGACTTTGCTACCAAACTCTTGCCATTTTGTCCTTACCCACAACCACTTCAAATTTGGTGATGACCTGTTCCTCCAGATCAGTGGCACAGCAATGGGCACCCACATGGCCCCACAGTATGCCAACATCTTCATGGCAGATTTAGAACAACGTTTCCTAAACTCCTACCCACTCAAACCTCTCTTGTACCTGCAATACATTGACGATATTTTTATTATCTGGACACATGGTCAACAGACCCTGGAAACCTTCCACCAGACATTCAGTGACTTTCACCCCACCATCAACCTAACAATGAACCAATCTATGCAAGAAATACATTTTTTTTACACTACTATAAAAACACAGGGCGGGCGTATAGACACCATCTTTTACCGTAAACCAACTGACCGACAAACATATCTACATGCTTCTAGCTACCATCCCAAACATACCAAACAATCCATTGTATATAGCCAGGCCCTACATTACAACCACATCTGTTCCAACTCTACAGACAGAGACTCTCACCTAAGAGATCTACAGCAAACCTTTCTAGAACTAAAATATCCACCCAATGAAGTTAAACAGCAGATCAACAAAGCCAGACTGATACCCAGAGAAAACTTGCTGCAAGACAGACCCCAAAAAGAAAATAACAGAACACCACAAGTAATCACATACAGCTCCCAAGTTAAAACAGTGCAACGCATCATCAGATATCTACAACCTCTCCTAGACAATGACAGCTCTCTTTCTCAAGCTCTGGGAGGAAGACCTTTCATTGCCTACAGACAGCCACCCAACTCCTCCTCCTTAAACAACTCCTCACTCACAATAATACAACCACCAGACTTAACATGGACACTGGTACCAGAGCCTGCAAAAAAAAAACAGATGCCAACTTTGCTGCCACATACACCCGGACAACACCATTACTGGCCCCAACAACATCCAACATACCATCTCAGGACTATTTAATTGCTCATCTTCTAACATTGTATATGCCATCAAATGCCCACAGTACCCTTCAGCTCTCTATATTGGACAAACAGGCCAAACCCTACGCCAAAGGATAAATCTGACATCAGGAATCACAAGACAGAGAAATCAGTAGGAGAACACTTCAATCTCCCAGGGCATTCTACACAAGATCTCAAAGTAGCTGTCTTATTACAAAAGAATTTCAGAAAGAGACTGGAAAGAGAATTTGCTGAACTGCAACTTATTACCAAGCTTAAAAACCATGGAGAGACCTGGTCTGAATGAAGACATTGGGTTATTATCTCATTATATATGATAAAGCTATCCTTAGCCATCTCACCCCTTGCTTTTTCCTGTAAAACCAATTGCAGTCATCAACAGTCGTCAACAGGTTTACTGCTCCTATCAGCCAATCACCATTCCCACCACCCTTCTGAGTAATACCCCTCCCCACCCTCTCACTATATATAAGGGTCTGGTGACTTCTGTTTCAGTGTATCTGAAGAAGTGTGCATGCACACAAAAGCTCATACCAATGACAGTGCTACTGGAAGGATTTTTTTAAAATTTTGTTTCAACTTACAAAAGTTCAGGAACTCTGAGCAGAAAGGTGTCAGTGCTAAACAAAAACTGCTGGATCCACACTGGAAACTGGTAGTCTTTCTGTTTTGCTTCCATGCATGTGCCCAACAGGGACATCCTTGCCGGAGTACCTCTTGGAGATCCACATGGGAAGACATTCTGGAAAGTCCTTTTCAGAAAGAGACATGAAAGATACTGGCACGGTATTTGGAGTGAAATTCAACAACTGCAAGAGTCACCAGTGAGAGCCAGAGTGGTGCAATGGTTTGAGAACAGAACCAGGGCAAGGGAGGCTCTGGTTGGAAACTCCCCTCAGCCACAAAGCTCACTTGGTAGCATAGCTGCCAAGTTTTCCCTTTTCTCGCGAGGAAGCCTATTCAGCATAAGGGAAAATCCCTTTAAAAAAGGGATAACTTGGCAGCTATGCTTGGTAGCCTTGGGCTGGTCACTATCTCCCGGCCCAGCTGCCCTCACAGGGTCGTTGTGAGAATAAATGGGGAAGGAAGGAAGGACAACATCTTGAGTTCCTTGGAGAAAAAGCTAGGATATAAATAAATAAATAAATAAATAAATAAATAAATAAATAATAAGTGTAGCAAACAAGCAATATTGAGAGGGGGGCTTCTGCACAAGCACTTTTCCAATTGCCTCATCCTGCACTACCCTTCTCCATTGATGGCACCTCCTATATCTACAAATATTTGTGGAAGCCTTCCCCATTTTGATTTGAAAGGCTGCATCATTGCAAGTTCTAAGATGTTCTTGAAAACTCTCTGCTGTTGCTTTCCTGAAACTTCAGGATTGCACTTAGGCCTTGGTAGTTTGGGTGTTGTTTTACCCTTGTTTATACTGTGATTTTACTATTTTACTGGGGCAAGTGCTGTTTCAGTATTATCACTAACTACTGCTGTCTATTACCTATTTTGTTGTTGCCCATTTTTTCAGTTATGATGTTTTATGTATTGTTATAAATTTCCTTAACTTATATATTACTGTGCAATATAGCTTTTTTCTATTTAAAAATGATATAAATCCACCAATAAATGGATACATTCAGAGGCCAACATGATGGGGGAGGCAGTGTGGCTATTGAGACAATACTCGTGCAGCCCAAGCAGAGAAAGGCATCCACAGGACAGTTGGGCAGCCCCCCACCCCCAATGATCCATGCTCAGGATTACTGACTCCTCTCTGCTCGCATGACTGATCCAATGGCCAAGGAGGGAGGCATTGACATCCCCATCGGGGAACTGCCCGCCCTAGTACTATGGGTGCTGAACTAAGGCTTAATTTGGAAAGCAGTGGGCAACTGGAGTATAGGTATGCAGAATCAGGTGAATGCCGAATTTCCAGTGAGTATTTTCCGTGCAAATGCATTGCTTGGCATGGGGAAAATGGAATTGCCAATGAAAATTCTCCCTGTGGATTTCACCCATCCCTAACCAGTGTGCTTGAGCATACTGCACAATGCATTTAAAACACTTTCCTTGAGGTGGCATTGATGTTCAAATTGTTATTAATGGGCTTTCTAAAGTGCAAAACCTGCAAAGTCCAAGGAAGAATAAATTCCAGTTAGGCTATAAAAAGGAAATGCTTGTCTCCTAAGCACAAAGAAGCAGTCTATGCTTCCTGATTAGTTTCCTGGTATGCAAGCCATGGGCCCACGTCATTAAGTGTTTGCAAACTGACAGCAACTAATCGCTTACAGAGCCCTCTAGTCCATCTGAAAAGAATGTGCCAAGAAAGCTCACATCCAGGGTTTCACAGACACATTCCCGGTGCCAGAGGATGATCTCTGAACATCTGTTTCAGCTCTGCACATGAAAGAATCATAAGCGCATTAGCTTGCATATTCAGTTATCCTGTCTCCAGGGGGAATGTGCTTGTCAATTTACAATCGTATCTGTAAGATGTAATCATCTGGGCTGCAGCAGATACTTGGCAAGCTTACCTGCGATGATTATCTTGGGAAGGGTGGGGAAGGTGAGGTGAGACCAAACTGGGATTGCACCTAATTTCCTTTTCCATAAATATAAAGGGAGGGAAGGGAGGGAATCTTCTACTCACTTGCTTTAAATACATTATATGGATTTGAACAGTGGTGTCTCTTTCCTTATTCTCAAATATTCCGCAATCACGCTGCGTCAAACCATGCAGTAACATGTAAGCGCGATGCAGATCAGTAGGAAAAATAAATGGACTGAGTAGGTCTAAAGCAAACTGTTCTCTCCCGTTGCTCAATCCATGGGGCAGTCGTGATCTGGAAACTTTCACAGTGATCAGAAAGCATCTCTGTTCTGATCCATGTCGGACTAGGTTTTTTGCTTTTCTCTGTGATCCTTTGGCCAATGTGGGTTGATGACATACAGAGGTGTTGCATGAACAGATACAACTGCCTTATGCCGCGTCAGGTCACTGGTCCACCTTCCCCTATGCTATCTCCTCTGATTGGCAGTGGCTCTCCAAGGTCTCAGAGTGAGTATTTTCCATTCCTAAAACCTGAGAACTTTTTGGAGGAGGTGGCTGGGATTGCAGCTGGAGCCTTCTGTGGGCTCTTCCACCAGGCTGTCATTCTTTGCCAGCCACCCCCTGTCTCTCTGCTGTCCCCTCTGCCACTTGACACCCATCAGATGTAGACAACAGTGCACCTTCTTGAGCAAGATCTTGAGCAAGGGTCGCAGTAGGCTAGGAGCCACTGAATGTCCATGACCAACACAAGGCAAGGTTGAGGTAGCCCTGAGAATGGCTCTTGGCCCATCACTGAACATCATTCCTAGACTCTAATCTCTCCAACTTCACTCTGGTTTCCTGTGGGGAAAGTGCCTCCTGCAATGGTGCTCATTTCCAAGATGGTGCCACCCAAGAAAGGGAAAATAGGATGCCACCCCAGAAAAACAGCTTGTTATGTGCAGACTTAGTGGCATCGTTGAGACACTTCCCACAGTTGGAGAAGTCAGCCAGATTGATGGTGGATAGGGATGGGTGAAAAGATCAGTTTTGGTTTCTTTCAGTTTCTCCTGTCATTGATTCTGCTCCATATTGATCCAGAGCAGACCCCAATGTATAGTTAGCAGAATAAACACATAAACACTTTGCAGTATTCCCAAAAAATAGACCAGAGGCAATTAGCTTCATCCAGCAGAGTTTACTACTGAAGGCATATGAGCATAACAGTCACAATTCCATACATCTTCAGGATCGGCACAGTCCATAAGAAATCCAGTTGTAGCAGACTTAACTTAAATTTACTTAACACTTAAACACACTATGTACAGAACACCACACCAGAAGGAGAGACAGACAGTGGAACTCAGGTTCCTTCTGGCCTGTTCTTATAGTCAGTATGACCTTGACAGAAAGAGATAACAGAACCAGTTTGAACCAGCTGTTCAGCTTCTCTGAAGGAATAACCAAAACACCAGGATCCTTCTGATTGTTTCTAGGCAGAATAGAAGCTTGCTTGTTAGCTAGAAACTTCCTGATTGTATCACACAGAGAAGCTTCCAGAACTCTCTTGAATTGGTTAGAATAGAAAAGATCTCTGCACTTTAAACCAATACTTTCTGTACCAAAAAATGCAAAACTGACACTACCACTTCGTGTCATTGTACTGACCACATGGGATACAGACAGTTAGGGAAGTTGACTTGCTCTTTTCTCACCATGGAAAAACTGGCTGTCAACCAAAGTTTGTTTCAACATGAACATGCTTATCGCTGTAAATGAATGGTTGTGTGCCTTCTTGCATCATCTAGTGGCTTCCACTATAGCAATATCTCCATACCATTAATACAAGCAGAATCCTTATTCATAAATGGAATTTTCTTTTTCCACCACTAAACATTATTTCTCCAGTGTGACCTGTGCTCACTTTCAAAATCACTCTTTGTGTTGGGGGATTGAAAGAATAGATGAGCAGACACATCGGATATAGATCCCTAAATAAGCACAGGTGCTGTTCCAAGCTCTTTCAGTGTGCAAAAGTGCACTGGACAGTCCCACGGAAGAGGCGATGCTTTAAGAGTTTTAGTACTTCCTGATCTTGTTGAGTCAGAAATGTTGCCTCTTTCACACAATGTGTTGGCATGTATGATCCAAAGTCCAGCCAAAAACACAAGGAGCATGTGGACAGCATGAAAATTGTATCTACAGGGCTCTACCCCCTACTTTCTTCTTCTTCTTTTTAACCTCACCCATTACTTGACATCAGTTTGAGGTTGTATTGCAGTGGTGCCTGGAAAGGAAGGGTCTGGCACTTAAAGATTTGGGCACTCACTCATTCAGGGCCGCCATGTCTGTGGCTGAATGCTGTATGCAAGAACAGCAAATCATGGAGATGGAACGATGGTGTTCTCGAGCATACAAAGGTTATATTTGCCCCCACCAGTGGCATAGTAATGGGGGGGCGGGGGCGTGCCGCCCCAGTCGGCGGGCTGGGCAGGGGGCAGCAGGCTGGACAGGGCTGACCACCTCCCACGGCCGCTGCCACTGCCGCCACCATCAAGGAGAAGCCCCGATGCAAGCAAGACTGCCTGACTCTGTGGCTTGCGCGTGGGGTTTGCCGCACCACCATGCCGTACGCATCCTGTGCACGCGTGCATCATGCGTTGTGCGTCATGTGTCACAACGCATGTGTCCTGGCACACAACGCATGCACGCGGCAGACACCCCGACCCCTGGCAGGGTGCCTTTGGGTTTGCCGCCCTGGGCGGCCGGAAGGCTAGCTACGCCGCTGGCCCCCAGAGGCATGTCTAGCTGTTTCCCATGTTTACTTTGTTCCTCAGGACAAAAGATGGCATTCATCATACACTGCACACCAAATCATCCCTGTCGGGGTTGCAATTGAATATAGCTATTGCGACGAAAGTCCCCCTCTCTATTACTAAAGTGCGACCCAGGAATCCAGAGGTGAAGCCACCCACACTCTTCTCCCGCCTCCTCCAAATAAACTCCTTTATTCTTGTGGGTTTATAAGTAAAGAGACTCTCCTTCCAGCTCACGTGGCCTGGTATAAAAAAAAAGAACACTCTAGGCTATTTGATAGAATAACCTCCTGCCACCAGTAAAGGGTCTCACTCAGCTTGATTCCCCCTACTGCAAAAGTTTGCCCTTTCCACGCTGGCAACTTGTTGACACCCCAAGGTTATCTTTCTAAGCCTCCTCAGTGTTACTCTAAGACACAAACTTTCGCCTCTTTTCCTGAGGTAAGTTTTGTCCTCTAATGAGTTACCACTTCTGTGAGTCCCGATATGTCGCTGGAAAAATAATGACGATACTTCTTGGCACAAAAGAGAAGAATTTTACGGTATTAACCTTAGAACAAAGTTGTTTCTTTAACGTTTCATGTGTTTATAAGCTACGTTTCAGTTGTAGATAATCTCTGTCAAATATTTAACATTGAGCCTTCCTGAACCTCATCTAGATCCCCACTCTCCTGGCCTCTCAACTTTCTTCTTCACACCTACTCTCTCCCTCTCCTCCACTGACAAAACCGCTGCTCCCTCCTTTTAAACTGGGAACAGTCCTGCCCCCACCAGAATGTTATGTCAGTCAGGCTGGAGGTGGATTAACTCTTTTCCAGCCAGGCAGGAATAAATATTTCAAAACCGAGTCAATCCATTACAGCTATCAACACACTGATGGGCTGAATCGCCAGGAGTTACGGCTGAGGGTGATGAGCCCAATGGAGTGGAGCCCTGGACCTGCTGGTGGAACAACTGGGCAAGAACAGTCAGAAGAAAAAGTCCCGACGAGAGAAGAATGGATACAAAAACTCATGGACTATGCAGAAATGGCGAAACCAGAAGAATAAAAAAATCAAGATAACAATTTTTTACAAAATAATGGAAATGGTTTGTTGACTATTTACAAACAAATAGTAAACAGATAAAGACATTGGCAGGATTATTGTAATAACTTGCAGTTTCAAAAGAAAATAGAATCAAAATAGATGAATAAAGGAATAAGTTAATTTAGAGTATGCAGGAAATGATAAAAAGAAATTTAAGGAACTGCAGAAAGAGGAGGAAGTTGAGGTTTGAAATGTTACAACTACTGGTATTGTTAAGCTATTGAAATGTATATAAATGAAAACTATAAATAAAATTATAAAAAGAACAGTCTGTGTACCTAGAAAGGCCTCAACACGGACCAGGCAGAACAGAGAAGGCCAACCTTAATACCCTGGTGGAAATTTTCCCAACAATGGCCTTGGGGTGGTTGGTATGGCTGCAAAGGTGCTGCAAAGGTGCTGCTGGAGGGGTGTGTGTGAATGACTCCCCCCAGGCCAAAGTTGCCCATAGAAGCTTGAGTACTGTACTGCCAGGCTTTGTGAGGGCCAAGATGATGGCCCTCTAAGAGGTAATGGACCTCTAAGTATGGACCACTAAGGTATCAAAGGAAGTGTCTTTGCACCAGATGAAACTTGCTGGTAGAAACTGGAAGCAAGGCTAGTAAGCTGGGAAGGCAGAGAGTCAGGGCCATGCCTGATTTCTGCTGGAATCCAAGGCTGCGGCTATGAGAGAAGCAAGACCCTCTTGGGGTGTTAATGCTGGAAGCCCTTCCATTGTAGGCTCAGGTTATATATGTGTCAATAGACCTTATATCCTAAAGACACCACAGTCCCTGCTGCCCCTCTTTCCAAACAAAACGAACCCTGGGCAAGTGCCCAGAACCCCTGGAATCTCGCACCCCTCGGAGTCAGGGGTGCTGTGCAATAACACATGGTGCGATGAAACCCTTGTCTGAAAACGCTTATTCTTACAATGGTTGTTCAAACCTGGGTGCTGTTTCAAACCGTTTTTGTTTTATAACAGCTGCCCCTTCCTTTGTTGTACACAACACTGGGAAGATTGAACGACGATAAAAGCAAGGACACAAATCACTTTGCTGAGTTGTAGGAAACTTTAAGCAGCTGGCATGATAAAATATCCACATATCCCTTGATAAATCTAGGACATACTAGTAGCTTTTAGAAAAGTGATTCATGCTGAGGTAATAAAGGAGGGCTGGGAAGAGAGGGGGAAGAGTTTTAGTGATGTGGGGGTCTTCCCACGTTTCACTCGGATCACAACATATATATTCATCCAGAAAACTATTATCACACAGGTGCAGATACATCAGTCAACATCAAACACATAGGAAAACTAATCAGCTCAAATATCAAGAGCAGAGTTCAGGGTAAGTTTGAGGACATTGCATCAGGCTTGGTGATTCTCAAAATACACAAATACAATCTGAATCCCATTTTTCTGTCCAGTAGGAGAATCTTATTTTCTGTCAAACAGAATTGTAAACATCCATCTTCATTAGCAGGCAATTGTTCATTTCCTGCAAGCTAATGAATGGAATAATTGGGCAGGTGCTTTGGTTCAAAATGACCCCAGTACAGCAATGGCAAATATGTACACAACCCCTTTTTCTTGTCATGGTTTATGTAGGCTGGCATGCAGGAAGGTTGTCGTGATCACATCTGGTATCAATATTTGTGAACTAATTCTGAACTGTTTTAATTCATAATGTGTGTTTGAGGGTGAGGATTGACCTGCAAAATGGCAGTATTGTACAGCAGACAGTTTCATTATCCAGTCACCTGGGAGTTAGTGGAATTTATTTGTTTATTTATGCCGGTAGCACTTTCTGAACTGCCCATCATCCAAATGGATCCCAGGGTGGTATGCAGTAATATGAAATAATAAAATATTCCCCAAATCAAAACGTAAGCCACCATAAATGCCCAAACAGTGACCAAAAGGCAGGGGACTACAAACAAAAGGCAACAGTTAAAAACATAGCCCCTTTAAAATACCAAGGCAAAGAAGAAATCCTTAAAAGATTGTGATGTCAACGCCAGCTGAGCCAGGACTTCCCTTGGCCCACGAACGACTGTCACCTTGTCACATTATATCCATGGTATATACGGTTTTATTCCAAGGGGAATAAACCTTCCCCTGTGGTTTATTTATTTTGCTTTTATTTCATGTCTGTATTTGTTCAACGGTGATCTAGAATTATGTATGGGCTATGTATATTGTAATCAGATCCTGTTTGATAACACTGCAGAATTTTGTATAACTTTTTTTGAAAATTAATAGAGGTTATTTTTAAGACGCACACACTACTTGAGTCTATCTTGGGAGGCTATTAAGTCAGGTGCCACCACAGCAAAGTGTTTTCCTGTGGTCAAGCATAACACACTTCATCCAGGGTGGTACTCTAAGGAGGCATTCTGGAAAGAGGCTCTCCTCCAGATCTGAAGCCATTTAGGCTGAGATGGGACCTTGCCCTGGAATATGTCAGAGGTGAAGACTGGAGAGTTATTGTTTCAATCAATCCCTGCGACCCCTTCTTTCAGTCACTGTATTTAGCCACTCTATTAGGCATTCAATAGTGGGAAAAGATGGAGGAGGCCTGAAAACTTCCAACCTCCACTACTACCACCCCACCCCCCAAAAAATAAGGGTAGCAGATACCTTTGGGTTCAATTTGTGTCAAGTGGAGTAAAAGGAACTGGTCCTTCACATTGCCTTTTGTCCCAAGAGAAACACACACCCCTGCATTCAAATACTGGTTAGAAAAGATTGCAAATGTTGGGTAAATATAATCTGAGTTGCAAGTGTAAAGCAAATGCAGCTTCACTGAAATTCACAAGGGGTAAACACTGATCCATATGCTTTGCTGAATTAATTTGGCACAGAGAGTTCAAATGTTTGAAACAGGCTCTTAACCAAAGTGATGCATCTTTGTAAAGGAGCATGTTTTGCTCTCCCCCTTGCCTAGATTGCCAGACTCAATAGAGGACAGGACTTCTGTGCCTTTAATTGCCCTGCTCTCTTTTGAGTCTGGAAAACTTAAAGAGAAACCAGCAGACCCTTTGTTTAATTTCCAAGCAAAGGGTCTGATGGTTTCTCTTTAAGGTTTCCAGACTCAAAAGAGAGCAGGGCAATTAAAGGCGCAGAAGTCCTGTCCTCTATTGAGTCTGGCAACCACCCTACCCATGCCCCAAATCAGCACACCTCCAAGGCTTCAACCTGATTATTGTATGTTCAGATGCACTCAGTAGAGCTCCCTCCTAGGTTGATCCCTCTCACCTTGAAGTCTTCTTTGCCCCTTCTTCACAAAAAAGCTTAGGCTGCGATTTTGTACCCACTTACCTGAGAGTAAGCCCTAAACTATTGTATACATATCTACTCTCTCTGTACTGGAAAGTTAAGGACACATTACATCCTTTGCAACATAGCTGCCAAGTTATCCCTTTTTTTAAGGGATTTTCCCTTATGCTGAATAGGCTTCCTCGCGAGAAAAGGGAAAACTTGGCAGCTATGCTTTGCAAGTGCAATTATTTGCCTGCCTATTTTGCTTTGTAACTATTGAGCGGGGGAGGGGGGCGATTAACTTACTTAAAAACAAAAAAATAGCCAGGAGTCTGGGGACCCCTGCTGCCTATGGTGCCTGGCAGAGGGCCTTCTTGGTAGTGGCGCCCGCCCTGTGAAACACCCTCCCATCAGATGTCAAGGAAATAGCCAACTATCTAACAGCAGCCCTGTTCAGGGAAGTTTTTAATGTCTGATCTTTAATCGTGTTTTTAGTATTCTGTTGGGAGCCACACAGAGTCACTGGGGAAACCCAGCCAGATGGGCGGGATATAAATAAATGATGATGATAATGATGGTGGGGGTGGGGGTGATATCTGTGCCCGCCCTACTCCCCTGCCAGCAGTTCTGGTTGCCATTCACAATTTCATCTCATACACCATGACATGTAAACATAGACTTGCAGTATTTGATTACGGTGGTACCTCGGTTTAAGTACACAATTGGTTCCGGAAGTCTGTACTTAACCTGAAGGAAACTTTCCCACTGAAAGTAATGGAAAGTGGATTAATCCGTTCCAGACGGGTCTGCGGAGTACTTAAACTGAAAGTACTCAAACCGAAGTGTACTTAAACCGAGGTATGACTGTACTGATTTACTTGTGATGCTTTCCTGAAAACATATAGAATAGTAATCAACCAGGACAAGATAGTATTTCACTTTAAATTCAAATCTCCATTCTTAGCTTCTGCCAGGATCTTTTTGGAAATTCATGAGACAGCGTAAGTTCTTTTTAGGTTTGATATCTGGTATATTACTGTAGAAAACTGTTAATTTAAGAATGCCTGCCTGACCAATAAACTGCTTTTTGAGCTGTTCTTTTACATAGATCAATTCCCAGGTGACATTCTCGTTTGGCATTCAGTATTTCTTTTCTTAGGTCTTGTAGTACATATGCGCCATGCATTCTTCCAGGGGCGTAGCCAGGATCAAAACTAGGGGGGGGCAAGCCATGGTCGTTCAGGGGCGGGGCCAAGGCACGGAAGGGGAGGGGCCATGAAGTGGGCGGGGCTAAAGGGCCAGCGGGCCTGATGACATTGTGGCGGCGGCAGCAGCGGCCACCTTGTGCTTCTGGGGCTGGTAGCGTTGGCGGCTACCCTGCTTGGCTGGAGAGGACGGGAGGGTCGGGCAGGCGAGAGGGGGTGGCAGGGCGGGCGAGGGCGAGGCAAGACACGGCCGCAGCCACGACAGCTCCGAGGCGTTGCTGCATATCAGCATAATATTTCAACCATGGTTCAATCCCCACCTTAGGAAAAAAATCCTGCATTGCAGGGGGTTGGACTAGATGACCCTTGTGGTCCCTTCCGACTACAATTCTATGATTCTATTGATATATTACCATAGCATATGCATCATTCTGCTTTCTTGAATTGTCCTACTCCTAGGCATAGCATCCAACTCCTAGAGGCCTAGGTGCCCCCCCCAATTACTGGTAAATACCGTATTTGAAAGAGTCATCCCCCCCATGTTGATGGGCTTTCTATGTGGGGCTTATCTGCCCCCCCCCCGTATTTTATTAAGGATGGAAGAGGGAGGGAAGGAAGGAAGAAATAGAGAGAGGGATAACTCATATTTGTGGGTGCCTCTGGGTGACGCTGTGATGCTGGAACTCTGCATGTACAGGAGCCTTGTAAGCAGCTTTCTCTCTGCTTGATTTACAGCAGGCACGTCCAACAGGTAGATTGTGATCTACCAGTAGATCACTGGATGTCTGTGGTAGATCACTGGTAGGTCACTGGCACCCCTAAAAAAAGCTCACCCAAAATTTTCCTCCTCCCTCAAAAAAGTTCAACTATGACCTGAAGCCCTAAACAAAAATGGGCCTCCCTCCCTCCTAAAAGAAGCTCAACAAGTTTGACCTAAACCCCAAAAAACAGGGCTTCCCTTCCTTTAAAAAAAACTCAACAGCTTTGACCTGAACCCCCCAAAAGGGGGTAGATCACCCCCAGTTTTAAACTCTGAGTAGATCAGAGTCTCTTGGGAGGTGGCCACCCCTGATTTACAGTATACAGATGCAGGAGGAGGGGCAGACTGGAACACCAATGCTTTTTATAAACATCACTATGTCTGTCAAAGCTACAGCCTCCCCCCTTTCTTATTCACTTCTTTTTAGCTTTGCAGAGCCACCTTAGTCAAATTGAATCCTCTGAGTCTGCACCCTCATTAAATCGCCAATAGAACTCTTAATGCTCCTGAATGCTCATTAACAACTCCCACTTAAGAACAATAGGGTGAAATGGTCAGCTATCGAATCTTGCCTGGGGATATATGCTCCATTGTCTTAACTGCTTAACTACTGGTAGCCACTTTGCTTTATTTATTTGATGTGTTTTTGTTACTGCTGTGTCCCCCCCCCCAGCAAGCGGAGACTTAGCTGCTCTTGCTAAAGCAAAGCCCTTTCCACTTCAGTTTTTGGAGGGGGAAAGTGCTGGTTATGGTCTATAAAATACATTAATTTTTTTGCTTCTAGGGGGGGCAGCTGCCCCCTCCTGCCCCCCTGCCTACGCCCATGCATTCTTCCTGATCATTCAAATGAGTGTAGGTGAGACCTGATTAGATGACTGAACTGCTATTTAGTGAGTGAAGAGCATCAGAACTGTTTGTTGGCTCAGGCTAATCGCACAGCTTGTCCAGCATCCTGTTCTCACAGTATCCAGCCAAATGGCCATGGGAAGTCCGCACATTCCCATCCTGCAGTTTCCAGCAACTGGTATTCAGAAGCATTATTGCCTCCAACCCTGGAGGCAGAACATAACCATCATGGTTCAAAGCCACTGAGAGCTTCATTCTCCATGAGTTTTTCTAATCTTCTTTAACATTCTCAATTTCCATCTACATACAGTAATCCAGAAAGAAAAAGGTATGGTAGCTTTTTGCATTGTGTCTTTATTGACTGGCTGTTTGCAAATGTTTTACAGCATTTTATCGCAAACAGCATCCTTGTAGCACAACCATCTGATGTTACAATAACACATTCTGCTGACTGAATCCCATGTGGCGCAAAGGTGTTGTAAAAATCTTCAAGTCAACTCAAGGCAGCTGGTTGAATCATTTCCCAGTTTTTCATATGACTCATAAAATCTGTAACATGGTGAGGAAATTCCCTGAAAGCTTTTTGGCAGACGCCACCAGTAGCTAAGAATCACATAACCTTCAAGTTAGTTGGGAAAGGAGCAACATGCGCTGAGGGTTTAAATGTGGGGTCACTTTAAATTGTATTCTTGTCATGAAGGGCTGAACAGTTCTTCTGGAGACCAAATGATTGAGGAATACCTTTACAGGGCTTGTGCACATAAGGATGTTTCATTCTCTGTCCTTTTACATGCACACATACTGGTGCACACAATATGTGTCAGACATTCTGCTGATGCAGAATCATATCACCATGGAATTGTAGAGTTGGAAGGGAACCCCAAGGTCATGTAGTCCAACCCCCTTCAGTGCAGGAATCTCAACTAGCTCATCCATGACAGATGACAATCCAACCTCTCCCTAGAAACCTCCACAGAAGGAGAGTGCACAGCCTCACGGGGGAGTCCATTCCACGGTCAAACAGCTCTTACTGCCAGAAAGTTCTTCCTGGTGTTTAGCCGGAATCTCCTTTCTTGTAACTCTAACCTGTGATATCTGTGGGAAATACTTCATTTCCTGTGGCCTAGTTCTTGGTTTGCTGATGAATGCTGAAGTGGTAGCCCATGCTTATGCCTTCTAAAACTCATTTGTGTGTGTGTTATGGATTATTTTAAAAAATCACTTCTTGGGTGGTTTTCCATATTTATTTTAAAATAGTTAAAACTAAGGAACTAAGATGAGACTCCGCATTTTGCAGTAATATAAATTCTGTGAAAATAGTTGGCACATATACATATTTTTCCAATATCTGGGGTCACTTAAATATATAGATGGGTTGCTTTGCTTTTTTAGATATAGCAAAATAAAAGAGCCAAGAAGCCCATCTGATTACTGTGGCATTACTTCAATATCCACACCTCTGTTAGGGGTAGGGGCAGAGGATGCAGTAAAAGTGGCAAGATCATTTCTCCTGCACACACACACAAAGCCTGGTTCTAGGGGGGAGCTCATAGTGCCCTAGAGTAAATTGCAGTTATGCAGTATGTGTGCAGGTCGGTGTTTCTGCCCCCTGCCCTCTACTTTTCCAGACAACAAGGAGGAAAGTATTGGATAAGGCTGAGAAAGGTTGTGGAGACTTGGTGTCAGCCATCCCATTAAACAGACAGCATTGGATATGATCTATTAAATGGTGACTCTCAAAGCATTCTTGGAAGCCTTAGCTGCTGTTTCTGCCCCCAGACAGACATAATCACAAAAGCAGTAAAAACACTGAGGCAGCCTTCAACATCCATCCCAAAAGCACTGTGATTGGGAGCAAAAGGAGAGGCCTGGTAAAGTCATTCTTTGCTTGAAAGTTACAGCTGTCAGTCACAGGACTACACTCACCCACCCTTGGTGTCTCTCTTCTGCCCAGTGTTTTCTGTTTATGGAGAGCTTGGAGACATTTGTGGGAGGTTTTTAAAAAGTATTCAGTTGAGATAAGGTGGGGCCTCAGAACTAGCCTGCTCCACCTTGGACCACTTCAGACCTGAATCACCTTGCATTTGGAAGCTGTCTGAATACATCAGGAGTGAGTGGGACTATTGGCCTCGGATTCATGCCTCATCTGAGGTTTCTCACCCAGAGATCATCATGTACACATAGCAGCCTCTGGGCTGTAGGAACACACAGAAATCGCCTGCAAAACTTTTCTCTCTGTGTGTTTTGTTAATAGGGTTGTGATAAACTTGCTCCAAAATAGACGTGAATGACATGTCTTTGGAAAAAGACATGAAAACATTTCAACCAAGAGGACAGACTGTATTTCAATGACTTGGCCTCATTTGTGCCTGCAAAATTCAAAAGGATTAAGAGTGCTGGAGAACATTCGAAAGGAGGCTGCTGTGCTTTTGCCTGTGAAATGCATTTCACTAGAGGAGACAGACAGCCGACGCCTCATATAAGCTCATCAATGAGAAGGGAAGGATTTTAATGCCTCCGCCAGTACATAGACAATTAAAGCAGATCAGGCATTGGAATTGGCTCAGAGCTGGTTTTACTAATTGCACACAACCCCATGGAAAGCTTCCTTCTGGCTGCCTTAAACTGATCGCAAACTTGGCTTTACAATGGAGTATAAAATTCTGTCCAATCAACAGGTTTAATAATAACATTCAAAAATATTCACTGTGCCCTCTGCCCCCTCCCTATTGTGTTCATTTGGCAAATGTAACAGTTCATTACAACCACATTCCAGGGGGGTCGGAGCAGTGTGTGTGTGTGTGTAATTTAGTAGAGGAAGCAATGGCAAATAGTTTAATCACAGCCATCCCCTGGGCAATTTAGAATAATTTTCTCATTATAAACTCTGAGATGCAGTATAATGACTGTTCAGTCATAAGGTAGCTACAAAACCCTATTAAGGCAGCCAAATGTGAGCTGCACTTTCCACTGCTGAGAAATGCTGCTATTACCGCTTTGTGTTTGATTGCTTGGAAGTGGTAAACATTATTTTACCATGGCTATGCTCTCTTTCTGGCCCCCAGACAGGTGGCGCTGTGGTTAAACCACTGAGCCTAGGGCTTGCTGATCAGAAGGTCGGCGGTTCGAATCCCTGTGACGGGGTGAGCTCCCGTTGCTTGGTCCCAGCTCCTGCCAACCTAGCAGTTCGAAAGCACGTCAAAATGCAAGTAGATAAATAGGAACTGCTACAGCGGGAAGGTAAACGGCGTTTCCATGTGCTGCTCTGGTTTGCCAGAAGCGGCTTTGTCATGCTGGCCACATGACCTGGAAGCTATACGCTGGCTCCCTCGGCCAATAATGCGAGATGAGCGCGCAACCCCAGAGTCGGTCACGACTGGACCTAATGGTCAGGGGTCCCTTTACCTTTACCTTTTTATGCTCTCTTTCAGTAACAATAACCATGTACTGTGTGTGTGTGTGTGAGAGAGAGAGAGAGAGAGAGAGAAGAGAGAGGGGGGGGTGTAAGTTGGGAGATTCCCAGGGTGACAGTAAAATGAATAAGGGAACAAGGGAAGGAAGAGCTGGCACACACACAAGGAGGTTGCTCATTGGGAACAGGAGACTCCTTCCTGCACAGAAGGTTCCAATGATTAACTTAGGTTAAGACTGGGGAACGTCAGGCTCAGGTGCTGAATGTGGCCCTCGAGACTCCTCTGTTTGGCCCTTCGGACTCTCACCAGGTTATAGCCCCTCACAGGTCATGCTCTGTACCCTCATTGCCTGGCTAAAATAGGTCCTTGAACTATGATAGCACCTCTTGCTTGGCCAGGGGGGAGGGGGAGCAGAGGGGCATTAGGGCACCACAACCAGTTCCCCCGCAGTGGATGTTGAGCCTGGCGGGCACCGCAAATATGACATGGTGAATTGAGCAGAAGGTGAGAAGTGGGGGTGCCAAATGTTGGGCTTGCACAGGGTGCTGCTGAAATTTGAAAGACTGAAGTCTGCCCCTGAGTAGAGGCATGTGTTTTGAATGGCTATTGTACAAAAGGAGGAGTCCTATCCAATTCTCTGCCCCTATTTGCCCCTTGCCTCACCCATCACCAGCATACAGCCCAGAAAAGGTTGTCAACGTGGCCCTCAGGCTGATAAAGGTCCTCCACCATGGCCTAGGGGAACAAAATCAGTCAAGAAGAGTCTTCACTGAGCAGTTCAGCAGTTGACCATGATGGGAAGATGTCCTGCTTGGGAACCTCTGGCTCATGAATTTGAACCAGAAGGCAGCAAACTCTAACCCCATGCTCCCTGCCTGGCATTTCTTCCAGTTAAGGAGAGTCTGGCAAGTCCATAGCAATCAGATGACTTTGAATCATTTCTTAACACTAAACAAAGCAGTGTAGTGCCTATCAAGCATTCCTGTGGCTAAAATAAATTAGAACATTTTTGTCTTAGATTTGAAAATCAGAAAATTTGATGGGGGCATCTTTGAAATACAATGCAAGCAAAATATACAATGGGGTGTGTGTGTGTGTGTGTGTGTGTGTGTGTGTGTGTGTGTGCATGCGCATTTGGTGTATGCTGCTTGAAAACATTACCCAGGGAAAAATAAACCAAGAACTGTTTAACATTTTCCATTTGCCCTATGAGACAAAACCTACTTTCCATAGGTCAGATATAGTTTACATACACAGACATGCATACACTACCCTATTGATTTAGCAGATAGCTGTGCTGGAAGGAATACATGACACAATCCGAAAAGTGTTCAGAACTGACATATGTAGCCTACTAACCATTTCTATCAAAGAAAAATCAGAGAGATAATGGGGTAGTATTAAACTATGCTGCCCTATTGAAATTAATGCACCCAACTTAGTCCTGTTTGTTAATTTCAATGGGTCTACTATGAGTAAGACTTAGATGAATGCTACCCATGTGCAGCATTCCTAGGGACAGGGAAGGGACAATGAATGAGTCTTCTAATTTTGAGTTGTGCCATGGATCTGATGGCAGCCATGTTGATGCAAGTTGCACCCCCAGCACTTTCACAAACTTTGAAATGTGCCTGCTAGTACAAAAATGTTGGTGAGCCCTTTCCCAGTCCTTGGGATTTCTGTGGTTTCTTTTCTTTCACTGTCCAGTCAACTTACAGTCTACATTTCTACAAAGGAAGTCTTTTTGTGCTTAACAGACTCCCAAACCACACGAGCAGCCGCATTCCTCCTCTGCTCCCAAAGCGGGTATAGGATTGTGGCTGTGCTTTCTTGTGAGGAAGGGGCAGAAGGGTTTGTGGCAAGGAATTTGGTATCAATGCAAAACAAATACCTTTACATCTATCTATCTATCTATCTATCTATCTATCTATCTATCTATAAATGTAGACACTGCGTGTGCGGAGGTAACACCCTTGCACCATAACTGCTGAACCGAATTGCACCAGGGAGGGATCCGGAGTAAAAAAAATTCCAAAAAACCACACCTTTCACACCTAAAATAAGGATTAAACACAAAAAAGTGGTGCACAAATTATACACCACCAGCAGAAGCTCTGAAGACTCCAGCAGCATCCAATAGAAAGGCAGATCACGCACTGTCACAAAAGCTCTGAAGAGTGGTGCCAAATAATGATGTCATCAACCGAGCAACTGAAACCACCAAGGCGGCCATTACCAGACAACCCACAGAGTCAGGCCGGGGCCAAGGAATAGAGATACAGGGCTGAGGCCTCGGCTTACATTTAAATACTAGCCCAAGCTAAGGCCAACAGACTCGCCTCTACTTTAAAGCCTACAAACTAGGGCTCTGCTCTACAAACTAGGCCTCACCTCTACTTTACAGCCCACAGACTAGGCCTCAGCTCTAATCTACAGCCTACAGACTAGGCCTTGCCTCTACTTCACAGACTAGGCCTCGTCTCTACAGTACTTTACAGCCTAAAGACTAGGCCTCGGCTCCACTTTACAGAGTAGGCCTCAGCTCTACAGCCCTTTAAATACTATCCCGAATGGAGCCCTAGGTAGGGGGAGGAGGAGGGGCCCAAATAGGTCATGGGCTGATGTAGGGTGGGGGGAGCCACAGGGTGGGGGGGAGAGGGGACGGGATACCTCATAGGTCACTACAGGATGGGCATAAACACAGGGATGAGGAAAAACACATAGTCCAGGGGGAAATGGACACATCCTCCCCCCCTTTCCTGGGAAACATTGACCCTGAACATAGAGATCGTCACAGGGTGGGGGCAGCCACAGAAACCCACAGCAACGCGTGGGAGGGTCAACGTGTGTGTGTGTGTGTGTGTTCAATTCCCCTGCTTCCGTGAAACATATCATAATCAGTCTGGGTTAAGGTTGAAGGCTGAAGCCTTGGAACTTCACTAATCTGCAGGCCGGGGGAGACATACAAACCTGGCCTCAAGCTGATGTCTCTGATGCAAGACCTTCTTCCCCTCGGTTTGCATCTTCTTCTTCTGCCTCTTCTCAATAGCTGTGTGAGGTAGGTTTGGCTGAGAGCAGGTGACTGACTAACCCAAGGCAGGAAGTGAACAAAAACAATGATGAAGGAGTGAACTGAGTTTCTAATGTGAAACTGCACAAGCTCAGAGTCTTTTCTCTTTGTTATTAATATTAGCAAAACGCTTTTGCTAAGCTTTGTGAAACGGCACATACCGAGACTATTCTTTGCAGTCCACAGAAACTTATGTCCTAATAAATTTGTTACTCTTAAAGATACCACAATACGTATTTTGTGGCACCTTTTTCACGTGTTCATTTTTGTGGGGATTAGCAGAGGAGGCATACATTTAAGTCATATTATGTACAACATCTTTAAGTATCGGTTGTTTGGCTATTTTCAGGTGGTCTTTACTGATGTATGCTTATGAGGTGCATCAAGATTTTGTTGCTCTCTCATGTTATGCCTCTGTCCTTAATTTATTTACCAGGTACTTTTAAAAGAAAAGATTGAGTGCATATAGAAACTTGGAATCCAAAGATAACATTATTGTAACAGTGAAAACAAAGTGAGTATTCACTGTACTTATTGTTCAAAAAACAAGCAGTGTGTAGTTCTCTGTAGATTTATCTGTAGGTTGGAATCCTTCACTGGCTTGAATATATTTTGTAAGTTTAGTAATTCCGGCAGCTTGTCAAATTCTAGTAAGACAATAATAAACTTCTTTAAGTTGTAGCATGTTTCCATTTGGTTGCCAGATTTATCTTTGCTTGTTACAAATTCCATGTCACAGTTTTCATCCCTCTAAGTCACACCATCAGGAGGTCATTTGATCCCAAGGCAATTCATAAACTTGAAAGCCCTTCAGAAACCACCCGCCCACCCCCAGTAAGTGTTAATCTTTGGTTAGAAACAGCTCATGGCTACGGCCAACTTTTGACTTTCCTCCCTGTAAGACAGGTCCAAAATTGCTATTGTTTCAAAAGCAGTTTGCCATCTGGCACAAAAGGCAGCTACCGTATTACAGGGGGTAGAGGGAATCAAAAATGAAAAGCTTCCCAGTTTGGTGTGCAGAACCAGTTGTGCAGTTATTTGAATCTTGGTAGCAATATGTAAAATCTTCCTTAACTTTAAAAAAATGTTTAGACAAACTTCTTATGGGAAAGGGGGGAAATGGAGCATGTTGTATACAGGTCAAACTATTAAAGGGCTTTACTTTCCATCTCTGTACTAATACCAAGTCAAGACTTCCACTAACCATGCACACGTTTAATATATATATATATATATATATATATATATATATATATATATATATGGCTAATTTTAGTTCTACTGGCTATGATTATAGTGTGCTATTTATACTGTCCAACTTTTGAATGGGGCAAAATAACCTCATACCAGCTCACCAAATGTAAAAGGAATAAATTACAGCATTCCCTTTGATTTGGCCAGATGTAACTTCAGACATGAGCACTGAAAATTGCTGTCAGAGCAGAGATCCTTGTCTTGTAAAATAATATTGTTATAAAGAATGTCTAATTAAAATTCGGTCCAGCTTCATAGATCCAAATCATTTCCGGGAGACTGAGCCTATGAAACATCAGTAATATGGATACATAGAAATGTTACTTGCAATTGTGCAGTAAAGGCCGGGGGGGTTAAAATGAAGGTGTAAAAGGTAAAGGTACCCCTGACCATTAGGTCCAGTCATGACCGACTCTGGGGTTGCGGCATTCATCTCGCGTTATTGGCCGAGGGAGCCAGAGAACAGCTTCCGGGACATGTGGCCAGCATGACTAAGCCACTTCTGGTGAACCAGACCAGCACACGGAAACGCCGTTTACCTTCCCACCTATTTATCTACTTGCACTTTGATGTGCTTTTGAACTGCTAGGTTGGCAGGAGCTGGGACCGAGCAACGGGAGCTCACCCCATCTGATCGGCAAGCCCTAGGCTCAGTGGTTTAACCCACAGCGCCACCCGCATCCCTGTACAAATGAAGGTGTACTGTGTGTGATGTACCAGTATTTTGAAAAGAAGAGATCTATAGCATTGGCGGGGGGGGGGCGCCTCTGACAATTTCAGTTTCTCTCAGTCTCTCATGTTTCTAAACTTAAATTTGGGTTTGTCACATTTCTGTAGTGATTTGCAGATTTTCTGTTTAAAAATTATCATGGAAATTATTCAGTGTGTGTCAGTCACATTAACACGTACACCTCTCTCTCTCTCTCTCTCTCTGTGTGTGTGTGTGTGTGTGTGTGTGATGTGTACATATGCATAGAAGGAAGGGAGGAAGCATCTGCATGTATGTGGGCAAATTGGCACCACAAACTTAATATGGTTTACTAGTCATTCACTTTCTCCAGAGAACTGAAGTTCTTTGAGGACACCCAGGTACAGAATTTTAAGCGCCCTTGCCAGAGCAAAAGCCATGACAGATACACTGGTCTGAAACTGATATGCTTTTTATGTAAACTGCTAAGAGGTTTTGATGATTAAGCTGCATATAAATATTGTAAAATAAAAATTAAGAATGAGATAATACAGGAGGTTATTCTTTTTCACCAAGGCTGTGTCCATTCCTTCTGCTACAGCAGTGTTGCCTTTGGATTTGTTTTTATTAGAATTGATTTATATTTTAAGGTAAGTATAAAAGATTTATTGTATAGATAAGGAATTAAAAGTGTTAATGGGTTTAAATAATTATTAAAAAGATTGGAATCAAGATTTGGAAAGTATTAAGGAAGTGATATTTAGAAACGTAGTTGGAAGGGAATGGAGGAGGTCGACAGAGATGCGAGATATAACATAAGATTGATTGGAAATATTTTTGTTTTTGTTGTATTGTGGATATTCTGTTATGTTGTATATGTATGTATTGTTTTTCTGGTTTTGTTTTTATGTTGTTTGTTGAAAAAATTCAATAAATGTATTATTTTTAAAAGGATTTGTTTTTATTCTATTTATTTTCTAGATCTTCACTCCACCTTTTTATTTAAAAAAACCAAAACTTTCTTACATTGCAGCTCACAAAAATCTAAATACAGACAGTAGAACAACCATTAACAATGAAACATCAATAATATCCCACGTGCTAGGACTTTCTCTGGAGAAAAGAGGGGCTTTTTTCCAAAGGTATCCTGGAGATTTCTGCATAGCATGTTAAAAGAATCAAATAAAAAATAATCCACAACTTTCCTCATTCTTTGACTTGTGGTAGCTTGCTCAGTTGCCAAATGCATCATTGGGTGAAAATAGACAATATGGCGTCAGACTCAGAGGTAAGAATTGGACCACTGCTGAATTAATGTGAACTGTACTCTATACCACCCGCATTTAATCTGAGATTGGCCATGCTGCCATCACATTGCTGCTGTTAGGAAATGGAAATGTACCTAGTTCAGCACACTCCTAGAATTTAATCCAATTTAGTGTACATATTGCAATGAATGACAAAATGTGAAGAGGTGATATACCATCAACCAATTAGTGTTTTGTATACAGACTTCCCACATCAAAATCTCTCTCTCTGCATTGTCCAAGTGTTCTCCTGATCAGGGTTTTAAAATGTTATCCTCTGGCAGACATAAGAAAGTGACTCCAATCCCACAGTCCACATTCCATTCCATTCCATTTTATTTTCCCCAAGTTGTGTGGAAGCATTTTCTCTACCGGCAACACCAGGGAGGTCCTGGATGTGTTACAACTCATTTGCTCAATAGATGTGGCAGCAGACTTTTGGGAGAAAGTAAATGCAATAGTAGGCTCTAAATATAAGTGGAAATAAGAAGCAAGCATACATGTGCAACTTTCTAAGGTGAGAAATGCCTCGTAGTTTCTCCTTTTTCATTTCAGATCTTCTATATGCTGATAGTTCTATAAATGGCCAATATGCTTCTCATTCAGCCTCCCACGAAGACTCAACAAATATTGGACTAAGAAAAAGCCAATGTTGTGTGAACAAGAGAACTACTCCCCACAATCCCGGCAGATTTTTGCTTAAGCAACTCTAAATCCTGGATCATTTTCTGAACGTGGTTTTTGGGGGGAGAGTCATCCATCAAAGTCTCAGGTAGAGAGTATGCTGAGCAAACATGTAGCTATACCATTGGCAAGGAAATGGAGATTTTAAAATGCAAACTCAAAATGTTTGAAAATGATTCAAACCATGTTATAAAAATAAATCACTGTAGTGCTGTGGTCCGGTCACTCGAAGCATTGAACTGCAGTAAAAGGCCATCTTTTATGAGAGGAGATGAGTTGATCATGAATTAATCATGACCTCCTACATCACAGGATCTGCCCTGTGGCCAGACCATCTTCCGCTGGGATCTCTGGGGGAATCTCACAGAGCCTGACCTGGTGCAACCAATGCTTTGATGGGAGGACTGAAAGGAAACCAGATTAGGACATCATATACAAATCAACTCAGCAGGGGGCACCCTCTCTTTTTCATGCAATGAAGTCCTGGAGTCCATTTGGGCATATCTGAAAGTACCTTAAATTTGAGCAGAGCAGGGATTTTCCACACCTGCACAGCTAAGAACTTTCACTTAATCACTGCAATGGTATTATATTGGAAAAGCCATACCTTATAATATACAGTGGTACCTCGCAATATAGGACCCAGGTGGCGCTGTGGTTAAACCACTGAGCCTAGGGCTTGCTGATCAGAAGGTCGGCGGTTCGAATCCCTGTGACGGGGTGAGCTCCCGTTGCTTGGTCCCTGCTCCTGCCAACCTAGCAGTTTGAAAGCACGTCAAAATGCAAGTAGATAAATAGGAACCGCTACAGCGGGAAGGTAAACAGCGTTTCCATGTGCTGCTCTGGTTTGCCAGAAGCGGCTTTGTCATGCTGGCCACATGACCTGGAAGCTGTACGCCGGCTCCCTCGGCCAATAATGCGAGATGAGCGCGCAACCCCAGAGTCGGTCACGACTGGACCTAATGGTCAGGGGTCCCTTTACCTTTACCTTACCTCGCAATATACAGTGGTTTTGTGATGTTTTTGGTGACTCTCAAGACGAAGTTTTCTATGGCCGCGCTTCACAAGATGAAGTTTTTTGGCAGGTTTTATTTTGCCGCGGCAAACCGCGCTTCGCTAGACGAAATTACCGCAAGACGAAGCGACTCGCAGAACGAATTACTTTCGTCTTGCGAGGCACCAGATATATATATATATAGATATATATATATATATATATATATATATATGTAAACTGGGCATGTCCATTCCTCTCTAATGTTCAACGAAACCGCTTGACCGAGAGTGTTGAAATTTGGACACAACGCCACACGTGAATAAGAGAGTAACCTAAGACACTTTCCGTACACAGATGTCACACCTGGGCCACGTAAAACCCCGTGTTTCAGAACACACAACTCACCCCAAAGTGCATGCTGGGAAATAGAACCCAGAAGCTGACAGTTCCTTTTCCAAGGGTGGGGGCCAAGGAATGGAGATACAGGGCGGAGGCCTTGGCTCGCATTTACATACTAGGCCGAGCCAAGGCCTACAAACTAGGCCTTGGCTCTACTTTACAGCCTACAGACTAGGCCTCAGCTCTACCTTACAGCCTTCAGACTAGGCCTCAGCTCTACCTTACAGCCTACAGACTAGGCCTCAGCTCTACCTTACAGCCTTCAGACTAGGCCTCAGCTCTACCTTACAGCCTTCAGACTAGGCCTCAGCTCTACTTTACAGACTAGGCCAAGTGGAGCCCTGAGTGGGGGGAGGAGGGGCCTAAATAGGTCATGAGTTGAGCCAGGATGGGGGGAGTCACAGGGATGACCCAGGGTGGGGGGAACGCGATACCTCATGGGTTGCGACAGGATGGGAGGAATCACAGGGATGAGACACAACAACGGGGGGGGGGGGGGGACACATAGTCCAGGGGGGTACGGACACATCCTCCCCCTTTCCTGGGAAACAAGGTCCCTGAGTCAGGCACAGCAAGGCATGCCCGGGCCAGCTAGTACCGGAATAATATAAAATGTCTGTGGGGGAGAGGTATTTTTTATTTTAATTTCATTTTTACTTTATTGTTATTATGCTATGATATATTTTGTGTTTTTATATTGCGGTCCCTGTGATCTTCAGAAGAATGGCATATAAATTTAATAACAACACAATCTCCTAAATCTAAACTTCCACTGCTGTGCAGGAGATCTTCAGAAGAAAAGGCTACATAAATCCATAGTGGAGTCCCTAAGGCAAACTTGGGTGGCACTTTGTACACTTCCTTCCGGCAGCCCAGCAGATGCCGAATGTATTGCTCTGCCTTCCTTTGGACCACATCAGGGAGGCCAAGAGGGGTCTGGTCATCTGGGCAGCCCAGCACCTCCACACACACTCCCCAGGCTTGTGTCACTTCAGTGTTGCTAACACAATGATTTGGCTTCACCCCCAGAGAGACACAAGGATGCCAACAATATGCCACAATATGCCGCTGAAACCATGTGGCCATAGTTTCAGTGCCCCCCAAAAAGTTACTTCCCAGAGTGGAAATTTATGATGATGATGATGATGATGATGATGATGATGATGATGGATGAAATGGAACACTCAGTAAGAACACCAGCATTTGGTAATGGGTCATGGGATATATAGAAATGATGACAAGTTACATTCCTGGACACACAGCACAAAAATAATAGGCGAGGGAAAGCTGGGAAATAGGGGTGGTTTTCCCTTTAAACCAGGCATCCCCAAACTTCGGCCCTACAGATGTTTTGGACTACAATTCCCATCATCCCTATTTCTGAATCCTTCCACTGTCAATATTTCTTCATCTTCTAATAAAAACCACTCCCTAAGCCAACAAAGGCAGGCCGATGCATGATAGAGTCTGAGGTCCGGGACCCCCCAACCTCCCCTTTCTTTAATGTCTGTGAGCAATTTATACTGAATCCTCGCTTTTTTTCCCATCCAAATAAATTTACTTAATTCCCTTCTCCAATTATCAAAAATTTCTTTTTTACCCACTATGGGGAGCATCTGAAATAAAAATAGCATCTTTGGGAGTATTGCCATTTTAATTGCGGCAATTCTTCCTGAAAATGAGAGTTTCAGATCTTTCCATCTCTCAATATCTTTCTTAATCTCCTTCCAAACTCTCCCATAGTTATTTTCAAATAAATTTATATTATTTACGCTAATTATAATACCCAAATATTTAAATTTTTTCACTATCTCCCATCCTATAATTTTCTCCAATTTGTCCAATTCATTTCCTTTTATATTTTTGACCATCACTTTGGTTTTTTCCCCATTGATTCTAAGCCCCGATATCTCCTCAAAATTTTTTAAAATTTCCCTCAGCCCTTTGACCGATTCTTCTGGATCTTCTATCATTACCAACATATCGTCGGCAAAGGCGCTGATCTTATATTCTTTCCCTTTTACTTTAATTCCTTTGATTTCCTTGTCTTCCTTGATATCTATTAGCAGGAACTCAATTGATAAAACAAACAGCAATGGGGAGAGGGGACACCCCTGCCTTGTTCCTCTTCCTATCTCAAATTCCTCTAACACCTCCCCATTTAGAATTAATTTTGCAGATTGATTTTTATATATCGAATTGATTCCCTCATAAAATTTCCCCCTTATGCCATACATATCTAACGCTCTTCTCATAAATGTCCAAGATAATGAATCAAAAGCTTTTTCGATATCAAGGAAGACAAAGCCCGCCCTTTTTCCCGGAGACCAATCTAAATATTCTATTAAATCCAAAAGGATTCTTATATTTCTGGACATCATCCTTCCTGGTAAAAATCCCTGTTGGTTCTTGCCTATAATCCTAATCAAAACCCTTTTCAATCTACTGGCCAGAATATCAGCAAAAATTTTATAGTCTACATTAAGAAGGGAAATTGGTCTAAAATTTCCAGGTTGTCTGAATTCCTCATCATCTTTCGGAATCAAGGTCACATATGCCTCTTGCCACGTCTTTGGCACCAATCCTCCTTCTAGAATTCCATTCACCAATTTTTGGTAAGCCCCTCCTATTTCTTCTTTAAAGATTTTATAATGCAGGCTTGATATGCCATCTGTCCCAGGGGACTTACCTAATTTGGATTTTGTAATAGCCTCATGGATTTCCTGCAGAGTCACGGGATTATTAAGTGCTTCTCTTTCTTCCTCCGTAATTGTTTCTCTTCCTCTTTTCTCAAAATAACTATTTAATTATTCTTCATCTATCCTACCTTTATCGTAAAAATTTTTATAGTATTCAATAAGACATTTTTGGATATCCTCTAATTTTGTTAATTTTACTCCCCTGTCCATAATCCCGCTGATCGTTCTTTCCTTTTGGATCTTTCTTAGTTTCCATCCTAATAATTTCCCTGCCTTGTCTCCCCATTCAAAATTTCTTTGTTTTGCCCACTTTATTTTGTTTTCTATCTCCTGGCCTATTAATACAGAAAGCTCCTTCTGTAAAATTTGGATTCTCATCCTCAATTCCTCATTATTTGGGTTAACCACTAGCTCTTTCTCTTTCTCACCAATTTCCTTCTTTATTTCTTCCAAATTCCTTTCTCTTTCTCTTTTTATTCTGCTCTTTTGTTGAATATACAAACCCCTAACATAGGCTTTGCCCGCATCCCATACTGTTGTCATGTCTACTTCTTCTGATATATTATTTTTATAAAATTCTTTTAACAATTCTTTCATTTTCTTTACAAATACCTCATCATTTAAGATTCTCTCGTCCATTCTCCACCTACTAAATTTACTATTATTTTCCTTAATTTTTGTCATAATTGGATTATGGTCCGTAATTGATTTAATCATTATTGCACTTTTATTTACTTACCTGGTTCAGGAAGAGGGGAACAAATTTAAAAAATTTTCGGATCATGTGTTAAAGAAAACTCTATTTAAAAATTGGCTGGAATTCAAAGATTTAATAGAACCTAAAACCCCGTGGTGGGCTTCCCCACTAGAAATGACAGCATTGGGAGGTAAAAACAAGAAGGGAAATTGGCTAACTTATCAAGATTTAATAGAAAAAAATGGAGATCAACTAAATTCAAAGCCATATGATCAGTTAAAATCAAATTGTGCTAGCTGGCTACAGTACATTCAAGTTCAAAGCCTATTTAAGGAACATAAAGCTAAAGGTTTTGCCAAAGAAAAATCTAAAGTACAGGAATTAATAATTGATAATAAGGTCAAATCAATATCTAAGGTTTATAAATATCTCCTGGAATGGGAATTAAAAGATGAGGAGATAAAGTGCGTCATGACTAAATGGGCACAAGACCTGGGCAAGCCAATTTATAAAGTCCAATGGGAACAGCTGTTGAAAAGAACAATGAAATTTACAGCCTGCGAAGGAATTAAAGAAAACATGCTGAAAATGTTATATCGTTGGCACCTTACGCCGGATAAGTTAGCCAAAATATATAAAACTGTTGATGGAATTTGCTGGAAATGTTGTGGTAAAATAGGAGATTATATGCATTGCTGGTGGGGTTGCATTAAAATTAAAAAAATTTGGGGAGATGTTTATGAGGAATTAAAAAAAATAGTAAAAGTCACCTTTAAAAAAAAACCGGAATATTTTTTGTTAAGTCTTCTCCTGGAAAATCTTCCTAAGGATAGAAGAGATATCTTTCTTTATGGGTGTGCGGCAGCACGATTATTGATAGGCCAGAAGTGGAAAAAGGAAGAGATTCCTGGAATAACAGATTGGCAGATAAAATTAGTCGAATTTATGAATTTGGACAAAATGACTGCCGTAATAAGAAACATACCGAAGCAAAAATTGATAAAAAAATGGGAATATGCAGAGGAATATTTCAGAAAAAAGAATGTTAAAACGGAACTAAGGGTCTGTCTTAGCTAGAGGAGAGCAGGGATTTGTTTTAAAGTAGCTAAAGGATAAGAAGAAATTAATACGTATATGATACATGCAGTGAAATGACAACGCAAGAATAAGGAGAACATGAGAAATAAGCAATACGTTAAGAGTTGGGAAGTGATTTTATTCTTATATTTGATGTATGGATTGTTGTGCAGATATTTTTCTTTTTATGTATTTGTTTTAAAGATAGAATCAATAAAGTTTTGCTTTTTAACAATAAAAAAAAAATTCCCATCATCCCTGACCACTGGTCCTGTTAACTAGGGATCATGGGAGTTGTAGGCCAAAACATCTGGAGGGCTGCAGTTTGGGGGTGCCTGCTTTAAACCTTCCCTTCAATGTTGTATAATAGGGGCTATATTATTATTTTATTTGTATACCACCCTATATCCACAGGGTGGTTCACAGGATAAAATCACAATATAAAAACACAAAATACATAATCAAAACAAAAACAAAAACAACCCAATAAGCCTCCCTCCCCCCTGCACTACTCATTTAAAGCACTATGTCACTTTCCAGAGTCATGTTTAAACAGTCAATAATTCTGGATGCAGTAATGTTAGGGGACCTCTATTCCACTCAATGGAGTTCCTTTGAAAGAGATTGGTGATTGTTACAATTTATGGGAATTGTACCTTAGTGAAGGAAATGGGGGTCTCCCATCAATTCTCAGAGCTCTTAGCAAACTACAATTACCTGGATGCTTTGGGAGAAGCCATGACTTGTTTAAAGTGGTATGATAGTGCTTTAAAAGGAAAGTGTAGATGGGACCTGTATCTAAGTGTGGGATGCCAACAGGATCTCCTGGGTGCCGTACACTGTATGTGGATTGGAGTCCCTGCACCTGACCCCACCCAACAATCCATTGGGCAAGAACTGCTGCTGAAGTACAAATATTGACTTAGCCTAGCCTACCTCACAGGGTTGTTACAGAGACAAAAAGGGAGAGGAATCACAGGGATCATGGGGGGGGAACCCCACCAAGATACAAATATATGATGCCATTTGTGTAAAGAAGAATGAGCATGCGCAAAGACAGGAAAGCAGGTCCCTTTGCTTTAACTGGAATATTTCATAGTCCTGATATCGACAGCAAACTACCAAAACAAGGTTTGTCAAGCCTGATAAATTAAAAACAAACAAAAATCCTCCTTAAGTATGTGCAGCCATTCATTTTGGAGAACATTGCCAAAGCAAGCTGGAAGTTGACAGCAAAGAAGCAACAGGGAGGGCTAAAGAAAATGCTTAAGTGTTGCCAGCAAGTTTGACGTTTGACGTTATAGAAGCAACAGAAGCTGCAAGTTGCTCTTCATCTGTTCATTCCTGATGTGTTTCTGCAGCCCTGGCCAAGTTTCAGACAGCAGTCCGGAATGAACAATCTACCCTGGCCTGGCTTGTTCCTGATACTTTCAGCCCCAAAGATCCCTCAAGGAGGGGGGGGGGGTGTCAAATCTTTCAGAAGAGGATTTAGAGGGGTAGCAAAGGATGTAACCAGATCAGCGGAACCTCGTCTTCTGGTGCTACCAGTCTTGAAAGAGAGAACTTTGACATAGGCAAGACTGAACTCACTCTCTGCTGAGGATGTCCTCTCAGAACTGCAACAGGAATGAAATTGCCTGACACGCTGTAGAGGCAAGACCTCCATCTAGATTGTCCAAGAGGATAGCAGCACCCCTTGGAATGGCAGTGCTTACTGGCATATGCTTGGGGTGTTGAGTCGTGCCTGCCCCTGCCCCTAGAGAAGGGAAGACTGGCTAGATTTGCCTTAGGTGTCAGCTTCCTTGTTAAAAAGCTGAAGATGCCATGATCCTGCCCCCAAGCTGGAGGGTCTTTGGCCATCCAGATGTTGAGGAACTGCAACTGTCATAATCCTTGGCGTTTGGCCATGCTTGGTGGAACTGATGGGATTTGCAGCTCAGCAACATCTGGAGGGTCAACGGCTCTGCACGCCTGCCTTAAGGGATCTAGAGGCAGCCTTGAAACCCTGATAAGGTATGATCCCAAGCACCTACACTGCATCACTGTGGAGCTCTGAAATGAGGGCTGTACCCGAGGCCTTCACACTGCATGTGGGGTGGCCAGACCAATCACATCACCTTGAACGTGAAAGAAATGATCACACATGTGATGGCAAGATTTTGTTTGATGGGCATGAATATACTTCATTGAATTAAAAAATATGATAGGGAGCCATGAAATCTGAATCATTGTAGAACTCCTGCATTAATTTATAACTTCTTTTTGTGGCCAGCAGTGCTACAGGCTGAACTGTAGTGAGATAAATGTAGTTTGTATACATTACCTTTTTCTATGCAGAAATAAGAAACAGCATAAGCTGCTGTGCACATCCACTGCCTGACCAGTGTATTTGAGGCACATGAGACCCATGTGTGTACACTTTCCCCAACATAGATATTATTTCTATATAGGAAAAACATCCTACATGATGCCACCTTGACTGCTTTAGGCCACTGAATTATCTCCCATGACTGTGTCAAAGCCAACTATTAGCATTGACCAACAATTGAACTTTATTAGGCAAGTTATTCTCTACTGCTAGACACTCAGCAGATATGATCATGTATTAAATGATTTTTAAGTATTACCAGAACAACGAAAATGCAAAATGTACCCCACATGTGTGTTGACTGGAAGGTGGGGGGAGATGTTGAAGAGTTGAAGGAGATACAGAATAGAAAAAATGCTCTGGAATCCCAAGAGGCATCTACCCAACGCACATATTTGGCAAGGTTCCTAACAGCATATGAACTGAATAAATAAGAAATATAGTCTGCATTTCCAAGCATCACAATTCATAAATGCTAGTGAGGGACACCATGAATTTAAATATTTCTGCTTCCTTTGAGGAATTCTTTGGTAATTTGAATACATCAGAATTTCTGTTTTAACCTGCAGACATTAAAGTGATCTAATGAGGCAGGTCTGTCTAAGCTGATATATTGAAAACCTTGTGACTTAAACCAGAGAGATTTCTACCAAAGCCCAAGCCTGGCAAAGCTGTACGCTTTAAAAAACCAGAGGCTTGGGAGGGGGGAAGAGAAAGGAATATCCTTGTACTCAATGTTTGGATAAATCAGATGCAGGTGATCCTCTTCCATCAGCTATTGTTCACTGCTAACAGAGAAACCTGCTGGAATGTATTATGAGCCACCTAATTTCAGTTATCTGCAAATTTAACCATAAAAACCCCAGTATCACTGTAGCATTCCAAATTGCTAACAGCAAAATGTAACTTTGCTAGGTAGCACGATGTTCCCTTAACCACCAAGATGCTACTCTCATCTATTCATGTATTTCATGTTCATGTAAATGGAGAGAAGTTGGTCCCACCCTCACCAGGTCTCCAGCAGAAGCAAAGCCTCCTGCATCCTATGGTATTTCTCTGGTGCCCCAAGGAGGGTTGACTTCCCTATTGGTTAGTTCTCTAACCACACTCAAACATTTTTCCTGAATCTCTAAAGATGATGACTCCTGACCCCAATTAAGAGGAGGATACTTGTGGCACGACTGACATAAAATGTGAAATAAGAGCCCAACTGTTTATTGGCAGAATCTTTCTGGAGGTTTTCCTGAGCAACCAGTCGAGTGTGGTGAAATTTTTTGTAGGGGAGCTGTTAGGGCCACAGGCACCAGTTTGCAAGGGTGATTTGTTTCCGCGGGGGCAGACGTTGCACGTGTGATGCTGCAACGTCACGCGTGTAAGCATTGAGCTTTCCTCCCTAAGCCAGGCAGAAACTTCCCAGGCTTTGGGAAGGAGGCACCAGAGAAAGTTTTAGGGGACCAGCCTAATCCCCCAGGGCCACTCACCACTGGGAGCAAGGCTCCTTGGAATGGATGGGAGCTAAGCAATGTGATACTTTTGTGCTGCACACTTTCCTTTCATGGCACAAAGGGCTTGTGCAGGAAAACTTCCCAGTGAATTCTCCCCTTGCCAGTATTTTTCACCTTGCCAGTCTTTTTGGTCTTCAGGGCACATTCTTTACATGCATAAATATTGGGTTACAGGCAAATAATTTCAGATTCCATTCAAGCTATAGGACACAAACACAGTTTAATACATTGCTTTACACCCCAAATTCACAGTACATAGCCGCTGACACGCAGACAAAAGTGTATGGTTCTTGTGAAGCGTAGCAATGGTAAAATAACAATTTTGCAAATGATGTGATTTAAAAGAATCTGCTGGTTTTTCCTTTTAATATCAGAATATCAGTTTGTTAAGAGTAAAAAATGTGGATATGATCAGCAAGGATAATCACATAACCAATCCTAGGGGCTGGAATTTCTACCCTGGACAGCACCCCTTAATGTGTGTCAATTATCCTCTCTGTATATGTTTCAATTCACCTCTCCCTCATAAGATGCATGACCTTCAGTCTTATGTAAAACACAAAATGGATTCAAGGCCCAATTTGCTTATGTTTGATTTGAGACACAGGAGGCAAAACCTATCTATTGCATTTGAGAAATGTTATAAAACATGGCTTAAGCAAGATGTGTGACTTAATATTTCGACTGAAAAGCTTCCTTGTCCAGCATGAACTCCGCAAATCTCTGCTGAAGTTCTTTCTCTCGTTCCTGTTGCCGCTGAACATCTTCCTTTAGACACTGCAACAATAAAAATGGTCAGCTGATGAAAAGGCACCCGAAATAGCAGGATGCAATTTATTTATACGAGCAGAGAGTCTCAGATTATGCAACACAAGCACACATCCCATAATGTACACATAGGAGCCTTTTCCCATGATGTAACTGCACATTTATGTTAGAGAAGCTCATGCAACTCTGTGGATAGGATCAACTGTTTGAAAAAAAAGAAAAAGAAAAAAGAAGACTCCCGATGAAATGGTGAAAAGCAACACAAAATCATCTAAATAAAATGGACTAAAGTAATATACAGTGGAACCTCGGTTTATGAACACCTCGGTTTATGAATTTTCAGTTTATGAACGCCGCGGACCCATCTGGAACAGATTAATTCATTTTCCATTACTTTCAATGGGAAACTTCGCTTCAGTTTATGAACAGACTTCCGGAACCAATTACACCCATGCTTCGGGTTAAGTACGCTTCAGGTTGAGTACTCCGCGGGCCCGTCTGGAACGGATTAATCCACTTTCCATTACTTTCAATGGGAAAGTTCGCTTCAGTTTATGAACACTTCAGTTTATGAACAGTCTTCCGGAACCAATTGTGTTCATAAACCGAGGTACCACTGTACTATTTTTAAATGCTGATTTTCTACTCTACTTTTTTTTAAAAATTAATGGATGCAGCAACCTCTAATAAAATTGCATTACTTAACACAACTTTTGCCATCTTCCTTCTTTCTAGATGGCCAACAGAATGTCATGACTTTACCTCTAATCTCCTAGGAATAGCAGCATCTTCGTGTTTCTTTAATTCCTCGAATGTGCGCAATTCAAGATGAGCTTGTTCAATTTGATCCCACAAGTCATTTAATTGCTTTATGAGCCCCATCGCTCGAGACTGATAACCACCAAGCAATATCTTCAATTTTTTCTCCATCTTGGCAGCCCTCTTAGCTTCTGTAGTCATGTGACCTCTGTTAATCTATTGAAAAAAATACAGCCTGCATATTATTCAAAGAGCAAAACAGTGCTAACAGTTACATTTCTGAAATGTATTCTGTCATGAGCTGTGGAGCTGTAATTCAAGAACAGAAGGCATGTTACACTATAAAACATTTTGCCTCCAATACAGGAAAGTATAAACGAAGACTTTTCTGTTACACTGGAGGATCTGTTAGGGAGATAGTTTGGATTTAAGGGGTTTGGATGTAAGGCTCTCAGGAGTTTGAGAAGTGAGACACAACAGAAAGCAGAGGAACAAAACAACAGCAAGGGGGAAACAGAACACGACACTGGATGGGTAGCCTTAGGGTAGCTGAAAACCTTAAAGAGAAGCTGAAGTTCCCTCAACACAGAATGGTTGCTACTTGGGAGTCTGCTTGAAATTGCATCCACATGTCACTGCTTCACACAACAAGCAATTAGCATACAGTTGCTTGCCAAATGGGTGGCAGGCTCCCCTATGCTCTTCTGCATAGTGCTGCAAAAGAAGCCCTTCAAATGCCGTCAGTTGATCAAACCAGGAGAGGTATAGAATTCAGCATCTTTATTAAAATGGCACATGGACTTGATTTTTTTAAAGGCTATTTTTATGGGAAAGCATTGTGCAAAACATATCAAATAATTGGTACATATTAAGTCTTTCAGAAATTAAATAACATTTGGATATTAAAGTATTATGGTAAACCACAGATGAAACAAAATATAAAAAATTTCCAGTAGCACCTTAGAGACCAACTAAGTTTGTCATTGGTATGAGCTTTCGTGTGCATGCACACTTCTTCTGATGTGCATGCACACTTCTTCAGATACCACAAATATTTAATATTTTTTATTCTTCATTGGAGCAGCACACTGCAACTAATATACCGCCAATTTTTTGACAGTACATTTTCCACTATGTTATTTTTTCAGATTTTGTAAAATTTAAAAATATATTGTTTCATAAAATTAGTGTCATCATGAATGAACACAATTCAAAACAAACTGGGCAACTGGAACGGATACAATATCAGTGAAATCTAAAATCTAAAGTTAAATTAACTTTTTCAGATAACTCTCTCTAAGAAGGACATTTGCTTACATACACAACTCTTCAGGCATGCAAAATTAGTATTTTAACAGTTTTGTTTTGGGCCTTAATTTTGTTTCATAAAATCTGAATAATGTAAGCAAAGTGTATGCAACTATGTTGCCATCTCTCAAAATATTTATAATATTTACAAGTATTTCAGTAAGAAAAATCTCCAAGAAATTTTTGAATTTCTCTAATTATCACATTTATAATTGCTAAACTACTGAATATAACTTTTTAACCATTTACTTTTTTAATTTATGAATATTTCAGTTCAACTACTTTTGGCTGTTAGAAAAACTGTTGAGGTATTTACACAGCCTGAAAAATTAACATAGTAGCTTTGTTTACTGAATATGTCAGATAAGGGCAGTGAAAAAATTTGCAGTTCTGGAACACTCACATCACTTAACTGCTGATTTCATCCTTGCTAATTATAATTTGACCACTTTAAACTGGTCAATTAAATGGTGCAACTTTAGCTTTACTCCCTGATCACTGTAAACACCTTTTTCCACTGGAAACATTGGAAATTTTGAGGAATGCTTAAAAGAACCTCTCCTGCAAAATATGCAGTATGAGGAATTTTTATTTAAGACAATCTACAGCAGCCATCCCCAAACTTCGGCCCTCCAGATGTTTTGGACTACAATTCCCATCATCCCTGACCACTGGTTCTCTTAGCTAGGGATCATGGGAGTTGTAGGCCAAAACATCTGGAGGGCCGCAGTTTGGGGATGCCTGATCTACAGCCTTAGGAAATGATAATCACACTACTGAATCAAAGCTGGAAAGGTAGTCTAATACAACCTTCTCCAGATGCAGGAAATTTTCTTTTAAACAGTGGACAAGATATTAACAAAATTGAGAAGTTCAGTGCAAGACATTTTTACCAACTTCTTATTCCATTTAGATACCCAGCCCCTCCAGGGAATTTCTGAACACTAAAGGAATCAGAGAATTGGAAGGGACACTGGAAGGTGCAAATGCATTTGCAAAAAGGTGTTGTACAACACTGAACAGCCTGCAAACTTTAAAACATCTAAAAATAATAAATACTTCCATGCGTGAGAGGAATAAGCAAGAGGAAACTGAAATATGGTATCAAGGTTTTACTTCCTGTGATCAGTCATTTCCCCCTCCTGTCTGAGATAAGGCAAGGCTCTTCCCTGAAACAGAACCTTTGTGATTCTTTCAAAAACATACCAGTAAGACTTTCCCTAGAGAGATGGGAAGCATTCAATTTTTTACACTCAATCAATCATAATTTATTATGGTCAGAGACCAGCTCGAAAAGCACAACTGGGACAGCTTTCACAAGAATAAAATATACATTTAGAACATTGTACAACAACAGCTTAAAGCAGGCATCCCCAAACAGCGGCCCTCCAGATGTTTTGGCCTAAATCTCCCATGATCCCTAGCTAACAGGACCAGTGGAGGGCCAAACATCTGGAGGGCCAAAGTTTGGGGATGCCTACTCTAACCTTTCCCCTTGTGGAAACAGCCACTTATTTCCTGTCAAGTGTTGCTTCCCTTTCCCCTCTCCTCATTTTAACACCAAGGCAGGAGAGCATCTCAGTACTGAATATTGCCCTAGTCAATAAATAGCTTTTGGCTTGTACCTGTCTACACTAACATCAAAAAACAACTTCCTCTCCCAGGCAACTTGCTTGGTGGTCCCTTTGTGGTCCCAGGCCATTGCAAGGCTGCACCAAGGCAACTACCTAGAGAGATGCAGTTGAGGAACAAAAGGCAGAACTACTGTGTGGCATCAATGAAGGACTGTAGTATAGAGAGACATGGATTCCTAGTGAACCAACAAATGAGTTCACTAGGAAAACAGTCGAAGTCGGCCTCCATGGTGGCAGGGCCAATTTGTATGGCAGCCCAAATTTTAGGTCTTTATGTGTATATGTGTTTATCTCAGATTTTAATCTTTAAGCCAGGCATCCCTAAACTTTGGCCCTCCAGATGTTTTGGACTACAATTCCCATCTTCTCCAACCACTGGTCCTGTTAGCTAGGGATCATGGGAGTTGTAGGCCAAAACATCTGGAAGGCCACAGTTTAGGGATGCATGTTACAGATGCCTGTTTTGAATACCTATAAGGTAAAGGAAGCAACTGATATGATAAAACCCATCATAATAAAAATAAAAATATTTGGACATTGTCAATCAGCAGTATAACAGTGCCCCCAGCTTCCAGCTCCTCTAGACGGTCCAGAAGGATGTCATGGTTGATGGCATCAAAGGCTGCTGAAAGATCCAGCAGAACTAGGAAACAGCTTTCACCTTTGTCCCTAGCCCACTGGAGGTCATCGACCAGCATGGCCAAGGCACTTTCAGTCCCATGATGAGGCCTGAATCCCAACTGGAAGGGATCCAAATGGTCCGCATCCTCCAGGTATGCCTGGAGTTGTTCAGCAACCACCTGCTCAATCACCTTGCCCAAAAATGGAAGATTTGAGACTGGGCGATAGTTGGCCATATTGGCCGGGTCCAAAGACACTTTTTAAAGAAGCAGTTTAATAACCACCTCTTTCAGCAGGTCTGGAAAAGCTCCCTCACAGAGGGAAGCATTCATCACCCCACAGAGCCCATCACCTAGCCCTTCCGCTTTTATGAGCCAGGATGGGCAAGGATCAAGGAGACAGGTGGTTGGTTTCACTAGTCCAAGCAGCCTGTCCACATCCTTGGAGGTAACAGATTGGAATTGATTCCACACAACTTGACTAGACAGGACTCTAGCACTCCCCTGCCCCTGCGCTGCTCCCACGGTGGAGAATCCAGGCTTCCCTAGCACTGCATCCAACATTGCATCCAAATTCTCCTAAACAGTGAGAGAAATGGTGCTAGGGCTGCGGGGAGAAGTATGAAGTGACTACTATTAATTACATTTAAGGTCTCCAAGCAATTTACTTTTTCTTTAAAGGCATGTACACACAAACAAGCACCCTCCACCCCGAGCTGAACTCAACCGTATGCCTTTGGAAATGAAAAAAAAAATAAGTAATATTGTATACTGTGCATTTCTCATCACTCCAAGAATGATCTCTCACAGCTTACATTTGAACTTTAATAGGTAGCCTTCTCTGGACTTCAGCATGAAATGGAGTATTTATTATAGCAATTTCATACACACACACCACCTTTTTTTGATGGGTCTTTTGTGACATTGACCAAATAGTGAATCCAGCTAAGGTTATGGAATTTCCTCCCCAAATCCATATAATACCGGTAGGCACTGCACAGTCATATAAACAGAACAGTTTTATCTTTTTAAAATAGAAAATACCAACATTTTAATCAGTCTTTTAATTTGTGGGGCTGCACAACGAGAGTATTTAAGGTACCATATCATTTCCACTTACAGTAAAAATATTGAGCTGAAGAGTAAATAGGAAAGCGATTGACAGTTCATCTTTACCTGTCACCACAGAGCAATGGTGCCCTCTGCTGGCCAACATGGAGTACAAGTTCATTCTAAGACAGAACTAGACTCCTTAGCCAGGAAAATGAGCCAGCTCTTGTGCAGGAGTTGTCTTTCTTTTCTATTCTACACACAGCACTCATTCCCAAGGATGGGTCAATCAGGCCATCCTGTACCTTCCCCCTTCAGCTCCACATATTTGCCCAACAGTTTACTTGCTTTTTTGGGGTGAAACTGATGTAGCAAAGATGATCACCATATAAAGTGTGAAGTAATTTTGACATGGCACTACTGCAGATAGTAAGCTTGTGTGACACAGTGTATTGCACAGGGCTTGTAAGAATCCCCTTCTTGTACTGCATACTCGAATATATAAATATTTTACGTTAACATTGTGTTGCTCTGCCCAACTTTAAACTGACAAAATATTTTTACAGTGTATGCTGTCAATTTACATTCAACATCCAGCTCCTCAGCACACAAACATAGAAGCCAGATTTGCCAAAACAGATATGAAACACTGGAATCTATTCAATGCATCCCCTAACCGCGAAGCTTAGGCAGAAAGAACAACTACTACTTTCTTCCAGCTATTAGGAGGGCGAGATGAGGCCCACCTCTAGTCACAAAACTGAACTGAGTAACCACAGGATGAGCATTATGTTGGAGCATATCAGGATGCACTAGCATGACCAGGAAGCACCACTTCCTATTTTTGGATTCAACTTGATTTATCCAGTATATGAATGATGCCAATTAAGGCCATGTGTCACTAGATGTTTTTCTTTTTAAAAATATTTATTTTTCAGTTCTATGGAATTCCACTGAAATACCGTAGCAATACCCATGCTTCCAAATTAGGGATAAAACACAAGACAGGTCACACTGTATAATGTCAGATTAAGCCTGTTTCTCAAAAGGAAATGTATACTAACCTCAAGTCTCTTCTCTAGGGATTCAATTCTGTCTTTTTTACTGGCCAAGTTAGCTCGCGTGTAGCGATTCTGCCCAGGAAGGAACAACACCTGGCTGTAACATTCTTCCCACACTTGATTATAAGCTTCACTTGAAAGCTCTCCATGCCCCATTCCTTGCTTCACCACTTCCATTTCTTGGGCCAAGAGTTCTTCAGCCTGTTTGAAATGAGGTATTAGTTACAATTCACCTTTCTTGCTGTTCTTGAACTATAAATATAACAATTTACAGGGCAAACTTCTCCATTTGAAGAGCAGCATTTTCTATTGTTTGTATCAACACACCTTACAGTGTTACGTAAAAAACATAAATCATCAGTGGCACTTTCCCCAGTTTTCACATTGCATTTGCTGTACAGAATACAGTGGTACCTTGGTTCTCAAACGCCTTGGTACTCAAATGCCGAAAACCTGGAAGTGTTCCGGTTTTCAAACGTTTTTCAGAAGCCGAACATCCGATGCGGCTGTCGGCTATTGTTTCCGGGGCACCTACACCAATCAGAAGCTGCTCCTTGGTTTTTGAACATTTCGGAAGTCAAACGGACTTCCAGAATGGATTAAGTTTGTCACTTTTGTTATTGAGGCTTTTTCTTTTCAGTTAATTTATTTTTATGACTGTGTGGAACCCAGTCAGGTAATAATTGATTATGTGACTGTGAAAATGGATAAAAGCCCCCCCCCCATCCAAACAATCATCAGTGCAGGTAAGAAAAAAGTATTTTCATTTTTATCATCTACAATACTGTCTTATTTTATAGTACAGTACATTGATTATTAGGGACATTGTTCGGTCCCTGCTCCTGCAACCTAGCAGTTCAAAAGCATGCCAATGTGCAAGTAGATAAATAGGTACCGCTTCGGTGGGAAGGTAAACAGCGTTTCCGTGTGCTGCTCTGGTTCGCCAGAAGCAGCTTTGGCATGCTGGCCACATGACCCGGAAGCTGTACGCTGGCTCTCTTGGCCAGTAAAGCTCTCTTGGCCAGCTGAGCCAGGAGGCGCCGCATCCAGCCTCTGCCTCTTCGCCACTGGAGCCACCCTCCAGCCGCTGCCCACTTCCTCCAACACCGGCAGCAGCGCTGTCCTCCCTAAAAAACTCTGGGAAATGGGCGGTGGAGGGAGCTTTGCACCACGATGCCGGATATGCTTAAGATGGCCCTGGAAACACCATCAGTACTCCCAAAGCACCCCCAAAAGAACATTTTAGAAATTTTCCAATCAGCTTAAGAAAGAATCAAGTTAGAAAGTGTAAACCTTGCAAAATGTAGTACTATGGTAGGCAGAGAGCATAAACAATGCAGAGAAATAGGAGATATATATATACCTTTTTGATGTCTTCCTTTGAGTATTTCTCATAAGGATTGTGTTCAAGATAAGATAGGTGTTCTGTGCTACCGGGTCCAAACCCTGGGACTTTCCCCTTTTTGCCTCCTGGGAGTTCTCCATAAGGGTGATGCACAAGGTCAAAATGAAGCATGGTAATCATCTCTTTCTTAATCAGCTCTTCGCTCTTCTGTAAATCTGTTAGTGGTGGCTCTACATTTAAGGGTCTCAGGATTGTTTCATTTACCTAATCAAAACAAAAAACAAAAAACTAGCCTTTTAAGAGCAGCCACTGCTGCTAGTCATCAAACACTATATATGTGATAATCAACTGTTGCATTACATCAAGATGTGCTCTAGAGTGCCAATACACACATTAAATCCACAGAATTTGACAAAATCAGAAAATAATGTTTTATTGTCTTTATTAATTTCATTTAGCAATATAACAGCTTGGCCAGCAACCAGCTTTCCGGAATGGCTATTCTGAGAAGGAAGTGAGGGGTGGTGGACCAGTGCCCTGACTTACACTTACTACCGGCCAGCAAATCCACGTGTCTTAAATGGCATTTTCCCCACTTCTTAGGGGACAGACTTGGCTTCATTTGCTAATACTGATACTGCAGCTTACAAATATTTATTCACCATTTTACTGATAGCATTCCCTCCTCCCACCTTTAAACTTATTTCATCTTCTTCAGAATTAGGAACAACTTACTTCAGAGGGTCTTGGCAGATCTTTCTGAACTGCCTTGTGCATCCGCTTTAGTGCCTTTATACGTTCCATTTCTCGAATACTCTAGAAAGATATTTAAGGCATGAATTAGATCACGTTCATGGGAGAAGGACACAGTATGTTACACTGCTTTATAAATCTAATAATTCATTCTACCTGCTTGCGAGCATCTGCATCAGCTGCATCCTCTATGTATGTATCATCTGCATTATGATCTTCAAGTTCTTTTTCCGCATTTTCAGGTAGAACAATCTCAAAGTCATTCTTTGGAGCAGGAAGACCCCTAAGTCCTAGACGCAAATTTTCACGGGATTCTCTTTCCTGTTGAATGTTAAAGGAATTTAATACATTAAATGTTCACTTCCCTAAAAACAGCAATAAAGCAAGCAGTCATTTTACTTTTAAGCCTGCCTGGTGATTTCAACTACTCGCGGACCAGCGTCGTGTCCTTCCTTTCACACTGGGCTCAGATTTATGAAATGACTCAATTCTCAAAAGCAATGAAAGGTCTTGACAGGCAATCGTCAACAAGTCACTTTGGGATTTGAGGGTGATCACTGGGATTGCTCCAGTCTATTTCTGTGATCACAGTGGCTGCAATCACAGAACTTGAGCTGCTGCCCAAATGATGTCTACAAACGTGTGCACCCACAAAATGCCACAACTGCTTGCCTTGATGTGGTCAAGTGCTTATTCTTAACTCCAATTGCACTTCCTTAAATTAGAAAATACTGATAGAATCTACCGTGTAAAACTGAGCTGAAGAATTTGTGCTCCCACCCCCACCCTGGGCAATGTTGTCAACTCCAAAAAGCAGCTCGGTGGTGGTGGGGATTTAAGATTAGGAAAATGGGTGCAATATCTCCCCTTCGCTTGTCACTACTCTAATCAAACCTAGAGCATGCATGCTTAAAAAAAAATATTTTTTTAAAAATCAGGAAATCTAGTCAGAGACCACCTACAATTTTGTACCCATAATTATGTTTGCAAAGATTCAAACAAATTCCTATTTGTTTTCAGAAGACATAATGGTGATGGATGGATTCATCATCATTTCTGAGAGTCCCCACCTGTGAAATGCAATGGATAAAATTATGAAAATGAAAATCATTTCCTACTTACTTACCATATGTTTTGTATAGGATGGATCACTGTAATCTGCCATTCCCTCCTCAGGATTAATATTTAGTTTATCACGCAGGGGAGTTCTCCCTGGAGTCACACCTACTACCGGCTTTGGAGTCATTCCACTATGAGGAGTCAGCCCTTCAGCTCCATGGGAAGGTGTCCTAGAAAAAAATTATTTGCTCCAATATGAATGTGGTAGCACAATTTTTGTGCTCATCTTTAATTGTTTAAAGACTGCTTGCCTACAAGTCCCTGTTTTGGATTTAGAATTTATAGTCAGCAATTCATAATGGAGGAACCTGGGAGATCTGGTGTCCAATACACACACAGACACACCCTTATTAAAGTAAAAGAAAACTCAAGTGTATCTTTGCCCTTCCCCATCAGCTCAAGTAGATGACTTACCTGAATGGTGTGGAAAGCACTGTATTTGGCGTCTGAACAACTTGCCTCTGAGGTGTTACCCCAGTGAAGTCACTCTCATGGAGAGGGGTATTCAGACCACCTTTCAAAGGGGTATCAACATTTGTAAGAGCCATCAGATTCTGGGCTTCCTGCATAGTAAGATAGATAGATAGATAGATAGATAGATAGATAGATAGATAGATAGATAGATAGATAGATAGATATAGAAAAGTCAATAATCATTTTCCAAAGTAAAATTATATATATATATATATATATATATATATATATATATATATATGAATGAACCAGGGGGCTGCAGTCCCACAACCACCTCAACCTGTTCTGAAATCACTACAGGGACAGAAGGCAAAAGCTCCAGGCGCCTCTCTGCTTGAAATAGTGTTCTGCACACTCCGATCCTCACACAGATATTTAACAGATATTTTGTATAAAGTATGTTTACATTGTAAAATTAGCCAAAGCAAATTCCAAGTATGTAAATACTTGGCGAATAAATTACTATTCTCCTCCTTGCTCCACTTGCTGCCCCCTGCCATTCCTCCCACATTAACTCCCTAGAGCTTCCCCTTCCCGCTCCATGAAACTACTAAGCTCACTTTTCATCTTCCCAACCTATTTCCAAAGTTATTTCTCTCTTCTATTCTACAGCCATGCTTTGCACCCATTTTCACCTTTGCTCCCATGTCCATGCTTCCTCCCTGCATCCTTTTGCACGGCACTCTTATAAACAAATCACTCCCGTGGTAACCTCCTGAATCTTCCTCTTCCAGTATGTTTTCCTTCATCCTCAATTACTGAAATCTGTTCTCACTATACTTAAAACCTCTCCCATTTCTCAGCTACTTTATGAGCAACAAATAAGGCAGAGCCCTCAAATACTTCATACCTGCTTTGTTCACTCTTCTGCTGTTGCTTTAAACTGCCCCTTTCTCCCATTTCTCCCTTCTCACTGTCATGCCATAGACACTTGTGTTGTGCAACCTGCCTTCTATTTTGCTCCCCTCCCCCATGACTTCATGATGAAGCCCTGCAAATGCTCTAAATGTGCAATGACAGCCTTACATTTTATGTATATAGAAAGATATTCCAATGTCAAAAGATACTACCTATTAAAGGGAAGGAGGAAAAATAAGTCACTTTTTTCCTTCTGCAACTACCCGCAAACCACCAATACCAATCCAATGAGTCAAGGTGCAATTTTCAAAAAGGAACCAAATGTTGCTCAAATATCAAGTAACAAAATTGGATGAAGTTATTATTTTGCTTCTTTCAAGAATACCAAATCCATTTAGTCATACTGAATATCTAATATAATTGACTGATAAAAATGTATTCCACTAATATCCTGGGCTTTGTTCCTCTTGCAGGTAGCAGAAAGGATGGCTTGTTCAGGTTGAAACAAAAGTCTCTCTTTGAGCTTCATCTGCCATCTAGTCTTCCTACTATGCAGCCACCAGCAAGCTATGTTCCAAGCAGGGGTTGGCAGCTCCCCATTCCCAGCAAGCCATGGAACACAATGGAACAGAGGTGGAAGACCGATTACTTACTTCACTTAACTACAAGTAAAATACGAAGCTGCAAAGGATACCATTGCAATATTAAAATGAAACTATATTTAGGCTTTACCTGTAAGATCCTGTCCTGTGCTGCTGGCGTTTTAGGTGTTCTAAGAGCAATGCTATTGTTGGTAACATTGTATTCTGACAGGAGTGTGCTGGATGCAGAGTTTGTGATCCCAGATTCCTCTGCTGTTTGACGTGCAATCTCACTTGCTTGGCCAACTTTAACTACTTCTTCAAGTTCTGTATCTGAAATCTTAAGAAGAGGAGAGAAATCCATACATTGCAATGAATAGGAGAGGATTCCTAATAAACTGAGAAACACCCAACAATGAAAAGTTGTTTTAACATCAGAAACACTAGCTGTTAAAATAGTGCCATAGGGACTGCCCTTAGTCAATATACCAACAGGAAAAGGGCAGTTGCTTCAACTGGTCAAGCCAACATCACTTTTCCTCCAATTTAACTGGGGAAAGTGGTACAACCTTTGCTACTTATGCAGTGCTAAAAGCATTTCCTGAAAAACGATGTGTCTGGCACAATGAAATAGAGCTAAAAAGGATGGTGCTTCCAAGAAGAATATGCAAATGAATGGATATAAAGCTACCCTGAGAGACTCTCACATTGCAAATCTGGGATATGAAAAGGGGGCTAAAAAGTAGGAGTCCATGGGCAACATGCATCTGGGGGGAGATGCAGATTATATGTGCACATTTGAACCTTAATTTCTGAAGAGCCCCATAATTTGAGCACATCACATGCATCTGCAGTGACTTAAACAAATCACAAGGCGGTGATAGGAACAAGCAACTTACCTGAGGAGCTGGAAGCACCAGCTTGCTTCTTTTTTTCGTGAATTCTGACACACCACTAGTCTGAAGAATTGCTGATGGTAAATCAGACTCTTTTTTCCGTTTCAGCTGTTGCCTATCTTTCTTTCGCTCTCTTCCTTCCTTTTCCCTGTTAAAACAGAAGTGCCTCAATCAAGTACCAATGATTGATAATTCAATAAACAGTTCAGAAAGGCATGGGGTGCTTTAGCTATTGCAACAGCACAAGTGGGGTTTTTTAAAGTCACATCATATTGACAGACAAATAAAGTTTTGCTGTTATTTGTAAGACAACAGTATTAATTTGAAGAGAATAATGGCATCAGGGTGGTGTATAAGAAAATAAAAACTTTTAGAATCAATAAAGATCCATCATTAAAATGGCTAGTTTCTCAAGAAGATTTTAAACAACTTGAAAAGCTTGTTGGCATAAAAAGCCTTCAAGACACCTGAAAGCCAAAGTGGGGGTGCCTGCTGAAAGTGATCCACAGGATGCAATAATAATAATAATAATAATAATAATAATAATAATAATAATAATAATAATTATTTATTATTTATACCCCGCCCATCTGGCCGGGTTCCCCCAGCCACTCTGGGCGGCTTCCAACAAAATATTAAAATACAGAAATCCATCAAACATTAAAAGCTTCCCTAAACAGGGCTGCCTTGAGATGCCTTCTAAAGGTCTGGTGATTGTTGTTCTCTTTGACCTCTGGTGGGAGGGCATTCCACAAGGTGGGTGCCACTACCGAGAAGGCCCATATTTGAACCAATATGTTTGGACTGACTAACAAATGGAGCTTTTCTTCCTTTTTTTGGGCAGGGGTATTGAATGCCAACCTACCACCCTCATTGCCGATAATATTACATGCCAGACTTCTGGCTGAGGCCAGTTGGCCCTCTGAAGCACAGAAAACAACCAGTACTGTGCTGCTTGTAGCATTTTATTGTCTCTGAAGTTTATTGTAGTATGCTTTTATTACATTTTTATTCCTTTCTATTGTACAGCTCCTAGATAAATTATTTCGTAAGGTGTCTAATAAAGGGAAATATCCAGCTAGCTATACTCAGGGTAGACACATTGAATTCCATTGACTGAAGTTACAGAAGTGCACTGATTTCAATGGCTCTACCGTACTATCTACTCCCAAGTTTAACTCAGTAGGATATCAGCTATGACAAAAAAATCATTGGTGTATCTGCCCAAGAATGCTTAATTTATTGATTAAATCTGGTCTTTCATAATTATCCTTACCATTTAATCTAGAGACCTCTTTCATGTCATTCTTGCAAGTCTTAAAAATACAGTTATGATGTTAATCAGATTCCTTCTGTGAGGTTTTAGGATTAGGTGTCAAGGCTATGTCACCTTACTTATTTAAAATTAAATCTTACTACTTCTTTTTACCAACAGAGACTCCAGTAACACCAATATTGTTTCAAATCAATATGGTTAATGGTCCCACAGCCATCACAAATAGGACTGCAGGTAGAGGACCTCTAGGAATCTTTAGGTGGTAAAAAGGAGATGACATATGCCCATCAGTTAAAGAAACATGACTTTTTGCTGTACCACTCTCAAAGATAAGGAGCAGATCTGTGTGAATTACTGGGTATGCAGTAATGCCTCTGTTTAGTTCCAATGTGTTAAATATAAAATATTCTCGTTGCAAGATTTGGATTTTGTTGCATGACAACAATTCCTAAAGTAAAGGGAAAATGGGAGCAGAGCAATCAAAACATTAGAAACAAAACAATATTACAACTTAAGTTTTCAAACAGCCAACAGAGAATAGCTACATATTTTAATGATTTTCATTCCACAAAAACAATAGTTAGAAACTCGGGTTACCTATTTAAAAAGCTAAGAATTCAAATGCTAAGTCTTGTAAGAATTCACAAAAAGTAAAGATAAGCAACAGTACACAAATGGATGGAATGTGTCATACCACATACTGTTGGCAACATTATACAAGACCTTACTCTGTTCCCCTTTTGCCCCATTTAAACATAACTTTTCAGTCAAGAACCAACTTACGATCTCAGCTCCCCATCCAAGTCTTGTTGCCTTAACTTCCTAAAATCTGCATCCAGGGCCTGGTAGTTTTCTTCTGATGTGTCATAAAAACCTGCAGCAGGTTTCTTCTCAAATGGGATTTCTGCATTGTAGTCTACTCCTCTTTTCTTCTTTCTTTTCTTCTGGATCTCAATCCCTGCAGCTCGAAGTTCTCTCCTCTTCTGGAGGGCAGCAAGGCGCCTGCAAAGGTGTGACAGATTAATACAGCTGTTATTAGCTTTGCAAAATAGGTCACTTCCAGAAGAAACATTAACTGTGGTTTACTGTGTAAAATGTTTGCAGTCCATACTGGAAATTAGTTCCACGTGAGTATTCAGAGCCACTGCTGCTCCCTGTGCTTGGCAAGGTGGACGTTAGGATGACGGGGGCTGGCTCCCTGTAGGGAGTCACCCTTTCATCACTCATCAAAACTCAGTATTTGAGCTGCTTAAAGTTTATTATTTATTGTCTTTTTAATACTTAGAACAGGTAACTAGCAGCATCAATAAAACCTGGTGTCATTAATAAAAGGGAAGAGGAAAATAGGTGGGAAACACAGGAGCACTGCACTGACATTTAAGATCCCATCTCAATCGTAGCCCAATATTTATTTATTTTCCCAACATTATAGACTCCAACAGATAGAACACAAACCATGTGCCAAGCATGACTGTTATCATCTTAGGGAGAGTTGCAGAATCTAACAGTGTTTGTGCAAATCAATTAGGGGCTGCAAGGAGTAGAATTAACCATTCTATTGCCATCTTATGACAATGTAGCCATTCCATCCCTTGGACAAGCGTCCTGCCTCGACTGGAGCTCTGCCAAGAAACAGTTTTAGCTGAGTCAAGAAATACCTAGCTTCTTCCAGCTGCTTCTCTCTTGCTTTCCTTTTGGCTTTCTTTCCCTGAGTGTTAGCCAACCGAGCTCTAGCTTCAGAAAGCATCTCAAGTTCATCTGCAAAAAGAATGTACAAAGTTCACACACTCTCACCTTGCTCTATGAAATAGGTAAGAATGAAATGCTTCTCAGAAGTGGGATAATCTGTATGTTAACAGATCCCAGGTCACTTTTGCCTTCTTTGAATGTGTTCAAAACATGATTTAGGCCAACAGGAGTCTCTATTGTTATCTCTTGTATGAATACAGTGATAACATTACAACAATATTTCAAGAAAAAAAGTATTCTATTTCTATGGGTTTTTAAAAAGTGTAATCAACAAGTTTCTTCCTGTATTACTGAGGTTTCAATCCAATGCACACATATTGTTAAACTGAAGGACCATGTCCACCAACAGTTTGTATATTATGACTTTTTCTTTAACATGATACCAATAAAATTCATTTCTTCCCATCAAACTGGAGTCACTTCAAAGTTAATCATATTAATTTCCAGGCAGAACTTTTCCTTTGGGGAAAAAACTCCAGCCTGCAGACCTAATCCAGTCTGCAATACCTCTTTACATGCCCCTCAGCACTCTCTTTAAGACATGCCCTTTATCCCTTGGCCATGCCCTTTTTCCAAGTTTCACTCTGCAGTGAACTAGCCATGCAGTCAAATATCTCTTCCTGTAAGGCCAGTTTACTTCATTCCCTAAGAAGTGGAAATGAAACAAATGGTTGGCTTGCTACATTTAATCTCTGAAAGGGAATGCTTTCTCACCACACAAGAGTGATCTGGTCATGCAGGAATGATGTTTTCCATCTCTGTGCAGTTTTAGTCTGTGAGCTAGAAAAGGGGAGCTCTTTTTCTTTGCAAAGATGAAACACAAGCCAAGCGCTAGTCATGTGTAAATGTTGTGTCTGTGTTTGTGAGAGATAAATAATGTGATGTATGCTAACAGAATTCTGTGTTTGGGGGAAGATTCTTCAGCCTTGCAATAGCTGACTGAAACCAAAACAATTGATGGGCTAATGAAGGAAAGTCACAAAAGGAAAGAATTGTGCTATATAATGAATGTGTCAAGGGATGGAGTGGGGACAAATTCATAAAATCTGTTTCAAGCATACCCTCATCCATATCAATAGGGTCTGGCCTGGCTGGCTTGGTTTCTGGGTTTGGGTCAATTTCTCCGGGTTTAAGTTTTCGAGGATCATCAGCAGTTTCTTCCTCATGATCTCTTTGAGCAGCCTTATCCCTGAAAAGATAACATATAGAACAAGTGCAAAAATATGAAGTAAATATATACTGATATAAGGCATTGAATGGACTTAAGTAATCCATATCTATTGATATCAGTGGTTCTCCTCTCAGTATGACTTAGTTGGGTACAAACCATACAACCAACCCAAAGAAAATCAGGAGCACTCAGCATGGTGCCCACCAGTACTTCCTATGGCACAACCGAAAAGTCTCAGTAAACATCCCCTCAAAAATCCAGAATACAGTTCCTACTCAGTTCCTGTTTACCCACCCACTCCTACACTAAGCACGACCTCCTTAAACATGTTCACATTTCATGGGTGCCAGGACTGAACACCCATCTTTCCATCTGTTCTGAACAGAAGAGAGGTGCAAAGAGTTTGTGAGTGTGCGGGTGACTGATACAGGCGCTTTCTTACTTCATTGATGGGACAGGCATTTTGTGATGCCCTATCTTTTTCTGCTTTTTTAGAGATGACGGCCCCACAGCTGTCATTTTGTGTTTGCTGTCCATATTTGTGTTTGTGTTTGCTGCCCATGTGTTTGCTGCTGTACACAGAATGGAAGGTGGCAGGATCCCCAAGGATGTGTTCCACAGGGAGCTGGCTTCCAGTACCAGGCCTGCTGACAGACCAAAGATGTCTGCAAACATGACATGAAGGCTGGCTACATTAACCCCATCATAAGGGAATCCCTTAAAGATTATCAGAGTGCCTGGAGACAGAAAGTCATGCATCTACAGCAGTGACCAGATGAGGAATGACTGCTGAAGTAGTGCAGAGAGCACACACACTATGGTGCATCTGCAGCAGCACAACAGGACACCTTCATCTGCCCCAGCTGCAACAAAACATGTCTCTACAGCCACAGCAAGCACTGTAACCCTCCAACGGTTTGACTTCACCCCCAAAGGTACACTCCTCAATTGTCTCTGGATGCCAACAACAACTCTTAAACACCTAAAAGCTTTCTTCTGAAATCCTGAGTTAGTTCTGTAACTAGGTCTCCCAATATAAAAAACTAATTTCATTACAGAGCAGAATTACTCACAGGAGAAATTCATAGTGTTCCAAGCACTGGGCAGCTGTTCTCCCAATAATTGGTGCGATTGTCCTCCACTGGGTTGGCATAAGTTTGGCCAAATGCAACAACTTCTCCTCTTCTTCTCGTGACCATTCTGTCTTCTTGATACTTGGATCCAGCCACTCATACCTTATTCAAAATTTTAAAAATGAGAATTTTTTCAAGATACTGTTAACACAATTAAACACCTATAAATTAGCTCCACAGAGGATTTCACATAGCCTTTCTTGAATCTGTTATAGTATATAGATACATACATAAAGTAAATGACATAGTCCCAATTTTGCATCCATAAAGGTAGTATATTGGCTACTTTCAAAATATGAACTGTAATCTACACTGAAAAACTAACATGGCCCAGGCCAATTAAAAAAGATCCTAAGCCAGAGGTTTTCAACCTTTTTGAGTCCACGGCTCTCTTAACCAACTACATTCTTTTTGCAGCACCCCTGTGGGGCTCAGGAGTCCAATTATGTCACCCCTTGCCTGCAGACCTGGCAGCCTCTCACCCTCCCCTGTGGAGTGTACCCTCAGCCTCCTCTCCTCTCCCCTCTCCTTGAGAGTCCTCCAGGCAGCTGCTGCTGCTGTCCCTAGTCTCTGAGTTGCTGTCCCACTGCCAGAGAGGTGCCTCCCAGAGGCACCATTCACCTAAGGAGCTTATAGTCAGGGCTGCTGCAATAAACAGCTGTGCAAGCCTTTGAGAAGCAGAGAAGCAAGAGGGCATCAGAGGAGGTAGGGATGGAAAGAGGGACAGAGGCCACTGTTGCCCACAGGACCCCTGACCATCATTCAAGGCACCACAGGGTGCCATGGCACACTGGCTGAAAACCACTGATCTATATATCAGTTGATATGACAAAATTAGGATACATCTTCTCAAGCCCCCTACGATCCCCGTTGTGTGACAGGCGGGATGGGGGGGAAGCGGAGGATATTTTCTCCGCTTCCCCCCATCCTGCCCAATACATCGGTGATCGTAGGGGTGTTGCCGTCTCCCTGCCTGCTTCCCCGAGCCGTAGCGCATCGGAGGACAGAGCCGAAGATCGGCGGGCGCTGTTTGCCGGGGTTGACAAGCCCCACAAGCAGCGCCCACCGATCTTTGTGTGACAGGCGGTGGGGAAGGCAGGCAGGCAAGAGAGCAAGTGCCTGCCTGCCTGCCTTCCCCGCCGCCAGTCCCCCGGAGCCCATAGGAACGCATTGATTAAGTTTCAATGCATTCCTATGGGAAACCGGGACTCGCTAGACGGAAAATTCGTTACACGAATTGACCCGTGGAACGAATTAATTTCGTCTAGCGAGGCAGCACTGTATATCATTAGGATTTGGTGAAAAAATATTTAAAGGAATTGCTGCAATATATACAAACCAAAGAGCAAAGCTTATAATAAACAACGAAATAACTGGAGAAGTTAAAATCAAAGGGGTACCAGACAAGGGTGTCCCCTTTCCCCGTTATTGTTCATCCTGAGCCTGGAATATTTATTGGAAAATTTAAGAAATGACGATAAGATTAAAGGGATTAAAATAGGTAAAGAGGTCCACAAAACTAAAGCATCTGCTGACGTGATAATCACGGTAGAGGAACCAGTAGAGAGCATCCAACAGGTATTAAGGAGAATTACAGAATATGGAGAAATGGCAGGTTTTAAGATAAATATGAACAAAACCAATTATGATTTGAAATTTTTTTTAAAAGGAGGAAATTGACCAATTACTGAAGAAAGTGGGGCTAAAGGTGGTAAACAAGACGAAGTTTCTAGGAATTTGGATCACAAATAATACAAATAATTTATTTAAGGATAATTATATAAAAATACGGAAAGAAGTGAAAAAGATCTAGATATCTGGAGTAAATTAAAATTATCATTTCTAGGGAGAATTGCGGCTATTAAAATGAATATCCTTCCCAAATTTTTATTTTTATTTCAGATGATACCTATATTACCATAGGCTCAAGAACGGATATTTTAAAGCAATGGAAAAAAGATATTGTAAAGTTTATTTGGAATCATAGGTTATTTTCTGGTACCTACCATCTGGCTTTGCACTGCTTTGCTGATTTTCTGTGTAATAAAGAGGCAATACGAGACCATTGGTTTTTGCCATATTTCATTACAGCTGCTTTAAGAATTTCATCCTTAAAATGAAAAGAGATTTAAAAAGTATTAGTCATTACAACAATACCCTATGCAAAAAAAGGGAAGGCAAGTGTCAGAGGGTCGTCGTGGCTACTCTAGAGTAACTCCGCCTGATCCCAGTTTGTCTTCAAAGACGTTTATTGTGCTATTTATTTACAGTGTAGAGACAGCTTAAAACATGACCTCTCATCCCGAATCAGAATCCGGCAATGACTTACGTCTGTTCCTACGCCAGCAAAGTAGTCGGGGCACCACAAAACGCCCCCCTTGACCTATGTTGCAGCGCTCTCCTTACTTCTTGCGCCGGAAGGAGTGATGCCCTTTCAGTTTCCTCCCTGAGCGGTCGGTGCCCTGGCTCTGCAACATCCCTGAGCATCTGCCTGCATCCCTCCGCCCCAGAGCTTTCCCATTGTTACTCCCTCCGATTTCTCTCCTCCTCAGAGTCTCTCCCTCCCCCTCTGGCTGCTTCAGAACCACTGGTGCTCTCTGTACTTGACGAGGTGGACGTCAGGATGATGGGGGCTGGCTCCCTGTAGGGTGTCACCCTTACATCCAGCTTTTTTCATCCCAACCATGATGTTAAAAGAATGCATCCCAGGGGGGAAATGTTTACTGCAGCTACAAGAGTAGGCACACCTCACTCAGGTTGTGTAAGAGAATTCCATCACAACACTGCACAAACAGCTAAAGACAAGATAAATTCCAGTATTTGGGGTTTTTTTTATTGAAGACTAATGACTGTGTGTCCAGGTACTGCACACATGGTTTTAGTATGCCAAAGGTTGCAAAACTGACTAAAGCATAGGAAAAATGGAAAGTTGTGTTTTAAATGTCCCAGGAGTGCCATAGCCTGCTTACTATGACTTCTGTTGGAGATTTATTCCCCGTGTCTGCAGTCTTGGGATTGTTGTCTATCACAGGACAGTGTATGTTTTCATTCCACAGTGTGGGAAGTGACGGAAACAGGATGTGTTGGTAATACAGTACTGTGTTCCATGAAGTGGGACTATTGTCCTTTGTTCCTCTTTGATCCTACTCTGTTCCTACTCCATGATAGGAGGACACTCCTAACAAGCAGCCCTGAAGGCAGCCCTGTTTAGGGAGGCTTTTAATGTTTAATAGATTATTTCATTTCATTTTTCTGTTGGAAGCCGCCCAGAGTGACTGGGGAAACCCAGCCAGATGGGCGGGGTATAAATAATACATTATTATTATTATTATTAACAAGTAGAAGGTTCATGCACTTATCTGTGCCTACAAATATGGGGCCTGGTTAGGATGTTGTTGTGTTCAACTCTCTGTGACCCCATGAGCCAGAGCATGCCTTGGGAACTCTTTCTTCTCAAACCTTCTCCTTTTTTATGTCCATGGAGTTTTCTTGGCAAAATAATGGAGTTCCTTCTCCATGTTTAGGATGTACACACACTATTTCTCCCCTGCTAGAGGACTTCATGTAACAGCTTCTCATTCTGCATATGGAGAGGTTTAAAAGACAATAGTACCATCCTATATATCAGGCATGGGAACCTTTGGCTCCCCAGATGTTGAACTGCAACTCCCGTCAGCTGCAACAAGCATCATCACCAGCCAGGGATGATGGGAGTTGCTGTTCAGCAACATCTGAAAGAATTGCCGAAGAATTGATGCTTTTGAATTATGGTGTTGGGGGAGACTCTTGAGAAGATCAAACCTGTCCATTCTGAAGGAAATCAGCCCTGAGTGCTCACTAGAAGGACAGATCCTGAAGCTGAGGCTCCAATACTTTGGTCACCTCATGAGAAGAGAAGACTTCCTGGAAAAGACCCTGATGTTGGGAAAGATTGAGGGCACGAGGAGAAGGGGACGACAGAGGACGAGATGGTTGGACAGTGTTCTCGAAGCTACAAACATGAGTCTAACCCAGGGGTGTCAAACTCAAATTCATCGGGGGCCGCATCAGCAGTTTGGTCACCCTCAAAGGGCCGGTTGTATCTGTAGGACTATGTGTCCACTCTTTATTATCATAAATTATTGTCACTGCATTCAATTATTACTGTTTTTTGTAATAATGTAAGTAATAACTAGCTCTGAAAGCAGAAACATAGTCAGAATAATGGCAAGTAGATATTCAAATGTACAATTATTGTACAATTTATTGAAAAATGATTTTTGGTAACTGCACTGGGTGGTGGAGGCTCGCTCGCTAGGGTTTCATGCAGGACCTTTGCAGAGCTACTAGTACCTGGAGATGCTGGGGTCCTTCTGCATGCAGGACAGATGTTCTGCCAGTGAGCCACCACCCTTCACCAAAGGGACTGGCTGAGGTTGACTCACTGGAGCTGCTCTCCTGGTTCCAGGGTTTAAGGGCCAGAATCCTCCTCCTCCTCCTCTTCCACGCGGCGCTGCTGGGTGCTTTGTCTGTGCTGCAGCAGCAGCAGCAGCAGCCGTTTCCAGGCACTGAGCCGTGGCAGGAGGAGGAGGATTCAAAGTGCTACAGAGCACTGCTGCGTCGCAGAGGCTCGGGACTCTCCGTGCGGCGCTGCTCCAGCCGCCTTTCTACCCCCCCCCCAGCTGTTTGTCGGCGCTTTGTCGGCGCAGCGCTTCAGCAGCAAGGTCCCGCTGCTGGGTCCCGCTGGCTGGGGCGCTCAGCGGGCCACATGATGAGGTCTGGCGGGCCGGATTTGGCCCCCGGGCCTTGTGTTTGACACCCATGGTCTAACCAAACTGCAGGAGGCTGTGGAAGACAGGAGGGCCTGGTGTGCTCTGTGTCCATGGGGTCATGAAGAGTCGGACACGACTAAACAACTAAACAACATCTGAAAAGCCAAATGTTCACTGTACCTGACACATGCCTTAAAAGCTGATCCCCAGCCATCACCATCCAGTTCTTTCTACCCTTTGACAAATACATTTTAAATTGCTGCCAGTCACTCCAGGACCTCAGGGTGAAGGGCAGGCATCCAAACGAAACAATGGAAAGCAAAATCCAACAAAGGAAAAGTCTTGTCCGCAAAGCCCATATAGAAACTTTGCAGTCTGGGGCGCTAAGATCTTCCCTGGTGGAAAAATTGTTCCAACGGGAGGAGGGGGTGTGCCAGCTACTACTCCCCTGGAGCTTTCACAGCAAGAGCAGAAAAAGTAGGTGGGAGGCTGCTACAGACACTAACATTTATTATTATTTATTGATCGGATAAGACTGTGCCTCTTGCAACCTTTGCATTGCTTCCTTCTTTTTTAAAGAAATATTATTATTTTAACGTTTATTAGGCGCCATTGCCTCCTACAGAGACAGACGGACACACACACAGAGAGCGCGCTGCTGGTGCGCAGGCGCCGTAGCCGTTGGCGCAGGCGCAATGCTCTCCACCCGCTCGCCTCAGAGGGGCCTCCAGAGACCGAAAGAGACCGACGGCAAACAGGGCCGGGGGTGAGGAGGGGCGAAGCGACGGGAGTTGTGCCACCTACCTCCGTGTTTCGCCAAACTCCCCCCTTGATCATGATCCGCGGCATCTTGGCGGGAGGAGGATAAACTGCAAACAGCGGAGAAGAAGACGCACGTCAGGTCCCGGCCCCTCTGCGCGAGGCGGTTGCAGGAGGGCACTGCGCAGGCGCAGCCTTTTACTAGCGGAACGCCTTCTGCGAGCGGGATCGAACTACCGCTTCTGATTGGAGGAGGAGGAGGAAGGAGGCGGTACTCTCTTGTGTTTCCATCGGCGCTTGCGGCGGGGCGTTCCTTCGCGCGCGAGGGTGGGGGTGCGCATGCGCCTTTGAAGCCGGTCCGCTCTGGAGGCAGGAAGCTTCCGGTTTCCTTGAAAGCGTTTTCCAAAGCGGAAGTGAGAGTTGTCCATAGATTATTATAGAGCGAGCAACTTCTGGAATTTCAGGGTCGGGTTATATTTAGGATCTTCCTATCCAGGGGCCATAGGAGCAGATTCCGTGGGGATAAGGCCTCTTCCCCCCCTCCCCATATTTGAGGGGGGCGCCCTCCCTGTGGAACGCCCCCCCGTCAGGTGCCAAGGAGATGAACAACTACACAACTTTTAGGCAGCCTTTTAACGTGTGATGCTTTATTATATTTTTATATATGGGAAACCCAGTCAGATGGGCGGGGTAAAAAATAAAAATAATAATATTATTATTATTATTACCATCATCATAATTGCTATTCAATGAGTGTGTGTGCTCAGTTATGCGGCGCAGGGCTCACCTTCCCCCCCCCTCCATGTTTTATTCAAGGTGGCACCCTTATTTCATAGGGGTGGGGAAATTAAGATGTGTGTTTCATTTTCCCAATACAGTTCCCCAATACAGTTCTCTTTCTCATGGACATAAATCTAACATCAGGAATCACAAGACAGAGAAATCAGTAGGAGAACACTTCAATCTCCCAGAACATTCTATACAAGATCTCAAAGTAGCTGTCTTATTACAGAAAAATTTCAGAAAGAAACTGGAAAGAGAATTTGTTGAACTGCAACTTATTACCAAGCTTAAAACCATGGAGAGACCTGGTCTGAATAAAGACATTGGATTCTTATCTCATTATACATGATAAAGCTTTCTTTAGCCATCTCACCCCTTGCTTTTTCCTGCAAGACCAATTGCAGTCGTTAACAGTCATCAACAGGTTTACCACTCCTATCGGCCAATCACCTATTCCCACCACCCTTCTGAGTAATACCCCTCCCACCCTCTCACTATATATAAGGGTCTGGTGACTTCTGTTTCAGTGTATCTGAAGAAGTGTGCATGCACACAAAAGCTCATACCTATGACAAACTTAGTTGGTCTCTAAGGTGCTACGAGAAGGAATTTTTATTATTTTTTGTTTTTTGTTTCAGTTTCCCAAGTTTAATGAATGCTTAGGGGAGCTGGTGCAGGGCTAAACGTTTAAGGTTGTTGTGGGTCGCTTTGAGCTGCTTTTTGTGAGTAAAGCGACTATTACAATGAATGAATGAATGAATGAATGCAAGTTAAACTCGGACCCTGGTCAACGCGCAAATCTTCCATCGGCGGTGAAGCCGCTTGGGAGACATTGAGGGCCGGGCGCTCCTTTCTCAGCTTCCCCTATTTTGAAAACGGAGCCATGTGCAGTCGGGCTTGGAATCTCATTTTACTCATGTTTAGCCCTTTGGCTAAAGCAGTCTGCCGTTAACATCGCAAGTGAGAGACCGCTTTGCATATCCATTTAACTACCTCTCTCAACATAGCACCCCATGCCTCAGTTTCCACCGAATATTAATCTAAGAGATTAATCAAGTTTAAAAGAACGTGTTGTAAAAATTTTGCAGAGCTACACGGCCCTAGAATTAAGTGGATCCTTGACCCAGGAAGAGTCCAGGTATCCTGGCAAGCAGACAAAGTTTAAGCGTCTCCTGCCCACCAAATAACAGAGACCAAACCAGGACGTGCGAAGCAAGGCACTTTTATTTTTGCTGTTGCAACAGGGTCCTTCCTCTCACACAGGAGAACAAGGAAGGAACCCCAAACAAAGATGTCTTGCCCTTAAAAAGAGATTTGAAATTGGTTTCAGCCCACCCCCCAGAAGCATCATCCATATGTCACAGAAGGGGTGTAGCCCAAGACCCCCCCTCCCTAGATTCATCATAGGTACATCATGAAAGGGGAGGTCTGGTGGCAGTAATCTGAGCACCCTGGACCCTGCCCCCTGCCCCCAGAACCTAATCAACAAAATTGAGAGATATTTACATTTCCCTGTTTCCCAGCCAAGTTAATCACACCCTTTTGTCTGGCAGTCAGGTATCAGGATGCCAGGGATTATCACTTTAATTCCTGAGACAATGAGAAGGTTCCCCCCACCCCCCTTCTTCCTTGCAGAGGAACACCTGGTCAGAGAGAGTCAAAATGGTGTCAGTCAGGCCTGTTTTCCTGTGCTGCTTCAGACATGTTTCTGTACATTCATGTACATGTTTTATGAACAATTATTATATATATATATATGACCTCAAAATTCTTATAACAATATCCCCCATTTGGGGCTATAATTTTTCTTAAAAATTGTTGCCCCACAAAAGAATAACCAGATGTGTTGTTTTAGTACTTTGGGAGAAGCATTTCTCAAAAATGGTCTACGTATTTCATTTAACAGGATGGTCCACCAATATTGACTGGAAAGTGCAGTTTGTTTGTTTACCCTTTTGTGTGTTCTTCAGGTGTCAAAAGCTAGCTCTCCTCTGGTTGCACACCTCCTTCGTGGCACAACAGCAACAATCCCTGGTGAATCCCCTTAGGGCTTTCATATTGACCATGTCGCCTGGCACCCCCCATAGCTGCCACAGGTTTGGACATGTCATGAGAGAGATGCCTTTGCCTTGGGCTTCCTATGGGCCTTTATTATAGGCTCTGGCCTTGCACTGTAGGGAGTTGCCCAGTTGCTCTTAAAGGAAGAAAGCTACTTGCACCTTGGATACACTTGCCCAATTAGAACTGACCCAATTAGAATTTATACAGCCCCATAAAACATGTCCAAATTAGTCAAATTTAACTCTAAAAGGGATCATTCCTGTTAAATCAAGACATAAATACCTTCATTTATCTGGTGTTTCATGGATCTTGGGGCTTATTCTTGGTAAAATGATTTAAAACAATCTAAAATTGTGTAAGAAGGCTGGCACACTGCAGAGTGCCAGGTGGGACAAGAAAACGTGGTCATAAGTTGATCTAATCTAAATACTGGACTATGCAATATCCTGATCCTTTAAAAGGCATACAATAATACAAAAAAAATCATTGGGACACTATACATTAAACATAAAAAAACAATTAAACACAAAATTGGTTCACCCCCCCTCCTTGTGGAAATAACATACTGTCAGACATAGTTCAATGTTTCTGTCGAATATCACACAACATAAAACATAATCATATATCAGTTGTATGTCTTGAGGCCATCATGATCTTGAGACAATTCCGGCTGCTTTTAAATCCTAGGGCACAGAGTCTTGAGGTCAAGGAGAGAGAATGTCCTTGCAATTCACTTTCCCCCTTTGTCCCAAAGTCATTTGACACATTTCAGTGTTCCTATATAACACATAATGCACAAAACCTTCAAATTATTAATTATACGCCACTTGTATATCTTGAGGCAATCAGGTGAACTTGAGATAATTCTTGCTGCTTTTGCATGTATCTCCAACAAGGGGGTTTTCTTGTCTGCCTTCGAGTCACTGGGAGGAAGTTAACAGTACTTCTATAACAGCACTTCTAAACCTTGCTGAAACGTTATAGCTTTCTAGGTCCTCCTTCTTAGGTTGTGATCAAAGAGATAAAATGTCAATTTGGTTTCCTGTAAAACATCCTTTTGAAAATAGGCCTGCAGGGGGTTGGGGTCTGAAGATATAATTAGTTAAAAAATAATAATAATAAATAGTATAATAATGATAAAGTCAAGAAAGGGGAGAATATTCTAGAAATTTCTTCTTGGGAAGCTGCAAAGAATATAAGATCATAGTTAAGCATTTTATTCATCTAAATATTATTATTATCATTCATATTTAATTACTGCTGTTATTGTCTGCTCAGTCAGTTTAATTTACTTCACCTAGTTTGGCTGTGGAGGAAACAAAGGACAAAAATTTTGTTAATTAGGACACAATCGATAAGTTACCACATTTTCCTTATGTGGTTCTGAATTCTCTTTGAGGTTCACGTATCTTGTTTGAAAGGGATTAATATTATTATTATTATTTACAGGAAAGAATGAGTTAGATGCTACATTTGTATGTACAGAAAGAAAAAGTAGAAATACCAAAAAAAAGATACAAAAATAAAACAATAAAATTTAGATTACCACTCACACAACAATTTTTCAAATGAAATTGGACTTGACACAAAGATATCAGATTTTTTTAAAAAAAGAATTATCATTAAATAATACAAAGACATTATAAATTGGAGAGGAACCTTAAAGATCTGAAGGTGAAATATCCAATTAAGATGGAAAAATGGTAAAATAACGGAAAAAGCTTTGAAATTCATCATAATAAGAAATACTCAGGCAAGACTACCTGACAAAATACAGTCACAAAACAATACCTGGTTATTGTTAGAATAATTTCATAGACATAATGGAAAAACTGATTTAATAAATGGAAGCAGATTATTTATAAGCTAAAGAGAAGCGCCAAAGAGAAATGAAATTACTGTTTGTATCTCCTCACTCCTCACTTTTTCTTTCTTTTCTTTTTTTTGTGCTGTGGAAGAAAAAAATTGGCAAAACACTCAATCATTGCTACATTAGAAAAGGGAGGGTTATATTAACATAGGGTAATGCTTCGGGGTGAAATGCAAATGAGAGATAAGTATCCATCCTGAGTACCTGCTAGGAAAGAAATGGAGCCTTTTGTTTGCATAGTCTGTCAACTGGTAGACAGCAATTTTCTATGAATTTCCAAGTGTGGAGGGGGCTTGTTTAGGTGGCGTCCCCCCCCCCATTGGGAGATAATTTTGCATTAAGGTTCTGAAAGAATTTCTCTGCACACTGAATCTCAGTATCCTGCTGGAAAGGGAAAATTATTTCATGTGAAAATCAGTCAGGAAATGTTCCTAAAATGTACAGAGTTTTGCATGTTGAACTGGAATTGGCAGCTTCTAAACAGTTGATGGTTCTCAATGGTTCTTTATCTATTTATTTATTTTTACATAAAGAAATTTAAATTTAAGTTTCATGTGCAAAGCATAACCTTGAACCTCTTAATTAATTTATAAACTACTCAAGAGACAGACTTATAGTAGTACTCTGCTATTTATACCTGTGGAAAGAATCTGGCATGTTAAGATTTTGAAACTTGGCAACCATTTAACTTTGATGGACCAGTAACATACATGAGGTTGTTTTCCCTCAGTGGTTCAAAGCTTTACATTAAGAAATTTGAATAATATTTCATGAGCAGATTATAACCTTTTCGCCCCTTAGTTTAAACCTCCTTTTTCTCCTCTATTTTCCTCTTCAAGCTGACATAGCCTCTGTGCATGTACAGAGTTCATGATTCGGCAGTCTATTATACCCTTTTTTTTTTTTTTAAAGTGCTGTACCTCTTGACAACATTACCATCTGAATAAAGGAAGGGAAGGGGAAAGAGTAGATTTTAAAGTAGGGTTAGATTTCAAACAAAAGATAGAAACATAGCAGTGTTTTTTTTTCAGAGCCAGTTTAAATTCTTTTTCCTTGTTTGGAGTCCTAATACAATTTGATACATTGTTTCTTGTTTCTTGCTGCTTAAGAAGCAGGCTTATAAACCTTAAACTAACTTGGAAGCTGCAATAAAAGTTGGGTCAGATTAAAGTCCTAATGAAGTCACCAAATAAACACCTCATACCCCAGGCAAAATAAATCTTGATTTGCCCCCTTTATCTACAGGGTTCGGGGTGAATTCGTAATTGCAAATGTTTTCGTTTGTTTGTTTGTTTTTAATTAATTTATTACAGCCATGGCAGACTAAATTCTCTGCCCCTTTATCTATGGGTAATATGGCCATAGAGCCAGAATTCATAAAATCCTTTGCATTCTCATTGATTTTCAGCCTTACCAATTCCAGACAAAATTTTCTGGCCCTTTATTTACTTGAACTGTTGGCTGGAGTTTTGCAGTTAAAAAAAATAGCTGACAATATGGTGGAAAAAATAACACCAGACATTCATTTTCAATGCATGATATACCATCTCTACCTCTTTCTGAATGGCACCTCAAACTCTTCATGCCAAACTTTAAAAATCTATCTTTCCATCCTTCTCCACCAAAGAGTAATGCTTGACTGAATTCAGGCCATTTCACTATACCACCAGGGTTTAAACTCACTTTTCAGTGCTTACAAACACATTTTCTCTCCCTCCTTTTTCTAAGTTTGGAAAGGGTTGGAAGGGATCTTGAGTAATCTAGTCCCCCCCTTCTGAAATATGGGGATCTCAACACTATCACTGCCCTTAGGATACACATACATTTGAGTACAGACGCCTGACTGGGAAGGAAACACAGGCTATGCCCTATCACGGAAGCACATGTGTGTACTAAGGGAAAAATAAGGAAGGGGAAGATTAAAAGTACCAACGTTATATAGAAGCCTTTAGCAAACCTTAAGATTGGATAAAGATTGGGAAATGTTCAAGACTTTCATATGTGCTTAAACTTTAAACCTTAATAGACAACGTGATAAAAACTTATATAATCACTCCATAAAAAAAAACAATTACACTCTTGTTCCAACTCTGAAAACCAATAATCTTTCCTTGCCAGAAAGCAGAGCTGGGCTGAATTTCAACCCATCACCACATCAGACACATTGCCTTTCACATAGCTCTAAAATGGGGGTTAGAAGGGACCCTGAGGTCATTTAGTCTAACCCTCTAAGATACAGGATTCACAAGATTTGAATGAAAATACCAACTTTATACAGAACCCTTGAGCAGATGAGTTGTTTTTTTCTTAAGAGACTGATATTAGGAGCCCAACAATAACCCTTCTGTCCAACACAATTGAAGTTAAAACTAGACTCAGATAGACAATTCCTGGCTATGGAAGCTCTACCTTTGACAAACAAATCACCTTTATTGGAATAGCTGTTCAATTTTCCTTTAGTCAATATTCATCTAGTCACTTGGAGAAAGACTCCCCTTTGGAGCCTCTCTCAATAACAAACATTTGCACACCTCATTCTCATATTTATAATGTTTAAGATTGATCGGTTCAACATTGTTTCTATACTAGAAATTTAAACAAGTTGGCAGTTTTAACTATGCACACTTAAGAAGGCAGTCTATGGATGTTGTAGCCAATTTAAACACACCCCATAACATTCTAAACCTTGAGTACATCTCTTATCCACTTATAGCTGGAGTTTATGAACATTTTCAAGTTTAAAATATTTTCAAAGCATTGAGCAAGCATTTTTAAACTTACAGCTCGTTATTTTCCTTCATCCTGCCCCCTCTTTTTACTTTTGGAGAGGAAACAATGGCCTTCTACAGCCTCTTTAAAACAAACCTTTACACACTACCTCCACTCTTTTAAATATTTGCCATGTTTTTGGGTTGATCAAGCCCTTACATAAGATTATTTAAGCAAGCTTGCCTTAATTTTTATATTATTTTAAACTATGCATGCTTTAAAAAAGGCAGTCTGTGGGTGTCATGGCCAAATTTTAAACACAAACCCCTAATTTCCTAAACCTGGATTATATCTCTCATTTACTTTAAAGGAAACAACTATCTATAGCAGACACAAGGAACAGACGCACATACACGTAACAGACAACACAGACAACATGTAACATGCAAACATATATAATTTTATACCATAACATACTTTGCAGGATTCCTCACAAAACTTTTCCCATTCAGAGTTCACCAGGGTTAATTTTAAAGCGGAGATTCACTGTATGTTAAAGGAACCTCCTGGTAGCCATTTCCCCTCATCTGGGTGGTCCATAGTAAATCGGACCCAATGTTTTTTTCTTACAAAGTTTTTGCAATTGGTTCCCTTCAAGCTTGTCCGCCCCGGGGATTTCATGCCAATTTAAGAGAACGAATTGGAGTGGACTTTCATCCTCAAAGTCCTTACCGGAGCAAAGCCTCAGTTGTGCTTTGCCTCGGTTGGGAGTCTGGGAAAGGAATTCCTTAGAGTGGGTTGCACCCATTTTACTTCTGTCTTTTTATACTGCAGTTCTGGGTCCCCGACCCTGTTCCTGGACACTCTTAACTTCCCGAGTCTATGACTCACCCCCACGTCCTAGTGGTGTTCCTGCCTGCCGTTCGCGTGCACTAACTACTAGGCGGCCTGGTGCAGCTAAAACCCTATTGGAACCCTCCCACTGGTCATCAATTGCCTGAGGGTTCCACAGCAACTTCCCTGCCTCTTACACACTAGACTCAGGTCCTACTGAACGCTTGCCTACGCAATGTCAGGTCGGAACTGAGGAATACAGAGTAGAAAGGAACAGGCGCACTTGCATTCCCTGGTCACGGGTCCTACCCAACAAGGGTCGCCGTGGCAGGGGGGCGTCTTCACCCGAAGATTAAGAGCAGAGGAATAGGAAACAGAGCTGGGATAGCCAGATTCCCAGATTGGTAGAAAAGCGACAGTTTGCTCAGACTTCTGCTCAGTTTGGCAGAAGGGAGCTGGGACAGTCTTTCTAAGCTCTGCGTTTAACGTAAAGACTGTTGCCCGGGACCTCAGTTCTACTCTGTAACTGTGCCTGGCAGCCTTGCTGCAACTAAGGTCCAAAGAGGAGAGTAGAAAAGGATAGTCCAAGTGGAGAAATAGATTTTTAGTTGCTGTGGTTCTTAGCTCACCCAAGGTGTCCCCTTTTAATACTCACGACCGATCCTTTCAGTCGAATCCCGTTGTCTCCAGCTTCCAACTGGTTCCTAAAAAAAAACAGCCTTGTCCCTTTAAACGTTGCTTCGTCCTGGGGGTCCCGCTTGGACTCTCAATTACTACCAAGTGCCTCGGGTCCTGAGGTTGGTTTACCCCCCTGCAAAAGAGGCAAGGGCGCGCTGGGCTCCCCTTCCTCAGTGAACCCGGAGCTCAAGGCAAAACTGGGTCCCCGAAGTGGTCGCCAAACTGTTGTAAAAATTTTGCAGAGCTACACGGCCCTAGAATTAAGTGGATCCTTGACCCAGGAAGAGTCCAGGTATCCTGGCAAGCAGACAAAGTTTAAGCGTCTCCTGCCCACCAAATAACAGAGACCAAACCAGGACGTGCGAAGCAAGGCACTTTTATTTTTGCTGTTGCAACAGGGTCCTTCCTCTCACACAGGAGAACAAGGAAGGAACCCCAAACAAAGATGTCTTGCCCTTAAAAAGAGATTTGAAATTGGTTTCAGCCCACCCCCCAGAAGCATCATCCATATGTCACAGAAGGGGTGTAGCCCAAGACCCCCCCTCCCTAGATTCATCATAGGTACATCATGAAAGGGGAGGTCTGGTGGCAGTAATCTGAGCACCCTGGACCCTGCCCCCTGCCCCCAGAACCTAATCAACAAAATTGAGAGATATTTACATTTCCCTGTTTCCCAGCCAAGTTAATCACACCCTTTTGTCTGGCAGTCAGGTATCAGGATGCCAGGGATTATCACTTTAATTCCTGAGACAATGAGAAGGTTCCCCCCACCCCCCTTCTTCCTTGCAGAGGAACACCTGGTCAGAGAGAGTCAAAATGGTGTCAGTCAGGCCTGTTTTCCTGTGCTGCTTCAGACATGTTTCTGTACATTCATGTACATGTTTTATGAACAATTATTATATATATATATATGACCTCAAAATTATAACAAACGTGAAACCAGCAAGCTGCCATGCTGATCGTGTCAGACTGCAGAGTGCTGGTGCAACTTTCATGTCAGGCCATCAGCCTGTTATAGTGCCTCTCATAGTGCCACCTCAAATAATTTTTGGACACTGAGGGGCAAGAGACTTTCTGCTGTCCATGAGGCAATGGCTTTTCCCACTTGCCTTGCCCCACCCTCCAGCCCTAGGAGCCTTTCCCAGAACATACGGTAACTTCAGGAACAGCTAGAAAGTAGTTCTGGGGTATTTTATTGAAATATACTCGGAGTCAAGAGTGAATTTCATGCTCTTTATTCAGCTCATAGTCATCAAGGAAGAGAAGAAGAATGCTCTTTTCCCAAAACCATCTGCTTATATACATTATTTACACAATGGGCCTTGCGTGATTGGCTACTTCAGGGCTACACCTGTGGGCCAATCAAGTTGTGGATTGACTTCTGCCTGCAGCCTGATTGGCTGCTCCTACAGGCCAATCAGGTTGCGGATTCACTTCCACCTGGAGTTGGATTGGGTAGCTCCTGCGGACCAATCAGACTGCTGATTCTGAATCCTATTTTTCTAGGATTCAGCTCAATACATAACATTTATATTTAGAATGTTTTTATTGTAATTGTTAATAATGAATTGCTGTTCAATTATTTGCTGATATTTAATTTTATTGTGTACTGTTACATTCTAATGGATTATTGAATATTATTTTATTTGATGTAAAGTTATATTTTAAAGTTATGTTTTTATTGTGACATTTTTGTATTGGATCAGATCGTTATAAGGTGTGCAATTGTGTATAGTAATATAGAAAGGCGGGATACAAATTGAAAGTGAAATGGGGGGGGGGGAATGAGCCAAGTAGATCAGACCAGCAGCCATAGGAGAAAAGCGGAGCTAGGTACAGAAATTCAGTTCTGTAGATAACTTTTGTGAAAACATCCAGAAGCTTTTCTGTTAGGCATTTCAGGTCAAGACCTGCCAAAAGAGAAGAAAAAACTTTTTATGTATGCTACAACTGTGGCTAGGAGATGGAAAAGTGCTGAAGTACCAACTAAAGAAGAATGGCAAGCAAAATTAATGGAATATGCTGAAATGGCAAAGCTAATTGAAAGACTTCGAGACAAAGACAATAGAGACTTTAAGAAAGATTGGGAACCATTTATGTTATAGTATTTACAGAATCAATGTAAAGAAATGGACTCACTAGCAGGGTTTGATTAGACACTTGCAATTAACAAAATGAGTATAAGAAATATAATGAAGATGTCAAAATGTTAAGAGAATTATTATTATTATTTTAAAGATTTTAAAAATTAAGAAATAATAAAAACAAGCAGGAGAAGCTTATATGCAAAAAAAGACAGAAGAGAAAGTTGAGGGAAGTCATGGAGGGGGGGATTGGGGAATGGAATTCTTTTTTATTCTTGTTATATGTCATGACATTTTGATGGGGAAAAAATGTAAAATTCAATAAAAATTATTTTTTTAAAAAAGAAATTCAGTTATGTACACCTGCTTTCTGGAAGACCCAACACCATCGCTTTTTATAGCTGTCCAATGTGAGTAGCAGCACCATTTGCTCTGAGATTTTCCTGAGAGAGCTTTCACTGAAATGTAAGTTACAGACGGACATTTTTTATAAAAAACAATAGGCATGACAGCTCAACTACAGTGCATATAATAAGTCTAGAATGAAGAACCTAAAATGAAGAGTCTGCAACATGAGGTAAGAATGTCTCTGAAGGAGTCCTCATAAAAATATTCTATTAGAAATGGAAATCTGTGCATTTTACTGAAAATATCTGAATGCAGGTTGCCAACTCCTTGCAGGAAATTCTATCAGAAGCCTCTCCAAGTGGGTTTTGTCTTCTACCACAGTGTTTCCTACTTGTATTTCACAACAAAGGGATGAAGGTGCAGATCACGGAATGGATCGTGCCGTTAGTTGAGACAGGCATCTTAACTCTAAACCAAGTTGTGACTGTCATTTGATAGAAATAAGATTTGTTTGTATTAGCAGTGAATTAATTTTGACATACCAGAACAATGCAAAGGATTGGAATTTATTCCAGCCTTATGCTGAGATACAACTCATATCTGCCTGCAAACAGTGTAAAAAAAAAATCCCCTGGTGCCTTTAGCTTTGGGTATTACTCAACTGGTGTGGGACTGTTAGTGTAAATGGGTTTGCCTCTGTTTTTGACACCACTTTCTTTTTCCTTTCAGCTTGGCCTTCTCTTTCCTTCCTTCCGTCTCCCCAGACACAACACAAATGCAGCTATGAGAATTTACTAATCTCTGAGGGTGGGAACAACACTTTCTCCTTATGTGACAGACACTTATATATTCTGGCCTTTTCCAGGAGGGTCCCTCGTGTTACAGAAAGCATTAGCAACTATAGGAACATTTGTTTGGTATTTTTAGACCCACAGTATTTGTAGTGTGACACTGGTGAGGAAATTTGTCTTGTGACTGAGGCTCTAAATTTTGTCAGATCTGGCATCTCTCCCCAAACATTCAGGCCTGTCTTCTAAACACAAAGTAGTTTGGCCCCAATAGGAACATTGTTCCAACCACTCCACGGCGCAGGAAGCCAACCAGTATGCAATGCAAGGAAGGATCTCTTCTGTTCCAGAGAAAGCCAGTAGCCAAAGGCTTGTGGAACAAGCTACTTCAGAGGCTTCATGCAAGCTCATCAGGTATAGAGGGTGGCCGTCTCTCCAACACTTTAGGTTATTTCCTCCTCTGTCCCTTGCTTCATTTTATTTTGCCTCCTTGTGTGCTGCTTCCATTTTCTGATGTTACTATCTGGACGTGGTCTTAGGGAAGAGCAGCATATTCTCATCAGGGTAGGCTTAGCAGGTTGCAACCCCAAGACCATCCCTAGTTTTAAATATGCTGCTACATCCACAAATGAGGCAGCTGCAGCTTCTTCTACCCGGCTTTCCCAATGTTAGGGCAAAATTCTGGGTGCGAGAATGCTCAGCCACCCAGCTCATCAGGCAAGGGCCTGTGGTCGTTGCAGAGTATAAAAGGAAGGAGTCCAGCCACGATCCGGAGCAAACAGCAAGGTTTATTACTGCGCAGCAGGTTCAATGCCAGACTGAACACCATGAACAGGGCTGCAAGAACTTTTAAAAGTTCCCACCACCATCCCATAATGCACATCGAAAGCATCATACATACATCACTTGTGACAGGGTAAAACGTCAGAAAAGGGGAAGGTGCAAGGGGCATTAGCATACAGGTAAACAGGAGGTAAACAGGATTAACATAAGGTAACAATGCACGATTGATAAGCAAGTACCAGTAAGTATCTGGGAGGGGATCCTTGAGTACCTGGCGGGGAAAAACAATGGGTCCAGGTGTGAGTATTGCCTCTGGCTTCGGAGGGTTGGGAATGGCAGGAGATGGTACCTGAATGGATTATGGATATGCAGAGGAGCACCACCCTGGCTACCTGACCTCTTGCTTAAAGGATTATGGCTGTTCCCTGCATCCCTGAGAACCCTTGGCCAGAGTAACAAAAGGGGGTTTCATTTAGAAATACAGATACATGGTATTCATTCATAAAGAAATATGGTTACATAGAGTCTCAGGCAACAGAGAAAGGGTAGGAAAGGGAGCCTTTATTACACAGGGCTCGATCCCGAGGGGGTTCGTGTTGGTGCGATACTAGAGTGGTGTTGTAGGATCAAATGGGGTCCCCTTGAGGGCATTTGTGCCAATCTTGATTCCCAAATGAAGCCTCGTTTGGGTGCCCCCCCCCATAAAATTCCCTAACACCCTTGGTTATGCCTAGCAAAGTTCCTGTAGCAAACAGAGCTCCAGAGAGGCTGCACAGGAAGGGGAAGCGGGATGCAAATGCGCACTGAGGATCCAGGAGAAAAATGGGCAGGAGACACTGGGGCTGCTTTGTACCCCAAAACAACAGCAGGTAATGGGAACCTCTGGGTTGTATTCCAAGGACCAATCCAGGGCTGATCAAAATAACTAAAAATAAAGGAGTAGCTCTGGGTGCCTGGCTGACTCACACACAAGTCACTGGTGCTCTGCCTCAAGGGGAGCCACCCAGAGTGGCTGGGAAAACCCAGCCAGATGGGCATATTATTATTATTATTATTATTATTATTATTATTATTATTATTTAGTTATGGCCCTCCAGTTCATACTGGATGCCTAGCAAGCAATTTAAGTCTATAAGACTCCAATAAACCATCTGGTCCTCTAGTTATTCTGAACAGGCAGGTCCCAATCCACGTATGGTAACCACTAACTATTCACAGCCAGTACCCCTTGGTACAGATTCATATCTCCTTCACATTAAAATATGTGTGCAGTAAGAATAGAACTGGGAAGTACAATATGCCAACATGGATCGTTCCTACTGCCTCCTTTGAAATGCTTCTCAAAGGGGGGCGGGGACACCAAAATCCTTGTTGCTGACGAAAGCATTGAACAATGTTTGATTTTGTTCTTCCAAAATAGAAAGAAAATGCTGTAGATAATTGTAATTTTCCAGGGCTACTTTACTTTCAAAACACATAAGGCAGGAATTCCACCACTGTTTTTGGTATATACTAGTTTATAGACTGTAACCAGTTCTTGTATTTTAAAAGTTTGATACTTTAAAAGTATCAAAATACACTGAATATCTGACCTTTTTGAAATAAAATAAAAAGTGGGGTTTTTCTCCTCATCTTCCCTAACAAAAAATAAATTCCTTCCAGTAGCACCTTAGAGACCAACTAAGTTTCTTTGACTGTGTCGACCACAGCAAACTATGGCAAGTTCTTCTTCTTTTTAAAATAATTTTTATTGATTTTTTGACATATGACAACAAAACATACATCACACACACACCAACCCCGGCACCACCTAAAACAAAAAACAAAAAACAAGTTCTTAAAGAAATGGGAGTACCTGATCACCTCATCTGTCTACTGAGAAGCTACAGTTAGAACTGGATATGGAACAAATGATTGGTTCAAAATTGGGAAAGGAGTACGACAAGGTTGTATATTGTCTCCCTGCTTATTTAACTTATATGCAGAATTCATCATGCGAAAGGCTGGACTAGATGAATCCCAAACCGGAATTAAGATTGCCGGAAGAAATATCAGCAACCTCAGATATGCAGATGACACAACCTTGATGGCAGAAAGTGAGGAGGAATTAAAGAACCTTTTAATGAGGGTGAAAGAGGAGAGCGCAAATATGGTCTGAAAGCTCAACATCAAAAAAACCAAGATCATGGCCACTGGTCCCCCTCACCTCATGGCAAATAGAGGGGAAGAAATGGAGGCAGTGAGAGGATTTTACTTTCTTGTGGTTCCGTGATCACTGCAGATGGTGACAGCAGTCACGAAATTAAAAGACGCCTGCTTCTTGGGAGAAAAGCAATGACAAACCTAGACAGCATCTTAAAAAACAGAGACATCACCTTGCGACAAAGGTCCATATAGTTAAAGCTATGGTTTTCCCAGTAGTGATGTATGGAAGTGAGAGCTGGACCATAAGAAGGCAGTCAGAGACAGGAGGGGCGAGGCTCTTGTGCTCAAATCCTGCTTCTGGGTGGGGCTGGCCTGCCCATTTGACGATGGTGGCAGGTTCCACCAGGGCAGCAGGCCCCCAATGTCATTCTTTCCTCTTCTCCTTGTTCCTGATGCAAATCTTCCCTGGCCCCTTCTTCCCTGGATGTAATCAAAAAAAATGGGTTGTAATCCCAAAAAAGGGACACACATTTTAGGGTATCTTGAAGAAGTGTGCAATGTGCATGCACACGAAAGCTCATACCAATGACAAACTTAGTTGGTTCTCTAAGGTGCTACTGGAAGGATTTTATTTATTTTTTGTTTTGACTACGTCAGACCAACACGGCTACCTACCTGTAACTAATTCAATGTAAGCTGGCAAATCTCTCTCTCTGTTCCATGCCAGGTTTCCTTCTGTGTTTTATAATGATCTTTAAATGGGTTCATTACTCCATTAAAAATGACAGTTCATCATACTAACCAGGATACCTTGTGTTGTGTTGTGTTGCATTTTAACTTTGGCTGCTGCTCTGAGGCTTTCTGTAGGAATATGCTTTGAGTTGGGTAAAGAGGTCAAGATGGAATGTGTAAAACACAAAATCCCATTGATTGTGTTTGCCATCCTTCTAAAATTCATTCTGCATGAATGCTAGTCTGAATAATACTTTATTGTTTATCACATTCCTCGTGAAGAATTCAAAGTCTTGTGAATGTTCATGTGAATATGCTTGTGCAACTGTTTTGGAAAGAATCTTTCACATCTTCCTAACTACCTTATTTCCTGTTGCCTATTTACATTGCTTGCTTTCCAAAAATCCATTAAGCTGCTAGATAACAAAAAAGCATGTCAAGTTCAATACAGCATAAGAATTACTGTAACAGACAGATTTGGAGGGGTGCAGGGAGAATGGGGCACAGCTGAGTGTCAGAGCATCACTTTGCATGCAGAAGCTCACCGGTTCAATCCCTGCCGTCTCCAAGTAGGGCTGGCAGAAAACTGCTGCCTGAAATTCCTGGGGATTTGAACCTGCCTCTCTCTAACCCAACACCAACTTAGTTGTTTATTAGTCACATGTCTCCTTACCTAATAGGTCCAATGAGGCCTTACAAATAGCGGGGAAGAGAAGGCAGGCAAAATGCAAGGGTGATAATGAAAGATACAGGAAATTGAATGCAGATTTCTAAAAAATAGCAAGGAGAGAGAAGAGGGCTTTCTTAAATGAGCAATGCAAAGAAATAGAAGAAAACAACAGAATGGGAAAAACCAGAGATCTGTTCAAGAAAATTGGAGATATGAAAGGAACATTTCGTACAAAGATTACCATAATAAAGGACAAAAGTGGAAAGGACCTAACAGAAGCAGAAGACATCAAGAAGAGGTGGCAAGAATACACAGAGGTATTATACCAGAAAGATATGGAGGTCTTGTACACCCCAGGTAGGTGTGTTGCTGACCTTGAGCAGACATCCTGGAGAGTGAAGTCAAATGGGCCTTAGAAAGCACTGCTAATAACAAGGCTAGTAGCAGTGATGATATTCCAGTTGAACTATTTAAAATTTAAAAGATGATGCTGTTAAGGTGCTACAATCCACATGCCAGCAAGTTTGGAAAACTCAGCAGTGGCCAGAGGATTGGAGAAGATCAGTCTACATCCCAATCCCAAAGAAGGCCAGTGCCAAAGAATGCTCCAACTACTGCACAATTGTGCTCATTTCACACACTAGCAAAGTTATGTTTAAATTCTACAAGGCAGGCTTAAGCAGTATGTGGGCCAAGAACTCCCAGAAGTGCAAGCTGGATTTTGAAGAGGCAGAGGAACCAGAGACCAAATTGCAAACATGTGCTGGATTATGGAGAAAGCTAGAGAGTTCCAGATGAGGTGATCTACCTGGTCACCTCATCCATCTCCTGAGAAGGTCCGTATAGTTAAAGCTATGGTTTTCCCAGTAGTGATATATGGAAGTGAGAGCTGGATCATAAAGAAGGCTGATCGCCGAATAATTGATGCTTTTGAATTATGGTGCTGGAGGAGACTCTTGAGAGTCCAATGGACTGCAAGAAGATCAAACCTATCCATTCTGAAGGAACTCAGCCCTGGGTGCTCACTGAAAGGACAGATCCTGAAGCTGAGGTTCCAATACTTTGGCTACCTCATGAGAAGAGAAGACTCCCTGGAAAAGACCCTGATGTTGGGAAAGATGGAGGGCACAAGGAGAAGGGGATGACAGAGGACGAGATGCTTGGACAGTGTTCTCAAAGCTTCCAACATGAGTCTGACCAAACTGTGGGAGGCAGTAGAAGAAAGGAGTGCCTGGTGTGCTCTGGTCCATGGACTCATAAAGAGTCGGACTCAACTAAACAACAACAACAACAGGTAATAATGTTTAAAATGAACCCACCTTT